>NC_073272.2:81747500-84147500 GCF_029289425.2 Pan paniscus
ATAAGTGAGAACATGAGGTACTTGGCTTTCATTCCTATTTTACTTTGCTAAAGATAATGGCCTCCAGCTCCATGCATGCTCCTGCAAAGGACATAATCTCATTCTTTTTTATGGCTGCATAGTATTCCATGGTCTATATGCACCACCTTTTCTTTATCCAGTCTGTCATTGGTGGGCATTTAGGCTGATTTCATGTCTTTGCTTTTGTGAATAGGGCTGCAATGAACACTCTCATGTATGTGTCTCTATGGTAGAAGATTTTCTATTCCTTTTGGTATATACCCAGTAATGGGATTGCTGAGTCAAAGGGTATTTCTGTTTTTAGGTCTTTGAGAAATCACCACACTGTCTTCCACAATAGTTGAATTAATTTATACTCCCACCAACAGTGTATAAGTATTTCTTTTTCTCTACAAACTCCCCAGCATTTTTTAATTTTTGACATTTTAATAATCGCCATTCTGACTGGAGTGAGATGGTATCTCTTTGTGGTTTTGATTTGCATTTCTCTAATGATCTGTGATGTTGAGCTTTTTTTCATATGATTGTTGACCAACTGTATATCTTCTTTGAAAAGTATCTGTTCCTATCCTTTGCCCACTTTTTAATGTTTTGTTTTTTGTTTTCTTCTAAATTTGTTTACGTTTCTTATAGATGCTGGATATTAGACCTTAGTCAGATGTATAGTTTGAAAATATTTCCTCCCATTATGTAGGTGGTCTGTTTAATCTGTTGATAGTTTCTTTTGCTCTGCAGAAGCTCTTTGGTTTTATTTTCTCCCACTTGTCAATTTTTGTTTTTGTTGTGATTGTTTTTGATGTCTTTGTCATGAAATCTTTGCCTATTCCTATGTCCAGGATGGTATTGCCGAGGTTGCCTTCCAGGGTTTTTATAGATTTGGGTTTTACATTTAAGTCTTTAATCTCATTTGAGTTAATTTTTGTATACAGTGTAATGGAGGGGTCCAGTTTCAATCTTCTGCTAGCCAGTTTTCTCAACATCATGTACTAATGAGGAGTCCTTTCCTCATTGCTTGTTTTTGTCAGCTTTGTCAAAGATAAGATAATCGTCAGTGAATGGCCTTATTTCTGGGCTCTCTATTCTGTTCCATTGGTCTGTGTCTACTTTTGTGTTGTTGCCTTGCTCTTTTGGTTACTGTAGCCATGTAGCATAGTTTGAAGTTGGGTAGCATGATGTACTTAGCTTTGTTCTTTTTGTTTAGGATTGCCTTGGCTATTCAGGCTCTTTTTGCTACCATATACATTTAAAAATATTTTTTTCTAAAAAACTCCAAGTTTACATTTCTCCTCCCACTTTATGTCATTGTTATCATAATTCACTTCTTTTTATATTGTGTATCCTAACAAAAGTTTTTACCTACAGTTATTTTTAATATCTTTGGCTTGTAATTTTATATTATTATTAAAGTGATTTATGAACTACCATGACTGTATATATTACTATTTGCCTATATATTTACTTATACCAGTGAGATTTATAATTGTATGCTTTTGTGTAACTGCTTAACATCATTTTATTTCAAGTTTAGGAACTACTTTTAATATTTTTTGTAAGTCATGTCTTGTGCTGACAAATTCCCTCAATTGTTTGTCTGGAA
The DNA here is from genome assembly GCF_029289425.2 of Pan paniscus. Lineage (NCBI taxonomy): Eukaryota > Metazoa > Chordata > Mammalia > Primates > Hominidae > Pan > Pan paniscus. Next base: position 81,749,119 of record NC_073272.2, read on the forward strand.
AAGTATCTTAGTAGATATTTTTTAATTAGGCACTTTGAATATATCACCCTACATCCTTCAAGGCTTCAAAATTTCTGATGAAAAAAATGCTTATTGTCTTATGGAGATTTCTGTTTACATGTCAAATTGGTTTAATGTTGCTGTTTTTAAAATATTTTGACTTTTCTAGCAATGCAAGGATAGTTCAATGTACACAAATCAACAAATGTGATTCACTACATATACAACAACAACAATAAAACTATATGATCATCTCAATAGATTCAGAAAAACCATTCAATAACATTCAACATCCCTTCATGATAAAAGCCCTCAAAAACATAGACATCAAAAGAACATACATCAAAATAATAAAAGTCATATACATAAAACCTACAGCCAACATCATACTTAATAGAAAAAAATGGAAATATTTTCCCCTAAGAACTTGTAAAAGACCAAGATTTTCACTTTTTCCAATTCTCTTCAACATAGTCGTGGAAGTCCTAGCCAGAGCAATCAACAAGAGAAAGAAATGAGAAATTCAGTTTATCTCTGTTCATGGACAACATGATTTTATACCTGGAAACCCTAAAGACTCCCCTGAAAGACTCTTTGATTTGATAAATGACTTCACTAAATTTTCAGGATACAAAATAAAAATAAAAAATCAATAGCATTTCTATACAGCAGTATATAACCATCAAGAAGAGAACAAAATTAAGAACTTAATCTCATTCATAATAGCTACCTAAATAATACCTAAAAATGAAATTTACCAAGGAGGTGAAAGAACTCTATGAGGAGAACTACAAAACACTGATGAAAGAAATTGTAGATGATACAAATGGAAAAACACCCTGTGCTAATGGATTGGAAAAATCAATATTGTTAAAATGGCCATACAACCCAAAGCAATCTACCAATTTGATGCAATTCCTATCTAGTTACATATATCATTTTTCACAGAATTAGGAAGACACAATTCTAAAGTTCAGATGAAATCAAGAACAAATATAAAATTGCCAAAGCAATTATAAAAAAAGATATCTGGAGACATTACATTATCTGAACTCAAATTATACAATGAGGCTACAGTAATAAAAGTAACATGATACTAGCATAAACATATATACACAGGTTTATAGAACAGAATACAGAGCCCAGAAATAAAGCCACATATCTAAAACCAACTGATCTTTGACAAAGTTGAAAAAATTGTACACTGAGGAAAAGAGACCACATTCAATAAATTGTGTTATCTCTCATCTCATATAAAATTCAGGCAAAATGAATTAAACACTTAAATGTAAGACCTGAAATTATTAAAATTCTAGAAGAATACTATTCTGGACATTAGCCAAGGCATATAACTTATGACAAATTCCTCAAAAGCAAGCACAACAAAAATAAAATTAGACAAATGGGATATAATTAAATTAAAACTTTCTATGGAAGATGAAATTTAGATAATTATAAAATAAATAGGCAAATATGAAAATATTAAAATTATAATACTTTGTGACCATGAAAAGATTGTCATAATTTACATTTCTTTCAAATTGATAATGGTATCCTGGGATTTTGTGTTGTATCCAGGCATAATTTCAGATGAAATATAATTGTTAGTATGATTTTTTTTATTAACTGAGAGGCTGTATGATTATTATAAGTCCTCAGATTTGGAACTGTTAGAGGGCTTACTCTTATTCTTCCAAGAATATAAAAAAAGTAATGGTTGTCCATTGCTTAGTGAGTAGGTGACATAAAGAAAAATAGTTTCAAGAATTCTTTTTACAGCAAGTCTTTTTCTAACTGAGTAGATTCACCAGATATTGCTTATTGGGATGCATATATTATAATCCTTCTAACAGTGGTTCTCAATATTCATTGAACATAAAAACCCTTGGGAACTTGTTAGAGTGCTGATTTCTAGACTTTTTTTCAGAAATTGATTCTACACTTGAGAAATCTCTTCTTATGCTGCTAGGAGAGCTTACCTTTGAAATTTCTCACAAAAACAAGTCGCATAAGGAAAAATACATAATTTAAAGACTATACTTAACCTTTAAAAGCTATACTTCAAATTCAAGTGAATTTTAAAAGAGTTTTACTTTTATGATATTTTGAAACAAATATACAAATTTCTTAATCATCTCTTCCTCAGGAGAATTGTTCTAGTATCTGCAATTATCAACTGAAATATATTTAGAGTTTCATAGACCAGTTTATCACAACTTTTGCTTTTGTTGCAAAAAAAAAAGACATAATCACGATGATTTAAATATTGAGTTTAATGAAGTGAAGTAAAACATGAGTTTAATAAGCTGACCTTTTAAATCAGAACCTCTAAAATTCTGTTAAAGTTTAACTGTCTCTTTAAGTCTCTGAGACTGGATAGAAAATCAAGCATGCACTCATCCTGTCAATTTTCCACAGTCCTGCCTAAGAAATTTGTCCAAAAGTACCTTAAAAACAATATCAAAACTAGCCAACAATTGACTATGCTTATGAATTGATTGTGATTCACTGAAGACCTCCTAGAATTTAACTGAGAGTGAGATGATTATTTACAACTCATTATTTTACTGAAGTTTTATTAGCCTAGAAAACATTGACATTTCTTTAGCAAAATAACATGGAAGCATATAGAGTAATCAAAGTGCTTGAAATAAAGTAGTGATTTTGTTTTGTTTTGCTTTATTTTTAGTATATCACCACATTTTTCTGGTTATATAATAAGAAAGTGGTTGTAATTAGAACACCGTGTCAGAACCATAACCCTAATTTCTTCATGCTTCCCTTTTGTCAGCTTTTGAGATATTTACTGTTTAATACTTGTCCGCTTTTGTGATAAAATAACAACAATAATTTTTGTTCATTAGAATTATTATATAGTCATTTTATTGTTGTACGTTTTGTCAAGTTCTTTTCTTTTGGCATTGTGCACACACTACAAAAGCAAAATTTAGTCCTTTCAAAGAGTTGAAAAGAAGCAATCTCTTATATGACAAATCCAACATTATCATATGTAAACCTCATTTGCTATGGAATGTCTCCCTGTTTCCAGCTCATTAATTGAATGAAACCTATTTTCACATTCTAGTAGGCAGCACTCTTCTTGAACTAATGGAATGATGTCTTTAGAAAAACAAAAAAGAAAGCAGGAATATATAATGTGATTAAATAATTCCCCAAAGGAATGGAATGAAAATATCCTGCTAGAAATATCAAAATCACAATATTATGCTAAATTAGGAAAGATAAAATTAGGATGAGGAAGTTGGTATTCTTAAGATACAAAATTATTTGCTTACTAAAATCTACCAAATATTGAATAGGCAATCAAGATTGTTTTTTCCTACTTAATTAAATTGCGCCAACATGAATAAAGAAATGGTTTTATATTGAAATTATATAACCAACTGCAATACTGTTTCTTTTTTTCTGTTGTGTGATAAGAAACTAAAGCCTAAATCATTTTGTTCTTTACAAGAGAAGTACCTGCCCATCTGTAATTGAGTGACTATGTTTAAAGATGTAGTTATCTAACAATGAGGCACTGTGGTGCATCATCCAAATTCACATCCACATATTTTATTCTAAGCCTTCCTAACAAAGACCAAGTAGCCCTTTGTGTATAATCAGAATGCCTAAGAACTCTTGGATAGCTTCAATTTAAAAAGACAGATAACCAAGCATTATCTCCATTTGCCCACATTGATAGTACTTCTAAAACCTATTAAAAACATAACAAAACAAAACCAACAAAAACAAAACTGATTTCTAGGAGAATGAGCAAGAACACACAGAGAGAGAATAACGATGAGTAGAGCAAGAGGTTTTGGTTCCACCACTTGATGATGATGATTATAATAATAATACCTTACATTTGAATAGCACACAATGCTTTTGCATATATTATCTCAATTGCTACGCAACCAGAAACCACTCCATACCTTTTCTATTCCAAGACTGACTTGTTTGTGAAAAAGAGCTAGCTGAAACAATGAACCATATTAACCATACTAACATAACAAGCACATATTGAGTTAGACACTATATCTATATAGTCTACTGTCCCTAAGACTGATAGCAAAAGCTTTGTGAGAGTGGAACAAGGCCACCAGTGTATACCAAACAGCCTAGATTTTCTTTGATATTCTATTATGGCTTTGTCATCCATAGATTTACTTAAACCATTTATGAAGCTAGTTACCTTTTAATTCCATATACCTACTTGGCATCCCAATGTACATTTCCCACTGGATATAGAAGTAGTTTTTGTATTTGTCTTTTTTTGTAATTGGTAGTACATTCACATGGTTCAAACTCAAAAGATACAGAAAAGGATATAGAATGAAAAGAAGTCTTCCTCTTTCCCACCTGCTATGCTGCAGACACCTATATCTTCTCCTCCAAGGAAATGAGAGTTATAAACTTCTTGTGTATCTTTAGGGATGGTCTGTGTATATTTAACCAAACGCACATGCACACATTTTTAAATAAATGGTAGCAGGCTTACTGCTCTGATTCTTGAGTTTTCTACTTAACAATATATCTTTGAGTTAAGATTCTGTAAGTAGAAAAAACTACCTTATTCTTTTTTAGTATTTGTATAGTGCCCCAGGTACAGAACCTCACTGCCCAGTATGTCAGCCAATAGACACATGGGGCTACTAACCACTTGGAATGAACTCAGTTGTTCTGTAAGTATAAAATATACTAGATTTCAAAGATTTTGCATAAAAATGCAAAATATTTCCAAATTTCTATGTTCATTACACTTTGAAATAATACTATTTTGGACAACTTTGGTCAACAAAACATACTATTAAATCTTGTCTCACTTTTTTTCTTGTTCTTTATTTATTTTGTTTTTTTGAGACAAAGTTTCACTCTTGTTGCCCAGGTTTGAGTGCAATGGCATGATCTTGGCTCACTGCAACCTCAGACTCCTGGGTTCACGCGATTCTTCTGCCTCAGCCTCCTGAGTAGCTGAGATTACAGGCGCCCGCGACCTGGCCCGGCTAATTTTTTGTATTTTTAGTAAAGATGGGGTTTCATCATGTTGACCAGGCTGGCCTCAAACTCCTCACCTCAAGTGATCCGCCCACCTCAGCCTCCCAAAGTGCTGGGATTTCAGGCATAAGCCACCGCCCCTGGCCTTTTTTATTCTTTTAATGTGACTACTGAAAATTTTTTTAATTAAACATATTTTTGCACTGCATTTTGATTTGACATAGCTGATATAGATGAGCTATCATTTGTTTAACCTCTTGTTTATTAATAAAAATTTAGATTTTTATTCTATTCATTTGGTATTACAAACAATACTAAGATTAATAACATTTAAAATCATTATGGATTGGGCAGATGGGATTCCTGGAACAAAATATAAGCATTATATATTTTGATAGGTATAGCTAAACTGTCCTTAATTGTGTTCATACTAATTTACACTCCAAACATCAATGTGTGAGAATGTGTTTTTTCTACACTCTAACAAAAATTATTTCAACAATTATTTTTCCTCTTTGCCTGTTTAATGAGTGACATTTGATTTTCTGTTACAGTAATTTTTATTTTTCTTATTTTCAGTGAGGTAGAACACTTTTTATAAGTTTTAGGGTCCTTTATATTTCATTTTCTGTATGTTCATTCATTCATCAAATATTTTTTGAGTGCATAGAATATGCCAGGTTTTTTCTAGGGTTTTGGGACACATCAAAAAACAAAACAAAGTTATCTCCCTTGCGCTGTTTACACTTTAGTGAGGAAAAACCATATGTGTGTGTGTATAGAGAGATAGAGAGATAAATAGATCCTCCCACCTTAGCCTCCAAATAGCTGGGACTACAAGTTTGTGCCACTGCATCCAGTTTACTTTTTAATTTTTAAATATCTTTCTCTTAAGTTTTTAAAATTACTTTTTCTAGCATTACCCTGTCACAAGCACACACATATACATGCATAAAAATCCCCTCTTCAACATATGTATGCATGTGCACACGCACACACATCTGCCCTTGTAATACAGTGATTAAGAGCATGAGCTATGATATCAAACAGATCCACATTTAAATTCAGACTCTTCTTATGACTGTGAGACTATTTGCAAGTTATTTAGACCCACTGAGCCTAAATACCCTAGTAACAAAAATGGGTAAGAATAGTACTTATACCATAGAAATGTTGTAAATGTTAAATGATATAATACATGTTAAACGTTCAGCCCCACGCCTTGTACATTACAAAAAAAAATGAGAACTATTCGCTATTATCTGAAGAAGTTTGTAAATCCTAGATCTGTCTCTTTTACCATCTCTTTCACTAACTGTAGACTGTTACTCTTCCCTTAAAGAATAAGGAACTCTAAACTTTTAAGTATTTTTTATACAGTAGACACCATTCCATTGATCATTTGATTTGTCCTCCTCTGGTATGTAAGTTGTATTACTGATGCCTGGGCATCCAGTAATAGTGCATATTTATATATTTTCCTCTTTAGTACTTGTAATGCCTAATGTACTTTTTAGTTGTTACAAATTTCAGAGAAAAATTTCCAGGTAAATTATGTATGTAGGCAAAAAAGCTTATATGCACATTCACCTATACATTTATAGAAATCCATCAATTAAAATATGTATATATCTATGTCCATATTTATGTGCATACACACACACCTTTCGCATTATTTAGATTCATTAACTTTCTTAAGAAAAAATCTCAGTGATTAATAGCTTAACTTACACCATTATACTATCTTTGCTTCACTGTTAAATTATCTTTTCTGGAGTTGTTTGGCTTTCTCAGCTTTCCAACTTGGAAAAATAATACGCATATATTATAGTTTTAATTTTTATGTTCATTATAGCATTTAAATTTTGCCAGAAGAATCTACCAATTGAACCCATCCCAAAAACAACTATGTCAGCTGGTTTGCTTGAAGTATAAGAGTTACTTTATTTCCTTACTACTTTCACAGACATTCCAATGTACTTGTAGCAAATCCATGTTGCTCTTTTTAACCCAAATCTGAGAGATTCAATGAGGGCTTGATATATTTGAATGGAGTTTACAGTATTTGTAATGTCCATGTAGCTTTGTTAATTTTGCATTTGTTCGAATATTTGAGTGCCTAATGTTAGGCATTGTGTAATATTCTGAGTATACAATAGTGAAAAAGACAAACATACAAAAATATAAATAAAATAGCTTCCAGAGAACAGAAGTTGTGTTTTCTTTACTTCTTTAACTAGACAGTCACTCTCCCATTAATACCTTACAAATTTCCTGGCATAAAGGTGCTCTGCTTATTATATATACAAGAATAATCTTTGCCACGATTAAAAACTATCAACTATAATATAAAATAATCTTTTAAACAAGAAATATATTGAATCAAATTAGCTGCCAGAGCTAACAAAATTAGTTACTTAATTAACTTTTGTATCTTCCATTTTCATGTTGTCAATTTTAGCAGTAGAGAATCTTTACTCCTGTTTCTAGATTAATGTTATTATTCTTGGTAGAGCCAAGGAATTCATTGTCTATAAATTTTTATCTCCTTCTCAATGCTTCCCAAATGTCTCACATGCAATAAATAGAAATATCTATATTTGTTCTAATTGACGATTTAGAATGAGTGCAAATACTTTAATTTATTATAATTAAAATATTAAAGATGCTTGTGATAATTATATGTTGAATCAGGCAATGGTGTTTTGGACAATAATGGAGCAACATAACTCAGTGTGATAGTGGTAAATATATATTAATTATTTTAATTCAAAATAGATTGAGGTTGCCACCACCAGATTGCTTCCCACCTGTGGAACCCCCACTGAATAATCCTCACTCACAGTGCCACCACTGGAGCACTTCATGCTTGCGATGCCCCACTGGAGTGCTTCCTGACTCTCCCACCCCCATCAGAATGCTTCTTGCCTGCAATGATGTGCCACAGCTGCCTCAGTGCTTCTCACCCCCCACCTACACCTCCAGAGCCCTTCCTCCCCACCACAACCTCATTGAAATACTTTCTACACATGGCACCCACCTGCAGAAGCACCCCCCATGTGTAACACCCTTGTTGTCTCAGCCCAAGTGTCTTCTGCCCACCATGCCCAATGCTGGAGAGCCTACTATTGCCGGCACCACATGCAGGATTGTTACCCACCTGTTATGTTCCCTACCTCAGTGCCTCCCACTTGTGATGCTTATGCTGACCCCACTAGAGTACTCTCACCTGTGGCACCCCCTGCCAGAGTGCTTCCTACCCACAGCATCCCCTGCCAGAGTGCCTCCCACTGAAAGCACCCCAACACTCCTGCTAGAGCACTTTCCACACACAGTGCCTCCCACTAGAACACCCACACCAATGGCCCCCTGCCATCTCCTATAGAGTGCTGTTGTCAGCAGTCTGGGAGTATCTGGTTTCCTCTAGCCCAGACAAGGCTTGATCTCAAGGAACCAGAGGATAAAGCCACTGCACCAGTTCCAGTCCCCCAGAGTTAGGACATGCAGCCCAAGAGTGTGGAGCTGAGCCTTTATCTCTAAGAGCATCCAGAAACAAAACCATTCAACCACATCCAACAATAAAGATTATAAAGTACAAAAAGCCATATCCAAAGGAAAGTAACTTCAAAAGAAAAAAGCTCATCAGATCTCAAAAATAAGAAATAACCAGCACAAGAACTCTAGCGACTGTAATAGCTGGGGTGTCTTCTTACTTCCAAATGATCACACTAGCTTCCTAGAAGTGAATCCTAACCAGATTGAAACGCCTAAAATGTCAGATGTAGAATTCAGAATCTTGATGGTAAAGAAGCTATTTGATATATAAGAGAATGTTGAAATCAAATCCAAGGAAAACAGTAAAATAACTCAAGAGTTGAAAAATGACATAACCATTTTAAAAAAAGAATCAAACTGAACTTATGGAAATAAAAAATTCCCTACAAGTATTTCAAAATGCAATTGGAAGTATTAACAACATAATAGACCAAGCAAAGGAAAGAATCTCAGAGCTCTAAGACCACTCCTTTAAAATAACACAGGCAAACAAAAACAAAGAAATATGAATTTTAAAATGCAAAGAACTTCTGAGAAATATGGAACTATGTAAAGAGACTACACCTATGACTTATTGACATTCCAGAAAGAGGAGAGAGAACAAGAAACTTGAAAACATAATTGAAGTTATAGTTAATGACAATTGTTCCAATCTCACTAGAGTGATTGCCATGCAAATTCGAGAAATTCTGAGAACCCTGTGAGATACTATGTGAGATGGCCAGCCCCAAGAAAAACAGACATCATGTTTGCCAAGGTCAACACAAAAGAAAAATATCTTAAAGTCAGTTAGAGAAAAGGAGCAGGTGGCTTACAAAGGAAACTCCTTAATGCTAACAGTGGACCTTTCAGCAGAAACCTCACAAGTCAGAAGATATTGGGGTCCTATTTTCAAAATCCTTAAAAAAGAAAACTCCAAACAAGAAATTCATATTTCATCAAATAAGCTTAATCGATGAAAGAGAAATAAATTTTTTTCAGACAAGCAAAAGCTAAGATAATATTTTGACACTAGACCTGCCTTGCAAGAGCTTCTAAAGGGAGTCGTAAACATGGAAATGAAAAAATAATACATGCCACTACAAAAACACATTTCCCATTTACACTACAAAGCTATTCTATAATCAAGTTTACATAACAAGCAGCTAACAGCATGATGTCAGTGTCAAAGTATCGCATACCATTATTGACCCTGAATGTAAATGAGCTAAATGTTCCACTAAAAGGGCATGGTATGGCAAGCTGGATAAAGACACAGGAGGAAACTATGCTGTCTTCAAGAGACCCATCTCACAAATAATGACACCAATAGGCTCAAAGTAGAGGTTGAAAAAAATTTACAGGCAGGGCGTGGTGGCTCATGCCTGTAATCCCAGCACTTTGGGAGGCCAAGGTGGGCAGATCTCAAGGTCAGGAGATGGAGACCATCCTGGCTAACATGGTAAAACCCCATCTCCACAAAATACAAAAAATTAGCTAGGCGTGGTGGCGGGCACCTGTAGTCCCAGCTACTTGGGAGGCTGAGGCAGGAGAATGGCGTGAACCTGGGAGGTGGAGCTTGCAGTGAGCTGAGATCGTGCCACTGCACTCCAGTCTGGGTGACAGAGTGAGACTCCATCTCAAAAAAAAAAAAAAAAAAAAAAAATCTACCAAGCAAATCAAAAACAAATACAGAACAAGATAGCTAGACTTAGATAACACAAAATATAAAGCAACAACCGAAAAAGAGGATGAACATAGGTATTACATACTGATAAATCGTTCAACCCAAAAGAAGACTTAAGTTATCCTAAATATACACACACACAACATTGGAGCACCCAGAATAATAAAGTAAGATCTTCCAGATTTATGAAAATTTTTAGACAACCACATGATAATATTTGGGAACTACAACACCACATTGACAGCATGAAACAGATCATCAAGGAAGAAAACTAACAAAGATATTTTAGACTTAACACTTGACCAATTGGGCCTAATAGATTCCATAGAACACTTTACCTAAAAACAACAGAATATATATTCCTCTCATTTACACACAGCACATACTCAAAGTTCAACCAAGTGCTCAGCCATAAATCAATTATTAACAAATTAAAAACCCCACAATTCACACCAACCACACTCTTGGACCACGTGTAATAAAAATAGAAATTAATACCAAAAAAATCTCTAAAACCATACAAATACATAGAAGTTAAATAAACTGCTCCTGAATGACTATTGGGTAAATAAAAAATTAAGGCAGAAATAAAAAATTATATGAAACTGAAAAACAGAGACACAACATAACAGAATATTTGGGAAACAACTAAATCAGTGTTAAGAGGAAAATTTATATCACTAAATGTGAACATCAAAAATTTAGAGCTATCTCAAGTTAACTTAACATTGCAGTTAGAGGAAGCAGAAAAACAAGAGAAAATCAACCCCAAAGCTAGAAGAAGAAAAGAAATTAACAAAATCAAAGCTGAACTGAACAAAATTGAAACGAGAAAATCCATATAAAAGATCAAAAAAGTCAGTTCTTTGAAAGATTCAATAAGTTTAATAGACTGCTAGCTAGATTTATAAATAAAGAGATAAGATTCAAATAAACACAATCAGAAACTACAAAGATGATGCTACAACAAAACACACAAAAATATAAAAATATCGTCAGAGACTATTATAAACACCTCTAGGCACAAAACTAGAAATCCCAGAAAAAATAGATGAATTCCTGGAAACACACAGCCTTGCAAGATTGAACCAAGAAGGTATTTAAACCTGGAACAGACAAATAACAAGATATGAAATTTAATCAGTAATGAAAGACTTACCAGCCAGAAAAAGCCCTGGACCAGATAAATTTCAAGCTGAATTCTACTAGACATACAAAGAAGAGGTAGTAGCAATACTACTGAAATTTTTCCAAAAAATTAAAAAGGAGAGACTCCTCCCACACTCATTCTGCAAAGCCAGCTTCATTCTGATACTAAAGCCCAGCAGAGACACAATGAATAAATAAAACTTCAGGCCAATATGCCTGATGAACATAGACACAAAAATCCTCAACAAAATACTGGCAAAACGAATCCAGCAGAACATCAAAAAGTTAATTCACCACAATAAAGTAGGCTTTATTCCTGGAATAAAAGGTTGGCTTAACATATGCACATCAATAAATGTGATTCACTACATAAACAATGTTAATAACAAAATCCACATGATCATTTCAACAGATGCAGAAAAGACTTGCAACAAAATTCAACATCCCTTCATGTCAGAATTCCTGAAATTAGGCATTGAAATAACATATTTGAAAATAATAAGAGCCATAAATGATGAATCCACAGCCAACGTCATTCTGAATTAGCAAAAAGTGGAAGTATTTTCTTTGAGAACAGGAACAAGACAAGAATGCCTACACTCTCACCATTTCTATTCAATGTATTACTGAAAGTCCTAGCCAAAGCAATCAGGCAAGAGAAAAAAATAAAAGGCATCCAAATAGAAAGAGAGGAAGTCAAACTATCTCTCCTCACAGACCATGTGATTCCATACCTAGCAAACCCCATAGACTCCACCAGAAGGCTTCTAGAACTGAAACACCAATTAAGTAAAGTTTCAGGATACAAAGTCTATGCAAAAACCCAGCAGCATATCTAAACACCAATAACATACAATCTGGAAGCCAAATCAATAACAGAGTCCTATTTTCAATAGCTATGAAAATAACAAAATACCAAGGAATAAAGCTTAACAAGAAGGTGAAAGAACTACACAAAGGTAATTACAAAACACCTCCAAACAAAATCAGTGACAACACAAACAAATAGAAAAACATTCCATGCTCATGGACAAGAAAAATCCATGTTGTTAAAATTACCATACTGCCAAAAGCAATTACAGGCTGAATGCTATTCCTATGAATCTTCCAATGTCATTTTTCAAAGAATTAGAAAAAAAAATTCTAAAATTCATATGGAACCAAATAAGTGCCCAAATAGCCAAAGCAATCGTATGGAAATAGAATAAAGTCACAAGTATTATATTACCTGATATCAAACTGCACTATAAAGCTAGAGTAATTAAAATAGCATGGTATTAGTACAAAAACAGACACATAGACCAACGGAACAAAAGAGAGAACCTGGGGCCGGGTGTGGTGGCTCACGCCTGTAATCCCAACACTTTGGAGGCTGAGGCGGGTGGATCACCTGAGGTCAGGAGTTCCAAACCAGCGTGGCCAACAGGGTGGAACCTCATCTATACTAAAAATACATAAATTAGCTGGGCATGGTGGTGCACACCTATAGTCCCAGCTACTCAGGAGGCTGAGGCAGGAGAATTGCATGAACCTAGGAGGCAGAGGTTGCAGTTAGCTGAGATCACCCCACTGCACTGTAGCCTGGGCGACAGAGCAAGAGTCCTTAAAAAAAAAAAAAAGAAAAGAAAAAAAAAAGAGAGAGAGCAAGAACCTGGAAATAAAGCCATACACGTAAAACCACTTGATTTTTGACAAAGTTGACAATAACAAACAATAGAGAAAGGACTCACCATTAAATAAATGGTCCTTGGATAACTGATCAGTGATGTGCAGGAGATTGAAACTGGCACCCTTCCTTTTACCATCTACAGAAATTTTTCTGGACATCAGCCTTGGAGATGCATTTATGACTAGGTCCCCAAAAGCAATTGCAACACACAGAAAATTGTCACAAATATGGATATAATTAAACTAAAGAGCTTCTGAAAACTATACACAAAGCAAACAGGAAGCCTACAGAGTAGGATAAGTTATTTGCAAACTATGCATCTAACAAAAGCCTATTATCCAGAATTTGTAAGCTACTTAAACAAATCACCAAGCAAAAAACAAATAAACCCATTTAAAAATGGGCAAAGAACATTAAAAGACCATTCTAAAAACGATATTCATGTGGTCCACAAATATATGAAAAAATGCTCATCATCACAAATCCTCACAGAAATGCCAATCAAAACCACAATGAGATACCATCTCACACCCGTCAGAATGATTATTATTTAAAAGTCAAAGACAACTGATGCTGGCAAAGATTTAGATAAAAAGCAATCTTTATACACTGCCAGTGGGAATGTAAATTCAGCCACTGTAGATAACAACGTGGTGATTTCTCAAAGAACTTAAAACTGGACTACAATTCAACTCAGAAATCCAACTACTATGTATATACTCAAAGAAAAATACATTGTTCTACCAAAGAGAATAATGCACATATATGTTCATCCCTATGCTATTCACAATACCAATAACATGCCATCAACCAAGATGCCTATCAACGGTGGACTGGGTAAAGAAAATGTGATCCATATACATCACAGAATATGACATAGCAATAAAAAAAAAAGAATGAAATCATGTTCTTTGAAGCAATATGGATGGAGCTGTAGGCCATTATCCTAACCAAACTAATGCAGAAACAGAAAAACAAATACTTTGTGTTCTTAAAGTGATAGCTACATATTGAATACACATGAACACAAAGAAGGGAACAATAGTCTCTCGAGGCTACTTGAGAAGGGAGGGTGGAGAAAGGGGTATGAGTTTGAAGGATTCCTATTTGGTACTGTGCTCATTACCTTGTTGACAGGATCATTCATACACAAAGCCATAGTGACACTCAATTTTCCCATGTAACAAGCCTGCATACGCACCTCCTCAGCTTAAATTTTTTTTAAAAAAATTATTAATTACCTAGAATAAACCATAATGCATTAAGTGTTTTGATGAGAATAAAAAAAATTTAGGGCAAATATTATATATATATATTTGTATGTATATTATAATATTGTATATTATTATAATATTTTACTATTATGTATAATATATGTGTAATATACATATATTATGATATTATACATAATATTATAATGTATTATGTATAATATTATAATGTATTATGTACAATATAATGTATTAATATATACAAGTAAACATTATGTATTTTTATATATAATGTGTATATATATACACACATACACATTGGAATACTATACCACTCATCCGTATATGTGTGTATATATATATATATATACACACACACACACACACACACACTGGAATACTATACTACTCATCCATAAAAAAGTATAAATTAATGGCCTTCGCAACAACCTGGATGAGATTGGAGACTATTATTCTAAGTAACTCTGGAATGGAAAATCAAACATCATATGTTCTTAACCATAAGTGGGAGCTAAGCTATGAGAATGCAAAGGCATTAAGAATGTGACAATGAGCCAGGTGCAGTGGCTCACTCCTGTAATTCCAGCACTTTGGGAGGCCGAGGCTGGCAGATCACCTGAGGTCAGGAGTTTGAGACCAGCCTGGCCAATATGGTGAAACCCCATCTCTACTAAAAATAGCAAAATTAGCTGGGAGTGGTGGTGGGCACCTTTAATCCCAGCTACTTGGGAGGCAGAGGCAGGAGAATTGCTTGAACCCGGGAGGTAGAGTTTGCAGTGAGCCGAGATCACACTCCAGCCTGGGCAACAAGAGCAAAACTCTGTCTAAAATAAAAGAATGATAAGATGGATTTTGGAGACTCAGGGGGAAGGGTAGGAAAGGAGTGCGCGATAAAAGGCTATAAATCGGATTCAATGGGATGTATTCTGCTTGGGTGATGGGTGCACCAAAATGTCAAAAATCGCCACTAAAGAACTTACTCATGTAATCAAATAACAGCTATTCCCTGAAAACCTATGGAAATTAAAACAAACAAACAAACAAATTAATTAATGAAATAGATGCTTTGGGGCTAAAAAGCTCCTACTCCACCTTAGGTGGAACTTCTTGAGTACTCTACAAAATGAATGCAATGCCTCTACCAACTTTAACTATGAGAGAGAGTGTTTTTTATTTCAGTAATAAATGTATCTATAAAATATCTTATTCCAAAATATTGGAGGAAAGATGTATTTGGTGCAAATGAATGCATAAAATAATTTGAATTGCAATGACTAAAATGTTAAATGTACAAAGCTCTTTCAAAGACTCTAGAGATTAAACCTAAATTAGATTTTTAGTGTACTTTCTTTTCTGATGTTTCTTTAACTTTTATTTTGCAGAGTTGACTTATCATTTGAATTATGAAGTAAACAAGATATATTCTTTTTTTCTAATGTTTGTTCATACTCTAATTTTTGTGGTATTCTGTATTCAAATTATTAGGTTCTTCTTGCCAGATATGATTAGTGAAGTCTACCTATCAATATTTAATGAGCTGCTGACAAAAAAAAAGGTGTGGAACAACTAACAGCAGACTATGTTTGGCCCTCTAACCAAAATGACTACTAATTCAACTTGTTCTATCATTGAAACCAGTCTTACATAAAGTGAAATAAAGCTTTTCTATATTTGTGATTTGTTGGCCCTAGAATATTTTAGTCCTATTACACTTCCTCCACTTGCCTAAAACAGAACATGAATTCCACTTTTCCTCTCTGGGCCACTACTATAGAAGCTGTGAAGCTAAGTCAAATTCTTACTGGCTGTCATAGTCTGTAATTTCCATTAACCTTTTCTTCTAAGCTATGAAGGGAGGAGATGAAATCAGGATTGGATAAGTAAAGTATAGTGAGGAAAGGTAGAAGAAACACTTTGAGTCAGTGACTAAGACTTAAATACACCTTTGGGAGAAAACTTGGGATGCATTGTCAGAAAGACACACTGCTGAAGTTAATGTCTTAATGTAGCTGTGTGTCAATTAAGGCATGGATCTGATGGATCCATGCCTGGATCAAGTTATCTGAGAAACAGCATATAGCTAGGAAATAGTATCCTTTTTTGTAGACAGCATCAAGCAATTGCCTTTCATTTTTAAATTCATTTTTTTCTTCTCTTCCCTGCTCCATCTTTCCCTAGGGTTCCACATCTTCGGGAATATTTTTTGTAACTCTGAAGTAAAGACAAGTGATCTCAAAAATATAAAATATTTGTTCTAAAATTGAAAACAACAGTGATTATGTAAGCTTTTATCTCAGGGTCATATGTTACTATAGACACAGATAGTGTACTCTGTTCATCAAAGAAGTTGATTCCCAAGCCATTTATTTCACCATGTTCAGGAGTTCAGATGTCATTAGGCAAAGCATATTGTGAATGTAGTTTCCATCCAAGTTCCTTACTCCCAAAGGCATGTTTTATGCATCTGTCCTTTATTTTAGTACTTTTTAATTAATACATTGAAATTTCTTTACTATTTTTTCCTAAATGCAAGTGAAATTGCTTTCTGAATTGGAATTCATTATGGTGGAATACCGCATTAAATAAAATATATAAGCATGCATTTAAATCACATGTTTCTCTCTTTTTTTTGCTCTAATTGTGAATTGTGATTTTGTGTTCATAATTTAGGCATAAAAATAATTTTCAAGGGACTTTACATAATTCAGAGCTCTGTCTCTGTGTTTTGCATATGCACAGGCCCATTCATATATGCATGTTTGCAAGAGAGGAACAGAGAGAGAGAGGGAACTATGAAAAAAGCAAAAGCAATGAATGTAAGTTTATTTTACCTGCATTACCTAATTTATTTTTACCTCCAAATTTATTATGCATGGTAGTGTTCTCTTTAAGTTACAGACAGAAAACCTGAATAATAAGAAGGTTTTGTAACATACCAAAGGTTAAGTAGTTAGAAATTAACAGTCAGGATTTGAACCCAGGCAGTGTCAGTCCAGGGTTCCTCAGCGTTTCTCTCTTACCCACTTCTTTTCTGTTATTGGAATCCACAGATTTTCTTTAATTATTTTTTTGTACAAGTGTAGACACTTTCAATGCTATTTTTTGTTAGTGGTTAACTTACCTTTTTACATGAGCATTTTGCTTAAGAAAGCTCAAATTGATTCAGCTCTCAATTCTCATTTTCAATACGAGGGATTTAGAACACTTTATTCTGATGATCTTTTTCCTGAAATCTCCCATGTTGTAATTGTCCAGTATTTTTGTATCATTTTATTTTTAAATATCCCATAGTAGTCACTGTTATTTTTATAGCCAATATTTATATAGATTTAGGCACATATTTGGCCGGGCGCGGTGGCTCACGCCTGTAATCCCAGCACTTTGGGAGGCCGAGACGGATGGATCACGAGGTCAGGAGATCGAGACCATCCTGGCTAATACGGTGAAACCCCATCTCTACTAAAAAAAAAAAATACAGAAAAATTAGCTGGGCGTAGTGGCGGGCACCTGTAGTCCCAGCTACTCGGTAGGCTGAGACAGGAGAATGCCTTGAACCCGGGGAACGGAGATTGCAGTGAGCCAAAATCACGCCACTGCACTCCAGCCTGGAGGACAGAGCGAGACTCCGTCTCAAAAAAAAAAAAAAAAAGATTTAGGCACATATTTTAATAACTTATTTTGTCTCAATTGCTTCTTTTTATAAAATGTGTCTATAGAAATGTAATTCAAATAGCATATAATTAATCAATTTAATGTGTGCAATAGTGGCTTTTGGTATTTCACAAGTTAGTGCTATTATCACCACAAGCTTATCCAAAAATGTTTCTGACATATTGAAAAAGTACATAATAAATATTGATTTACACGTTTTGCTCTATGACTTCTGACTCCCCAAACCTAAGCAACCACTAATCTACTTTTTGTCTCTGTACATTTGCCCACTGGACACTTCTAATAAACAGAATAATACAGTATGTAGTTCATGAAAGCTTCTTTTACTTAGCAGAATAGTTTCAATGTGCATCCATGTTATAGTATGTATCATTATTTCATTCATTTTTATTGCTAAACAATATTCCATCAGATAGATATATTAATTTTTATTTACCCAGTTAGCAGTTGAGGGCCATTTAAGGTGTTGCCACTTTGGGATACTGTGAATAATGCTACTATGAGTATTTACATACAAATTTTTGAGTAAATATATGCTTTTCTTTCTCCTTGGTAGGTAATTAGGAGTGGAAATTTTGGTCCTATGGTAACTCTGGGTTAAACTTTTGAGGAACAGCTAAAACAAATTTCCAAAGTGTTTGCACCATTTGCATTCTTGCCTACAAAACATAAGCGTTCCTTCACCAACATTTTATCTCATCTTATTTTTAAAATACATCCTAGTGAGTAAGAAGTAGCTTCTATTGTGGTTTCTATTTACATTTTCCTAATGACTGATAGTATTAAACATGTTTTTATGTGCTCATGGGCCATTTGTATGTCTTCTTTGGAGAAATATCTATTTAGACTTTTAACTATTTTCTAACTGAGTTAGTTGTTTTTTTAAATTATTGTATTGTCAGAGTTTTTTCAGACTTATTAAGGTACAATTGACAAATACAATTTGCATATATTCAAAGTGTATGATGAAATGTTTTGTAAAATGATTCCACAAATCAGTCTAATTCCCATATCCATCACCTAACATAGTTACCTTTTTTTTTGGTGGTGCCAATATAGAAGATCTATTCTCTTAGTAAATTTCAAGTATACAACACATTATTAACTATAGTCACCATGCTGTACATTAGGTCTTCAGAATTTATTTATCTTATATCTAGAAGTTTGTAGAGTTTGAGCAACATGTTCCTATTTCCCTCACCTTCCCAACTCTGCTAAGTTTCTTTTTATTGTTTTGTTATGAGTTTGACTTTTTTTGATTCCACATGTAAGTAAGATAATTCAGTATTCATCTTGTTGTGTCTGGCTTATTCCCTTAGCATAATACCATCCAAGCTCATACATGTTGTTACAAATTGCAAGATTTCCCTTTATAGAGGACAGAAAACATTCCCCTTTATATACATGACATATATATGTCATATATATATTTTTTATGCATTCATCCATTGACACAAATGTGGGTTGTTTTATATCTTGGCTATTCTGAATAATGCTGCCATGACTATTTGAAGTGAAGCTTCATACTGATTTTTTTAGATGTACTGATTTTAGTCGCTTGTAGCTATATACTGAGAAGTGGGATTGTTGAATTATAAGAGTTTTATTTTTAATTTTTTAAGAAGCTGCCATGTTGTTTTCAGTAATGGTTAGTATTAGTTAGTTTTCATCTTCCTGATAAAGACATACCCAAAACCGGGGACAAAAAGAGGTTTAATTGAACTTACAGTTCCACATGGCTAAGGTGGCCTCAGAATCATGGCGGGAGGCAAAAGGCATTTCTTACATGGCAGCAGCAAGAGAAAAATGAGGAAGAAGGAAAAACGGAAACCACTGATCATCCCATCAGATCTCGTGAGTCTTATTTACTATCATGAGAATAGCATGGAAAAGACCAGCCCCCATGATTCAATTACCTCCCACTGGATCCCTCCCACAACATGTGGGAATTCTGGAAGACACAATTCAAGTTGAGATTTGGGTGGAGACACAGCCAAACTATATCATTTCACCCCTGGACCCTCTAAATCTCATGTCCTCACATTTCAAAACCAATCATGCCTTCCCAACAGTTCCTGAAAAATCTTAACTCATTTCAGCATTAACCCAAAAGTCCATAGTCCAAAGTCTCATCTGAGACAAGGTAAGTGCTTTCTGCCTTTGAGCCTGTAAAATTAAAAGCAAGCTAGTTACTTCCTAGATACAATGGGAGTATGGGTATTGGGTAAATATGGCTGTTATAAATGGGAGAAATTGGCCAAAACAAAGGGGTTACAGGCCCCATGCAAGTCCAAAATCCAGTGGGGCAGTCAAATTTCAAAGCTCAAAAAATGATCTCCTTTGACTCCAGGTCTCAAATCCAGGTCACATGGATGCAAAAGGTTGGTTCCCATGGTCTTGGG
This sequence comes from Pan paniscus, assembly GCF_029289425.2. Lineage (NCBI taxonomy): Eukaryota > Metazoa > Chordata > Mammalia > Primates > Hominidae > Pan > Pan paniscus. The sequence goes on from NC_073272.2 coordinate 81,769,465, forward strand.
CAGTTCAGCCCCTGTGGCTTTGCAGGGTACAGCCTCCCTCCTGGCTACTTTCATAGGCTGGCATTGACTTTCTGCGGCTTTTCCAGATGCACAGTGCAAGCTGTAAATGAATCTACCATTCTGGGGTCTGAAAGATGGGGTCCTCTTCTCATAGCTTCACTAGATGGTGCCCTAGTAGGAACTCTGTGTGGGGGCTCCCAACCCACAATTCCCTTCTGCCCTGCCCTAGCAGCAGTTCTCCATGAGGGCACCATTCCTGCAGCAAACATTTGCCTGGGCACCCAGACATTTCCTTACATCTCCTGAAATCTAGGTGGAAGTTTCAAAGCCTCAATTCTTGACTTCTGTGTACCCGCAGGCTCAACACCATGTGGAATCTGCCAAAGCTTTGGGTTTCCACCCTCTGAAGCCACAGCTTGAGCTCTACATTGGCCCCTTTCAGCCACAGCTGGAGCAGATGGGACACAGGGCACCCAGTCCCTAGGCTGCACAGAACAAAGACCCTGGGCCTGGCCTACAAAACCATTTTTCCTCCTGGGCCTCCAGACCTGTGATGGGAGGGGCTGCCGTGAAGGTCTCTGACATGGCCTGGAGACATTTTCCTCATGGCCTTGGGGATTAACATTAGGCTCCTTACTACTTATGCAAATTTCGGCAGCCAGTTTGAATTTCTCCTTGAAAAAATGGGTTTTTCTTTTCTACTGCATCTTCAGGCTGCAAATTTTCTGAACTTTTAGGCTTGATGCAGTGATGGTTCCAGTGTCTGTGGTGAAATTACTCATAGAACAGCTGTAGAGCTACATTCTGGAAATGGGCATGGTTGAAGTTAGTGGAAGCCATCCTGAGGTGAAATGACAATGGCTCCTTCTTGGAGCTAGAGGAGCAGAGTATCTCCCTCTCTTGAGGACTGAAGGTAGTGATGGCTTGGTCATTTTAGTTACAAAAGCTGCCAGTGTGAGGATCACAGTGCCATCACAGCATTACAAATACTGATATGCTTTGCTGTTCTTTGTTTTTAAACATCTCCCAACATTGTTGGAGTTTCTTTCACAGTGTAGATCCAGTTTCCTTATCAGATATATAATTTGCATATTCTCTCCCATTCTGTGGGTTATCTTTTTACTTTATTGATTGTGTCCTTTGAAAAACAAAAAACAAAACTGTTAATTTTGACAATGTCCAATTTGTCTATTTAGTTTTTTGTTGCTTAGGTTTTTGGTGTCATATCTAAAAATATTACCTGATCTAAAGTCAGAAAGTATCTTCTTAGATTGTAATACTTTTAGTTATTAGTTATTACATTTATGTCTTTGATCTATTGTGAATTAAATTTTGTATATGGTGTTAGCATAGGGTCCAACTTCATTATGTGCATGTAGGTAGGTATTCAGTTGTCCTAGTATTTTTTGTTGTAAAGACAATTATTTCCCCCATTGAATTTTCTTGACACTCTTATTGAAAAAATCAATTTATTGTAAATTGTACAGGTTTATATTGGACAGTCAATTATATTGCACTGACCTCTACGTGTGTCCTTGAATCAGCACCACACTGTCTTGATTACTGTTGCTTTGTATTAAGTTATGAAATTGTAGAGTGTTAGTCCTCCAACTTTGATCTTCTTCAAGATTGTTTTGGGTAGTGTGAGTCTAATACATTTCATATCAATGTTAGGACCAAGTTTTCAACTTTGGGAAAGAACGAACTGAGATTTTTCATAGGGATTGCATTGAATCTTTAGATCAATTTAGGACGTATTGGCATTTTTATGTTAAACCTTATATTCATGAACTTCAGATATCTTTCCATTTTTGTGGTCTTTTTAAATTTATTTCAACAATTCTTTAAAAACGTTCATGGCAAAAGTTTGCACATCTTGATACATACACTTATTTCTAAGTACTATGTTCTCTTTGATTTCTTTTTCAGATTATACATATTAATTTGTGAATACACAACTGAATTTTATGTGTTAATTTGTGTCCTGCAACTTTGCTTAATTCATTATTAAATCTATGTTTTTTGTAGACTCTGTACGGTTTCCAGCAAATAAGTTCATGTCATCTTAAAACGAAGATAATTTTATTCCTTCCTTTACAATATAGAGATATTGTCTATTTATTTTCTTGTCTAATTCCCCTGGTCAGAACATCCAGTACAATGTGAAATATATGTGGGTAGAGCACGTATCATTTTCTAGTTTCAGATATTAGGGTATCAGTTATCAACAATTCTACTAGCTGTGAGATTTTCTTGTATGTACATTGTGAGCTTAAGAAAGTTCCCTTATATTCTGAGTTTGTTGATTTTTAATATAAAATGTTATGGCATATTGTCAAATGCCTTTCTTTTGTCTCTGACATAAAAATGTAGATATTATCTTCAATTATATTAATATTGATAATTATAATACTTAATTTTTGTGTTAAAACTTATGTTTCTTGGATTAATACTACTTAATCATGATGTTTAATCTTTTTAACATGATGCTTGATTCAGTTTGCTAATATTTTTTCTGCAATATTAACATCTATATTCAGAAGGTAGATTCTCTAGTTATCTTGTGATATCTTTATCTGGATTTGATGTCACAGATATTCATCTCATAAAATAAGTTAGGAGGTGTTTTCTATTTCTTTGAAGAGATTGTGAAGAGTTGGTATTAGTTATTCCTTCAACATTTGATATAATTCATCAGTAAAGGCATCTGAGCTTTCATGTGTAGTTTTTTAAATTACTAATTAAATCTCTTTACTTAATGTAGATCTTCTTGATATTCTGCTTCTCCTTGGCAAGTTTCATTATTTTTGTTTCTTTGTAGAGATTTGTCAATTTCCTGAAAGTTATCTAATTTGTTGTCATACAGCTGTTTATGGTACTCAGTTAAAATCCTTTTGGTCTGTACAGTTGGTAGTGATGCTAACTATTTTGCTCCAGATTTTAGTAATATTGCTTTTCTCTTTTATTTCCTGAACAGACTATTAAAGTTTTGTCACTTTATTAATTATTACTGAGAATAAAATTTTGGTTTTATTAATTTCCTCTATTGTGTTTCTAGTAGATATTTCATTTATTCCTACTATAGTCTTTATTGTTTTCTTCCTTCTGTTGGCTTTGGGTTTAGTATTCATTTATTTTTCACTGTGTTTGAATGAAAAGTATAGTTTATTATTTGATATTTGTCTTTATTGTTAGAGCAAGCTATAACTTTTTAAATGAATATGTATGTTTTCCCTCAAGCACTACTTTAGCTGTATCCCATATATTTTTAAAATTTTATTTACTTTTACTTATTTTTATTGCTACATATTAGATATACATATTTCAGGGGTACATGTGATAATTTTATGTATTCAATAAACAAATTAAAGTAATCAGGGTAATTTGGATATCCATCAAATCAAATATTTATTTTTTCTTTAAGTTAATAACATTTGAATCATTCTGTTTTAGCTATTTTGAAATCTACAATCAATTAATTTTCACAATAGTCACTCTACCAATCTACCAAACATCAGGCTGTATTTCTTCTAGCTAACAACATATTTGTACCCAGTAATCGACTTCTCTTCTCCTCTCCTCCTCCGCTTACACTTCCTGGTCTCTTATTACAAGTAGTCTCCTCTGGGTCGTCATGAGATCGACTTTTTAATGTTCCACATATGAAGGCCACTGAATATGAGATTTTTGTATTTCTGTACTTTGTTTCACTTAATGACCTCCAGTTTCATCCATATTGTTTCAAATAACAGAATTGTATTTCCTTTTATAGCTGAATAATATTTCATTTTGTATATATGCCATATTTTCTTTATTAATTTATCCTCTGATAAACATGTAGGTTGATTCCATATTTTGGCTATTGTCAGCAGTGCTGCAGTAAATGTAGAAATGCAGATATATTTTATATGTATTGATTCTCTTTCATTGGATCTATACTCAGGAGTAGAATTGCTGAAACATATGGTAGGTCTATTTTTACTTTTTTGAGACACCTGTATACTTTTTTTCCATAGTGGCTGTAATAATTTACATTCCCACAAATAGTGTAGTAGAGTTCTCCTTTACCCAAATCCTTGCCAGCAGCAGTTATTCCCTGTCTTTTTGATAAAATCCATTCGAACTGGGGTGAGATGATATCTCACTGATGTTTGATTTGCATTTTTCTGATGATTAGTGATGTTGAACGGTTTTTCATATAACTGTCAGCCATATTTATATATTTTTTGAGAAACTTTTATTCAGATATTTTGCCCATTTTTAAATTGGATTATTTGTTTTTTTCTGTTGAGTTATTTGAGCTCCTTATATATTCTGATTATTAATCCTTTGACAGTTGGGTACTTTGCAAATATTTTTCCTCATTCTTTGTTTTCTCTTCACTTTCTTGATTGTTTTCTTTGCCCTGCAGAAGCTTTTTAGATTAATATAACCCCACTTATATATTTTTGCTTTGACTACCTCTGCGTTTGAGGTCTTACACAAAAAAAATATTTGCACAGACCGATGTTCTGGAAGATTTTCCCCAAATTTTCTTCTAGTAGTATCATAGTTTCGGTTCTTAGATGTAAGTCTTTAATCCATTTTGATTTTTTTGTATATAGTGATAAATACTGATCTAGTTTCATTCGTCTGCATATTTCTATCCACTTTTCCAGGAGGCATCTATCAAAGAGACTATTCTTTCTCCTTGTATGTTCCTGGTGCCTTTGCCAAAAATGAATTGGCTATAAATGCGTAGATTTATACCTGTGCTCTTTATTCTGTTCAATTGGTCTACATGTCTGTTTTAATGCCAGTACCATGCTGACTTTAAAGCCTGTCCACTACAATTTTAAACAAGACAATGATGCCCACTTTTACCACTTTTATTCATCACAATACTGGAAGTCCTAGCCAGAGCAATTAGTCATGAGGAAGAAATAAAAGGCATCCAAATTGGAAAGGAAGAAGTCAAAATAGCCTTGTATGCAGGGGACATAATCTTACATGTAGAAAATCCTAAAGACTTCACCAAAAAGCTGTTAAAACTGATAAACAAATTCAACAAAGTTTCACAATACAAAATGAACATACCAAAAGCAGTAGAATTTATATATGCTAACAGCAAGCAATCTGAAAAATAAATTAAAAAGTAATCACACTTGTAGTAGCTACAAAGAATATATAACACCTGGTCAATTTAACTAAAGGTGTGAAAGATCTATGCAAGGAAATCAATATAACATTGATGAAATAAATCGAAAAGGATTTTCACAAAAATAGAAGAATATCCCACACTCATGGATTAGAAAAATTAATTTTATTAAAATGATAATTCTACCCAAAGCAATTACAGATTTAATGAAATCCCTATCAAAATACCAATGACATCCTTCAAAGAAATAGAAAAAAATTCTAAAGTGTATATGGAACCACAAAAGATCCGAATAGCCAAAGCAAGCCTGAGCAAAAATCTGGAAGGCATCATACTACCTGACATCAAAATATAATACAAAGCTATAGTAATTGTATGTTTCTGTATGTTGTGTCTACCTTTTAAATCATTTCAATGTATTTCAAAATTTTTCTCATTTTCTTGACCCATTGGTTATTCAGAAGTATGTTGCTTATTTTCAACGTGTTTGTGATTTTCCAAGGTGTTTGAGGCTGCGGGAAGACATGATTGCACCACTATACTGAAGCCCTGGTGACAGAGTGAGACCTTGTCACACACACACACACATACACACACACACATACACACACACACACAAAGCACCACAATTTGCCACAATTACCAGTGAATTTGAAATAGTCTGGAGCTCCTTCAATTTGGTAAAGAACACCTACAACAAAAACAAACAACAAAAAAGCAAACAAAAATAAGCCTAGAATATCAAAAGATTTTTTTAAAGGAAAGAAAAAGTTGATGGGCTCATATTACTTGATTTTAAGATTTACTGTAAAGCTATACAAAGCAGCATGGTAGTAGATAAAGATAGACACAAAGATAAATTGAACAGAATGTTGTCCAAAATAGATCTACATAAATATGTTTATCTGAATTTAACAAGAGTACAAAACAAATTTAATAAAGAAGGATACATTTCTTGACAAACAATTTTGCAGCAACTGGACATTTATATGCAAAATATAAAAATTGATTAAAGCCTCACTCCATATCAAAAATGAACTGAGAATAGGTCATAGATCTGCATATAAGATGTAAACCTACAAAACTGATACAAGAAAATATAGGAGCAAATATTTGTGACTCGAGGTTAAGTAAAGAGTTCATAGGTAACAACAAAAATAGTAACTAAGGAAAAAATGATAAATCTTAACACGACAAACATTAAAAATGTTTACAACTGTGAAGTGACTGAAAAGACAAACAATATACTGGGAGAAAATATTTATAAGCCACTTATCCAGTAAAGTTTTTAATACCTAGAAGAATAAAGAACTCTGAGAATAACAAGAAGCAAATAAACAAGACATAATCATAATATAGGTAAAAAGCTGAAACAAACACTCACATATTTCTACATCAAAGAAGAAAAAATGTGATTTTATTATATACATATATATTTAAATAAATAAATTATACCATGAGGTAGTTATTTTCATTATCCTATTTGCAGAATGAGCAACTGAGGCTCAGAGAAGAAAGTCATTTCTTTGGAGACAGCAGGATTCAAGTTCAACTCTCTCTGACTATACCAAGCTAGACTGGCTCATTCTTTATCAATCCCATCACCATGCCCTTGCCGTGAGGAGCTCATTAAAGCTGAAGTTGACTTGGGTTAGATGTAAGTTGAAGTGAGGCTGGGTCTGGCAAGTAAGAATAGACTTCAGGCCTCTCTGAGAGAATTCAGTTTTTCCCTGCCCCTTGATGGAAATCAGAGAAGCCTCTATAAATTGGATTTTGGTGATAGGTGTCGGGGAGACCTAAAATCAGAGCTGAGAAGAGGGTGTGTTGAAGAAGTGGAATTCTGAGGTGGGCGAGAGGTAATAGAGAGAGAAAGGGGGTAGGCCATTATACAGGAGAAATGAGTGGCAGAGGTTTTAGGAGATTAGATTGGGTGTCTGTGTTACAATGCACAAAAGGTAGAAAACTGGGGTGGTCACAGAGCCCATAAATAGAGGAGCAGAGCTCTGTGTTCTAGTCTGTAATGATGATGGGGCTGGAAAAGGTTAAAATGAACATTTAATCTTCAATAATTTACTTCTAAAGTTCTGGCTCCAGTACCTAGCTCTCTAGATGGGAGAGCACTTCAGGGTTAGATCAGGTTTTGGAGTATGGTGGAGTAGGGAGTGTAATGGATTATACAATGGCTACCATTGAAACAAGTACATAAGAGGCAGGGGAATGCTTTGCATAGAGGAGAATCAGCCATTCTATAAAGTAATGACAAGGAGAGGTGAAGGGCTTACAGCTGTAAGTCAGAAATAGTGAAAATTTGAAATAAATTATAAAGAAGCAAAACAAGCACAAAAAAATGAAGCCCACTAATTACTGAAATTTAAGATGTTATCCCATCCTATTGAATTTGTACTTTTAGCTGTAGTACAATTAGCATACTTATATTACACAAAAATAACAGTATATATGAAATATATTTAGGTAAATTATTGTTAATATTGAAACAAGGTATATACTTTATTGACATACGGTAATATCTGAAAATTTAGAAAAACTTTAGTACCCCTCAGCTTTGCTTTTTAACAAATGTTCTTATCCATTCCTATATATCCCCGACTATATTTGAAATAGTTTCATGATTTGTATTTCCTTGCCTTATCTTTCTTGCTAAAAAGTAACTTACTTAGGTGACAGAGCATCACTCATCTCTGATCCTCTTCAATGCCTCACATACACTGTAGACTCAATAAACATTTGTGAAATGTATGAATGATTGATGTATTGAATATGTGACCTTTCATTTCCTTTCACGTCAGAAGTGCTCACAAACACATGGCAAGTATTTGGTACATTGTGAAACTTTTACTATTTTATTCTATACCATGTTAAGACACATGGTCTGTAATTTCCAAAGACACTTGCAGAAGCTGCTGCTTTGGGATGATATGGGGGGGATGGTATCTTATAGGAGCCAAGAAAGATTTTAGTTCAGCTGAGCTCCCATTGTACTGTTTGATATGGACCTTCAAACTATTTTACACTTGTATGTTATGACTCAACTACTATTATATTTTATTTGAAAATTATCTTCTACACTTTTATGTGATTTTACATAAATTTGATGTTTTTTTTACATACACACTCACCTTTGGTGAGGGAGGGGTTTGAACCCTCCTTGATTCTAATTGTACACCTTTTTAATCTCCCACCTTGATCAGTGATTGCCCTCATCTATATTATGCTTATCTAGGCCCAAATTTTTTACGACTGCATTCCTGTTAGAGTAGCATTCTCAATGATCATTTTAACTTCATTTTATTTACCTCCAACTCATCATAAACTGCATGCCAGTAGCAATTATTATTATAAAGCATTTGTAACATATCCTGCTCAATTTCAGGTGTAATATTTGTCTCTATATAACTGTTTCCAAGGGCCTCATAAATCTAATTTAACCTACAAGACAAGTATCTTAAGAAATCTCCCTAACATTCTTTATCACCCCTAAAATAATTACTTTCCATTTACAACTTAAGATTGACACCTGTTGGTGTTTCTTGGGCTTATTCAAACTTCCTTTCTTAAAAAGGATAGTGATAGATAGAGGAGGGAAATAAAGTTGTGAAGACCTTGTAGAGTTGTGGTAGGCATAGTACCACCTGGATCTACCTCAAGGAAATACCTTACTGTACATATACAAGGAGTGAAGTTAGCTATCAACTTCAGGTTTCATTTTTGCTTTACAAACAAGTTATGTCCTTCCCAGACAGTCTCAGCCAATGACTGAGCATGACAGAGGTACCTAATTTGGAATTCTCTAACAAATTATTTTACTCTGAGTTTGCCCATTGGATTGATGAAGATGTCAGACCTGTATGATGATATGATGATCTTCCTGTCCAAACATATTCCTTCCCCTTTTTATTTCACAGGTGTCAGATTAGACTAAAGACTCCCTCCTCGTTTTGTCTTTCATAAGCAGTGTACCAAATAAAACTCTCACATTACTAGCTTCATGTCAACATCTACTTTCTTGAGGTTCCAATTGACACAGGATGCAAATAAAGATTTGATTATAAAAACAAACTGTGCTAAAGAAAGGAGAGTAAGAAGAGATTTTAGTCAAACCCAAGAGCCACACTGTTAAGTAATTGTCTTTTGAGGAAAATAATTTTGACTTGGGGAAAATAAGAGAGAGTATCTAAGATTCCAACAAAAAAATGAGCCTCTGTTTATAGGGCCTGTAGTTGCTGATCAAGTTTAATGTGAATGTGGGAATTATTAGCATTATCTGTGACTGTAACAATTATTACTAAGAGAATGACTTATAAAAAATAAAGAATAATAAAATGTCATGAATTTGATTATTTGTTTTTCTTTATCATTGATAGAAGGAGTACTGGCAGTGAAAAGTTTCCAAGGCAAGTAGAAATCAATACCTGGCTTAGGAAAATTTAAGAAGCCAGAAATATAATTATAGTAGAGAAAATATCAAAGTGTGAGTCAGAAATCTTATGTTACTACCTCCATATGACATCTTGAACAAGTTAACCTCTCTCAGGTTTGTTTCCTCATCTGCAAAATTATGCAACAATCTTGTATATATTAGGATAATATAAAGTCATATATATACACGTATGTATAAATATTTATATCATGGGATTGCTGTGATGATCATATGAAATCATGAATATGAACATATTCTGTAAACCCTAAAGTAGTGATAGTATTATCTGACAACTGCATGGGTTGTCCTTTTTGGTCATCATTGTGTTCTATAAATCTGCTTTGTTCTTATAAATCGCTTAGCTATTTTCTTCTTCTCTGAGTAGTAGTTTTAATTTACAGACTTTGTAAATTAAAACAAAGTATGGCAGTGAAGACAATCATTGCTTTGGAAACATTAAGCAGTTGAAAATATCATAGTATTAAATGACTATTGGTGATATGTTAGTACACAGGCAGCTATTTACATATGTGCTTTGAAGGACACTAAAGAGCTTGCCCTTATGCTAACTATTTTCTACACTAGTTTGTTTCCTTTAAAATATTTTTATGTTTTAAACATTAAACCTCCATAAAAGCCTTGTTCAATTACAATTATTTTACTTCCACCTGTCACAGTACTATATAGTACTCAAATAAGTTTATCAAATTAGTAGAGATTGGTTCAGAAAGAAAGAGGACATAGAGCAGATGAAATTTGGTTGAAGTGGGGCAATTGAAACAGTGAAATGTCCAGAATGCAAATTGTTTAGTGAGAAGAGAAAGCTTAGGTGACTGGGCCATGGGAAGTCCTGAACAGCTGGAAAATAGAATGAAGGCTTTAAGTTCTTGGTGGGTGGGTTGATAGGGATTGAGAAAAGGCACAAAGGGGCACTGAAGGACGGGTTGTAAGCCACCGAAAACAAAAGTTTTCTATTCACAAATTTGCTCATGCTAAACCTGCTTCAGAAATCCTTGAAAGTAGACATTTGCATCAATAAAGCTTTTATTAGGCAGAAAGGTTATATTTTGTGTTCAATCTATTGAGAAAATCCAGCAAGTTCTCTACCTACAAAGGTTCTTTAAATGTAGTGCTTTCCTGCTACCCTAATCTGATCATGCAACATTAGCTGGAAATTGCAAGGAGAAAAAGCTAATATAACTACTCTTGTAAACCCAACAATACAGGATCCACTTAAGGTAGTGCTGATCTCATAACCTACAAATTTCCATTTCATTAGTCTACTAGGTAAAACAGTGCTAAAGTGCCCTTTCAGTGACACTGGAGCTGTGAGAGGTTTTCTGACTTGATTGCAGTCCTTTCTGTTAATTATTAGTAAAGAGATCTCCTCACAAAGGCTGCTGTCTAGTTTTCCAGGCTGAGGGGCTTAGGCAGTTTGGATCCAAGAGCTCTTACTCATTGGAACCACTTAATTCAAACATTTTCTTTCAAGGTTTCGAATTCTATTGTTGGTAGGTAGGAAGAGTCTCTGAGATCAATGTGGAAAAACTATCATTAACACAAGGGCATAAGATTTTTTGAGTTAAAGCTTGGGGATTCCATCTGGCTCACATCTGAGTGGGTATGTTTTTTAATCCTCCCTGTAACTTTCAAAATCAGCTTAGTAATATATCTTCATTTATAATGATGTATTTCATCTATCACACATTTGTCCTTATTTGACTATACTGTTACAATGATAACTAAAGTAAAACATTATACAATTTATTTTTATTCAACATAATTTAGAAGATGTAATGCACCTAGTTGAAAAATATAAACTTTTCCAACACATTTTCAGTTTGAGTGTGAGAAACTATCTTCCGTATGTCCATTTTCCCCCTAGATATTATTCTTTTAATCCATATAAATTGCCACTAAGTGAACAGCAATATCTGGAGCTGTGGCTCAAGCTCTGAATAGCTATGCTGTCCATAGTTTTATTTTATTTGAAAACCTTAACAATTATATCATTGCCAGTGGACAGTTTTCAAAACAAAACACACATATTTAGAGAGCTAAATATGTATTTACTGTTGGCAAATAATTTAATTTTACAAGGTGATTTTAGCTTCTTTATATGATGAGATGGAGGTTTCTATAAAGCAATAGATGTCTTCTAGATCTTATAATTTTCGTTTTTACCCTAGGAATTTTGTTACTTCCTTTTTCAGCAAGGTAAACTTGTCCTATTGGTCTGCTATTTTGCTTTATAGAGTCATTCTTTTTTCTGAGGTAAAAGTGACTTTTGAGAAAGGGACTCATGCTTCACTCTAAAGGGCTTCCTGTTGTCAGGAGATCTGCCAAAAGTGAAAAAAAAAAAAGTATCGTTCAATTGTTTTAGGCCCCATTGGAACTGATAGAAAATTGATTTGCTTGATGCCAGATTTAGATTTTTAGAAAACAATTTTTAAGATTAAAAAAAACTGGGTTATATCCAATATATCTTCTCTGAGTAACGGTAAGGTATAATTAATTTTGGGGCTTTGTATACACTCTTAAGTGAAATATCTCTTCATGACTCTTGCTCGTTTTGTAATTGGATTGTTTGTTTTAAACTGTTGAGTTTTGAGACTTTTTATATACTCTAGATAATCATTCTTTGTTGGATATGTGATTTCCAAATATTTTCTCCCAGTCTGTATCTTGTCTTTTCATCCTCTTCATAGAGTCTTTTACAGAACAATGTTTTCAATTTTTGTGGGATAAAATATAACTTTCATTAATAGGGTTTTACTTTTGGTATTAAGTCAAAAAACTATTCTCCTAAGCATTAAAAATTTAAATTTATCTTATTTATTTCAAAATAAGTTTTATAGTATTATATTCATGTGTGATCTGGTTTATTTTTTGTAAAAAATGTGAGACTTAGGTCAAAGTTTATGACTTTTTGTTTGTTCGTTTGTTTTGCCTATGGATGGCCAATTGCTCTAGTCCCATTTGTTGAAAAGTCTACATTTTCTCCATTGTGTTGATTCTAAACCTTTGCCACAAATCAGTTGAGTATTTCTACGAATCTATTTCTGGGTTTTTTACTCGGTTCCATTGAAATCTCTGTTTCATTGAAATCTCTGTTTCATTGATTTTTGTGACTATTTCTCCACCAATATCACACTATCTTAATTAGCCTAACTATATAGAAGGATTTACTATCTAGTGGAGTGATTCTTCTGACTATATTGTTCTTTTAAAAATGTTTTTGACTATCCTAATGCCTAAAACTTTTCTTATAAATGTTAGAAGTTTGTCTATGTCTACAAAAGTCTTTGTTAGTTTTGATGAGAATTTAATTAAACCGATGAATCAATTTGAGAAGAATTGGCATGATATATTATATGAATAGTACTCCATTGTGTATAAGTACCACACTTTCTTTACCCATTCATTTGTTGATGACACTTAGGTTGCTCCCAAATCTTGACTGTTGTGAACAGTAGTGCAACAAACATGAGAGTGCAGACATCTTTGATATACTGATTTCCTTTCTTTTGGGTATATATCCAGCAGTGAGATTACTGGATCATATAGTAATTAAATTTTTAGTTTTTTGAGGAACCTCCCAGCTATTCTCCATAGAGTTTGTACTAATTTACATTCACATCAACAGTGTACGAGGGTTCCCTTTTCTCCACATCCTTGCCAGCATTTCTTATTGCCTGTGTTTTGGATACAAGCCATTTTAAACGAGGTGATATCTCATTGTAGTTTTGATTTGCATTTATCTGATGATCAGTGACTTTAATCACCTTTTCATGTGCCTGTTTGTCTTCTTTTGAGAAATACCTATTCAGATATTTTACTCATTTTGAATTGGATTATTAGATTTATTGCCACAGATTTGTTTGAGCTGCTTATACAGTCTGGTTATTAGTCCCTTGTCAGATAGGTAGTTTGCAATTTTTTTTCCAGTTCTGTTGGTTGTTTCTTCACTTTGTTGATTGCTTCATTTGCTGTGCAGAAGCTTTCTAACTTCATGTGATTCCAGTTATCTTTTTTTTTGGTTGCCTATGCTTGTGGAGTATTACTCAATAAATTTTTGCCAAGACCAATTCTTAGAGAATTTGTCCCATGTTTTCCTTTAATAGTTTCATAGTTTGACGTCTTATATTTAAGTCTTTAATTCATTTCGACTTGATTTTTGTGTATGGCAAGGGATAATCGTCTAATTTCATAAACCTGCATGTGGATATTCAATATTCCCAGAACCACTGATTGAAAAAATTGTCTTTTTCCCAGTGTGTGTTCTTGGCACCTTTTTTGAAAATGAGTTCACTCTAGGTGTGTGGACTTATTTCTGGGCTGTCTATTTTGTTTAACTGGCCTATGCGTCTGTATTTTATGCCAGTACTGTGCTGCTTTTTTTTTTCCTATAGCTTTGTAGTATAATTTGAAGTCAGGTAATGTAATTCTGCCCATTTTGTTCTCTTTGTTCAAGATACCCTTGGCTACTCTGGGTCTGTTGTGGTACCATATAAATTTTAGGATTGTTTTTCTATTTCTGTGAGGAACATCATTTGTATTTTGATGGGGATTGCATTGAATCTTTAGATCGCTTCCAATCCATGAACATGGAATATCTTTACAGTTTTTTTATGAGCTATCTTCGAATTATTCTTATCAATGATTTATAGTTTTTATTGTAGAGATATTTCACTCCCTTGGTTAAGATATTTCCTAGGTATTTTATTTTATTTGTGACTATTATAAATGGGATTACTTTATTCTTTGTTTCTCAGATTGTTTGCTGTTGACATATAGAAGCACTGATGATTTTTGTATGTTGCTATTTTATGCTGTAACTTCACTGAATTTGTATATCAGTTTTAATAGTTTTTTGTGGAGTCTTTAGCTTTTTTTTCAAATATAAGATTATATCATATGAAAACAAGAATAATTTCACTTATTTGTTCCAATTTGGATGCCCTATGTTACTTTCTTTTCATTAATTGTTCTAGCTAAGACTTCCAGTACTATGTTGGATAACAGTAGTGAAAGTGGGAATTCTTGATGAGTTCCAGATATTACAGTAAAAGCTGTCAGTTTATTCCCATTTAGCATTATACTAGCTGTGGCTCTGTCATATATGGCTTTTATTATGTTGAGGTATAATCCTTTTATACCCAGATTTTTTAGAGTGTTTTCATGAAGTGATGTTAAATTTTATGAAATGCTTTTACAACATCATTGAAATGATCATATGGGTTTTTTCCTTAATTCTGTTCGTATTAAGTAGCGCATTGATTGATTTGCATATGCTGAACCATCCTTGCATCACAGGGATAAATCTCATTTGGTCATGATCAATAATCTTCTTAATGTGTTTTTTTGAATTTGATTTGCTACTATTTTGTTGAGGATTTTTGCACCAATATTAATCAGTGATATGGGCCCGTAATTTTTTATGTGTTTTTTGTCTGATTTTGTTATCAAGATAATACTGGCTTAATGGAATAGGTTTGGAAGTGCTACCTCCTCTTCTATTTTTCAGAATAGTTTTAGTAGGATTGGTATTTTCTCTTCTTTAAAAATTTGGTGTAATTCAGTAGTGAAGCCATCAGGTCCCAGGCTTCATTTTTCTGGGACACTTTCAATTACATCTTAGATCTGTTTACTTATTCTTGATCTGTTAAAGTTTTGGATTTCTTCATGGTTCAATCTTGGTAGGTTGTATTTGTGTAAAAATTTATCCATTTCCTCTAGATTTTACAACTTACTGGCATATAGTTGCTCCTAGTAGCCACTAATGATCCTTTGAATTTCTCCAGTATCAGTTATAATATCTCCTTTCTTGTTTCTGATTTTATTTACTTGGATCTCCTCCCCTATTTTCTTCATTAGCCTAGCTAAGGGTTTGTCAATTTTGTTCTCAAAAAACCAACTTTATGTCTCACTGACCTTTTGTATTATTTTCTTCATTTCAAATACATTTATTTCTGCTCTGATCTTCGTTATTTATTTTATTCCACTAATGCTGGGTTAGGTTTGCTCTTGCTTTTCTAGTTCTTTAAGATTTATCATTAAGTTGTTTATTTATAGCTTTTCTTCTTTCTTGATGTAGGTTCTTATAGCGATATATTTTTCTCTTAATATTGCCTTCACTGTATTCCATAAATTTCAGTATGTTGTGATTCTATTATCATTTGTTTCAAGAAATTTTTCAATTTCATTTTTACTTTCTTAATTGACCCACAGTTCACTCAGGAGCACATTGTTTAGTTTCCATGTGTTTGCGTAGTTTTCAAAATTTTTCCTGTTATTGATTTACAGTTTTATTCCATGGTGATCAGAGAAGATGCTTGATATTATTTTAATATTTTAATATCTTAAGACTTGTCTGTTACCAAACATATGGTCTATCATTGAGAATGATCCACGTGATGAGAAGAATGTATATTCTGCAGCTGTTGGATTACATGTTCTATAAATATTTATCAGATCCATTTGTTCTATAGTTCAGGTTAAGTCAAATGTTTCTTTGTTGAGCTTCTGTCTGAAAGATCTGTTCAATGCTGAAAGCGGGGTGTTGACATCTCCAGCTATTATTGAACTGATATCTATCTCTCTCTTTAGCTGTAATAATACTTGCTTTAAAATAAACTAGAAAATCTGGAAGAAATGGATAAATTCCTAGACACATACACCCTCTCAAGACTAAACCAGGAAGAAATGAAATCCCTGAATAGACCAATAACAAGTTCTGAAATAGAGGCCATAATTAATAGCCTACCAACCAAAAGAAGCCCAGGACCAGATGGATTCACAGCCTAATTCTACCAGGGGTACAAAGAGGATCTGGTACCATTCTTTCTGAAACTATTCCAAACAATTTAAAAGGAGGGACTCCTCCCTAACTCATTTTATGAATCCAGCATCATCCTGATACCAAAACCTGGCAGAGACACAACAAAAGAAAACTTCTGGTCAATATTTCTGATGATCATTGATGAGAAAATCCTCAGTAGAATACTGGCAAACCAAATCCTGCAGCACATCAAAAAGCTTATCCATCACAATCAAGTCAGCTTCATCCTGGGGTGCAAAGCTGGTTCAACATACGCAAATCAATAAACATCATATGTCACATAAACAGAAAAAAAATGACAAAAACCGCATGATTATCTCAAGGGATGCAGAAAAAGCTTTTGATAAAACTCAACATTCCTTCATGTTAAAATCTCTCAATAAACTAGGTATTGGTGGAACATATCTCTAAATAATAAGAGCTACTTATGACAAACCCATAGGCAATATCACACTGAATGTGCAAAAGCTGGAAGCATTCCCCTTGAAAACCAGCACAAGACAAGGATACCCTCTCTCACCACTCCTATTCAACATAGGATTGGAAGTTCTGGCCAGGGGAATCAGGCAAGAAAAAGAAATAAAGTGTATTCAAATGGGAAGAGAGGAAGTCAAATTGTCTGTGTTTGCAGATGACATGATTTTATATTTAGAAAACCCCATCATCTCAGCCTAAAAACTCCTTAAGCTGATAAACAACTTCAGCAAAATCTCAGAATACAAAATCAATATGCAAAAATCACAAGCATTCCTATACACCAATGATAGACAATAAGAGAGCCAAATCATGAATGAACTCCCATTCACAATTGCTACAAAGAGAATAAACTGCCTAGGAATACAGTTTACAAGAGACATGAAGGACCTCTTCAAGGAAAACTACAAACCACTGCTCAAGGAAATAAGAGAGGACACAAACAAATGGAAAAACATTCCATGCTCAAAGATAATAAGAATCAATATTGTGAAAATGTCCCTACCACCCAAAGTAATTTATAGATTCCATGTTATTCCCATCAAACTACCATTGATATTCTTCACAGATTTAGAATAAACTACTTTAAATTTCATATGAAACAAAAAAGAGCTCATATAGCCAAAACAATCCTAAGCAACAAGAACAAAGCTGGAGACATCACACTACCTGACTTCAAGCTATACTACAATGCTACAGTAACCAAAACAGCATGGTACTGGTATCAAAATAGACATATAGATGAATGGAACAGAACAGAAACCTCAGAAATGACACCACACATCTACAACCATATGATCTTCAACAAACCTGACAAAAACAAGAAATAGGGAAAGGATTTCTTATTTAATAAATGGTGCTGGGAGAACTGGCTATCCATATGGAGAAAACTCAAACTGTACCCCTTCATTACAACTTACACAAAAATTAACTCAAGATGGATTAAAGACTTAAATTTAAAACCCAAAACCATAAAAACCCTAGAAGAATACCTAGGCAATGCCATTCAGGACATAGGCATGGGCAAAGACTTCATGACAAAAACACCAAAAGCAATTTCAACAAAGCCAAAATTGACAAATGGGATCTAACTGAACTAAAGAGCTTCTGCAAAGCAAAAGAAGCAATCATCAGAGTAAACAGGCAACCTACAAAATGGGAGAAAATTTTTGCAATCTACCCATCTGACAAAGGGCTAATATCCAGAATCTACAAGGATCCTAAATAAATTTACAAGAAAAAAAAAACAACCCAATTAAAAAGTGGGCAAATAATATGAACAGATACTTCTCAAAAGAAGACATTTATGTGGCCAACAAACATATTTAAAAAACTCATCATCACTGATTATTAGAGAAATGCAAATCAAAACCACAATGAGATACCATCTCATGCCAGTCAAAATGATGATTATTAAAAAGTTAAGAAACAATAGATGATGGCAAGGCTGTGGAAAAATAAGAACAATTTTACACTGTTCATGGGAACGTAAATTAGTTCAACCATTGTGGAAGACAGTGTGAAAATTTCTTAAGGATCTAGAACCAGAAATACCATTTGACCCAGCAATCCCATTATTGGGTACATACCCAAATTAATATAAATCATTCTGCTATAAAGACACATGCACACATATGTTTATTGCAGCACTATTTACTATAGCAAAGACATGGAACCAACCCAAATGTCCATCAATGTTAGACTAGATAAAGAAAATATACATATACACCATGGAATACTATGCGGCTATTAAAAAGATGGGATAATGTCCTTTGCAGAGACATGGATGAAGCTGGAAGCCATCATCCTCTGCAAACTAACACAGGAACAGAAAACCAAACACCACATATTCTCACTCATAGGTGGGAGTTGAATAATGAGAACACATGGACACAGCGGGGAGAACAGCACACACTGAGGCCTGTTGGGGAGTGGGGGTATAAGGGGAGGGAAAGCATTAGGACAAATACCTGATCGATGCAGGGCTTAAAACCTACGTGATGGGTTGATAGGTGCAGCAAACCACCATGGCACACGTATACCTATGTAACACACCTATATACATATATACATATATATATATATAGATAGATAGGTATTCATAAATATATATATAGGTATTCCTATCTCTCTCTCTATATATAGGTATACCTATATATATATATATTCCTCAAATTAACTCTTTCATAGATATACTATTCTAGAGTACTCTATATATATGTATATATTCCTCAAATTAACTCTTTCATAGATATACTATTCTAGAGTACCTTTTTTCCCTTAGGACTTTAAATATGTCATGCCACTCTCTCCTGACCTGTAAGGTTTCCACTGAAATGTCTGCTGCCAGGCGTATTGGAGCTCCATTGTATGTTGTTTTTCTTGCTGATTTTAGGATTCTTTTTTTATCCTTGATTTTTTAGTGTTTGACTATTAAATGCCTTGAGGGAGTTTTATTTGGGTTGAATCTGCTCAGTGTTCTATAACCTCCTTATACTTGAATACTGGTAGCATTCTCTAGGTTTGAGAAGTTGTTTGTTACTATCCTTTCGAATAAACCTTCTACTCCTGTCTCTTTCTCTACCTCCTCTTTAAGGCCAATAACTCTTAGATTTGCCCTTTTGAGGCTATTTCCTAGATCCTGTAGGCATGATTCATTGTTGTTGTCGTTTTCTTTTGCCCCATCTAACTGCGTCTTTCCAAATAGACTCTCTTCAAGCTCATTAATTCTTTCCTCTGCTTGATCAATTCTGCTATTAAAAGACTCTGATGCATTATTCAATACGTCAATTGCATTTCTCAACTCCAGAATTCTGCTCGATTCTTTTTAATATTTCCATCTTTGTTAAATTTATCTGATGGAATTCTGAATTCTTTTTCTGTGTTGTCTTGAATTTCTTTGAATTTGCTCAAAATAGTTATTTTGAATTATCTGTCTGGTAGGTCACATACCTCTGTTTCTCCAGGACTTTTTCCTGGTTTGGTGAAGTTATGTTTTCCTCGATGGTGTTTATGCTTGTAGATGTTCATTGGTGTTTGGGCATTGAAGAGTTAGATATTTATTGTATTCTTTGCAATCTGGGTTTTTTCGTGTCTGTCCTTTTTGAGAAGACTTTCTGAGTATTTGATGGTACTTGGGCCCCAAGCCCAATAACACTATGGTTTTGATAAACTTGTAGAGGTATAGCCTTGGTTGTCTTTAATATGATCTGGAAGAATTCTCTGGATTACCAAGCAGAGACTTTTTTCCTTCCAATTACTTTCTCCAAAACAAATTTTTTTTCTCTGTGTTGAACCACATAGAACTGAGAATGTGGTGATGCAAGCACCCATGTAGTTACCAACACTAGTAATTTGCTGTGTCAGATCTGAAGCCAGAATAGCACTGGGTCTTGCCTAAGGCCTGCTATAACTGCTGGTTGGCTATCACCTATGTTCACTCAAGGCCCTAGGGCTCTACAGTCTTCAGGTGGTGAAGCCAGTCAGGTTTGTGTCCTTACTTTCAGGAAAAAGGAGTTCCCACAAAACCTGGGCAAGTCCAGAGATGCTGTCTGGGAACCAGGGATTGGAGTCAAAAACCTTAGAAATTTGCCCAATGTTATATTCTATAACAGCTAAGCTGGAACTTGAATCACAAGACAAAGTCCTTCTTACTCTTCCCTCCCCTTTCCACAGGCAAAAATCCTCTTGCTGTGGGCATCGCCATCACCACACTACCATGAGTTGTGCCAAGATACTACCAATGTTCACTTAAAGCCCAAGGTTTCTTCAGTCAGCTTGTGGTGAATGCTGCCAGGCCTGGGACTCACCCTTCAGGGCAGTGGCCTCCACTCTGGCACAGTGCAGGTCCAGAAATGCTGTCAAAGAGCCTCAGCAAAGACTCAGGGACCCAAGAGCCTGCTTGTTGCTCTACCCAACTGTAACTGAGCTGGTACCTAATGTGCAACACCAAGTTCTCTATACATTTCCCTCTGCTTTTCATAAACAGGAGTGTTTCACCACATCCACTAGAGCTGGGAATGTGCTGGAACACACCTAATGTGAGCATGTCTTAAAGCCCATAGTCCACTTCATACTATCTGGATATCACTTCTAGTTATTCAGAAAGAAAAGGTTCTTTAGTCAGCAGGTGATGACTCCTACCAGGACTGGGCCCTTCCCTTCAAGGCAATGAGTTCCATTTTGCCCAAGGCATGTCTAGAAATGTCATCCATGATCTAGGTCCTGGAATGGGTTCTTCATGACTATGCCTGGTGCCCTATTCTACTGTGGCTGTGTTGGTATCTAAGATGCAAGACATAGCCCTGTTTCCTCTCTATATGAAATAAAAACCAGGATAGTGAGAGAGTACAGAGTTGATCACAGCCATTTCAGTTCTACAGAAGAGTCTGATACATTCTTAGTTTGAGGTTGTGTTTTGTATATCTGGGGTTATTACATGAGTGATGCAGTTCTCTATTATTTGCTGAAAATCTGCAGTGACATGGTCACTCCTAATACTCAAATTAACTAATTCTATGTTGTATCAAACTTTAGGAATTTACAAATTTGTTGGCTTCTAGAGGTACATTGTATTAAGGCCAAGTTTTACTTTACTGTTTCACCTAGAAATCTTATTAATAATAGAACATTTTCTAATAGAATAATTTGAGAAATTTAATTAAATATTAAGTAAATAATGATGATGACTTGTATATACTGAAAAATTCTTGATCATGGAATTTCAATGACTGAATTTTGGAAAACACTGCTCTAGTGTGTGAAAAAAATGTATTCTAAATTTTTAAAGCGTATGTGGACAAATTTTCACTACCTAAAACTATTACACAACTAGAAGAAATACTGACAATTCAAAGTAGTCTGGTGCATTTACGTATGTTTGCTTGATACGTTTTCTCTTCTCTCTCTTTCAGTTGTGATGATTGTGGTTATTGCTCTATTTCTTCTGGTCTTCTTTGGCAATTGCTATTCATTCTGA
Organism: Pan paniscus; assembly: GCF_029289425.2. Taxonomy (NCBI): domain Eukaryota; kingdom Metazoa; phylum Chordata; class Mammalia; order Primates; family Hominidae; genus Pan; species Pan paniscus. Next base: position 81,791,333 of record NC_073272.2, read on the forward strand.
TAAGAGAATCACTAAAGATTTCTTCCTCTTTGCTGATCATGATTCACAGGACCTTTCACTTTTTCTCCCCAGCATGTGGAATGGATTCTACATGCAACCATATAAAACTAATAGTGAGAATAGACGATATCAAAAATAAAATAAAATAAACCCAAATTACTGATTATTATGTTCTATGTTTAGGTATGAATGTGCATATATGTAAATCACATTGCCATTGAAATAGGAGAAAAAAAGAATATTAAAATGAATTATTAGCAATGTCCTCTGGTTAAGATGGCTATCATTATGAAAGTATAAAACAAGATAATTAGTTGGACTCGTGGCCACACACACTTACAACTTGGTGAGAACTTTGATAATTATTTCCTGGATTTACCTGGGCATGAAAATTACATTTACATTTACAGTATATTCAATTCCATGGTCATTTTTTTTAGTGAAAATTACTGAGTTTAAAACCTATAAATTTAAACGTAAACTTAAGCATTAAAAGAGATAGTGGTTTTGTTCACGATGACAGCCATCATAACAATACTGTCAGACTACAAAGATAATATCTTCTTTTTCATTTATACTCTGCCTGCTTTATTCCACCTTTCTGGTACCTAATTATTCTTGGTATCGCATATGATACAAAGCATCTCTGAAAATTCCTTTAAAGATACAAATGTAAATGGTTGAATTATACGAATTATTGTTCATGGAGCTATGCATTTCTATTCTGAAGGATTCCTCTAATAATTTGGTAGAGACTAAAAAACCAGGAAGACTATAATCTAGTATGAGCTGACACGAGTTAGAAGTGTAGCACAGGAAAAATTATTTGCAAATAGAAGTAAATTTAATTACTAGATTTACTCGCTGTGTGACCTTGGGCAACTTTTAAACCTCTTTGGAGTATAAATAGCATTGAATATTATAACTGAAAATCACTTTGGAAATTATGCAGTAATTATTAACTTCTAAATGAGAGATCCTGATTATAATAGTGCTGGAGGTTTCCTAAGTTTTGAAAAGGTATTTTTATTTTCCCAAATATTTCAACAAATGGGTCTTATTTAGTGTTAATAAAGTATGCTGGCCAAATTTTTTTTTAATTTGACTTTTTGCTAGAATTCCATTAACCTGGTAGATATGTCTCAAGTTAGAAACTGAATACAAAATTTTTATCAGCAAAACATTTCAGGATAAAGGATCAATGGGGTAAAACGCAATAAAAAAATCATTATTGGTGGTAAAATATTAAACATAAGGATTTAAATTAATCTAGTGGCAATATTGCACAGTGGTTCAGAGTCAAGGTTTTCTAGTTAGATTGCCCTGAGTTTAGATCCTGGCTGTCCTTGAGTAAGCCACTAAACTCCTGTAAGCCCCAGTGTTGTTAAAATAGCACTATTAATACATACTAGGGATTAATTAAAACAATATATACATATAAAGGATGTTTTATGAAATATAAAACACTACATAAATGTAATCAGGATTATTGTTGTTCTCTTTCATAAGCCTTCTCCATAACTCTGAATCTTCTGTATACATACAACACCAGAACTTTTTTTATTTGCCTTCATCTTGCATGACAAGGGACTTTATCCTTTGATATTGCTGGAATTTGTAATCCTTCTAAAACTGGCAGTTTAGAAGGAAATCTACCTACAGTAGGTTTGTTCTTTTACATGTTTTATTTTATTGCTTGAACACTGTCATTTTTATTTAATTTGTATTTGAAACTAGCTAATAGAATTCGGCTGTATTTTACAAGTAATTTTCCCCGAGGTTCTTTAATCTCTTTTAAAGAATTTGCTAGTTTCTTTGTAAAAATGGCTCTTTCATTCAGGAGCTTTGATTGAAAACAATCTTTACAGAAGCCCATTAGAATTTAGTGGTATAAAGGATTAGGTCCCTTTTATAGGCCTGAAGTGGCTGTAAGAATTGTTTGTATCTATTTCAACTGTGGCTTGCCCACACTATCTGAAGAGGATTTTGCAATTTGGTTTGGTTGATCAAAAATTCCTTGGTGTTCTAATTGTTAATTGTCAAAGTTCACAGTCAGTGCTGATAAGGATGTAAACATGACTAGGCTTTCATAGCTCTGCCACTTCATGGGAAGGGAATTTTATCATTACTAGTAGACAAACAAAGGCTGAATCTGAGAGCAAGTAGGACAGAATGGGCAAGGGTGTTAGGGGAGTAATGATGGAAGCCTAACCTCCCAACCCCATAGTTTCACAGACGTGATTTGTCATAGACAGGGGAGATTTGAAAACATGTGCATTTGTGCTTATTAAAATGAACAAAAAATATTGGAAATATATTTACCAAAATGTTAACAGGGGTTATGTCTGCATAATGAGGTTTGGATAATTTTTGTTTTGTTCTTATTGTTTTCCTGAATATTGTATACATTCTATGTAAAGCATGAATTATTTTTAGAATAGGATACAAATAAATAATACTAAATTTTAAATGGAAAATGATATATAAGACTAGTTTTTCTGCCCATTTTTGTAGGCCTCAGAATGAGGAGGCTTACTCTCAATTGTAGGTTATATAGGAACTTTAGATGACATCTTTGCAGTTGATATTTTCTTCCTGAATTAAATAATGATATAGACTTCCTGCCTTTTACTATCACCGTAATTCAAAAGGAATTTAAATGTGCAGTGAAAATTGTTTGATTGTATAATGATCGGCTTGGCAGCCTATTCACACAGCCCCGTAACCTTCCTAGCTAGAGCCACATAACTATCAACGGGGACCCAGGGTAAAGTTCTACCTCTAGTGGGTAGTGGGGTGGGGATTCTCAGATGCCCTAGGTAATGTGAAAGAAAAATAAATCTTGGGGCCCCAAAATCACTAAGTTAAAGGAAAAATGCAAGCTGGGAATGGCTTAGGGCAAACCTGCCTCCCATTCTATTCAAAGTCATTCTTCTGCTCACTGAGATAAATGCATATCTCATTGCCTCCTTTGGAAAGGCTAATCAGAAACTCAAAAGAATGCAACCATTTGTCTCTCATCTACCTGTGACCTGGGAGGCCCCTCTTTGCTTCAAGTTGTCCTGAGTTCCAGAGGGAACCAATGTACATCTTACTTATATTGATAGATGTCTCATGTCTCCCTAAAATGTATAAAATCAAGCTGTGCCCGACCACCTTGGGCTCATGTCAACAGGACCTCCTGAGGCTGTGTTATGGGTGTGCGTCCCAAACTTTGGTAAAATAAACTTCCTAAATTGACTGAGACTTGTCTCAAGTATTTGGGGCTCACAGTAAATAGCTCACTGTCTCATCAAGTCTGACACTGCAAGTACTGATTCTGTCTTGATGGGATGCTGTATGTAGTAGAGCTTTGAAAGCAGAAAAGCCTAGTTTCATAAATCTAGCCTCCCTGTTTTCTTAGCTGTTTGAACTTGAGTAAACCACTTTAAATTTCTAGACTGCAGTAGTTTCCCCTGAAAAATAAAGATAGTAATGACACTTATCTTACTGGGTTTCAAGCATTTAATGGAACAACATTGACATTGTGTTTTGCCTGGTCCTTCGTACATAGTAGGTGCTTAGTAAATGGTAGCTTTTAATGTAAAATATTTAAACTGATTGATAATAGTGGTAGTTATGATTAACATAATTAGTATTATCCTCATACTGTAAGGATACATACATACCGTTAATATTTAGAGGCTTCATTTTCTCTGTTGAAACTGTTGAAAGGTATATTCTTTTTCTCCCTTTTCTCTGAGCATTTATCTTAGAAAACTTGTAAATATTGTCTGATCTCCTTCAAATGCAAACACCTTGAGAGCCATGTTCTTGAAGTGTAAACAAGAGAGATAGCTCTCTATCTCCCAATTTCTGTGGGAAGGTTAAATCCTAACTTTGGTGAATGTCTTGCTATAACTTGCAAACTACCTTATGTCATAAAGACACATGAAATTTGTTTGTTCTTTGGATAAAGCCAGTAAGCTAATGTAGATGATTACTCCAATTACCATGTAAAGTTAAGACGAACTATGTATGACAGAAGGTGCTGTTAAGTCTTCTTGCTTGAAGAGTATTGTTTGTTTCAAAAACATATACGTAGTACATATCTGCTTGGAAATATAAGAGAGTTTCTTTTCTGTCTTTGCAATCTCTTAACAAAATGCCTGTAATGTGCATCACAGTCTGGATTAATGCATATTCAATAACAAAAGTGTTTTTGTTCTCTACCACTTTTGTGAAGAGGATTTCTGGATTGAGAGAATGTTTTTTCTTTCCCTGAGGCTAAAGGAATTCCTGTCTGACTTGTTCTGCTACTGCCTGAACCAAGCTTGTCCAACCCGTAGCAAATGGGCTGCATGTGACCCAAGACAGCTTTGAATTTGGCCCAACACAAATTTGTGAACTTTCTTAAAATATTATGAGGGTTTTTTTTGCGACTTTTTAGCTCATCAGCTATTGTTAGTGTTAGTGTATTTTATTTGTGGCCCAAGACAATTCTTCCATTTTGGCCCAGGGAAGCCAAAATATTGGACACCCCTGAAACCAGTGCTTCCTAGAATAGTTTTTTCTTGAGCTTTTACTTCAACTTTTGAATATCTTTTGTCTTCTTAATATATTTCAATAAATTGACCCATGCAGCTGTCTCCCAGTCACTTATTATTTTTTATAACCCACTGATAGTGTCAGGAGGTGAGAAATCCTAGGTGGACACGGGTGGGTCCCTAGTGAAACTCATCTTCAAGCTAAAAACACTTTAAAGCCTGAAAGCCAAGCTACAAGTCAAATCCATGGACTGGAGTGAGAACATCTCTTTCCATCTGCTGTGCTTTCCTCTGATTGATCCCAACCCTTTACCTATTTTATATAGACCTACTCTTCCCTAAATGATTTTTTACACTGTCGTGCCCATCTCTAAATGATGCCTTAGTTTTAACGTTTTTTTGCATACTCACAAACCAATCAGCATGCCCTCTCCCATTCTGAGCCCATAAAGCCCCAGATCCAGCCACAATGAGGGAGAGACCACCCAACTTTGGGTGGGGTACAACCCTCGCTTTCCTTCTCTGCTGAGAGTCGTTCTGTTGCTCAATACAATTATTCTTCTCCCTCTTCACCCTGAGATTATCAGTGTAACTTCGTTCTTCCTAGGTGCAGGACAAGAACTCGGAAACCGCTGAACAGGAGTACAAGCTATAACACAGGTGGGCTGGGGCATGCCCAGCCCAGGAGCAGACTGAGCCAGTACAGAAGGTGGACCTAGTGGGCGAGGTGCCTCCTGCAGCAGGCTCACGTCGAGCAAGGCCCACATGGGGGTGTTGCCAGCTGGAGGTGTCCAGCTGGCAAAAGTGGCCAAGAAAAATTCTGCATGACCACAAACCACAATTCAACCACTCTACCACCCATTTTCACCCTTTTGGTGCCCACTTTCATTCCTATATTTTAGTTCTTTCATCATTCTCATTTTCACCCTCCAAGAGATATATTATTTTCTTTAGACAAATATGAACATCTGTGGATATATGTAAGTTCTAAGATATATGTTCTAGATATTAGGTATGTAATGAGTGATGGTATACCTCAGAGACGGAAGAAAGCTTCAACCAGTCAGTGCATCAGATTCACATGGTAAGTTTCCCTTTACTCAACTTTTTATTTTGAATAAAAAGTCTATAGGAAAACAGAAATAAATAATGGCACAATGAACATTATATACCCATCAACGAGATTAATCAATTTTTAACATTTTGATTCATTTGTCTTCTCTCTCTCCCTGCTTTCTACTTCCTTCCCTCCCTCCATCTTTCTTTTGCTGTGTCCATATATACATGCAAACACATACACATTTTCTTGTTTATTTATTTTAAATGAAGTACTTCAGATTTTTGACATTTTACCCTAGACACTTCATAGGATAATTATCGCACCTAAAATATTAACATTTATTTCCCCACATATTTCTAAAACATATTTTATAGTGTATGTGTATGTGTGTGTGTGTATGCAGTTTAAATTGAGGTTCTAATCAGATTTCTTTCAATGAATTTGGTTGTATTTTTTTAGTGTCTTTTTTTTTTTTTTTTTTTGTGAGACAGAGTCTCATTCTGTCGCCTAGGCTGGAGTGCAGTGGCATGATCTCAGCTCACTGCAACCTCTGCCTCCTGGGTTCAAGTGATTCTTCTGCCTCAGCCTCCTGAGTAGCTGGGATTAAAGGTGCACACCACCACACCTGGTTAATTTTTGCATGTTTAGTAGAGATGGGGTTTCACCATGTTGGTCAGGCTAGTCTCGAACTCCTGACCTCATGATCTGCCTGCCTCAGCCTCCCAAAGTGCTGGGATTACAGGCGTGAGCCACCACACCTGACCAATCTAAGCAAATACTTCTTTTAAAATTTTCTAGTTTTTTAATTTATCTTCTATGGTATTTATGTTTAAGAGACCAGAATAGTTGGGCAGAAATGTCCAACATTTTGATCTTGATAATTTATTTGAGATTGGATTCAGGCTAAACATTTTTGTGAAATACATAAGTGATTTATCATATCAGAAAACATATTATATCACATTATACCAGCTTTTCCCAGTTTTGGTTCTGCTGAGTTTGATCATTTGATTAAATTGATCTCTACCATATCTGTCCATTTCATAGGTACATTTTTTCTTTTGTATCTAGTAGGCAATCTTTGAGGATGGAAAGCTTTTATAAATACAGATTCCCATGTATCACACTTGGAAATGATTCTGCAATTGTGAGGTAGTCTTGGGAATCTGTAATTTTATAAAGCTATCCAAGATTTTTGATGGTCATCCAATTTGGGGAATTCCTAATGCTGTAATTGTGACATAATACCAGATGAAACTGGGATTAATTACCACCTCAGCCTTTCATTTGCTTTGGGAAATTTTACAAGTTATTTAGATTTGTTGAGCATTAGTTTTCTTGTAAAATCGTGGTGATAGTATTGCCTATTACTTATAATTATTGTAAAAATAAATTAAGTTAGACAATACATCAAGACTGTTTTTTCTATTACTTGAAATATAAAAAATATTTAAATGCCAACTGTCATTAATTGCATGATTGTGGTTGGCTCTGCATGAATGATAGCCATCATGATTTATTAGAATCTTCATTGATTAATCAGAGAAAATAAATTTATCTGTATTTCTCAGGATTTCTGATCTCTTCTCCCTTTCTCCATCTATTTCCACAAAATAACAGGAATAATGAGATCTTGCATAGCATAATAAATTATTATTTTGTTCAATGTAATTATATACAGAATTTTTACCAAGCAATTTATTAGTAGCCATTCTTGATTTTTAAAGAAATTTCCAAAGTTGGACCATCACTTGAAAAGTCCAGTGTACATTTCTATTCAACATAGTCATTTGGTTTAGAAATAAAAACTAGCTTCTTACAGGCTAATGTTATAAATTATTTTCACATTTAAAATACACCACAAATATCAATATATGTATTACTTATTGAATATAAAATTAGAGTTGATTCAATGCTTACTTGAATTTAAAGTCCAGTGAATAAATGGATGTAATAATTTGTAAACTAGTCACCTGGAATTAATGAAGCTGCTATTATTTTTACTTTCAAGTGTAGAATTTTTAGATTTAAACACATGCTAGCAAGTACATTATAAGTGACAAGGTTTTACTAAGTACATTTTCAACCTCAGAATATTTCACACACAAGATTCTAGTGCATAAGATAAAATCCCAAATCTTTACTGGAACACCATGAGCTACTGTGCTAATTTTTATCAGGCTGTGCACATTTAGTGTATTTGCTATGGGTTACAGAGTTTGCAAAAATATTGTTGGAATAGTATCTTTCCAATAATCTTCACACTGATAAGCCAGTACATGATAAAGTCATGCCATTTTGACCCTTTTTTCCTCCAAATGTGATATTAGGTCAGCAATTTTGAAGCCATTCTATAGACAATTTTCAAATTTGGCTAGTTCTTCAAATATAAAAATATATTTAGATTTAATGTTCACCTTTGTATTAATGGAAACACCTTAAATTTTAAATATTGCTATTTAGTTCTCAGCTTTATGTCAACCACTCAGATACATTTATCCAACTATTTCATTCAAGGAAGATTATTCTTCCTATTATGCTTAACTCTGTTCTGTTTGTTTGTTTTATTCACTATCTTTATTTCAAATTAACAGGTTTTTTCTTGTTTTTTCTTGCACATTTTTGGGGTTTCTTTCCACACTAGAATTTAAGTTCCCTGAGAAAAATCACCATATTTCTCTTTTTCAGCACTGTGTCTCCTGTGCTCAAAACAGAGCTTGGCACAAGGGCTCAAAAATAATTTTATGAAATGAAGGAATGAATAGACTGAAATTATATAAATTTACATTATATAGAAAATTTTTATTTACTTAATATGATTTATTTACTCTGTTTTACTTAATTCCAAGTCTATTTCAACATATGTGGAAATAGTTATATTTATCTTTTAAAGTTGATAATTGACTTTGCATTGATATTGTTACTACAAGGGTACTTAGTTTAAGGATTAGTTCTCCTGTCAACCTGTGGCTTTGGGCTCATTGAAGAGTTGTGGGAAACTGAAGTTCAAAAGAGGAGTGTGCTACACAAAGTCATAAAACAAATTTCTGAAAGAATGAAGACTAGAACTCAGCTATCTTAACGTATGACGTATTTTAATTGTAAACCTATTCTTCCTTTAGCCTTTTATGATTTAGAGGTCGTTGAATCTATTACTATTTGTGTATTGTTGAAAAACTCAATGCTGACATTTTAGTATGGAGAGATAGATTAGCTTTTTACAACTCCCGAAAAACATTTAATATTTAAGACATACATCTATGTCTGCATTAATCAAGCCACATCTTAAAACACAGGCAACTCTTTTTTTGATGAAATAAAATTCTAGAAGTGAATGAGATGAATTCACTGTATATATCTCATACAGTGTCCTCTCATAGGAAGAGGACAGATGTATAAATTGGACATAGAATAGGAACAGGACATAGGATAGGAATAGGACAGATATAGAAATTGCTGAATGGTAGCCTCATTTCAATGAGGCTAATATAAATGAAATAAAAACATTAAAACATGGTTTAAAACATTACTCTTTGACTTCTGCTTCAGACAAGATGGAGTAGACATACTTTTCCTTACACCTTCTAATAAGTACAGATAAAACCATAAACACTATATTCAAAACAAAATGACAACAATCTGAAAGTAGGAGAGAAGAAGGCAGATGTACTTAGAGACCTTGGAACCAGAGGAATGGCATAGTGACGCATTCCCTGGTATTCTCTTTGCCCCATATATCCATGGTAGTATTGGAGAAATTGGAAACCTGGAAACACAGGAAGGGTGATAGCTCTTTTCTTTAAAAAAATGTTTTGCTACTTCTCTCTGGCTTCCATAGTTTCTGAGGAGACATTTGTGGTCATCAAATTGTCTTTTCCCTGTAAGTAAGATGTCATTTATCTTTTGCCGCTTTCAGCAATTTTTCTTTGCTTTTAGTCTTCATAAATCGAACTATGATGTGCTTGTTTGCCTTGTTTTGAATGTTTGTACCTTCCCTTTCATATTTATAAATTGAAATCCTTAACATGAAAGTGATGATATGAAGGGGCAAAGCCTGTAGCAGGTGATTAGGTCATGGTGGTAAAGCCCTCATTAATGGAATTTGTGCTTTTACAAAAAAAGGCCTGGGAGAGATCCCTTACCACCCCACTACATGCTTACACATAGAAAAACATGGCATCTACGTACCAGAAAGCGGATTATCATCAGACACTGGATGTGCTGGTGCCTTGATCTCAAACTTCCAAGCTTCCAAAACTGTCAGAAATAATTTTTTTCAGTTGTGATAAGCCACTCAGTGTATGGTATTCAGTTACAGCTTTCCAAATACACTGACATTTAGCATAAATGTATTTCAATTTATCATGTTTTGGAGCAAACTCAGTTTCTGGAATGTGTAGGTTTCTGTCTTGTCAAATTATGTGTGCATGCACACATTCACACACACACACACAGATGTACAGAGATTTAATATTTGTCAGTCTCTTTCACTTATTTCTGGAACACAAACTTAAAAGCAGTATAGAAAATATAATGGAATTCTAAAATAAATGTTCAAATTATCTGCAGCAATGTGGGGAAAAGAAGAAGAGAAATGAGAAAGAAACAAACAGAAAAAAGAATGTCAAACTTGAAATCAAAAGCATCAATAATTACAATAAGTGTAAATTGTGTAAATCAAATCATCTCAATAAAAATCAAATGATCTCTGTCCAACCAAGGCTCAGGGTAGAATCCTTCCTATGATTAACCAAAAAGCTCCACATTCATTTCACACTTTTATACTTTATCTCTGGACTATAATATAGATAGGTGGAAAGGCCTATGTTCACCAAAGTATGTATGAATTCCATAGAATAAGTTCAAAGCAGGTAAGAGGAGGACAGATACACATAGAACAAAAAAGTAATTGCTGACATCTGAATTTCAAACTAGGCATTTAAATGTTTACAACATGCCTAGTTTTCTGTTCTTTTTTTTATTCCCAAGCTTTAAAAAAAAACATTAAGGATGAAAGCCTAATATAGTGAACACAAAGTAACCTTTAAGTAAAAATGGCAAGAGTGTGACAAAGGTAAATGTGTCATGAAGGAAGAAAATATTTTCCCTCGTAGGGAAGAGACAACTAAAACATCAAAATGGAAGGACAGACTATGGTTATCCTGATGTGGAAAGAAGTAATATGATAGAAATAACTAGATAAGAGAAATATTATATCATGAGGATTCCTACTTGTTTACTCCTGCATCGTCTTCATGAACATGAATTCACATTCTATATGGCATCTGAAAAAAGAGCAGAAACAGTTGCATATGTTTTTTATGGTGATGTATCTAAGATTATATGTGATTTCTCTCGATTTGTACTCTTATGTAGTAGATCAAGATAGTTTCACAATTCTCAGTGTGAGGACTGAAAGTTAGTTAAAGTACGAACAAACAAGCTTTGTTTGAAGTAAGAGATCATCATGGTGAGGGGGAGCTGTGACATATTAAAGAAAGTCAGAGGGAAAGCAGTCCAAATCAGAACAACAAAGGAATCACAGCCAGCTCAATATGTTTCAGTATAATTGCCTTTGAACACAAAGATCCAAGGCAATGACCAAGTGAACAAGAGTTTGACTATAATGAAAAAAAAAAAATGATTACACTCGTCACCAGTAGTGAACACTTTAGAAGCAGCTGAAGGAATTAAAAATGTTAATGTCTAAAGCATAAACAAGGTCAGGTCTATGGGAGCGAGCAGAGAAAACAGCACACACAGATAGGACCTTATTTTTCAATGTCATGAAGATATATGAATTCCTATTTTTTAACTAGTACAAACAACCCCAAAGAAAAGGAAGTTTTAAATTGGAAGAACTGATGACACTTTCATGGCAAATCAAGTGTTCTTCAGCAGCAGTATGACTTTCTACTTGAAACAACTAAGTAATGGTTAAATAATTAGGCTCTGGAGTTAAACTACAGTATTTGAGTTTACCTCTTGGCTATGTCACTTGCAAACTAGTATTTGTTTGTTTGTTTATTTATTTGTTTTTACCTAAGAAAGCTGTTCTTAAATGTTTACCATTTTGTAAATTTTTTGAAGAAAACTTTCCTGGCCAGTGGCTCATGCCTGTAATCCCTGCACTCTGGGAGGCTGAGGCTGGAGGATCACTTGAGGCCAGAATTTCAAGACCAGCCTGGTCAACATTGTGAGATCACATCTCTACAAAACAAATAAACAAATGAAAAACAACAAACATATTTCAAAAAACGTTGCAAGGATTAAATGAGTTAAAACCAATAAAATGTTTAGACGGTGCTCTAGAACCTAAGGAACACTTAATTAGATAGCATTATTATCATTAGGAATAAGATTTCATAAGTCACATGTTTATATGTTTATTATTAGACATTATTAAAACAAACCTTACTAGCTCATACATATGTATATCTGCTATTATATATATATTTTATATATGCTGTTGTATATATTTATATGTATGCTCTTATATATGCTATTGTATATATTTATATGTATGCTCTTATATATGCTATTGTATATATTTATATATGCTATTATATTTATTTATATATGCTATTGTATATATTTATATGTATGCTATTGTAAATATTTATATATAAGCTATTATATATATATGTATACTGTTAGTGACACTGGTTAGTTTTTTGTTAAGTTTCTAATATGCTTAGTAATTGTGTCACATATGCTAGCTTTCCAACCCATTACTGGATTTAGCATACATAGTGATCTAAATGAGCAGTACTTGTAAAAAGATGTTATATAATTGTGTATGATGTAATACAAAAAACCCTCCAATAATACATAGAAACATTGTTCTATTAGGTCATACAAGCATTCAATAGTGTTTTTTCAGACTATTTTGTCTGCTCTACTGGATTTCAAGATTGAGAGATTGTCTCAGATTAGAAATACATCTCTTCTACTGGAGAGTCAGATTACAGAACTTTTTAAAATATTTTGTTTAATTTTCAGCTCAAAAGATGTTAAAAGCTGATATCAAAGAGCAACATATGGCTAAGTTAAAAAGTTATTGTATCCCCAGTGAATAATTAGATTTATATATATAGAATAACAACTATATTTCTTTCTTTAAAAGGTTAAAACAAAGCAGTCATTTTGACTAACTTTTATTAGATGATAATAATTAGAGTTATGGTTCTTTCATATAAGAATTATTTTTGAGCTCTTCAACTAGCTTAATTCTCTAAGTTCTAATAGACGTACTTAGAATCTAGATCAATTTGCTTTATTTAGTAACCAAGATAGGATATTCAATGAGGACATTTTCACTTAGAACATATGCATAATAAAGTTTAAAAAGCTCTGTTCTTCTCACAATGTAAAACTTCAAATGAAAGGAGTTGGAGGTCTGGTAGGCTATTCTCTCAGAATAACAAGCCAGAAGATGCACGACATCTCTTCAACCAGAAGCCTCCAGCATTTCAGTTATATAAAAGAGTGGATCACTGGCCCCTGGTTTCATGTATCCCAAAATTCTTTTACAATGGGGTAGAATCTCTTGAACTTTTGACTAGGGAGATAAGGATCGTTTGTGTTCATGTGTGTATGTTGTCATGGGGTAGGGATTGCCAGAGAAGAAGTAGGGAATAGTATACTATTTTATACTTTTATTTCAATCAGTTTCACTGCCTAGTTCCCATTGACTCTGATCATTATCTTTTTTGTAGCTAGAATATTCTATTCTTCCTCCTTTATCCTGCAGCCCATATTTAAAATTTATCTAAACCAAATTGACGCAAACTGTAACCTGTACTGTTAAGTTTTCCTGGATCCCTCAGCTAAAAGCATCTTTTCACCTCTTGTGAATTTCCATGCCAAAAGTTCTGCACTTCTCTTCAGCTGCATCACATATATAATCTCGTATGGTAATTATTTGTATACATGTTTGCCTCCTTTATTAAACTAAAATTACTAAGAACAAGAATTCAAGAATTACACATTACAATCCGTAATGTAACCCATATTAGTTGCCAATAAATAGTGAAGTGAACAAATTGTTCTCTTTGTGTGCACGTGTGCATGTGTGCACATATTTAATGAAGGACCAAGTAGCTCCCTTTTGCATGTAATTTTAGAACCACTTGGTAATGGTCTTAAAATCTGCATTCAAAAGAAGCTGTTATAGTTACCTCCTATGTGTTTTAAGCAATTTTCCTGGTCCCTGCTGAGATTAAAGTGCCTTGCTTGACTGACTCATTTATTAGGGGGAGAAAAATATTTGGTGCAAGGCACTATGCTGTGGATTATATTGTTTATAGAAATCTCATTGAATCACATGCATGGTTTCAATTTTCTCTTCGAAACTTAGATCAAGCATGGCTGTCTACACACACTCTTTTAATTCTGAACATTTTTTGGATTCCAGCATTCGTAGATAGCTTTGGGGCCATGTTTTCTACTAACCTAACTACAGAAGCCTTTTGTAATACTCTTACTGGTTTGCATAAATTCACTGAGATAACAAGGTATAAATTCCAGGTATTTACAAATGACTGTTTTACAGATTTATAATTGTCAACGATATAATCACGGAGTCTGATATAATCACCAAATCTGAAACAGTAATCAAGTGGCAGTTCAAACCTCAATGAACACTATAATGCAAAATGAAAACAATAGGTGGAATTATGAGCAAATTAAAACACTCCCTAATGTTACTGTCTTCTTCTATAATGATTATTTTCCTAATGTTAAATTTTATAGATACTCATTATAAAAAAAAGTAGCAAAGCACCAAAAGAAAAAAGAAAATTACCTGTAATTTCACAACTACAGTGCAATTGGTAGTATTGTGATAGATTTATTTTCAGGTTTCTTTTTTCAGTTTAAATATAGGTATGTTTTTACTTGAGGCTGAAATTATATAAAGTTTATTTTCTTTAAGAAAATATTATACATGAACAGTTTCTCATTTCCATAATATTACAAAAAACATTTTCCTGATGGCATGCTAAGCCATTCTTTTAAATTAACCTTCATTGTCCTATTTTAAACTTATCGCTACTCTACAAATATTGTAGCAAAAAAAAATCCTAGTGCATAAATCTTTTGACACTGCTCTGATTATTGCTTTTGGATATATCTTGTAAGTAGAATAATTAGGTTATGTGATATAAAAATTCTAAGGCTTGTAGTTTGTACCACTAAAATTCATTTGTTTCAAAGCTGTATCTGAAATTATGATTCAAGATGGTTGACTGCAGGTATCTGGTACTCAACTCCTCCAGAGAGAAGAATGAAAATAGCGAGTAGATAATCAAACTTTGAATACATCACCTAAGAGAGAATGCTGGAGTTCAACAAATGATCCGAAAAACCTAAGTCAAGAAAGGAGAGGGAAGAGAAGCAGCCTGCTCAGTTCAGAGACTGAAGAGGCTTAACAATGTGGGAAAAATATAAGTGAGTGACTCACATGGTCCACATTAAAAGCACAGAATCCTGAAATCTTAGCGCCCAGAGACTACTTAACCCATGTGATCCCTGAGACTGACATAGGGAGCTACCTGGAGATCATATGACAATATTGATCCAGAGGAAACTTAAGACGTTTCTCACACCCCCCTGAGTCTTAAACAGATGCATCAAAGTACCATTTAGATAGCAAAGACCACACCAGACTACATCCTGCTCTGGGGCCCAACTACCCCTGCATCTCCACATTCCTGGAGCCCCTTTGATGTACTGTATTAGTCCGTTCTCACATTGCCAATAAACACATACCCGATACTGGGTAATTTATAAAGGAAAGACGTTTAATTGACTCACAGTTCACCATGGTTGGGGAGGCCTCAGGAAATTTACAATCATGGTGGAAAGGGAAGCAAACATGTCTTTCTTCACATGGGGACAGGAAGGAGAAGTGCCCAGCCAAGGGGGAAGAGCCGTTTATAAAACCATCAGATCTCATAAGAATTCACTCAGTATTATGAGAACAGCAAGAGGGTAAATGCCCATGATTCAGTCACCTCCCACCAGTCCCTCCCACAACATGTGGAAATTATGGGAACTACAATTCAAGACGAGATTTGGGTGGGGAAACAGTCAAACCATATCATTCCACCCTGGCCCCTCCCAAATTTCATGTCCTCATATTTCAAAACAAAATAATGCCCTTCCAACAGTCCCCCAAAGTCTTAGCTCATTCCAGCATTAACTCAAAAGCTCAAGTCCAAAGTCTCACCTGTGACAAGGCAAGTCTCTTCTACTTATGAGCCTGTAAAATTGAAAGCACGTTAGTTGCTTCCTAGATACAACTGGGGTACAAACACTGGGTAAATACACTTGTTCCAAATGGGAGAGATTGGCTAAAAATAGGGGGCTACAGGCCTCATGCACATCCAAAATCCAACGAGGCAGTAATTAAATCTTAAACTTCCAATATGATCTCCTTCGACTCCATGTCTCACATCCAGGTCACACTAATGCAAAGGGCAGGCTCCCACAGTCTTGGGCAGCTCTGCTCCTGTGGGTTTGCAAGATATAGCCCCCCTCCCAGCTGCTTTCAGCAACTGGCATTAAGTACCTGAAGCTTTTCCAGGTGCATAGTGCAAGCTCTTGGTGGATCTACCATTGTGAAGTCTGGAAGACGGTGACCTTCTTCTCACAGCTTCACTAGGCAGTACCCCAGTGGGGACTCTATGTGGGGGCTCTACCCCATATTTGTCTTTTGCACTGCCCTAGCATAGGTTCTCCATGAGGGATCCACCCATGCAGGAAACATCTGCCTGGACACCTAGGCATTGCCTTACACCCTCTGAAATCCAGGTAGAGTTTCCCAAACCTTAAATCTTGACTTCTGTTCAACAACAGGCCCAACATCAAGTGAAAGCTGCCAAGACTTGGGGCTTGCACTCTCTGCAGCAACTGCCTTAACTGTACATTGGCTCCTTTCAGCCACAGCTGGAGCTGAAGCAGCTGGGACTCAGGGCACTATGTCACAAGGCTGCATAGAGCAGGGGGGTGGCCCTGGGCACAGCCAATGAAACAATTTTTCCCTCCTAGTCCTCCAGGCCTGTGATGGGAGGGGCTGCTGTGAAGGTCTCTGACATGTCCTGTAGACATTGTTCCCATCGTCTTGGTGATTAACATTCCACTTCTCTTTACTTATGAAAATTTCTGCAGTAAGCTGGAATTTCTTTCAAAAAAATTGTTTTTCCTTTTCTACAACATGGTCAAGCTGCAAATTACCTAAACTTTTATGCTCTTCTCCCTTTTTTTTTTCTACTTTTTTGAGACGAGTCTTGCTCTGTCACCCAGACTGGAGTTCAATGGCACAATCTCAGCTCACTGCAACCTCTGCCTCCTGGATTCAAGGGATTCTCCTTCCTCAGCATCCAGAGTATCTGGGATTATGGGTGTCCGCCACCACGCCCAGTTAATTTTTGTATTTTTAGTAGAGACGGGGTTTCACCATATTGGTCAGGCTGGTCTTGAACTCCTGACCTCAGGTGATCTGCCCACCTAGGCCTCCCAAAGTACTGGGATTACAGGTGTGAGCTACCATGCCCGGCCCTTTCCTTTTAAATATAAGTTCAAGTTTCAGATAATCTCTTTGCTTATACATATAATCATCTGCTGTTAGAAGCAGCTGGCCAGTTCTTAAATGCTTTTCTCTTTAGAAATTTCTTCTTCCAGATACCCTAAATCATCACTCTCAATTTCAAAGTTCCACAGATCCATAGAGCAGGGGCACAATGCTGCCACTCTCTTTGCTAAAGCATAGCAAGAGTTACCTTTACTCATGTTCCCAGTAAGCTCCTCATCTCCATCTGAGACCTCCTCAGCCTGGACTTTGTTGTCCATATCACTATCAGCATCTTGGTCAAAGCCTTTCATCAAGTCTCTAGGAAGTTCCAAGCCTTCCCACATCTTCCTGTCTTCTGAGCCTTTCAAGTCTCTAGGAAGTTCCAAACATTCCCACATTTTCCTGACTTCTTCTGAGCCCTCCAAACGGTTTCAACCTCTGCCTGTTGAACAGTTCCAAAGTTGCTTCCACATTTTCAGGTATCTTTATGGCAGCACCCCACTCTCTGTGGTACCAATTTGCTGTATGAGTACATTCTCATTGCAGCTTTAAAGAACTGCCAGAGACTGGGTAATTTATAAGGATAAGATGTTTAATTGACTCGCAGTTTAACATGGCTGGAGAGGTCTCAGGGAACTTACAATCATGGCAGAAAGGGAAGCAAATATGTCCTTCTTCACATGGTGTCAGAAAGAAGGGCCAAGCAAAGGAAAAAGAGCCCCTTATGAAACCATCAGATCTCATGAGAATTCACTCAGTATCATAAGTACAGCATATGAGTAACTGCCCCCATGATTCAATTGCCTCCTTCTGGGTCCCTCCAAAGATATATGGGGATTATGAGAACTACAAATCAAGATGAGATTTGGGGTGGGGAACTTCCAAAACATTTCACATACTTTGCCCATGGCTGGGTGCTGCCACTGGCTGCTGCCACCAGGGCAAAAGGCAAGCCATTGGCAGAGACCCCACTACTCCTCATAGCAGGGCTGCCATGCAATTTACAAGTTCCCTGGAAAAAGGCTGCCCTACTTACAGCCACTACCTGGGGCCAAAGCACAAACTCCCAGCAGCCTATCTATGGCTGCTGCCACTGAAAGCGATCCCACCATCCTCAGCAGCAGAGACAGAGAGAAGCTACTTCTGTCCTCATCTGAGAATTTTACAGCAGGGGCCTTGGGATCACCCTGCTCTTGCCTACCATAGACAGTGCCTGTATGCACTGCCAGAATGTCTGAGAAAAGGCCTCTCCAGGCTGGTTCCACCCCCTACTAGTGCCCAAGCATGCCTTCTGGGTGCCTAGGAATTATCCTGTTCCATCCACTACTGTTGGCATCTGAGCACTCTTTCTGGGGGCCCAAGGATCTTGCCACCCAACCTGTTACCACCATCACAGCAGTCACCCACCCACACCACATGCACCATGTGCAGACCTGTGGACTGACTAGCCTAGCCCATCACAGACAACACCAACACTAGCGTGAATGTCTAGTGAGACAAAGGATTGTCCCACCACAGTTATTGTCATCAGTCATGCCACAACTACTTTCCAGTTGCCTGAGGACCCACCCACCTGTACAGCCTAACACTGTTAATACTACCACTTTAGCAGGCTGCATGGAGGCCCCAAAATTCACATGCCTGGACTCACTAGCACCAATGTCAGACTATGTCTTCCTGGAAACCAAACACAGGCACATGGAACATGCCGATGCCACCACTGGGGCCCAAGGCCTAGCCCACCTGATGTCCCCATTATTAGCAAAATTTTATCACAGCCTCCATTAACATCTGCACCCTAAAGCACTAAGAAAATAAAAGACATTTCTGACACTGTTTATAGCTGAATAAATCATATGGATACTGCACTACTGAATGCACCCAGAACTAAAGCCAAAATGTTCTCCTGAACCTACACCTCCAACATGTCTTCAGAAAAAAAATTCCTCCACTTCAAAAACAAACTCAATAAATACAAGAACCAAATGTTATTCCAGATACACAGATGTCAATGTGGGAACCCAGGAAACATTAAAAAGCAAGAAAATTTGACACCTCCAAATAAACAATAATTATCCAGTAAAAGATTCCATTAAAAAAGAAATTTATAAAATCTCAGAAAAAGACTTCATAATAATTATATTAAAGAAGCTCAATTAAATTCAAAATGATTGACATAAACAGTACACATAAATCAGAACAAATTCAGGGTATGCATAATAAATTTACCAAAGACATAGATATAATAAAAAAGAACCAAACAGAAACTCTGAAAGTGAAGAATTTATTGAAAAAAACACAAAACACATTTGAAAGCCTTAACAATGGACTATACTGAAGAACAATAAAGAATTTCAAAACTTGAAGACAGGTCTTTTGAAATAACTCAGACAAAAATGAAGACAAAATAATTTTTTAAAAATGAACAGTCTACATGACACATAGGATACCATAAGGCAGCCAAATATTCAAATTTCAGTGTCCCAGTAGGTAAGGGGTAAAATAAAGAGATACAAAATATATTTAACAAATTAATAGATAAAATTTTCTCAATTCTAGCAAAAAATCTAGATATATAGATACAAGGGACTCAAAAATTCCCAAAGAGATAAACGCAAAAAAGTCTTCTCTACAGAACGGTTAAGAGTCAAACTGTCAAAAATCATAAACAAAGAGAGAAATTTAAAAACGGCAAGAGAAAAGCATCTAGTCATTTACAAGAGAATTCCCATCAGGCTAACAGTGGATTTCTCAGCAGATACCTTACAGGCCAGAAGAGAATGAGATGATATATTCAAAGTGTTGAAAGAAAAAAGAAATTCCAGCCAATGATACTATACCTAGAAAAGTTAACTTACATAAATACAGGAAAAATAAATTCTTCCCAAGACAAGCAAAATCTGAGGTAATTCATAACCACTATTCCTGCCCTAAAAGAAATGCTTAAAAAAAAATCTACACAACTAAAATTGAAAGGATGATTTCTACCACCATGAAAATACACAATAGTATAAAAAATATTGTAATGGAAACAAACAAATGAGGAAAAGTAAGGGCTCAAATTTTATCCCCCCACACACAAAAAATATAAAACCACCATGATAAACAACAAGAATGAAAGAAAGGAAAAAGGATTATAAAATAACCAAAAATCAAATGATAAAATGACAGGAATAAGATCTCATACATGACTAATAACCTTGGATGTAAATGGATTAAACTTTTAGTTTAAAAAATAAAGACTAGCTAAGTGGATAAATATACAAGACCTAAATAAACACTGCTTATAAGAAACTCTTCTCAACTCTAAAGAGACATATAGACTAAAAGTAAGGGAGTATAAAAAGATATTACATGTGAACGGAAATGGAAAGTGAGCAGAGGTATCAATATTTACATCAGATAAAACACACTTTAGCTTTTAAAAAATAAGAGACCAGGAAGGTCATTATATTATCATAAAATGATCAATTTAGCAGGAAAATATAACATCTCTAAATATATATGTACCCAACACTGAAGCACCCAGGAATATTGAGCAAATATTATTAGATTTAAAGAGGGATAGACTCCAACACAATAATAATTGGGGGCCTAAACAGCCCACTCTCAATATTAGATAGATCATCTGGAGGTAAAATTAATAAAGAAACATTTATTATGAACATACTTTAGGCCAAATGGGTCTAAGAGATATTTACAGAACATGTCACATAATAGCAATGAACACTTACATCACGAAGGTAGTAAGACTTCAATAAACAGTCTAATAATATACCTCAAGGAACTCGGAAAGTAAGAACAAACCAAACCCCAAATTAGTAGTTGAAGAAAGTTATAAAGATCTGGGCAGAATTAAATAAAATAGAGACTTAAAAATAATAAAATGATTAATTAAATGAAGAGTTTTTTCTTAGAAAACAATAAACAAAATAATAAACTTACAGTGAGACTAACCAAGATAAAGAGATGACCCAAATAAATAAAATGAGAGAATCACATACAACCTACCAACATTAAGTTAGGAAGGCATAGAATACCTGAAAATACCAATAACAAGTAATGAGAGTGAATCAATTAAAAAAAAGTGTCCCAAAAAAGAAAAGTCCAGGATCAGATGGCTTCACTGACAAATTGTACAAACCTACAAAGAGTAACTAACACCAGTTCTCCTCAATGTATTAGAAAAAGGGAAGAACAAGAAATTATACTTAACTCATTCTGTGAGGTCAGCATTACCCTGATAACCAAACTAGGCAAGGTTACAGCAATAAAAGATAGCTACAGACCAATATCCTAATGAACATAGACACAAAAGCCCATCAGTACGTAATAAAGACAATAGACATGATCAAATAGATTTATTCCAGAAGAGGAAGGACAGTTCAACATATGCAAAACAATAAACAAAATACATCATTTAAACATAATGAAGGACAGAAACCATATGGTCATCTCAATACATGCAGAAAAGTTATTTGACAAAATTCAACATTTTGCTTTGATAAACTCTCAACAAACTAGGCATAGAAGAAACATACCTCAATATAATAAATGCTATATATGACCCAACAGCAAGTAGCATAATTCTGAAAAGAGAGAAGCTTTTCTCTAAGAAGTGGAACAAGACAAGGATGCCCACTTTCACCACACCTATTCAACATAGTACTGGAAATCCTAGCCAAAACAATCAATCTAGAGAAGGAAATAAAAGGCATCCAATTTGGAAAAAAAAAGGAAGTGAAAATGTCATGTCATCTTTGATGACGTGATTTTATATTTAGAAAAGCCTAATTACTCCAACAAGAAACTCTTATATATGATTTTTAAAAATTTAGTTAAGTTGCAGGATAAAAAATCAACATAAAAAAATTAGTAGTGTTTCTAAACACCAATAATGAACTACCAGAGAAAGAAATCAAGAAAGCCATGTCATTTACAATATGTACAAAAAATTCCAAATAATTATAACCAAGGTGGTGAAAGATCTCTAAAATGAAATCTACAAAACACTGATGAAAGAAACTGAAGAAGAGACAAACAAATGGAACGACATCCTATGCTCATTGATGGAAAGAATTAACATCATTAAAATGACCATACTACCCAAAGCAATCTACACATTCCATGCAATCTCTATCAAATTACCAATGTCATTTTTTCACAGATATAACAAAAATGATCCTAAAATGTCTATGGAACAAAAGAAGAGCCTGAATACCCAAAGCAATCTTGAGCAAAAATAACAAAGCTGGAGGCATCATACTACCTGACTTCAAAATATATTACAAGTCTAGGTAACAAAAACATCAAGGCATTGGTATGAACACAAAAACATAAACCAGTGGAACAGAAAACAGAATACAGATATAAATCCACATATTTCCAGACAGTTGAATTTTGACAAAGACAACAAGAATATACATTGGGGAAAGGACACCCTGTACAATAAACAATGCTGAAAAAAGTGGATAACCATATGCAGAAAAATAAATGTGGACCCTTTTCTTTTATTATATACAAAAATTAATCCAAGATTGATTAAAGACTTAAACATGAAACCTGAAACTATAAAACTACCAGAAGGAAACACTTCAGGACATTGGTTTAGGCAAAGATTTTATGGCCATGAACTCGAAAGCACAGGCAACAAAAACCAAAGTAGACTAATGGGACTCTATTAAACTAAAAAGCTTCTATACAAATAAAGTAAATAAAAAACACAGTAAAGAGACAACCTGTGAAATGATAGAAATTTTTACAAACTATTCATCTGACATGGGACTAATATTCAGAATATATAAGGAACTCAAACAACTAAACAGTATGAAAAATAAATAAATAATCTCATTAAAATGTGAGTAAAACACATGAATAGACATTTATAAAAAGACATACAAACAGCCAACAGGTATATAAAAAATGCTCAACATTACTAATCACCAGAGAAATGCAAATCAAGACCACAATGAGAGATCATGTTACCCCAATCATAATGGCTATTATTGAAAAGACAATAATGTAGATTGGCAGAATGTGGGAAACAGGAAACTGATGTTCTGTTTGTGAGAATGTAAGTTAGTACAGCCACTATGGAAAACAATACGGAAAGTTTTCAAAAAACTGAAAATAGAACTATCATATTATTCAGCATTCCCACTACTGATATTTATCCAAAGGAAAAACAATCAGCATATCAAAAACATACCTCCATCCTCATTTCATTACAGCACTATTCACAATAGGCAAGCTATGACTCAATCTAAGTATCCATTGACAGATGAATACCTAAAGAAAATGTGGCATATACACAGGATGAAATACTATTCAGCAGTGAAAAACAATGGAATCATGTCATTTAAAGCAACATGGAAGGAAATGGGGGTCATTTTGTTAAGTGTAATAATACAAGTATGGAAAGACAACTATTCTAACTCACAATGTAGGAGCTACAATAGTTGATCTCATGGAAGGAGACAGTAGACATATAGATTCCAGAGACTGGAAAGGGTATATAGGTGGAGGTAATGAAGAGAGGTGGGTTATTGTGTACAAACATACAGTTAGATAAAAGAAATAAGTTCCACAGCAGAGTAGAGTGACTATAGTTAGCAACAATGTATTATATATTTCACAGTAGCTACAACAGAGAACTTGAAATGTTCCCAATATATAAAAATGATAAGTACTTGAGTTAATGGATATCCCAAATACCCTGCTCATTTCACATTTTATGCAGATAACAAAATATTACATATATTTATACATATGTACAAATGTTATGTATCAATAAAAATAAGTCATGCTTTATTTAATTTTCCTCCCAACAAAAGTGTTTCCAAATTTTCATTTCACTGTATCCTTCTCATCACTAGGAATATCACTAAAACATATTACTAATTTGATTTAAAAGCACCATTTTATTATTGCAAAAATATATAATTCTTAGGTTGGGCATTTTATAAGTTTACAGGTCATCAAATTAAAAAAAATTTTTAAATTACAATAAATAAACACTGGCTCACATTTTTTACTTAAAGTAATTCCAGTATTTAAGTTTTTAATTTTCTTTTAACATTAAGTAGTACAAGTGGTGTGTTGTAGAAAAATGGGCTTAATAAATAGGGAATCGTTTCCCCATTTCATGTTTTTGTCAGGTTTGTCAAAGATCAGATGGTTGTAGATATGCGACATTATTTCTGAGGGCTCTGTTCTGTTCCATTGGTCTATATCTCTGTTTTGATACCAGTACCATGCTGTTTTCCTTGCTGTAGCCTTGTAGTATAGTTTGAAGTCAGGTGGCGTGATGCCTCCAGCTTTGTTCTTTTGGCTTAGGATTGACTTGGCAATGTGGGCTCTTTTTTGGTTCCATATGAACTTTAAAGTAGTTTTTTCCAATTCTGTGAAGAAAGTTATTGGTAGCTTGATGGGGATGGCATTGAATCTATAAATTACCTTGGGCAGTATGGCCATTTTCATGATATTGATTCTTTCTACCCATGAGCATGGAATGTTCTTCCATTTGTTTGTGTCCTCTTTTATTTCATTGAGCAGTGGTTTGTAGTTCTCCTTGAAGAGGTCCTTCACGTCCCTTGTAAGTCGGATTCCTAGGTATTTTATTCTCTTTGAAGCAATTGTGAATGGGAGTTCACTCATGATTTGGCTCTCTGTTTGTCTGTTATTGGTGTATAAGAAAGCTTGTGATTTTTGCACATTGATTTTGTACGCTGAGATTTTGCTGAAGTTGCCTGATGTTATGCCCAGACCGTTAGTTCCCCAAAGAAGACCACCAGAGTCCAGAGTCAAAGCCAAGCGGCAAGGATCTTTACTACAAGTTCGAACCTGGTCCCTCCATTCCACAGCATACAAGAGGGCCCTGAACAATGCGAGTGTTTGCTTTTTATAGTCTGAAAGTTACAGGGGAACAAAGGAATTCTTTTGGTTCCCGCTCTTTCAGTAAAACTTTGAATGGCTATCCCCTTATCGGAGACTTTCCTGGTGGTGTTTGTACTGGGCTCAGGAAGTTTGAGAGATATATGGCGATATGTGGTGGGATGGGAGGATGGGATGTGTTTGTACTGGGCTTGTTTGTTTTGAGCCCGGGGCTGAGGAATGTGCCCGGCTCCTTTCACTATCAGCTTAAGGAAATTTTGGGCTGAGACAATGGGGTTTTCTAGATATACAATCATGTCATCTGCAAACAGGGACAATTTGACTTCCTCTTTTCCTAATTGAATACCTTTTAAAACTGGCTAGTCATATGTAGAAAGCTGAAACTGGATATCTTCCTTACACCTTATACAAAAATTAATTCAAGATGGATTAAAGACTTAAATGTTAGACCTAAAACCATAAAAACCCTAGAAGAAAACCTAGGCAATACCATTCAGGACATAGGCATGGGCAAGAACTTCATGTCTAAAACACCAAAAGCAATGGCAACAGAAGCCAAAATTGACAAAGGGGATCTAATTAAACTAAGGAGCTGCTGCACAGCAAGGGAAACTACCATCAGAGTGAACAGGCAACCTACAGAATGGGAGACAATTTTTGCAATCTACTCATCTGACAAAGGGCTAATATCCAGAATCTACAATGAACTCAAACAAATTTACAAGAAAACAAACAAACAAACCCATCAACAAGTGGGCATAGGATACGGGGACGAACAGACACTTCTCAAAAGAAGACATTTATGCAGCCAAAAAACACATGAAAAAATGCTCATCATCACTGGCCATCAGAGAAATGCAAATCAAACCACAATGAGATACCATCTCACACCAGTTAGAATGGCAATCATTAAAAAGTCAGGAAACAACAGGTGCTGGAGAGGATGTGGAGAAATAGGAACACTTTTACACTGTTGGTGGGACTGTAAACTAGTTCAACCATTGTGGAAGTCAGTGTGGCGATTCCTCAGAGATCTAGAACTAGAAATACCATTTGACCCAGCCATCCCAATACTGGGTATATACCCAAAGGATGATAAACCATGCTTCTATAAAGACATATACACACGCATGTTTATTGTGGCACTATTCACAATAGCAAAGACTTGGAACCAACCCAAATGTTCAACAATGATAGACTGGATTAAGAAAATGTGGCACATATACACCATGGATGGAATACTATGCAGCCATAAAAAATGATGAGTTCATGTCCTTTGTAGGGACGTGGATGAAGCTGGAAACCATCATTCTCAGCAAACTATCGCAAGGACAAAAAAGCAAACACCGCATGTTCTCACTCATATGTGGGAATTGAACAATGAGAGCACATGGACACAGGAAAGGGAACATCACACACCGGGGCCTGCTGTGGGGTGGGGGGCGGGGGGAGGGATAGCATTAGGAGATATACCTAATGTTAAATGACGAGTTAGTGGGTGCAGCACACCAACATGGCACATGTATACATATGTAACTAACCTGCACATTGTGCACATGTACCCTAAAACTGAAAGTATAATAAAAAAAGAAAATGGGCTTAATAATTGAATTATTATAGTTTTTAATACTTGTTGAGTGCTACAAATTTTAGGCATAATATTTAAACCAATTTTAAAGACAGCAAATCTCTAGTGAAGAAACTACGCAAATATACCATGGAACAAATAATTATCTCATTAAATTACTGAAGTTTTATGCCTTAAACATGATAGACTGTGATCTAAGCAGAAAAGCATACTTTAGAGTTTGAATTTTCTTATTCTCTATCTTCCGCCCATTCCTTCTTTCTGTTTATGTTCTTTAATCATATACAAAATAACCCATACCTTTTAGAATTATTTCTAATAATAAAAACGCTTAGTATCTACCACAACTTATGTGATGCTCTCCTTTTTTGCTCTGTTTCTTGTTCCTTTTATTTCCATAACTGTGTTGCACCTGTCTTTTGACAGTAATTTGCATTGCAGGAGGTAAGGGTCAATATTGGTTCCTTGTGCCAGACTACATATGGGGTGGATTTAGACATATTGTTATATGACAGAATTTTAGGAATATGTGTTAGAAAACAAGATGGCAGCTCTGATCTGTCACTGTCTATCTTAGATTGGGCTGCTGTAACAGAGTGCTATAGACTGAGTGACTTATAAACAACTGAAAGTTATTTCTTACAGTCTTGGAGGTGGGAGGTCTGAGATCAGTGTACTGTCATGGTTGCGTTTTGGTGAGGGTCCTCTTCCTGGTTCACAGATTATTGCAGTGTTCTCAAATGTCAGAAAGATGGGTTGATGAGTGCAGCAAACCACCATGGGACGTGTATACCTCTGTGACAAACCTGTACGTTCTGCACGTGTATCCCAGAACTTAAAGTATAATTTGAAAAAAGAAAAGAAAGAAAGAAAGAGAGAGAGAAAGAAAGAAAAAAAAGAAAGAAAGAGAAAGAAAGAAAGAAAGAAAGAGAGAGAAAGAGAGAAAGAAAGAAGGGGAGGGGAGGGGAGGGGGAGGGGGAAGGGGAGGGAGGGGAAAGGAAGGGAAGGGAGAAAGTTAGAGAGTTCTTGGGATTATCTTTTATAAGGGAACTAATCACGTGCTTGGGGTCTTTACCATTATGACCTAAGTCACCCCACATAGTCTCTGTTTTGTAGTACCACCACATCAGAGGTTAGAATTTTGACATACAAATTTTGGGGAACACCAACATTGAGTCCAAAATACTGCCTCTGTGATATCTCAGAAATAATATTACCATGCAATGAGTAAACATACATAATTTTTGTATTACATTTCTCGACAATCCAGCTTGTGAGATGTTAATATCTCCATCGACAGGTGGAAGAAACTGTGAAACAAAAATGTTATCATGGCCAATGTCAAAAGGCTAAATGGGGTATCACAAAAAATCTTATGCTTTTTCACCTTAACATGTTACTTTACTTTTTTGTTGTAAGAAATTTTTTTCTATTTACTAATACAAAGAGGTACAAAGAAAAGAAAACTATAATTTTGTCATCAACACAACTTCTGTGGTTTAAAAATTCAATAGATACATGGTTACAAAATATATTCAAAACATCGTGTTATACTTCACAAATACATACAATGAAAAAGAAAAAACAGAATTTAACAACAAAAACAAAAGTATTAGTACATTTTCTACTCTTTAATCCCATATTCAAAGGTAAACACAGGTGTTAAGAATTTCTCATATTTGTTTTCAGAAAAAATGCATATACCAGCATCTGTCTTTATTTTCTTTTGTACCTTTAGTAATAGATTCATAATCTAAATATTATGTTTCAAATTGCTTGTTTCAATCTATATCTTGGAGCTTATTCCATGACAACACATATAAATTTACTCCATTTCATTGTATGCATATACCATATACTATTCAACTAATTATTAATAATATTTTTTGACCAGGCGTGGTGACCCACACCTGTAATCCCAGCTACTCAGGAGGCTGAAGCAGGAGAATCACTTGAGCCCAGGAGGCGGGGGTTGCCGTGAGCTGAGATCATGCCACTGCACTCCAGCCTGGGCGACAGAGAGAGACTCTGCCTCAAAATAATAATAATTATTATATTTTTCATTTTCTTAGGATGATAAACAATTGCTACAATGACCATCTTTAAAAGTGTAACTTAGGGAGATTGAGTGATTGCATTCATATTTTACAGTGCTATCATTGAAATATCTTGTTTAAAGACAATTATCATTAAGAAAGTTTGTACTGGTTTATACTTTTATAATCAACAAAACCTTAAAATTATTCAACAACACTAGTAAAACTAGAATCACACTATCTTTTGATTTTAAAAATTATGACTGAATTTGAACATATTTTGGTACGTTCATTAGCACCTGACTTTTTGTTTAAACCATCCCTATGCTTTGACCATTTTAAACTGAAATTTTCATAATTTGATCTCTAATTTGTTAGCACAATTTTTACTTTATTTTGAGATAATCGAGATTTGTATGCTGTTAAATAATGTAGCAGGATGAGTCGCAGACAAAACTCCTCAGACACCGGATTACAGAAGGAAGAGGTTTTTTTATTCAGCCGGGAGCGTCTGCAGACTCGTGTCTTAAGAGCCGAGCTCCCTGAAAAAGAAATTCCTAGACCTTTTAAGGGCTTACAACTCTAAGGGGTCTACATGAAAGAGTCATAATAGATCAAGTAAGCATGAGGAACGTGACTGGGGGCTACATACACCAGCTAACAGAACAAAAAGTTTTACAGTGCTTTCTCATACAATGTCTGGAATTTACAGATAACACCAGTAGTTTTGGTCAGGGGTTAATATTATTATTATTTTAACCACCAGGGCCAGGTGGTGGCGCCAAGGTCGTCTAGCTATTTATCTTACTTCTGTTTCTTTCCAACTTTTTGCTTTCTCCCTTTTCTCCTGTCTTATAAACTAGGGAAAAGGGGAGGTTGGGGAGAAACTGGGAAGGACAACAGGAGAAGTGGTGGTCTCATACCATAATAATACAAAAATAAATTCTATATACTGTTCACCCAGTTGCCCATATTGGTAGCTGTATAACTATAGCATGATGTCCCAACCAGATTATGGACACTGATACAATCCAATGGCCTTAGTCAGATTTAGGCAGTTTTACATGCACTTACATATGTGTCTCCTATGCAATTTATCACATACATAGATTTGTGTGGCCAACACACTTCTATATGTGTCTCCTATGCAATTTATCACATACATAGATTTGTGTGGCCAACACCACAATCACAATCCGGAAAAATCTGTCACCACAATATCACTCATGTTCTCTTATAATGTCACACAATTCCCTCCCCAGTACTCATCCCTAATCCCTGGAAACCACTAATCTGTTCTCTATTTCTATAATTGTGCCATTTAAATAATGTTATATAAATGGAATCATAAAGTATTTAGCCTTTGGGGTTTGGCTTTTTCCCCCAGCATAATTTCCTAGAGATTTACCCAAGTTGTTGCCTGTATCAATACTTTATTTTTATTGCTAATTAAGCAGTATTCAATGGTATGGATGTATCACAGTTTTTTTATCCATTCATTTGCTTTAGGACATCTAGGTTGTTTCTAATTTTTGGCTTTATTTAATGAATCTGGTATGAACATGTATGTAAAGATTTTCTCTTCTTCCTTTGTTGCAATACCTCTGACCAGGTATTGGGGAAGCTGAGGTTTGGCACCATTGCCTAGGGCAGGGTTGGTCTGTATTTTGCCTGAGAGGAATGATTTACCCTGTTAGTACCTGTGCCTGCTTTGTTATTTCAACTGTAGGTTGACATGCTCCAACAGCATTGTGGAATTGGCACACATCTACTCTGAGGTGACCAATGTTTTCAACTGTTGGATCTGCCCTACCCTTCCAGCAACACCTATGGATGGCTTGCCCTGGCACATACATCCAGCTTCTGTGGAAAACTGAACATGGTTAGAGATTTGGAGTCCCATGGCCAACGTTTGGAATGTGATACAGCAAGCTTTCGATAGGGTACCAAACCTTCTCAGCTCCCCATGGTTCCTGTGGATCCTGTATCCATGCCAAAGTCACAGGGGAGCTCATAATAGGCCACACAGACAATATATATGTCCCCCAGAGGAGGGTTTCTTCCCTGGCCATTCCCCTACAAATGATCAGTTGTGGAGGGCATATATTAAATACCCAAGGAGTGACATGTAAATAATACTGTAGGCCCTCCCCGCAGGAGGCTATGATAGCCAGCTATCGGGAATGGGGGGATTGGAGGGTCCATGGCCAAAACCAGGTTTTTTGTTCTCCTGCCTTTAGTGGCATTGGGGCAGGCAACAACAGATTACCGTTCATCTCCAATACCTGGTCAGAGGAGGTCATCCTTGGCGTGTATCTAACTGGATGGGGGTGGCGACCCTGTGTGGCCTTACATTCAAGGTTTGGAGCAGCAGGATCAACCTTGAACTCCAGCCCTGCAAAGACAGGGAAGTAACATGCATGCATTACCTATTTTTCAGGAGTGCATTACATTGCTCAATCATACCAGCAGCTTGTAGGTTATATGGAACCTGGAACCTCCCCTTTATGTCCATCCATTGTGCCCACTGTTGAACCTGCTGTCCAGTAAAATGTGTTTCCCTACCACTTTCAATGGTCAGAGACAACCATATAGGGCACACAAGTGTGGCAAAGCCCGAATGGTATGTTGTTGGTCTGCCATCCTACAAGGGTAGGCAAACAACAGACATGTGGTCGTTTTTACAGCCATAAGCACATGTGTATGCCCCAGTGACCTTGGCAGACGCCCAATGTAGTCTATTTGCCATCTAGTCAAGGGCATCCGCCCTACCGTCACTCATTGTGTAACACTAGGCAGCTGTCTCTGTCTGGGGTTTGCCTGTGTGCATGCTGGACACTTTTGGCAGGTGTCTCAGGTATCTTGCATGGCAAGAATAGACCCCAGCATTTATTGACCTATTGCATTAGTTTACCCCCCTGCATGGCCAATTTTCTGTGCAGACATAGGGCTACATCTTGTGTAGGTGCTGACTCCAACTACTGAAATTGGCCAAGGCATCTGCCTCATCATTGACAGGGGCAGCCAAGGGCACATGGTCTGAAACATAATAAATAGTTACATATTTTTGGTGGCCCATTTCCCAATTTCCCATAGGTCTTACCAAATGGCCTGGCTCCAAATGCACCAACTAGCCAATTCAGTAACTTCCAGGTAGTTAACCGCAAGGTCAGGCCTCTATAAACTGCCCAGCTATCAGTGCAGATTACCATAGGTGTCTCCTCCTTGTTGATCACCATCCACACTGCCCTGAGTTCAGCCCATTGACTACTTTTTCCACACCTAGTGTTAAACCATATGATATCAGTACTAGGCTGGACCATGACAGTGGTCCAGGCAGCAGTAACATCCCAGCTGGACCCATTTGTATACCATGCTCCATCAGGAACGGGGGGGCAACGTTATTTAAATGGTGATGGTTCATGGTTTAAGAGTGGCTGAGGCTGACCCATGTCCTTATTTTGTATCAGGAGTACAGGTCCCAAGATTTCTTGTAATTCTGCTGCTAAGGGGGTCATACTCAGGGTACTCCACTGTTCTAAGTAGGTGCCCCACTTTGCTAAGGTGGATGTCTCTGCCATCCCAGTCCAGGGTGTTGTTACCCATGAATGTACCCACCCTGCTATTGGGTAAGTCATCCTCACGATGACTGTAGCCCGTCCTGTCACACTCTCACAAGCCTGAAGGGTGGCATATGCAGCTGCTAATTGCTTCTCTATTAATGAATACCAGAGCTCATCTCCCTTCTAAAGTTGGGACCAAAAGCCTACCAGTGGTCTAAAGTGCTCCATTCACTGCCATAGGACCCAGTCAAAACCATCTGTGGTCTCATGCACATCGGGTTCAAATGAGCGTGCCGGGTCATATGGTCTGTGCTTGCTGTATGGCCCACTTAGCTGCCAGAAAAGCCATATCAGCCTTATCCCAGTGCCAGGTAGTTCCCTTTTTTGTCAATCAATACAATGGTTTTATCATCTGAGCCAAATAGGGCGTGAATGCCCACCAATATCCCAATATGCTCACCTAAGTTTGTAGTTGCCTCATCATTGTGGGCTGATATGCCTCAATTTTATGACTGATGGCCTCTGGTATGGCCTTGGTCTTATTAATGGTGGAGGGTGTCCAGGTTCTTGGCATCTTGAACAAAGAATTGGACAAAATGCACAAACAAAGCAAGGAAGGAATGAAGGGTTTCACTGAAAAGGAAAGTACACTCCACAGTCTGGGAGTGGGCCTGAGCACAGGGGCTCAAAGGCCCTGTTACAGAAGTTTTAGGAGTTTAAATACCCCCTAGAGGATTCCACTGGTTACTTGGGGTACACCCTATGTAAACGGAGAGGATGAAGTAAACTTACAAAGTTATGTCATATGCCCTATGGAGAGGATATTTCCTGTTATAGCTGAAGTGTGAATTGGCCTTATGTTCCCTGCCTCCAGACCCTATTTTCCTGACTCATCTGACCCCTGAGAGGTGTGATCCCTATAAATCTTTATGGGAGGCAGAGGGACTGGTGGTCTTTTTTCCCGTAACTGCTTCGTGCTGGATTAGGACACAATCCCTACCTATTGGGGATCTTGGAACTTTTGCCCTTTTCTGTCTAGTGGAGGCAGGGTAGCTTCTTGATGGCCGGGGTTGGGGGGGTGTTTCACCTGGAACTGGCTGGAACCTTTGTTGCATGATTACCTGAAGCTTGATAGCCTCTAGGTGACGGGAAATGGATTTGGTTAAAATATTTAATAGGAACTTCAAGGGGTTGATACCGATGCTGTTAGAAATGTTTTTTATAGAGATATGTAGGAGAAAAAAACAAAACCTGGTCTGTTCTAGAATCTATGTGTTTTCTTAAAGTCTTAGCACGAGCGACTCCATTTTGCTTTAGTTTGGCTTGTTGAAGCCTAGTGTATGAGCTTAGTCCAAAACAATCGCTCCCCAGAATTTTGTTTAAAAAATTTCCCTGTTTTGTTCAGGTTCTCACTTAGGTGAGATTGTGACCAAAATTTAGGGCCTTAGCGCCCTTTTCAGTTACCGTCATTTTGAGTTTTCACTCTCAGCACATTATTTATAGGTTATGGTGTCCTCATAGCTGTACATTTCTTTTAGCTCCTCTTATTCCAGTTCAAGAGAGACCATATGACATTCTAGAGATAGCTGCATGCAAACATTTAAAACCTTTAAGCGAATACAGCACACCAGGGAGACTACTATTATGACTATTGGGAGGATAATACTAAGAGTTTGGAGTATGCTTTTTACCCAAGATCCTCATAAACCAAACCTTCTAAAATTAAATAGATTAAAGAATGAGCTAGATAAAGAGTTTGCTCACCTAACTAAGCGGACTCTATTAGTCACCTACCACTGAATTCCTACAATTTTAATTTGATGTATATTTCCATAGGCTACAAGTGCCAGCAGCTGCACAGGTACTTTTCTGTATATCCAATTCTATTATTTACCCTAACTTTTACAAGAGACTTTAAAGTCTGTTGTGTAACTGTAGCCTTTACAGTAGAATTTATCATGAGGGATACATACAGAACCTATCATGAGGGATACATTTTTTAACAATGCTTCTTTACTTTAAACCATGGAAAAAGGACCTACAAATGATGCCTTTTTAAAAAAGTGAAGGTGTTCTGGCAGTGTTCTGGCAGTGTTCTGGCAATGTTCTTTTTAACCCATGATGTGGGTTAAGAGGAGTGAAACAATGCTTTGTTTTTGACTGATTTTGAGGCAACACATGTACCATTAAAGTTTTTGTTACATACATTGGGCCTTCATTTTTTATTTATCAAAGTATAAGTTTATCCATGTGTAAGGCTGGCTGCAAACCACTTTACAATTAAAAGTATACCCCCCAAGTGCACACAGCAGACCCCTTTTCCACTTCTATTTTTTATGGAAGCATAAACAAGAAAAAAATTCAAAGATAAGAGTTTTTTGATAGTAAAAGTTTTAATCTGTGAACTTAGGAAAAGCTATACACATCAAAGGTGCCATTTTCTTCTTGGGAGAAATTTCCCTGGTTAGCTTTATCTCAAGGTTTCCAATGGGTGCACAGTTCCAAAAGTGTGGAGGGATACTTCTCATTTGTGAGACCATGAATCCAAAGCCCAAGGTTTTTGAAGTTTTATTGTAGTGTGGATGACAAAGGCAGTCTTTCTCTCATGTTTCCAGAAGATTTAAAGCATAAAAAAGTTTCTTCACCTGGTGAAAACACACTGTGAGCATAATAATTTATTGTTATAACATCAGCCCTCTTGCATAGGAAAGCTTTTATACAACCAGATAACATGCACAGAAAATAAAAATTGAATGAAATCCCTTTATAAAATGTATAAACGACCCATCAGGTGACCAAAGGTACCTGAAGCTTTAATTGTTTTCCCAGGAATATGGGATTAAGCATTGGTTATAAACTATTTTAAACAATTTGTAAGTTACTATACCAATGTATTTAATTTGGATCATTTTATGTTTTCCATAATGAGTCATGAAATGCAGAACTTTTAATAATAAAACTTCAAGGGCTCAGGAAGGACAAGGTGACCATCCTGGTTCTCCATGAGTCCATCCATGCTTAATTAAAATTATACTTATATCCTCTTGCATACCAGTTGTTTTTTCAAATTAGGTGCATAGCACTGAAAATAAAATTTGGTTATTTCTATGGTTTACAATAACGTAACATAATAGCCATAATCATAATTGATAGCATATACTTAGACATTAGAATTTTAGAAATCCCATACAATTTTGGAACATACATTAGTATTATTCACAAAAATATAACCTAAAAATATTGAACATCATTTTGGCATTCTCATGTACCTAAACATGTTAAATAATCCTGTTTACCTCCTTTCCGGATGTTTTCAGAGACCCTCTGATCCATCCAAAAAGCCAGGCATTAGGAAAGACAATTTTTAACCAAAAGTTTGATTTTGGATTTCCAGATTACCATAAATTATTTATTTTGCCAAAATGATGACTTCAGAAATTTTAAAGAAGTAAAAACCTTTAATAACACTTTCGAATTTAATTAACGTGTTCACACAGACACCTCTTCTGCAAGATTAATTTTCACAATTTTTCCACCACTTCTTTGAACCTTCAGCTTTTTCCTGTCTAATTTAAAAGAATTCTTTAACCCTAGGCAAAAATTTATATTTCCATTCCTTCTAATAACCTTTTATTAGAAAACACATTTTACTGTTTTTACATACCTTGCATGTAAATCTATTTTCAGTAGTTTTCATTACAAGTTATAATGGTAACTGCTAGCAATTTTTAGCTTTAAGATAAAATTTGGTAAGTTGGTTTAATTGTGTGCTAACTGCAGCCAAGGTTTGCCTTCTTAGTTAAGGGTGTGGTTAGTTCCGTATGTCCCCAGGCCTTACCAACTGTGTAGCCTGCAAATCAAATGGTTTTTAAAACCCCAAAAGCAGTTTGTTAACTTAAAACATTCAGCAAACCTTGCATCTGACCTACACAGTTTGGTTCACCTATTTACATTTTAATGACACCTGCATTTTACCAATAATTTTTAAAACCATCTTTATTTTCCAGAGATTACTGAAGTCACGTGAACTAAATAAAAGGCATTACATTTTTCACTTTTCTGACAAAATATTTGATTTAAGCTCTTGTTATTATTAAATCAATTAATTTAAAACTTCACAGAAGAGATTAACCAGTTTGCACAGAGAGAGAGGCCAGAGACTGACTGGTAAGAAATTCTGACCCTTTTGCAGGCATGCCAGGTTTCTGGGTTCTCTCTCCTTGAGTGGCCCTGGCAACCCTGCTTGACTGTATACAAACACGGTGCTGCGAATTGAGAATATTCACATATACTTTACAAATTTTGGAGAAATTAGGCAGAGAGACAGAAATATGACTCAAATTCTGTTTGAAAGAGTACACTCAACACAGTTAAAGTAATAGGAAGCTTAAAATCCAAAAGCTTAGTTTAAGGATAAAAAGCTGGTGTGCTCCATTAATTCCTGCAGGCCTGACAAATGTAGCTTAGGAATTCGAGATAAATTGAACGAATGATGACTTGCTGGAAATGCATAGAAACACATAACTAAAGAAAAGCCTTCCACTAAGAACTAAAAAAAATTATGGCTTTATACGTATGCACACACAAGCAAAGCCACAGGAGAATAAACAGCAAACAAATGAAAACTAGAGGCAAAAACAAATACGCAGGAAACCAATCCTAAATTTTCCTACTCAATTTACTTACAGGTTACAGTGTTACCTAGGGCCCCGAAAAAACCCACATAATGAATAATTCATTCCTGCTACACAATTTAATATCCTTAAGTTCACTAATATTAGCATACATCCTGTGCAATTAAGAAATTCACTTTAGGCACATGACCAATAAGTACTTCAGCACTATCCATGCAAAACAGTAAACACAGTGTGAAGCAATGCAAGCATGTATGTGAAATTCGGCTTTACACTAAATCGAGCTTCATGCTTAGCTATATTAAAAAAAGAATTTCCAAACTGCCGATGTATTTTTACAATACTTTTTATTTTACTTTAATCAAGACTAAGAGTTTTAACTATGAAAATGTTAATTAGCCAAATATCTCCAATTCTCTATCAGGTTTTAAAGAATATTTTATTATTTAAACTTTTTCCTCATTTTTCCCCTACTTAATGGTTCCTTACTACATTGTTTCATAAATAACCTTTGTAAATGTGTATTTTGAACTAACTTTTAGATAACTTCTGAATTATACAAAATTATTATTATTTTTATTTACTAATAACATAAACCTTATGGCATATTTTGGATACGGAATTACATGTTAACTAAAAATTTTATCCTTAGCAACTTAAAACTTCAGTGAAACCCTAAAAAGCAAGAAATTCTTAACTATTAAAGATGGGTATTTATAGATAAGAACAATTCCACAATTTTAGAAACACTTTTCTCCATATTACAACCCTTTCTTAATTGAAAGTGTCCCTGTTATCAAATGAGTGTTAAAAATAACTTTAAGATTTTAATTTACACAAAAAGTTTACCTAAAACTTTTATCCCATTCACTGTACTTAATTTTTACTTTTAACAAAGGAGACAGGAGACATCAATCAACATATGTAAAATGAACACTGGTTTGTTCAGGAAAGGCAGGGCAACTCAAGGCAGGGAGGGTCTTGGGGGTTTTCCAATCATAGGTGGGAGACAAATGGTTGCATTCTTTTGAGTTTCTGATTAGTCTTTCCAAAGGAAGCAATCACTTATGCATTTATTTCAGTGAGACTTTGAATAGAATGGGAGGCAGACTGACCCTAAGCAGCTCCCAGCTTGAATTAACACTGACATTTGAAAATACCTAGGAAAGACAACGATAAAATACAGAAAAAATTTATGCTGACAATTCTGAAGGCATTTCTATTTTTATTCCGCCAAAAATTTTTAAAGCTAGCTTGTTTAATAACGTTATACTTTAACTCATGTGAACTTGAAAATTGTTTAGACTTTTTACTTCATTTGTGAGCACACTTTTACTTATAAGTTAATTTAGTAGATGAACATATAACAATAAGTATACATAAGAATAAACATATCTAGACATGTATACACACACATAAATGAAGACCCAATAGCTTGGAACTTTAGCCATGAGATCCAATACAATCTTGCCGGTTTTACTTTGCCCAATAGATAATCTAAGGAAGGCTATGAACTAAAATTTTCGGGTAAAGCAGTCTCCATGGAAGTTGATTTTTAAAGGCTAAACCTCCTCAAGGAGCACTGGGGTCAAACATTGCCAAAAGAGGGTGTTACACGTTAACCAGGCCGCCTTCTTAGAACAGCAACACAAAAGCCTGGATACATGCAACACCATCCAACTTTCTGCTTAGAGAGCAAACTTCAGATTCTAAACAATTCTGGGGCCAAGCAGCATTGTAACTGCGAGAAAAGATTCCAAGGACGGTTTAATACTAGACCTCGGAACCTCTGCCAAGGGGAGAGTGAGGACAGTTTGGACAGTTTGAGGTCCACAGAACTCATGGAGTGTCCTCCTGTGGGGTTCAATCTTAAGAGTTCCAGACGTCTCTGGCTTAGGTGGGTGCACCACAGGCAGGTTTTCCCTCCAAAGCATACTATGAGATTTGTAAGAATAAATAGCCATGAAATGTAATGCGAACTGGATGC
Source organism: Pan paniscus (assembly GCF_029289425.2). NCBI lineage: Eukaryota > Metazoa > Chordata > Mammalia > Primates > Hominidae > Pan > Pan paniscus. The sequence continues at coordinate 81,830,195 of NC_073272.2, forward strand.
TGGGTGAGCCTTTTCGTTCCTCAGCCAGTTGAGTACAATAAGGGAAGACTTTAGCGTATGAAAATAAGGTTTCAGTTGCCTGAAACAGGTGTGAGTTTGCTCCGAGATGCACTGCATGTAAGGATCAGGGACCACAGGTAAAAAAGATTTTTTAAAATCCTTCCTCCTTCAGGGCAGGGGACTATTTTCATTCGTTCCTAGGCCTTCAGGCAATACCGGGTAGTGGCACCAGTCAATTGCCCTTAATTTCCAATGAACTACTAGGAAACAGCCACTGAAAGACTGAAAAAGAAAGAAAAAAAGAAACACAAAACTTGAAAAAGACCCTGGTCCCTTAAGCAAATGGGGTGGTGGCAGTCAGGCTTCTCCACACGGAAACCTTTTAGTTTCACTGGCCGTGGCGAGAAACCTGAAGTTTCTTCCATGTTTAGGTACTGCCCACAAAGGGTCCCAAGTTGGAAAAAGGGAGGGGGGGAGGGGGAGGGGGAGGGGGCTTCTATGGAGCAGAAAGGAAAGGGAGAAAAATGAATCTTAAACTTTGGGCTTACCTCTTTCTCCTGGCTAGCTCACCAAAATATGTTAACAGTGTAGGATGTCCAGGTTCTTGGCATCTTGAACAAAGAATTGGACAAAATGCACAAGCAAACACAGCAAGGAAAGAATGAAGGGTTTTATTGAAAATGAAAGTACACTCCACAGTGTGGGAGTGGGCCTGAGCATAGGGGATCAAAGACCCTGTTACAGAATTTTTGGGAGTTTGAATACCCCCTAGAGGATTTCACTGGTTACTTGGGGTACACCCTATGTAAATGGAGAGTATCAATACAGTTACAAAGTTATTTAGATTGTTAGCCCTAAGGAGAGGATATTTCCTGTCAGAGCTGAAGTGTGAATTGTCCTTACGTTCCCTGCTTTCAGGCCCTATTTTCCTGCCTCAGTCTTACCTGACCAGTTAACTCCCAAGAATTTGGCAGACAATCCAGGCCTTTGGACCTTGGATTCATTGACAGCCCATCACATGTTGCCAAATATTGTCGTAAGAGGGGTGCAGTCACCTCTAAATCTGCAAGAGAATTAGAGGTTAACATAATGTCATCAATATAATGGAATAGGTGGACCTCCTTTGGACATTTGCAAGCAGCTAAATCTGTGGCAGCAAGACCATGACATATGGTGGGCCTATGCATGTAGCCCTGCGGCAGCATTGTGAAAGTTAATTGTCACCCTTCCCATGTGAAGGCAAACTGTTCCTGGCTCTCTGGAGCAATGTCAGTTGAGAATAATGCACTGGCCAAGTCCACCACATAGTGGTGCTGTCCAAATTACTTCATCAAGCAGTCCATCAAATCCATGATAGACGGTACAGCTGCATGTAAAGGGAGTGTTACTTTATTTGGTTCTTAATAATCCACCATCATTTGCCAAGTTCCATCAGGCTTTCTGACTGAACATACCAGAAAATTGTAGGGATTTTGGGTGCTGTGCACTATCTGCACCTCCTCTAACTTTTTAATAGTCTCAATTATCTCCATATCTGGCAAGTGGTATTGATGGATGGAAGTAACCCATTGGGGTTGTGGCAGGAACAGAGGCTTGTGATGCATATGTCCACGCAGTACCAGCTCAACCACATGTACTTGGAGACTGAATTCTCCAGTTGTGGATTGTAAAGTCCAGCTATGTAAAATAGCCAACCCCAGAATCTATTCAGGTATGGGAGAGACATAAACAGTGTATACACTGTTTATACATTTGGGGAGCCAAGAGGCTGATACCAAGGTGCAAAGATACAGGTTTCATGTTCACTGACTGGCTTCCATAGCCATCTATGTATGCAGCCTTGCCCAGAAATTTATCCGGGTTACCATAGATGAGGCTACAATCTGTGCCAGTGTCTACCAGTGCCAGCACCTGTTGTACATTGGTGGGGGACCGGTGGATTGCCAATTCTACACATGGCCTCCAGTCATCTGGGTCCCCTCAAGCTGGGCACCTCAGCCAGTTCCCTAATCAAACATAAAGTGCTCTATACCGCTGCCTGTCTGCAAGTAGTCCTTGACCTACAGCCTCCGGGCAGGACTGGATCGAGCAACAGCATCCTGCCCCCTCTTGGGCATTTTCCATAATTGCTGCTCCAGGGACAATTGCCTCCACAAAGTTAACAGCACTTCATTGGGTTGTCTATCAATTTTCTCTCAGTCAACCTCAGCTAAAATCAAATCAATCCACATCTGCATGTAAGTCACCTATTGGGGCCCCTTGCTGTCCTGTGAGGTGGCGGCCCTGCCAAAGGGGTGCCTTTTCCTTTTTTATGGTATGGACTCCCCAGTCCTGCTGACAGCTTTCTGCTTCCCTGAGGACCGCAATGGCAGTAGTCACCTCATGTATATGGTGCCCCACATATGAGTGACGACAGCTGCCAGGGAGCCGAAGGCACTTGGGGCCTCATTGCCCAACACAAGTTCCCTTATGTGGGTGATAAAATGTTCACCATCTGGCCCTCGGGTATTCAGATCAGACATAGCCTGCCACATTCTGATCTCCCGAATTACTTGCACCAAATCTGTATATGACTGCCATTTACTCACAGTTTCTGGTATTTCTCCAGCATTGTTCTATACCGTTTGTATGGCTGCCATTAGCCATTCAATTAGGGTGTGGTTGCCTTGCCCCTGTGCTAACCACCTGTTCACCTGCAATCACAGGTGGAGGGAGGTGTTCATAATGGAGGCCAACTTTTCCATTTCTGAGGTGGAGCATATATTTCTGTCAGCTTCCTCATCCCAAAGGTGAAGCATCCAGCTGAGTAGGGGTTCCCCCAAGCACCACCAACACTATTTACCTAATTTCCACAACTCAGTTGGGGTATAAGCATTGTATGACATGTGATCCATCACAGTTGGAGCTTCCTGAGCCTGCCCCTGGAACCCCAAGTGCTGTTCATGCTCTACTTTCTGACAGACCACTGGGTGAGCCCACAATAGGCGTTCTTACTTCTTGGTATCAGTCCAAGTAGGGGTCTTTGACTGGGATGGTCAGCCCAGGCCTGCACTAATGGCCTGGCTAGTTCTCATTCCAAGCTATGTATCTGGGACTCCAGGCACTCTGCTTTCACCTGGAGGTCCCTTATTGTGCTGCATCCCCCAGGGACTGAGCATGCACTTCCCGTAGCACAGTCAAAAATGCCCATCCAACTCTGCCAGCAAAAGCACTCTCCTACTTGGTGCTCTGTGCTTCCAGGTGCTTCAGCATCTTCTCCATGCTTACGGGGGACCCATCCACTGCCGCCCATGTTTCCACAGGGGCCCATCCTAGAAACAAGGCTGCCACTGGGTACCACAACCCATGCTGGGGCCACATGGCTGAACCAGGATCACTGGGGGCCAAGATCTCACTCACCTTGGGATCCTGCCATGTATGCCAATTGTCAGGTTCCAACCCAAGCTGGGGTCCAAGGGGAGTTGGTGGATGGGTGGCAGATAGCTGAAAGAACACTCAAGGGACCATAGGCAGATGGGACATGGCTTTATTCTTCTCTCCCTCTTCTATGGAGTCAGAAGTGCAGTTATATTTTTTACAGACAGCAGTGGCTCAAAACCAGGTATGAGCTCACACAAACAGGTTACATCAAAATGGCTCCATAAATGTGATCACATAATGCATGGGGTTGTGTGCCTGCACTTTCAACCCACTGTGTCATGCTGTACCGAATGTCTGCCTCGGCCCACTGCTGGCTGAAGCACAGCCATTTTTCTTACAACCTAGATTAGTAAATCCAGTGAAAATATCCTTCAACCATGAAGTACAAATAAAGACATTATGAGACAAATAAAATCTGAGGAATTTAACTAACACCAGACCCATCCTACAAGAAATGCTAAAGGGAGTACTTCAATCAGAAAGAAAAATACAGTGATGAGCAGCAACACATTACCTGAAGGTCCAAAACTCACTGGTAATAGTAAGTACACACAAAATCACAGAATATTATAACACTGTAACTGTAATGTGTAAACTACTCTTAAGTAAAAAGATTAAATGATGAACCAATCAAAAATAATAACTACAACAACTTTTCAAGGCATAGTACAACAATATGTAAATAGAAACAACAAAAAGTAAAAAAGCTGGGGGACAAATATATAGTATAGACTTTTTATTAGTTTTTGGTTGTTAATTTGTTTAATTATCCATGCAGTATTAAGTTGTTATCAGCTTAAGATAATCAATTATAAGATGTAATTTGTAAGCCTCATTATACATTGAATACATAAAAAATAAGAACAAATAAATTATACCATCAGATAAATTTGCCTTCACTAATGCAAAGACAGGAAGGAAGGAAAGAAAGAAAAGAAGACCGCAAAACAAACAGAAAATAACAAAATTGCCGGAATAAGTACTTATTTATCAATAATAACATTGAATGTAAATGCACTAAATTCTCCAATCAAAATACATAGAGTGGATGAATGAATACAAAAATGCGATACAATGATTTGTTGCCTACAAGAAACACATTTCACCTTTAAAGACACACATGGACTACAAATAAAAAGATGGAAAGTGGTATTTCATGCCAATGAAGACCAAAAAAGAGAAGGAGTAGCTATACTTATATTAGACAAAATAGATTTCAACACAAAAACTGCAAGAATAGATAAATAAGCTGATTATATAATAATAAAGTTGTCAATTCAGTAAAAGGATATACTATTTGTAAATATATATGCACCCGATACTGGAAAACCAAGATATATATTGTAAAGTGAGTCAAGCAATGCCCAAGAACGCTCCAGATTACCATATGTGCATGCAAAAAATAAGAACATTTCTGTTTACATTTATTTTATGTAAAATGATAGGAAAGTAATTAATATACACATTTACCTCACTGAACTTTACCAAGACCTTTGTCAGAGAAAAAAAAAATGTTACTTACCTCACTTAAGTATGCTGTTGGAAGAGTAGGAGTTTCCAAATATAAATGAGTTTTCAGTAGCACCAACTCAATTTCATTTTTCTATTCAGCAGATTATATTACTGATTACTCATGCCCACTTTCCTGTAGGTTTACATATTATTTTATGTAGTTTCAGGTAAACAAACTCTTACAAAATGTATGGGTAGATTACAAAGATTCCTACAAAGAAATTAGAAAGAAATTATTACAAAGAATTAGAATCCTACAAATAATTAGAAATAATATAAATGTTGTAAAGACACATTAACAGTGAGGAAGCAGGAAAATTGGCAATACTATTACTATTAAGACTTTATCATCAAACCATATTAAGAGGCAAAATATAATGACTCTTAATCAGATCTTGGAAGAAATTGCTTCCAAAATAGGAATTATTGAAAAGGCTATTTGACACAGGGGTTTAAATCTGCTGTCATTAATGAGGAATTACTCCTAGACTGTATTTCGTATTGCAATATCAGATAATCATAGTATTTAGCCATACTAATTAACAAGATATTTTCAAAATAAGCCTTTCAATCATGACATTAACACTTCACATTTTTCCAGCAAATTTTAAAGTAATGTGATATTCCAGCATTTCACAAAGTTTCTCACTGCACATAATGCTTTTTAGAAGTTTCTTCTAAAGTTTCTATCATTAATTGTAAAACAGAAGAAGTCATATGTCATTGAGGAAACACACAAAAGTCCAGATAAAAGCAAATTTGTGGTTTTTATTGATATATATTTGTACATATCTGTGGAACACTTGGGATAATTAGATACATGCATACAATGTGTAACAATTAAATCAGTATACTTAGGATATATATTACAATCAAACACTTATTATTTCTTTATGCTGGGAACATTTCAAACCTTCTATACTAGCTGTTTTAAAGTATAATAGAATATTGTTAACTTTACTGTGCTGTTAAACACTAGAACTTATTCCTTCAGAGTGTGTTTGTACCCATTAAAAAAATACTCTTTCTCTCCCCTGATGCCTTTTCTAACCTCTAGTAACCATCATTGTACTCTCTATCTCCATGGGGTCAATTTGTTTAGCTCTCACATATGAGTGAGAATATGCAATGTTTGTCTTCCATGCCTTATTTCAATTAACGTAATGAACTTTCATTACATTTTTGTTGCTAATTTCATTTATTTTTATTGAAGAATAGTATTTTATTGTTTATATATACCACATTTTTATGTATACATTGCTTAAGGGACACTTAGATTGATTCCATATCTTGGCTATTGTGAATAGTGTTGCAATAAACATAGGGGTGCAGGTATATCTTTAAACTACTGATTTGCCTTTCATTCGATAAATAAACAGTAAAGGGGTTACTAGATCTAATGGCAATTCTATTTTTAGTTGTGTTTTTTTTTTGGAAAATATCATACTGTTTTCCATAATGGCTGTACTAGTTTGCATTCTCATCAACAATGTAGAAGAGTCCCTTTTTCTACTTATCATTGTCAGCATGTGTTATCTTTTGATTTTTAACAGTAACCATTCTAACTGGAGTGAGATAATAATTCACTGTGATATTGATTGGCTTTTCCCTGAAGATTAGCAATATTTAACATTGTTTCATAAACCTGTTGGTTGATTGTGTGTCTTCTTTTGCAAAATATCTATTCAGATCATTTGCCCATTTTTAATGGGGTTATTTATTCTCGACTATTAAGTTGTTTGAGTTCCTGTGTATTCAATTTATTCACTTGTTGGATGAGTTATCCTGGAATCCCTGGGATAAATCCCACTTCATTATGATGTATTATGTTTTTGGTGTTGCATTAGTCTGTTCTTGCATTGCTCTAAAGAACTACCAGAGACCTGGTAATTTATAAGAAAAAGAGGTTTAATTGACTTACATTTACCAAGGCTGTACAGGAACCATGGCTGGGTAGGCCTTAGGAAACTTACAGTCATGAAGGAAAGCAAATAGGGAAGCTGGCATATCTTACATGGTTGGAACAGGAGGAAGGGACGAAGGTGCCACACACTTTTAAACAACCAGATATCAAGAAAACTCACTCACTATCACAAGAACAGAAAGTGGGGAGTCCACCTCTATGATTCAGTCACCTCCCACCAGGCTACTCCTTCAACATTGGGGATTATAACTTAAGATTTGAGCAAATTCAAACCATATCATTCCACCCCTGGCCCCTCCCAAATCTCATATCATTTTCACATTGCAAAATACAATCAACCCATCTTAACAGTCTCCCAAGTCTCAACTAATTTGAGCATTAACTCAAAATTACACAATCCAAAATCTCATCTGAGACAAGGCAAGTCCCCTCTGCCTATTAGCCTGTAATGTGAAGATACAATGAGGGCACAGGCCAAATATTCCCATTCCAAAAGGAAGAAATTGGCCAAAAGAAATGGACTACAGCCCCTGTGCAAGTTTGAAACCCAGCAGAGTAGACATTCAGTATTAAAGCTCCAAAATCATCTTCTTTGACTCCATGTCTCACATCCAGGCCACATCGATGCAAGCGTGGGCTCCCAAGGCCTTGTATATCTCCACATCTGTGGCTCTGCAGGGTAGAGCCTCCATGGCTGCTTTCATGGGCTGGTGTTGAGTGCCTGTGACTTTTCTAGGCACATGGTGCAAGTGGTCAGTTCACACCATTCTGGGATTTGGAGGATGGTAGTCCTCTTCTCTCAAATCTACTAGGCAGTGCCCAAGTGGGGACTCTGTGTAGGGGCTCCAAACTCACATTTCCCCTCTGCATTGCCCCAGTAGGGGTTCTCCATGAGGGCTTCACCCCTGCAGCAGACTTCTGCCTGGACATGTAGGCATCCTCTGACATCTAGATAAAGGCTCCCAAGCCTCAACTCTTGCTTTCTGCTTACCCTCAGGCTTAAAATCACATGGAAGTAACCAAGGCTTAAAACTTGCACCCTCTGGAACAGTGGCCTGCCATGTATCTGGGATGCTTTTAGTCATGGCTGGACCTAGAGTGACCGTGATGCAGTATGCCATGTCCCAAGGCTGCACTGAGAAGTGGGGCCTTGAGACTGGCCCATGGGATCATTCTTCCTTCCTAGACCTTCAGGCCTGTGATGGGAGGGGCTGCCACAAAGATCTGAAATGCCTTTGAGACATTTTCCGTATTGTCTTAGCTATTAACATTCCATTCCTCTTTACTTATGCAAATTTCTGCACCCAGCTTGAATTCCTTCTCAGAAAATGGATTTTTTCTTTTCTACCACATGTTTGGGGTACAAATTATCTAAACTTTCATGCTCTTTTTTCCTTTTAAATATAAGTTTCAGTTTTATGTAATCTCATTCCTCACACATATGACCATATGATGTTACAAGCAACTGGCCAGCTCTTGAATGCTTTACTGCTTGGATTTTTTTTCTGCCAGATACCCTAAATCATCACTCTCAAGTTCAAAGTTCCACAGATCCCTAGAGCTGGGGCACAATGCTCCCAGTATTTTTGCTATAGCATAGCAAGAGTGACCTTTACTCCAGTTCCCAATAAGTTTCTCATCTCAATCTGAGACCTCCTCAGCCTGGACTTCATTGTCCATATCACTGTCAACATTTTGGTCACAACAATTTAACAAGTGTCTAGGAAGTTCCAAGCTTTCCCTCATCTTCATGTCTTCTTCTGTGCCCTCCACACTCTTCCAACCTCTGCCCATTACTGAGTTTCAAAGTTGCTTCTAAATGTTTAGATATCTTTATAGCAATACCCTACTCTTAGATACTAATTTTCCATATTAGTTTATTCTCACATTGCTATAAACAACTAACTGAGATTGGGTAATTTATAAAGAAAGAGATTTAATTGATGCACAATTCTGCACACTGTATAGAAAACATAACAGGGGAGGCCTCAGAAAACTTACAACTGTAGTGGATAGCAAAGGGGGAGCTGGCATGTCTTACGTGGCCGGAGCAGGTGGAAGAGAGAGAGGGGAGGTTCCACACACTTTTAAACAACCAGATCTTGTAAGAACTCACTCACAATCACTAGAACAGCAAAAGGGAAGTCTGCCTACATGATCCAATCACCTTTCACCAGACCCCTCTGCTAACATTGGGAATTACAATTTGACATGATATTTTGTTGGGGACACACAGTCAAACCATATCATGTGTGTTTTTGGATCTGATTTCCTAGTATTTCATTGAGAATTTTTGCTTCTATGTTCATTAGGGATATTAGTCTGTTTTTTTGTTGTTGTTTTCTTGTCTTGTTTTGGTATCAGGACAATGCTGGCATTTAGAATGTGTTAAGAATAACTTCTTCTTCAATTTTTTGAAGTAGTTTGAGAATAATTGGTACTAATTTTACTGTATAAATTTTGTAAAATTCAGCTGTGAAGCCTTTTATTCCTGAGTTAGATTATTGGTAGACTTTTTATTACTGGTTGAATATCATTACCTGTTATTGGTCTGTTCGGGTTTTCTATTTCTTCCTGTTTGTGTCCAGAAATGTATCCATTTTCAGTAGGTTTTAAAATTTTTTAGTATATAGTTTTTCATAATTATTTATGATTATCCTACGTATTTCTGTGGCATTGTTTGTACTTTTGTTTTTGTTGTTGTTGTTCCTCTTTATATTTATGTCTTTTTTTTGGTTATCTAGCTTGTGACTTATAAATTGTGCTAATTGTTTTAAAAAACTAATTTTTTATTTCACTGATCTTTTGGATCTTTTGTATTGTTTCTATTCTTTTTTAAATTTTATTTTAGCATTTGGTTGGCTCATGCTTTTCTATTTCCTTGAAGTGCATTATTAGCTTCCTGAAATTTGTCTACATATTTAGACCTAGGCATTTATTGCTATAAACCTCCCCCACAAGGTTGTTTTTTGTATGTCTCACAAATTTTTGTGTGTTGCATTTTTATTTTTATTTGTTTCAATATTATTTTTTAAAACGTTTCTTCTTAATTTCTCAATGGCTTCTTGTTCAGAAGAATGTTGCTTAATTTCCATGTATTTCTATGCAACATTCCTCTTGTTCATAATTTCTACTTTTATTCCAGTGTTTTCTGAGAAGATACTTAATATGGTGTTAATTTTTTAAAAAGTTATTGATATTTTTGTAGCCTGGAATATAGTGTAACCTGAAGAATGTCCCAAGTGCAGATGCATAGAATGTATGTTATTTCCACTTATTTTAAAGTACGATTAAGCCTAATGTTTCTTTATTGATTTTCTGTCTAAATGACATGTTCAATGCTGAGAGTGGGGTGGGGTGTGTGGTGAAGTAGCCAACTATTATTGTAATAGAGTCTATGTCCCTCTTTAGTTATAATAATATTTGTGGTGTATATCTGGGTGCTCTGGTGTAGGGTGCAGACATATTCAGAATTGTTATCTTCTATTGCTGAGTTTATCCCTTTATCATGATCTTATTACCTTCTTTGTCTCTTTTTTTACAGTTTTTACTTCAAGTCTATTTTGTCTAAGTATAACTATTTCTGCTTACTTTTGATTTCCACTTCTATGAAATGCTTTTCTCCATCCCTTGACTTTTAGTCTGTATGTGTTTTTACAGGTGAAGTGAGTTTGTTGTAAGCATTATATAATCGAGGCCTTTTTTTACAACCATTCATCCAGTCTATATCATTTAAGCGGTGAGTTTAATCTGTTTAAGTTCAAGTTTATTATTGATAGGTGAAAACTTATTCTGAACATTTTGTTGCTGCTTTCTAGTTCTTTTTTATATCATTTGTTAGTTTTTTCTCTCTTGTAGTTTATCATTGTGGTTTGATGATTTTCTGTACTGGTAAATTTTGATTTCTTTCTCTTTTCATTTGTGTGTTTGCTCTTTAAGTTTTAAACTTTTATGCATTTACATGATTGTAGATATCATCCTCTCACTTTTAAATATAAGACTCCTTTAAGCATTTCTTGTAGGGCCAGGCTAGTGATTATAACGTTCCTCAACTTTTCTTGTCTGGGAAATATTTTATTTATCCTTCATTTTTGAAGGATGCCTTTAATGGTTAAGTATTCTTGCCTAGCAGTTTTTTTCTCTCACAGTATTTTGAATATATCATCCTGTTCTTTTGTCTGTAAGGTTTCTACTGCAAGGTTTACTGCTAGTCTATAGAATTTTCTTTACATATAACTTGATGCTTTTATTTTGCTGCTTTTATATTTCTCTCTTTATTTTGACTTTTGACAGTTTGACTGTTACGTGCACTGGATAAGATTTTGGGGAGGTTGAAACAATTTGGGGATCTTTTAATGTTTTGTATTTGGATGGCTATATGCCTTGCATGACTTGGGAAATTTTCAGCTATTATTATGCTAAATAGATTTTCTATGCCTTTGCCCATTTATTCTCTTGTGTTATTTCAAAAGACCTGCCTTAGTGTTTAGAAATATTCTTTTTCTGCTTGAATCTCTTGTTTTATCTTTTAATTTTATTCACTGAATTATTTAGTTCTAGGATTTCTGATTTATACTTTTTTACACATATATATCTTTGTTAAATTTCTTATTCAGACTATAAACTGTTTTCCTGATTTTTTTGTATTGTTCATCTGTTTTTCTATATATTTTACTGAGCTCCTTTAATAGTATTGTTTTGAATTATTTTCAGGCATTTTATAGATTGTCTTTCCAGTGAAATCTCTTGCTGGAGAATTATTATGTTTCTTTGGAGATGTTATGTTTCCTTGCATTCTCATATGTCTTGTGTCATTAAATTGATATCTGCACATCTGGTATAATATTTGCTTCTTCCAAGTTTATGGATTGCCTTTTATAGGGAAATATTTTTTGTATAGATGTAGTATAGTGTTGGTTGGGTAGAGTGCTGTGGCTTTGATGCACGGGGTGCAGTAGTTTAGTCTCTGTATGATTTGTTTTATTGTGATAAATGTCAGTAGCGTTCAGAAGTTCCTCAGTGGCTGAGGCTGCAATTGTTAGTGGGGGCTGTGGTGAGGCTTTTCTGGGAATGGGGATTGCCAGGTTGGCCTGTCCTCAGGAACCAGTGATGGTGGTGGTGGTTTATTATATCAATCACTGGGCCCCTGGAAAGTGTACAGAATCACTGATGGTACAGGTCTAAGTGGGTGAATATTTGGACTTCCAGAAAACTTGCTTGAGAGCCAGCCATGGGCTGGGAAGATGGGCAAGTTCTTGGGCCACGGAGTGGCATACATAGCACAGGTGATTGCAGTAGCAATAGCTAACGAACCCTCATGCCCCCAGGCATCATGCATAGGTGCCAGCAGTGGTATTGGCTGCCTGGGCAGGCCAGCACCAGGGCCCAGACCCCAGGTGACATATGCAGGTGGTGGTGACAGTGAGGTGAACACATCTTTAGGCCCCTAAAATGGGTGCATGGAAGCCACCAGTGGTGGGCTGGGCATGTCAGTCACCAGATTCCTGGACAACATACATGAGTGCCAGCGGTTGTGGATAGGATGGACCTCTTTTCATACTCGCCAGTAGTGTGTGTGTGTGAGTGACAGTGGCCAGGATGAGTTAATTCCATAGTCCCTGGATATTATTCTGGGATACCACTGGCTATCGTGGTGGGTGGGATCTAAGCCTTTCCTCAGGATCCCTGATGGCAACCATGGGCTCTTATAGTGGAAGACAGGATAGATCAATCCCCAGGCCACTGAGTGGTGCTCACAGGTGCTACCGGTGGAAGCTGCCAGCAAGGTGGGCCTGTACTCTGCCCCATCCAATTGTGCATGTGGGCACCGGCTGCAGTTGTGTAAGGCAGGTCAATCATTAACCCTTCAGAAAGCATGTTTAAGCACTGGCAAGAGTGGCCATTGGTGGGTAGGCTTGTATTCAGGCCACAGGATAGCACCTAGGTGGTTTGCTCCCCAGGCTCCCTGAAGATGTGTACAGGTGTGCAGTGGCCTTCCTGTTGGAAAAGATAGCGCTGTTAGTTATCAGTGACAGCATCCCTGTCAGGTGGCTCTAAGACTCTGGGGAGTTCATGCTTTGACTCCCTTTGCTTTGAGGGCAGCTTTCCAGTGTGTCACACCATCCATTCCTTGTGAAGTAGAACAATGCATGGGCTAGAATTCTGGTGATCTGGCCATACTGCTGCATTCAACCAATGTTGAAACTTTGCAGCTTTCCAGGTGCCATGAGGGGATGTAAATGGGGTTTTAGCATTGTGAAGACGCAACAGCTTTTGGGCCCCAGGGCAGCATCTATTCTTAGTAGGGGCTGGGCTCTCAAAATGGCACCATCTTGTGGGGTATGTGACAGCCAGTGCAAACTCCCTCTCAGAAACAATGCCAAAAGACTCCAGGCAGCTCCCTATAGTAGTCTCAGGGCCCATTAGTTTCAGGGGTTTCTTTCAGAGCTAGAATTACAGTAGTCAGCTGTGGGGATGTGGGAATGTGGAAATGTCAATAGCTGGGGAGCTCTCACTTTCCTTTTATCTGAAATAAGCAGTTTCTCCTGGCTTTAAGCAAATTCTGGCTGGGATGGCTGCTTCATTTTCCTCTCTTTCCATGCCTCAGAGGCTCCCTCTCACTTCCCTGCTTTCAGTGTTGTCTGTTAGGTGTTCTATTTGATGTTTGATTATCTATTTGCTGTGTTGGTCTTTCTTCATGGAGGAGGTGAGTGCCAGTCACCTCTAGTAAGCCATATTTAGAACAAGATTTTAAATTAAGGATTTTTTAAACCATAAAAAATACAATTAAATTAAAATTTGTTCTAAAATAGTGTTTACTTTGTCTTTATTTCATCCTTCTACACATTTTACCTTATTCTAGGAGAGGACATGTAAACCATTTATACATAAATAAACATAAATATATAGCTGTCCTTTAAATTATAGCAAGAAATGTTTTTGAGGAAAGTTATATAATCCCAGAAGAGCTTGACATATTCTCTTTTAGAAAAACAATAACTGTTGAAAACAATTTTAAATATTTCTCAATCATTTGTAGTCTCTAGAAATTACCCTAGGCCGGGCGCGGTGGCTCACGCCTGTAATCCCAGCACTTTGGGAGGCCGAGGCGGGCGGATCACGAGGTCAGGAGATCGAGACCATCCTGGCTAACACGGTGAAACCCCGTCTCTACTAAAAATACAAAAAATTAGCCGGGCGTGGTAGCGGGCGCCTGTAGTCCCAGCTACTCGGGAGGCTGAGGCAGGAGAATGGCGTGAACCCGGGAGGCGGAGCTTGCAGTGAGCCGAGATCGCGCCACTGCACTCCAGCCTGGGCGACAGAGCGAGACTCCGTCTCAAAAAAAAAAAAAAAAAGAAATTACCCTAAAAGCATACGACAAAGGGAGAAATCAGTACTCTGCGTGGGTGGGATTTATTCTGGGCTAAGCAGAGAAGGGCTGGGCCTGAGACAAGGCCCCTTTAGGATCTGTGGTAGAATGGTGACTGCAAGCCTGTCCTGGGGGTTCAGATGGAAAGTATCCTAGAAGATCTCTGTGCCTTCAAGATAGCTCCCAGAAACAGGAAGAAGGGCTGCAGCCAAGGTAGGACCCCTACAAGATACACTGCAAATCATGGAAGTCAGCAAGTGTGTTTCAGTGACTCTGATGGGCGAGTCTCTCAACAGTTTTCTGCAAAGTCAGAATAACTCCCTAGCTATAGCAGAGAGGGGCTGGAACTAAGATTGGTCCCCTTCAGGATCTGCTGAGGGAGGGAGGCCAGTATGCCTGTCCCAGTGGCACAAATGGGCAAGTGTCCCTCTGGGTCCTCATGTGAGCAGTACTAAGCCAGAACCACATCTGTGGCAGGGTGGAGCCAAGTTAAGAGTCACTTCTGGGTGCACTGCCAAGACCCACTTGGACAGTCAGGCGAACCTGTCTGCCGAGGCTCTATTGTTTCTGATTCTTTCTGGACTCTTTGGCAGATATATTTGTAGCAGGCTCAAGGCTAAACAAGATTGTATCCAAGACCTTAAGTGCTTGAAGATGTTTCCTGGTCTAAACCTGGGAGCATAATAAGCAAACCTGCCAAATGGGTGTAGGTGTGCACTCTCAAAACAACCCTCTTAGATGTTGGACTCCATCAGGGTTTTACAACCTCCTACCTGAATCTCAAGACTCTGACAAAGAGAATTTTGTCCATGGATAGGTGCAGAATTTTTGTTGTAGGGGGTATACAAGCAGGTGAAGTTCTATTCCATCATCTTACTGATGTCCTCCACATATCTTTCAAACCCAAGGAGAAACTACCATTGATATTCATATTTTTGGGAAAGTAAACTTATAGGTTGGTTGGCTCTGCTTTTGGCTTTGGTCAATTTCTTTAGCATCTCTGACGTTTAGTTTCCTCATCTGAAAATTTGTTCTACATTGGACTCAATCTGTCATATTCCTTTCAGCTCTCACATTTCATGCATCTGATTCTCTATTGTCACCTGAAGTTTTATTCTATGGACCATAAAAAACAAAGCTTGTCCAAGAATTCTCTTTATATGGTCCTCCAGGGTTAAAACTGGTATGAAAAACAGAGAAGGCAGGAAAAAGTATAGCAAACTCAACACCAACTACACTGCCAGCACCCATTTTCCCATGTTTCATCATTAAAAAAATAAAAGATGCTGCAGGAAAAAGTGGCTTTTTAAAAAATGTCGAGGACACCTGCTTGGAAGTTTAGTTTATTCTCCATGTAGGATATTCTTAGGACATGGTTTAAAAAGTGAGTATATTCCAACTTTCTCTATTATATCTTACATGTCTTCCTACTTACACATTCTGTACTTCTTTGTTTAGTTTTGGGTTCTTCATCTTCTGTACTATTTAAATACCTTGCTTAATATTTACATGACTAAGATTTCATGTTCATTTTTTTCTTTGTGTAGAGCAATAGTAAAACCGTGAAATCTTTTTACTCAGGTTTGCTGATACAAAATGTTATTTTATCCACTGAAGGAAAGGTTACTTTTCCATTTATATGAAAATATTCTGAAGGAAGAAGGATTACATTGACCTTTATAAAAAGCCAAATTTATGATTATAGATGTCCTATTTTCTCTTAAAATGCACTTACTGATGAATTATGACATAATTCCTTACCCAATAGCTACTTTTCTTGCTTTAAAATTTTTTAAAGCAACAAATATCAATCAGTTTTATTCATTGAAAACCTACAATGTGCTCCAAACTGAAGGAATTAAAAATTTCAGGTATATTATGAAAGATGAGAAGTTTCAAAATTAAGATGTGAAAATATATTTTGACAAAGTTAATTCTGCCAATGAAGAATTTAAAAGTTCAAATCATATGGTAGTATTTTTCTTTTTCTACAAAAATTGTGTTGTCCCAATTATCTCACAGATTCTCAGATAAATTATTAGAAAGGGAAAAAGATGTTACATGAGGAAAGGCAGTTTATGCTATTGGTAAAACAAAATAGCTCCATTTTATTTATGGCCAGCCCCACTTGATTTTCAGAAGTGTTTTCAATTCATTTTTCTTATTGCTTCTTTGCAAAACATTAAAAAAAATTATCTTTTATATCTTTTTGGCACAGAAATAATCTCAGTGTTCTACATATTATAAAGTGCTCCTTATACAGGTCTGTATTCATATTTTATATAAATTGTCATGATCTTACTTTGCAAGTTCTAATGTACAATATTCTGTAATAGCTCACAATGTGACTCCAGCACTATAGTAAACAGAATACAAAATGTTAAATATAATAAGTTTTATAACTTGTTTTATAGTGCCTCTCTGTCACAAACATGCTCTCATGCTCTCTCTCTCTGAAGTATATTTTAAGTGTCTAAACCAGACCAATTATAGTTAGAAGCTACTTTACTTTATCTAATGGGAAAATAACTAAAGCAGCTCTCAAAATCTCAAAAGTTCACAATGTGCATTCAAGCAGCAAGTAAATTTGATTATTCTCAAGCCAACTTTCAGAAGTGTTCCAGCACATTTAATTAAAGCAGCAAATAGATTGATGTCTCTTCATACTGACCAACATACTACTTTAAAAATACATTTAAAAGAATAGATGAATAATCAAAATTACAGTGGCTATGTCCAAAACAGAAATTCAATCGTGGATTGTATAATACAATTGATAAGAAGCTCTTTTCTTTTCTGTATCTACAAATGCCTTTGAAATGTCTAAATCTTACACCAAGATGATTAACCAATAAATCGGAAAGGGAAACAAGTGTCTGATAAAAAGCAGGAATGATGTTCAAAATGATAGAGGAAACAAAACGTAGAATCTTATTTTTGTAGAGGACATAGATGTCTTTAGAGAATTCACTTGTCATTTTAATCCTCTTCTAAAGGGATACAAATAAATCAAAGCAGAATATTTTTCTTAAGTACGTTACTATCCCCTTTTCATAATCAGTTCTAGGTATTTGGTATGATTTGGTTTTTTTTCTGCCATCATAATAGCCATCTAAAAGAGTTTGTGGTACCTAAAAAAATTTCAAAAACACTTTGTGTCATTAGAAAATCAGAAATTGGGATCATTTGACCTTTTTATGTAGTAAGGAATAGTATTGCCTTTGGCAAGGAAAGGAGACCTTTACTTGTAGATACTAGATTAATAAGAATATTATAATTCTATGTGGTGAAAGATTTTCTGGGTGTGAGTAGCAGAGGGAGCAATTAAATTGAACAATCAAATGGGGGAGTTTGATGGTTGAATGAGTTATTTTATACCAGGACACCCACTTTTGCATAAATGTTATTGTAAACAGTTATTACAGGATTGCACTGTAAACATAATTAATTATCTCAAGGTGTTAGCTAAGGGTATTTGCCTCCAATAGATTCTATGCCACTGACTCCATAGAAAATGATTTAGCATAAAGAGATCAATAGCAGACATTACTCATATTTTTATTGTGGGATAAATGGCTGGGTAAATTTAACAATATTTTATTTGGCAAACACAGAAGTCTTTATTTAAAAGAAGAAAAAAATAAGATACTCATTTTGAATTACCAGACTTAACACGGGGTGTCAGAGGAAGCACATGAATTAGAGATCTGACTCACCAATTAAAAAAAAAACCCAATAATCTGTCAGTTAAAACACTTTGGAAATTGATGTGAGTTCAATACCAGCTAGTACAACTTCTAAGAAAGATCATTTAATTTGTAATATGTAAGATTCATTTTAAAAATAGTGTTTGAGGGGTGGCTGGCAAGATGGCTGAATAGGAACAGCTCTGGTCTACAGTTCCCAGAGAGATCAATGTAGATGGCAGGTGATTTCTGCATTTCCAACTGAGGTACCTGACTCATCTCATTGGGACTGGTTAGACAGTGGGTACAGCCCACTGAGGATGAGCCAAAGCGGGGGGGGTGTCACCTAATGCAGGAAGCAGGAAGCACAAGGCGAACTCCTTCCCCAAGCCAGACTGCCTCTCTAGATTCCTCCTCATCCGGCAAGGCATCTCTGAAAGAAAGGCAGCAGCCTCAGTCAGGGGCTTATAGATAAAACTCCCATCTCCCTGGGACAGAGCACTTGGGGGATAGGGTGGCTGTGAGAGAAGCTTCAGCAGACTTAAACATTCCTGTAGCCAGCTCTGAAGAGAGCAATGGATCTCCCAGCACAGCGCTCAAGGTCTGCTAAGGGACAGACTGACTCCTTAAGTGGGTCCCTGACCCCCATGCCTCCTGACTGGGAGACACCTCCCAGCAGGAGTCAACAGACACCTCATACAAGAGAGCTCTGGCTGGCATCTGGTGCATAGCCCTCTGGGACGAAGCTTCTAGAGGAAGAAACAGGAAGCAATCTTTGCTGTTCTTCAGCCTACGCTGGTGATACCCAGGGAAACAGGGACTGGAGTGGGCCTCCAGCAAACTCCAGAAGACCTGCAGCAGAGGGCCCTGACTGTTAGAAAGAAAACTAACAAGCAGAAAGGAATAGCAACAACATCAACAAAAAGGACATCCACACCAAAATCCTATCCGAAGTTCACCAGCATCAAAGATCAAAGGTAAATAAATCCACGAACATGAGGAAAAACCAGTGCAAAAAGTCTGCAAATTCCAAAAACCAGAAAGCTTCTTCTCCTCCCTAAGCATCACAACTCCTCACCCACAAAGGAACAAAACTGGATGGAGAATGAGTTTGACAAATTGATAGAAGTAGGCTTCAGAAGATGCATAATAAAAAACTCTTCTGTGCTAAAGGAGCATGTTCTAACCCAATGCAAGGAAGCTAAGAACATTGAAAAAAGGTTAGAGGAATTACTAATGAGAATACTCACTTTAGAGAAGAACATAAATGTCCTGATGGAGTTGAAAAACACAGCACGAGAACTTCATGAAGCATACACAAGTATCAATAGCCAAATCGATCAAGCAGAAGAAAGGTTATCAGAGATTGAAGATCAACTTAATAAAATAAAGTGTGAAGACATGGTTAGACAAAAAAGAATGAAAAGAAACTAACAAAGTCTCCAAGAAATATGGGATTATGTGAAAAGACCAAATCTACATTCAGTTGGTGTATCTGAAAGTGATGGAGCGAATGGAACCAAGTTGGAAAACACCCTTCAGGATATTATCCAAGAGAACCTCCTCAACCTAGCAAGACAGGCCAACGTTAAAATTCAGGAAATACAGAGAACTCCACAAAGTTATTCCTTGAGGAGAGCAATCCCAAGACACATAATCGTCAGATTCACCAAGGTTGAAATGAAGGAAAAAATGGTAAGAGGAGCAAGAGAGAAAGGTCGGGTTACCCACACAGGGAAGCCCATCAGACTAACGGTGGATCTCTCTGCAGAAACCCTACAAACTAGAAGACAGTGGGGGCCAATATTCAACATTCTTAAAGAAAAGAATTTTGAATTCAAATTTTCATATCTAGCCAAATTAAGCTTCATAAGCAAAGGAGAAATAAAATCCTTTACAGACAAGCAAATGCTGAGAGATTTTGTCACCATCAGGCCTGCCTTAAAAGAGCTCCTGAAGGAAGCACTAAACATGGAAAGGAACAAGCCATACTAGCCACTGCAAAAACAGCAATTTGTAAAGACCATCGACACTATGAAGAAACTGCATCAACTAATGGGCAAAATAACCAGCTAGCATCATAATGACAGGATCAAATTCACACATAACAATATTAACCTTAAATGTAAATGGGCTAAATGCCCCAGGTAAAAGACACAGACTGACAAATTGGATAAAGAGTTAAAACCCATCAGTGTGCTGTATTCAGGAGACCCATCTCACCTGCAAAGACACACATAGGCTCAAAATAAAGAAATGGAGGAATATTTACCAGGCAAATGGAAAGCAAAAAAAAGCACGGGTTGCAATCCTAGTCTCTGGCAAAACAGACTTTAAACCAACAAAGATCAAAAAAGACAGAGAAGGGCATTACATAATGGTAAAGGGATCAATGCAAAAAGAAGAGCTAACTATCTTTAATATATATGCACCCAACACAGGAGCACCCAGATTCATAAAGCAAGTTCTCAGAGACCTACAAAGAGACTTAGATTCCCACACAATAATTGTCGGAAACTTTAACACCCCACTGTCAACATTAGACAGATTAACAAGACAGAAAATTAACAAGGATATCCAGGACTTGAGCTCAGCTCATTACCAAGCAGATCTAATAGATGTCTACAGAGCTCTCCACCCCAAATCAACAAAATATACATTCTTCTCAACAACACATGGCACTTATTCTAAAATTGACCATATAATTAAAAGTAAAACACTCCTCAGCAAATGCAAAAGAATGGAAATTCTAACAGTCTCTCAGACCACATTGCAATCAAATTAGAACTCAGGATTAAGAAGCTCACTCAAAACCACGCAGCTACATGGAAACTGAACAACCTGCTCCTGAATGACTGCTGGCTAAATAATTAAATTAAGGCAGAAATAAAAAAGTTCTTTGAAACCGATGAGAACAAACACACAATGTACCAGAAACTCTGGGACACAGCTAAAGTAGTGTTTAGAGGGAAATTAACTGCACTAAATGCCCACAGGAGAAAGGAGGAAAGATCTAAAATCGACACCCTAACATCACAATTCAAAGAACTAGAGAAGCAAGAGCAAACAAATTCAGAAACTAGCAGAAGACAAGAAATAACTAAGATCAGAGCAGAACTGAAGGAGATAGAGACACAAAAAATCCTTCAAAAAATCAATGAATCTAGGAGCTGGTTTTTTGAAAAGATTAACAAAGTAGATAGACTGCTAGCCAGATTAATAAAGAAGAAAAGAGAGAAGAGTGAAATAGACACAATAAAAAAGAAAAAGGGGAGGTCACCACCACTTATCCCACAGATATACAAAATACCATCAGAGAATACTATAAACACATCTAGGCAAATAAACTAGAAAATCTAGAAGAAATGGATAAATTCCTGGACACATACACCCTCCCAACTCTACACCAGAAGGAAGTCAAATCCCTGAATAGAAAAATAACAAATTCTGAAATCGAGGCAGTCATTAATAGCCTACCAACCAAAAACATCCCAGGACCAGATAGATTCACAGCCGAATTCTCCCAGAGGTACAAAGAGCAGCTGGTACCGTTACTTCTGAAACCATTTCAAACAATAGAAAAAGAGGCACTCCTCCCTAACTCATTTTATGAGGCCAGCATCATCCTGATACCAAAACCTGCCAGAGACACAACAACAAAAAAAAGAATTTCAGGCCAACAGAAATTTCAGCTCATCCTGATGAACACTGGTGCAAATATCCTCAATAAAATACTGGCAAACCAAATCCAGCAGCACATCAAAAACTTATCCACCATGATCAAGTCGGCTTCGTCCCTGAGATGCAAGAGTGGTTCAACATATGCAAATCAATAAACGTAATGCATCACATAAACAGAACCAATGACAAAAACCATATGACTGTCTCAATAGATGCAGAAAAGACTTCGTTAAAATTCAACAACCCTTCATGCTAAAAACTCTCAATAAACTAGGTATTGATGGAACATAACTCAAAATAATACTAGCTATTTATGACAAACCTACAGAAAATATCATACTGAATGGGCAAAAGCTGGAAGCATTCCCTTTGAAAATCGGCACAAGGCAAAGATGCCCTCTCTCACCATCCCTATTCAACATAGTATTGGAAGTTCTGGCCAGGAAAATCAGGCTAGACAAAGAAATAAAGAGTATTCAAATAAGAAGAGAGGAAATCAAATTGTCTCTGTTTGCAGATGATATGACTGTATATTTAGAAAACCCCATTGTCTCAGCCCAAAATCTCCTTAAGCTGATAAGCAACATCAGCAAAGTCTCAGGATACAAAATCAATGTGCAAAAGTCACAAGCATTCCTACACACCAATAATAGACAGAGAGCCAAATCATAAGTGAGATCCCATTTACAATTGCTACAAAGAGAATAAAATATCTAGAAATACAACTTAGAAGGGAAGTGAAGGACCTTTTCAAGGAGAACTACAAACCACTGCTCAAGGAAATAAGAGAGGACACAAACAAATGGAAAAATATTTCATGCTCATGGATAGGAAGAATCAATATTGTGAAAATGGCCATCCTGCCCAAAGTAATTTGTAGATTCAATGCTATCACCATCAAGCTACCATTGACTTTCTTCACAGAATTAGAAAAAACAATTTTTAACTTCATATGGAGCCAAAAAAAGAGCTCGTGTAGCCAAGACAATTCTAAGCAAAAAGAACAAAGCTGGAGGCATCATGCTACCTGACTTCAAACTATACTACAAGGCTACAGTAACCAAAAGAGCATGGTACTGGTATCAAAACTGATATATAGACCAATGGAATGGAACAGAGGTCTCAGAAATAACACCACACATCTACCACCATCTAATCTTTGACAAACCTGACCAAAACAAGCAATGGGGAAACGATTCCCTATTTAATAAATGGTGTTGGGGAAACTCGATAGCTTTATGCTGAAAACTGAAACTGGACCCCTTGCTTACACGTTATACAATAATTAACTCAAGATGGATTAAAGACTTAAACGTAAGACCTAAAACCATAAAAACCCTAGAAAAATACCTAGGCAATGCCATTCAGTACATAGGCATGGGCAAAGACTTCATGACTAAAACACCAAAAGCAAGGGGAACAAAAGCCAAAATTGACAAATGGGGTCTAATTAAACTAAAGAGCTTCTGCACAGCAAAACAAACTATCATCAGAGTGAACAGGCAACCTACAAAATGGGAGAAAATTTTTGCAACCTGTCCATCTGACAAAGGTCTAATATCCAGAACCTAAAAGGAACTTAAACAAATTTACAAGAAAACACACACACACACACACACACACATCAAAAAGTGGGTGAAGGATATGAACAGACACTTCTCAAAAGAAAACATTTGAATGCATCCCAGAGATTCTGGTATGTTGTGCCTTTGTTCTCATTGGTTTCAAAGAACATCTTTATTTCTGCCTTCATTTCGTTATGTACCCAGTAGTCATTCAGGAGCAGGTTGTTCAGTTTCCATGTAGTTGAGCGGTTTTGAGTGAGATTCTTAATCCTGAGTTCTAGTTTGATTGCACTGTGGTCTGAGAGAGAGTTTGTTATAATTTCTGTTCTTTTACATTTGCTGAGGAGAGCTTTACTTCCAACTATGTGGTCAATTTTGGAATAGGTGTGGTGTGGTGCTGAAAAAAATGTATATTCTGTTGATTTGGGGTGGAGAGTTCTGTAGATGTCTATTAGGTCCGCTTGGTGCAGAGCTGAGTTCAATTCCTGGGTATCCTTGTTGACTTTCTGTCTCGTTGATCTGTCTAATGTTGACAGTGCAGTGTTAAAGTCTCCCATTATTAATGTGTGGGAGTCTAAGTCTCTTTGTAGGTCACTCAGGACTTGCTTTATGAATCTGGGTGCTCCTGTATTGGGTGCATATATATTTAGGATAGTTAGCTCCTCTTGTTGAATTGATCCCTTTACCATTAAGTAATGGCCTTCTTTGTCTCTTTTGATCTTTGTTGGTTTAAAGTCTGTTTTATCAGAGACTAGGATTGCAACCCCTGCCTTTTTTTGTTTTCCATTTGCTTGGTAGATCTTCCTCCATCCTTTTATTTTGAGCCTATGTGTGTCTCTGCATGTGAGATGGGTTTCCTGAATACAGCACACTGATGGGTCTTGAATCTTTATCCAATTTGCCAGTCTGTGTCTTTTAATTGGAGCATTTAGTCCATTTACATTTAAAGTTAATATTGTTATGTGTGAGTTTGATCCTGTCATTATGATGTTAGCTGGCTATTTTGCCCATTAGTTGATGCAGTTTCTTCCTAGTCTCAATGGTCTTTACATTTTGGCATGATTTTGCAGCAGCTGGTACCGGTTGTTCCTTTCCATGTTTAGTGCTTCCTTCAGGAGCTCTTTTAGGGCAGGCCTGGTGGTGACAAAATCTCTCAGCATTTGCTCATCTGAAAAGGATTTTATTTCTCCTTCACTTATGAAGCTTAGTTTGGCTGGATATGAAATTCTGGCTTGAAAATACTTTTCCTTAAGAATGTTGAATATTGGCCCCCACTCTCTTCTGGCTTGTAGAGTTTTTGCTGAGAGATCTGCTGTTAGTCTGATGGGCTTCCCTTTGAGGGTAACCCAACTTTTCTTTCTGGCTGCCTTTAACATTTTTTCCTTCATTTCAACTTTGGTGAATCTGACAATTATGTGTCTTGGTGTTGCTCTTCTCGAGGAGTATCTTTCTGGCGTTCTCTGTATTTCCTGAATCTGAATGTTGGCCTCCCTTGCTAGATGGGGGAAGTTCTCCTGGATAATATCCTGCAGAGTGTTTTCCAACTTGGTTCCATTCTCCCCGTCACTTTCAGGTACACCAATCAGACGTAGATTTGGTCTTTTCACATAGTCCCATATATCTTGGAGGCTTTGCTCATTTCTTTTTATTCTTTTTTCTCTAAACTTCCCTTCTCGCTTCATTTCATTCATTTCATCTTCCATCGCTGATACCCTTTCTTCCAGTTCATTGCGTCGGCTCCTGAGGCTTCTGCATTCTTCACGTAGTTCTCGAGCCTTGGTTTTCAGCTCCATCAGCTCCTTTAAGCACTTCTCTGTATTGGTTATTCTAGTTATACATTCTTCTAAATTTTTTTCAAAGTTTTCAACTTCTTTGCCTTTGGTTTGAATGTCCTCCCGTAGCTCGGAAGGACTATAAATCATGCTGCTATAAAGACACATGCACACGTATGTTTATTGTGGCATTATTCACAATAGGAAAGACTTGGAACCAACCCAAATGTCCAATGATGATAGACTGGATTAAGAAAATGTGGGATATATACACCATGGAATACTATGCAGCCATAAAAATTGATGAGTTCATGTCCTTTGTAGAGACATGGATGAAATTGGAAATCATCATTCTCAGTAAACTATCACAAGAACAAAAAACCAAACACCACATATTCTCACTCATAGGTGGGAATTGAACAATGAGAACATATGGACACAGGAAGGGGAACATCACACTCTGGGGACTGTTGTGGGGTGGGGGTAGGGGGGAGGGATAGCATTGGGAGATATACCTAATGCTAGATGACGAGTTAGTGGGTGCAGCGCACCAGCATGGCACATGTATAAATATGTAACTAATCTGCATATTGTGCACATGTACCCTAAAACTTAAAGTATAATAATAAAAAAAAAAAACTAAGAGAAAAAAAAAGAAAGGAATTACTGGGTCATACAGTAATTCTATAATTAACATTTTGAGGAGCTGGCAAACAGTTTCTGAAATGGCTGCACCATTTTATATTTCACTAGCTATGGATGAGTGTTCTCATTTCCTTTTTATTTTATTTTATTTTTTTAATTATACTTTAAGTTTTAGGGTACATGTGCACATTGTGCAGGTTAGTTACATATGTATACATGTGCCATGCTGGTGCGCTGCACCCACTAACTCGTCATCTAGCATTAGGTATATCTCCCAATGCTATCCCTCCCCCTTCCCCCCTTCCCACCACAGTCCCCAGAGTGTGATAGTCCCCTTCCTGTGTCCATGTGATCTCATTGTTCAATTCCCACCTATGAGTGAGAATATGCAGTGTTTGGTTTTTTGTTCTTGCGATAGTTTACTGAGAATGATGGTTTCCAATTTCATCCATGTCCCTACAAAGGACATGAACTCATCATTTTTTATGGATGCATAGTATTCCATGGTGTATATGTGCCACATTTTCTTAATCCAGTCTATCATCGTTGGACATTTGGGTTGGTTCCAAGTCTTTGCTATTGTGAATAATGCCACAATAAACATACGTGTGCATGTGTCTTTATAGCAGCATGATTTATAGTCATTTGGGTATATACCCAGTAATGGGATGGCTGGGTCAAATGGTATTTCTAGTTCTAGATCCCTGAGGAATCGCCACACTGACTTCCACAATGGTTGAACTAGTTTACAGTCCCACCAACAGTGTAAAAGTGTTCCTATTTCTCCACATCCTCTCCAGCACCTGTTGTTTCCTGACTTTTTAATGATTGCCATTCTAACTGGTGTGAGATGATATCTCATAGTGGTTTTGATTTGCATTTCTCTGATGGCCAGTGATGATGAGCATTTTTTCATGTGTTTTTTGGCTGCATAAATGTCTTCTTTTGAGAAGTGTCTGTTCATGTCCCTCACCCACTTTTTGATGGGGTTGTTTGTTTTTTTCTTGTAAATTTGTTTGAGTTCATTGTAGATTCTGGATATTAGCCCTTTGTCAGATGAGTAGATTGCAAAAATTTTCTCCCATTTTTTAGGTTGCCTGTTCAGTCTGATGGTAGTTTATTTTACTGTGCAGAAGCTCTTTAGTTTAATTAGATCCCATTTGTCAATTTTGGCTTTGGTTGCCATTGCTTTTGGTGTTTTGGACATGAAGTCCTTGCCCACGCCTATGTCCTGAATGGTAATGCCTAGGTTTTCTTCTAGGGTTTTTATGGTTTTAGGTCTAACGTTTAAATCTTTAATCCATCTTGAATTGATTTTTGTATAAGGTGTAAGGAAGGGATCCAGTTTCAGCTTTCTACATATGGCTAGCCAGTTTTCCCAGCACCATTTATTAAATAGGGAATCCTTTCCCCATTGCTTGTTTTTCTCAGGTTTGTCAAAGATCAGATAGTTGTAGGTATGCGGCATTATTTCTGAGGGCTCTGTTCTGTTCCATTGATCTATATCTCTGTTTTGGTACCAGTACCATGCTGTTTTGGTTACTGTAGCCTTGTAGTATAGTTTGAAGTCAGGTAGTGTGATGCCTCCAGCTTTGTTCTTTTGGCTTAGGATTGACTTGGCGATGCGGGCTCTTTTTTGGTTCCATATGAACTTTAAAGTAGTTTTTTCCAATTCTGTGAAGAAAGTCATTGGTAGCCTGATGGGGATGGCATTGAATCTGTAAATTACCTTGGGTAGTATGGCCATTTTCACGATATTGATTCTTCCTACCCATGAGCATGGAATGTTCTTCCATTTGTTTGTATCCTCTTTTATTTCCTTGAGCAGCGGTTTGTAGTTCTCCTTGAAGAGGTCCTTCACATCCCTTGTAAGTTGGATTCCTAGGTATTTTATTCTCTTGGAAGCAATTGTGAACGGGAGTTCACTCATGATTTGGCTCTCTGTTTGTCTGTTGTTGGTGTATAGGAATGCTTGTGATTTTTGTACATTGATTTTGTATCCTGAGACTTTGCTGAAGTTGCTTATCAGCTTAAGGAGATTTTGGGCTGAGACGATGGGGTTTTCTAGATAAACAATCATGTCATCTGCAAACAGGGACAATTTGACTTCCTCTTTTCCTAATTGAATACCCTTTATTTCCTTCTCCTGCCTGATTGCCCTGGCCAGAACTTCCAACACTATGTTGAATAGGAGCGGTGAGAGAGGACATCCCTGTCTTGTGCCAGTTTTCAAAGGGAATGCTTCCAGTTTTTGCCCATTCAGTATGATATTGGCTGTGGGTTTGTCATAGATAGCTCTTATTATTTTGAAATACGTCCCATCAATACCTAATTTATTGAGAGTTTTTAGCATGAAGGGTTGTTGAATTTTGTCAAAGGCTTTTTCTGCATCTATTGAGATAATCATGTGGTTTTTGTCTTTGGCTCTGTTTATATGCTGGATTACATTTATTGATTTGCGTATATTGTTCTCATTTCTTTTTATTCCATTTTTTTTTTTTTGACGGAGTCTCGCTCTGTCGCCCAGGCTGGAGTGCCGTCTCAGCTTGCTGCAAGCTCTGCCTCCTGGGTTCACGCCATTCTCCTGCCTCAGCCTCCCAAGTAGCTTGGACTACAGGAGCCCGCCACAGCACACGGTGAGAAGGGGTTTCACCATGGTCTTGATCTCCTGACCTCGTGATCCACCCGCCTCGGCCTCACAAAGTGCTGGGATTACAGGCGTGAGCTCCTCGCCCAGCCTCCATTGTTTTAATTATAACCATTCTAGTGAATATGCATTGGTATCTCATGGTAGTTTTGATTTGTATTTATTTCACTAACAGTTAATGATGCTAAGTATCTGTCATGTCCTTATTGTCTGTTTTGATATCTTCTTTGAAGAAATGCCTATTCAAATACTTTGTTCATTTTTAAGTTGGATTACTTGTCTTTTCCTTACTAATTTATGTAAGAGTTTTTAAATGTATTTTGTAAATAGTCTCCTTCTCAAATATATGATTCTCAAATATTAAAAAAAAAGAAAAGAAAACACTTATTCAGCCAACAAACATTTTAAAAAAAGCTCATTATCACTGGTCATTAGAGAAATACAAATCAAAAACATAATAAGATACCATCTCACTCCAGTTAGAATGGCAATCATTAAAAAGTCAGGAAGCAACAGATGCTGGAGAGGATGTGGACAAATAGGAATGATTTTACACTGTTGGTGGGAGTGTAAATTCAACCATTGTGGAAGACAGTGTGGTGATTCCTCAAGGATCTAGAACCAGAAATACCATTTGACCCAGCAATCCCATTATTGGTTATATACCCAAAAGATTATAAATCATTTTACTATAAAGACACGTGCACACATATGTTTATTGCAGCACTGTTCACAGTAGCAAAGACTTGGAACCAACCCAATTGCTCATCAATGATAGAATGGATAAAGGAAATGTGGTACATATACACCATGGAATACTATGCAGCAATAAAAAAGGATGAGTTCATTTCCTTTGCGGGGTCATGGATGAAGCTGGAAACAATCATTCTCATCAAACTAACACAGGAACAGAAAATCAAGCACCGCATGTTCTCACTCATAAGTGGGAGTTGTACAATGAGAACACATGGACACAGGGAGGGGAAAATCACACTGAGGACTGTCGGGGGATGCGGGGAGGAATAGCATTAGTAGAAATACCTAATGTAGATGACGGGTTGATGCATGCAGCAAACTACCATGGCACGTGTATACCTATGTAACAAACCTGCAGATTCTGCATGTGTATCCCAGAACTTAAAGTATAATAAAAAAAATAGTGTTTGGAAATTAATTCCAATCAGAGGCCACTAAAGATTTGCATAAGATCCCTCACCTAAAATGTACAAATCATATTTTAATCTATTTGTTATTTTCAACTGGAGATTTGTTCTGGAAGCATAATAAATGAGTGCACTGATTGGTATTTTATTTATTCTGCCCCAGCATGTATTACTTATATGCTTTTTTTGTCTAAAAATCACTTTGTAGAAATCAAAGGCTGTGATGCATTTAGGGATTTCATATACATTTTGGTAGTGGATGACACCAGAGAGTATGAGGAAGATCTAGAGTGCCAGAGGAATGAAAGTATTATGTTCAGGCAAAAGTGAGAAAGACTGAGACATTAAGGAAATAAGAGCATTCATGTCTGAAATTTTTGAAGAGGCAGGGAAGGTTGGATGAAGCTGAATAGAATAAAAAGGTTATTATAATAATTTTCATTTTTTAACAGAAACTAAGAGTCTGGGATATTTTAGAACAAGAAGAAAAAGTTTGTTTAGAAAAAAAGGAATTAGAGAAAACAAAGATATATTGGGAAAATGTGGAAAAGCCCTACACATAAAGATAGACAACAGTATCTATAACAATTTTAAGATTTGATTAGAAATTTTGTGGGTAGTTTTACTAACTCTATATATGTGAAGATTGCCAAGAATTTCATCTGTGCCTTTGGAAGCAATACTCTAATTATTTTGGGCCTGTGACCATTAATAAATATGTAGGATTCTAATGAAAATGCAACCAAAATACAGTAATGCTAGTGGAATATTTTATTGGTGAAATGCAAATATTTAACTTCTTAAGTTATAAGCAACCAAGAATCATATAACTACCTTGCTGGATAGCTTGCATTTACCCCTCTAAATTCACCCTCCTCATTTATCCACCTTGTTTTCTCCTATACAAAGCCTACCTGTATGGACTATATCTGTGGAATCCCTTGCCCTCTGGCTTAAAATGGGCTTTCATCAATGGGAATCTCCAGTATAAGATTTGAAGGAGGAAGAAGACTTAAATCACAGTATTTATTTTCCTCAGCTTCTAACCTGCAGTCCCTTTGTTGGAAAACTAAGGCTGTAAAGAAAGGCACTATTGCTAATAAGGCTTTGGTTTGGATGTCCCTGATAACTAATGATGTTGAACCACCTTTTCATGTGCTTATTCGCCATTTGTATATCTTTAAAGAAACATCTGTTCAGGGTCCTGGCCATTTTAATAAAATTGAGTTCTTAAAAACAATTACTGAGATATTCTAGATACAAGTCTCCATCAAATTTGCAAGTAATGTTATACGCTGCATAATAATGGATTGGTCAACAACAAATAACATATATGATTGTTATCTCACAAGATTATAATGGAGCAAAAAAATTTCCTATTGCCTAGTGACATTGAAGCCATCATAACATTGTAGCACAACACATTACTCAAATATTTGTGGTGATGATGGTGTAAACAATCCTATTGTGCTGCCAGTTGTATGAAAGTGTAGTACATACGGTTACATTAAATATGCAATACTTGATCATGCTTCAAAAAATCTGTGTTACTGGTTTATGTATTTACTATACTATAGTTATCACTAATTTAGGGTGTACTCTTTCTACTCGTAAAAAAGTTAACTATAAAAACTTTAGGCAGTTCATTCAGGAAGTATTCCTGAAGAAGGCATTCTTATCATAGCAGAGGGCAGTTCAATACTGTTATTGCCTTAGAAGCCCTTCCAGTGGAATCAGATGTAGAGGTGGAAGACAATAATATTGATAATCCTGACCCTATGTAGGCCTAGGCTATTGTGGGCTTGTGTCTTAGTTTTTTAAAAAAAGTTTAAAAAGTAAGAAAAAATACAAATAGAAAAAAGCTTCTAAAATAAATATATAAAGAAATAAAATATTTTTGTACAGCTGTACAATATGTGTTCTAAGTGTTATTACAAAAGAGACAGAGTTAAAAAAGAACATTTATAAAGTAAAAAAAGTTATAGTAAGTTAAAGTTAAAATTATTGAAGAAAGAAAATATTGATATATAAATTTAGTGTAACCTAAGTATACAGTGTTCAGCAAGTCTACATTAGTGTACAGTAATGTCCAAGATCTTCACATTCACTTACCAGAAACACATTGACTTGCCAAAGCAACTTACAGTCCTGCGACCTCCATTCATAGCATGTGCCCTACAGGTGCACTATTTTTTATCATTTATGCCATATTTTTAATATACCTTTTCTATGATTAGATATGTTAGATACACACATACTAATCATTTTGTTACAGTTTTCTACAGTGTTCAGTACAGTAACATGCTATATAGGTTTGTAGTATAAGAGCAATAGGCTATACTAAATAGCCTAAGTGTTCAGTAGACTATAATATCTAGGTTTGTGTAAGTATACTCTATGAACTTTGTGCAACAATGAAATCAATTAACACATTTTTTTCAGAACAAACTCCAATTGTTAAGTGATGCAAGACTGTATTTTCTCCCATTCTGTGGGTTGTATTTTCACTTTCTTGATAGTGTAACGGTGAAATGGGAGGAATTTTCCCTTATTCCCCTCACAGGGCATGTGATGGGGGTGTGGCTCACTTATGTGGTGCCCTGCTGCTCCAACCCCTAGGAGGAGCATGCAGATGGGCAGGTTGTTGGGCTCCGACCCCACGGCAGTGTCTAAGGTTGAGTGTTTACAGCTCCCAAAGCCCCAATAGGCATGTGTTATAGTGTGCTCTTTCAGCTTAGCCATCTGCAGGTGGCTTACGTTAATCAGCTCAAGTAGATCCATTTGCCTTATCACAAAGTTAGAGGGCTTTCTGTATCCAGGGGTTCTTGCCTTAGTGTACTGGAAAAATTGGATCACATGTGGGCTTGGAGAATGAGTATAAAGCTTTGTTGAATGGTGTAAGTAGCTCTCAGCAGATGGACTGGAAGCCAGAAGGGGCACGGAGTGGGAAGGTGGTCTTCCCCTGGGGTTGGGCCGCTAAGTGGCTGGGCTCTCCTCCCAGTGCCCTCAGCGGAATTCCCCTTGGCATCCACGTTGTTCCGCCATTGATGGCCTGCCGGCATCTGTTGGTGTGTTCTGCTGGTGTGTTCCTCTCCACGTCCAGCTGCTGGTGTGTGTGTGTCCGCTTAAGGTCTCTGGCTTATATGGGCACAGGATAGGGGGTGTGGTGAGCCCAAAGGCAACTTTTTGTTTGTGAAAACAGAAAAGCTGGTCCTCACTTAGGACCGTGGGCACAGGCCTGAGGGTGGAGCCTTTGTTAGGGACCTCGCCCTTCTCTACCCAGCATTTCCCTGCCCCCATCCTGTATCAATAGTATCCTAGTGCCCTTTAAAACAAAGTAAGTATTAATTTTCATGAAGTCCAATTTATTTCTCTTTTGTTACTTGTGCTATTGGTGTCTTATCGAAGAATCCATTGCCATATCCAAGGTCACAAAGATTTACCCTAAATTTTCTTCTAAGAGTTTTATAATTTTAGTTCTTAGATTTTGGTCTTTGATTTATTTTGAGTTAATGTTGTGTATCATGTGAGGTAAGGGTCCAGTTTAAATGTTTTTCATGTGTCTATTATTATTTTTTTATTTTTAGATACATTATATTTGTACATATTTATAACATGCATGTGAAATTTTGTCATACACATGGAATGTGTAATGTTCAAATTAGAGGATTTAAGGTATCCATCACCGAAATATTTACCATTTATCTATATAGAGTACATTTCAAGTCCTGTCTTCTAGCTATTTTATAAGTACAATATATTGTTGCTACCTGTAGTCAACTTACTCTTCTGTCAAAGATTAGAACTTGTTCCTTCATTTAGCTGTATGTTTGTACATATTGACTAGCCTCTTTTCAACACTCGCACTTATATATCCTGCCCATCACAGGTATCTACCATTCTACATTCTAAGTCAATGAGAACAATTCTTCTTAGCTCTCACATAGGTGTGAGAACATGCAATATTTGTCTTTCAGTGCCTGGCTTATTTCACTTAACATTATGACCTGCAGTTTCATCCATGTTGCTAAAAAGCACGTGATCTAATTATTCTTTATAATCAAATGGTATTCTACTGTGTATGTATACCGCATTTTCTTCATCCATTCATTTGCTAATTAACACTTAGTTTTATCCCATATCTTTGCTATTGTCAATAGTGTTACAATAAACATAAGAGTTAATGTATCCCTTTCATATCTTCATTTCTTTTCTTTTGGATAATTGCCTAGTAGTGGAATTGCTGGATTGATGGGTAGTTCTATATTTAGCTTTTTGATAAATATCTGTACTGTTTTCCACAGTGGCTGTACTAATTTACATTTCCACCAACAGTGTATAAGAGTTCCCTTTTATTCACATCCTTAACAAAATCTGTTGTT
Source organism: Pan paniscus (assembly GCF_029289425.2). Taxonomy (NCBI): domain Eukaryota; kingdom Metazoa; phylum Chordata; class Mammalia; order Primates; family Hominidae; genus Pan; species Pan paniscus. Next base: position 81,863,961 of record NC_073272.2, read on the forward strand.
CCTTGCATTTGTAGTAATAGACATTCTGATTGGGGGAACATGTTATCTAATTGTGGTTTTGATTTGCATTTCCCTGATGATTAGTAATGTGGAGCCATTTTTCATATACCTGCTGTCCATATGTATGTTATCTTTTAGTAATTTATCATTCTGTCATTTTTCTTACTTCCTGTTTCTGAAGATATCATTTCAGCCAAAAGTTACAGATTGAGCTCTGTCTGATATTTTCTGAGCAGGAATATGTCCTTTTAGTACCTCAAGAATATGTCATAGCTCTTCAAAGCCTTCCATGGGACAACTCCTTCTTCAGGTATTTCTTTTACTTTGTTGGCCAGTTTCTTGTTTACCTGAGCTGATACCATAGCCTCATGCGTCAGTGATAAAAAATAATTGCCACCAATTCTCTTGAATGAAAGCTCTGGATATAGGGTGTTTCCCACGAGTGAGGACTAAATTAAATCAAATAACAACACCATGTGAATATAATTCTTCTAGAGAGCTTCAAGACAGGTCATATAGTGAGAAATGCTTTGGATATGGCTTTTTGGGGAGTCTCAAACCCAGTGTTTCCCTTCCAGTGACTGAAAGGCTGCCGTTTCTCATAGCTACTTGGTTGTGGGGCTGCTGCTTTTCAAAGCTTAAAGAAACCTGAGAAAAGGATAGTAGTAGATCAGTTTAAAATGTTATGGCCAGCCCTGCTCTTCTTACTGAGATTTAGCAGTTTTCCTTGAATTAGTAATTCTCCAAGTATAGCAAGGTTTTGGTTAATTACCGAAGCTCTGAAAAAGTTGGTTTGTTGTTGTTGTTGTTGTTGTTGTTTTTGCTAGTGCTTTTATTGATTTGTTGGAGTGGTTGATTTATGAAGCTCCTCACTCATCCAACCTGAAAGTCCCATTTTGGAAAGCTGTAGATTTTAAGGTAAATCAGATGAAAACATTACAAAGTAATTTCCCTTTTAAATGTGGTGAACAATTAAATAAAGAAGTCTCTAAAATGTGAAATATCTGCTTAATCAAGAGACAACTCATGTAAATAGTGTAACTCATGTAATCAAGAGACAACTCATGTAATCAAGAGACAACTCATGTAAATAGTGTAACAGCTTATAATTTCACTAATTTCTTTTTATTTTAATTAATTTTTAAATTAACTTATTTATTTTAAATTTTGTTATTGACAAGGTCTCACTTTGTCACCCAGGCTGGGGTACAGAGGGCAATCATGGCTTACTGTAGCCTTGAACTCCTGGACTTGAGCAGTCTTCCCAACTCGGCTTCCCAAAGCCCTGAAATTACAGGCACAAGCCACCATTCCTGGCTTAGCAATTTATTTACTAATTATTCTATTTGTTCTTTAATCAATTGTAGTAGTTTATATTTTCTAGAATAGTTTTCATTTAATATGTCTTATCAATTTTATTGGTGTAAAGTTATTAATATAATTTAGTTATGATTTGAAATAATCTTGAGTGTACTTATGCTCTTTTTTATTGTACTATTATTTGCTTATATGTTCTCCCATTTATTTTTTCTTAATTAGTGTTTTTACCTTTTGGTGTTGATGTTCATTTACATTGGGTTTCTTTTTTTCTCATTTGCTTCTTCATTTAATATTATTTTTAAAATTTTATCTTTATATTTTGCATTTCACCTTAAAATGTATTCTATTCATTATTTTTGTTGAGTAAACAGTATATTTTCTTTTAAACTTCCTCTTTTCTAATTCATTTAAACCCAATATATTCTTCTAATTAATGTGTTTATTATCTCCAAAATGTTTTTCTATATAGTGTTCTCTTCAATATCAGTGGTTTATAAGAAGAAGTCAAAAGAAATACAACTCATGTTCTTTTTATCCAAGGAGCTTCCAAGGAAATATTGTAACCATGGCAATGAGAAGCATTCATAGGATTCAGCAGAAGATATTGTTTATTTCTCCAAAGCCCACTCAAGCATCTTCTGTATAAATATATTTTCCCATGATTTTTCTCACAATATTTTGGAAAATAATTCTGGTTATTAGGTTCTAAAATATTTACAGTTCAGTAAATAACAAGTCCTTCTCCACATTGTCATTTTTTAAAAATTAGATATCATGGATACGTAAGGGTTTTTGCAAGAAAAGTATGGCACTACAAAACGAAGTTACTAAGGAGAGTTCGGTAAGGGCACTACTTAAAAAGGATGGACAAGATGAGGAAAATTGTCAAGGGATAGCAACCCACAGGTCTAGCAACAGTTGTTATAACCACTCCTAGATGTAACCAAGCAAGGAGAATGAGTAATAACTAGATCTATGTAACATGTAGCTAAGGAGAAATCTTCCCAACAGAAACTATTTCTTTTGCTAGAGGAACAAAACCTTGCCAAACCTTGACTGAAAGAATCTAGGGGAATTAATGCCCTGACCAAGAGGATATATGCATTTTTGCCCTCTGATCTCCTTAATGTGATACAAATTGTATAATGCCAACCCAAACCCGGATGTCAATATGGATTATCATTCTAGTCATAGAGGTCAGCCAGTACTACTTTAAAAGTTTTAACTTCCTTTATTGCCCAGCTTAAGCCTTTCCAAAAGGGACAAATAGGAAAAATAATAAAAAAGTAAAATACATCCCAATCAAATCTAAAACCCAACAGGAAAAACTATTTTTCATTAAGAAATCATAGTTACATACATTTATGGAATACAATATGATATTCTGATATATGCATACAATGTAGTATAATTAAATCAAGCTCATTAACATATCCATCACTACGCTTATATATTTTTTATGTGATTGTACTAGTCCGTTCTCACACTGCTATATGAAATACCCAAGACTGGGTAATTTATAAAGGAAAGGAAGTTTAATAAACTCACAGTTCCACATGGCTAGTGAGGCCTTCCAATCATGGCAGAAGACAAAGGAGGAGCAAAGGCACGTCTTACATGGTGGCAGGCAAGAGAGTGTGTGCAGGGGAACTGCCCTTTATAAAACCATCAGATTTTATGAGACTTATTAACTATCACGAGAACAGCATGGAAAAACCCGACCCCATGATTCAATTACCTCCTACCAGGTCCCTCTTATGACACATGGGGATTATGGGAATTACATTTCAAGAAGAGATTTGGCTGGGGACACAGCCAAACTGTATCAGTGATATATTCAATACATCTCAAACTTTTTTCCCCCTATTGATATGAAACTTTGTCCATTTTAACAATTTTCCATTCTCCTATCTAAAACATTTTATCAACAACTCCCCATTCCTTCCATTACAATACCCCAGCATCTGGTATTGTTCTACTCTCTTCCTGTATGAGTTCAACTTTATTAGATGTCACATATAAGTGAGATAATGCAAAATTTGTTATTTTGTGCCTGGCTTATTTCATTTAGCATGATGTTTTCTAGATTCATCTATCTTGTTACAATTGACAGAATTTTCCCCTTTTATATGACTGAAAAAATATTCCATTATGTAGATATATCACATTTTCTTTTCCCATTCATCTGTTGATGGACGTGTAGGTTGTTTTCCTATCTTGGCTATTGTAAATAGTGCTGTGTGGGAGTGAATATATCTCTTCAACATTTTGATTTTGATTTCTTTAAATATATACCCAGCAGTGGCTTTTCTGAATCATATGGAAGATATGTTTTTAATTTTTTGAGAAAACTCCATACTTTTTCTATAATGGCTTCACTAATTTACATTCCAACTAACAGTGTGCAAGGGTGGCCTTTTATCTTTTGGGTAATAGCCATTCCTACTGTTGAGAGGTAATATGTCATTAAGGTTTGGGTTTGCATTTCCCTGATGATTAGTGATGTTGACCATTTTTTTCATATACCTGTTGGCAATGTGTATATCTTATTTTGAGAAATGTCTACTTAGGCCTTTTGTGGATTTATTAACAGGGTTATATGTTTTCTTGCTCAGCAGTTTAAGTTTCTTACATATTTTGAATATTAACCCCTTATTAGATGTATGGTTTGCAAATATTTTCTCCCATTCTGTAGCTTTGCAATGTGTTTTGTCTGTTTTTTTCTTTTATTATCCATGCATTTGAGTTTATATCCAGAAAATCATTGTTCAGACAAAAATCATGTATCCCAAAGATTTTGCCAAGTTTGCTGCTAGTAGTTTCATAGATTTGGGTGTTACATTTAAGGCTTTATTTTATTTTTAGTAGATTTTCGTATATGGTGAAAGATAGGAGTCTTATGTTATTCTTCTGTTTGTGGATATACAATTTTCCTAGTAGCATTTATTGAAGAGAATGGTACTTTCACCATCGTGTATTCTTGGCACCTTCATGAAAAGTCAATTGACTGTAAATATGTAAAATTATTTATTGGTTCTCTATTTTATGTTACTGATTTCTATGTTTTCATGCCAGTACCATGCTGTTTTGGTTCCTGTAGCTTTGTAGTATATTTTGAAATTAGGTTGCATAATTTCTCCAGCTTTGTTTTTCTTTGCTCAAAATTGCTTTGACTAAGTCATTTGTTGTTCTAAACAAATTTCAGTATTTTTTTATTTCTGTGAAAAATGCCATTGGTATTTTGATGGGGATTGTATTGAATCACCAACAATATCAATTTTTCAAATTCATGAATGCATGCTATATTTTCATTTGTTTGTGTCGTCAATCTATTTCAACAATGTTTTATAGTTTTCGGTGTAAAAATTTTTTACCTCCCAGGTTAAATTTATTCCAAGTAATCTTTTGTAGTTATTGTAAATGAGATTGTTTTCTTGATTTTTTTTGAGTTAGTTCAGTGTTAGTATATGGAAATGCTACTAAAATTTATTGTTGGTTTTGTAACTTGCAACAAAGTCAAATGAACTTTAATGAAGTCATTTATTACTTTTAACAGTTTTTTGGTGATGTCATTAGGGTTTACTGTATACATGACCATGTCATCTGTAAATTGAGACAAAATGACTGCTTGTTTTCCAATGTGGATGCCCTTTTTTAAAATCTTTCTCTTGCCTAATTTCTATGGCTAGGATTTCCAATACTATTTTAAATAGAAGTAGTAAAAGTGATCATCTATGTTTAATTCATACCTTAGAGAAAAATCTTTAAATTTTTATTCAGTTTGATGTTAGCTATGGGTTTGTTATATGTGTTCTTTATTGTGTTAACACACTTTCTTTTGATGTTTATTTTGTTGACAGGTTTATCATGAAGGGGAGATAAATTTTATCAAATGCTCCTTTTGCTTATGGAAATGATCATATTGTCTTTGTCCTTCATTCTGATAATGTGATGTATCACATTTATTGATTTCCACATATTGAACTATCATTGCATCCCTGAGATTAATTCCAATTAATTATAGTAAATGATTGTTTTAAATTGTTATTGAATGTGATTTGCTAGTTTTTTGTTGAAAATTTTTGCACCTATGTTAATCAGACATATTGACCCATAGTTTTCATTTTTTAGTTGTGTTCTTCTCTGGTTTTAACATCAGAGTAATGTAAGCATCATAGAATAGATTTGGAAAGATTTTGTCATCTTGGAGTTTTTGTAGTAGTTTGAGAAGAACTGGTATTATTTCTTTAACTGTTTGGTAGAATTCAGCAGTGAACGTATCAGGTCCTGGTCTTTTATTTGATGGAAGGTGCTTCATTACAGGCCCAATCACCTTACTCAATGTTAATCAGTATTAGTCAGTTCAGATTTTTAATTTATTTATAATTAAACTATGGTAGGTTTTATACATCCAAAAATTTATCCATTTCTTTTGGGTTATATAGTCTGTTGGCTTATAATTATTTATAATAGTGTCTATAATCCTTTGTGTGTCTATTGTGTCATTTGTAATGTCTACCTTTTATCTCTGATTTTGTTTATTTAAACCTTGTCTCTCTCTTATTTAGTTTAGTTAATGGTTTGTCAATTTTATCTTTCCAAAAGAAAAAAAAAACCCTCTTTGTTTTGTTGAGCCTTTGTAGTGGCTTTTGTCTCTATTTCATTTATTTTTTATTTGATCCTTATCATTTAATTTTCTCTAATTTTCTGTTTAGTTTATTCTTGTTTGCTGAATTGCAATGCTATGTTGTGTATATGAGATCATCTTTTTTCATGGAGTTGTTTGTTGCTATAAAGCTCCCTCTAAAATCTACCTTTCCTATATCTCATAGGTTTTGGTATGTTGTATTATCATTTTCATTTGTTTCAAGAAATTTTAAATTTTTCTTTTAATTTTTATATTGTCTCATTTGTCATTCAGGTTCAGGTTGCTTAATTTTTATGTATTTGTAAAATTTCCAAAATTGCCTGTGTTATTAGTTTCTAGCTTTATACCATTGTGGTCTGATAATCTCAGTCTTCTTAAATTTGTTAAGACTTGTTTTGTGATCAAATATGCAGTCTATCCTAGGGAATGTTCTATGTGCAGTTGATACAAATGTGTTGTCAGATGGTGTGTTCAGTAAGTGTCTGTTAGGTCTATTTGTCCTAGGGTGAAGTTTAAATTCTATGTTTCTTTGTTAATTTTTCTGTCTGAATTATCTGTCAGTTGCTCAAAGTGAGGTATCAAAGTCTCCTACTATTATTGTATTGCAGTCCATGTCTTTCTATAGAACTTTTGATATTTCCTTTATATATTTAGAGTTAATGTTGTGTGTGTATATGTTTACAATTGTTATATCTTCTTGCTGAAATGGCTCATTTATTATTATGTAATGACATTTTAATTAATTTTTAAAGTTTTTGACTTAAAGTCTATTTTATCTTATATAAGTACAGCTACTCCTGCTCTCTTTTGATTTCCACTTTCATGGGAAGTTTCTTTCCATCCCATCACTTTCAGTCTATGTGTGTCATTAGAGGTGAAGTGAAACAGCATAAAGTTGTTTTTTTTTTTTCCATTCAGCCACTCTGTATTTTAATTGGTGAATTTAATCCACTTACCTTCAAGGTAATTATTGATAGGTAAAGACTTGCTACTGCCATTCTAACTGTTTTCCAGTTGTTTTATAGATTCCTTCTTTGTTTCTTTACTTCTTGGTTACTTTCTTTCTTTTTCTCTTTCTCTCTCTTTCTTTCTGTCTTCTTTCTTATTGTCTTCCTTTGTGGTTACGTAACTTTCTAGAGTAGTTCATTTTACTTGCTAGCATTTTTTCATTTTTAATGTATCTATTAAAGGTTTTTGCTTTGTGGTTACCATGAGGCTAATAAAAACATCTTAAAGTTATAATGAAGTGTAAGTTGATAAAAACTTAACTTTGATCACCAAAACAGCTCTACACTTTAATCCCATACTTCCTCAAACATTTTTAATTTTTGTTATCACAATGTATAACTTTTTATAATTTATATCTGTTAACAGGTTATTATTTTACTAGTTTTGACTTTTAATATTTACACTGAAAATATGATTAATTTACATACCATTATTACAGTATTAGCATATTCTGAATTTGAATGTGTACTTACTTTTATAAGTTAGTATTATACTTTCGGATGTTTTTGTATTACTTACTATCATCATTTCCTTTCAGCTTAAATAACTCCCTTTAGCATGTTTTTCATGATAGGTATGGTGGTAGTGAACTTTCAGCTTTTGCTTGTCTGGGAAAGTTTTTTATCTCCATTTCTGAAGGACAACTTTGCTGGGTACAGTAATCATGATTGGTAGTTTTCTTTTTCTTTCTTTTTCTATTCAGTTGTTTGAATATATCACTCTACTATTTCCTAGCCTGTAAGGTTTCTGCTGAGAAGTCAGCTGTTAGGTATATTGGGACTTCCTTATATATGATTTGTTTCTTTCCTCTTGATGCTTTCAAAATTCTCTCTTTGTTTTTGATTGTTAAGAGTTCAATTATGTCTTTGGGTTGTATTATGTGTATTGAATCTTATTGGTGACCTTTGACTTTCCTGTACCTGGATATTTATATCTTTCTCCACATTTGGAAAGTTTTCTGCTATTATTTCTTTAAATAAGCTTTTTACCTCTTTCTCTTACTCTACTTCTTCTTAGACACCAATGACTCATATACTTGCTCTTTTGATATAGTTCTATAAAACTCATTAGCTTTTTTCATACATTCTTATTTTTTAAAAAATTTCTCCTCTGATGGTCAAATTTAAAATAATCTATCTTCCTTTGAGTTTTTGTACTTTTTAATTTAATTGATCATTTCTGCTGTTGCTACTTTTCATTGCATATTTTATGAATTGTATTTTAAAATAATTTTAATATTTCTCACACATTTCTGATTTTTTTTATTTTATTGAACTTAACTAAGCTTTTTAAAGACAGGTGTTTTGAATTCTTTATCAGACAATTTATACATCTTCATTTCTTTGGAATTAGTCACTGACACCTTATTTTGTCTGCTTGGTGGCGTCATATTCTTCCAGTTGTTCTTGATTCTTGTGGTCATGAATCAATGTCTGCACATTGAAGAGGTAGGTACTATTTCACTCTTTGTAGTCAGGCTTTTTATGGGGAATGCCCTTCAACTGTAAGCTTGTACAAATATTTTGGACAGCACTTCTGGTGTAATCTCTAAGCCCATGGTAACTTCAGCTGTCTCAGGGCTAAGGTTGCTCTAAGCTCAGGACCCATGTGGTCAGTGAATCTCATGCTATAATTGCTGTTGGCTAGTTTCTCTGGTGTGGCATCTTTGTTGGCCAGAATGCATAGTAGCCACCATGATCTGTGTACTGGTAAATGTGAACTCTATCCCTATTCTTTGTTTCTAACTGACTCTAGGTGGTCTAGCTTTCATGGTACTCTCACTGTTCCCTGAGGGAAAAGATAGGAATGAACATCCTGCTTGAGGTTCCAGAATGGTTAGCAAGTTGCATATCTGCTTTCAATTCACTTTGTTTTTAAACTATATGAACCATGTGTAGAGAGGAATTCTCTGTGTGTTTCTCTGTGCCAACATGAAGAAGAAACAGCATGGTCAAATAGAACAGTTTTTCTTAAAGTTTCATCACAGCTTTTCTCAGTTCTATAGTCCATGTGGAAAGTTTTAGCATCTCTTCTGAGTTCTGGGATATTTTAGATAATATTCTTGCCTGTGTATAGATACTTGTTAGATTTCTATGGGACACTTGAAGCTAGGGGTCTCCTATTTCACCATTTTATTGCTGTAACTCCTCACAAATATTAAATCTTAAGGCTACAGAACAATATTCCTCCAGTCAAAGTTTCATCCTCTGGAAACACAGGCGGAGAGGTTTGGTTCCTAAGGCTCCAGGGAGATTCACCTCCATGGCTTTACTGGGCACAGCTCATGCTGCAGCTCCTATACATTAGAGTATCATGCTTGTTGTCCTTCCAAGCTAGAGTCACATGCCTATGGCTCTACCAGTTTTGTTCCATGGGGTTGGCCCCATGCTCCACTAGGCATCACCCTACTCTGGATGCTCTGCAGTTGCCCTTTTCCCACAGCTCCACTAAGCATTGTCCTAGTTGGGGTTCTCTGTGGTGAACCTGCCCAGATGCTCTGCTAGGCATTGCCCAAGTTTGCAATCTCTACAGTGGCTTCACATGTGTGACATTTCTCTGCCTGGTTTTCAAAGCTCTCTGCGGCATCTCTTAAAATCTACATAGAGGTAGCCATATACTAACAAGTCCTGAAATTGGTATACCCACCGAGATAGTACTGCTTAGGCACTATAATTGTATACTGCCTGTGCCTCCCAGACAGGTGTCCCAAGCCACGTCTGTGCCCACTGGAGCAACAGCTCAGGTAGCCAAAGAGCACTGCACTAGAATGCAGGAAGCAGAGACATGTAATTGTTTTGTTTTCAGGCCCCTGGAATTCTCAACCTGTGATTGGCAGGGCAGCCCCCAATGATCTCTGAAATGCTTTCAGGGCCATTGTTTCATTATTTTGGTGACTAGAACTTTGCTTCTGGCAATTTATACTAGTCTTCTTATTTAATGCAAATGATCACTTGTACATACCCTTGATGTTCTCTCCTGAACATTTTCTGTTTTTTTTTATTTTTTTATTTTTTATTCCCTTTACAATATGTCCAGTCTGAGAATTATGCAAATCTTTAAGTTCTGCTTCCCTTTTGATTAAAAATCCCATTTCTAATTTGCTACTCTCCTTCTGCATTTTACTGTAAGCAGAACAGATAAATTATTTGCCACATATTGTCTTAGAGTTTCATCCATAACTAAGACAGCAATCCCCATTTTAATGTCCTGTAACCACAGCATGCCATGTAAAATCCATACTGGCACTGTCTACCTCTTTAATAATATCTCTTAATATATATACCCTCAACACTTTACCTAGATATTTCTTTCATCAAATATTTTATTTCAATTCTCAGAAGTTCTACTTCCCATAAAGCACTAGGACACAAATAATTCAGTTAAGTTCTTTGTCACTGTATAAAAAAGATCACCTTTCCTCAAGTTTTTAATAGCATGTTTTACATTTCTGCTGAGGCCTCATCAGAATAGAATTTGCCATTCACATTCCTACCAACATTTTGTTCACAACCGCCTAGATAATTTCTAAGAAAATTGAAACTTTCTCTTCAGTGCTTCTCCTCTGAGCTCTCATGAACATCACCCTTAAGACTATTTTTATGGCCATATGCCTCAAAATTCTTCCAGCTTCTACTCATTACTCAGTTCCAAAGTCACTTCCACATTTACAGGTATTTGTTATAGCAACACCTCATTTCTTGATACCAATTTCTGTAAAGCTAATTTGGGCTGTATAACAAAATACCTTAGACTGTGTGATTTATAAACAGTAGAAATTTATTGCTCACATTTCTGGAGGCTGAAAATTTAAGATCAAATCACCAGCAGACTTGGTCTGATGAGGGTCTCTTCCTCATAGATGGTGCCTTCTGATGGGATAGTCAGACGAATGAACAAAAAAGGAATCTTTTCCCAGCCTCTTTTAAAAAGGCTCTAATCCTGTTTGTGAGGACTCTACCCTTATGTCCTAATCACATTTCAAAAGCCCTATCTCCTAATATCATCACCTTGTGGTTTAAGTTTTATGATAATAGTTTTGGGGATACAGCAACATTTATACTGCTGCACATGCATTTGGTTATAATGAATTCAAATTCCAACTATTATTCCCTAACTGCCATGGATGATGTTAGTCAATTCTTTTGCTCTCTGATTTCTCATGCATGAGTCATACACCCGTTGAATGTGCCCTTTAAGTTCCAGAAGACTGACAATGAGCTCTCCAAGCTGTCCTCTTGAAATCGTTTTCACTGGTCTTGTGGTAAGAAAAAAATAGCTCCTTTAACCCTTTTCCATAGGCAGTGATGCACCTCATTACTTCTAATTTCTGTCTTTCTCAATGTTCCACTTTAAATTACTTTTACACTTAAGAGTTGGCTATCAATGAAGGGTTGAAAACCCAATTTCTGACCACCTTTTTTGTAAGTTGAGCTTAGCTCACTGAGCTACTTGCTTGAAAATTTAGGTAGGTTTTCTGTCACTTATTGCCTTAGAGCCTCATCCATAACTAAAACAGCAATGCCCACTTTAATATCCCTAAGCGCAGGATGTCATGTAAGATACATACTGGCACAGTGTACATTTTTAACCTTATCTCTTAACATACTCTCACTGCTACAATTTTTTTACATCCACAATTCTCTAAGGCCATTTTTGGACATGCTGTGTTCTCTCATGCCTCTGTGAATTTTAATATGCTGTTTTCTCTGCTTAGATTATCAGTTTCCTCTTCTCCTCCCTTAGCTCATCCTTCCCACGACTCCTAAAACTATTTGATCATATCTATTTTTTTTTCTTCAAGTCTCCTTTCAGATATTAATTTTCATAGTATACCTTTTTTACAACACCCGGAATGACTTAATCATTTGGGAACTATGCTTTCACAATAATCTTTTTTACTTTATTTGGTTCTTAATAATTAGATTTGCAATTATTGGTTTACTTATGGGATCTACCTCACAATTTTGCAGGTTCCTGAAGGGTAGAAAGAGAGCATTTAATACTGAATTTCTAGAGTGTACCAGAGTTCATAAAATATAGCAAATGCTTACACTACATTACTTCATTAAATGACTGAATAAGCCAGAGTAAATATAAATATGAGTGTAAATAAATATATATATAAGGAATATAAGGATTAATAATTCAATATTCTGAACTAGAGTGCTGATGAAAAATAAGGAAAGGCATTCAGCTGTGTGGTCTTGGCAATTCACTTTTGCACTGTCTTTATCTTTCTGAAATAAGCATTTTAAAATACATTACTGGCTTTCAAGTATTTCTTGCTCTGAAAATTTTACGAAAATTTTACATATTATTTATGTATCATTATTGTGAAATACTTTTTCAAACTAAATCTTACTTAGAATCTTAATAAGAAACATAATATTTAACAGCCATTTGAAAATTTAAGCTTGTAGTTTAAGAGAGAACTTATATTTGGTGATGTAGGCTTGGCATTTAGACAGTTAAATATAGGGAAAATGAAAAGAGCTGTTACAGTTAAATTTGAGTTTTTGAAAAATGGTGAAAAAGTCTCCAGTGCAACCATAACTAATGAGGATTATTTAAATATTTTGTCATTTTATTTTAAAATTCATTTGATTCCACCACAGAAGAAAAAAAAATTTTCCATTTGTCTTGCTTGGTATAAAATTATACATTTATTTAGTATGAGAAATGAATGTAAAGTATATTAGGTTTAAAAAAACCTGACAAATAGTTCTATGCAATAAATAACTAACCTTACCCAAAGAGAAATCTTATATTTTTTTCTTGTTTTCTAGGAGGTGATCTCTAGACTCTCAAAATGTTTTGCCCGGTAGAAGTGTCTTTCTTTGCTTGTGGTCTTTGGCCGTCAGGCAGTTTATCAATAGGATTTATAAGGGAGGCTTTGGCCATGCAGTCTCTGTTATGCCTCCAGAAGGGACTGGAAAATAAAGGCCTTAACTTGCCCATTGGGAAGGACTGGAGACTACAGGTCAGCATACATAGACAATATATTACCTAGCCCCAATATAAACTCTGTATACTGAAATACAGAGTAAGCTTCCTGGATTGGCAATATTCCATGCATATTGTGACACAATTAAGCAAGGCAAGGAGGAATTATCACCATCCATGTTTACATGGGGAGGAGACAATCAGAAGATTTGTGCTTGGGCTCTTCCTGAACTCTCCCGTGTGTCTTTTATTTTGGCTTATTTTAATCTATATCACTTTCTTGTAATAAACTGGGACTATGAATATAGCAACTTTCAGTAAGTTCTATGAGTCCTTGTAGCAAACTATCAAATGCAAGCATAGATTTTAAAACCCTTAAACTTGTAATTGGTGTTAAAAGTGAAAGCAACCTTCTGGGGATTGTTCTCCCCAACTTTGAAATTGGTTAAATTCATTACAACCTCAAACATCACAAAATCTAACAAAATAATTATATATTTTTATTAATTATTTTCATGGATTTCTATAGTTCATTGTTTTCTACTTTGTTGACTCTTTTGCATTTGGTTATTTGTCCCGATGCTAAATAATTGTTAATCATTTTCCATAGAGACTGTACAAATATAACTTAGTATTTCTTTTACCATGGATAATACAACTTGTCATTAACAACTTTGGTGTTATAGGAACGTCGAAGAAAGAAATCTTTTAAATAAAAATTTCAAGTTGAGAAACTAGAAGTTTGTGCTAAGGCAAAGAAAATGTTAACTCGTATAGGAACTTTTGGCATGGAAAGAAACAATAGAAGTAGAGAAAAGTTTGCTTCCAATATTCACTTAACGTTTATTTAACCATTGAAAGTTTCTGAAACAGACAAAATATGACAGTTTTTAGTATACTTTAGAAATACCTGATGAAGCATAGATTACTTAGAAAAGCTATTATAATAGCCTAGGCAAGAAATAATGTCTTCTTTAATTTGGAAAATGACAAAATATATAGGGGAAAACAAAAATAGGAAATGTTGTGAAATTTGAACTGACAAGGCTTGGATACAGAAGGTGACTAAGGAAAGAGCTGATGAAACTACTTCCTTGTTTTCATCCTGGATGACTACATTTAATATCAACTGCAGTAAGAAGCACCAAAAAAGAACAGATTTTTATTGGGGGCTTAGCAGTATATAATGAGTTCTGTTTTAGGCCTTGAATTTGATGAGTATATTTAAAAATCTATAAGGAGATCTGTAACTCACATTTGACATATTGGGGTTTGAGTTTAAGACAGGGTCATGCTGGTAAGGTAGATGTAACAATCATGCAATTATATATATAGGATATAACTTAAGAAACATGATTGAAGGAAATTAACTCAGGTAAGAAATATAAAATCAGAAGGACAGTAAAGATAGAATCTTGAGAAGTGTGTAGGTAATGTTTAATCAAGCAGGCATAAGTCCAGACTATCTTAATGAAAATTTAGGCTCCATGACTTAAAAGCTATATATAACGGCAACATTATTTAACTTATCAGCATCCCATGTTTCTTATAAATTAATTGGGATAATAATAGTAGTATTGTCATTGGAAACCTAGTAAGTGTTCCATACATTTTAACTATTATAATCAATATCACTATTATTTCTATTATCTTTTTTTATTATACTTTAAGTTTTAGGGTACATGTGCACAATGTGCAGGTTTGTTACAAGTGAATTATGAAGGAAGATGTGCACAAGAAATATAAAACCAGTTAAAAGACAGTAACAGAAAGTGAAGAAGAGGAGTAGACAACCAATGTAGACCACTTTTTCATGTGGTTTTAAAGTAAAATACAGAGAAAACAGGGGATGTCAGCATGACAGCAGAGTAGAAATTCCTAGACCCCCCTCTTTCACCCACAAAAACTGATGGAGCAGCAATTTTCAGAAAACCTTTCCCTGTATGAAATTTGAAACTAATTCAGACTCCAAGAGAGCACAAAAACAGGCTTACAAAGTGGCTAGGGAGATTTGGGACACCTTCTACCTGGAGACCCTGCACCCAACTCAGCACCATACAATTGACTAGAAACCTTCTACCTCTCAGTTTCCTCCAGGGAAGAGAAGAGCTTGTTTTATCTTCCAGTGCTCCAGTTATTCTAAAGGGGATCCCAAGAGGACTGGCTTTCATCTTACCAGTCTTAAAGTACTGACGTGTGTGGCACAGCCTAGTTTCCTGGGAGAGTAAAAATAAAAAGGCCTGGGATAATAAATGACAACGATCTTCTCCCATGCTTGGCACAGAGCATGTGAATGAAAAATTCCAGCTCTCAGATTCCATCTAGGGAGATAAAGAGTTGATCCAAGAGTCCAGAACTCCAACTACTCTAGGGATGTCCAAAGTACTTGCATATGTTTCACCTCTCTAGCTCTCACCATTCTAGTACTGTCTTGCTGCATGGAGGAGAACAAAGATGGCAGCTTAGGCTGGGAGAACCATAACCCCCTGCTTCATCACAGAGTCAATAGACATCACACATGTTTTCCTGCTTTTTTCTGTGGAGGAAAAGAGTTGGTAGACTCCACATAAGTATCTGGCTGGGCTGATTGGTGGCAGGTCTTTACATTTGAATGAAGTAACTGACCTGAAAAATTCAGTAGAATTCAACAGCAAACTAGATCAAGCAAAATATAGAATCAGTGAACCTGAAAACAGATAGTTCAATATAATTCAATGAAAAAAGGAAAATAATTTTTAAAACTACTTAAAACAAGTGAAGAAAGCTAAAGGGGCTAGCAGGGCACCATCAAGAAAACCAATATATGTGTTATGGTAAATCAAAAAGGAGAATATGGAAAACATCCCAGAAAACTTTTTCAAAGAAATAGTGTCTGAAAATGTCCCAAATTTGGGAAAGAAAATAGATATCCATATTCAAGAACACCAAATGAACCCTTACAGGATGAACCCAAAGAAATCCATAACAAGACACATTATAATGAAAATGTCAAAAGACAAAGACAGAATTTCAAAAGCACCAAGAGAAAAGTGACTCATCACATACAACGTAGCCTCCATAAGATTATCAGCTGGCCGGGCGCGGTGGCTCACGCCTGTAATCCCAGCACTTTGGGAGGCCGAGGCAGACGGATCACGAGGTCAGGAGATCGAGACCACGGAGAAACCCCGTCTCTACTAAAAATACAAAAAGTTAGCCGGGCGGAGTGGCGGGCGCCTGTAGTCCCAGCTACTCGGGAGGCTGAGGCAGGAGAATGGCGTGAACCCGGGAGGCGGAGCTTGCAGTGAGCCGAGATCGCGCCACTGCACTCCAGCCTGGGTGACAGAGCGAGACTCCGTCTCAAAAAAAAAAAAAAAAAAAAAAGATTATCAGCTAATTTTTACCATAAATTTTGAATGTCAGAAGGAGTGGGATGATTCATCCAGTGTTGAAGGAAAAATACCTGCTAAACAGGAATGCTGTACCTTGAACAACTCTGCTTCAAAACTAAAGGAGAGATACATTCCCAGAAATGCAGCAGCACAGGGAATTCAACAGCACTAGACCTGACTTACAAGAAAAACTAAAGAGATTTCTTCAAGTATTAATAGAAACAAAAGACATTAAAGAGCAACATGATACCATAAGAAAGTATGAAGCTCATTGATAGATACACACACACACACACATACATACATACAAATGCAGAATATTGTGTCTCTGTAATGCTGGTGAGCAAATCAAAATCACTTTTAATTCTGTTATAAAATATAAAAGACAAAAGTATTAAAAACCACTACAATAAATATATGTTAAAAGTTACACATTATAAATGAATGTAAATTGTGACAACAACATAAAATGTGGGAGGTAGAGAAGTTATATTGTGTCATTTTTGTATATGTTAAACAATTTGTTATATTTTATGTAAGCCCCATAGTAACTGCATAACATACTGAAATAAGTTACACACACAAAAATGAAAGGAATCAAAACATATCCATACAAAAAATTTTTAAAACCCATAAAAAAACAAAAATTCTAACAAAATGACAATAGTAAATCCTTCCCTATTAATAATTGTTTTAAATGTAAATGGACTAAGCTTCCCAGTCAAAAGTTATAGAGTGTCTAAATGGCTTTATATATTTTATTTATATGGATTTATTATATATATGCACACACAGACACACACATATATAAAGACCAAACTATATGTTTTCTACTAGAAACTCACTTTTAAGGACATTGAGAAGCTAAAAGTGAAGGACTGGAAAAGGGTATTCCATGCAAATGGTAACCCAAAAGAGAGAATGGGTAGCTATAATTATACCATAAAAAACAGACTGTAACTCAGAAAGTGTTACAAGATATAAAGAGGGTCATTATATAATGATAAATTTGTCAATTCACCAGGAAGATATAACAATTATTAAAAACATTAATATGTGCACCCCAACATCAGACCACTTAAATATATAAAGCAGTAATTCACACGACTGAAAGAAAAAAATAGCCAGCAATACGGTAAAAGATTTCAATACCCATTTCCAATAACAGACAGAATATCCAAACAAGAAATTAATAAAGGAAACAGAGGATTCGAATAATGGTACAAACCAAATGTACATAACAGACATTTACAGAACATTCCATCCAAGAGCAGTGGAATACATATTCTTCTCAAGTGCACATGGTTTTTTCTTTAGGATAGATCATATGTTAACTAACAAAACAAGTCTTAACATAGTCAACAAGATTAAAATTATACCAAGTATATTTTCTAGACCCAGTGTACTGGAACTAGACAGCCACAGCAGAAAGAAAACTGGGACATTTACAAATATGTGGAAATTAACAAACTCTTGAACCATATTATGTGAAAAAAATAAATTCAGAAGAAAATTAGAAAATATCCTAAGATAAACAAAATGAAAACAAAGCATATCAAAACACACGGGATTAAGAAAAAATATAGTTCTAAGAGGGGAGTTCATAGTGATAAATGTCTACATTTAAAAAGAGGAAACATTTCAAATAAAAACCCTGAATTTATACCTTAAGGAGTTATAGAAAGAAAAACAAACTAAGCAGAAACTTAGTAGAGAGATGCAATAACAAAGATGAATGCAAACATGAAGAAAACAAAAAAGAAAAAAAGAAACAATCAAAGGCATTGAGTTGTTTTATTGAAAAGATAAACACAATTGAAAAACTCAACTAAGAAAAAGAAGAGAGAAAGCTAAAATGATTAGATCCAGAAATGAATGAAAACACATTACAACTGATGCCATAGAAATAAAAAAAAAATAAGGAACTATTATGTAAAATTATTCAACAAAAATCTGGATAACCTATAAGAAATGAATAAATTACTAGAAACATAAAATCTACCAATGGATAATCATGAAGAAATAAAGTGTAACCAATCTATAACCTGTATGGAAATAGAATCAGTAATAGAATCAGAAATAGAATCAAAATTTCCCAACAAATAAAAGCCTAGGGCTAGATGTCTTCACTAGTGCTTTTTAAGAAACATTTAAAGAAGAATTAATAGCAATCCTTCACTAAATTCTCAAAAAAAAATGAAGAGGAGAAAATATTTTCAAACTCATCTTATGGTGCAATATTAATTACTTCCAAACTCTTTTTATGAGGCCAACATTATCCTGATACAAAAGCCAGATACCACAAGGTAAGAAAACTATAGGCCAATATCCCTAATGAATATTGAAGTAAAACTTCTGAGCAAAATATTAGCAAACTTAATGCAACAGCACATTAAAAGAATCATACTCTATGATCAAGTGTGATTTATCCCTGGCATGCAAGAATGATCCAGCATAAAAAAAAGTAAATTAAGATGATAGACCACATTAACAAAATGAAGGATAAAAATCGTAATTACCCCAACAAATGTAGTAATATTTACCAAAAGTCAACATCTTTCCTAATAAAAAGTCTCAACAAACTAGAAATAGAAGGCAATTATCTCAACATAATAAAAGCCATATATAATGAACCCACAGCTAACTTTTATCTCAATGGTATAAAACTGAAAGCTTTCCCTCTAGTATCAGAAACAAGACAAGGATGCCCACTGAATTATTTGCCCACTCATTTTTTTTCCTTGCACAATTGATCTGGATAGAACTGACAATACTATGTTGAATAACTTCAAGAGGTCAATTCTGTTCAATAACTAAGTGGAAGTCTAAGCCAGATTGATTAACCAAGAAAAAGCATAAAAATAAAAATAAAAGGAATCCAAATCAGAAAGGAAGAAGTAAAAATTTACCTGTTTGCAGATGAAATGATCTTATATATCAGAAATCCAAATGTCTCCTTAAAAAAGACTGTTACAATTAATACACAATCCAGTAAAGTTGTAGGATAAAAAATCAACAGACAAAATATACTTTTAATTCTCTACCTACCATCAAACTATCTGAAAAGGAAATTAGAAAAACAATCCCATTTACAGCAGCACAATAAAGAGTAAAATGCCTAGGGATAATCATAACTAATGGATGAAAAACTTGCATATGATAAACTACAAAACATTGATAGGAGAAATTAAACAAGACACAAACAAATGAGAATATATCCCATATTCATTGGCTGAAAAGCTTAATATGTATTTAAAATGTCTATACTACTGAAAGTGATCTAAAGAGTCAATGCAATTGATATTAAAATCTCAATAGCACTTTTTACAGAAATATAAAAACAATTCTAAGATTCATATGGAAAACAAAAGACTACAAATAGTCAAATCAATCTTGAGAAAGAACAAAGCTGGGAGAATTATACTTCCTGATTCAAAATATATTAACAAGATACAGTGATGAAAACAGTGTTGTACTGGCATAAAGAAAGACATATAGGCCAATGAATTAGAAATAAAGAGCCCAGAAATTAATTCAAGCATATGTGGTCAACCAATTTTTGTTAAGAATGTCAAGAATACACAATGGAGGTGTAGGTAGTCTCCTCAGCAATTATATTGGAAAATCTAGATATCCACATACAAAAAAATTAAAACTGGACTTATCTTACACGATACCCAAATAACAACTCAAAATAGAATAAATACTTAAATATAAGACTGTGAAGTGAAAAAAATCCTAGAAGAAATAGTAAAAAATTATGACATTGGTTTGAGGATTTCTTAGATATGATACCAAAAAACATAAGCAACAAAAACAACACACAAGTGGGGCTACATTAAATTTAAAAGCTTCTGCACAAAGATCAGAATAATCAGCAGAGTTAAAAGGCAGTCTACGGTATGGAAAAACATATTTGCAAACCATATATCTGATAAAGGGTTAAAGTCTAAGATATATAAAGAACTCCTACAATTTAGTAGTAAAATAAACCCAATAATATAACTTAAAATGAGCAAAGGATTTGAAAAAAAACATTTCTTTAAAGAAAATATAGAAGTGTTCTCCTGGTATATAGAAAGATATTCATTGTTGCTAATCATCAGAGAAATGCAAATCAAAACCTTGATGAGATATTATCTCACATTAGTCAGAATTGCTGTTATCAAAAAACAAAACATACAAAATGTTGGTCAACCATATTAGAAATCCTCAATACTACTAATTATTAGAGAAATGCAAATCAAAACCACAATGAGATACCACTTCACACCAGTCAGAATGATTATTACTAAAAAGTCAAGAAATAGCAGATGTTGGTCAGTTTGCAGAGAAAATGAAACACTTATACACTGTTGGGGCAATATAAATTAGTTCAGCCACTATGGAAATTAGTTTGGAGATTTCTCAAATATCTTAAAGCATAACTACAATTCGACTCAGCAATCCCGTTACTGGGTTTATACTCAAAGTAATGCAAATTGTTCTATCATAAAGACACATGCATGCATATGTTCATTACAGCACTATTTGCGATGGCAAAGACATGGAATCGACATAGATGCCCATCAGTGGTGGACTGGATAAAGAAAATGTGGCACATATACACCATGGAACACTATGCAGCCATAAAAAAACTACATCATGTCCTTTGCAGCAACATGGATGGAGCTGGAGGCCATTATCCTAAGCAGATTAATGCAGGAACAGAAAACCAGATACAACATGTTTTCACTTGTAAGTGTAAGTAAAACATTGAGTACTCACGGACACAAAGTAGGGAGCAGTAGATGCCAGGGCCTACTTGAGAATGGAGAGTGGAAGGGAGGTGAGGATCAAAAAACTACCTATTAGATACTATACTCATGACCTATGTGACAAAATAATTTCCACCAAACTCATACAACGTGTGATTTGCCTACGTAACAAACCTGCATATGTACTGTCTTAACTAAAATAAAAGTTGAAAAGGAATAAAATGTTTATGAGAACTGGGGAAATTGCAATCCTTGTATACTGTTGGTGGAAATATAAAATGCAACCACTAAGGAAAACTGTCCAGAGGTTTCTCAAAAAAATTTTAAAAGAACTATCAAGTAATCAGCAATCTCACTTGGCATCTATCCAAAAGAATTGAAGTCAGGATCTTGAAGTAGTGTTAGTATTCCTGTGTTTATTATAGCACTATTTACAATAGCCAAGGTGTGGAAACAACCTAATTGTCCAACATAGATGGATTTTAAAAATGTGCAAATGTACAATAATATGAGTACTCACACATGTGCCCACACATACACAAGAGAATACTATTCAGCCTTAAAAAGAAAGAAGTTCTGCAATATGTGACAACAATGGATGAACATTGAGATCATTATGTTAAAAGAAATCATCCAGTCATAGAAAGACAAGCACTATATGATTCCAATTTTATAAGATATCCAAAATAATTAAATTAATAGAATCAAAGAGTCAAATGGTAGTTTCCAGTGGTTGAGGAAGGGAGAAAATGGGAAGTTGTCAATCAACAAGCAAGGGCATACGTTTCAGTCAAGCAAAATGAATAAGCTCTAGCGATCTGCTGTACAACAGTGTACCTAGGGTCAACCATAGTGTTTTGTACATTTAATAGTTTGTTAAGAGTGTTGATCTCATGTTAAGTGTTCTGACCACAATAAAGTAAAATATAAAATAAATAAGGAAAAAGAGCTGTAGCCTGAAGAGAACCCATACTCAGACATTGTTGATTACTTTAGTGTGATTTTCCTGCTTGGTTGTTTTAGACATATTTGACCTGCTTTGCAGGCTAAGAAAATGTGCAAATGGAAAACAAAATGCAGATACCTTTAACACTATGGCACTGATTACTTAAAGGGATGGGAAATGAAAAAGTGCGAGACTGAGCCTGGCACAAGCATTGGACACTTCATATTCTGAGACAGGAAAGTTGAAGAGATACAGTGAATACAGAGATATTTTGAGATCTAGGTGAGAGTGGTCACATACTTTTACACAAGAAAAACTTAATTTTACTATTACAGTGAGGGATAACTTTACTGAGAGTGAAGGTATATATGAAGTCGGAAGACTGAAAACTGTGGTCAATTATGGGCTTTTATATTTTAAAATATTGGCATTGGAGCAGCTGTGAGTGTATGGAGTTCAATGATGAGGCTGGATGTACAACGTTATGAAATAAAAAATTGAATGTATGCATATGGAGGTGCTGAGGGATTTTGAAGCAAGAGTGCTATGCATTTATTCTACAAAAGGAAGCAATGAGAGGGAATGAGATAGGGCAAAAATGCTCTGGCTGAGGATATTAAATAAAAACCAATTAGATAAAAGGGTTTCCCTCTTGGTTGAGGGCACCTTGGTGTACATATTAAGAAACTTTAATGTGATGTGAAAGGAAATCAGAATTCACTCCATTTCCTTGGGCAGAGGAGTGACATGATCACAGTAATACAGAGTAGTTGGAGAAAAAAAAGAGGCTAGGCAGGAAGATAAGTTAGGAGGCTGTTTTAGTCATCCTCCTGTGAAACAGAAATAGTAATAGAAATACATAGAAAGAGGCAGTTGGCAGTGACATTGTGAAGGAAAAAAATCAGTCTTTTAAAATTTGCTATATTAAATAACAATTGACAATTGTCACACTATAATTACATTTTAAGTAATTTCATGTAGCCATGCATGAAATGAAAGAACATTATAGTGATAAATTGTGCAATCTATTTTCTCAATGTTAATATTTAATAATATGAGATTGACATTTAAATTTATTAGAGGAAATGCTATGGTTTACTTTTTTATTTAACTTGTGAAAAGAAATTGCCACATCACACATAAATACAACTTATATAACTTCATGAATTTAGCCTTATCAAAATTAATTAGAGGAAACATTTAAAAGTTATAATGCAATAAAAATAAATTTAAAATATGAAAAATATAGAAGCATGTCATACTTTATCTCAACCCTTGCCTCTTCTAGTTTCTGCTTTTAACATTGTCATAAATTCAGCAGCATTTATAATCAGTGTGATTACTCATTCTATATTTTCCTTAGTCAGGGATGCATTTATTATTATTCATGTTTTAAGTAAATTAGTTTAAAACTATAGCTTTGTCCAGATCTGCACTTCAGAATGAATTATTTCCACTATTCTTTCAAAGCGAACATTTATATTTCATATTGCATTATATAACTCAGTTTGAAAATCTTAGGCAATTGTAAAATTATGATGCTAGGAGGGTCGTCAAGTAATTTTTCAGTCTACCCCTTGTCTCAGCACATGATTGGTATCAAGTCATGTCAACTATTTCATTCTCCTGAAAAAAAAAAAAAAGGTTTTCCTTCTTTATAAGCTGAAACTCTCCTGCTCCATGATAAGCTCACAGATTTTTTTCTTTGGTGGCATGAGTAACAGTTATTCACGTGTCTTCATAAAATAGCCTTTCACTTATTTGAAATCTTCTTTTAGTGATACTTGACACAGTGCCAGTGGATCAAATACATTGCTCAAAAATATTTTTAACCAAACATAGCAGCATTAATCAGCTTTCAGAACAAATTGACAGTTTGGAGAATGTACCTTGCAAGTTGTTTAAAATATTTGACTAAGCAGTCACAGAAAATTTATCCTTAATAACAATGAAAATAATAATAATTCTTCCTCTTTCTTGTTATTGTCAGCAAAAAGCAAATCGCTTCGCATGCTGAAATAAGCAACAAACTGTGAAAGTGCACACTTGCATATATTTCACTATATAACCAAGTCAAATGCCTAGGAGAGTTAACTTGATACACATTAAATGTATAAAATTATTTTTTTCTTTCCATATTTTATTGTAGGTTCAAGAGGTATATGGGCAGATTTGGTACATGGATAAATTGCCAGTCACAGGGATTTGGTGTACAGAAAATTTTGTCATCCAGGTAATCAATATAATATTCAATATATTTTTAATCCTTACCCTCCTCCCTCCCTCCACTCTCAAGTAGGCCCCAATGTATATTGTTCCTTTTTTTGTGTCCATGTGTACTCTATGTTTCCCTCACACTTATAAGTGAAAATATGCAGCATTTGGATTTTTGGTCCTGTGTTAATTCACTAAGGATGGTCTTCAGCTGCATCCATGTTGCTGCAAAGGACATGATTTTATTCTATTTTATGGCTGGATAGTATTCCATGGTGTATATGTGCCACATTTTTTTATCCAGTCCACCATCAATGGGCATTTAGGTTCATTCCGTGTCTTTGCTATTGTGAATAGTGCTGCAATAAACATACACATGCATGTATCTTTATAATGGAATGATATGCATTCCTTTGGGTATATACTCAGTAATGGGCTTGCTGGGTCAAATGGTATTTCTGCCTCTAAGTCTTTGAGGAATCACCAAACTGTCTTCCACAGAGGTTGAATTAATTTACACTCTCACCAACAGTGTAAAAGCATTCCTTTTCCTCCATAACCTCTCCATCATCTGTTTTTATCTGTTTTTTTTTTTGTTGTTGTTGTTGTTTGTTTGTTTTACTTTTTTGTAATATCCATTCATCCTAGCCATTCTGACTGGCGTGAGATGGTATCTCATTGTGGTTTTTATTTGCATTTATCTAAGGATTAGTAGTATTGAGCATTTTTTCATATGATTTTTGGCCATGTATATGCCTTCTTTTAAAAAGTATCTGTTCATGACTCTTGCCCATCTTTTAATAGGGTTGTTTGGTTTTATTTTTTTGATTTAAGTTTCTTATACAGTTTGGATATTGCACCTTTGTCAAATGCACAGTTTGCAAATATTTTCTCCCATTTCTGTAAATTATCTGTTAACTCTGTTAATAGTTTTTTTTCCTATGCAAAATCTCTTTATTTTAATTAAGTTCCACTTGTCAATTTTTCTTTTAGTTGCAATTGCTTTTGACATCTTCATCATGAAGTCTTTGTCAGGATTGATGTTGAGAATGCTATTTCCTAGGTTTTCTTCTAGATTTTTTAAGAGTTTCAGGCCTTACATCTTTAATCCATCTTTAGTTGATTTTTGAATATGATAAATGGAAGGGGTTCAGTTTCAATCTTCTGCATATGGCTAGCCAGTTATTCCACAATTTATTGAATAGGAATTCTTTCCCCATTGCTTCTTATTGTCAGCTTTCTTAAAGATCAGATGGTTTTAGGTGAATGTCTTTACTTCTGAGTTCTCCAACCTGTTACATTGGTCTGTGTGTCTGTTTTTGTATCAGTACCATGCTGCTTTAGTTACTGTAGCCTTATAGTATAGTTTATAGAAGTCAGGTAGTGTGATACCTCCACCTTTGTTCTTTTTGCTTCAGATTTCTTGGGTACTTGGGCTATTTTTTGATTCCAAATGAATTTTACAATATTTTTCTTTATAATTCTGTACAGAATGTCATTGGTAGTTTAATAGGAACAGCACTGAATCTGTAAATTGCTTTGGGCAGTATGGCCATTTTAACAATATTGATTTTTTCTATTCATGAACATGGAATGTTTTTTCATTTGTTTGTGTCATGTTTGATTTATTTCAGCAGTGTTTTGTAATTCTCATTGTAGAGTTATTTTATCTTCCTGGTTAGTTGTATTCCTAGGTATTTTAATCTTCTTATGGTTATTGGGAAGGGGACTGCAATCTTGATTTGGCTCTCAGCTTGGATGTTATTCATATATAGAAATACTACTGTTATGTATACATCGATTTTATATACTGAAACTTTGCTGAAATTGTTTATCAGCTCTAGGAGTCTTTGGGCACAGATTATGGAGTTTTCTAAGGATAAATAATATTGTCTGAAAATAGATAGTTAGCTTTTTTCTATTCATATTTGGATGCCTTTTATTTTTTTCTTGCCTGATTGCTCTGGCTAGAAACTACCCATACTATATTGAATAGGAGTGGTGACAGTGAGCACCCTTGTCTTTTACCAGTTCTCTCGGGAAATGATTCCTGCTTTTGCCCATTCAGTATGATGTTGCCAGTGGGTTTGTCATAGGTGGCTCTTATTATTTTGAGGTATCTTTGATTTCTAGTTTGTTGAGGGTTTTTAACATGAAAGAATGTTGAATTTCATCAAAAGCCTTTTCTGCCTCCATTGTGACGATCATGTGGTTTGCTTTTAGTTCTGTTTATGTGATGTTCTTATTGTGCAGCATGACAATTAGTTATAAAAGGTAAACAGGGCACATAATGAGTGCAATTTAATTTTACTCATACATAAAAAGGCTGAATTTTTTTCAAGTTTTTAAAATTATTGCATGTTACTATGTTCTGAGTGTTATAAAGATTATTCAAATATAAGATCGTTGAGGCATCTGTAATTAGTGTTTGATATTAAAAACTTTTTCTTGATATCAGAGATAACTTAATTTAACATGTTTATTATACTTATGCCATCACATTAAAAAGAAAAGGGCATGTATCTGATTTGCTGAGGCTGGAGTTGACTACAATCCCCTGGCATCTGTCCATTGCATCACTCTTCTTCTTCAAGATTCTTCTTCAAACATCAGGTGTTCCTGATTCACTACCATCTCTCCAGTCACCATGGTGCTGATGGTCTCCAAGTAGTTATACTTTGGTCCACGATGGTGGTATTTAATTCCTAGGACTGACAGTACTACAATCCTGCTGCAAGAGGGAATATCTGACCCAGACCACACAAATTACATTGTCAGATTCTCCCTTCTTTCTATCTTTTAGACCAAAAAGTTTTTTAGCAATAAGATAGAATGGCTCCTTATATATTCTTCCAAATATACTATTTATGAAATAAATTTTAAGTTATTAGCTCTTTAGTATATTGTCTAGTGGAAACCACTGTCCTAGACCCTTAGAAATTGAAAATTTATTCTCTCAAACTTTCTGTTTAAAACAATGGAGGCTGGGTGTGGTGGCTCATGCCTGTAATCCCAGCACTTTGGGAGGCCGAGGCTGGTGGACTACCTGAGGTCAGGAGTTCGAGACCAGACTGGCCAATATGGTGAAACCCCATCTCTAATAAAAATATAAAATTAACCGGGCGTGGTTGCACATGCCTATTATCCCAGCTACTTGGGAGGCTGAGGCAGGAGAATCACTTGAACCAGGGAAGTGGAGGTTGCAGTGAGCCGAGATTGTGCCACTGCATTCCAGCCTGGGCAACAAGAGCAAAACTCCGTCTCAAAAAAAAAAAAAAATGAATAAAGGGATTTTGTTTTTGTTCTGTTTGCATTTCTCCTTTAAAATCTCTTTCCTGAAGATTAGTGGGATGAAGGACTACAAATGTAAAAAAATTATTTGAAGAAAAAAGAAAAGCAAATGCATAAATATTATATCAAATTAATATTCAGACTTACTTCACCTCTAACTTGTTGCTTTATCCTCCACCAAGGATGATGGTTTAATTTATATCTTCTGAAACAAACCATAAATTAAACCATATTCTTCCTAATTTCAAATTTCTCCCTAAAAATGTGGAGATTTTCATTTAATTTGTCTACTATCTAGCACAATAATTTAATAGGTGCTCAAAAAATGTTTACATGTGTGCTTTTGTAGGTATAAGTTCAGGATTCCACCATGATCTTTAATTGAAGACTTAATTTTATTATTTCATTAATTCATTCAATATTGAAAAGATAGTCATTTAAAGCTTTTTCATTACCAGACACTTCTAGATTCTAGTGATAAAAACATGAAAATATAAATGTCCTACTACTGTGCCCTTTAAGACATCACAGTCTAGTAAAGAAGACAGTCAAGCAAACAGAAAATAGTATCAAGAAGCATATACGGCATATATCAAGAGTCATCAAGAGGTATTTTAAAAGTGTGGTAAGTTTACTTCACTAAGTATCCCCAGCGCATAGCATAGTGTCTACCATACAGAAGATATTCTATCATTAAGAAGGGTATTGATTTTTTACAGGTAAGTATTACAAAGGAGCAATATGTTTCGCTATGAAGGCATAGTTAGGCTTGTAGTTTGTCACAAATAAACTGTAACCAGTTACTGACAAGCTGTCAATATTTATAAAAGATTTCCCTTTTATAAAATTTAACTGTTTCTGCTTATAGTAATATTCCCGCTCTCTTTTATTCCAAAGTATTTAGACGGGTTGTTTAGTGCAGAATAAAATTTGTTGAAATGAGGATCTGAATACTGTTTCTAATTCTTACTAAAAATGTGACTTTGGAGAGTTTATCTACTCTTTCTGAGCTTTGACTATCTTATCTGTAATATAGAGATAATAGAAGTACCACTTCATAGACGTGCTGTATGGATTGAATGCTTAATGTATGTGAAGTGCTTGTAACAGTCCTGGCACATAGTAAGTGCTATATAAGCATTAGCTATTCTTATTATGTTATAGGTTCCCCCCCTCCACCCCCCGCCCCGCCCCGGAGTCTCACTCTGTCGCCCAGGCTGGAGTGCAGTGGCGCAATCTCGGCTCACTGCAAGCTCCGCCTCCCGGGTTCACGCCATTCTGCCTCAGCCTCCCGAGTAGCTGGGTACAGGCGACTGCCACCACGCCCGGCTAAATTTTTTTTTTTTTTTTTTTTTTTGTATTTTTAGTAGAGACGGGGTTTCATCGTGTTAGCCAGGATGGTCTCGATCTTCTGACCTCTTGATCGGTCCGCCTTGGCCTCCCAAAGTTTTGGGATTACAGGCGTGAGCCACCGCACCCGGCCAGTATAGGATTTTTGTACAAGTAACAAGAGGCAAGAGTCTAACAAAACTTGTTAGCAGTTGCATGTTATCCTGGGTGGGTCCATAGAAATGGTTGTGCTGTGTGAACTATGTCATTTGGTTCTAAGAGAAAAACAATTGAAAGTTAACTGTGAGATAGTAAGTACAGGATATCTGAGAGCCTGTAAAAGCAGCATCTCAGCACTTCACGTAATCAATATGTGACAAACATAAATTACAAAGAATAATTTATTTCTTTTAGGTTAACTTATTTTTTAGGCCAGGTATCTATTAGTCATTAGGCTTGCTGACTGATTTCTTGTATCTTCACCTGAAATCCTTTCTTTCATTCTGAGTTAAGATTATTACTTTGAATCTGAGCTAAAGCAATCTGTCCCCTAGAAAATAGTTAAATACTTAAGAATTTTTTTTCTCTTCTCTAGTTATGTTATCCTGTAATCTTAAATCAGTGCCTCTTCTTAATCTAGGAAGTGATTCTCAAACTTCAAGATTCTGATAGAATATGTCAAAAATCTGACATTTCCTGCTACTCTCTACAGCTTTTGCCACTCTGAGCCACACGAGGAATGTACATTACTACACTTAGAGGTGTCTCTCCCCCTTTTATCTAGATATAACTAGTGCAGAAACTAAGAGGAAATGCAAAGATAGGATAAAAGAGAATGGCTTTCTCTGCAGATTACTACCCAGTGATTTCTTTTCACTGTAGTCCATCTAAAGGCTGTCTGGTTATGTCTTATTGGTATTCCTCCTTGTAGTATAAATGAGCAAATTTCTTGGCACCTGCTGAAGAGTTATATTAATTTGTGCAGCTGCTACATTTGAATTTTCAGGATCCCGTAGTTTTATTTCCTGAAACTTAACTGGCGATGGTAACGGGAAAACGTTCCTAAGAAATAACTTTAGGTGTTTCGTATATACTATTTATGTAAATTTTACATAAGCAGATAAATCTGGATTTTTGCTTAATTTCGAATATTATGTAGAGAGGCCACATTTATTTTGAAAATCTGGTCTCTCTACATAATATTATAAATTAAGCAAAAATCCAAATTAGCAATGCTTTGTTGGCTTGTTTATTTTACAAGCTTGCACAGCATGTTAAAAGAAGAGGTACTCACATATTACTGGGACAGATATGTCATTATTTTTCTAGATCTAAGAAATATGAATAATTATGTTTGTTCTTCATATATAGCTTTGTGTGCAACACTCTTATGTAGGTATTTACATCACTTATCAAAATCCACTTCAGGCATTTGCACAAACACAAAATACATAAGCTCTTCACATTAAAATAATAGCTCTGGGGAAGTGTCAAGATGCTGACTAGAAGCAGCTAGTGTGTGCTGCTGTCACTGAGAAAACATACAGGCAGTAAACACTACCTCTTCAACTGGATTATCCAGGAGGACACGTTGGGATTCGTTAGGGAAGCAACATGACACACAGAGATCAGAGAGGAGTGAGACAGGACAGCTGCCCACCCAGGACTGGCACAGACTGCAGGGAGAAACCCCACCATGAAAAATGGTGACCCAGCAAGAGCCCCTAGGAACCATACACTTTATTCCATGGACTCTCGAATCCTGGGTGCATAAGATCCTCCTTCCCCTGCCCCTGGGGCCTCTAGACTGAAATGGAGAGCAGTGTGCATTCTGGGCAAAGACATCATTCAGGCCCACATGGAAGCCCAAAGATCTTGCATCCCTGAGAATCCCAGCTCCAGCTGCCATAGCCCCACCAAAACGGGATGCCAGCCTCTCTCACATGCCTCCAGAAGAGGGGACATATCAATGGTGTTGAGGAGCAGACAGCCTCTAGGTCTTGCCTCCGCTGCACTGCACCGAGCAAAGCCCACTGGCCTGGAACCCCAGCATAGCCACTCCACCCACAACTGAGCACTTGGGCCAGTTGCAGCTCTGCATTTCTCTGAGACAGAGCTCCCAGAGGTAACTGACAGGCCTAAGCTATTGCCATTGCTCCAGCCTACTGCCATCAGGCTAGGGAAGGAATGAAGAGAACAAGAATTATTGTAGGCCACCTTCAGCACACCAGAGCTGCCATATGGAAAAGCAGCCAGACTGTTTTCCACACAAGAAACAAGGCAGCATGTGTGCCCAGCTTGGGCCCACACTGCAGCTGTCTTACCCTTGGCTGAACATTCCCATTGGCGGGAGCTCTGTGTCACTCTGGGCTAAAGTTCTCAGAGGCAACTGACTCTGGAAGTTTCATCCCTGGGAACTGATCCCTCCACCACTACCACGACCTTGCTATCCTTGGGCTGTAGAGCAACAAAAACCTTGATCACTTTGCTTGCACCTTCAGCACACTGCAGCTGCCATATGGAGAAGGGGTCAGTCTTCTCTGTGCGCCCCTGATGCCCTGCCTTTTATCAGGCAGGATGACCATCTTGAGCCTGTAGCACAGCATCTCCACTCCTTGCTGAATATTCTCATTGGCAGTGGCTCTGTTTCTCTCTAAGGAGGAGTTCTCAGAAGCAACTGGCAACCCCTCTACCACTGTCACCAGGCTGGGAATGCAACAAAGAGCCTGAGTGCTTTACTTGTACCCCCACCATGCCACAGCCACCCTACAGAGAAGAGACCAGACTGTCTTTCTCATAAGTCCACTGCCACCTCTGCTCTTCACCAGGCAGAGTTGAAAGGCTTGGGCTCACAATACAGCTGCCCCTGTATAATCATTTTGATTGGCAGCAGCTCAGCATTTCTCAGGGGTGGAGCCCCCAGAGACAAGTGAAAGACCCTCTGACATTACCACTGCCAAGAGTACCACCACCACTGCCCCAAAGCTGAGGAGGGAACAAAACATCTGAGCTTGTCCCAGGTCTGTGGTGCACAGCCTGAGAGTGCCAAGCCAAGATTAGTGGCCAGAACTTGAGTGGGAGAGGAACCCACAGTTTCAGAGCAGTTCCATGCAAAAACCACTTTGCTAATATACACCCCTGTGAATCCAAGAACAACAATTCAGCCACAAATAAAGACCCTCCCCCAAAGCGTTGGCTCTCTTAAAACAGTCACAAACAGAGGTCAATTGAATATGCTCAAATTACACCACAGGTAAAGAAACAACAACAAAAAGATGGGAAAACAAAACAAAACAAGACAACAGCAAAACAAAACAAAAAACAGCACAAGAACTGTGGCAACTATAAAATCCAGAACATCTTTATACCTGCAAATTTCTACACTAGTTCCAAACAATTGTACTGAACCAGATAGAAAAAGATTAAATGACTAATGTAGATTTCAGAATCTGAATGGCAATGAAGATTATAAAGATTCAGGAGAAAGTTAAAATCCAACGCAAGGAATCTAAAGAATCCAGTAAAACAATATAAGAGATGAAAGACTAGCCATTTTAAGAAAGAATCAAACTGATCTGATAGGGCTGAAAAACTATCAGAATTTCATAGTACAATCAGAAGTATTAATTGAAGAATAGACCAACCTGAGAAAAAAATTTCAGTGCTCCAAGCCCAGTTCTTCAAATTAGCTCAGTCAGACAAAAATAAAGAGAAAAGAATAAAAAAAAATTAAGAAAACCTCTGAGAAATATGGGATTAAGTAAGGAGACAAAACATATGACTCCTTGTTATCCCTGAAAGAGAAAGAGAGAGAGCAAGAAACTCAGAGAATATATTTGAGAATTTTGTACACAAAATTTTCCCCAACCTTGCTAGACAGGCTGGCACTCAAATTTGGGAAATTTGGAGAAGCCTTGCAAGATAGTATAACAAGATGACTATCCCCAAGACACATAGTAATTAGGTTTTCCAAGGCCAAGGTGAGAGAAAAAAATGTTAAAGGCAACTGGAGGGAAGTGGAAGGTCAGCTACAAAGGGAACCCCATCAGGCGGACAGCAGACTTTTCAGCAGAAACTCTACAAGCCAGAAGAGAGCAGGAGCCTATAGTCAGCATTCTTTTTTTTTATTTTTTATTATACTTTAAGTTTTAGGGTACATGTGCACAACGTGCAGGTTTGTTACATATGTATACATGTGCCATGTTGGTGTGTTGCACCCATTAACTCGTCATTTAGCATTAGGTATATTTCCTAATGCTATCCCTCCCCCCTCCCCCCACCCCCCACCCCACAACAGTCCCCAGTGTGTGAAGTCAGTGTGGCGATTCCTCAGGGGTCTAGAACTAGAAATACCATTTGAACCAGCCATCCCATTACTGGGTATATACCCAAAGGATTATAAATCATGCTGCTATAAAGACACATGCACACGTATGTTTATTGCGGCTATTCGCAATAGCAAAGACTTGGAGCCTATAGTCAGCATTCTAAGAAAAAAAAGAAATTTCAACCAAGAATATTATATTCAGTCAAACTATCATTCATAAGCAAAGGAGAAACAAATGCTGATGGAAATTGTTATGATCTGATATGCCTTACTAGAGGTCCTTAAGGGAGTGCTAAGGGAAAACCCATTACAGGCCAACACAGAAATTCACATATGTACATAGACCATTGACACTATAAAGCAACTATACAATCAAGTCCACATAACAACCAGCTAAAAACATGACAAAATCAAAGTTGCAAATACTCATATTAACCTTGAATGTAAATAGGTTAAATGCCCTATTTATAAGGCACAAAATTGCACGTTCAATAAAGAAGCAAGACCCAACTGTATGCTTTCTTCAAAAGACACATCTCACATGAGAGGACACCCATAGGCTCTAAGTAAAGGGCTAAAGAAAGATCTATCAAGTAAACAGAAAACAAAAAAGAGCAGGTTTGCTAATATTATTTCAGACAAAACAGCATTTAAACCAACAACAATCAAAAAGGAAAAAGAAAAACATTACATAATAATAGAGAATTCAATTCAACAAGATTTAACTATTTTAAATATATATGCAAACAACACTAGAGAACTGAGGTTTATAGAACAAGTTCCTAGAGACTTGCAAAGAAAATTAGATAACTACACAATAATAGTGGGAGACTTCAACTTCCGTCTGACTCTGAGAGACACCACCCCTCATTTTGCCTCCATCATCTAAGGAGACAAAATCTAACAAGCATATTGAGGACTTAACACTTGACACTTGATCAAATAGATGGAAGAGACATTTACAGAACACTCTACCCAAAAAGAACAGAATATACATTCTTTTCTTCTGCACATAACACATAATCTAAAATTGACCACATGCTTGGAAATAAAGCAATTCTGAACAAATATAAAAGAAAACCAAAACAATACCAATCAGAATCTCAATAAAAAAAAAATATATATATATAAATCAGACGGATCACGCCTGTAATCCCAGCACTTTGGGAGGCCAAGGTGGGTGGATCACCTGAGTCCAGGAGTTCAAGACCAGCCTTGGGAAACATGGTGAAACCCTGTCTCTACTAAAAAAAAAAAGAAAAGCCAGGTGTGGTGGCACATGCCTCTAATCCCAGCTACTTGGGAGGCTGAGGCAAGAGAATAGCTTGAACCTGGGAGGCGGAGGTTGCAATGAGTCAAGATTGTGCCATTGCGTTCCCCGCTGGGAGACAAGAGTGAAACTGCCTCAAAAAATAAAAAAAATCAATACTGAGAAGGTTTCTCAAAATTATAAAATTACACAACCTGCTTTTGAATGACTTTTGGGGAAGCAATGAAACAGGAAGAAATCAACCCAGCAATCCCATTACTGGGTATATACCCAAAGGATTATAAATCATGCTGCTATAAAGACACATGCACATGTATGTTTATTGTGGCACTATTCACAATAGCAAAGACTTGGAACCAACCCAAATGTCCAACAGTGATAGACTGGATTAAGAAAATGTGGCACATATACACCATGGAATACTATGCAGCCATAAAAAAGGATGAGTTCATGTCCTTTGTAGGGACATGGATGAAACTGGAAACCATTATTCTCAGCAAACTATCACAAGGACAAAAAACCAAACACCACATGTTCTCACTCAGGTGGGAATTGAACAATGAGAACACATGGACACAGGAAAGGGAACATCACACACTGGGGCCTGTTGTGGGGTGGGGGGAGGAGGGAGGGAGATAGCATTGGGAGATATACCTAATGTTAAATGAGGAGTTAATGGGTGCAGCACACCAACATGGAACATGTATACATGCGTAACTAACCTGCACATTGTGCACATGTACGTTAAAACTTAAAGTATAATTAAAAAAAAATGAAAATAATGAAAACAAAGAAACAACATACCAGAAAGTATGGAACACAGCTAAAGTATTAAGAGACACATTTATAGTGATAAATGCACACATGAAAAAGTAAGATCAAAAATTAGCAACCCAATAGCCTGCCTTGAGCTAGAAAAACAGGAGCAATCCAGCCCCAAAGCTGGCAGAGGAAAATAAATTATCGAAACAAGAGCAAAACTAAATGAGAGATGAGAAAAAATAAAACATACAAAAGATCGACTACACAAAAGTTTGTTCTTCAAAAGAATAAATAAGATTGGTAGACCACTAGCTAGACTATGAAAGAAAAAAGAGAGAAAATTCAAATAAAGACAATCAGAAATGACAAAAGGGACATTACCAACAACCCCACAAAAAACAAAAGTCCCTCAAAGACTATTAAGAATACCTCTATGCACACAAACCAGAAAACGTAAAAAAAAAAATAGATAAATTCCTGGAAACATAAAATCTCCCAAGCTTGAACTAGGAAGAAATTGATATCCTGAACTGAACAATAATGAGTTTTTAAATTGAATCAGTAATAAAAATCCTACAAACCAGAAAAAGGACTTGACCAAATGAATTCACAGCTGAATTCAACAAAATGTATAAAGAAGAGTTGAAACCAATTCTACTGAAACTATTTCAAAAGACTGAGGAGTAGGGACTCCTTCCGTGCTCATTCTATGAGACCAGCATCACTGTGATACCAACACTGACAGAGACACAACAACAACAACAACAAAAACAAAAACAAAAATCTTTAGGCCAATATCATTAAGAAACATAAATGCAAATATTCTCATCACAATACTAGCAAACTGAATTCCAACAGCACATCAAAAAGTTAATCTACCATGATCAAGTAAGCATTGTTTCTGGGATGCAAGTTTGATTGGACATACTTAAATCAATAAATGAGATTCACCACATAAACAGAACTAAACTCCAAAATCTTACGATCATGTCAATAGATGCAGAAAAGACTCGTGATAAAGTTCAACATTCCTTAATGTTAAAAACCCTCATCAAACTAGGCATTGAAGGAACATGACTTAAAATATTAAGAGCTATCTATGAAAACCCACAGAAAACATCATATAGAATGAGCAAAAGCTGGAAGCATTCCCCTTGAGAACCAGAACAAAACAAGGAACCCCACTCTCGCTACTGTTATTCAACACAAGACTGAAAATCCTAGCCAGAGCAATTAGGCAAGACAATTAAATAAAAGGCATCTATATAGAAAAAGAAGAAGTCAAAATATCTCTCTCCATAGACAATATAATTTGACATTAAGAAAACCCCATAGTCTCTGTCCAAAGGTTTTATATCTGATAAAATGTTTCAACATAGTTTCAGTATACAAAATTAATTTTGAAAAATCAGTAGCATTTCTATACACCAATAACATCCATGCTGAGAGTCAAATAAAAAATGCAATCCTGCTCACAATAGCCACAAAAACAATAAAATACCTAACTAAAGAAGTGAAAGCTCTCTACAACAAGAATTATAAAACACTGCTCAGAAAAATCAGAGATGACACAAATAAATGGAAAAACATTCCATGCTCATGAATAGGAGAATTAATATTGTTAAAATGGCCATACTGCCCAAAGCAATTTACAGATTCAGTGCTATTCTTATCAAACTACCAATGAGATTCTTCACAAAATTAGAAAAAAACTATTTTAAAATACATATGGAGCCAATAAAGGGCCCAAAGAGCCAAATAAATCTTAAACAAAAAGAATAGAGCTGGAGCCATCACTCTATGTGACTTAAAATGATACTACAAGGCTACACTAACCAAAACAGTGTGGTACTGGTACGAAAACAAACATACAGACCAATGCAAGAGTTTAGGGAACTGAGAAATAAAGCCACACACTTAAAACCATCTGATCTTCAAGAAAGCTGACAATAGTAAGCCATGGGGAAAGAGTCCCTATTCAATAAATTGTGCTGGGATAACTGGCTACCCATATGGAGAAGATTGAAACTGGACCCGCTCATTTTACCATATACAAAAATAAATGCAAGATGGATCAAATACTTAAATGTAAAACCTAAACCTATAAAAACTCTACAAGCAAACCTAGGAAATACCATTCTGGTAATCGGCTCTGGCAAACACTTCATGACAAAGATGCTGAAAGCAGTTGCAACTAACTCAAAAATTGACAAGTAAGACATAATTAAAGAGAATCCTCACAGCAAAAGAAACTATCAACAGATAGATTATAAACAGACAACCTACATAATGGGAGAAAATATTTGCAAACCATGCATTTGACTAAGATCTAATATCCATATTCTATAAGGAATTTAAACAAATCAATAAGCAAAGGTAAACAACCTCAATAATAAATGGGGGAAGAACATGAAGAGAACATTCTAAAAAGAAGCCAAAAAGTGTATGAAAAAATGTCAATATCAGTAATCATTAAGAAAATGCAAACAAAACCACAATGAGATATAATCTCACAGCAGTCAGAATGGCTATTACTAAAGAGTCAAAAACCAACAGATGATGGCTAGGTTGTGGAGAAAAGAAAACAGTTATACACTGCTAGTGGGAATGTAAATTAGATCAGCCACTGTAGAAAGCAGTCTGGAGAGTTCTCAAATAACTTCAAATACAGAACTTAAAAGGACTAAGCAATTTCATTATTGAGTGTGTACCCAGATAAATATAAATAGTTCTACCATGAAGACACAAGCATGCCTATCTTCACGGCAGCACCATTCACAAGAGCAAAGTCATGGAATAAACCTAGATGGCCATCAATAGTGAAATGGATAAAGCAAATGTGGTACATATTCACCTTGGAATACTACCTCACCATAATAAATAATGAAATTATGTTCTTTGCAACAACATTGATGAATCTGGGGACCATTATCCTAAGCAAATTGATGCAGGAACATAAAATCAAATATCACATGCTCTCACATATAAGTGTGAGCTAAACACTGAGTACACATGGACAGAAAGAAGGGAACAATAGACACCGGAGCCTACTTGTAGGTAAAGCATGGGTGGATGGTGAGGGTTGAAAAACTACCTATCAGGTACTATGCTGATTACCTGGGTGACCAAACCTCCATGACACACAATTTACCAATGTATCAATCCTGTGCATGTACTCCCAGAATGTAAAATAAAATTTGAAAGAAAAAAATAAAACAATAGCTCTTTTAGAGCTAGTAGATTTTTACTCATAGAAAATGTGTTCAATTATAACTTAAAACAGAACTACCATTTGACTGAGCAATTCCATTACTGGGTATATACCCAGAGGAATATAGATTACTCTGCCATAAAGACACTTGCATTAGTCTGTTCATCACAGCACTATTCATTATAGCAAAGACATCAGATTAGCCTAGATGCTCATCAATGGTGTACTAGACAAAGAAAAGATGGTACATATACAAAATTAAATAATATGCAGCTATAAACAATAAAATAATGATATCCTGTTGTTTGCAAAAACGTGGATGGAACTGGAGGTCATCATGTCATGGAAAGACAAACTCCTTATGTTCTCACTTATTTGTGAGTGCTAAAAATCAAAACAATTGAATTTATGAAGATTGAGAATAGAAGGACTGTTAACCAGAGGCTGAGGATAGTGAGGGGCTGTAGGGGAGGTAGGGATGGTTAATGTACAGAAAAAAATAGAAAGAATGAGTAAGACATACCATTTGATAGCACAACAGGGTGACTATAGTCAGTAATAACTTAATTGTAAATTTTAAAATGACTAAAAGAGTATAATTGTATTGTTTGTAACACAAAGGATAAATGCTAGAGGGGATGGATACCTCATTTTCATGATGTGATTATTGCTTATTTCATGCCTGTACCAAAGTATCTCATATACCCCATAAATATATACACCTACTATGTATCAATCAAAAATTTTTAAAAATTAAAGAAGAAAAAAAAGAAAATTTGGTAAATATACACCATGGAATAGTATGCAGCCACAGAAAAACCAATGAAATGATATCCTATGTAGCAACATGGATGGAGCTGGAGGCCATTATCCTAAGCAAATTAACACACAGGAACAGAAAAACAAATATCACATATTACCACTTATAAGTGGGAGCTACATATTGAGTACACGTGGACACAAAGAAGGAAACAATAGACAGCAGAGCTTTCTTGAGAGTGAAGGGTGAGAGGAGAGCGAGGATCAAAAAACTGCCTATTGTCAGCTGGGTGCAGTGGATCACGCCTGTAAACACGACACTTTAGGAGGCCGAGGAGGGTGGATCATGAGGTCGAGATCGAGACTATCCTGGCTAACATGCTGAAACCCCATCTCTACTAAAATACAATAAATTAGCCGGGAGTGGTGACACATGCTTGTAATCCCAGTTACTTGGGAGGCTGAGGCAGGAGAATCACTTGAACCCAGGAGATGGAGGTTGCAGTGAGCGGAGATGGCACCGCTGCACTCCAGCCTGGCGACAGAGAGACTCCGTATCAAAAATAAATAAATAAATAAATACATAAATTAAAAAAACCCTGCCTATTGTCTACTATCCGCACTACCCAGGCGACAAAATAATCTGTACAGAAAACCCCTGCAACATTAATTTACCCACATAATAAACCTATGCATGTACCCTGTAAACTTAAAATAAAAGTTGGAAATAAAAAAGAAAGCATCATTTCACCATTTTGTATTTGACTAAATGTTTTCAGGTGGCATAAACTCTCTTCTTCTCTACCTTTAGGACTTACCTGTGTTTGTACATAATTCTGTTTTCATTTTCAAGGATGTCATAAATAAACACAGGTATTAAGAGACATTATATAATTTTGATTTGGAGCCTCAGTGAAGTGGGGTGCCTTGAATTTTAATACGTACATGGCCAAGAATAATAGAGCTGTAAAAGTGCCACAAGCTGATTTTAGGTATGATATTTCCTATTTTGAAAGTTGATTTCTCAAATTTCCATATTATCACAAAAGTGTTTTTTTCAATGGCATCTATGTTATATGTCTACATGTATACACTGAGAGATAAGTTGTGTGCATGTGTGTGTCTAGTACAACATGGAAAATTACATCCACTGAGGTATATTTTTAGCAACACAGAACATAGATGATTGACAGAACAAAGCATATGGAAATGAAGACAAATCTAACCCACATTTAGATCTAAGAAAAAAATATTTGCCTGAAGGGAAAATATTAATTAGTTTGTCTACATGCAAGATAAAAGTCTGGAAGACGTATCTATCAAAAGGCAGTGGAATAAACAGCAAAATGGAAATTATTTGTAAACTGACAGTAAACTTGGCAAACATTGAGGGGGTAAACAAGTTATTTGGCATGCAAAGCATTTTGAAATCACAGCCTCTGTCAGGAGGCATCTGTGCCTAGATTCACTTATTTGACAGAAATTAACATTTTGCAGAAATCTTTGTTGCATGCTAAAGATTTCTTCACCCTCCTTAATTATTTTAATTGCTGCTTCAGAATGTTCCAAATAAACACTCAAAAGATGCTAAACTCCACAAAGTCCAATCCAATTTCAATATTACAGAGTGATGGCACTCTGAGTTGACTGTAATACCTACCAAGAGGTGAACTATTTAAGTAAATATACCCAGCATATTTTTATGGGATAAAATATAAGGGCCATGTAAATCCAGTAATAAGCCTTATAGCACTGGGAAAGGTAAAATTGCAGGTTCAGCCGCAGAAACTACTTTACCCAATTTTATCTATCTTACATAATTAAAAATCATCCAAGGGTCTAAAATCCTATGGATTAAATAATTTTCACTATCTTTAATTTCTGACAAAATTTTAGATAACTAGTAAGGTAAATTAAGAGATTTGGTATAGTGGGAAAAATATTGTCACAGAGATTCAGGAAGTCCTAGCTCTGTCAATAACTAGTTGTCACTTAACTTCTGTGGTTCTCAGTCTCCTCATCAGTAAAAAGAAAAAGATTTGATCTTGTCTGAAGTCCTTTTCAAGCTACAATTTAGACATTCCAGGTTATCTGATTATAAATGTTCAAACTCTCTTATTTTGGGAACTTAAGAAACTTATTTTCTTAAGTGAAAACTGTCTTGTTCAAAACAGTGATTTTCTTTCTTTTTTTTTTTTAAATAATATTCACTGTGAGAGAGATATCCGTCAGCAAAATCCTGTGATTTTTGTTTCAAAATAATAGAATCTTTAAGCAGTGACTTTTTCTCCTTTTACCTTTGAGGAAACTGATGTATACAAAGATTAACTGACTTGAATTTAAGTGTTATATTTAAAACAGGTCATTTTTATGTTTAAAGCCCTTTGATAAGTGCTTTACTTTTATTATGTAACTCAATTTTTAAAACAGTGTATGAAGTAGGAGGAGGTAGTCTGGTAGTAGAAACAGAATTTATACAAAGTTAATTCATCTAAAGACTATTATTTCCACACCACAATATCCTCAAGTTAAGTAGGCAGTTGCATATTTAAGGTATACTTTAAGGGAATCTACTGATCTGCTATTCTACCATTAGATTCATTCCTGTGTGCTGACAATCCAGAATCTGCTTCTAGGACGTTCTTAATAGAAGTCACAAAAATGAGCTAACACAACAATTTGTAAGTGCTTGTCAATAATAAAGATTTCACTTGTCAGTAACAAAATCAATTAGTTATTTTTCATAAAGCTAGATATAGTCTATTTAATATACTCCATTATTTTAAATTATAATTTCTGCTATTTTGGTGTTAATGAATTATTCTTTTATGAAATAACAATCTATGTGGAAGACAATATATTCCATTTTGTCTGGAAGAGAGGTTTTGGCATATTAATTAAAAAGCAAGGCCCTGGTTTCAGGCTATCTTGGTTACACAACATCTACTTTTAATTTTGCAACTTGTGCAAGTGATTAAATCTTTCTAAAACTTTTCTCAGCTCTATAGTATGATTAATAATGGTATCATTTTCATATGATTATTATGATTATTACCTGAGTTAATGCATGTGAAGTGCTTTACACATGTTAATGGCATGTTAGATATTAGCTGTTACTTATATAATGGGGTATAGGTTTATGTGTTTGAGTATATGTGTGTGTGTGTGTCTATGTTTTTCATAGCTTTGTATATTAAAATAAAAAGTTAGCAAACATATATTGGTCCTCTTGGTATTTCGTTGTTGTTTCATTTTACTGATCCATGAAACACACAAATCTTTGTATCAATGAACTAACTTTTAACCTCTCTGGGTTATAGTTTCAGGACCTTAATACTAAATAGAATACAGGGAGTAGGCTAAATATGTATTGGACCTTCAGTTTGAAGCTGAAGGATAGGCTAAAAAGTCTGGGCTAGGAAGTTCAATTCAAAGTGTGAGTTGTCCAGAGAAAAATGGAAAGCACAGAAAAGAAATTGGAAATAGGAATTGGTCAAAATGGAGGTGTGAAAAGGCAGAAAACCAATTTAGCTGACATTCAGATTTTACTCAGGTCTTTTTCTTTCTATATTTCTTATCCAGAATCTTTTGTGGACATTCTTCATAGAGTGATACCAGATTTAAAATCAAAGATTGCTTCTTTGCAGAGGTGAAAAACACATAAACGCATGTAAGCCTCATTAATTTTCCTAGTCCTATTCTGTCCTGAGGAACAAGTTTGGACTTGAATTAAAAATATTCATAGTCAATGTGCAAATAAATGAAAGATCACAGAGAAACCTCACAAAGTGCACAAACTGGGAAACCTGAGAACACTGTGTGCTGAAAAACATAAATGTAATCTTAAGCTATTCCTCTTATTGCAGTTGTAGGACATATGTGATGTTGTCCTGGTCATAATGGGGAAGGATTTTCTAGAGACAGAGGAAAATGAGCTAGCCAGAATCCTTTGAGAGTTAATGGCAATATCATTGATAAAAATACTTCTCACCTCACTTATGGCTATATTCAGTGTAATCTTTTTTTCCAGAATTAATTAGAATGAAATGAATTAAAATTTTAAAAATGTAAATAATGGTCCTTTTGGATTTTTTTTTTCTGAAGGGCATGGAAATTTATGTTATCTCTTATTAAGATAAAATTGTCCGAAATGAGTAAATAAAAATCAGTTTTGATTGGTATTATTAAAGCTAAACATTTCATATCATGGTGGGGGCCAAGATGGCCAAATAGGAACAGCTCTGGTCTGCAGCTCCCAGTGAGACCAGTGCAGAAGGCAGGTAATTTCTGCATTACTGACTGATGTACCCAGTTCATCTCATTGGGACTGGTTAGGCAGTGGGTCCAACCCATAGAGGGTGAGCAGAAGCAGGGTGGGACATCACGTCACACGGCAAGTGCAAGGAGCTGGGGGACCACCCTTCCCCAGCCAAGGGAAGCTGTGAGGGACTGTGCTACCCAGCTGGGTTACTACACTTTTCCCACAGTTTTTGCAATCTATCGGCAGATCAGGAGATTCCCTCTTGTGTCTACACCTCCAGGGCCCTCAGTTTCAAGCACAAAACTGGGCAGCTGTTGGGGCAGACACCAAGCTATCTGCAGGAGTTTTTTTTTTTTTTTTCTTTCATACGCCAGTGGTGCCTGGAACCCGAGAAAGACAGAACTGTTTATTCCTCTGGCAAGGGGGCTGAAGCCAGAGAGCCAAGAGGTCTCGCCAAGCAGGTCCCACTCCCACGGAGCCCAGCAATCTAAGAACCACTGGCTTGAAATTCTCGCTGCCAGTATAGCAGTCTGAAGTCGACCTGGGATAATCGAACTCGGTTAGGGGAGGGGCACCATAACTGAGGCTTTAGTAGGTGGTTTTCCCCTGACAGTGCTAAGGAGGCTGGGAGGTCTGGGCTGGGCGCAGCAAAGTGACTGTGGCCAGACTGCTTCTCTAGATTCCTCCTCATTGGTCAGGGCATCTCTGAAGGAAAAGTAACAGCCCCAGTCAGGGGCTTATAGACAAAGCCCCCATCTCCCTGGGACAGGGCACCTCGGGGAAGGGGGTGACTGTGGGCCCAGCTACAGCAGATTAAATCATCCCTGTGTGCTGGCTCTAAAGGGAGAAGCTGATTCTGACAAGAAGGATTCTCCCAGCACAGCATACCAGCTCTGCTAAGGGACAGGCTGCCTCCTCAAGTGGGTCTCTGACCCCTGTGCCTCCTGACTGGGAGCTACCTCCCAACAGGGGTGGACAGGCACCTCATACAGAAGAGGTCTGGCTGGCATCAGGCTGGTGCCCCTGTGGGACGAATCTTCCAGAGAAAGGAGCAGGCAGCAATCTTTGCTGTTCTGCAGCCTCCACTGGTGATACCCAGGTGAACAACGTCTGGATTGGAACTCCAGCAAGCTGCAGCAGAC
The DNA here is from genome assembly GCF_029289425.2 of Pan paniscus. NCBI lineage: Eukaryota > Metazoa > Chordata > Mammalia > Primates > Hominidae > Pan > Pan paniscus. The sequence continues at coordinate 81,908,520 of NC_073272.2, forward strand.
CTGCAGAAGAGGCCTGACTATTAGAAGAAAAGCTAACAAGCAGAAAGCAACAAGATCAACGTCAACATAAAGGACTCCCACACAAAAATCTCAACCAAAGGTCATCAGCCTCAAAGAACAAACGTAGATAAATCCACAAAGATGAGGAAAAAACAGAGTAAAAGCGCAGAAAATTTCAAAAACCAGAATACCTCTTCTCCTCCAGATGATTGCAACTTTTCTCCAGCAAGGGCACAAAACTGGACAGAATGAGTTTGACGAATTGACAAAAGTAGGCTTCAGAAAGTGGGTAATAACAAACTCCTCTGAGCTAAAGGAGCATGTTCTAACCCAATGCAAGGAAGCTAAGAACAATGATAAAAGGTATAGGAAACCGCTAACTAGAATAACCAGTTTATAGAGTAACATAAAGGACCTGGTGGAGTTGAAAAACACAGAACAAGAACTTCGTGAAGCATACACAAGTATCAATAGCCGAATCGATCAAGCAGAAGAAAGGATATAAGAGAAAGAAGATCAACTTACTGAAATAAAGTGTGAAGACAAGCTTAGAAAAACAAGAATGAAAAGGAATGAACAAAGCCCCAGGAAATACGGGACTATGTGAAAAGACCAAACCTACGATTTATTGGTGTACCTGAAAGAGACAGGGAGAAAGGAACTAAGTTGGAAAACACACTTCACAGTATTATCCAGGAAAACTTCCCCAACCTAGCAAGACAGTCCAACATTCAAATTTGGGAAATACAGAGAACACCACTAAGATACTCTTTGAGAAGAACAACCCCAAAATACATAATCATCAGAGTCTCCAAGGCTGAAAAGAAAGCAAAAAATGTTAAGGGGAGCCAGAGAGAAAGGTCATGTTACCTACAAATGGAAGCACACCAGATTAACAGCAGATCTCTCTGCAGAAACCCTACGAGCCAGAGAGTGGGGGCCAATATTCAACATTCTTAAATAAAAGAATTTTCAACCCAGAATTTCATATCCAGCCAAACTAAGTTTCATAAGCAAAGGAGAAATATAATACTGTCCAGATAAGCAAATGCTGAGGAATTTTGTCACCACCAGGCCTGCCTTATAAGAGCTCCTGAAGGAAGCACTAAATATGGAAAGGAAAAACCATTACCAGCCACTGCAAGAATACCATAATATAAAGACTAATTATACTATGAAGAAACTGCATCAAGTAATGTAGCATCATGACAAGATGATCAAATTCACACATAACAATATTAACCTTAAAAGTAAATGGACTAAATGCCCCAATTAAAAGACACAGACTGGCAAATCAGATAAAGAGTCAAGGCCCATCAATGTGCTGTATTCAGAAGACCCATCTCATGTGTAAAGACACACATAGGCTCAAAATAAAGGGATGGAGAAATATTTACCAAGCAAGTGGAAAGGAAAATAAAGCAGGGGTTGCAATCCTAGTCTCTGATAAAACAAACTTTAAAACAACAAAGATCAAAATAGACAAAGAAGGTCATTATATAATGGTAAAATGATCAATGCAACAAGAACTAACTATCTTAAATACATATGCACCCAAAAGAGGAGCACCCAGATTTATAAAACAAGTTCTCAGAGATCTACAAAGAGACTTATACTCCCACACAATAATAGTGGGAGACTTTAACACCCCACTGTCAATATTAACAGATTGAGACAGAAAATTAACAAGGATATTTAGGAGATAAACTCAGCTCATTACCAAGTGGACCTACCAGACATCTACAGAACTCTCCACACCAAATCAACAGAATATACATTATTCTCAGCGCCACATATCACTTATTCTAAAACCGTCCACATAATTGGAAGTAGAACAATCCTCAGCAAATGCAAAAGAACAGAAATCATAATAAGCAGTCTATCAGACCACAGTGCAATCAAATTAGAACTCAGGATTAAGAAACTCACTCAAAACTGCACAACTACTTGGAAATTAACATGCTCCTGAATGACTACTGCATAAATTACAAAATTAAGGCAGAAATAAAAAAGTTATTTGACACCAATGTGAACAAAGAGACAATGAATCTCTGGGACATAGCTAAAGCTGTGTTAAGAGGGAAATTAATTGCACTAAATGTGCACATCAGAAAGTGGGAAATATCTAAAACTCTATCATCATAATTAAAATAACTAGGGAAGCAAGAGCAAACAAATTCAAAAGCTTGCAAAAGACAAGAAATAACTAAGATCAGAGCAAAACTGAAGGAGATAGAGACACGAAAAACCCTTCAAACAATCAATGAATACAAGAGCCATTTATTTGGAAAAGATTAACAAAATAGATGGACCACTAGCTAGACTAACAAATCCCTATAAAAATCCCTGAATAGACCAATAACAAGTTCTCAAATTGAGGCAGTAATTAATAGCCTACCAACCAAAAAAAAAGCCCAGGATCAGACAAATTCACAGCCAAATTCTACCAGAGGTACAAAAAAGGAACTGGTACCATTCCTTCTGAAACCATTATAAACAATAGAAAAAGAGGGATTCCTCCCTAACTCATTTGATGAGGCCAGCATCATTCTGATATCAAAACCTGGCAGAGACACAACAAAAAAGAAAATTTCAGGCCAATATCCCTGATGAACATTGATGTGAAAATCGATGTGAAAATCCTCAGTAAAAGACTGGCAAACAAAATCCAGCAGCACATCAAAAAGCTTATCCATCATAATCAAGTTGGCTTCATCTCTGGTATGTAAGGCTGGTTCAACATACACAAATCAAAACAGGTAATCCATCACATAAACAGAATCAATGACAAAAACACACAATTATCTGAATATATGCAGAAAAGGCCTTCAATAAAATTCAACACCCGTTCATGCTAAAAACTCTCAATAAACTAGGTATTGATGGAACATATCTCAAAATAGTAAGAGCTATTTATGACAAACCCATAGCCAATATCATACTGAATGGGCAAAAGCTGGAAGAATTCCCTTTAAAAAGTGGCACAAGACAAGGATGCCCTTTCTCATCACTCCTATTTAACATAGTATTGGAAGTACTGGCCAGTACTTGGAAATTAACAGGAAAGAGGAAGAAATAAAGTGTATTCACATAGGAAGAGAGGAAGTCAAATTGTCTCTATTTGCAGACCACATAATTGTATATTTAGAAAACCCCACTGTCTCAGCCCAGAAATTCTTTAAGCTGTTAAGCAACTTCAGCAAGTCTCAGGATACAAAATCAATGTGCAAAAATTACAAGCATTCCTATACACCAACAATAGACAAGGAGAGAGCGAAATCAAGAGTGAACTCCCATTGACGATTGCTACAAAGAAAATAAAATACCTAGGAATACCACTTACAAAGGACATGAAACATCTCTTCAAGGAGAACTACAAACAACTGCTCAAGGAAATAAGAAATGACACAAACCAAAGGAAAAAAATTCCATGATCACCAATAGGAAGAATCAGTATTGTGAAAATGGCCCTACTCCCCAAATTAATTTATAGATTCAATGCTATCCCCATAAGGCTACTATTGACTTTCTTTGCAGAATTAGAAAAAAAAATACTTTAATTCATATGAAAGCAAAAAACGATTCCATATAGCCAAAACAAACCTAAGCAAAAAGAACAAACCTGGAAGCATTATGCTACCTGACTTCAAACTATACTACAAGGCTACAGTAACCAAAACAGTATGTTACAGGTACCAAAACAGATACATAGACCAATGGAACAGAACAGAAGCTTCAGAAATAACACCACACATCTACAACCATCTGATATTTGACAAACCTGCCAAAAACAAGCAATAGGAAAAGATTCCCTATTTCATAAATGGTGCTGGGAAAACTGGCTTACCATATGCAGAAAACAGAAACTGAACCACTTCATTATACCTTATAGAGAAATTAATTCAAGATGGATTAAAGACATAAATGTAAAACCCAAGACCACAAAAACCCTAGAAGAAAACCTAGGCAACACCATTTGGTACATAGCCATGGGCAAAGACTTCATGACTAAAACACCAAAAGCAATTGCAACAAAAGCCAAAATTGTCAAATGGTATCTATTCAAACTAAAGAGCTTCTGCACAGCAAAAGATACAATCATCAGAGTGAACCAGAAACCTACAGAATGGGGAACAATTTTTGCAAGCTACCCATCTGACACAGATCTAATATCCAGAATCCACAAGGAACTTAAACAAATTTACCAGAAAAAAACAAACAACACCATCAAAAATGGGTGAAGGATATGAACAAACACTTCTCAAAAGAAGAAATTTATGCAGTCAACAAACACATGAAAAAAAAGTTCATCATCGCTGATCATTAAAGAAATGCAAATCAAAACCACAATGAGATACCACCTCACACCAGTTAGAATGGAGATCAGTTAGAATGGAGAGTCAGGAAACAACAGATGCTGGAGACGATGTGGAGAAACACGAACACTTTTACACCATTGGTGGGAGTGTAAATTAGTTCAACCATTGTGGAAGACAGTGTGGCAATTCCTCAAGGATCTAGAACCAGAAATACCATTTGACCCAGCAATCCCATTACTGGGTATATACCCAAAGGATTATAAATCATTCTACTATAAAGACACATGCACACATATGTTCATTGCAGCACTATTTACAATAGCAAAGACTTGGAGGCAATCCAAATGCCCATCCAAGATAGACTGGATAAAGAAAATGTGGTACATATACAGCATGAAATATTATGCAGACATTAAAAAGAATGAGTTCATGCCCTTTGCAGGGACACGGATGAAGCTGGAAGCCATCATTTTCAGAAAACTAACACAGGAACAGAAAACCAAACACCACATAAGTGGGAGTTGAGCAATGAGAACACATGGACACAGGGAGAGGAACATAACACACATGAGCCTATTGGGGCATGGCGGGTAAAGGGAGGGAGAGCATTAGGACAAATACCTAATGCATGTGGGGCTTAAAACCTAGATGATGGGTTGATAGGTGCAGCAAACCACCATGGCACATGTATATCTATGTAACAAACCTACACATTCTGTGCATTTATCCCAGAACTTAAAGTAAAATTTTAAAAAAGGTGAACATTTTTAGAGCACAAAATGTCATTCATGAAAATATTTTGAATATTTTTGAAGTTAAACAACTATGGAGACAAGATGGCTGACTACAGGCAGCTAGGAAGAACATCTGCCACCAAGATACTGGGAAACTGGGAAGACTGTTGCACCTCGAGCAGATCTCTGGAAGGAAGCAGTTAATAGTGAACAGAAGGAGGACACAGATGATGGGCTGAAGGAAGAGGAAGTTGGGAACCCTGCACAGGGCTACCATGCTCCGGTACTCATTCCTGGCCCCCAGTGACTCCTGGGAAAGCAGTGAGTTGAGCAGGCAAGGCATGACCTGCTATTCCCACAGGCGTCTGGAATCCTGCCAGCATGAGACCCCATGACTGCTTGGGACACTTAAACTGGCAGGGAGAGCCACTTAGAGAGGTGGCAGGGGCAAGACTCCAGCATGTGTGGAACCCAGGGGGTTTGGTGTGAGAATATTTGCAGGGGAGCATGACTAGGGAAGTCCATCACCCAAGACTACCCTTGCTCCCCTGGGAGACTCTACCCTTAGGGGAACTGTTGCACCCAAACAGAGCACAGCAATCTTGCCCATGTAATGGAGACAGTCTAACATGAGCACCCTTCAGTCCACTGGCCTCTCCTGGGTCCCCAGCCTGGCCATTTCTGCTTGCAGTGCAGCCTAGTATAGCCAACCTGGGTGCTTCCTGGGGACCCACATTATCGTTTCTGCACTACCAGATCATACCTGACCTTTGGGGACATCCAGCAGAGTGGCCTCCACTGACAGGCACCAGCCCACCAGCTCCCTCCCCTCAACACAGCCCTCACTGTGCCACTTTGCCAGCACATACTTGCCCATGACCACTCCCCCATCACTTTGCTTGCGCATGGGCAAACCTTGCCTCACCTTCCCTGTTGGCATGTGGGTTTATGTGCACCCCTCCTAGGCATTGTTGCTAAGATGAGTACTGCCACCATCCCTGCTGCCATGCCACCATGCCACCATTGCCAGTGAAAACACATGCACAGACACCACTGTCCCTGACCCCCACCCTGCACAGCCACCTGGGCTAGCATTAAAGCACACACAGTGATTGCCCACCCAGCGTCTGCTAGCGCCCCTCCTCTGCGCTGACACTATCACTGGTAGCAAGGTACACGTGGACCCCAGAGGCCCCAATTCCTCTCTTCTCCTTTCCCCAAGCACTGCCTCTCCCATTACTGCCAACACTGGCACAGAATCCAGCAGCCCTAAGATCACCAGCACCCTGACAAGCTGAGGAGCATGCAATTCACTGCACTGCTGCTGCTAGAATGCAAATGATCACAGTTCTCACTGCTGCAACCAATGGAAGAGCTTTGGCTGGCACAACCCTTCAGATTGTTGTGGCCAGTAATCTGGGAAGACCTCAGACCCACCAGTGCAGCAGTTTCCCAACCTCAAGGGGCCAGAAAACAAAGCCAGGAGCCTGATACTAGCCTCCCAGAATTACAGCACTCAGCCCAGGCATTGGCCCCCCAAAAGTCTACCAGAAATGAAGACAGCCAAATAAACCCATCTCATACCACAATAAAATACCCAAGGACATCAAAGAAGATAAAAGAAAAGAAAAAAAATTCCAATGGACAGCAACTTGAAAGACTGAAGGAACATTAGACCACACAGATGAGAAAGAACCAGTTCAAGATCTCCAGAAACTCAAAAAGCCAGAGTGTCTTTTTACCTCCAAACAATTGCACTAGTTCTGCAGCAATTGTTCTTACCCAGGCTGAAATCGCTGAAATGACAAACATAGATTTTTGAATACGAATAGGAATGAAGATCATCGACATTCAGGAGAAAGTCAAAACCCAATCCAATGTTTCTAAGAGATATGATGAAATGATACAGGAGAGGAAAGACAAAATGGTCATTTTTATGAAAGGATAAAACTAAGCTGATAGAGCTGAAAAACTCACCTTAAGAATTTCAGAATAAAATTGCAAGTATTAACAGAAGAATCAACCAACCTGAGGAAAGAATCTCAGACCTCAAAGAACAGTTCTCCAAAATAACTCAGTCAGACAAAAATAAGGAAAAAAAAATAAAGAAGAATAAATAAAACCTCCAAGAAATATGGGATTATGTAAAGAGACCAAGTCAACTACTCATTGGCATCTCTGACAGAGAGGCAGAGAGAGAAAGCAACTTGGAAAACATATTTCAGGATATAGCCCATGAAAATTCCCCAACCTTGCTAGAGAGGCCAACCTTCAAATTCAGGCAACACTGAGAACCCCTGAAAAATACTACACAAGAAGACAATGGCCAAGTCACATAGTCGTCAGATTTCCCAAGTTCAAAATGAAAGAAAAAGAAAATGTTCAAAGCAGCTAGAGAGAAGTGGCAGGCCACCTACAAAGGGAACCCAATCAGGCTAACAGCAGACCTTTCAGCAGAAACATGTAATGCAAAAGAAAATGAGCCCCTCTATTCAACATTATTTTATTTTATTTTATTTTATTTTATTTTATTTTATTTTATTTTTGAGATGGAGTCTCGCTCTGTCGCCCAGGCTGGAGTGCAGTGTCATGATCTCGGCTTACTGCAAGCTCCACCTCCTGGGTTCATGCCATTCTCCTGCCTCAGCCTCCTGAGTAGCTGGGACTACAGTGCCCACCACCACACCCGGCTAATTTTTTTTTTTTTTTTTTTTTTTTTTGTGGAGACAGGGTTTCACTGTGTTAGCCAGGATGGTCTCGAGCTCCTGACCTCGTGATCCACCCACCTTGGCCTCCCAAAGTGCTAGGATTACAGGCGTGAGCCACTGCGCCTGGCCTATTCAACATTATTAAAGAAAACAGCTTCCAATCAGGAAGTTCATATCCAGCCAAAATAAGCTTTAAGTAAAGGAGAAATAATATCCTTTTCAGACCAAAAAAAAAAAAAATTAAGCGTATTTGTTACCACCAGACCTGTCTTACAAGAAATCAAGAAGGAAGTGCTAAAACTGGAAAGGAAAGACCATTATTGGCCACTACAAAAACACACTTAAGTACATAGACCAGTGGCCCTAGAAAGTAATCATACAAACAAGTCTGCATAATAACCAGCTAACAACATGATGACAGGAACAAATCGGCATATATCAATACTAAACATGAATGTAAGTGGGCTAAATGCCCTAAGTAAAAGTCACAGGGTGGCAAGTTGGATTAAAGAAGTAAGACCCAACTCTATGCTGTCTTCAGAAAAACCCATCTGATATTCTCATATTTAATGACAGCCATAGGCTCAAAGTAAAAGAATAGAGAAAAATCTACCAAGCAAATGGAAAGCAGAAAAAATCAGGGGTGGCTATTCTAATTTCAGACAAAACAGACTTTAAACCAACAAAAATAAAAAAGACAAAGTAGGGCATTATACAATGGTGAAAGACTCAGCTTAACAAGAATACCTAACTATTCTAAATGTGTACGCACCCAACACAGGCACACTCAGATGCATAATGCAAGTCTTTAGAGACCAATGAAGAGACTTGGACAACCACACAATAATAGTGAAGGATAGCAACACCTCACTGACTTTATTAGATAGATCATTGAGGCAGAAAATTAACCAAGATATAAATGACCTGAGCACAACATTTGACCAAATGGACCTAATAGACATGTGCAGAAAACTTCACCACAAAACAACAGAAAATACATTCTTCTCATCTGTACATGGTGCATGCTCTAAAATCAGCAACACAATCAGACATATAGCAATCCTCAGCAAATTAAAAAAGAATGAAATTACACCAACCATGGTATCCAACCACAGTGCAATCAAATTACAAATCAACGCTGAGAATATTGCTCAAAACCACATAATTACATGAAAATTAAACAATTTGCTTCTGAATGACATCTGGGTAAACAACGAAATTAAAGCAGAAATCAAGAAATTCTTTGAAAGTAGCATATGAACAGACACTTCTCAAAAGAAGACATTTATGCAGCCAACAGAAATATGAAAAAATGCTCATTGTCACTGGTCATTAGAGAAATGCAAATCAAAACCACAATGAGATACCATCTCATGCCAGTTAGAATGGTGATCATTAAAAACTCAGGAAAAAACAGATACTGGAGAAGTTATGGAGAAATAGGCATGCTTGTATACTGTTGGTGGGAGTGTAAATTAGTTCAACCATTGTGGAAAGCAGTGTGGTGATTCCTCAAGGATCTAGAACCAGAAATACCATTTGACCCAGAAATCTCATTTCTGGGTATATACTCAAAGGATTATAAATAATTCTACTATAAAGACACATGCACACATATATTAATTGCAACACTATTCACAATAGCAGAGACTTGGAACCAATCCAAATGTCTATCAATAATAGACTGGATAAAGAAAATGTGGCACATATACACCATGGAATACTATGCAGCCATAAAAAAGGATGAGTTCATGTCCTTTTCAGGGACATGGATGAAGCTGGAAACCATCATTCTGAGCAAACTGACACAGGAACAGAAAACCAAACACCTCATGTTCTCACTCGTAAGTGGGAGTTGAAAAATGAGAACACATGGACACAGGGAGGGGAACATCACACACTGGGACCTGTTGGGGGGTGGAGTGCTAGGGGAGGGATAGCGTTAAGAGAAATACCTAATGTAAATGACAAGTTGATGGGTGCAGCAAACCAACATGGCACATGTATACCTATGTAACAAGCCTGCACGTTGTGCATATGCATCCCAAAACTTAAAGTATAATAATAATTAAAAAAAAATAACCCAAACAACAGACACCAGGACCTACCTGAGGGTGAAGGGTGGGAAGTGGGTGAGGATATAAAAACTTCCTATCAGGTACTATTCTCATCACCTGGTTGATGAAATAATCTGTATACTAAACCCCTACAATACACAATTTTCCTATATAACAAATATGCACTTGTACCCCTGAACCTTAAATGAAAGTTAAAAAATAAATAAAATGCATATTCATTAATAAATAAATTTCTGTTTTTAAGCCACCCCAAAAGAGTATAATATTGTATGTAAATAGTTTGGAAAAGTAGCATTAACTTTAACGTAAGAGACAAAATGCACATTTGCTACTTTGTATAGTATTTGATTACTTATCATTTATTTATGATCTTCTATATATACTGAAAACCATTTCATTTATTACCTGCAGAATTTCAATAACATTGCTGTAAACACTGTTTTGGCTTGTGATGCTGTAACACATTACCTGAGACTGAATAATTTATAAAGAACAGAAATTTATCTTTTATAGTTCTGGAGGCTGGCAAGTCCAAAATCAAGATGCTGACAGGTTCATTGTCTGATGAAAGCTGCTATCTGCTTCCAAGGTGAAGCCTTGTTGTTGCATCCTCCAGAGGGGAGGGATACTGTCTTCTCACATAGTAGAAGGCAGATAGGCAAGCTAGCTAAATGCTGCATGAAGATACTTTTCTAAGGGCCTTAATCCCATGCATTGAGGAGCACTCTTAACTCAGTTACCTCCCAAAGGCCCCATCTTTAATACCATCACCTTGGCCATTAGGTTTCAACATCTGATTTTGAAGGGGATATAGTCAAGCCATAGTAAATACCAAGTTATTTATTTTCAGAAACTTATTTATGAAGTCATTTTTCCATGCAAACTCTACGAATATTCACTTTCACTTTTAGATTTAGATGAAGTTTTCATAAAAGCAAAAACAATGAAATGGTTGCATGTCTACCCTCCTCACTTTGGTTTCTCTGCCATGATTTGGCTTACTCTGCTTTCTAATCCCTATAGACATACTTAGAGAAGCACCTTGTGTATGGGGTAAAATTATAAAGATATTTGCTAAGTTAATGATTTCATTTAGTTGAAATTACTTTTGAAGTTATTTTATATTCTTTTACATTGCCCTTAGAAACATTGCATTTAATATGATTTTGGTATGTAACCCTAGAGAGTAACAGGTATAACAAGTGAAAATATATTTATAAGATTGGTAATTATGACATACAATAGGGAATACCTATATAAAATATAATGTAACATTTAATAAACATTTGACATTTTAATGAAATAAAAGTGATAATATAAAGTTGAATTCATACATGTTAACTATAGATACAATGGAATTTCTAATGTACTGTTATCTATTAGTTTTCGGCTTCTGGCTACAGATCAAGAGCTGAAAATCTAGCTTAGACTGTAGAACTAGGGAATAATAAAAAGCAGGAAAGGAGGAGTAAAACATCTTTAGGTAATATGAATTAACTTATGGTAATTAACTAAATTTTCCCCTTCTCCACTTTTCTTATTTATCATATTATATAAAATGAAATTTGCTGGGTTTTGGAGTCAAATATTTTAAAAATTATATTCTAGAAAAATAAATTATATGTGTGCAGTATATATTTTAAAAGTAGTACTTGTTATAATTTAGAGAAATACTCATAAGTGTTTAAATAATATAAATGGGGAAGGAACTCATAATGGATTCACGAATTTCCTTTGTATGTTTTTTACTTTACCCCGACTAGAGTTTCCAATTTTATAATTGTATGTGAGGGAATGTAGTTACTCCATTGTTTCCCCACACATTGCCTAGCATGCTGGTTAGCACTCACTAGGTCTTCGTTGAAGACTTGGTTGGTTTTCTGCCCATCTGCTACTAGCACAAGGCACATTTGTTTATACATTTCTGTATTCAGTAACCAGTCAGTCAACATCTGTCCTATGTGAGCTACCCACAGCAGGACAAAGTCACAGCAAATTGTCAGTGCACACACAGGAGGAGTGAAGCTGACTGAATTTCTGGGAGTGCCTGGACAATATGCCAAGAGCTAGTCTGTGAAGAGAAAGTAGAGTCAGTGGATTTAGGGGCAGGTCAGGGTGAAATGCTGAGTCAGCACGGTAGGAGAGATCAAGTAGGAGTAGAGGCAATCACAAGAATCAGAAACTGGCACGGTACACCCAGTACAGGAATGAGGGCAAAGTGCAGCCACTCATGACAAGTCACAAGACAAGAAATTAGTTCTTAGATTCCCTTCAAAAGCCTGAGACATTGCGATACAAAGCTCTGGTCTTCCAAACAGAAGTCACTGGAAAAATCTCTTGGGGAGTTAAGCAGTAAGTTTTAGAATATATATGTAATGATCATTTCTTTCCTTGAGCATAGGAACTTCGGTCTTGTTCCTTGATAAACTCCATGAACACAATACACTGTCTGGAACGTAGTAGGTATTTAATAAATATTTATCAAATGAACAAATACAGGAACATCTGCAGTGAGTCTTCTGAGGGCTGAGGCTTCAATAAGATGCATGCATTTTCTTTTTTGTATTCATTCAATCAACCAAATAAGCAAAAAATTATGAATCTCATATATGCATAAAACTATGGGGAGTGCACATATATACATGCAATATAATTGCTATCCTTAATGAGTTTTCAATCTCATAGAAACTGCAAAACCTTCACATAAAGCTATAATAAATAAGAAAATAGTATGCCACAAGTGAGATGTACACAAGGTAAACTGGAAGTGATGAACTCTGGCCTCAGATTAAGAGAAGTCTGTGTGAAGGGGGTGATAATTCAGCTGAGTATTGAAGGACAGGGAAGCTTGATGCTAATTAAGGTGGGAAACAACCTATGTAGAAAGAAGGGTAACCAGAAAAGCACAGAACTAATAAATTGCCAGTTGAGAAATAGGTAGTAATCCAATTTGCTTGAGAATGTGAGACATGTTGGAAAGAGAATAGTAGGAAAAGAAGCAGGAAAGGTAGCATGGGTAATTATTAGGGTGATTCTCATTAACCAGGCTAAGGAGAATTAAACTCTACTGTGGAATAGTTGGAAGCTTTGGTCAGGGGAAAGGCATAAACCAAAGCTTTTCTTTAGGAAGACGATCTGATAACATATATCCTGGGGTAAATCAGAGAAGGAACTAGTACAAAATAGAATGTCATGCAGGAGACCATTGCCACAGCCAAGAATAAACAAACTTCAAAAGCAGCAAAGATGAGGCAAAGTCGCACATATTTTAGTAAAAAAAGTTTTTAAAAATAAATTTTACTGAAGAAAACATGTCCTTTAGTGAAACATAAGGCCCTATTTTTCGTATGGCATATAATTTAAAAATTTCAAAACACTTTGCATTCATAGGTGCAGGATAAATTGGTACGTTGTGTTTCATGAATAACATAATTTTCAATTCAAATAATACATTGGTCTATTTGATTTGAAGGTCATGTACTTTTTTGTCATTTTAAATTTTTTGTTTTTAATTGTTGTGAGTACATGGTAGATGTATATATTTATGGGGTACATGAGATGTTTTGATACAGGCATGCAATGAATAATAAATGAGCCCTCTTGTTTGATGAAACAGGTGTGGAAGTTAAGGAATGAATTAACTTATAATAATTAACTGAATTTTCCCCTTCTACACTTTTCTTATTCATCAGACATATTATAAAAAATGAGATTTGCTGGGATTTGGAGTCAATAATTTTTAAAATTATATTCTAGAAAAATAAATTGATACAGAATTGTCATTGGAATAAGTCATGTCACAAGGAAATATGTCTAGATAACAAAGGCCTTCTGAGCCCTGAACAATAGCAATGATATTGTAAATGCTATTATAGAATTAACAATGTAACCATCTGAAAAGGACTTTCTTGGTGTTTCAAAGGTGGAACGTCAGCTTGGTTTGAAGTTTGTACCGTTTCTATCATAAATAAAGTTTTGGCTTATTGTTGGAAAAAATTAAAATAATCCCTCTTTATGCAGCATGATGACTAAAATTGTTCATCTAATAAAAGTAATTTCTGAATTTTGCTATTTTTCCCATTTTGATGTTGCTTTGGTGGTCCCAATTTGATCGCATATAAACATTAATTCATTTATCAAAACCTGAAACATTCTAAATTTCTGATTTGTCATACAAATATAGATCCGCTTATCCTACCCTGATATAACTGCAAAATACAAGGTGAATGTATGAGTACATACATTCATGAAACATGAAAAGAGTCCCTGAATTAAAAGCATTATGATCAATCATTAGCAAACAGAAGCCGCTATTTGCACTAGAAAAATATGAAGAGGATTTTTTGTTTTAAAATTGCATTCTTCACACTTAAACCAGTTGCAGATGGCATCAAGCAAGCAATTTTTAGAACTGATTTTATGAGATTACTTACCAATGTGAGTACTGAGAAGTTATTTTTGCTGAGTCTTCTACAGTACCTTGAGGACCAAAATTCCTGAATTTAACTTTAAAATGACCTGAATCTGCATTTCATAGGCCAGTAGGTATAGTAAAATTGGAAAGGGATGCATGCAAAGCTTGCAACTATTAAGCATCTCCAATTAAAGTAGGCCTGACATTTCTGTAAGTATTAATGTGAGGGTATAAAAATAAATTATATTTTTAAAGTTCTTTATTTCTCTATTCAGCCCAGCAGAAAATTTTTTCTGTCTCATCTTTTTCTCTTCGCATGTAAAATTATCATTTAACGGCCTACAGTTTATTACTGCTGAAGTTTCTTTTTTTAAGTCTTTATGTGTTTGAAAAATTTTACTCACATACACACCTACAGTAATTTCTAAAGAGCAAACAAATGAAAAAGAGCATCTCGTTTTCATATAAATCCACCCAACAGTTTAGGTAAATCTATTCTTGCTCTCTGATGTGAAGATGTGCAGGGAAAAAAAAATCAAACTAGAGGCAAGAACAAACAAACCAAAATCAGTCCCTGGAAAACTGTTGGCTCATTGTCATCAAAATAATTGGGTGTCAGAAGGAAACAAAAGTGTTTATCTCATAAAAGCAACCCCGGCAGAATAGCTTTAAATTGCTCAATTTCCTATGCCACAAAGAGAACTGAAATTAAACACATCTTGGGATATTTGCTTTTCGTCTTGCTTTTCTAAGATATTCCCTGTCAAATCTTTATCAAAGGTCATTGGTAATCATATTTAAAAGATAAAAATTCAGATGACTTTATTCCTCTGGTTTTAATGATCAGAAAAAGACATTTGTATCCACAATAAGGAGAAACCCTTTCTAAATCCAATAATATTCTCTATTTCTTTAGTAATGTACTATATTATATTTTAAATATGTATATCAGTTCTAAATTTAATTTAATAAATACCTGAAAGCCTACTGCATGCTGGGGACTTGCAGAAATAAATGGATATAGGGAGGTGTCTGTGATGTGATTCCTGTCCTCAATGTTTAAAGTATGTAACATATTGAAGAAATGACAAATGAGTCTGACAAATGGGTATAATGTAGCTGATGTGATGGTATTTACTGGAAGATAATTTGGGAAGGTATTTTGAGACCAGATCTTGGATAGTGTTAGTTTCTTGCTTAAAAATTGTGAATAATCACTCTGAAATTTTACTTCCTGAGTGGATATTCTGGCTCCATTATTTATTGATCCTAGATAAATTAATTTTAATGATTTTCAGTTTCTTTATTTATAAAATGGGCAGAATAGTACCCATTTTATCAATTATTTATAAGAATTAAGTAAATTAAGTGTAATGCCTGGCATACAGTTGGGCTTAGCTGTCTGACTTGTTTTTGATCAATGAGATATAGATGGAAGTAAGATTCCTTGTTCCTAGCAAAGGCCTTAAGAGATAGTACATGATCCTGCTGACCTTCTTGCATAATGCTGTGATTTTTATGAGAAGAGTATTTCTGAGGTAGCAACTGCTCCCTCAGCCTGAACTCCAGTATGAAACATATGAAACAAAACTAAACCTGACCAGATGCCTGGAAAGAGCTCAGCTAATGTGCATTATGAAACAAAGCTGCTGCAGCCAACCCACAAACCCGTAAGCAATTTTACATACTTGTTATTTAGTGTTATTTTGGGTGTTTTTTAGTGAGGCATTTTTGCAATAATAGCTGACTAATAACAGCACTCTATATATGTTAGCAAATATTACCTTTAATACAATCTGAAATAGCAATTCTGATTCACTAAACAGTCTTTCATCTAAGCCAGAACCAGAGTAGATTCTGTAGGTGGAGATAGTAACATGAGTTAGACACGGTTCCTGCCCTCCTTTATGCTATTCATTATGGAAAATACAAAAAGGACACAGATGCAAATATCATGCCATGCCACAAGTACAAAGCAAATGTTTTGGCATTCAGAAGGAGACATCAGTTGCAGGAAAATGAATCTGGACAAAGTTTGTGGAAGTGTGGGCATTTGTGCTGAGCTTTGAAAAGGAAGTAAGGATTTTAATAGAACAGCTATTATATGGCTTTTATTGCCTAAATATTCTCTGATTGATTTAATGTTTCTAAATCCCAAAGCAAGGTATGTGAGTTTTTTTGAAAAAATTAGTTATAATATTCGAAGACCCAAACAACATTAGTTCATTGATTTAATAGTTCTCTGTTCCTTACAGAGTACCATGTAGGCGTGTATGTGCATCCTCATTCCTATTTATACAAGGAGGAGGAGCCTAAAAGCATAAGAAATGTTTTGACCTGTTCGTAGAACATTTTTGCTACTGAGAGTTTAACTATTGTGTTAAAATCTGAGAAAGAGAGAGAGAGAGATTATATGAAGTTTTGGTGTTTGGTTTTATGAGATTTAGGACAGTTCAATATGTTTTAAAAAGTAGCTAGAAATTAAAGCCATTCCTTTCCATTCATTTATGCATCTGTGTTTTATTTGCTTTCTCTCAATAGTTCTATAGTGAGATTCTCCTTTTTCAAATGTACCACCCATATGGCCTTGATTTAACTAGTCTATGAGTTACTAACTATAGAATCTATGCCTTGCCTCCTTGATATGTCTGAGGCCTGTTGGGACAAGTTCTGGCCTTCTACTCTTGTATTTGGGGAGGTGTTAAACTTCTTGGGGAATGTCACTTCATTTATTTCTGTGTGAGTTCAGTTGTGTGTTCAGTACGTGTTTATGCTGTAGGGGTGGGGAAAAGTAGAAGAAACAGAAAGGTTTGTGTTCTGCTCATCTGAAACCCTTTATGTGGCTTTTATTGTCCAAATATTCTGTGGGAAATATAGCCCCCATAGGGTTTTTCTGATAATCTTTGTAGGACATTAAATCATCTTTTACATCATCTTAATTATCATCTTAGTCATTACTACTATAACTAACATTTATAGAGCTATCAATTATGTGTCAAGTACTTTACATGGAAAATTTTTTAATATTTAAAATACTTAAATGAGGGAAATATTATTTATTTCCTCACTTTACAGAGGAAGAAATATATGAAATGGAATGATTAGACAATTTGTACTAGGCCACACAGCTAGTAAGTCACAGAAGTAGAATTCACACTCAGATGTGTCTGACAGGAGAGACTGTACTAGTACTCCTTCTTCCATACATTTCAGTTAGTTATTCAGAGAACAATTAGAGTTTCTTATCCACGTCAGTACTCTCTGCTGCTGGAAAGTCAATAAAGTGTTTTGTACATGGCAGCTATAACAGTTAAATAAATATTTAGCGGTTAAATAAATATTGAATAAATGACAGACTGAAAACTAAAAGAGTCTGGCATTTTAATGGAGAGGTTCTACTCACCAACCTTGCCAGTTCTTTGGAAGACCAATGTCAGGTAACACAGCTACTATTCTCAAGTAAGTCTCGGGCAATTCTGGAAATTATATTAATGTACTGAGTATGCAACTTCCAAAATGCTTTATATTTGACAATGGGAATAACTTCCACTTTGGGAGAAAAAAATCAATCATCAAGTATGTTTATGTTCATTTTGATTTCTAAATCATATATTCTATACTCTTCAAAATCAACTCAAGGAACAGAAGTTTCTCTTGGTATTTCCTAAATAAGCTGCAAAGGCACCATACGAAAAAGTCTAGTGTCCAAAATTTATGACTTTTATGTTGTCCTTTACTGTGGATTTGTTGTGCCAGTATATTACTTTATGGAAGAATGTCTTAGTGGTTAAGAATTTGACACAGTGAATCTGATAGATTTAAGCTCAAGTCATAGCTAGCTGTATAAGCCTGGAAAAGTTATTTAATGTCTTTGAAATTTAATATCTTCATCTCTAAAATAAGGATCTGTAAACATATATTGAAGACCACTATTTGCTAGGTACTGTGCTAGAATCTGGTGATAGATCAAGATCACAAATATGAATTTATAATTAAAATTGTAGCTACCAAGAACTCAGGTATATGATGCTATAAAAACATTTAATATAGGCAATTGATCTAGACATGGAGATGAAGGAAAGATCTCCTTAAGAATGTGATGTAGAGAAAGAGTAAGAGATAGGTAATGTAAAAAGAGGATGCTAAGATAGTTGTGAGTATTAAATAAAATCATATATGGAATGCACAAAACCTGACACATAGTAAGTAGTTAATACATGTTGCTTTTTATGTACATTATTAGTATTTTTGTTTTCTTTGGCATATATTTTGGTTATGTATTGCTGCAGAAAGAAATACCTAAAACAGTGTTTAAAATAACCATTTTATTATATCATCTGATTGTATAGCTCAGGTTTTGAGAAAAAACTTGCTCAGGCAATTGGTCTCTTATTTGATGTGACATTTACTGTGACATCTTGGGCTAAAGGATCTACTCCCAAGATGGCTTTTGTGACTCATCCACGTCAGGTGACTTGGTTTTCCTTGGCATCTTTATTTCTTCACATGGAAACTCATCCACCAGTTCTTTTCCATATGGCTTGATTTTCTCATGACATGGTGGTCTCAGAGTAGTCACGTTTTTAAATGAAAGTTCACATCTCCAATAGTGCATGTACCAAGACAGGAAGTAAAAAGACCCATTATCTTAATACTTGGGTCTGAAAGAGTATTGCATCATTTCTACCATATTCTATGGGTCAAGCAGGGTTTGCATAGATTTAAGAAGAGGAAACATAGAGCTCATCTCTCAATGAATATCAGTTTAAAAATTGGTGGTCATTCTTAATCTACAACAAAATGAAAAATTATACATTTATTATATGCTCATAAAATTTATGACAATGTCTACAATGATTATAAAAAATTTTGCAATTAATCTTGGTGTTCTAGAAAAATGTAGCCATTTGAGTGTCGAGAGATGTGGCTTCTGGCCCGTACTTCTCATTAAATGCCAATGTGGCTTTGAGCAATCAGATTAACTTCTCAATGCTTAGTTCTCTATTCATAAATCAGCCTTTGTTGGGTAACACCTAGGGGTAAGGCACTACAGCAAAAATTAGGATGCCTCACTACAAGGGACTGATAATTTTGTTTGAATTGGACCAAATTATTTGTAAACTATAGAATTGCTTCCTGCTGTAAAGATTTGTGATTTGTAGAGATTTGTTAACTTTGGCAGAAGACTAATATTGGTGCCAAATATGAAATTTAACACAATTCAAGTAAGATCTTCTTAGTTTTCATGAACAGAGAAGTTGACATCTTTAGGAGAAGGATAAAACCTCTTCAAATAGTTCCCACTTACAGAGAGTTTTCCTGTGTGATAATGAGGTTATTTAGGGTGAATATGTATGTCTAAAATTTTCTATTATCTAACATGTTGGCCTAAGTATTTTTCAAATTGTTCTCTTAAAAAGATTTACTTAACATGGTTTTATTGTCTACCTGTGTATTAGTCTGTTCTCACACTGCTAATAAAGACACACCCAAGACTGAGTAATTTATAAAGGAAAGAGGTTTAAATGACTCACTGTTCCACATGGCTGTGGAGGCCTCACAATCACGGCAGAAGGCAAATGAGGAGCAAAGTCACATTTTACATGGCAGCAGGCAAGAGAGCTTGTACAGGGGAACTCCTATTTATGGAACCATCAGATCTCATGAGACTTATTTCCTATTATGAGAACAGTCCTGGAGAAACTGCCCCGATGATTTAATTATCGCCACCAGGCTCTGCCCTTGACAAGTGGGAATTATTATTACAATTCAAAATGAGATTTGGTTGGGGACACAGTGAAACCATATCAACATATAACTATCTTTCATTGATGCATAAGTTAATTATTGTGTAATTATATATTATAATTATTGTGATTTTAACTGTCATCTCTATGCTGATGCTTCACAAACCTATATTTCTCTAGCCTTAGGTTCTGCCTAGGGTTTCAAATTGTTTTACACATAAATATGTGAGTGTGCCAGAGGCATCTCAAATCCAATAAATCTTAAAAGGAAACACTCATCTGGCCTTCCTCAAACCTGATTTTTTTATCTTTATTTCAAATTTAAGTAAATGGCATCACCATCTACCAATATTCATGAGTTCCACATCCTGTAAGACATAAAAAAACTCTAGAAAGTTTTCATGCTAATTGTTCTCAAATTATTTCCCTTCTGTCACTCTACATTACCACTGCCCTATCTGGTCAGCTACCACTCTAAAATTTTGCAAAACACTCCTAACTAAACTAGCTTTCTTTGTCTTCAGTATTGTCATCCTTACATCCATCTTCTAAGAATACAGGCAGAGTAATTCTCTAAAATCAAATGGGATTGTTGCATTCTGCTGCTTAAATTTGTTAATGACATAATTGTATTTAAATTGTATATACGTTATGTTCTCTTTCATCTCTAGAAATATGTGCTTAATGTTCCCTTTGTCTATGATGTTTCACTCTCACACACAAAATTTCAGACTGTCACCATTCAGATTATACCTCTACTATGAGGCCTTGGGCAAGCTATTTATATTTTAATTTTATTGTTTAAAATTATTTTATTAACAAATAATTGTATATATTTATGAGGTATAGTATTTTGATATATGTTTGCAATATGGAATGAATAAAACAGCTAATTAACAAATTTATCACCTCATACACTTATCTTTTTGTTGTAAAAACATTTAAAAACTAGTCTTTCAGGATTTTGAAATATACAATGCATTATTACTTATTATAGTCACCATTCTGTGCAATATATCACTAAAGCTTATTTCTCCTAAGTGAAACTTTGTACCTCTTCATCAACATCTCCTGTCTCCCAAACACACCCTCATCTAGCCTCTGTAACCTTTATTTTGCCCTCTACTTCTATGTGTTCAATTTAAATCTAAAAAAGTTAGATATAAGTGAGATTGTGCACTATTTACCTTTCTGTGCCTGGCTTATTTCACTTAGCATAATGTTTTCCATATACATATATATATATACACACACACACACACACACACACACACGTTGTTGCAAATGACAGTATTACTCCTTTTTTAAGGCTGAATAGTATTTTATTGTGTATATGTATCATATTTTCTTTAGCAATTCATCTGATGGTGAACACCTAGGTTTCTGGATTGCATGTTAATTCCATTTTTAATTTTCTAAGGAAACTTTATACTTTTTCCCATAATGGTTGTATTAATTTACATTTTCACAAACAGTACACAAGGAATCCCTTTTCTTCACCTCCTTGCCAACATTTGTTATCTCTTCTTACCTTTTTTATAAAGCCATTCTAATCAGCGTAAGGTGATACCTCATTGTAGTTTTAATTTGCATTTTCCTGATGATCAGTGATGATGAGCATTTTTTCATATATCTGCTGGCCATTTGTATGTACTCTTTTAAAAATGGGTTATTTGTCCAGATGTTGTTTGGGTTTTTTTAAAATTATCATTATACTTTAAGTTTTGGGATACATGTGCAGAACGTGCAGGTTTGTTACATATGTATACACGTGCCATGGTGGTTTGCTGCACCCATCAACTCGTCATCTACATTAGGTATTTCTCCTAATGCTATCCCTCCCCTATTACCCCACCCACCGACAGGGCCCAGTGTGTGATGTTCCCCTCCCTCTGTCCTCATTGTTACTTTTTGTCCTGTTATTGAGATGGTTGATTTTCTTATATATTTTGTATATTAGCCCCTTATCAAATTTATAATTTGTAAATATTTTCTCCCAAACTTTGGGTTTTCTCTTCACTCTAATAATTGTTGTTGTTTTCTTTTTTGATATGCAAACACATTTTACTTTAATGTAATCTCATTTTTAAAATTTTTGCTTTTGTTGTCTGTGGTTTTGGGATTATATTCAATAAATCATTGCCCAGACCAATGTCATGGAACATTTTTCCTGTGTTTTATTCTAGAATTTTTACAGCTTCCAGTCTTATGTTTAAGTCTTTAATTCATTTTGAGATTTTTGTATATGGTGTGAGATAAGGGTCCAATGTGATTCTTCTGCTTATGGACATCAAGGTTTCCCAACACCATTTATTGAAAAGACCATCTTTTGTCCATTATATTTTCCTGGCACCTTTGTCAAAAATCAATTGACCATAAATACGTGGATTTATTTTTGGGCTCTGTATCCTGTTTCATTGGTCAATGAATCTGTTTTTATGCCAGTATCATGCTGTTTTGATTGTTATAGCTTTGTAATAGATTTTGAACTCAGTTAATGTGACATCTCCAGTTTTGTTATTTTCTCCTCAAAATTGCTTTGGCTGTTTGAAGTCTGTGTGGTTCCCTACAAATTTTAGGACTATTTTTTTATTTCTGTGAAGAATGACATTGAAATTTTGATAGGGATTACATTGAATCTGTAGATTGATTTGGATAGTATGGGCATTTTAACTCTATTTATGCTTCCAATCCATGAACATGAGATAGTTCATGTTTATTTGTGTCATCCATAGTTTCTTCAATTAATGCTTTATAATATTTAGTGTACAAATCTTTCACCTCCCTGAATAATTTACTCATATATTTTATTTTTTGATACTATTGTGAATATTATTGATTTTTAAATTTACTTTTTGAACAGTCTATTGCTAGTGTAAAGAAATACTACTAATTTTTGCATATTGATTTTGTACCCTGAAACATCACTGAATTTGTTTATTAGTTCTAACAAGTTTTTTTGGTGGCATATTTAGGCTTTTCTATATATATCATGTGATCAGCAGATGAGATATTTTAATTTTTCCTTTTCTATTTGGATGCCTTTTATTTCTTTTTCTTGTCTAACTTATCTGTCTATGACTTCCAGTGCTATGTTAAATAGAAGTGATGAGAGTGGACATCCTTGTCTTGTTCTTGATCTTAGAGTAAAAGCTTTCAACTTCTCACCATTGAGTATGATGTTAACTGTGGGCTTTTTAAATATTGCATTTATTGTGTTGAGGTACAATTTTACACCAAAGTTGCTAAGAGTTTTTATTCATAAAAGAATGTTGAATTTTGTCAAAAGCTTTTTTAGTATCGATTAAGCTGACCATTTGGTTTCTGTCCTTTATTCTGTTAATATGGTGTATCACATTTACTGCTTTATGTATGTTAAAATATTCTTGTATCCCAGGGATAAATCTGAATTCATCATGGAGAATGATTCTCTTAATGTGCTGTTAACATCAGTTTTCTAGTATTTTGTTGAGAATTTTTGCATCTATGTTCATCAGAGATATTAGCCTGTAATTTTCTTTTTTATTTTTATTTATTTTTTTATTATTATTATACTTTAAGTTTTAGGGTACATGTGCACAATGTGCAGGTTAGTTACATATGTATACATGTGCCATGCTGGTGTGCTGCACCCATTAACTCATCATTTAGCATTAGGTATATCTCCTAATGCTATCCCTCCCCCCTCCCCCTACCCCGCAACAGTCCCCAGAGTGTGATATTCCCCTTCCTGTGTCCATGTGTTCTCATTGTTCAATTCCCACCTATGAATGAGAACATGCGGTGTTTGGTTTTTTGTCCTTGTGATAGTTTACTGAGAATGATGATTTCCAATTTCATCCATGTCCCTAGAAAGGACATGAACTCATCATTTTTATGGCTGCATAGTATTCCATGGTGTATATGTGCCACATTTTCTTAATCCAGTCTATCATTGTTGGACATTTGGGTTGGTTCCAAGTCTTTGCTATTGTGAATAATGCCGCAATAAACATACGTGTGCATGTGTCTTTATAGCAGCATGATTTATAGTCCTTTGGGTATATACCCAGTAATGGGATGGCTGGGTCAAATGGCATTTCTAGTTCCAGATCCCTGAGGAATCGCCAAAATTGAAAAATGGGATCTAATTAGCCTGTAATTTTCTTTGCTTGTCATGACCTCGTCTATCCTTAGTGTCAGGGTAATGCTGGCCTTGCAAAATGAGTTTGGAAGTATTCTCTCTTCACTTTGATTTTTGGGGAGAGACTGAGAATGATTGCTATTAGTTATTTAAATGAGTGATAGAATTCTGCTATGAAGCCTATCCTGGGCTTTTCTTTAATGAGAGATGTTTTATTATTGATTCAATCTTTTTACTCATTTTGGTCTGTTCAGATTTTCTATTTCTTCTTGATACAGCATTGATACTTTGTGCATTTCTAGGAATTTATTCATTTTTTCTACATTAAACTATTTTTTGGCATATTATTTTTCATAGGAGTCTCTTATGATCCTTTTTATTTCTGTGGTATTACTTGTAATTTGTCCTATTAGTTTATGATTATATTTATTTGAGGCATATCTCTTTTTTGGTTTGGCTAAATGTTTGTAAATTTTATTTATATTTTCAAATAATCAACTTAGTTTTATTGATCTTTCTATTGTCTTTCTAGCATATATTTCATTTTTTTCTGCTCTGATGTTTATTATCACCTTCCTACTACTGATTTTAGACTTATGTTAATTTTTTTGTTCCTTGAGATGTAACATTTAGTTGTTTACCTGAGATCTGTGTTATTTTTTTCACGTTGGCATTTGTTGTTATAAACTTTCCTCTTATGATGGTTTATTTTTCTGTGCAGAAGTAGATCCCATTTGGCAATTTTTGCTTTTGTTGCAATTGCTTTTGGTGATTTCATCATGAAACTTTGCCTGTGCCTATGTCCTGAGTGGTATTGCCTAGATTTTCTTCTAGGGTTTTTATTGTTTTGGGTTTCACGTTTAAGTCTTTAATCCATCTAGAGTTAAGTTTTGTATAAAGTGTAAAGAAGGGGCACAGTTTCAATTCTCCGCATGTGCCTAGCCTGTTCTCCCAGCACCATTATTAAACAGGGAATCCTTTTCCCATTGCTTGTTTTTGTCAGGTGTCTCAAAGATCTGATGGATGTAGATGTGTGGTCTTATTTCTGAGTTCTCAATTCTGTTTTTCAGTTCTTTCATTACTCTTTTACAATGTTGTCATCTTTCTTTGTGCTTTGTCATATTTTTTGTAGCGGTGTACTTTAATTACTTTATCTTTTAAGTATCAATTGGAGGCTTTTTTCTTTGTGGTTACCATGAATCTTATAGAAAACATTTTTTTATAGTTTTAATGTCCTAATTCAACCTGATAATACCTTACTACAATCACATACAAAGGCTCTATAATTTTGCTTCCCCCCTCCACATATTATTCTATTGATGTCATACTTTATATATATTTATATTGTTTATCTGTTAACCAGTTGTTTACAGCTATAACTGATTTAATACTTTGTCTTTGTTTTACTTTTTTTTTATTATACTTTAAGTTCTGGGGTACATGTGCAGAACATAGAGGCTTGTTACATAGGTAAACATGTGCCATGGTGGTTTGCTGCACCCATCAACCCGTCATCTACTTTAGGTATTTCTCCTAATGCTATCCCTCCCCTACTCTACCATGCCCTGACAGGCTCTGGAGTGTGATGTTCCCCTCCCTGTGTCCATGTGTTATCACTGTTCACCTTCTACTTATGAGTTAGAACATGTGGTGTTTGGTTTTCTGTTCCTGTTAGTTTGCTGAGAATGATGGTTTCTAGCTTCATCTATGTTCCTCCAAAGAACATGAACTCATCCTTTTTTATGGCTTCCTAGTATTCCATGGTGTATATGTGCCAGATTTTCTTTATCCACTCTATCATTGATGGGCATTTGGGTATGTTCCAAGTCTTTGCTATTGTGAACAGTGCTACAATAAACATACGTGTGCATGTGTTTTTATAGTAGAGTGACTTATAATTCCTTGGGGATATACCCAGTAATGGCATTGTTGAGCCAAATGGTATTTCTAGTTCTAGATCCTTGAGTAATCGCCACACTGTCTTCCACAGTGGTTGAACTAATTCACACTCTCACCAACAGTGTAAAGTGTTCATGTTTCTCCACATCCTCTCCAGTATCTGTTGTTTCCTGAATTTTAATGATCTCCATTCTAACTGGCGTGAGATGGTATCTCGTTGTGGTTTTCATTTGCATTTCTCTAATGACCAGTGATGATGAGCGTTTTTTCATATGGCTGTGGGCCACATAAATGTCTTCTTTTGAGAAGTGTCTGTTCATATACTTTGCCCACTTTTTGATGGGGTTGTTTGCTTTTTTCTTGTAAATTTGTTTAAGTTCTTTTTAGATTCTGGATATTAGCCTTTTGTCAGATGGACAGATTGCAAAAATTTTCTCCCATTCTGTAGGTTGCCTGCTCATTCTGATGATAGTTTATTTTCCTGAGCAGAAGCTCTTTAGTTTAATTAGACCCCATTTGTCTATTTTGGCTTTTGTTGCCATTGCTTTTGGTGTTTAAGTCATGAAGTCTCTGCCCATGTTTATGTCCTGAATAGTATTGCCTAGGTTTTACTCCAGGGTTTTTATGGTTTTAGGTCTTACATTTAAGTCTTCAATCCATCTTGAGTTAATTTTTGTATAAGATGTAAGGAAGGGATCTACTTTCAGCTTTCTGCATATGGCTATCAAGTTTTCCCAACACCATTTAAGAAATAGGGAATGTTTTCCCCATTGCTTGTTTTTGTCAGGTTTGTCAAAGATCAGATGGTTAAATGTGTGATGTTATTTCTGAGGCCTCTTTTCTGTTCCATTAAGTTTTGGTACCAGTACCATGCTGTTTTGTTTACTATACCCTTGTAGTATAATTTGAAGTCAGGTAGCATGATGCCTCCAACTTTATTCTTTTTGCTTAGGATTGTCTTGGTTATGCGGGCTGTTTTGTGATTACATATAAAATTTTAAGTAGTTTTTTCCAATTCCGTGAAGAAAGCCAGTGGTAGCTTGATGGGGAAAGCATTGAATCTATAAATTACTTTGGGCATTATGGCCATTTTCACGATATTGATTCTTCCTATCTATGAGCATGGAATGTTTTTCCATTTGTTTTCAATTGTTTTTGTGTCCTCTCTTATTTCCTTGAGCAGCGGTTTGTACTTCTCCTTGAAGAGGCCCTTCACCTCCCTTGTAAGTTGTATTTCTAGGTATTTTATTCTCTTTGTAGCAATTGTGAATGGGAGTTCACTCATGATTTGGCTCTCTGTTTGTTTGTTATTGGTGTATAGGAAAGCTTGTGATTTTTGCACATTGATTATGTATCCTGAGACTTTACTGAAGTTTTTTATCAGCTTAAGAAGATTTTGAGCTGAGATGATGGGGTTTCCTAAATGTACAATCATGTCATCTGCAAACAGAGACAATTTGACTTCCTCTTCTCATAATCGAATACTCTTTATTTCTTTCTCTTGCCTGATTGCCCTGGCCAGAACTTCCAATACTATGTTGAATAGGAGTGGTGAGAGAGGGCATCCTTGTCTTGTGCCAGTTTTCAAAGGGAATGCTTCCAGTTTTGCCCATTCAGTGTGATATTGGCTGTGGGTTAGTCATAAATAACTTGTATTATTTTGAGATACATTCTATCAATAACTAATTTATAGAGAGTTTTTAGCATGAAGGGCTGTTGAATTTTGTTGAATGCCTTTTCTTCATCTATTGAGATAATCATGTGGTTTTTGTCTCTGGTTCTGTTTATGCGATGGATTACATTTATTGATTTGTGTTATGTTGAACCAACCTTGCATCCCAGGGATGAAGCCAACTTGATCATGGTGGATAAGCTTTTTGTTGTGCTTCTGGATTAGTTTCCTGTATTTAATTGAGGATTTTCACATTGATGTTCATCAGGGATATTGGCCTTAAATTTTCTTTTTTTGTTGTGTCTCTGCCAGGCTTTGTTATCAGGATGATGCTGGCCTCATAAAATGAGTTAGGGAGGATTCCCTCTTTTTCTATTGTTTGGAATAGTTTCAGAAGGAATGGTACCAGCTCCTCTGGTAGAATTCGGCCGTGAATCCATCTGGTCCTGGACTTTATTTCTTGGTAGGCTATTAATTACTTCCTCAGTTTCAGAACTTGCTATTGGTCTATTCAGGGATTCAACTTCTTCTTGGTTTAGTTTTGGTGGGTGTATGTGCCCAGGAATGTATCCATTTCTTTTAGATTTTCTAGTTTATTTGTGTAGAAGTATTTATAGTATTCTCTAATGGTAGTTTGTATTTCTGTGGGATTGATGGTGATATCCCCTTTATCATTTTTTATTGGGTCTATTTTATTATTTGCTCTTTTCTTCTTTATTAGTATTGCTAGTGGTCTCTCTATTTTGTTGATTTTTTCAAAAAACCAGCTCCTGCATTCATTGATTTTTTGAAGTGTCTTTCATGTCTCTATCTCCTTTAGTTCAGCTCTGATCTTAGTTATTTCTTGTCTTCTGCTAGCTTTTCAATTTCTTTGTTCTAGTTTCTCTAGTTATTTTAATTGTGATGTTAAGGTGTCAGTTTTAGATTTCTCCTGCTTTCTCTTGTGGGAATCTAGTGCTATAAATTTCCCTCTACACATTGCTTTAAATGTGTCCCAGAGATTCTGGTATGTTGTGTATTTGTTATCATTGGTTTCAAAGAACATCTTTATTTCTGCCTTCATTTCGTTATTTACCTAGTAGTCATTCAGGAGCAGGTTTTTCAGTTTCCATGTAGTTGTGTGGTTTTGAGTGAGTTTCTTAATCCTGAGTTCTAATTTGATTGTGCTGTGTTCTCAGACACTATTTGTTTGGATTTCTGTTCTTTAACATTTGCCGAGGAGTGTTTTACTTTCAGTTACGTGGTCAATTTTAAAATAAGCATGATGTGGTGCTGAGAAGAATGTATATTCTGTTGATTTGGGGTGTACAGTTCTGTAGATGTCTTTTAGGTCCACTTGGTCCAGAGCTGAGTTCAATTCCTGAATATCCTTGTTAATTTTCTGTCTTGTTGATCTCTCGACTGTTGACGGTAGAGTGTTAGAGTCTCCCACTATTATTGTGTGGGAGTCTAAGTCTCTTTGTAGGTCTCAAAAACTTGGTTTATAAATCTGGGTGCTCCTGTGTCAGGTGCATATATATTTAAAATAGTTAGCTCTTCTTGTTTCATTGATCCCTTTACCATTTTTTGATACACTTCTCTGTCTCTTTTGATCTTTGTTGGATTAAAGTCTGTTTTATCAGAGACTAAGATTGCAACCCCTGCTTCTTTTTAGCTTTTCATTTACTTGGTAAATATTCTTCCATCCCTTTATTTTGATCTTATGTGTGTCTTTGCATGTGAGATGGGTCTCCTCATTTCAGCATATCGATTGTTCCTTACTTTTTATCCAGTTTGCCAGTCTGTGTCTTTTAATTGGGGCATTTAGCTCGTTTACACTTAAGGTTAATATTTTTATGTGTGAATTTGATACTGTCATTTTGATGTGAGCTGGTTATTTTGCCCATTAGTTGATGCAGTTTCTTCATAGCATCGATGGTCTTTACAATTTGGCATGTTTTTGCAGTGGATAGTACTGGTTGTTCCTTTCCAAGTTTAATGCTTACTTCAGGAGCTCTTGTAAGGCAGGCCTGGTGGTGACAAAATCTCTCAGCATTTGCTTGTCTGTAAAGAATTGTATTTCTCCTTTGCTTATGAAGCTTAGTTTGGTTGGATATGAAATGCTGGGTTGAAAATTCTTTTCTTTAAGAATGTTGAATATTGGCCCCCACTCTCTTCTGGCTTGTAGGTTTTCCACCGAGAGATCTGCTGTTAGTGTGATGGGCTTCCCTTTGTGGGTAACCTGACCTTTCTCTCTGGCTGCCCTTAACATTTTTTCCTTCATTTCAACCTTGGTGAATCTGACGATTAAGTGTCTTGTGGTTGGTCTTCTTGAGGAGTATCTTAGGGGTATTCTCTGTATTTCCTGAATTTGAATGTTGGCCTACCTTGTTAGGTTGGGGAAGTTCTCCTGGATAATATCCTGAAGAGTGTTTTCCCTCTGAAATGGAAATGACTCCCCACCCTGCTTTGGCTCGCCCTCCATGGGCTGCACCCACTTTTCAACCAGTCCCAATGAGATGAACCAGTTACTTCAGTTGGAAATGCAGAAATCACCCGCCTTCTGCATTGATCTTGCTGAGAGCTGCAGACTGGAGCTCTTCCTATTCAGCCATCTTGCCAGCAATCTCTATTTTACTCTTATACTTGCATTATTTGGGATTTACTCACTGACATTACAGTATGAGTATTTTGGATTTGACTATGTTTACTTTTATCTGTCAGTTTTATACTTGTATATGTTTTCACATTGCTACTTACTATCTTTTGTTTCAACTCAAAGAATTCCCTTTAGTATTTCTTGTGAGGCTGGTCTTGTGATTTTAAACTCCTTCAGCTTTCGTTTGCCTTGGAATGTGTTCATCTCTTCTTTATTACTGAAAAAAGAGCTTTGCAGGGTATAATATTCTTGGTTGACATTGTTTTTCATAATCACTTTGACTATGTCATCTCACTCACTTTCTCCTGGCCTACAAGTTTGCTGTTGATAAGTCCATTGACAGCTTTATGGGACATTGTAATATTTAACACTTTCTTTTTTCTTGTTTCATTCAAAATTTTATCTTTATTTTGTCTTTTGACATTTTCATTATAATATGTCTCAAAGTATTCTTTTTTTGAAGTAATTTTTCTTAAGGTCCTCTGGGCTTACTGCATCTGTATGTTCATATCCCTGCCAAGATTTGGGAAGTTTACAGATAATATTTCTTTAAATAAGCTTTTTGCCTCTTTGCATCTTTTATCTCCTTTGGATACAGTCATAATTCATGTATTTGTGTGTTTCCTGGTTACCCAATTTGCTATGCTTTCTTAACTTTCATAAATCATATATTTTTTGTTTTCTTAATTGGCTAATTTCCAATAACCTGTTTTTGAATTTGTTAATTTTTTTCTTCTGCATCATCAAGTTTGCTGTTGAAACTATCTACTGAATTTTTCAGTTGTCCCATTGTATTCTTCAACTTCAGGATTTCTGGTTCTTTTGTATGGTTTCCATTATCTTTATTATCTCTTTCTGTTCATATATTGCTTTCCCAATTTCATTTAGTTGTGTATCTGTTTTACATCTTATTGAGCTTTAAGATGATTCTTTTGAATTATGGCTCAGAGAATTTGCATATATCTATTTTTTGGTTAATGATTTGAACTTTACAAGTATTTTGGTGGTATCATGTTTTCTTAATTATTTGTTATCCATATAGCTTTTTGTCAACATCTTATTATTTCAAAAAAGACCATCTTTTATTGCTACACACTGGTTTCAACAAGTTAAAGTCTCTTTCTATTACGTATTCATATAGGCTAAAATTGAGACACAGTCTTGTTTCAAGTCCACAGCCAAGACTAAGATCCTCAGGCTTATTTTAAAAGACACAACTAAGCATGTCTTCTATTGGATTCCTTGGTAAACATGATCCTAATTTCAAATGGAGTTTGAGAAGGGCTGTTGTCAGTTAATAAGGCCATGTCAAGATCCACAATGTGACCAATGTCAGGGCATCAGCCTGCAGGGACACGGATCAACCTGCCTCCCTCTAGATCCTCAGGCTGGCAGAACCACTCTAAGTCCACACCCAAGGGTGAACAGGACTGAGATCAGGATGTTTGAGGATTCAGAGTTTGGCAAGCCTGCCACATGGACTCAGATGGCCATAACTCCTGGTGGGACCCCAGCTGGACAGAGCTACTCCAAGACTACAGATGGAATACACTCAAACTTAGTATAATAGCTAATGTAGAACCTACTGTGGGACCTATATTGGCAAGCCCAACCTGGCTGTACCAGCTAGTGAGACTCTCAGCAGTACCCTATGTGTGCAGGATTGCTTGCATACCACAGCTGATAGAGGCTGGAACTAAATTTCAGGGCCGTGGGGAAGAGGCCAGCAAGCTTGTCCAGGTGCATCTTCCATGAGTTCCCTGCCCAGGCGGGATAATTCTGGAGCTGTTTCAGAGAGCGGCTGGGAACAAGACAAAGCCCTTTTATTATCTGCTGTGGGATGTAGACCAGCAAGCCTGTCCATTTGGCACAAATGACTGCATCTCCCAGTAGTTTTTTTGTGCCATCAGGATTGACATTAGGCTGTACATTAGAGGGACTGGAGTCAAGCTTCAGGATTCCTTCAGGGTCTGCTGTGGGATGGATGTTGGCAAGCCTGTCGTGATGGCACAGAGAGAGGATTCTTCCAACTACTTACTGTATGGATGGTATAGCTCCCTGAATATTGCAGAGAGGGCCTGGAGCTGAGACAGAGCTCCTAAAGGATCTGCTATGAGGCAGAAGCTGGTAAGTCTGTCCTGGTGGCTCAGACTGGAATGTTTCCTAGTAGTTCTCTGCATGGACATTGAACAAGTTATGTAACTAACAGCTTAGTACTTCAGTTACATCAACATAAAATGGGGATGGCACTAACACCTAACTCACAGGGATTTTCTATCTCTAGAATGTAACTTTTATGAATTAAGGATGTTGGCTCTTTAACTGCTATAACACTAACTCCCAGAACAGTGCCTAGAACTTAGTTGGTACTAAATAACATTTGCTGAATAAAATAATTTTATGAGTAAATTCTTGGAAATCACTTAGAATAATGTATGTAGATATTATTAGTCAAGCATATTAATATTATCATGTGTATTGTAGGTATCAGATTAAATGTCACTTCCTCAGGGAACTGTATCTTAACTACTCTCACTAACTAAATTAACACACCAACTTAAAAAGTTTTATTCCCCCAAATAAGGATTAAATAAAGAGAAAACATTGAATAGTTTAGGCAACTCAAAAAATAAATAGTAAATGCTTACTATGCACTAATTTACCAGGGTCAGATAAGAATTTTTATTAAAAATATTTCATGGGAATGATGTCCACAAAATGGCAGAGTAGGCTGTTACACACTTCCATCCCCCAACATAAATATTGAAGAAAAAAAAAAACAGAAACTGTAAGAAACAACTTGGTGAGAACTCTGAAAAAGCAGTCAAAGGTTTACAGCAAATATGCAAACACTAAAAACAATAAAGTTAAGATAGTAGGAAAGCTTTATAATATTTTTAATTGGCTTGCCTTATTTTCCTTCCGGTTTGGCAAGAGCCTAAAAGAGAGCAGCCTGTATTCTTAGTACAGGATACTATGTCCTGTCTACGAAGGAACAGAACAAATCCTAATCACAAATTGTTGGATAGGTCTTTTCTAACATCTATGAAGGCTACTTGAAAGAGTTATGGAAGCCATTGGTCTCTGTTTGGCCTACCTCAGAACACACCCATGCCAGAAAAGTGATGGGCATTGCTCAAAAACATTATAATATGAACAAACAGCTTTCAGACATTTGAGAAAAATTAAGGTTGTATCCTATAGTAGCCCAACTAGAACCTAAGAGGAAAAGCCAGGGAAAGAGTGACTTTGCAAAATGAGGTCTATCTAAATTCCCCATGTATGTTGAGGAATTTAGAAAGCTGCAATTATCTTCAGAGCAACACATCTACTCATAAAAACCTGAACAAAAATCTGTAGTTTCACCTAAATTTATGGGTAAATTTTTGGAAATCACTTAGAATAATGTATGCACATATTATCAGTCATAGTATATTAATATCATCCTGCATGCTGTAGGTATCAGTTCAAATATCACTTCATCAGGGAACTGTACCTTAACTACTCTCACTAACTAGGTTAATACACCAAAAGATAATTTTTAATTCCCCAAAATTAGGCTTAAAAAGAGAAAAAAACATTAAATAGTTGAACTGAAAATGTTATGAGACAAGTGAACCACTATCATCTTAAACTTTTTAAAATAAAGCAGATGGAAAAAAAGGAGGAGAATGTTACTTTTGGTATTACTACATTATAATATTTAATTGTCTGGGTTTTAACAAAAAGTTTCAAGGAATTTAAAGTAACAGAAAAATATGGCCCATTTATACAAAAAAAATAAATAAATAGGTAGAAGGCATCCTGTGAAATCACAGGCTTTGGACTTGCTAGATAAAGACTTTAACTCTTCTAAATGCATTCAAAGAGCTAAAGTAAATCGTAGAGAAAGACCTAAAAATAATCTAGGAAAATGTTGTATAAAATGAGAGTATCAATAAAGGGATAAAAATTATAGAAAGGAAGAAAGGAGAAATATGGAGCTAAAAATTACAATAACTGATATCAAAATTTAATACAGGAGTTCAAAAGCAGATTTGAACATGGAGAAGAAAGGATAAGTGAAATGGAAGATGAGAGAATTAAAATTATACAGTCTGAGGAGAAAAAGTCCATAGAGAATGAAGGAAGTTGAATAGATCATAAGGACCCCATGAGACACCATGCAGAGGGCTTCATAGAATAAAAAAGAAAAGAAAAGAAAAAGCAGAGGCAATTTTTGAAAAAATGGTGGCCCAAACACCTCAAATTTGATGACATACATGTATCTACACAACAAATAACATCAACAAACTCCAGGTAGAATAAACTCATTGTCTCACAATGAGACACATTATATTCAAATTGTTGAAAGCTAAAGGAAAATCATCCTGAAAGCAGCCAAAGAAAGGTGAGTTATCCTGTAGAAAGGATGCTTAATAAGATTTATAGCCACTTTCTCATCAGAAACCGTGGAGGCCAGAAAACAGTGTGATAACATACTTAAAGTAATGAAATAAAAAATAGGGAAAACCAAGAATTCTACACCAGAAATAAATTGTTCTTAGAAGAGAGGAAAAAATTAAGACAGTCTCAGATAAACAAAACCTGAAGGAATTTGTTACCACTAGACATTTGCTACAAGAAAACTAAATGTGGTGTTTTGGGTTACAATGAAAAGACACTAGACAGTAGCCTACAATTATATGAAAAAATAAAGACATCTGTTATGATTAATATATGAGTAAATATAAAAGCCATTATTATTGTATTTTGGTTTACAACTTTATTTTTTGATTTTCTACATGATTTAAAGGTCATTTTTTAAAAAGTAATCATAAATATGTTCTTGGGCATGCAAATGACCAAAGATAAAATTTGTGGCAAAAACAACATAAAGGGAAGACAGAATTATATAGCAGCATAGTTTTATCATGCCATCAAAATTAAGTTGCTAACAATTCAAACCAGATTGCTATAAATTTAAGGTGTTAAATATGATTCTCACAGTAACCACAAAAATATCTAAAATATATACATGAAGAATGACACAGATACTAAAATGGTTCACTAAAAAATTCAACTAAACAAATAAAAAGTCGTACTAGAGAAAATGAGGGATTTGTAAAGCATATGACATACAGAAGACAAACAGCAAAATAAAAAAAGAAAGCCCTTCTTTGTCACTAATTACATTACATGTAAGTAGATTAAAATATCTATTCAAAAGGAAGATTGGTAGACTGGATTTTTTAAAATGATCAAACTATACGGATACCACAAAAGACTACTAATTTTAGAGCTTTCTTAGTCCATTTCTGTTATAACAAAGTACCACAGACTGGGTAACACATTTTATATATATGTGTATATATATATATATGTGTGTGTGTGTGTGTGTGTGCACTATATAAAAATTTATACTCTATGTGTATATATACTCTATATGTATATATATATTATGTGTATATATAATATATACTATATAGTATATATCTATTATATACTATATCTATATACTATATGGTATATATTATATATTATATACCATATAGTATATATTATATATTATATACCATATAGTATATATTATATATTATATACCATATATTATATATTATATATAATATACCATATATTATATATTATATATAATATATATACTATATATTATATAATATATAGTATATATTATATAATATATAGTATATATATTATATATAATATATATACGCATATATAGTATATATGCGTATATATGTTATATAATATTTAGTATATATAGTATATAATATATATGCATATATAGTATATATGTGTATATATATAATATACTATATATACTATATAGTATATATACTATGTGTATATATAGTATATATAATGTGTATTTATATATTGTTACATATTACTATAAATAGAGTATATATTATGTGTATATATTAATTATATAGTATATAATACAGTATATTATGTAAATACTATATATACACATATAGAGTATCTGCATGTATAGCAATACGTACATCTTAAAAGCAACCAAAGAAAGAAAAATTTAAGCATATATATATATATATATATATATATAGTTTTGAAGTCTGAGAAGTTCAAGATTAAGGCAGCAGCATTGCTTCCTGGTGAGGACCTGTTCCATCAATGATGTCTAGTCATCATAGCATCCTTACATTTGAAGGCAGAAGGGGTAAAAGGAGTGAACTCTTTCTGTAACATCATTTGTAAGGTCAATAATTCATTCATCGTGGATTCCTCATGAATTAATCACTTCCAAAAAGGTCTCAACTTTTAATATCTCCACAATAGTTATGGAGTTTAAATATGAATTTTAGAAGAGACACCACATTAAAATCAAAACAAGATTCATAGAGACATAGTTTGAAAGTGAAAGGATGGTACATCAATGTCCTAGGGCTGCCATTAAAAAGTATCAAAAACTAGCATACTAAAACAGGAAAAACATATTGTCTGACACTTCTGGAGGCAGTAAGTTCAAAACCCAAATATTGGCAGGGTCGTCCTTCCTCCAAAGATTTTATGGGAGAATATTTCCTTGTTGTTTTCAGCTTCAGGATGCTTCAGGCACTCCTTAGCTTTTTGCAGTGTAACTCTTATTTCAGCTTCCCTTGTTACTTAGCATATTCTGTGTGTGTGTCTCTTCTTATATGAACCCGAGTCATATTGACTTGGAGCCAACTCTACCAATCTTATATTAACTTGATTACAACTACAAACACCTTACTTCAAAGTAAGGCCATATTTATATGCAACTAGGGTTAAAACTTCCATATATTATTATTAGAGACACAGGATAACACATAACAGATATGAAAAGATATGTCATTACAGTTGTAACCAAAATAGAGCTTAAGTAGCCATACTATATGACAAAATAAAATGTAATCAAACTGTTACAAAAGATATCGGACATTATACACAGATATGTTTCAATTCATCAAGAAGATATAAATATTATAAACACATATGCACAGAAGAATCCCAAATTATAAGCAGCAAACATTGGCAGAATTGAAGGGATAAATAGACAATTCTAAAATGATAGTTGGATACTTCAATACATCATTTTTAATAACATAGTAACTATATGGATGATCAATAAAGAAATATAAAACTTGACCAACACTGTAAACCATGTGCAACTGTCAGACATCTGTAGAACACTACACCCAATAACTGCACAATACGTCTACTTCTCATTGTACATATAACATTGTCAATAATAAATCATGTATTAGGCCACAAACAAGTTTCAGTGCATTTAAAAATATTGAATTAATGCAAAGTATCACCCTGACCAAAACACATAAAGCTAAATATCAAAAACAAAAGAAAAATTGAAATATCATGAATATGTTAAAATTAAACAATTTTTAACAATCAATATGTCAAAGAATATATCACAAGTAAACTTAGAAAATACTTTGAAATCAGTAACAGTGAAAACACAACATGCCAAAACATATGAGAAGAAATGAAAGCAGTGCTCAACAGAAGGTTTATAGCTGTAAATGTTAACATTAAAAAAAGAACAATTTTAAATCAATAACTTAATATTACCTTTTAAGAAACTAGAAGAACAAGAACAAACTAAACCCAAAGCTGAAGAAGGAAGAAAATAATAAAGAATAGACATTAAATAAATAAAACAGAGAATAGAGAAACAATAGAGAAAATCAATGAAACCAAGAGTTGGTATTTTGAAAAGATAAACAAAATTGACAAATCCTTAGCTATGTTATCTAATAAAAAGAGATAAGATTAAAATTGAAATACAGGGACAGTACTACTGATTTGACAGAAATAAATATGTTATAAAGGAATAATATGAAGAATTATGCACTAATAAATTCGATAAGCTAAATACAATATATAAATTTTTATAAATACGCAAGCTATAGAGACTGAACCATGAAAAAATAAGAAATTTGAAAAGACCTATAACTCGTTAAGAGATGTGATCAGTAGCCAAAAACTTCCCAAGAAAGAAAAGCCCAAGACCAGATAGATTCACTAGAGAATTCTAACAAACATGTAAAGAATTAACACCAATCTTTCTAAAACTTCCAAAAAATTAAAGAGGGTGAAAACTTCCTACCTCATTTCTTTAGGTCAGCATTACCCTTATATGAAAACAAAGACAGTGCAAATAAGAAAACTACAGAACAATATCCTTTATGAATATTAATGCAAAATGCTGCAATAAAATGTAAGTAAATTGAATTAAATAGCATATTTAAAACATTATATACTATGAAAAAGTATGATTTCTTCCAGAAAAGATGTTCAATATATGTAATTTAATATGTATGATATAACAAATTAACAAAATAAGGGGGGAAGCGTCATATGATTATATTAATTGATGCAGAAAAAGCATTTGACAAAATTCAACACTTTTTAATACTACAGACATTCTAGAAATAGAAGGAAACTACCTCAAAACAATGAAGGCCATATATCACAAATCCACAGCTGACATCATACTCATTGGTGAAAGGCTTGACAGCATGGCAAGGATGCCTACTTTGACCACTTAGTTCTGGAAGTCCTATACAGAGGTATTAGGTAAATCAAAAACTGAAAGGCAGCAAAATAGGACATAAAAAAATAAAATTGTCACTAATTACAGTTAACATAATATTATATATTAAAATTTTCTAAAGTTCTTACCAAATAAAGTGTGAGACCAAATAAACAAATTCAGCAAAATTGCAGATAAAATTAATACACAAAATTACTTCTCTTTCTGCCCATTAACCACGAACAATCTGAAAAGTTTAGAAAACCATTGCATTTACAGTAGCAAAAAAAAGAATAAAATACTTATGATCGAACTTAACCACATAAGTAAAAATCATGTGCACTGAAAACTACAAAACGTTGTAAAAACCATTATAGAAGACAAACAAATGGAAGAACGTCATATTTTATGAATTGGAAAAATTAAAAATAAAAATATTGGTACCAACAAACAATACCTACAAATTCAATGAAATCCTTACAAAAATTCCTATAAAAATTCCATGACTTTTTTTGCAAAAATAGAAATAACCACCCAAAATTCATACACAATCATAAGGGATCTTGAATAGTCAAAGCATTCTTGAAAAAGAACAAAAAAACTTGAGTCTCAGACTTCTTGATTTCAAAACTTACTATAAAGCAATGAAAATCAAAACAGTGTGGTACTGGCATAAAAATCACATGTAAGTCAATGAAATAATAAACAGAACTCCAAAATAAACCATCACCTATGTGGTAAAACATATTTTTGCAAGGATGACAAGACCATTCAATGAAGAAAGGATGGTCTTTTCAACAAATATTGTTAACATACAAAACAATGAAGGGGTACCTTTACCATATACCCCACAAAAATTTACTGAAAATGGTTCCATCACCTAAAGTTAAGAGCTAAAACTATAAAATTACTAGAAGAAAACACTCTGGGCAATTTTCATGACATTGGATTTGATAAGGCCAAAAAAAAAAAAAAAAGCACAGAGAACAAGAGAAAAACTAGATAAATTAAGCACTTTTATACATCAAAGAGCACTATGAACAGAGTAATAATGAACCCAACTATTGAAAGAAGTGTCTGCAAACAAAGTATCAAGTATATGTGATAAGGAATTAAAATCCAGAATACATAACGAACTCAACTAAAAAAAATAAAATTGGGCAAACAATTCAATAGACGTTTTTTCAAAGAAATATACAAATGACCAGTAAGCACATTAAAATGTTAAATTTCACTAGCCCTTAGAGAAATGAAATCAAGACCACAATGAAATAGCAGCTCACATACATTAAGATAGCTGTAATTTTTCAGAATAGGAAAAAATAAGTGTTTTTAATGATGTGGAGAAACTGGAAGATACTCACATTGCTGGTGAGAATGTAAAACAGTGCAGGAGCTGTAGAAAACAGAATAGCAGATTCTCAAATGCTAAACAGAATTAACATGTGATCTACCAATTCCACTTCTGTTTATATACCTAAAGAATCAAAAGCAGAAAATAGAACAGATATTTATTCATCCATGTTCATAGTAGCATGATTTATAATAACCAAAATATAGAAGCAAACCAAACATCCATAGACAGACAAATGAATAAACAAAAGGTGGTTATGTTCATCTGTTCATCTACTTGAGCTGTCATAACAAAATACCACAAATAGGTAGCTTAAACAACAGAAATTTATTTTCTCTTAGTAGTTCTGGAAACTGTAAGTCCAATATCAAACTGCCAGCATGGTTGGTGTTTTGTGAGATATCCCTCCTTGGGTTGCATATGGCCTTGTTCTTGCTGTGTCTCATATGGTAGATAACCTCGTCTTATAGCTTCACCCTTAGGATCTCTAATTGTGATTATCTCTTAAATACCTTATCTTCAATTGCAGTAACATTTGCAGTTAGGAATTTGACATATAAATTAAGGGCAGAACACAATTTAGCCCATAGCAGTGATAGACACATGCAATGAAATATTAGTCAGCTTTAAAAAGGAATAAAATTTTGATACATACTGCAACATAAATAAACCTTGAAGACATTGTAATAAGTAAAAAAAAGACATTCAAAAATGACAAATATTCCTTTCATTTCACTTAAATGAAGTACTTAGAATAGTCAAATTTACGGAAATAGAAAGTACAGTGGTGGCTGCCAGAGACTGGAAGAAGAGGAGAATGGAGAGTTAGTAAAAAAATGTCTAGAGAGTTCCAGTGGGGAAAATGAAAAAGTCTGACAGACAAAAGGTAGTGATGGTTGTACAACAATGTGAATATACTTACTATCACAAAATAGTATGCTTATAATAGTTATAACAGTAAATTTTATGTTATGTATATTTAAACATAATTTTTTAAAAATTGAAAATGGGAAAATTACTACCAATCATACAGAAATAAAAAATTATCAGATAGACTATGAATAATTGTACACTGACAAATTAGATAAATTAGATTAAATTTAAAAAATTATAGAAATATACAAATAACCTAATCTGATGTAAGAAGGAATTGGAAATTCCCAACAGCTATAACAACAAAAAAGAATAAATTGTTTATTTAAAAGCTTCACATTAAATGCCTATATCAAAAAGTCTGAAAGAGCAGAAATAGACTATCTAAGGTCACACCTCAAGGAACTAGAGAAACAAGAACAAACCAAACTCACACCCAGCAGAAGAAAAGAAATAATCAAGATCAGAGCAGAACTAAATGAAATTAAGAAAAAAAAATACAAAGGATAAATGAAACAAAAAGCTGCTTCTTTGAAAAGATTAATACAATTGATAGACCATTAGCAAGATTAACCAAGAAAAAAGGAGATAAGATACAAATAAGTTCAATTAGAAATGAAACAGAAGATATTAAAACTGATACCACAGAAATGCAAAACATTATTAAAGGTTACTAGGAACACCTTTACATGCATAAACTAGAAAACCTAGAGGAAATAGATAAATTCCTGGAAATATACAACCCTCCTAGATTAAACCAGGAAGAAATGCCTATTCTGAACAGACCAATAACAAGCAGCAAGATTCAAATGGTAATTAAAAAGTTACCAAAAAAGTCCAAGACCAGGCAGATTCACAGCTGAATTCTATCAGACATTCAAAGAAAAATTGGTACCAATCCTATTGACACTATTCCAAAAGATAGAGAAAGAAGGAATCATCCCTAAGTCATTCAATGAAACCAGTATCACCTTAATACCAAAACCAGGAAAGGACAT
Source organism: Pan paniscus (assembly GCF_029289425.2). Classification (NCBI taxonomy): domain Eukaryota; kingdom Metazoa; phylum Chordata; class Mammalia; order Primates; family Hominidae; genus Pan; species Pan paniscus. The sequence continues at coordinate 81,950,613 of NC_073272.2, forward strand.
ATCAACAACAACAACAAACTACAGACCAATAACTCTGACAAACATAGATGCAAAAATCATCAACTAAATGCTAGCTAAAAGAATCCAACAGCATATCAAAATGATAATCTACCACGATCAAGTGGGTTTCATATGAGAGATTCAGGGATGGTTTAACATACACAAGTCAATAAATGTGAAACACCATGTAAAGAGAATTAAAAACAAAGATCACAGGATCATCTCAATAGACACAGAAAAAGCATTTGACAAAATCCTGCATTTCTATATGATTAAAACACTCAGAAAATTGGCATAGAAGGGACATACCTTAAGGTAATAAAAGCCACCTATGATAAACTGACAGCCAACATTATACTGAGTTGGGAAAAGTTGAAAGCATTCCTCCTGAAAACTGGAAGAAGGATGTCCACTTTCACAACTTCTCTTCAACATAGTACTGGAAGTCCTACACAGGACAGACAAAAGAAAGACGTAAAAGGCATTCAAATCAGTAAAGAGGAATTCAAACTGTCACTGTTTTTTGATGGCATGATTGTATACCTGAAAAACCCTAAAGATTCATCCAAAAAGCTCCTAGGACTGGTAAACTAATTCAGCAAAGTTTCTGGATAAAAAATTAATGCACACAAATCAGTAGCTCTGCTATACACCAACGGTGACCAAGCTGAGAATCAAATCAAAAACTCAACCCCTTTTACAACAGCTGCAAAACAAACAAACAAACAAACAAACTTTGGACTATACCTAACCAAAGAGGCGAAAGACATCTAAAAGGAAAACTACTGAAAGGCTGGAAGAAACCATAGATGACACAAACAAATGGAAACACATCCCATGATCATGGATGAGTAGAATTAATATTGTGAAAATGACTGCACTGCCCAAAGCAATCTACAAATTCAATGCAATTCCCGTTAAAATACCACCATCATTCATCACAGAAATAGAGAAAACTATCCTAAAATTCATGTGAAATCAAAAAAGAGCTCACACAGTGAAATCAAAACTAAGCAAAAAGAAAAAATCTGGTATCAAAATAGGTATAGAGACCAATGGAACAGAATAGAGAAGCCAGAAATAGAAGCCAAATACTTATAACCAACTGATCTTTATTAAAGCAAACAAAAACACAAAATGGGGAAAGGACACTCTTCATCAAATGGTGCTGAGATAATTGGCAAGCCACATGTAGGAGAATGAAACTGGATCTTCATCTCTCACCTTATACAAAAATCAACTCTAAATGAATCAAAGACTTAAATCTGAGGCCAAAAACCATCAAAATTCTGGGCGATAACATCGGAAACACCCTCCTAGACATTGGGTGAGGCAAAGACTTCATGACTCAAAATGCAAAGGCAAATGAAACAAAAAAAATGAATAGATGGAACTTAATTAATCTAAAAAGCTTCTGCACAGCAAAAGAAATAATCAGCAGAGTAAACAGACAACCCACAGAGTGGGAGAAAATCTTTGCAGTCTCTACATCCAACAAAGGACTAATATCCAGACTCTATAAGGAACTCTAACAAATCAGTGAGAAAAAACAAACAATCCCATCCAAAAAGTGGGTTAAGGACATGAATAGAGAATACTCAAAAGAAGATATACAAATGACCAACAAACATATAAAAAATACTCAACATCACTAATGATCAGAAAAATGAAAATCAAAACCACAATGTGATATCACCTTACTCCCGCAAGAATGCCTATAATCAAAAAATCCAAAAACAATAGATGTTGGCGTGGATGTGATGAAGAGGGAACACTTTTACATTGCTGATGGGAATGTAAACTAGTACAACCACTATGGAAAACAGCATGGAGATTACTTAAAGAACTAAATGTAGGACTACCATTGGAACCAGCAATGCCACTCCTGGGTATCTACCCAGGAAAAAAAAGAAGTTATTATACAAAAAAGATATTTGTACCTGCATGTTTATAGCAGCACAATTCGTAATTGCAAAAATATGGAACCAGCCCAAATGCCCATCAATCAATGAGTGGATAAAGAAAATGTGATATATATATATATATCACATTCCTATATATATATATCACATTCCTATATATATATCACATTCATATATATATCACATTCATATATATATCACATTCATATATATATATCACATTCATATATATATATATATACACACACGCATACACACCATGGAATACTACTCAGCCATGAAAAGGAATGAGATAATGGCATTCTCAGCAACTTGGATGAAATTGAAGACCGTTATTCTAAGTTAAATAATTCAGGAATGCAAAACTAAACATTGTATGTTCTCACTCATAATTGGGAGCTAAGCAACGAGGATGCAAAGGCATAAGAATAATACAGTGGACTTTTGGGACTCAGGGGAAAGGGGGAGAAGGTGGTGAGGGATAAAAGACTACACATTGGGTACAGTGTACACTGCTTGGGTGATGGGTGCACAAAATTTCACAAATCACCACTACAAAACTTATTCATGTACAATAAATAAATAGATAATTAGCATTAAAAAAACTCCCAACAAAGAAAATCCAGGATCAGATGGCCTCACTGGTAAATTACATCACACATTTAATAAATTATCACCAATATTTCTCAAAATCTTCTAAAAATTAGAAGAGGAGAGATACTTCTTAATTGGTTTTATGAAAAGAGCATTACCCTGATACTAAAGTCAGACAAAGTTTCACAAGACATGAATATCATACACCAATATTCCTTATAAGTATAAATGCAAAAGTCCTCAATAAAATACTATCAAACTGAATTCAACATCATATTAAAATAATTATACACTACGGACAAGTGGCATATATTCCAGAAATGTAAGATTATTTAAACATAAGAAAATCCATCAATGTAACAGCACATTCATGGAATGAAAGGGGAAACAAACCATGATTCTCTCAATTGACACAAAAAAAATTCACTTGAAAAATCTGACATTCTTTCATGATAAAAACACTCAGAAATCTATTAAAACAAGTGGACTTCCTCAACATGACAAAGGGTATATACAAAAAAAACCCACTGGTGACATCATACTCAATGGTTAAAGACTAAAACATTTTCCTCTATGATCAAAAACCATACAAAGATGCCACTGTAACAAATACCTATTCTATATTTTCCTGAAAGTTCTAGCCAAAACAATTAGAAAAGAAATAAAAGGCATCCCAATTGAAAAGAAAGAAGGAAAGCTCTTTTCATGAATGACCCAACCTATATATGTTGGGTCATTCATTAACCAAAATAATTTAAAAAGATACTAGAGTAAAGCAACAAATTCTTCATAGTTGAACAGAACAAGATCAACATAAAAATCGCTTATGTTCATGGAAATCAATCAACAATCCAAAAATACTAAGAAACATTAAGAAGCAATGTCAATAAAAAATAATTAAAATACCAGGAAATAAACTGAAGAAAAGAGCTAAAATGCTTGCACATTGAAATCAATAAAACATTGATTAAAAAATAAAGAAAATCTAAATAAATGCAAAGACGTGATGATCATGGAAAACTTAATATTGTGAATATGGCAATGCCACCCAAAGTGATGTACAGATTCAATGCAATATACCAAATATACTTTTTATTTTACTGTAAATGATCAATTTATAGTTTTACATATTTATAGAATAGAAAGTGATTCCCTACCAAAATTTTAACAAGAAATTAACAGCTTTTCTTCATGTTATCCTATCACTATCCCATTCAGTCCAAGCTGAAAATTATTCTACTGATAAAACTCTATCTCCATACCTAGCTTCTGCTGAGATGGCTGAATGGATCTATAAATCACAAGCCCATAATCCTTTAAACACCACATACACTCCCTTAGTCCACCCTCCGGCATATACTTTCTCATGTTTTGCCATACGTATAGACTGAGCATTTCCCAAATCTTCGTATTTTTGTTCTTTTTTTGTAACAATACCACCTTCACTTTGTCTTTCTCCTCTTGCATTTTACTAAGCAACAAGGAGAAATTAGACCATCCATTCAATGCTTTGCTTAAAAAACTTCTCAGATCAATATTAAAGTTCATCACTTACAAATTCTATCTTCCACAAAACAATAGAACAAATTGGGACATATTTGTAGAAACTTTAAAACAAGAAACACCTTCCCTGCAGTTTCCAATAGCATGTTCCTCATTTCTATCTGATGTCACCAGTAACACTTTAGAATTCATATTTCTACTGACATGATGTTCATGACTATATATATACATATATGAATATATGTATATATGTAATAGCCTTCTCTAAAGCTCTTCTCTTTTTTTTTTGAAACCTCACCAGAGTCACTGTTGAAGACCACATTTCTACCAAATAACTCTTCAAGACAATCTAGGCATTTGTAATATGCACCTCAGAATTACGTCAACCTTTACCATTATCTAGTTTCAAAGCCACTTCCATATTTGTAGATATTTTCTTTAGCACCCCCCTTCAATTTCTGGAACAAAATTCTGTATTAGTTTGCTATGTGTACCATATCAAATATTCAGAAATTTATATTTTTACAGTTGTATTATAGAAGACTAGATACCCAAAATTAAGGTGCCAGGAGGGTTGATTTATTTTGAGGCCTCTTTCCTTGGCTTGTAGATGGCCACTTTGTCTGTGTCTTTAAGTGGCAATTTCCCTGTGCATTTCTGTGTCTTAAACTCCTTTTCTTAAAAGGACATCAGTCATATTGAATTAGGACCCACCCCAATGACTTCATTTTACCTTAATTATGTCTTTAAAGAGCTTATCTTCAAATACAATCTGAGATACTAAAGAACAGGACTTCCTTAACATATAAATCATAGGGAGACACCATACTTCGCATAAAAAATGGTATCTCCCATTCTGTGAATTGTCTTTTCACTATTTTGATAGTGTCTCTTAATGCAGAAAAGCTTTGAATTTTCACAAACCTTTTTCTTTTGCTGCATGTTCTTTTTGTGTCATATCCAAAAATCATTGTATATCTAATATCATGAATCTTTTTCTGTGTTCTTCTAAAAGTTTCATAGTTTTAGTTCTTACATTCAAGTCTTTAGATTGATTTTTAAGTAAATTTTTGTATATGGCTTAAGGTAAGAATACACTGTTCTTTCTCCATTTAATTGTGTAGGGATATTTGGAGAAAACCTTTTGATTATATATGTGAGGATGTATTTCTGGACTCTCTATTTTAATCTATTGTTATTTATGCTTGTCTTTATTCAAGTACTACATTATTTTGATTACCACACATTTGTAGGAAATCCAAAGTAAGAAAGTGTAAGTCCTCCAACTTTTAAATTGCATTACAAGTTTTTTGGCCATTATTGGTTTTTAGAGTTTCCATGTTTAGGATATGGAATTTCACCTAAATTAGGATTCCACTTTAGGAGAAGTTTTGGTATTTCTGATAAAAAAGTAATTGCAATATTGACTGGTATTGCATCTGTAATCTTAATAACATTAAGTCTTCTAATCTGAAAACATGAGACATCTTTCTATTAATTTACATCTTCCTTAATTTTTTCAAAATTTTTTAGTTTACAGTGTATAAGTCTTATTTCTCCTTGACAATTTAAAAAAATTGTAGAGAAGTAATCTTTCTTTACTTGCCCAGCTGGTTTTGAACTCCTGGGCTCCTGTGATCCTTCTGCCTCAGCCTGCAAAAGTGAGAACTGCCTCAACCTCCCGAAGTGAAGGCACAAGCCACCATGCCTGGCCAAGATTTGTTCTTTGCTAAATTTATTGAAAAAAGTCCTGTCCACATCTCCTTGGATTCATTATAAGGTATGAGAGTCTTTCCCCTTGGCAATTTCTGTTTTTTTGTTAACCATTATTTAAGGTTGAGGGGTACATGTGCAGGTTTGTTACATAGGTCTGTCACAGGGGTTTGGCATACAGGTTATTTTTTCATCCAGGTAATAACTATAGTGTATAGTAGGATCTTGATCTTCACACTCCTCCCACTCCCCACCCTCAAGTAGGCCCTGGTGTCTGTCATACCCTTCATTATGTGCATGAGTACACAGTGTTTAGCTCCCATTTATAAACGACAACATGAGATGTTTGGTTTTCTGTTCCTGTGTTACTTCACATAGAATAATGGTCTCCAACTTCATCCATGCTGCTGCAAAGAACATAATTTTGTTACTTTTTATGGCTGCATAGTATTCCATGGTGCACATGTGCAACATTTTCTTTGTGGCCCCAGTGTCTGTTGTTCCCCCCTGTATCTCCATGAGTTCTCATCATTTAGCTCCCACTTATAAGTGATAATATGCGGTATTTGGTTTTCTGTACCTGCATTAGTTTGCTAAGGATAATAGCCTCCAGCTCCATCCATGTTCCTGGAAATGACATGGTCTCATTTTTTATGGCTGCATAGTATTCCATGGTGTATATATACCATATTTTCTTTATCCAGTCTACTGTTGATGGGCATTTAGGTTGATTCCATGTCTTTGCTATTATGTACAGTGCTGCAATGAATATACACATGCATGTGTCCTTATGGTAGAACAATTTATATTCCTTTGAGTATATACCCAATGATGAGATTGCTGGATCAAATCACAATTCTCAAAGGGAATACTTCCAGCTTTTCATTCAGAAATTGCCAAATTGCTTTCCACAATGGCTGAACAAATTTACATTCCCAACAGTAGTAAATAAGCATTTCCTTTCTGTCACAATCTCTGTGGCCAACCTGTGGCCAAATTGTAACCAAACTGTGACCAAACTGTAGTTAACTGGTGCAGTTTGCTGAGCATGTTTTATAAAGGAAAGGAAATGCCAAAACCCTGGTAAAGTTGTTCCATTGCAGCCTAAGAGAACAAAGATTTATTTCTCATCACTTAAATCAGGCAGATAAAAATTAGTTTCCCTCCCCTACCTGAAGCACTTCATCAGTAGAAATAGCCTGATAAATAACTAGACAGTCTTTGCACTCAAGAGATTCCACAAAATGTAATGCAATAATGGAAAGGTTTACCTTCTTTAGCTTCAAAGTTGGAGGGTTTTGGTCATTTTAATTTTATATCAAACTAGTGCTTTTCAGCCACAGTATCTTCACTCTGAGATAAGAAGTCTTCTTCACAATGTATTTTTAATATCCTCATGTTCAATTTTAAGACAAAGCAACCTTAATACTAGGTGCACACCACATGACCTTCCTGCAAACTGCTTTTCTTGACAAGTTATGAAGTAGTTCAAGGAGGTATGGTTAAGGCTGTATTACTGAATGGTGCTGGTAAATACTACACAATTTTTTTTGTCATGTTGCAACCTTTTGTTTCCAATTTAGTAACTGCTACTATGAAATCAGATAACTACAATGACAACATTGTTAGGTTTTGAACTATGATTTAGTAGCAACTTAGGTTCCCAGTTTTAACCCCTTGGCAGCAAGATCCAAGTTCCCTCATTTGCACATTAGCACCTAAGTGTCAAGGGATTAAATAACCAGCACAAAAGATACTGCACTTCTGATTGTAGCATTTGGCAGAACTGAAAGGAAAGGAAGTTGTGCTACATGTTCAAGGGATTGTGGGCAACATAAAGATGACACCAAGAAAAGATAAAATGTCACATGAAGTCTTCATAGTCTTGTACATATCCTCCATCATAACCACCATAATCTGCCAGATCATCTTTCATGGTGGCTTTTAATCCTCCTCCAGGAACCACACCTTTCTTCTTTTCTGCTGTGCTTTGCTTTTCTTGCTTCTGTTTTTCATTGCAAAGCACTGTCAGTGAATTGGCAATTTTTTTCAAGTCATCAATTTCCAATGAAATGCACACATCTCAAACTAAGACTTCCAAAAAACTGGCATAATATAGTGACTTTTCATTTTGTGTAATTTTTGACTTTTTGGTAATAACCATACTGACTGGTGTGAGATGTTATATTATTGTGATTTTGATTTGCATTTCTTGAATTAGTGGTGTTCAGCATTTTTTCATAGACTTGTTGGACACATGTATATCTTCTTTTGAAAAGTCTCTGTTCATGTTTTTTGCCTAATTTTTAATAGGGTTGTTTTTGCTTCTTAATTTGTTTAAGTTTCTTACAGATTCTGGATATAACACCTTTGAAGTATAGATTGCAAATATTTTCTCCCATTCTGTAGGTTGTCTGTTTATTCTGTTGATAGCTTCTATTGCTGTGCAAAAGCTTTTTGGTTTAATTAAGTTCCCTTTACCAACTTTTGCTTTCCTTGCAATTGTTTTTGCTGTCTTCATCATGAAATCTTTGCCAGCATCTATGTCCTGAATGGTATTTCCCAGGTTATCTTCCAGGGTATTGATAGTTTTAGGTTTTACGTTTAATGTAAAGGCTTTAATGCATCTGAAGTTGATTTTTGTATATGGTGAAATGAAGGGGTACAGTTTAAATCTTCTGCATATGGGAAGCCAGTTATTCTAGCACCATTTACTGCACAGGGAGTCTTTCCTCACTGCTTGTTTTAATCAGCTTTGTCAAAGATCAAATGATTTTAACTGTGCAGAGTTATTTCAGGGCTCTCTATTCCGTTCCATTGTTCTATATATCTGTTTTCATACCAGAACCATGCTCTTTGGGTTAGTGTAGCTTTGTAGTATACTTTGAAGTTGGGTAATGTGATGCCTTTGGTTTTGTTGTTTTTTGCTTAGGATTGCATTGGCTATTTGAGCCCTTTTTTGGTTCCATATAAATTTTAAAAGAGAGTTTTTCTAATTTTGTGAATAATGTCATTGGTAGTTTGATAGAAATATCACCAAATCTGTAAATCTCTTTGGGCAATATAACATTTTAACAATATTGATTCTTCCCATTCATAAGCATAAAATGATTTTCCATTCATTTGTGTCATCTCTGATTGCTTTCAGCAGTGTTTCGTAATTCGCCTTGTAGGGATCTTTCACTTCCCTTGTTAGCTGTATTCATAGGTATTTTATTCTTATAGTGACTATTAGCAATGGGATTTAATTCTTGATTTAGCTCTCAGCTTGCATGTTAGTGATGTATAAAAATGCTACTGATTTATGTACATTGAGTTTGCATTTTAAAACTTTGTTGGAGTATTTTTTATCTGAACTTAGGAACTTTGGGGCAGAGACTAACAGAGATAGTTTGACTTTCTCTCTTACTGTTTGGATGCCTTTTATTTCATTCTCTTGCCTGATTGTTCTGGCCAGGGCTTCCAGTATTATGTTGAACAGGAATGAGAAGAGTAGGCATTCTGGTCTTTTTCTGATTGTCAAAAGCGGTGTTTCCAGCTGTTGCCCATTCCATATAATGTTTGCTCTGACTCTTTTCGTAGATGGCTCTTATATTTTTGAGATACGTTCTTTCAAAGCCTAGCTTGTTGAGGGTTTTTAATATGAAGGGATGTTGAACTGTGTCAAAAGTCTAGCTTGTTGACAGTTTTTTATATGAAGGGATGTTGAACTGTATCAAAAGCCTTTTCCTAATCTATTAAAATGGTCATGTGCCTTTTGTTTTTAGTTTTGCTTACAGCATGAATCACTTTTATTGATTGGCATATGTTGAACCAACCTTGCATCCCAGGAATAAAGCCTACTTTATTGTGGTGGATTAGCTTTTTGATGTGCTGCTTCATTCAGTTTGCTAATATTTTGTTGAGGATTTTTGCATCTATGTTCATTAAGGATATTGGCTTGCAGTTTTCTTTAGTTTTTTGTGTATCTGCTAGGTTTTAATATCAGAATGGCGCTAGCATTGTAGAATCAGTTAGGGAGGAGACCCCATTCCTCAATATTTTGGAATAATTTGAATAGAAATGGTACCAGCTCTTCTTTATACATCTGGTACAATTTGGCTGTGAATCTCTCTGGTCCTGGATTTATTCTTGTTGGAATGTTTTTAACATTGATTCAATTTTGGTACTCATTATTGGCTTTTTCAGGGATTAAACTTCTTCCTGGTTCAGTCTTCGCAGGTTTTATGTCTCCTGTAATATATCCATTCATTCTAGGTTTTGTAGCTTGTGTGCATAAAGTTGTTCATAGTGGTCTCTGAAGGTGTTGTATATTTCTGTCCGGTCGGTTCTAATGTCCCCTTTGACATTTCTGATTGTGTTTATTTGGATATTCTCTTTTTGTTTCTTTATTGGTCTAGCTAATTGTATACCAATTTTATTTATTTGTTTAAAGACTCAACACTTGGATTCATTGATCTTTTGTGTAGTTTTTTTGCAACTCAATTTTTATTCAGCTCTGATTTTGGTTGTGTAGTTTCTTCTGCTATCTTTGGATTGGGTTTCTTCTTCTTGTTTTTTCCAATTCCTCTAATTGTGATTAGGTTTTTAATTTGAGGTATTTATAACTTTTTAATGTGGGGGTTTAACACTGCTTCAGCTGTGTCTCAGAAATTCTGGAAAGTTGCATCTTTGTTCTCATTAGTTTCAAAGAATTTCTTGATGTTTGCATTAATTTCATTGTTTACTCAAAATCATTTAACAGGTTGTTTAATTTGCAATGTAATTGTGTGGTGTTTAGCAATCTTCTTATTCTTGATTTAGACTTTTATTGTCCTATGATACAAGAGTGGGGTTGGTATAATGTTGTTTATTAAAAAAATTCTGAGAATAGCTTTTTGGCCAATCAAGGGGTCAATTTTAGATTATGTGCCACGTACAGATGAGAAAACAATTATTTCTGTCGTTTTAGGGTGGGGAGTTCTATAGATATCTGTTAGGTCCATTTGTACGAGTGTCGAGTTCAGTTCCTGAATATCTTTTTTAGTTTTCTGCCTCAGTGATTTGTCTACCACTATCAATAGAGTGTTGAAGTCTCCCACTATTATTGTGTGGTTATCTAAGTCTCTTCATAGGTGTCTAGAAACTTGTTTTATGATTCTGGTTGCCCTTGTGTTTGGTGCATATATATTTTGGATAGTTACATCTTCTTGTTGAATTGAACTCTTTACTGTTATGTAATGGCCTTCTTTGTCGTTTTTATTGTTGTTGGTCCAAAGTCTGTTTTGTCTGAAATTAGAATGGTAAATCCTCTTTTTCTTTTCCATTTGCTTGGTAGATTTTTCTCTATCCCCTTACTTTGAGCCTATTAGTGTCATTGCATGTCAAATAGGTCCTTTAAAGACAGCTTACAGTTGGGTTTGGTTTTATTATCCAACTTGGCCTTCTGTTCCTTTTAATCAGGACATTTAGCACATTTATTTCAGGATTAATATCAATATGTTTGAATTTGATCCTGTCACTATGTTGTTAGCTGGTTACTATGCAGACTCATTTGTGTAGTTGCTTTATAGTGTCAGTGGTCTCTGTACTTAAGCGTGTTTTTATGGTGGTTGGTAATAGGCTTTATTTTCCATATTTAGCACTCCCTTAAGGACTTCCTATAAGGCAGTTCTGGTGGTAACAAATTCCTTTAGCATTTTCTTATCTGAAAAGGATCTTATTTTTTGTTCACTTATGGATCTTAGTTCAGCTGGATATGAAATTTGTGGTTGAAATTTATTTTCTTTAAGAATTCTGAATATAGGCCACTAATCTCTTCAGGCTTGAAGGTTTTCTGCTGAAATATACACTGTTAGCCTGATGGGGCTCCCTTTGTAGCAGACCTACACCTTCTCTATTGCTCCCTTTAATATATTTTCTTTCAATTCAAACTTGGAGAATGTAATGACTATGTGTCTTATAAATGGTCATCTTGTACAGTATCTCATAGGGCTTTGCTGTATTTCCTGAATTGGAATGTTGGCCTCTTTAGCGAGGTTGGGGAAATTTTCATAAACAATATCCTGAAATATGTTTTCTAAGTGGCTTACTTTCTGTTCCTCTCTTTCAGGGAAGCCAGTGAGTCATAGATTGGTCCCTTTACATAATCCCATTTTTTCCAAAGGTTTTGTTCATTCTTTGTTCTTGTTTTTTCTCTATTTGTGTCTAATTTAATCCAAATTTCTTTGCTCATCTTAGTCTATTTTTCTGTTACTCCATATGACTGTATTATGAAATTCTTGAAGTGAGATTTTCAGCTCTATCAGATTAGTTTTTTCTTTTTTAATGGTCATTTTGTCCTTCAGCTCCTTATCATTTAATTGTATGCCTTAGATTCCTTGGATGGGGTTTGGACTTTCTTCTGAATATTGATGATTTTTATTTCTATCCATCTTCTAAATTTTATGTCTGTCATTTCAGCCATCTCAGCCTGGGTAAAAGCCATTGCAGGGGAAGAAGTGTGGTCTTTTCGAAGTAAGAAAACTCTGGCTTTTTGAGTTGCCGGAGTTCTTGTGTGGGCTGTTTCTCATCTGTTTGGGCTTATACTTGTTCAATATTTGAAGTAGCTGCCCCTTGAATGTGTTTTTTTTTTTCCTTTTATATTCTTTGATGCCTTTGGGAGTTTGACTGTGGTATTAATGTTACAGGTTGTTAGACAGGCAAGAGCAGATCACGAGGGGGCTCTCCCCCACCCACTAGGAATGTTGGATGATGTTTTGGCAATTATCACATTGCCTCTCTAAAAGTGATAAACTGGCAGCTGACACCAAGGAGAGGCCATTTTCTGATGTTCCATACCTGTTGCAATAAAGTGTTAATTGAATGCAAGCACCAGCAGACAACAACTTCCCTGGCATGTGCATTAAGAAACAAAATGGCAGAGTATGACCTTCTGGGCACTTCACCAGAAAAGGGAAGAAAAGCTTCAGATGGGCAAGCATACAACTTCCTAAACAAACTGAGTGTGCTCACTTCCCAAGGGTAAGGAGGGCACTGCACATGTGGGCAGCTGACCCTTAGGGAAGAATTATGGGAATGGGGCCAGCCCATAAAATCCTAGCATCAGGGTTAAATGGGGAACTTGACCCAGTGTCCGCTTGAATCTCTTCCAAGCATACTTTTTTTCTTTCCTGTTCTAAAGCCTTTTAGAATGAACTTCCACTCCTGCTCTGAAACTTGCCTTGGTCTCTTTTTCTGCCTTATTCCCCTCAGTCAAATTCTTTCTTCTGAGGAGGTAAGAATTGAGGTTGCCGAAGACTCATATGGAATTGCCGCCAGTAACTCAGATACCTTCTATTGGTAACATAAGGTGGTTTCAGCTGAGTGGCTTCATTCCTGAAGTGTTTAGGGGGTTAAAGTTCAGCTCACTACTCATGGACTACATGCTACAACTCTGGGGGGCTGTTACCAGGTCCCCAAATTTGTTATCTGGCCCCTTGAAATTAGGAACCTGTTACACTGGAGGAGCCATTTGTTTCCAGTCAGCTGGCCACAACATTCCAATAGGTGGTGCTGGCCAAAGTGCTGCATCAGTGTTATGGCAGTAGGGTCCATGCTCGCTTGTGTATGTCAGCAACTGAAGTAGTGCAGCAAAGTGCACACTTATCAGCATTTTATTGAAAATAATGTTGTTCCTTTTGAAAATATTGTAAGTGGAATTATTTTATTATTTTTTATATGTTATTTCTTGTTAGTGTATATAAATAAAAATGATTTTTGTGTGTTGATTTTGTGTCCTCCATCTTTGGTGAATGATGGCCCTGATGGGGTTTGGACTTGCATGGGGCATGTAGCCCCTTTCTTTTGTCTGATTTCTAGGAATGTTTACCCAATGCTTATATCCCCATTGTGTCTTGGAAGTAAGTGACGACTTTTTTATTTTACAGGCATATATGCGGAAAGGACTTGCCTTGTTTCAGATGAGACGTTGGACTCTTGAGTTATTATTGGAATGAGTAAAAGCATTGGGGGATTATTGGGAAGATGTGATTGCATTTTGAAGTGTGAGAAGGACATGAGATAAGGGTGGGGCCAGGGGCAGAATAATAGCATTTGGATATGTGTCCCCACCAAAATATCATGTTGCAATGTAATCCCCAATGTTAGAGGTGAAGCCTGGTGAGGGGTGATCGGATAATAAAGGAGGAATTTTTATGAATGGTTTATCATCATCACTTTGGTACAGTTCTCCTGATAATGAGTAATTTTTCATGAGATCTGGATATTTACAAGTCTGTAGTGTCTCCCCCGACTCTGTTGCTCTTACTCCCACAATGTGACATGCCTGCTCCTACTTTACCATCTGCCATGATAATAGGCTTCTTCAGGCATTCCCAGAAGCTGATGCCAGAGCTATGCTTCTTGAACAGCCTGTAGAACTGTGAGCCAACTGAACGTCTTTCTTGTTTAAATTACCCAGTCTTAGGTATTTCTCTGTAGGAATGCAATAATGATCTAATTCACTAGATCATTATTGTTATTGTTCAACTCCCACTTACGAGTGAGAACATGTGGTGTTTGGTTTTCTGTTGCTGTGTTAGCTTGTTGAGAATGACGGTTTCCAGCTTCACTCATGTCCCTGCAAAAGACATGAACTCATTCTCTTTTAAGGCTGGATAGTATTCCATGATGTATATGTGCCACATTTTCTTTACCCAGTCTATCATTGATGGGCATTTGGGTTGGTTCCAAGTCATTGCTACTGAAAATAGTGCTGCAATGAACACGGGTGCATGTATATTTACAGTAGAAAGATTTATAATCCTTTCGCTATATACCCAGTAATGGAATTGCTGAGTCAAATGGTATTTCTGGTTCTAGATCCTGGAGGAATCAACACACTGTCTTCCACAATGGTTGAACTAATTTACACTCCCACCAACAATGTAAAAGCATTCCTATTTCTCTACAGCCTCACTAGCTTCTGTTGTTTCCTGACTTTTCAATGATGTCCATTCTAACTGGCGTGAGATGGTATCTCATTGTGGTTTTGATTTGCATTTCTCTAATAACCAGTGATATTGAGCTTTTTTCTTCATATGGTTTGTTGGCCACATAAATGTCTTTGTTTGGGTAGTGTCTGTTTCATACTACAAAGCTACAATAACCAAAACAGCATGATACTTGTACCAAAACAGATATATAGACAAATGGAACAGAACAGAGACCTCAGAAATAGCACCACCCATCTACATCCATCTGATCTTCAACAAACCTTACAAAAACAAGCAATGGGGAAAGGATTCCCTGTTTAATAAATGCTGCTGGGAGAACTGGCTAGCCATAGGCAGAAAACAGAAACTGGATTCCTTCTTTACACCTTATACAAAAATTAACTCAAGATGGATTAAAGACTTCAAAATAAAACCCAAAACCATAAAAACCCTAGAAGAAAACCTAGGCAACACCATTCAGGACATAGGCATAGGCAAAGATTTCATGACTAAAACACCAAAAGCAATTGCAATGAAAAACAAAATTGACAAATGGGGTCTAATTAAACGAAAGAACTTCTTCACAGCAAAAGAAACTATCATCAGAGTGAACAGGCAACCTACAGAATGGGAGAAAATGTTTGCAATCTATTTATTTGACCAAGGGCTAATATCCCGAGTCTACAAAGAGCTCAAACAAATTTACAAGAAAAAAACAGACAACCCGATCAAAAAGTGGGTGAAGGATATGCTTTTGTTTTTTCAGAAGTTTTTGATTACTGATTCTGTCTCCTTATTACTGATATATCCATTCATATTTTCAATTCATTATTCAGTATTTGTGAGTTGTATGTTTCTGGGAATTTATCCATTTTATCTAAGTTATCTAACTTATTGGCATACAATTCTTCATTAAACTCTCTAATAATCCTACTTATTTTTTTCATAGTAATGTCCCCATCTTAATTTCTTTTTTTTTTGTAGAAACAGACACATTAATATTTGTACACATGTAGTTAATTGAGAACCTGTGACTTTTACAATCAATTCCCCAAACCCCTTAATGGAAAGTGATGGACTACACAGCAGTGCTGAAGGAGCATATTTTCTCTCTCTAGGAAGAAGAGGATAAGTAGACACAATTGTGTGCATCAAGAGAAATTTGCAATAAAAAAATCAAAGTAAGACAAATGTCCCAGAAACCTGCATTTTATTGACACTGTTATTTTCCCACAGAGAATCTTAGAAAGCTGTCACATTTTCTCTTAATGAATGAGAGGAACCCACTTGTATCCCTGAATCATTCTTTGGGAAAAGCAACAGAAACAATTGGCAGTCACACTTCTAAAATAAAACAGTCACTACCTTCAGTCCACACCTCCACACCCTTACCTGCCTGCCCAATGGCTGTCATTTCTGTAAAGTCACCCTCTTGTACTCTGGTGTTACCACGAGAATTGAAATTTTCAAGCAGAAAAAAAAAAAGTCATGGTATAAATAAGTGACTGGCGGCCCAAAGGAAGTCCTTTGACTATGAATCCAATTTTCTGTTCAATCCACACTGCAGAGATACAAGCATAAACCACCATTTTGGTTCCCAAATTCTTTTCAAGAACTCATACAAAATATTCCAGATAAATGAAATTTAATCCTCGTCTTCCTCCTCTTCTTCATCCTGGTTAATTTGGAAGTAACGGAATTCATAACTCTCTTAGCAACTACGTGCAACCAATCACATAGATTATTCTTCTTCAAATATTTTTTGGTAAGATATTTCAAATACCTTTTGGAAAAAGGCACCTGGGATGTCACGGTGATCTTTCTCTTGCTCCTTTTGATGGTCACCGCCCCTTACCAAGTTTCTCAGGTTTTCTGATCACTTTGATGCTTTCTTGCAAAAACTGCTCAAAATTGGCAGCATCCATGATTCCATCTTTTATGGGGTGGGTGCAATCAAGAGTGAATTTCAGAATCTGCTTCTTTTTTTTGCCCGCCTTCATCACAAACTTTTTCACGGGTGCCATGGCAGTAGCGGAGGCAGAAAGCCAGATATCTCTTTAACATAATAATTTTCTTTCCTTTGGATGTATATCCAGTAGTGTGATTGCTGAGAACATATGGTGGTTTAATTTTTAGTTTTTTTGGGAACCTCCATACTGTTTTCCATAGTGTCTGTACTAATTTACATATACACAATTTACATATATATTTACATACACACCAACAGTATGTAAGAATTCCCTTTATTCTTCATCCACTCCAGAATTTATCTTAATTTCTAATTTTAGTTATGTGGTACCTCTCTTATTTCTCAGTCAATCTAGCTAAAGTTGTGTCAATTTTGTTTATCCTTGCAAAGAATCAATTTTTTCTTTCTTTCTTTCTTTCTTTCTTTCTTCTTTCTTTCTTCTTTCTTTCTTTCTTTCTTCTTTCTTTTTTTTTTTTTTTTTTTTTGAGATGGAGTCTCACTCTGGCACCCAGGATGGAGTGCTGTGGCGCTATCTCGGCTCACTGCAAGCTCCACCTCCCGGGGTTCACGCCATTCTCCTACCTCAGCCTCCTGAGTAGCTGGGACTACAGGCGCCTGCCACCATGCCCGGCTAATTTTTTTTTGTATTTTTAGTAGAGACGGGGTTACACCGTGTTAGCCAGGATGGTCTTGATCTTCTGACCTCGTGATCCACCCGCCTCTGCCTCCCAAAGTGCTGACATTACAGGCGTGAGCCACCGCGCCTGGCCCAATTTTTATTTTTATTGATTTTCTCTGTTGTTTATCTATTCTTATATTTATCTTCGTTCTCATCCATATTAATTTTTTCCATCAACCAAATTTGAGCTCGGTTTGCTTTTTTTCCAGTCCTTTATGTTGTAAAGTTAAATTATTTACTCTAGATACATTTTTTTAATAATGTAAGCATTTAAGCTATAAATTTTCCCCTTAGACCTTCTTTTACTGACTGTGTAAGTGTTGGGATGTTGTTTTAAAATTTTGTGAGTCTCAGTGTTTTTCCGATCAATTTTTAAATATTTTTTTCTTTAACCTATTTGTTTTGTAAAAAGGTGTTTCATTTCCACATACTTGTAAATTTTTTTAGTATTCCTTTTGTTATTTACTATTAGTTTCATTCCATTTTTATTAAAAATATATATTGCACGTTGGTTTTGTTTGTTTGTTTCTGAGACAGAGTCTTCCTCTTCACCAAGGCTGAGTGCAGAGGGGTGAACATGATTCACTGTAGCCTCATCCTCCTGTTCTCAAGTGGTTCTCCCACCTCAGCCTCCTGAGTAGCTGGGACTACAGGCATGCATCTTCATGCCCACCTAATCTATTTTCTTTTAGAAGAGATGGGATCTCACCACGTTGCCCTCTTTTTAAACTCCTGGCCTCAAACAATCCTCCTGTCTCAGACTCTCAAAAGTCTTGGATTATAGGCATGAGCCTCCTTGCTCAGCCATATGTTTTTAATCTTTATTTGTACCAATTTTATGGCCTAATATATAGTCTACCCTGGTAAATGTTTCATGTACAATTGAGAATGCTATGTATTGTGGTGCTGTTTTTTGGGTAGAGTGTCCTCTGTATTTCTTTTAGTTGCAGGTGGTTTATAGTTTTGTTCAAGTTCACAGTATTCTCACTGATTATATTGATTAATTTTATGTGTTAACTTTGCTGGGTAACTGCCCAGCACATGGTCAAATATCATTCTGAATGTTTCTATGAAGGTGAGTTCTTTTTGAATTAGATTAACATTTAAATTTGAGGATTTTGAGTAAAGCAGATTACCCTCTATAATGAGGGTGGGCCTCATATAATCAAGAGAAGCTCTCAATAAAAATAGAATAATTTATCCCGGGGAAAAAAAATCCTTCCAGTAGACTGCCTTTAGTTTCAGATTGCAATTATTTCTCAGGGTGATCAGCTAGCTACCTGGTGCCAGGTTTATTTCACTGAACTGCTTTCATCATGGAAGACAGTATTTTGTTGTTGCTAAAATATACACTTACTGTAAATTTGCCTTCCTTTTATGCACAGCATTGAGACTATGGTCATAGGATTCAGTGGTCTTGCCATGTTTTCTCCACCAGAATTCTGGAGCTGGCCAATAGAACCATGAAATGGTCTTTTGAAGACTCTGTGACAGTGCAGTCTAAGTGGTAAATACCAGGTAGCGCTGGGGCACATTTCTTCAGAAAGTTGTGTATGATCTAAAACAGCATCCAATATATTGTAATGCTCCTCCCATACCCAGCATTCACAGGTCCAGGAATCAACAAGTTGAAATGGGAATGGCAAAACTATTACCGCTAGTGACTCACTTGTAACAATTTTTTTTCTATAATCTTACAGGTCTTAATTACAAAGGGATGGATACTTTTACTAGAAGACACAAGAATTCCATTGAATTGGAAGTTAAGATTGCTCCTCAGCCACTTTGAGCTCCTCATTACTCTGAATTGTGAAGAAGAGACTATTAATAGCCCAGACACTTCTGGAATGAAACTTTGTGTCAGTCCCCAGGTGAAGAACTACAACCAGCTGAAGTATTTTCTAAGAGCAAAGGAAATACAGTATGTGTAGTTATGAGTACCAGATATGACTGCATGACAAGTTATAGAAAAGGTGATTGTAGTTGTCTTATTTTGTTTTGTTATGAATATGTGTATAAATAAATCTTTGTTTTCTTCTATGTTTTTATCATGTAACATAATATATATTTACATTATATCATGGTTTTACATATTGTTTACTTTACATCACATTATTTCAGTTATGGGATATCAAGAAGAGGAGTAAACATTTTCCAAAGATTTTGCATTCTCTTCTGAGAAAGGAGTTAGTACATTTTTCAGTTATATGCGGATAGTTGTATTATATTTGGCAGGAGAATGGTCTTCTAATTTTCTTTATTAAGAGTTTAGGTATGGTGTACAGAGATGTGTATAGGTGACAGTTTGACAAGGGGAGGACTTGTAATGTTTACTTTTTTGTGTCAACGTTGTTGGGCCACAGTGCCCAGGTATTTGATCAAACATTATTCCGGATGTTTCTTTGAATGCGTTTTATGGATGAGATTAACATTTAAATCAGTAGACTTGAGTAAAGCAGATTACCCTCTATTGTGGTGGAGAATCATCAATTAATGGAAGGATTTAATTAAATGAAACAGACATCTCACAAGGAAGAAGGAATTCTGCCAGTAAACTGCCTTTGTACATGGACTACAACTTTTTCCTGGGTCACCAGTCCGCCAGACTACTCTTAATATATTAAACTTGCACCTCTGCAATCATATGACTGATTTCATGATTTCAGAAAGAAATCCCTTTGTATTTGCCTATCAATCTATCTATTCCTTTATTGAGTATCTATCTAGAAAAATTTTATACACACACACACACACACACAAACAATTGGCCTTCTATGTCTGTGGCTTCTGCATCTATTAATCCAAGCAACTGTGAATCACAAATATTCAAGAAAAAAATAATCACTAAGAAAACAATAAGAAAAATAATATGGCCAGGCACGGTGGCTCATGCCTGCAATCCCGGCACTTTGGGAGGCCGAGGCAGGTGGATCAAGAGGTCAGGAGTTGGAGACCAGCCTGACCAACATAGTGAAACACCATCTCTACTAAAAATACAAAAAATTAACTGAGCGTGGTGGCGGGCAACTGTAATCCCAGCTACTCAGGAGGCTGAGGCAGGAGAATGGCTTGAACCCAGGAGGCAGAGGTTGCAGTGAGCCAAGATCACACCTTTGCACTCCAGCCTCGGTGACAGAGTGAGACTCCGTCTCAAAAAAAAAAAGAAAGAAAAAAGAAAAATAATATAAAATACAGTATAACAACTATTTACATATCATTTACATTGTTTTAGGTATTATAAGTAATCTAGAGATTTAAAGTATATAGGAGGATGTGCATAGGTTATAGACAAATACTATGTCATGTTATACAAGGGACCTGAGCATCTGTGAAGTTTGGTATCTATGGGAGTGTATTAGTCTGTTTTCATGCTGCTGATAAAGACATAACTGAGACTGGGCAATTTACAAAGGAAAGAGGTTTAATGGAGAACTCACAGTTCCACGTGGCTGTGGAGGCCTCATAATCATGGTGGAAGGCAAGGAGGAGCAAGTCACATCTTATAGGGATGTCAGCAGGCAAAGAGACATTTTTGAGGAGAAATTCCCATTTTTAAAACCATCAGATCTTGTGAGACCCATTCACTATCATGAAAACAGCATGGGAAAGACCCTCCACCGTGAATCAGTTATCTCCCACCAGGTCCCTCCCACAACACATGGGAATTATGGGAGCTACAAGATGAGATTTGAGTGGGAACAAAGAGCCATACCATACAAGGGGTTCCTAGAACAAATCCCCTACAGTTACCTAGGAATGACTGTGTAGAAAGAAAAAGATAAGTCTACAGATCAATCTCCACAGAGATATCTATATCTATATGTCTCTCTATATAGATACATAGATAAAGGTATTTATATATGTATGTGTATAAGTTTGTGCTCACGCTGCTGATAAAAAACTTACCTGAGACTGGGCAATTTACAAAAGAAAGGTTTAATTGGATTCACAGTTCCAAGTGGCTGGGGAGGCCTCACAATCATGGCAGAAGGCAAGAAGAAGAAAGTCACATCTTATGTGGATGGTGGCAGGCAAAGAGAGAGCTTGTGCAGAGAAAATCCCATTTTTAAAACCATCAGATCTTGTGAGACTCATTCATTATCATGAGAACAACACAGGTAAGGCCATTCCCCATAATTCAATCATCTCCCACTAGGTACCTCCCGTGACATATGGAAATTGTGGGAGTTACAATTCAAGATGAGATTTGGGTGTTGACACAACCAAACCATATCATCCTGCTCCTGGCCCCTCCCAAATCTTATGTCCTTACATTTCAAAATCAATCATTTCTTCCCCACAGTCCCACAAAGTCTTGACTCATTTCAGCATTAACTCAAAAGTCCACAGTCTAACATCTCATCTGAAACAAAGCATGTCCCTTCTGCCTATGAGCCTGTAAAATCAAAAGTAAGTTAATTACTTCCTAGGTACAATGGAGCTACAGACATTGGGTAAATACAGCTGTTTCAAATATGAGAAATTGGTCGAAACAAAGGAGCTACAGGCCTCATGCAAATCCGAAATCCAGTGGGGCAGTCAAATCTTAAAGCTCAGAAATTATCTCCTTTGACTCCATGTCTCACATCCAGGTTATGCTGATGCAAGAGGTGGGTTCCCATGGTCTTGGGTAGCTTTGCCTCTGTGGTTTTGCTGGGTACAGCCTGCCTCCCTGAAGCTTTCATGGGCTGGTGTTGTCTGTGGCTTTTCTAGGCACATGATGCAAGTTGTCACTGGATCTACCATTGTGGGTTCTGGAGAATGGTAGCCCTTTTCTCACAGCCCCACTAGACAGTGCCCCAGTAGGGACTCTGTGTGGGGCTCCAATCCCACATTTCCCTTCTCCACTGCCCTAGCAGATGTTCTCCATGAGAACCCTGCCTTTGCAGCAGACTTCTGCCTGGATATCCAGGCATTTTCTGAAGTCCAGGCATTTTCATACATCCTCCGGAATCTAGGTAGAGGTCCTCTAAACCTAATTCTTGACTTCTGTGCACTGTCAGGCTTAATGCCACATGGAAACTGCCAAAGCTTGAGGCTTCCACCCTCTGAAGCTGTGGCCCAAGCTCTATGTTGGCCCCTTTCTGCCCCAGCTAGAGGGGCTGTGATGCAGGGCACCAAGTCCCTAGGCTGCACACAACCCAGGGGCCCTGGACCTGGCCCACAAAACCACTTTTTCCTCCTGGGCCTCCAGGCCTGTGATGGGATGGGCTGCCATGAAGGCCTCTGACATGCCCTGGAGACATTTTCTCCATTGTCTTGGAGATTAAAATTAAGCTCCTTGTTACTTATGCAAATTTCTGCAGCTGGCTTCAATTCCTGCTTAGAAAATGGGATTTTCCTTTCAATCACATTGTCCAGCTGCAAATTTTCCAAGCATTTATGCTTGCTTCCCTTATAAAACTGAATGCCTTTAGCAGTACCCAAGTCACATCTTGAATGCTTTGCTGCTTAGAAATTTCCTCTGCCAGATACCATAAATCATCTCCCTTAAGTTAAAAGTTCCACAATTCTCTAGGACAGGGGCAAGTGTCACCAGTCTCTTTGCTAAAACATAACAAGTTCCACAATTCTCTAGGACAGGGGCAAGTGTCACCAGTCTCTTTGCTAAAACATAACAAGTCACATTTGCTCCAGTTCCCAACAAGTTCCTCATTTCCATGTGAGACTACCTAAACCTGGACTTTATTGTCCATATTTCTATCAGCAATTTGGGCAAAGCTATTCAACAAGTCTCTAGGAAGTTCCAAACTTTCCCACATTTTTCTGCCTTCTGAGCCCTCTGAACTGTTGCAACCTCTGACTGTTACCCAGTTCCAAAGTCGCTTCCACATTTTCAACAACTCCCCACTCTACTGGAACCAATTCACTGTATTAGTCTGTTTTCATGCTGCTGGTAAAAGGATAACCAAAACTGGGCAATTTACAAAAAAAAAAAAAAAAAAAAAAAAAGCTTAAGCTTAATTGGACTCACAGTTCCACATGGCTAGGGAGGCCTCACAATCTGGAACAAGGCAAGAAGGAGCAAGTTACATCTTATTTGGATAGTGGCAGGCAAAGAGAGAGTTTGTGCAGAGAAACTCCCATTTTTAAAACCATCAGACCTCATGAGACTCATTCACTACAACAAGAACAGTGCAGCAAAGACCAGCTCCCATAATTCAATTACCTTCCACCAGGGTCCTTTCATGACATTTGGGAAATGTGCGAATTACAATTCAAGATGAGATTTGGGTGGTGCCACACCCAAACCATATCATTATGTGTGTATGTATGTGTACAAACACATACATCTACATACAGTTAATTCTGTTTATCTAGAGAATACCATAGTGTATTATTCAGTACTAGTACACTGTTCTTTTTTTGTGGTTGTGTATCCATTATTAAGAGTGGAGTATTAAAGTTGCCAACTGCTATTTTAGAACCCGTTTTCCATTTTCAATTATGTCAATATTTGCTTCATATTTCAGAGCCCTATTGCTTGGTGCAAATATGTTCATAATCATTACATATTTTGATAAGTTAGTCTTTTATCAATGTATAATGTTCCTCTTTGTCTCTTGTAGTAATTTTTTATTTAAAGACTATTTTGTCTCTTATTGGTGTAGCCAGTCCAACTCTCTTTTGTTCAGTATTTACATAAAATACATTTTTATTCTTTTCACTGTCAGTCTATTTGTGTTCTAGGAAAGTTCAGCATTTGTAGATTGCATATATTTGAATCATGTATTTTAGTCTATTTTTCCACTTTATGCCATTTGATTGGGAAGTTTAAATTGTATGATTTTTTATTTCTATTATTATAGATATGGGGTCTTTCTATGTTTCTCACGCTGGTTTTGAACTCCTCTCCTTTAACCATCCTCCTGCCTTGGCCTCCCAAAGCAATGAGATTAAAGTCATGAGCCTCCATGACTGGACATTCCTTTGCATTGGTGTAATTACTAATAAGGGAAAAAATAGGGTTTTTTTTTTCATTTTGTTAATAGGGTTTATTTTCATTTTGTTAATTTTTTAAATATATTTTATCGATTTTTCCATTGTTTCCTCCATTACTTCATTTTGTGTTTAATGGATTCTTTGAAGTTATAAATGTTTACACCCTTTTTATTTTATTTCTTGTATTCAATATTTTATTTGGGGTTCTCATGAAGATTACATGTAGCATCTGCAAATTATAATAATCTAATTTGAATTTATACCAATTTACCTTCAGTCACATACTAATAGAACTTATAACTATACTGTTTTACTCACCTTCCATGTTATGTTATTTGTGTTACAAGTTACATCTTTATTTATTATGTGCCTAATAGCATAGATTTATAATTATATTTTATGCATTTGTCTTTTCAAAACCATGGAAAATTTAAAGCAGAGTCTTAAAACCAAAATTACAATAATAATAGTTTTTATATATGTCTAGGTATTTACATTTACAGAAATTCTTTAGATTTTTATATGCCTTTGAGTTACTACATACAGTTCTTACACTTCAATCTGAAGGCATTTCTTTATATTTATATTTCTATGAGCAGATAACAGTTGTATGAAGGAATTGCCTTAGCATTTTTATAAAGATGGTCTACTGAAAATGATTTCCTTCAGCTTTTGTTTATCTGTAAATGTCTTATGTCCTCCCTTATTTTTTGCAGGAGAGTCTTGACACATATATAATTCCGAGTTGACAGGGTTTCTTTCTAAAAAATTTCTTTCCGTGCATTAAACAGATCACCCCACTACTTTCTGGCCTCCAAGGTTTCTAATGAGAAATCAGTATAAAGACCATTAAATGGAGGAAAGAACAGTCTCTTCAGCAAATGGTGACAGGAAAAATGAATATGTACGTGTAGGAGAATAAACGTGAACTTTTACTTCATACTTTATAGAAAAATTAAATCAAAATAAATCAAATAACAAAACTTAAGGGATAAACCATAAAAATGTTTCAAATAAAACATAGAGTTAAATCTTCATTACCTTGGAGTTGCAATAGATTCTTAGCTATAACACCAAAAGCACAAGCTACAAAAAATAGATACATTGGACTCTATCAAAATTGAAAACTTTGTTCATCAAAGGACATTATTAAGAAAGTGAAAAGACAAATTATGAGTCTAAAGATCTGCAAATGATATACTTGATAAAGTTTTAGTGTCTAGAATATAAAAATAAGATAACTCATTTACATTATGAGAAAATGGTTTGGATAAACATTTCTCTAAAGAAGGCATACAAACGATCAACATACACATAAAAAGATGCTTAACATAGTTAGTCATTGGGGATACACAGATCAAAATTACAATGTGATGCCACTACTCACAAAATAGGATAACTTTTTCTTTAATAATGTGAATCAAGTGGAACTCTCACACATTACTGGTGCAAATGGACAATGGTGCAGCTACTGTGGAAAACAGTTTAATGGTTTCTCAAAAAAAAAACCACCAAATTATAACATGATTCAGCCATTACACCTCTAGTTATATACTCAAAAGTATTGAAGAGTGACTCACACACGTATTTGTATGCCAATATTTGTTGTAGCATTATTTATGATAGCCAAATCTTGAAACAAACTAAGTGCTTTTCAAGAGATGAATGGATAAACAAAATTACACACACATGCACACACACACACAATCATTCAGCCATAAAATTTAATCAGTTCTTATTCATACTATGATGTGGATGAACTTTAAACCATTATGCTAAGTGAAACAAGCCAGACATAAAAAACCTATTGTGTGATTCCACTTATATGATATATATAAAACAGGCAAATTTATAAAGGGAAAATTTCATTAGCTGTTACCAGGGGTGAGAAAGAAGGGAGATATGAAAAATTATTTTTAACGGGTACATAGTTTCTGCTTGGGAGTAATGAAAATGTTTTGCAAATAGATAGTGGTTATGCACAACATTGCCGATGTGATTAATACCACTGAATCTTACACGTAAAATTGTATGATTTATGTTTTATGTATTCTATAACAACTAAAAATATTTTCAGCTGTGAACCTTTCTTTTTTTGCATTTTACTTGATTTCTTTTACGTCACTCTATCTCAACCTATCTTTGTACATATACTCTTTACTGATTTTCAAATTTTTTTCAATAGGCAAGAAAAATTTTTTGCATGAAGTAAGTTGTTTGGCATTTTACAGTACAAATATAACTTTAGCAATAATAATCATTTATATAATACATAAAATACTAGAAACTCTACTAAGTGCTCTATATATATTGTTTTATTTAATCTTCCATGACTATTAGGAGGCACGTACCATTATTATGACCAATATAGAAATGAGAAATTATAGCACAGAGAAGTTAATTCAATTTTACAAGATCACACAGCTAGTCACTGGTGGGGATGATATTCAAACAGATACATTGAAGTTTCAGAGTTTCTGCTTTCATTTCCTTTTATTGATACATAAATGTATGTGTGTATATATATATAAGATCTTATATATATACTATAAAAATAATACATATAAGATTGTGTATATATATAAGATCTTTTATATATACTATATATTATATATAAGATCTTATATATATACTATATATCATATATAATATAATGAAGTATACATAGTATATATAAGATCTTATATATACTATATCTGTACTATATATGTTACATATAGTATATCTATACTATATACACTACATATACTATATCTATACTACATACACTACATATACTATATCTATACTATATACACTACATATAGTATATCTATACTATATATACTACATATAGTATATCTATACTATATATACTACATATAGTATATCTACACTATATATACTACATATAGTATATCTATACTATATATACTACATATAGTATATCTATACTATATATACTACATATAGTATATCTATACTATATATACTACATATAGTATATCTATACTATATATACTACATATAGTATATCTATACTATATATACTACATATAGTATATCTATACTATATATACTACATATAGTATATCTATACTATATATACTACATATAGTATATCTATACTATATATACTACATATAGTATATCTATACTATATATACTATATCTATACTATATATACAACATATAGTATATCTATACTATATATACAACATATAGTATATCTATACTATATATACAACATATAGTATATCTATACTATATATACTACATATAGTATATCTATACTATATATACAACATATAGTATATCTATACTATATGTACTACATATAGTATATCTATACTATATGTACTACATATAGTATATCTAAACTATATATACTACATATAGTATATCTATACTATATATACTACATATAGTATATCTATACTATATATACTACATATAGTATATCTATACTATATATACTACATATAGTATATCTATACTATATATACTACATATAGTACATCTATACTATATATACTACATATAGTACATCTATACTATATATACTACATATAGTATATCTATACTATATATACTACATATAGTATATCTACACTATATATGCTATATATAGCATATCTATACTACATACACTATATATAGTGTATATGTAGTTTATCTATACTATATATAGTATATATAGTATATCTATACTACATATACTATATATAGTATATCTCTACTACATATACTATATATAGTATATCTATACTACATATAGTATATAAAGTATATCTATACTATATATACTGCATATAGTATATCTATACTATATATAGTATATCTATACTATATATAGTATATCTATACTATATATAGTATATCTATACTATATATAGTATATCTATACTATATATAGTATATCTATACTATATATAGTATATCTATACTATATATAGTATATCTATACTATATATAGTATATATAGCATATCTATACTACATACACTATATATAGTATATATGTAGTATATATCTACTACATATATACTCTACACTATATATACTATATATTATATATACTATATGTTATAAATATACCATATAATATGTATACTATATATATTATATATATTATATATAGTATAGATATACTATATAGTATATATAATATATAGTGTATATACTATATACACTATATATTATATATACTATAATTATATATACTATATATACTATATATAATATATAGTATATATAGTATAGATATACTACATATACTATATATACTATATATAGTATATATACTATATTATATGTTATATATACTATATATTATATATGATATATACTATATATCATATATACTATATATTATATAGTATATATACCATATATTATAATGTATATACTATATATTATACATATTTTATATACTATATATACTATATATACTATATATGCTATATACTATATATACGATATATTATGTATACTATATACATTATATATACTATATAGTATATATACTATATACATTATATATACTATATAGTATATATACTATACACACTATATATACTATATACACCACATATACTATATAGTATATATACTATATACACCACATATACTATATAGTATATATACTATATACAATATATACTATATATTATATATTATATATACTATATGCACTATATATACTATACAGTATATATGGTATATACAATATATACTATATATTAGATATACTATATATTACATATATTATATACACTATATATAGTGTATACAATATACAGTGTATATAGTATATATTATATACACTATATATAGTGTATACAATCTATATTATATATGACATACACTATATATAGTGTATACAATATATACTATATATTACATACACTATTTATAGTGTATATAATATATACTATATATTACATGCACTATATATAGTGTATATAATATATACTATGTATTACATACACTATATAAAGTGTATATAATATATACTATATATTACATACACTATATATAGTGTATGTAATATATACTATATACACTATATATTATATACACTATATACAGTGTATAGAATATATACTAGATATATGATATACTATACATAGTATATTATATATAGTGTATATACTATATAGTATATGTATTATATCCTATATATTACATATACTATATATACTACATACTATATATACTATATATACTATATACTATATATACTATATATACTATATACTATATATACTATATATACTATATACTATATATACTATATATACTATAAACTATATATACTATATATATTATATACACCATATATACTCTATATACTATATATTATATACACTATATATACTCTATATACTATATATTATATACACTATATATACTCTATATACTATATATTATATACACTATATATACTCTATATACTATATATTATATGCACTATATGTACTATATATTATATAGTATATATACTATATAACATATAGTATATGTACTATATAATACATAGTATATGTACTATATAATACATAGTATATATACTATATAATACGTAGTATATATACTATATATAGTGTATATAATATATAGCATATATAGTATATATACTACATAGCATATATAGTATTTATAGTATATATACTACATAGCATATATAGTATATATAATATATATACTATATATACTACATATAGTATATATAGTATATATACTACATATGGTATATATACTATATATGCTATATATATCTTATATATATAGCATATATAGTATATGTCTTATATATAACATATATAGCATATATAGTATATATCTTATATATAACATATATAGCATATATAGTATATATCTTATATATTATATATAGCATATATAGTATATATATCTTATGTATAATGTATATTATATATATTATTGTATAACATAGTATATATTATATTATAATGTATATATTATATATAATATCATATATAATAGTACAATATTATATATAATACATAATATATAATAGTATAATATGATAAATATAATAGTTTATATATACTATATAAACTATACTATATATTATATACTATATATACTATATATACTATATAGTATATATAGTATATATAGTGTATGTAATATATAGTATATAATATATATACTATATATGCTATATGTACTATATATGTAGTATATATAGTACATATATAGCATATCTATAGTATATATGTAGTATATATAGTGTATATATAGCACATATATACTATGTATATAGTATATATAGTATATATATGTAGTATATATATAGTATGTATATATAGAGAGAGAGAAAGAGTACCTGTGGTTATTTGTTACATGCATAAAATATGTTACATGCATAGAATGTGTAAAATCATGTGAGAATATATGGAAAAGCTGTCATATTGACTATTTAGCATTTCTATGTGCTACTTTGTATTATATAAAACATTGTTGCTAAGTTGGATACCCTATTATTTTATCAAATATTACAACTTATTTCTTCTATCTGCCTATATGTTTGTACTTACTAACCAACTTCTTGTCATCCTTCCCTCCCACCCATATGCCCTTCCCACCCTATGATACCTATCATTCTTCTCTTTACGAACATTAGAACGACTTTTTCCCTTCTCACATAAGAGTGAAAAAATGAGATATTTGCCTTTCTGTGCCTGACATATTTCACTTAACATAATGACTTCCAGTTTTATCTGTGTTACTACAATGGCATAATTTCATTCTTCTTTGTAGAAACATAGTTTTCCATTGTGTACATATACCACATTTTCTTTATCCGTTTGTCCATTGATGAACACTGGATTGATTTTATATTTTTGCTATTGTGAATAATACCCTGATAAACGTGCAAGTCCATGTATTACTTTGATATACTGATTTTTTTTTCTTCTGAATAAATAGCCATTAGTGGGATTTATGGACCATATGGTAGTTCTATTTTACGTTTTTTTGAGAATTCTCCATATTGTTTTGTATAATGGTTGTGCTAATTTACATTCTACACCAACAGTGTGTAGGAGTTCCCTTTTCTCCCCAAACTGGTCAACATTTTATTTTGTATTTTTAATAAAAACTGTTATACTGATGTAAAATAATACATCATTGTGGTTTTGACTTGCATTTCCCTGATTATTATTGATGTTGGGCATTTTGTTTCATATATCTTTTGTCCATTTGGATGTCCTCTTTAGAGAAATATCTATTGAGGTCCTTTTCCAAGTTTTAAATGGTATTATTTGTGTGTGTGAATTTTTTTCTGCTGAGTTCTTTGAATTCCTTTCTATTCTTGGCATTAATCTGCTGTCTGTTCAGTATTTTGCAAATATTTCTCCCCATGTAAGAGGTCATTTCTTCATTCTGTTGATTGATTATTTCATTGTGACAAATCTTTGTTCAATTTCAGTGGGCTGTAAATATGTGGGTTAATTTCTGTGTTCGCTATTCTGTTTCATGGGTCTATGTGTCTATTTTCATATAGATACCATGCTCTTTTAATTACTATAGTGTTGTAATATGTTTTGAAGTCAGATAGTGTGATGCCTCTAGCTTTGTTCATTTTTTCTCAGGATTGCTTTAGCTATTCAGGTTTTTTTTAAATTTCATATAAATTTTAGGGTTTTTTTATTTCTGTGAAAATTGATAATAATATTTTGATAAAGATTGCATCTAATCTGTAAATTGCCTTGGTTGGATGGTCATTTGAAAAATAGTATTTTTTTCATCCATGACCATGGTTTTTCTTGCTATTCGTTTTGTGTCTTCTTCAAATTATTTCTTTGTGTGTGTGTGTGTGTGACAGAGTCTCACTCTGTTGCCCAGACTGAAGTTCAGTGGCGTGATATCACCTCACTGCAACTTCTGCCTTCTGGGTTCAAGTGTTCTCCTGCCTCAACCTCCCAAGTAGTTGGGATTACAGGTGCCCACCACCACACCTGGCTAATTTTTATATTTTTAGTGGAGATGGGGTTTCTCCATTTTGTCCAGGCTGGTCTTGAACTCCTGACCTCAAGTGATGTGCCTGCTTCAGCCTCCCAAAGTGCTGGGATTACAGGCATGAGCCACCGTGCCTGACGTTCTTCAATTACTTTTGCCAGTGTTTTGTAGCTTTTCTTGCAGAGATCTTTCACTTTTTTTGGTTAAATGTATTCCTTGTGATTTTCTTTGTCTCTATTGTAAATGGGATGGCTTTCTTTCTTTCTTGGCTATTTCATTATTAGCCTGTAGAAACACCATTGATTTTTGTATGTTGATTTTGTATACTACAATTTTACTGAATTTGTCGATCAGTTCTAAGAGTTTTTGGTGGAGTCTTTTGGTTTTTCAAAATATGTGATCATGTCGTTAGCAAACAGGGACAATTTGACTTCCCCTTTTTCACTATGGATGCCTTTATTGATTTCTCTTGCCTAATTACTCTGGCTAGGACTTCCAATACTATAATGAATAAGAGTATTGAGAGTGGGCATTCTTGTCTTGTGACAGTACTTAAAGGAAAGGCCTTTTCTCATTCTATATGATGCCCACAGTGGGTTTGACATATATGGTCTTTATTATTTTGAGGTATGTTCCTTGTATGCCTAGTTTTGAAGAGTAGTTATCATGAAAGTGTTAGACTTTAACAAATGCTTTTATTTGCATTTATTGAAACGATCATATGATTTTGACCTTCGTTCTGTTGATGTGATATATCACATAAATTGATTTGTGTATTTTGAACCATTCTTGCATCAGTACTATAAATCTTATTTGATCATGATGTGTTATCTTTTTGATATGCTCTTGAATTCAATTTGATAGTATTTCGTTGAGCATTTTTGTGTCTATGTTTATCAGGAATATTGTCCTCATAGTTTTCTTTTTTATTGTGTACTGTCTGGTTTTGGCATCAGGATAATGCTGGTATCATAAAATGAGTTAGAGAGAATGCATCCTGTGTAATTTTTTAAACTAGTTTAAGAAAGATGGGTATTTGTATTTTTTATGCATTTGGCAGACTCTTAATCAGTGATTCCATCTGATCTTAGAATTTTCTTTGTTGGATGACATTGTATTAATGACATAATTCCACTATTTGTTATTGGTCTGTTTTAGTCCATTCTCACACTACTATGAAGAATTACCCGAGACTGGGTAATTTATTGAAAATAAGAGGTTTAATTGACTCACAGTTCTGCAGGCTTATCAGGAAGCATGACAGAGAGGCCTCAAGAAACTTACAATCACAGCGGAAGGTGAAGGAGAAGCATGCAACTTTTTCACAGGGAGGCAGCAGAGTAAGAGAGTGAGGGGGAAGTGCCACACACTTTTAAACCATATTTTATGAGCACTTACTCAGTGTTATGAGAACAGCAAGGGAGAAACCCACTCCCATGATAAAATCACCACCCACTAGGGCTCTTCCCCAAAATTTGGAATTAAAATTCCACATGAGATATGGGTAGGGACACAGAGCCAACCATATTATTCCACCCCTGGCCCCTTCCAAATCTCATGTTCTTTTCACATGTCAAAGCACAGTCATGCCTTCCCAACAGTCCTCCAAATTCTTAACTCATTCCTGCATTAAGACAAAAGTCTAAGTCCAAAGTCTTATCTGAGGCAAGGCAAGTCTCTTCCACCTATGAGCTTGTAATTTCAAAAACAAATTAGTTACTTCCAAGATACAATTGGGATACAGGCATTGGCTAAATGTTCCCATTCCAAATTAGAGAAATTGGTGAAAACAAAGGGGATACTGGCCCCATGCAAGTCTGAAACACAGCAGGGAAGACATCAAATTGTAAAGCTTCAAAATGATGTCCTGACTCCCTGTCTCACATCTAGGCCACACGGACTCAATGGATGGTCTCCCAAAATCTTAGGCAGCTCTGCTCCCATGGCTCTGAAGGGTACAGCTCCCAAGGCTGCTTTCACAGGCTGGCATTGAGTGCTTGTGGCTTTTTCAGGCACAGAGTGCAAACTGCCAGTATATCTACCATTCTGGGGTCTGGAGGACCATGGCCCTCTTCTTGCAGCTCCATTAAGCAGTGCCCCAGTGAGGACTCTGTGTGGGGCTCCAACCCCACATTTCTCCTCTGCATTGCCATAATAAATGTTCTCCATGAAGATTCCACCCCTGCAGCAGACTTCTGCCTAGACCTCCAGGCATTTTCATACATACTCTGAAATCTAGGCAAAGGCTCCCAAACTTTTACCTTCTGTGCACCTGCAGACACAACAATACATGGGAGCTGCAAAGGCTTGGGGCTTTCACCCTCTAAAGCAACTGCCTGAGCTGTACCTTGTCCCCTTTTAGGCAATGCAAAAGCTTGAGCAGCTGGGACAGAGGACACCCTGTGCCGAGGCTGCACAGAGCAACGGGACCCTAGGCCTGACCCAGGAAACCATGTATTCTTCCTAGGTCTCCAGGCCTGTGATGGGAGGGGAAGTCTGCAAAGATCTCTGAAATGCCCTGAAGCCATTTTCATCATTATTTTGGCTATTAGCATTTGGCTCCTTGTTAGTTATCCAAGTCTATGCAGCCAGCTTGAA
Source organism: Pan paniscus (assembly GCF_029289425.2). Taxonomy (NCBI): domain Eukaryota; kingdom Metazoa; phylum Chordata; class Mammalia; order Primates; family Hominidae; genus Pan; species Pan paniscus. Next base: position 81,985,454 of record NC_073272.2, read on the forward strand.
TTTATCCCCAGAAAAAAAGAGAGTATATATTTTCTACTGCATGGTCAGCCTGCAAATTTTTCAAACTTTCAGGCTGTGCTTCCCTTTTAAATATAAGCTCAAATTTCATACCGTCTTTTTCTTCATGCATATGAGCATACACTTTTAGAAACAGCCAAGTCGCTCATGAATGCTTTGCTGCTTAGAAAGTTCTTCCACCAGATGCCCTAAACCATCTCTCTCAAGTTCAAAGATTCACAGATCTTTCGACCTGGGACTAAATGCTGCCAGTCTCTTTGGCGAAGCATAGCAAAAATGACCTTTACTCCAGTTCCTAATAAATTCCTCATCTTTATCTGAGACCACTTCAGCCTGGACTTCACTGTCCATATCACTATGAGCAATTTGGTTACAATCATTTGACAAGTCTGTATGATGTTTCAAACATTCCCACAACTTCCTGTCTTCTTCTGAGGCCTCAAAACTGTTCCATCCTCTGCTGACAACCCAGTTCTAAAGTCACTTCCACGTTTTGGGGTATCTTTATAGCAGCACCCCACTGTCTGTGGTAACAAATTTCTGTAGTAGTCCGTTCTCACACTGCTATAAAAAACTACCCGAAACTGGGTAATTTATAAAGAAAAGAGCTTTAATTGGCTCACAGTTAAGCAGGCTTAACAGGAAACATGACTGGGAAGCCTCAGGAAACTTACAATCATGGCAGAAGGTGAAGGGAAAGTAAGTACCTTCTTCCTATGCTAGGATGGCAGGAGACAGAGAGAGAGAGAGAGAGAGAGAGAGAGAGAGAGAAAGTGCCACAAACTTTTAAACTGTCAGATCTTGTGAGAACTCACTCACTATCAAGAGCAAGGGAGAAATGCATTCCCATGATCCAACCTCCTCCTATGATGTTTCTTCCCCAAACTTTGGAATTAAAATTCCACATGAGATATGGGTGGGGACACAGAACCAAACCATATCATGGTTTGTCCAGATTTTATATTTCTTCCTGATTCAGTGTTGGTTGGTTATATCTTTCCAGGAATCAATTGATTTTCTTTAAGTTTTTCAGTTTTTATCATATACCTATTGATAACACTCTCCATTGACCTTTTGCATTCCTGTGGCAGTGTTGTTACAACTGCGTTTGCGTTTATAATTTTATTTGGGTTTTCTCTTTTCTTTCATCGGTTAGTCTAGCTCGTGGTTTTATCAATTTTGTTTATGTTTCTGAATGATTGACTTTATTTCATTCATCCTTTGTATATTTTTAAACACTATTTCTTTTCATATACTAATTTTGAGTTTGGTTTGCTCTTGATTTTCTAATTTATAGAGATACATTGTTAAATTGTTTATTTGAATTTTTTATGTAGGTGTTTACTTCTATAATCTTTTCTCTTAGCACTCTTTTTGCTGTATCTCACAGGTTTCAATATGTTGTGTTTCTATTTTCATTTGTTTCGAGAATTTTTCTTTTATTTCCACATTATTTATTGATCCAATATTCACTCAGAAACATGTTATTTTATTTCCACATATTTGTACAGTTTCCAAAGTTTCTCTCCTATTGATTTCTAGTTTTATTTCATTGTGGTTTGGGAAAATACTTGATATGATTTTGTTTATTTTAGAATTTTTTGAGGCCTATTTTGGGTCCTAACATATAGTCTGTCCTAACATATAGGATATTCCATGTGCTGATGAGAATAACATGTAATCTTCTGTTATTGGAGAAAATGTTCTGTAAATGTCTGTTATGTCCGTGTGATCTCAGATCCCTTTCAAATCTAATGTTTCTTTTTTATTGTTCCTCTAGATTATCTGTCTATGCTGAGAATCTCTTATTGAAGTCTTGCTATTACTGTATTAAAGGCTCTCTCCCTTGATATCAAATAACATTTGCTTTATGAATCTGAGCACTCAATTATTGAATTCATGTGTCTTTAGTATTGCTATATATAGCTATTCCTGTTAGCTCTTGGTTTCCATTTTGGTGGAATATAGTTTTCCACTTTTTACTCTTGGTCTATTATGTTTCTTTACCGGTAAAGTGTATTTCTTGTATGCAGCATATAATTGGATCATTTCTTTGTCCATTCAGCCATATATATATTCTTTTGAGATGGAGTCTCATTCTGTTGCCCAGGCTGTAGTGCAGTGGTATGATCTCGGCTCACTGCAGCCTTCACCTCCTGGGTTCAAGCAATTCTCCTGCCTCAGGCTCCTGAGTAGCTGGGATTACAGGCACCCACCACCATACCTAGCTGAATTTTGTATTTCTAGTAGAGACAGGGTTTCACCATGTTGGCCAGGCTGGTCTCGAACTCCAAACCTCAAGTGGTCCATCCACCTCAGCCTCTCATTGTTAGAATTACAGGTGTGAGCCACTGTAGCTGGCCAGTCTATATCTTTTAAGTGGAGAATTTAATTAATTTACATTCAAGGTTATTATTGTTTCGTGAGGATTTTTCCTTGTCATATTGTTAATTGGGTTTTTTTTGCTGTTTTGTACATTCTTTGTTCCTTTCTTTGTCACTTATTGTTTGTTATTGTGGTTTTGCAGGTTTATATAGTGGTACCATTTGTGTCTGTTCTCTTTCTCATTTGTGTGTTTGTGTCACCAGTGAGTTCAGATTTCCATGTGTTATCATTACAATAACTGTGGTACTTTCTCTTTCATTTAGGAAGGACAATATTGCTAGACGTAGTATCCTTGGGTGAAAATTTTGTTTACTTTTTTCTTATCACTTTGAATATATCATCCCATTCTCTCCTGGCCTATATGGTTTTTGCTGAGAAATCCATTGTTAGTCTGATGGGAGTTCTTTTATAGATGAAACATTTTCTTGTCTTGTTAAGAATTCTCTCTTGTTTTTAACTTTAGATAGTTTGACTATAGTATGCTGTGGAGAAGACCATTTTGTATTGTGTCTGTTTGGGGATCACTAATCCTCCTGTATCTGGATTTCCAAATCTCTTGCTAGACTTCAAAACTTTTTGTCTATTATTTTGTTAAATAGGTTTTCAAACACCTTTTTTCTTCTCTCACTTTTTTGCATACCAATAAATTGCAGAATTGGCCATGTTACGATGCTCCATATATCACAAAGGCTTTAATCATTCTTTTTCATTGAAAAAGAATAATTTTGATCTGACTGGGTTATCTCATAGGACCCGTCCTCAAGTTGTGAGCTTTTTTTCTTCTTTATCTAGTTTATTGTTGAAGCTTTAGAATAAATTTTGTATTTTATTCAGTGAATTCTTCAGTTCCCAAATTTTCATTTAAAAAATGATGTTTATCTCTTTCGTAAATTTCCCATTAATATTCTAAATTGTCTTTCTCATTTGTTTGTATCATTTTTTGGAATTCTTTTGTGTCTCACTGAATTTCTTTACTACCAAAATTTTCCAGAATTTTTAAATTTTTTATTGGGATCTCTTGCTGGAGAATTGTTGTGCTCCTTTTAAGGTGTCCTTTTTTGTTTGTCACATTTTCTATGTTCTTTTATTGATTTCTACACATTTTTGTGGTAGTCACTTCTCCCAATTTTTTGAATTTGCTTTCATACTTGAGGAATTTTTCCTGAATATGTGTCGGTGGTTTTGGTTGGGTAGAGTTCTTTGGCTTTTATTCTGGGTGTGTGCAGTATTGTAGTCTCTGTATGATTTATTTGCCTCTAAACAGCATCAGTGCTATCTGTACTTTCTTCAGTGGTTTAGGGTGTAGTTATTAATAAATGTGGTAGTAAAGTTTTGTCCAGGACACGGATCCTAGGTGGGCCAATCTTCAGGTTCCAGTGGTGGTGGCAGAGGACTAAACATCTCTGTTCTTGAGCCCAAGGATGGCATATACTGGCACTTTTTTAGTGGGTTCAGGTGGGTAAATTCCTGGGCCTCCAGGTGTCTTGCTTGAGTGCTGGTAGTGACAGCTGTGTTCTTGGCAGGTGGGTTCTCAGGCTTCTGAGCAGTTGTGGCATGAACAATGGCAGTAGCAGGGCAGGATGATACTCTTGGTCCCAAGCAGTGCATACTTATGTTCATGATGGCTTTGATGGGCTGGGAAGACTGATCTCTAGGCTCCTAGGTGACTTGTGTGGGTTGGTGCTGTTGGTATGTTGCTGGCAGGCTGGATGTGTCTGTTTTCACTTTCTCAGGGGGAGTACACATAAGCCAGAGGTAGTGAAATGGGCAGAGAAATCCCCAGGTACTCAATCATGCTCAGGTACTGAGGTGGTGGTGTCAGGCTTGGCAGGTCTCACCTCAGGCCGCTTGTGGTGTGCAGGGGCATAGGCATAAGTTGTAGTAGGTAGAACATGGTGATCTGTAGTAGTAGGTGTGGATAATATGACCTCAGGATTCACGCTAAAAGACAGTGGTTCTACTCTTGGTGTTTGTGTGGTTGCTATCAGAAATCCCCTGCAGACAGCTCTCAGACTCTGGGGAGTGCACACTTTTTCTCTGCAAGCAGCAGTAGCCACAGTGGTGTGTGTGAGGATCCTGTATTCAGGACACATACTAGAATACAGGGGCCTTGCTTCTGGCATGGGTATGGTTGGCACTCAGAACCCCAAACAGGATGCTTTCAGGTTCTGTGTAGCACTTGCTTCGGTTTCTAGCTGCACGATGACTGCAAGGTTGTGCAGAGAGACAAAGGAAATCCTGCCTTTTGTGTTTGGGCCTGAAAACAGAGACCTTGCCGCCAGGGAGATTGTTACCGTTCACAGCCCTGGACATGCAGCTGTCAGATGTGGAGCATGAGTGACAGCACTGCACAGGAGGGTAGGGACCTCATCTTCTACACATGAGTTGGAGTGCAGTTGCCACTCATAGCTCCAGACAGGCAGCCTTCTGACTCACTCACTCCAGCTCCCAGTGGCAGCAACAGGGCTGCTGTGGCTGTGGCAGTGTGCAGAGCAGGGAAGCAGCTTTTCTTTTTCCATATAAGCCCAAGAACAGAGGCTGTTATGCCAGTGGGGTTGGGGTTGCTGATCCCAGGCTCAGACAGTCAGCTCTCAGGCTTGCCTGCCTATGCTCCCTATGGCAGTAACTGCTGCAGCCATATGCGGAATGGGGAAGGTATTCTACTCATCTATTACAAGCATGGGCACAGAGTTTGTGGCATTTCGGGGAGCAGGGTTGCTTCCGAAAAGCACATGCTCTGGTTTCCTTTGTTCCAGTGGCCACCTCCTTGCTTCACTGCACTGTCCTTTCCATGGATATTAGTACTCTCTGTGTGGTAGAGTAGTCAATACTCTGCAGCACTTTTGGGCCCAGCCAGGACTGTGCCATTGTAGCCCTCCAGGTTCACACTGGGTGGTGTCAGTGGGAGCTCTTGAAATGTGGAGATAAGGAAGCTGTGGTTTCCAGGGAAGGATGCAGTCCCATGATGGCTGTGCTCTTATGATGGCACAATGTTGCAACCGCTTATGTCTCACAAGGAGTGTGCAAGCTAGAATGTATTCCTCGTCTGGTGCAATTTCCTTGTGGAGACTTCAGATCACTACCCATGGTAGTGTTTGTGTCAGTACAAGAACCCTCTCATGATTAGAATTGCAGCAGTCCATGGTCAGATTATGGACCACTGAAGGTCTCTTCACTTCCCCTTTTCCTGCAGTAGGGAATCTCTTAAGGCTCCTGTTAATCTTGGACAAGCTGGTCACTCACTTTCTTCTCCCTCTGTTCATCAGGTATTTCCGGTGGTTTCTCTTTTGTACTGCAATGTTCTCTCTTAGATTTTCTATTCACGGTGTGATTATTCATAATTTTGATTCTTCTTTCTGGAAAGGGCAAGTGTCGAATGTCTCTAGTCTGCATATTCAACCTATCTCCTCAGTTTATGCTCTTTTTAAAATATTATTTTCATTAAAGGATAACTGAAAAATAAAATTTTTATATATCTATGGTGTGCAATGTGAAGTTTTGATATATGTATACATTGTGATATGATGAGATAGACTAATTAACATATCCATTAACTCATTTTTACTTATCTTATTTTTGTGGTGAGAACATTTAAGGTCTAAACTCTTAGCAATTTTCAAGCACACAATATAATCTTATTAATTGTAACCGCCATGCTGTATATTAGATCTCCAGAACATATTAATTCTGTCTAACTGAAACTTTGTATCTTTTAACCAATGTCTCTCAATTCCCCAGAGACTGGGGTGGGGTAGTAATACAGCCCTCAACCTCCAGCAACCACCACTATTCTTTCTGCTTTTGTGAGTTTGACTTTCTTGATTCCACATATAAGCAAGATAATGTAGTATTTTTCTTTCTCTGTCTGGCTTATTTGATTTAGTAGAATGTCCTCCAGTTTCATCCATGTTGTGGCAAATTGTAGGAGCTCCTTCTTTCTAAAGGCTGAATATTACATATATAAAATATATACCACATATATATGTAATATTATATATCATATATACACACCACATTATAACATTTTCTTTATCTTGGCTATTATGAGTAATGTTGCAATAAATATGTGTGCGAAGTTATCTTTTCAGCATATTAATTTCATTTCCTTTGCATATATACCCAGAAGTGGGATTGCTGGATCATATGGTAGTTGTATTTTTAATTTTTGAGGGGTCTTCACACTGTTTTCAACTAATTGTGTTTCCAACCAACAGTTTACAAGGGTTCTAATTTTTCCATGTCCTCGGCAACACTTATATTTTGTCTTTTTGATGACAGCCCTTCTAAGGGGTGTTAGGTGATAACTCATTGTGGTTTTAATTTGTATTTCTTTCGTGAATAATGTGTTTGAGCATTTTATAACATTCCTGTTGGCCGTTTTTATGTCTTTTTTGAGAAATATCTATTTAGGTCTGTATTAGTCAGGGTTCTCTGGAGGGGCAGAACCAATAGGATAAATATGGGTGTGGTGTGTGTGTGTGTGTGTGTGTGTGTGTGTGAAAGAAGATTTACTAGAGGTGAATTGACTCATGTGACCATGAAGGTAAAGTCCCACAGCTGGCCAACTGCAAGCTGAAGAATCAGGAGAGCTAGTAGTGTGATTCCTGGAGAGGTCAGTAGTGTGGCTTCCAAAGAAGCTGCTAATGGGGCTCAGCCCAAGTCTGAAAGCTTCCAAACCAGGGAAATGAAAAATGTAGCCTCAAGTCTGAGGCTAAAGGCCTGAGTTGCCTATAGGAGGCAACTATTGCAAGTTCTGGAGTGCAAAAGCTGAAGAACTTGGACTCCGATATTCAAAAACGGGAGGAGAAAAAGGCATCCTCCTCCAGAAGGTAGAGAAAGAGAAAGCAAAATTGAGGTGAGTATCCCTCTTTTTCCACCCACCTTATTGTGCTCAGGCTCCCAGCTGATTTGATGGTGCCTGCCATCAAATCAGGTTTTTCTTTCAATCCACTGATTCCAAAGTCAATCTTCTTGTAAACACCCTCTCAGTCACAGCCAGAAACAATGCATACCAGCCATCTGACAATTTCTCAAATGAGTCTAATTGACACCTAATCTTAGCTATCACAAGCTCTTTTGCCTATTTATGTATCAGATTTTTTTTTCAGTTGACTTGTTTGAGTTCCATATATTTTGGATGTATATTTATTCCTTATATGATGCAGATTTTGCTAATGTTTTCTCCCATTCCATAGGTTGTCTCTTGATTTTGTTGATTGTTTCCTTTGCTGTGCCAAAGCTTTTTAGTTTGATGCAGTCCCGTTTGTCTATTTTTTATTTTATCAAAAATTTTGGAAGTCATATCAAAACATTTTTTTGCAAGGCCATGTCTTTGTTTTCCTCAGATCCAGAATTTGTGTGTTTCTATTTTATACAATTTGTGTGTTTCTATTTTATACAGTTGTCTCCTGTTATACATGAAAGATATATTTCAAGACTCTCAGTGAATACCTGAAACTGCAGCTTATACAAATCCCTATGTATATTGTTTATTCTTATGCATTCATATCTATGATAAAGTTGAATTTATAAATTAGGCACAGTAAGAGATTAACAACAAAAAACAATAATAAAATAGAACAATCATAACAATATGCCAGCGTCATTATGCTTGTCATTTTGAGTAATTATTAAGTAAAATAAGGGTTACTTGAACACAAGTACTGACATACTGCAACTGTCAATCTGATAACTGAGAGGGCTACTAAGTGACTAATAGGAAGGTAGCATAGATAGCAGGAATATGCTGCACAAAGGAAAATGATTCATGTCCCAGGTGGGACACAGCAAGATGGCATGAGGTTTCATCATGCTAAGCAGAATGCAACACAATTTAAAACTTATGAATTTTTTATTTCTCGAAACTTTCATTTAATATTTTTGGACCATGGTTGAATTCAATTAACTGAAAATGTGGAAAGAAAGCTCACAAATAAGTAGGGACTACTGTCGTTTCTATCTTTTAATTTTTGTTCACTATTATTTTTCTGATTTTTTTATTTGTCTTTCTGTTCTCTTGCTGCTCACTGAGCTTCTTCATGAAGGTTATTTTGAACTCTTTTTCGGGCAGTCAATAAATCCTCATTTCTTTAGGGTTGGTTACCGTTGCTTTATTTTCTTCCTTTGGTAGTGTCATGTTTCCCTGATTGTTCGTCATTCCTTCAGTCATGCACTGGTATCTGCATATTTGAAGAAGTATACACCTATCCCAGTCTTTGCAGACTGGTTTTGACAGGGAAAACCCTTCATCAATAAGATAGTCCAGAGATTCTGGGCAGGCTGTCAGGTGGGGTCCACATGTAGTGCTTCTATTCAAGTACTTAAGCCAGCTGACCTGATGCCTGAGTCAGCAGGTGGGTAGAGCTGGCATCTGAGTCTAAAGGTGCTGGCCTGGGGCTTGGGCCTTCTGCATAGACCTGAATCCTGGGTTTGTGGTGCAAGCCTAGTACTGGAGTCCACCAGAGTGGACTTGTCAACTGGATCTGTAGGAAGAAGCCTGAAGCACATGTCTTTGGTGTCCATCTTGAAGCCTGGGTCCATGGGGTCAGGCCTGGTTCAGGGATGGTCCTAGTCCCTGAGTCCACAGGGATTGGCCTGAAGCCTAATTCCATGGGAGCTGACTGGGAACTGGGGCAGAATTGGAGCCTGAGTTTATGGGATTCAGTCTGAATCTTGGCTCTGCAAATGTTAGCCTGGAATATAGGCCCTTGGGGGTTGGCCTATACCCTGATGCTACAGGGATTGTTCTGGTGCTGAGGTGGGCCTGAAGAATGGCTTTGATGGGTCTAACCTCAGCCTAAGGTATACTAGGATGAGCCTGGACCCTGGATTGCAGAAGCACAGGATTTCATGGGCTGGTCTGATGTTGTTCCATCCTGCAGACCATATCTGCAGGAGCTGGCCTGTAGGCTGAGTCTATGAGCACTAGCCTGGTGGCTGAGTCTGTGATATCCAGCTGGGAGGTGAGGCCATTGGGTGCTGTTCTGGCATAAGGATAAGCCTAGAACCTGGGTCCATAAGTGCTGGTTTGGAGCCTGGGGATGCAGGGGCTGGCTTGATGCTGTGAATGGGCCTGTAGCCTAAGGCTTCAGGGGTCAGCCTGGAGCTTTCGGCTGATGTGGCACTGGATGGGCCTAAAGCCTTTAAGCCTGGAGTCACCAAGGCCTGTATGGAGCCTGGTACTGTGGGGGCCAGCTTGAAGCTGATGTCCACAGGTGCAAACCTAGCCCTGAGGTGGGCCTCAAAGCACTTAGTTTCAATGCCTACATTGCTGATTAAAACATTTCAAAAAATATAAGATAAAGCAGTATATGTAAAGAAGATTATAAAATCTAAATACAAATCACCACCACTTTAAAAGCATGGGAAAGGCAAAGAAGACCAGAGGCCAAGGCCTGATTGGAGATGTATGCATTCTTCTTTCCATCCATCCGTCCATCCATCCATCCATTCTTTCTTTACTGCACACCTATTGTGTACCTGGCTCTATTCTAGCCACTCTGGGGCCTACAAAAAGAAACAAACAAACAAAGAAACAAATCTGAATCGTGTTTTGAAAAGCTGATTCCCAGGGATTAAAGTGACTCCATGGTTTCTTAGGTGGTTTGATTCATAGTTTTAAACCAGCATAGAATCAATTAGTTAACCATATAATATGCTTATAGGAATACGAAGATTAACATAATAGAAAAATTCAGTCCTTGCCCTTCAGTAGCATGAGTGATGTTAATATCCCTTTACTGAAATACATTTTAAAGCAAATGTGGATCAAATACACTGGTATTTTATTTTCCAAAATGAACAATAGAATTTTGTCAAAGGGATTTTTACATGTGCAAAAGACATGTAATGAGGAATTGCAAGATGGCCTGAGTTACAGAAACTAACCAACTGTTCCTTCCACGTAACAGATACCACATTCTGAACTTCTTGAATATTCATAGTCATTGAATAATTGTTTATAAATAGTCTGAAATATTTCCCTTTCCAAGAAGCACTTGTGTCTATATCCTTATGTAAAGGAAACAATCTTGTAATAAGCCCTGTGCATTGATGTTTTTTGACTCTCATGCTATTTGACCTATGTCACCTCTGTTGGGACTAGTGTTATGACTGTTTTCTCTCTCATAATGACTGAGATATGGAGTTTAGGTTCAGGCTGTGACATTGTAGAAATTAGAACTGGATGCTAACTGACTCATGTAATCAAACTTGTAACTTTATCCTCATTAGTACTATAACTGAGATAATCGACCCAGACATATGGCTATGCCAGTTAATTACAAACAAACTAGGTACCTTTCTGAATCTCAAGGGTAATTCCACAGAGATAGTCATAGCATTAAACAGTTTTAAGCATTTAAATATTTATTGTAAAAGTAACTTTTTTTGTTTCACCATTGCAAATACTAATGTCTAGAAGTAGATTTTGAGAGTTTGCTTGTGGCCTAGCTCTGAGATCTGGTAGGTCCTAGATCTACCAACATCCTCATCTATAACATCACTTATTCCAGGGTTTTTTAAAGAGCTGAAATGTTTGTTATCTATTACTATACAGAAATCCACCAAATGAGGTCTTGGGAATAATAAAAAAAGGTGAAATTGAGGAATAGCATTTCAGTTTAAAATATTTACAAAGACCTTTCCCCTAAACTACAAAAGAAATAAATTTTTGTCAGAAGACTACTGTAGTTGAAAATATACATCTTCAAATAAGAGTTTTGTCTCTGATCATTCATGGACAAAAATGTTATTTTGCCTACATGTTACTGCATCTTTGCATATTGATTCTCTCTCTGTGTCTCTTTTTTCTCTGTGTCTTTCTGTATTTGTCTGTCTGTCTCCCTCTCTTTTACCCCCTTTTTTCCCTCTCCCTCTTTCTCTGTCTCTCTTCCTCTCTGATTCCCTCCCTCTTTCCCCTGTCTCTCTGTCACACATACACACATATAAGGCATCATAAGCAGATAGAATTTTTTAAAAAATAAATAATACTAAACTAGTAACTGATTCTCTGCCTAGAGGGTTTCATTTTTTTTTTTTCAGAGAAATAAATGTTTCAACCCAAGCAAACAGGCCAGAGAAATCAACAGTGTACAATTCTTTTACACTGAAATTCACCCCAGGGGTGTTGATTTGTCAATACTCCATTAAGAGATGACCAAAAAAGGGTTCTGATGTGGTTGATTGCTACAGTTGTTTCTAAACACAGGGTACTGTGTGCGACACAATGTTTCTGGAGGTTAATTTTAAAAATCAAAATGAGCGATGTTAAAATGTTTCTTGGTTTGGTGCTGATACTTCTTAAAGCTCAATATCTAATCTCGACCTCTCCTGTGGGCTACAGTCCTGAATTTTTAATTAAATTCAAAGGCATTTCCACCTTCCTTCTATTTTGTCCTATTTTTTGTATGATTCTTCCATTGTTCTATCATCCAAGTTCAATACCAGCCATCATTCAGCTACAAAAGCCCTATGAATTCAACCTCCACTGAATGCTGAAAGGTATTCTTTTCTTTCATTTCCACTGCTTGTCCACTTATCCAGACTATTATTACCTATCATATCCTTAGTTGCAGTTGCCTTCTAAGTGGCCTCTGGTTCTCCATCTCCCTCTACTTCAATCTATGCTATAATCTCCTACTAAATCAATCTTACTAAATAATCAAATTCATCTTGTTTACCCTCTTCTTAACTAAAATTCTTCTGTGATTTTCCATGCTTACCAAATAAGGAATTTAGTTTTTATCATGGCATTCAAAATTCTTTATAGCACAAATCAACTCTTCTTTTCCAGTTTTATTACCCACAACTCTCCTTTATATTTTCCCTACTCCAGCAAATTGGACTACTCGCTATTTCCTGAACTTCCTCCACACCAGCATTATCTTTCCCTAGTTGAAAATCCTCTTCCTCATTCATGAACTCTAAATCCTCCCAACTGTCTAAAGTTCATAGAAAATGCCACTTTGTTCATGTTACTCTTTTATACTCAGGATTAATTTGTCTTGCAGCTGAGTTCACAGAACTTTTAACATTTTCATTTTGTTTTGTTTACTGCTCACATGGAAATATTGCTTTTGCCATTGTTTTAGTTACTTGCATATTTGTCTTACTTTATTCTGTTACTAAAATGTTATCTTCTTGAAGGAAGCATACTGGGTCTTCACATGTATGGGTATATATCGGAACAGAAGCTGAAGTTCCTTTCATATATATTTACAAAAATAATATTTTAATTTCCATGAAATAAAGCTTTCTTGAATTATTTATATTATAGTTGTTATTTCATGCATTTGTAAGGAAACTGAAATGTCTCTGCCTTTCTGTATTGAGGTTTACTTGATGTCTATTGAAAATGTTTCCTTAGTTAGAACATAATAATGGATTAGACCCTCACCAAATTACTAAAAGTTTACTTTGTTTCTATTTTATGCTCTTCTTCTACTTTAAAACAATGCTAATGTCTTTTCTTTTTCTCTTGTTTTGGTTAATTTTCTGTAAAACAATTATTCAATAATAAAGATAATATAAATAACGAAAGTAAATACATATACCAAATTCCCTTTTACTTATAATAAAGAATATAGAGCTTTTTTGTTACATTGGAAAGTTGAGTGAAGAATATTAAACTTTAATTTCTGCCATCAATTTATGTACTACTCCATTTCCCACTGAAAGCATCGAGTGTTCCGATAATATATCAATTCTTAACATGATAAATCATGGCAATAATAAGGAAATATGACTTCCTTTATCTTCCACACAAGATCAAATTTTTATTTATGTTTCCCTCTGTCAATTGGGTACCTCACAATATGTTCATAGTTGTGCTTATATTCAATGGAAATGAAAAAATCACACCTTACATTTTAAATTTTACAGTCATTTTCTACATTTTGTACAGTGAAATTTAACTAAGTCCTCTCCACTTTTCATGTGCCTAATCTTTAGGATCTATTTACATTTTACTGCAATGTGAAAATACAAGAAAAATTTAGCCAAATGTAAAAGGCCCAAGCCACATCGTCAAACAGAAGGTTTGACTTAATTTTTAAGCAAAAGAAGGAAATGAAGACAGAAGAAAAATGGGGAGAGGGAGAAAATATGATTTCCTCTTAAAACAAGCAGAATTCTACAAGTTAATACTTTTGCAAAATAAAATTGTATAACTACTCATCTATCCAAAGTACAGTCTTATAGTACATTTAAATCCCTCTGAAACCCAGAGCACTGTGTTTATAATAGAATAGCAGACAGACTTGCCCTTCACTGGAGGGCATGTCATATAAGTCCTCGCTTTCTCTGCAAAAACATCAGGCTGGCAGTAGTGACAGATGAACAGCTTACCATTAATTTCCCCTCTTTCATGCTTTCAATCCAAATGGTGCATATTCTCCACGGGGAGGCATCAAGGTCTCTGCCTTTATTTCTCCTGTATACCCACATTGACTTATAAATTAAGTGCAGATAAGAAGAGAGGGCAAATATCAATCTTTATTTTTTTTTTCTCCTAGCCTATGCCCACTGGCACACTACTGAGCTTTGACTGAAAGATTCTTCAAATTGTCCTGTGAGTCACAGGCTAGAAAGTTCTCAGTGAGGACAAAACAACAAAGGAAATCTGAGAGGGAAAATTTGCATATCTTGGCTTATAATTTAGAAACTTTGCCACTGCAGTATTTTAAAAATGAGTTACCAAAAATATACATGTAAGATGTTATGACCACTAAGGAAAGAAAAATCTGGAATATAAAGCCATCTGCATTGTTTTAGCATGGTGAGGAAAACAGCAATCTTAAGTTATTTCTTTAGTCTTATTTTCCCCCTTTACGGTAAGGGGTTGGTCTCTTCATAAAACTTGGAGTATCCACAATAAAGCCCTTTGCTATGACTGGTCTGCTTTATTTGAATCACAGTGTTTTACAACAGCTTTATGAGTGAAATATTTCATATACTACATTTTAAGTTAAGGATTTGATATACTGAGGTTTTAGCACATGACTGTTATTACTTTGTATATATTTTTCAAATTGTGCATGGTACCTTGTACATGATAAATGCTTAATAGATATTGTATTTTTCATATACACTCTGGTACTGGATTTATTTTTTAGTAATAGTGGTCATTTTATGCTAATATTTATGATTGCTGAAGATGTCTGATTTTTAAAAACTTTCCGTTGAAGAAATTATACCCTGCTGCCTTTAAAAAATATTCACAGCTTTGCTAGTACATTAAAAAGAGGGAACATTTGGAGAAAAAAGAGCATTATGTAATTCTTTTGACTTTTAACAAATCAATCTTGAACTAAAAGTGCATCCAAACCTACTAGATGACACAATATCATTTTAAGCTCAAAGAAATAGATATTATGACCACTGAAAAATTATAATTTTTTTAGCTAAGCATGAAGTGTTAATACTATTAAATGACAGCAAATGTTGATGTTCAAGGCTTCCTGCTGGCCTTTTGCAGGTGACATATCTAAGGATCAGAGCTATTCCATTTTGTATTCCCCTTTTTTCTTTAAGGCTGCAGGACTCAACTATAAATTACAACTGATGACAAAAGTGGAAGCTAACAGTGGCAAAATTAGGCCCAAAGGCAAAATAATTATATATACAGCCTTCAGCAGTGAGGGAGAGAGCCATCAATCAGCCCCCAATTATTCACTAGTTAATCAGCTCTGCCCTTCCTTTATTGAAGGGTTACAGTGTAATTAAGTTGGCAGCATCCTTTTAATTCATCAAACATACAACACATGGCGGTGTTTGCTGCGTTGAGGGACAGCACCTTTGTGTGTTTGACCCCTAGCACTGCTGCTGTAGATGAGGAAAACTTCAGAGGTAAGAGAGAATATGTATGCAGCTGCACGACAGTGGGGTGTTGGTGTTTTCATATACAGCCCTAAGCTTAAAACAACTAAGATTTATGCTATGTCAAGGATAAAACAGATAGGGATATGAAAGAAGAAAAAGAACATCGATGATATTGCTTGGGTCACATTATCTCAGAAGAGTTAAAAGAACAATATATAAGCTGTTTTTCTTCAGCTAGGAGAGAACAGAGAGTTTTTTACTATTTCATAGTAAAATTGGTAACACACCAACAGACAATCTGGATAAATCAGAAGGAAAAAATTGTTTCTTCCCTTTAGAGGCTTAAATTAATTGTTAAGATGTCCTTTCTTTACTAGATAACTTCTCTATACTTGGTTCAACATTGGCTTCAAAGGTGCACTTTTTTGTCCTTCTTAGCCAAAAGTCCAATAACTTGGCCCAATAGGAGATTTTTTGTGGAATAAAAGAATTAGACTTAGAAAATAATAAAATATAATGGTCCTTGAAAATATTAGTGTTTATGTAGTGCTAATATTTCCTTAAATTCAGAAATACAGTACAACACTGTTTTAATCCAACTTTTTTCTTTTCTTTTTTTTTTTTTTAGGATTAAAACATACTGTGGGTCATATCTTATAGTGTAAATCTAACAACTCTTAGCAGGGAAAGCCCGAGAGAATACGGTGAGGATATAAGGCAGGCGGTCTTCCTGCCTCCCTGCAGCAGGGCTATAAAGGATTCCCACTGTTTTTCTCTTTCTTGTTTTATTTGCTATAAAATAGGAATTGACATTTGTTATCTCATAAAGTAACTTGGTGAATGAATTAAATTTTACAAAATATATAAATTCTTCAGTTTCTTTTCTGTTGGGACTATAGGGTACAACAGTATCTCTTCTGATGTCTCAGATAAGGAGAGACTTCTATATTTTGAATGCCCCCGAAGGAAGAAAAACAGTCTTCCCTTATTCACTTCTGATTGCATAGATGATACTGCCTGTAAATTCTGAACACTCAACATAATAATCATAACATTTATATAACATTAACAATCCCTATTATAAGCAGTTTCACATTTATTAACTCATTTAATCCACAAATAATTCTATGGCATACGCATAATTACTTTCGTTTTACGTGTGAGGCAACCAAGTCAAAGAGAAGTTAAACAACTTATCTGAGGTCACACAGCTAGTGGTTGGGAAAGTGAGAGTATAAGACCAGGCAGTAGGCTCCATAACCACATTTAACTGCTATTTTGTTGTTGTTGTTGTTGTTGTTGTTGCTGTTGCTGTTTTTGTTTTTTTAATTATACTTTAAGTTTTAGGGTACAGGTGCACAACGTGCAGGTTAGTTACATATGTATACATGTGCCTTGTTGGTGTGCTGCACCCATTAACTCGTCATTTAACATTAGGTATATCTCCAAATGCTATCCCTCCCCACACCCCACAACAGGCCCCAGTGTGTGATATTCCCCTTCCTGTGTCCATGTGTTCTCATTATTCAATTCCCACCTATGAGTGAGAACATGTGGTGTTTGTTTTTTTGTCCTTGCAGTAGTTTGCTGAGAATGATGGTTTCCAGGTTTATCCATATCCCTGCAAAATACATGAACTCCTCCTTTTTTATGGCTGCATGGTAGTCCATGGTGCATATGTGCCACATTTTCTTAATGCAGTCTATCATTGTTGGACATTTGGGTTGGTTCCAAGTCTTTGCTATTGTGAATAGTACCACAATAAACATACGTGTGCATGTGTCTTTATAGCAGCATGATTTATAATCCTCTGGGTATATACCCAGTAATGGGATGGCTGGGTCAAATGGTATTTCTAGTTCTAGATCCCTGAGGAATTGCCACACTGACTTCCACAATGGTTGAACTAGTTTACAGTCCCACCAACAGTGTAAAAGTGTTCCTATTTCTCCACATCCTCTCCAGCACCTGTTGTTTCTGGACTTTTTAATGATCGCCATTCTAACTGGTGTGACATGGTATCTCATTGTAGTTTTGATTTGCATTTCTCTGATGGACAGTGAGGATGAGCATTTTTTCATGTGTTTTTTGGCTGCATAAATGTCTTCTTTTGAGAAGTGTCTGTTCATATCCTTCACCCACTTTTTGATGGGGTTCTTTGTTTTTTCTTGTAAATTTGTTTGAGTTCATTGTAGATTCTGGATATTAGCCCTTTGTCAGATGAGTAGATTGCAAAAATTTTCTCCCATTTTGTAGGTTGCCTGTTCACTCTGATGGTAGTTTCTTTTGCTGTGCAGAAGCTCTTGAGTTTAATTAGATCCCATTTGTCAATTTTGTCTTTTGTTGCCATTGCTTTTGGTGTTTTAGACATGAAGTCCTTTCCCATGCCTGTGTCCTGAATGGTATTGCCTGGGTTTTCTTCTAGGGTTTTTATGGTTTTAGGACTAACATTTAAGTCTTTAATCCATCTTGAATTAATTTTTGTATAAGTTGTAAGGATGGAATCCAGTTTCAGCTTTCTACATATGGCTAGCCAATTTTCCCAGCACCATTTATTAAATAGGGAATCCTTTCCCCATTTCTTGTTTTTGTCAGGTTTGTCAAAGATCAGATGGTTGTAGATACGCGGCATTATTTCTGAGGACTCTGTTCTGTTCCATTGGTCTATATCTCTGTTTTGGTACCAGTACCATGCTGTTTTGGTTACTGTAGACTTGCAGTATAGTTTGAAGTCAGGTAGCATGATGCCTCCAGCTTTGTTCTTTTGGCTTAGGATTGACTTGGCAATGTGGGCTCTTTTTTGGTTCCATATGAACTTTAAAGTAGTTTTTTCCAATTCTGTGAAGAAAGTCATTGGTAGCTTGATGGGGATGGCATTGAATCTATAAATTACCTTGGGCAGTATGGCCATTTTCACGATATTGATTCTTCCTACCCATGATCATTCCTTACTGCTACATTGTTAAGCACTGTGATCTGCTGACGTTTTAAGGGACTTAGGCTAGTGATTTAAAACAAATATTCCTTCTTTTTATTCTATGATTTAAAATAATGGGAGTTTCTTTCATTTCAATGTTAAAATAATTCTAACATTTGTGGGTTCATTAATCAGAATGAAATTTAATAGATGGTCACTTGTATTTGACACTCAGTGATGTTTTAAAAGAAAAGTAGTTACAGAGATAGGGGATAATAAAGATCCTGTGTACTGTTTTGGACTAATCAGCTAAGCCTACGAGTAATGTTTCAAACTCTATCTCTTTGCTGGCCAAATGAAGAATGAATTTCTTTGTTCTGTACTGTCCTAGTATAATGGAGGTTAAATTCATGTTTTTAAAAATGTTTTATGACTTTAATTGTATGTAACATATAAAATTGTTATCAGTGTGGAAGATTTGTTGAATTATTTTCATGCACAAGTAAAATATGGTTATCTTCGTCAGTTAGCATATAATTATATATTTTTAGTTAGCATTTATGTAGTGAAGCTAATGGCATAATTTGTACGGAAGCACTTTGTCAATAGCAATTGTTGTAATAATATTTTTCTTATCTGGAATTAGCCTTTTTATTTATCTAATAAACTTTCTTACCTTTTTATTTTTTATTTTTTTTTTGAGACAGAATCTCGCTCATTAGCCCAGACTGGAGTGCAGTGTCGAGATCTCAGCTCACTGCAACCTCCGCCTCCCAGGCTCAAGCCATTCTCCTGCATCAGCCTGCTGAGTAGCTAGGATTACAGGCACCCACCACCATACCCAGCTAATTTTTGTATTTTTAGTAGAGATGGGGTTTCACCATGTTGGCCAGGCTGGCCTTGAACTCCTGACCTCAGGTGATCCACCTGCCTCAGCCTCCCAAGGTGCTGGGATTACAGGCATGAGCCACCATGCCCACCAACTTTCTTAACTTTTAAACATGTCTCTTACTGTGCAGTTTTCTTAATGTAACACAAGCAGAATGAAGCATTCAAATAATGATTTTGTGGATTTTAAAGTGTTTCTTGGGATGAGTGGATTATCCCAGGTTACTATAAATTGCAACTAATGGGACACAAAGCTAGTGCTGAAAAACATGTCTCTCGTGCATCATTTTGCACCTACTATCTAATCTCTTAGAACACTTAGTCTTTCAAGTTGTCATTCTCTTCTTCAATTTTATTGTTCTTAATTGATCCTCATGTTTTTTTTAATCAAAGAATATCGTGTACTTGAAGTCCTCTAGGTTGCCTTTCATTTAGTTTTTATTTTCTTTAATTTATCTTATCTAGACACCCAATCAGTAAATAAATATAAAAAGTGTTCTATGTATAAGGTTTTCTTCTAGGCACCAGGCAATAATAAAGGCCATATACATTATGATTCTTGACTTCCTGACTTATCTTCATAATTTAATTAGACTGATAAGTGGTATAGAAGTTCTTTGAGAATGCTGATCATGCCTTATATTTTGCACAGTATTTTTAAACTACATTATATCCTTAATAAGGACTAACATCTTTTACATTGCTGGTGGAAATGTAAAATTGTGTGCTGCGTGGAAAACAGTTTAGCAGTTCATCAGGAAGTTAATCATAGAATTACCATATGACCCAGCAATTCCATTTCTAAGTACATACTCGAGAATTGAAAAAAAGTGATGAAATACAAACATGTAGATGAATATTCATAGGAGTACTATTCACAATAACCAAAAAGTGGAAAGAATGCAAATGCCTATCAGCAGAAAAATGGATTAATAAATTGTGGTATGTCCATACAATGGACTATTGTTTAACCATAAAAAAGAATGAAGTATGGTACATGCTTCAACATAGACGAACCTTGAGAAAATTATACTAAGAGAAAGAAGCCACACAAAAAAGGCCACATATTTTACTATTTTCTTCATATAAAATATTCAGAAGAGGTAAATCCAAATAAATAAAAAATAGATTAGTGGTTGGGGGAAATGGTGGAAGAAAGACCAGGACATGACTGCTTAATGGATGAGAATTTTTGGGGCAAGGTGATTAAAATATTTAATCTAGATAGTGGTGGTTGTTATACAACATTGTTAATTTACATAATGCCACTAAATTTTACACTTCAAATGATAAAAAATGGTAAATTTTAAATCATGTGTATTTTAACCCCAATAAGAAATTTAAAAATACATATAACAACTGATAGCAACATGAGGCAGTATAAACACCTTCTGCATCCAGACAGTTTAAGGAAAATGAGAATTCTAGTAGGCTATGTTCTAGCAAAGGTTTTACACATAAATGTTTTTAGGGGCAAGCTGGTAACAAGCGTACAATGGAAAATGGTGGGGACTTTTTGAAAACTTACTAAAAAGTTTTTCAAATTTTATTGCTATAAGGTATGCTGGATTTTTATCATAAATGAGTGCTAGATTTGTTTATTTTGTGTCATCAATTGATATGATCACATGATGTTTTCTTCTTAAGCCCGTGGATATGCTGCATTAAATTGATTGATTTTCAAATATTGAACTAGCCTTGAATAACTGGACTATATCCTACTTGGTCATGGTGTATAATTTCTTTTATGCATGATTGCATTTAATTTCCTAATATTTTGTTAATAATTCTAATAACAAACTATTTTGTTGGTAATATTTTATACTGTACTTTTCTCATTGTCATGTAAGTGTAATACTAGATTCTTAATTGGAAACTATTCTTTTATTTTCTATTTTCTGCAAGTATTTGTGTAAAATTCTCGTCAATTCTTTCTGAAATCATCTGTAGAATTCACCAATGAAATCATTAGGGCCTGGAGATTTCATTTTTGAAAGCCTTTTAGTTACAGATTTAACTTCTTCAATAATTAAATGACTATTCAGATGATCTATTTTATCTTGATTGAATTTTAGTAGTCTATGCTTTTAGAGGAATTGGTCCATTTCTTCTATGTTGTCAAATTTATGAATAAAAATATTTGCAGTATTTTCTTATTTTTCATTTAATGGTTGTAGGATCCTCAGTGATAGCTCCTGTTACATTCTAGGTATCAGTGGTTTTTTTCTTTTCTTTTCCAATTTTTGTCAGTTTTCCTAAAGATTCATACATTTTATTTATTATATTAATACAACATTTTGATTTAATTGGAGTTTATTTTGCTGCTCTTGCTTGCTTTTATTCAATTTCATCAACTTTTGCCCTTATCTTTATTATTTCCTTACTTCCTCTCTTTGGTTTATTTTTATCTTATTTTCCTAGTTTCCTAATATAGATTAATATTTTGAGCCTGCAAGCTTGGGCAACATAGTGAGACCCTGTCTCTAGAAAGTATTGAAAAATTAGCCAGGCATAATCGTGTGCACCTGTAGTCCCAACTACTCCAGAGGCTGAGGCTGGAGGATCACTTGAAGCCGCACTAAGCCATGATTGGGACACTGCACTCCAGCCTGGGTGACAGAATAAGACCTTGTCTCTAATAAAATAATAATAATAATAATAATAATAAATAATGTGATGCTATAGTATACTATGAGACGTACTGTGACTATAAGATTAATAATAATCATGAGGCCCAATTGAAGATCTCATAGGACCTACCCTACGTGTTAACTAATAATATGATATATCCCGGCTGGGGGATTTTCAGCACTATAGCCCTGAAGATTACGCGTTCTCTTTCACAATGGGGCCAAAAAACACTGGTTGCCCTAGAGAAAAGGCCACCTCAGCACAGAGTCAACTTTAAGAACCTCAGAACAAAGCGTATCTGTATAAGAATAGCTTAAACTGCCTTTATGAAAGAAACACTTCGTAACTGACCCAGACTGAATACAAGTGTAAGAAAGGGGAAATATTCCTCTAACTCTGATAATGTTCTCCAGTTGGAGACTCTTCTGGTGAGGCAGTCATCAGATCCCTGACTGTAACTGGTCCATACCACTGGCTTGTTCCCACTGTCCATCTTGTAAGTGTACTGCCAGAATAAACTGCCTGAACATTAGGTGTTGCCTAAGATCCATCATTGACATGATTGGACCATAGGGAAAAAAATTGCCTGTGGGGAAGCTGGCCAAATGAGCCAACCCAAGACCCCTGAACACAATAGAGGCTTTTCCACTTTTAAAAATATAAGTACTTAGTGTTATGCATTTTCCTTTCAGTACAGCTTTTAATATGTTTTATTTTCATTTATTTTCAGTAATAGCATATTTAAAATTTTCCTTTGCGACTTATTCTTGATCCATAAATTATTTCAAAATGTGTTGTTTAGTTACATGGATAAGTTCTTTAGTGGTGACTTGTGAGATTTTGGTGCACCCATCACCTGAGCAGTGTACACTGTGCCCATTGTGTAGTCTCTTATCCCTCATCCCCTCCCACCCTTCCCCCAACACAGTCTTTTGGAGGGTGAAGGGTGGGAGGAGGGAGAAGATTAGGAACATCTGAACTTAAAAGCTTTTTAAAATGTGGAATAAAGTTCTTAAAAATGTATTGTTAAGGTTCCAAGTGTTTAGAGATGTTCTGTTGTCTTTCTGTTACTGAATTATAGTTTGATTTCACCAAGATCGGTAAACACACATAGATCAATGAAACAGAACAGAGAGCCCAGAAATAAAGCCACATACCTGCAGCCAACTGCTTTCAGACAAAGTTGACAAAAACAAACAATGAGGAAAGAACATCCTATTCAATAAATGGTGCTGAAAAAACTGGCTAGCCATATGCAGAAGAATGAAATTGGAACCCGATCTCTCATCGTATTTGAAAATTAATTCAAGATGGATTAAAGACTTAAATATAAGACATAAAATGGAAAACATCCCAGAAGAAAACCTAGAAAATACTCTTCTAGACATTGGCCTAGGAAAATAATTTATGGCTAAGACCTCAAAAGCAAATATAACAAAAATAAAAGTAGACAAATGGGACTTAATTAAACTGAAGAGCTTCTGCACAGCAAAATAAACTATCCACAGAGCAGACAAACAACCTACAGGATGGGAGAAAATATATGCAAAGTATTCATCTGATAAAAAAATCATATCCAGAATCAATAAATAACTTAAATAAATCAACAAGCAAAAACAAATAATCTAGTTAAAAAGTGGGCAAATAATATAAACAGACCCCCCTATTTTTTTTTTTTTGAGATGGAGTTTCACTCTATTGCCCAGGCTGAAGTGCAGTGCCACGATCTCGGCTCACCACAACCTCCACCTCCCAGGTTCAAGTGATTCTCCTGCCTCAGCCTCCCGAGTAGCTGGGACTACAGGCATGCACCACCATGCCAGGCTAATTTTTGTATTTTTTTTTTTAGTAGAGACGGGCTTTCGCCGTGTTGGCCAGGCTGGTCTCAAACTCCTGACCTCAGGTGATCCACTTACCTCTTAAAAGAAGACATCCCAACAGCCAACAAACATATAAAAATGCTCATTGTCCCCAATTATCAGAGAAATCCAAATCAAAACCACAGTGAGATACCATGTTATATCAGTTAGAATGGCTATTATTAAAAAAGTCAAAAAACAACAGATGCTGGCAGCCTTGTGGAGAAAAGGGAATGCTTATACACTGCAGGTGAGAATATAAATTAGTTGAACCCCCACGGAAAACAGTATGAAGATTTCTCAAAGAACTAAAAAGAGAACTATCATTCGACCCAGTAATCCTACTACTGTATAACTATCCTAAGGAAAGTAAGTTGTTTTATCAAAAAACACTTGCACTTATATTGTTTATTGTAGCATTATTTATAATAACACAGTCATAGAATCAACCTAAGTATCTATCAATGATTATTTGGATAAAGAAAATATGGCATATATACACCATGGAATACTATGAAGCCATAAAAAGAATTAAATTATATCCTTTGTATCAACATGGATGAGCTGGAGGTCATTATCCTAAGTGGAATAATTCAGAAACAGAAAATCAAATATCACATGTTCTCACTTATAAGTTAGAGATAAGCAATGGGTACACATGGACATAAAGATACAAATAATAGGCACTGGGGATCCCAGAAGGGGTGGGTAGAAGCGGCACAAGCGTTCAAAAATTTCATATTGGGTACAATGTTCCCTATTTGGGTGATGGGTTCACTAAAAGCTAAAACCTCACTATTACACAATATGCCCACATAACAGACCTGCACAAATATCTTTGAATCTAAAATAACAAAAGAAAGAACAGATCAGTGAGCACAGCATATAATTTTAATTATTTCACAATTTTTGAGATTTTTGTTATAGCCTAAAATATGATTGATTTTGGTGAATATTCCACAGGCTCACACATACACAAATGTATATTCTACTAGTTTTTTTGTGTGTGGAATGCTCTATGAATGTTAATTTATTCCTGTAGGTTTACTGTGTTGTTTAGATCTTCTCTTTCCTTGATGATGTTCTGTCTAAGGAGTTCTATCAATTACTGTGAATAAGATGTTAAAATCCTCATGTATAATTATAGATTTATCTATTTTTTCATTTTAGTTTCATCAGTTTTTCTTTATGTATTCTGAGGCTTTTTTTGGTATGTACACTGGATCATTATACAGTCCCAGTAGATTGATAATTTTATAATTATGTGACATCTCTCTTTTACACTAATAATTATCTTTTCCCTAAAACCTACTTTTATGATATTATTAATAATATAGACATTTTTAATTTTTAAAATATTTGCATGGTATATATTTCTCCAATGTTTTACTCATACATCCCCTGTATCATATTTGACATGACTTTCTTCATCTATTCATAACAGTCTTTTAGAATTTGCGGAGTAGATGGAAACACTCTCAACTTGAAAAGTTGCATCTATAAAATACTGTAGCAGGGATCAAAATTAATGATGAAGGTCTGAATGCTTTTCTTAAGATACAGAAGAAGCAAAACATATCTGCTCTTACTAGTATTATTCAACATAGTACTAAATGTTTTAGCCACGACAAGGCAAGAAAAAGAAAAGGCACAGAGGTTAGTAAGTAAGCTAGTAAACTAACTTAGTAAGTGAGTTTAGCAAGGTTACAAAATAACAGATTAACATAAAAAAGATTAATACCTTTCTATATACTAATAATTAATGTGCAGACATTGACACTGTAACCACAGCATCATTTATAATTACTCTAGATTGTTGCAGTGAGAAAAAATACTTATGTACACAATTTTAAAAACATGTACAGGATCTACAGGCTGAAAATTATTAACTGTTGAAAAGAATTTTTTTTCTTTTGAGACAGAATTTTGCTCTGTCACCCAGGCTGGAGTGCAGTGGCACGATCTCGGCTCACTGCAATCTCTGCCTCCCTGGTTCAAGTTATTCTCCTGCCTCAGCTTCCTGTGTAGCTGGGACCACAGTTGCATGCCACCACGCCTAGCAAATTTTTGTGTTCTTGGTAGAGATGGGGTTTCACCATATTGGCCTCAGGACATATTGTTCTCGAACCCCTGACCTCATGATTCACCTGCCTCGGCCTCCCAAAGTGTTGAGATTACAGGTGTGAGCCACCGCGCCTGGCCTGAAAAGAATTTGTAAAACTCTCTAAATCGAGGCACAAATCAAGCACATGAATTAGAAGCCCCAAAATGTTGAAGATGTCAATTCACCCTAAATCTGTAGGTTTAATGCAATTTCTATCAAAATCCCAGCATAATTTCCTTGTAGATATAGAAAATGTTTTTATAAAATTTTTATGGTAAGGCACATAATCTAAAAGAGTTAAAACAATCTTAAAAAAGTATGAAGTGGAAGAAATAATTCTTAGTATATAATCAAGTCAATATTGAGGCTTACTATATAGCTATATTGATCAAAACAATGAAGCATTGGTGGAGGAATAGACTCATAGATCAAGAGAAAATAACAGGAGACATAGAAATAGACTCAGGTGAATATTACTGATTTTTGACAAAGATGAAGAAGCAATTAATGCAGAGGATGGCATAACCTATTCAACAAATGGGCTAGAAAAATTGTATGTTTATAGGTAAACAAACGAATCTAAGTCTCAATCTAAGTCTCATACCTAATACAAAAATTAGCTCAAAATGGGCATAGTCGTTCATGCCTGTAATCTCAGTGAGTTGGGAGGCAGAGGTGGGCAGATTGCTTGAACTCAGAAGTTCAAGACCAGCCTGGGCAAGATGTCAAGTTCCTGTCTCTAAAAAAATAAAGTTAGCTCAAAATGTATCACAGACTAAAATATAAAATATAGATCTATAAAGTCTTAGAAGAAAACACAAAAGAAAATCTTCAGAGTCTAGGGCTAGGTAAAGGATACTTGGGCAGAAATATTACCCATAAAAGAAAAAAACAATAAATCATATTTCATCAAAATTATAAAATATTCTGCCTTTGAGAGACTTTGTTAAGAAAACAAAAGGGACAACTTGCTGTCTGGAAGAAAATATTTGAAATTCACATAGCCATCAAAAGACTAATGCCTAGAATATATGAAGATCTCTCAAAATGCAACATTTAAAGGGGAAAAAAGCCAATTGGATTAGAAAATGAAAAAATAACATGAAAAGACATTTCGCTGAGAAGGATATACAAATACCAAATAAGCACATTAAAAAATGTTCAGCATCAATAGCCATCAAGAAAATGAAATTTAAAATCACAATGAGATAGCACTACCTTAAACTTTCAAATTGGCTTATAAATAAAAAGAACAGTGGCAACACCAAATACTGTCATGGATGGACATAAACTGGATCACTGACAGAATGCTGATGAGAATATTAAAAAGTACATTTTACTTTTGAAAGTTTCCTATTAAACTAAACATGCAATTATCATACAACCCAGCGACTATACTCTTGAACATTTATCCCATAGAAATAAAAACTTACATTCAATCAAAAATATGCATGCAAATATTAAAAAGCAACAGATTGAATCTCTCTGTTTTTATTATAACTACATGATAAACTGTAATTACTCTAAAATAAAAAGGTACAAAATGTTACACTAGTTATATAAAGCATATTTGTGCACTGACTGTGACCAGAAACTCCTTTCTGAAGATTCCTGCTTTATTCAAGATTTTATGCCATTTGAAGGAAGAAATTTGATATTTATTTATTTATTTATTTATTTATTTATTTATTTATTTATTATTATACTTTAAGTTTTAGGGTACATGTGCACAATGTGCAGGTTAGTTACATATGTATACATGTGCCATGCTGGTGCGCTGCACCCACTAACTCGTCATCTGGCATTAGGTATATCTCCCAATGATATCCCTCCCCCCACCCCCCACCCCACAACAGTCCCCAGAGTGTGATGTTCCCCTTCCTGTGTCCATATGTTGTTCTCATTGTTCAATTCCCATCTATGAGTGAGAATATGTGGTGTTTGGTTTTTTGTTCTTGCAATAGTTTACTGAGAATGATGATTTCCAATTTCATCCATGTCCCTACAAAGGACATGAATTCATCATTTTTTATGGCTGCATAGTATTCCATGGTGTATATGTGCCACATTTTCTTAATCCAGTCTATCATTGTTGGATATTTGGGTTGGTTCCAAGTCTTTGCTATTGTGAATAATGCCGCAATAAACATACGTGTGCATGTGTCTTTATAGCAGCATGATTTATAGTCCATTGGGTATATACCCAGTAATGGGATGGCTGGGTCAAATGGTATTTCTAGTTCTAGATCCCTGAGGAATCGCCACACTGATTTCCACAATGGTTGAACTAGTTTACAGTCCCACCAACAGTGTAAAAGTGTTCCTATTTCTCCACATCTGCTGTTTCCTGACTTTTTAATGATTGTCATTCTAACTGGTCTGAGATGGTATCTCACTGTGGTTTTGATTTGCATTTCTCTGATGGCCAGTGATGGTGAGCATTTTTTCATGTGTTTTTTGGCTGCATAAATGTCTTCTTTTGAGAAGTGTCTGTTCATTTCCTTCGCCCACTTTTTGATGGGGTGGTTTGTTTTTTTCTTGTAAATTGGTTTGAGTTCATTGTAGATTCTGGATATTAGCCCTTTGTCAGATGAGTAGGTTGTGAAAATTTTCTCCCATTTTGTAGGTTGCCTGTTCACTCTGATGGTAGTTTCTTTTGCTGTGCAGAAGCTCTTGAGTTTAATTAGATCCCATTTGTCAATTTTGGCTTTTGTTGCCATTGCTTTTTGTGTTTTCGACATGAAGTCCTTGCCCATGCCTATGTCCTGAATGGTAATGCCTAGGTTTTCTTCTAGGGTTTTTATGGTTTTAGGTCTAACATTTAAGTCTTTAATCCATCTTGAATTGATTTTTGTATAAGGTGTAAGGAAGGGATCCAGTTTCAGCTTTCTACATATGGCTAGCCAGTTTTCCCAGCACCATTTATTAAATAGGGAATCCTTTCCCCATTGCTTGTTTTTCTCAGGTTTGTCAAAGATCAGGTAGTTGTAGATATGTGGCATTATTTCTGAGGGCTCTGTTCTGTTCCATTGATCTATATCTCTGTTTTGGTACCAGTACCATGCTGTTTTGGTTACTGTAGCCTTGTATTATAGTTTGAACTCAGGTAGTGTGATGACTCCAGCTTTGTTCTTTTGGCTTAGGATTGACTTGGCTATGCGGGCTCTTTTTTGGTTCCATATGAACTTTAAAGTAGTTTTTTCCAATTCTGTGAAGAAAGTCATTGGTAGCTTGATGGGGATGGCATTGAATCTGTAAATTACCTTGGGCAGTATGGCCATTTTCACGATATTGATTTTTCCTACCCATGAGCATGGAATGTTCTTCCATTTGTTTGTATCCTCTTTTATTTCTTTGAGCAGTGGTTTGTAGTTCTCCTTGAAGAGGTCCTTCACATCCCTTGTAAATTGGATTCCTAGGTATTTTATTCTCTTTGAAGCAATTGTGAATGGGAGTTCACTCATGATTTGGCTCTCTGTTTGTCTGTTATTGGTGTATAAGAATGCTTGTGATTTTTGTACATTGATTTTGTATCCTGAGACTTTGCTGAAGTTGCTTATCAGCTTAAGGAGATTTTGGGCTGAGGCAATGGGGTTTTCTAGATATACAATCATGTCATCTGCAAACAGGGACAATTTGACTTCCTCTTTTCCTAATTGAATACCCTTTATTTCCTTCTCCTGCCTAATTGCCCTGGCCAGAACTTCCAACACTATGTTGAATAGGAGTGGTGAGAGAGGGCATCCCTGTCTTGTGCCAGTTTTCAAAGGGAATGCTTCCAGTTTTTCCCCATTCAGTACGATATTGGCTGTGGGTTTGTCATAGATAGCTCTTATTATTTTGAAATACGTCCCATCAATACCTAATTTATTGAGAGGTTTTAGCATGAAGGGTTGTTGAATTTTATCAAAGGCCTTTTCTGCATCTATTGAGATAATCTTGTGGTTTTTGTCTTCGGTTCTGTTTATATGCTGGATTACATTTATTGATTTGCGTATATTGAACCAGCCTTGCATCCCAGGGATGAAGCCCACTTGATCATGGTGGATAAGCTTTTTGATGTGCTACTGGATTCGGTTTGCCAGTATTTTATTGAGGATTTTTGCATCAATGTTCATCAAGGATATTGGTCTAAAATTCTCTTTTTTGGTTGTGTCTCTGCCCAGCTTTGGTATCAGGATGATGCTGGCCTCGTAAAATGAGTTAGGGAAGATTCCCTCTTTTTCTATTGATTGGAATACTTTCAGAAGAAATGGTACCACTTCCTCCTTGTACCTCTGGTAGAATTCGGCTGTGAATCCATCTGGTCCTGGACTCTTTTTGGTTGGTAAGCTATTGATTATTGCCACAATTTCGGATCCTGTTATTGGTCTATTCAGAGATCCAACTTCTTCCTCGTTTAGTCTTGGGAGAGTGTATGTGTCGAGGAATTTATCCATTGCTTCTAGATTTTCTAGTTTATTTGCGTAGGGGTATTTGTAGTATTCTCTGATAGTAGTTTGTATTTCTGTGGGATTGGTGGTGATACCTCCTTTATCATTTTTTATTGCGTCTATTTGATTCTTCTCTCTTTTTTTCTTTATTAGTCTTGCTAGTGGTCTATCAATTTTGTTGATCCTTTCAAAAAACCAGCTCCTGGATTCATTAATTTTTTGAAGGGTTTTTTGTGTCTCTATTTCCTTCAGTTCTGCTCTGATTTTAGTTATTTCTTGCCTTCTGCTAGCTTTTGAATGTGTTTGCTCTTGCTTTTCTAGTTCTTTTAATTGTGATGTTAGGGTGTCAATTTTGGATCTTTCCTGCTTTCTCTTGTGGGCATTTAGTGCTATAAATTTCCTTCTACACACTGCTTTGAATGCATCCCAGAGATTCTAGTATGTTGTATCTTTGTTCTTGTTGGTTTCAAAGAACATCTTTATTTCTGCCTTCATTTCGTTACGTACCCAGTAGTCATTCAGGAGCAGGTTGTTCAGTTTCCATGTAGTTGAGTGGTTCTGAGTGAGATTCTTAATCCTGAGTTCTAGTTTGATTGCACTGTGGTCTGAGAGACAGTTTGTTATAATTTCTGTTCTTTTACATTTGCTGAGGAGAGCTTTACTTCCAACTATGTGGTCAATTTTGGAATAGGTGTGGTGTGGTGATGAAAAAAATGTATATTCTGTTGATTTGGGGTGGAGAGTTCTGTAGATGTCTATTAGGTCCGCTTGGTGCAGAGCTGAGTTCAATTCCTGGGTATCCTTGTTGACTTTCTGTCTCATTGATCTGTCTAATGTTGACAGTGGGGTGTTAAAATCTCCCATTATTATTGTGTGGGAGTCTAAATCTCTTTGTAGGTCACTCAGGACTTGCTTTATGAATCTGGGTGCTCCTGTATTGGGTGCATATATATTTAGGATAGTTAGCTCTTCTTGTTGAATTGATCCTTTTACCATTATGTAATGGCCTTCTTTGTCTCTTTTGATCGTTGTTGGTTTAAAGTCTGTTTTATCAGAGACTAGGATTGCAACCCCTGCCTTTTTTTGTTTTCCATTTGCTTGGTAGATCTTCCTCCATTCTTTTATTTTGAGCCTATGTGTGTCTCTGCATGTGAGATGGGTTTCCTGAATATGGCACACTGATGGGTCTTGACTCTTTATCCAATTTGCCTGTCTGTGTCTTTTAATTGGAGCATTTAGTCCATTTACCTTTAAAGTTAATATTGTTATGTGTGAATTTGATCCTGTCATTATGATTTTAGCTGGTTATTTTGCTCGTTAGTTGATGCAGTTTCTTCCTTGTCTCGATGGTCTTTACATTTTGGCATGATTTTGCAGCGGCTGGTACCGGTTGTTCCTTTCCATGTTTAGTGCTTCCTTCGGGACCTCTTTTAGGGCAGGCCTGGTGGTGACAAAATCTCCAGCATTTGCTTGTCTGTAAAGTATTTTATTTCTCCTTCACTTATGCAGCTTAGTTAGGCTGGATATGAAATTCTGGGTTGAAAATTCTTTTCTTTAAGAATGTTGAATATTGGCCCCCACTCTCTTCTGGCTTGTAGAGTTTCTGCCGAGAGATCCGCTGTTAGTCTGATGGGCTTCCCTGTGAGGGTAACCCGACCTTTCTCTCTGGCTGCCCTTAACATTTTTTCCTTCATTTCAACTTTGGTGAATCTGACAATTATGTGTCTTGGTGTTGCTCTTCTCGAGGAGTATCTTTGTGACGTTCTCTGTATTTCCTGAATCTGAATGTTGGCCTGCCTTGCTAGATTGGGGAAGTTCTCCTGGATAATATCCTGCAGAGTGTTTTCCAACTTGGTTCCATTCTGCCCGTCACTTTCAGGTACACCAATCAGACGTAGATTTGGTCTTTTCATATAGTCCCATATTTCTTGGAGGCTTTGCTCATTTCTTTTTATTCTTTTTTCTCTAAACTTCCCTTCTCGCTTCATTTCATTCATTTCATCTTCCATCGCTGATACCCTTTCTTCCAGTTGATCGCATCGGCTCCTGAGGCTTCTGCATTCTTCACGTAGTTCTCGAGCCTTGGTTTTCAGCTCCATCAGCTCCTTTAAGCACTTCTCTGTATTGGTTATTCTAGTTATACATTCTTCTAAATTTTTTTCAAAGTTTTCAACTTCTTTGCCTTTGGTTTGAATGTCCTCCCATTGCTCAGAGTAATTTGATTTTCTGAAGCCTTCTTCTCTCAGCTCATCAAAGTCATTCTCCATCCAGCTTTGTTCCGTTGCTGGTGAGGACCTGCGTTCCTTTGGAGGAGGAGAGGCGCTCTGCTTTTTAGAGTTTCCAGTTTTTCTGCTCTGTTTTTTCCCCATCTTTTTGGTTTTATCTACTTTTGGTCTTTGATGATGGTGATGTACAGATGGGTTTTTGGTGTGGATGTCCTTTCTGTTTGTTAGTTTTCCTTCTAACAGACAGGACCCTCAGCTGCAGGTCTGTTGGAGTACCCAGCTGTGTGAGGTGTCAGTCTGCCCCTACTGGGGGGTGCCTCCCAGTTAGGCTGCTCAGGGGTCAGGGGTCAGGGACCCACTTGAGGAGGCAGTCTGCCTGTTCTCAGATCTCCAGCTGTGTGCTGGGAGAACCACTGCTCTCTTCAAAGCTGTCAGACAGGGACATTTAAGTCTGCAGAGGTTACTGCTGTCTTTTAGTTTGTCTGTGCCCTGCCCTCAGAGGTGGAGCCTACAGAGGCAGGCAGACTTGCTTGAGCTGTGGTGGGCTCCACCCTGTTCGAGCTTCCAGGCTGCTTTGTTTACCTAAGCAAGCCTGGGCAATGGCGGGCGCCCCTCCCCCAGCCTCACTGCCACCTTGCAGTTTGATCTCAGACTGCTGTGCTAGCAATCAGTGAGACTCCGTGGGCGTAGGACCCTCCGAGCAAGGTGCCGAATATAATCTCCTAGTAGGCCGTTTTTTAAGCCCGTCGGGAAAGTGCAGTATTCGGGTGGGAGTGACCCGATTTTCCAGGTGCCGTCTGTCACCCCTTTCTTTGACTAGGAAAGGGAACTCTCTGGCCCCTTGCACTTCCCGAGTGAGGCAATACCTCACCCTGCTTCAGCTCGCGCACGGTGCACGCACCCACTGACCTGTGCCCACTCTCTGGCACTCCCTAGTGAGATGAACCCGGTACCTCAGATGGAAATGCAGAAATCACCCGTCTTCTGTGTCGCTCACGCTGGGAGCTGTAGACCGGAGCTTTTCCTATTCGGCCATCTTGGCTCCTCCCTCCGAAATTTGATCTTAAACTGTTTTTTTTTTTTCATTTGCAACAGCAACTAGTGCTAAACTAGTGGGTGTTTATTTAATAGTTACTGATAGACGTTGTAAAATTAAGAATTCATTTGCCTTAGATAATTAACTTGCCTTTGAATGCCTACTCTGTGTCAGATATCTTGGTTACAGAATAAATAAAAAGATTCTTGAGTTTCTGGTAGTATTTTACATCCTAGTAGAAAAGATAATCTTGCAGACAGAAAATTTAAACAATGTGTTGAGTCCTAATAGAGATGTACACAAGTGCTGTGGGAGGCTTATATGCAAATGAATGTATTGGAAATTTAAGAAAAGCTTTATGGAAACAGTAAAAAGAAACTTGAAGGATGAGTATAAATTCTGCAGGTAAAGAAAAAGAGGAAAGGCGTCCTTGGTAGGGAAACAATACAGGCATGTGAAAGAATCATGAAACAAATGATATTTGCTGCAATATTTGACCAGAAATAATAAAGTACAGCTAAAGTGTACCTGCCTGATATAGTTTGGCTCTATGTCCCCACCCAAATCTCATCTCCAATTGTTATCCCCCCGTGTCAAGGGAGAGACCTGGTGGGAGGTGACTGGATTATGGGGGCAGTTTCCCCAGTACTGTTCTCTTGATAATGAGTTCTCACAGATCTGATGGTTTTTTAAGTGGCAGTTTCCCCTGCCCTCTCTCTCTCTCTCTCTCTATCCTGCCACCTTGTTAAGAAGGTGCTTGCTTCCCCTTTGCCTTCTGCCATGATTGCACGTTTCCTGAGGCTTCCCCAGCCATATGAAACTGTAAGTCTATTAAATCTCTTTTCTTTATAAATTACCCAGTCTCAGGGAAGTTCTTTATAGCAGTGTGAAAATGGACTAATACACTGCCAGAATAGACACTAGAAGAAACAGAAGAGCTAAGCAGAAACTTTGTACTACAAAGTCTTGTATTCCAGACTAAAAAATGTGAATTTTCATTTTGTAAAATCTGAGTAGTGATTCTGATTGTGAGCAGGTTTAAAACAGGATAAATGACAGTCCTGGTTGGCCAGGGACTATCCTGGTTTTAGCACTGACAGTCCCATGCCATGGAAATTATCTCAGTCTCAAGCAAACTGGTACAGTTTGTTATCTGCTGTGAGAGTACCAAAGTTGTATTTTAGAAAGAAAACTCACTATAGCTTTAATGATAACCCTCGTGTAGGGGAATAAGAAAGATTCTGAAAGCAGGAAGATAATTGCACTTTCAATGTAGGATTTCTTCTTCAATAACCTCAATTGAGTGAGAATCATTATAGTTAATTGTTAACAGGGCTCTGTCACACAACTCAAGGTACTATGGCCTTAAAAAGAAGCAACCAAACAATACAACTTTAAGAGAGATTATCCTGTATTTAAAATCATGTTTATTATTTCTGATGAGTGGTTAGGACTTTGCTTTCATTTCTCCAACCTTCCTGAAGGGCATATTATAACACTAACTTTTCCATGTCTAAAAATTGCATAAACTTTTTCACCATGTAAATTTGGGTAAATTCAAAACGTGAGGAATTTCATAAATATGAGAATGTACTTTATAGACAGAGTGTGGTTACACACAGAGTTTTCACAAAAGTACAAATTTGCCTTGTTTTGTTTTTCAGTTTTATCTGGAATAGGGTTTTTTTTTTTTTTTTTTTACTGAAATCATAGTGTCCATAAAGTCTTATAAAAGAATGAAAATTTAAAAGATTTGAAGTTGTAAAAATGAGGCAGATTAAGCTATAATTTCAGGATATGGATTAGCTCTGAGAACTAAATGGTTTAGTGGTTTAATAGAGACTCAAAGAAGAAAAAGAATCTTGAGCAACTTCTTTCAAAGGTGGAACTTTTATAAGGTTCCACAAAGAGCAAAGTATAATGACAAACATATTTTTAGTAATATTAAAAACTATAATGTAATTCAAGCTCATGGTAAAAAGACAATCACACATTATAGAAGGATATGAAATTAAAAGTAAAACTCACCCCCAGCACAGTTCTACACCTTAAGGGAAATAACTATAACTTTCCAGAAATTGTACTTGTTTTATACAGACATGTCTATGTATATTCTCTTATTTTCACAAATGGAACTTTATTCCATGTACTATTCTGCAAAAGAAGGCTTTCTTTTAGCATTCTAGTTAAAACCTGGGCCTCATTTGAAATTTGTTCCTTGTGTATTAAGTTTCACAGACTGAATATTTAGCAAGCTTAGATTATGAATAGGCAGGGCCATGAATCAGTTATTTTTCAGTGGAAATTGCTGTTTTCCTTTTTCTCATCTTACTACCTAATCCCTAAGCAGTCAAATGGACCAGCTGTGCAATAAATCTACGTTAGATAAAAAAGATAGTCAAAAACATTATTTTGGCTCCTTTTTGATCTGGTACGTTTTTATAAATAGAAATGACCACAATAAATGCATTCATTCATTTTACAAATGTTTATTAAGTACCTACTGTGTACTTGACACTATTCTAGATGTTGGGGATAAACACAAAAATTTATATTAATACAATACATTAATAATAATTATAATTACATTCATTATTATAGCCACATTTTTCAGTCTACATTATCATTCCAAAAAATATAAAAACTGTTTTTTGTTGCTTGGGGATTCACTTGAAATTCATATTTACTTTGAGCCAACATTTTCTCTGAGTTCTAACATCTTTTCCATGTTAATATCAACTACCATCCAGTTCTTAGTATTTTTATTAATTAAAGGCCATAGTTTATTTAGGTTTCCTTAGTTTTTACTTAATATCCATTTTCAGTTTCCCAATCTCATCCATGAAGCCACATTATATTTAGTTAAAATATCTTTTTAGATTCTTAGTCGTAATATTTTATTTTAAAAAATATGTTATTGAGAAAGAAATCACATAACAGAATTAACCATTTTAAAGTGTCCAATTGAAAAAAAGGGCAAGATGACCAACTAGATGCAGCTAGGAAGTGCCACTCTCACTGACAGAGACTGGGATTTGGACTAAACCACTGTAATTTGAGAAGATCTTTAGAGATAAAATGCCAAATGCAAATGGAGAAAAGAGGCAGATGTTGAGGCTGAAGAGGGAGAAAGTGAGGAACCCTATGTGGGGGGCTTGAATGCTAGGGCTGATTCCTGGACCTGAATGATCCTGGGGAAGGGAACATAGCTGGAAATATTAGGAAACACAAAAGAGCCACGTGGTTGAGTAAGAGCCTATTTAGCACCCATTGCTCTTAAGTGCTGTCTACAGGTAACACAGGCCAAACTAACAATAGCAAAAAACACTTCACTAAGTCACCCCCCATGAGACACCAAGATCAAAAATTCAAAAACAAAGACCTTGTATAGAGGCTTGAAATAGAACCAACTTACTATACTCAATTTGCACTGCAGCTGAAGGAACAACAGCCCTCCCAAATGAGAAACAATCAGTGCAAGAACTCTGCGAATTCAAAAAGCTAGAGTGTACCCTTACCTCCAAACAAGCCTACTAGCTCCCCAGCAATGGTTCTTAACCAGTCTAAGATAACTGAAATGACAGACATGAAATTCAGAATCTGGATTGCAAGGAAACTCACTGAGATCCTGGAGAAAGTTCAAATCCAATCCAAGGAAGCCAAGCAATCATTATAATAATTCAAGAGCTGAAAGATGAAATTTCCATTTTAAGAAAGACCAAAACTTAACCTTTTGAGCTGAAAAATTCCCTATGAGAATTTCATAGTACAATTGCTAGTATTAAGAGCAGAATAGACCAAGCTGAGAAAAGAAACTCACAGCTCAAAGACTAGTTCTTTGAATCAACTCATTCAGACAAAAATAAAGAAAAATTAATTTTAAAAAATAAACAAAACCCTGAAGAAATATGGGATAATGCAAAGAGACCAAATCTATAACTTCTTGGCACATCTAAAAGATGTGCCATTTTATGCTAGATAAGGCCTGGGGACATGTGAAATTAGCTCCCTAGCTATGCAAAGAATGTTATAAAGAAAAGATATTTTATATAAAAAAGGATCTTGTATGGTAAATTCTTGCCCTAAAATAAAGTGATTGGTTGTTTAAAAAAAGGGATGTTTAGGACAAGTCAGAAAATCTAAGCATGTCACAGATGGTCTGTGTAAGTTGTGAAAGGATTTCTGAAAGGGAATTTATGCAAGAAATGTACAATTTGAAGGTTGTGAGGCCTCCTAAATGTTTCATAAAATGCCACTATGACTCTTAACTGTACAACCTACCTGCTTTACAGCTAGATAAGGCCTGGGAATATGTGGAGTTAGCCACACCCCTTAGCTATGCTGGAAAGAGTCAGACCTTATCTGCACTTTTGACTGGCATCCTGGGTTCCACACCTGGTACATAAATAAAATCACTTACAAACCAGGTTTTTCACCAAAAGTAATAGTTGCTAAGAGTTAACAGTGTAACATGTATGTGAGACTACTGAAGAAACAGTTTTACAAACAAGGCATGTAAGGAAAGTAGAATGTACTTTTGGTAAAAGATCATATAAAGATGGCCTGGCACAGTGGCTCATGCCTGTAATCCCAGCACTTTGGGAGGCCAAGGTGGGTGGATCATGAGGTCAGGTGTTCAAGACCAGCCTGGCCAACATGGAGAAACCCCGTCTCTACTAAAAATACAAAAATTAGTTTGGTGTGGTGGTGCACGCTTGTAGTCCCAGCTACTAGGGAGGCTGAGGCAGGAGAATCGCTTGAACCCAGGAGGTGGAGCTTGCAGTGAGCCTAGATTGTGCCACTGCACTGTAGCCTGGGTGACAGAGTGAGACTCCATCTCAAAAAAAAATAAAAAATAAAAGATTATATAAAAGCATGGGAATATGAATTTCTCATCTAAGTTTAGAGGGTTAAAGGGTTGTGTTAAGTGAGGCAGAAAAAATCTAAATGTTTAAGCAAGTTGTATTTTAAAAATTATGGTGTATAAATATATTGGCTAAAGTTAAAGGAGTATTATTCAGTTTTTCCATAAATTGAACATTGGAATAAAAGCACAACAGAGTTTTTTACAACATTGTTCTGCTGTTTAACAAAAAAAAATTGTTAAAGATTATAAAAGGTTTATGAAAATCTTACCTTATCATCAAATTAATTAAAACTGTTACTAAAAATGTTATTAAAACTAAATTTGGCATTAAAGATGCACAAATGCAAACATAAAATATGGTTTTCTATTTTGAAATGATTTTTATGTAATATTAAAAGATAATGAAAGGTTTTTGTTTGCCTTTTAAGTAAACTAAAAAAAAAGTATGAGGGGAGAGAGAAGAGAGATTCTGGTGGCCTTATACTATCTTCATTGAGTCTTGTTGTTTGGAAAGCTGAGTCCCCTCTCTATCAGAGTAAAAGAAGTTTATCCTTTTTTAAAATTTTTGAGTTATCAGTTTGGTTAAATGAATGACTTATGGTGACCTGGGATTCTATTTTGTGAAATCAAGTGTTTCAAACACAGGAAGCACTATCAAATATAAAATTGTTTTTAACTTTCTATGGGTTATATTTGTATAAAGAGGTTAGTAGTATGTGTTATGAAATTATATAAGATTCCTATAATTCTGATATGCCTCAGTATATGCTATCAGTAATAATTAAACTTGTTATGTTAAATTATTGTGTGCCACAGAAATAATAAATTTTCTTGTCAATTGTGTCTTTAACTGTGGCTGCCTTAAAATGTTCTTTTCGTCCACAGACAATTGTTGTTTTGTTTTGGTTATCTTTAGAAGATGATTTCACAATCAGCTATAAAACATTGACAGGAGCTCTTGAATGCAAGTTTCTTAGATAACTCGAGATTGTGACATTAGAATAAAGGAAATTAACTCTCAGGACTGTCATGGAAAGCTAAAATGTTCATGAATATCAAGCAGAACAGGAGTTGACTTAATGGACTGAGCTGATAGAAAACTGAAGTAACCTTTTTTTTTCACTTTTATGTTTTGCTAAAAACTTTGCTGATCCTTTTTGTTTTTTTCAGAGCCAAGGAAACTTATTTTTTGAGCTATTTAGAGGTTTTAACAACTGAGTAAAGTATACTGCTCTGAAGAAAATTAGAGGCATATTTGCTTCTCTCCATCTGATTTCCCCAGAATTTGGAAACTATGTGAGTATTCTTAAATTATGGCAATATAGTTATTTGCATAAATGCAATAAGAATGTTTTCTTTTACAACAGAACACCATCGGAGAAACTGGTTATTTTACCAAGTCTTTGACTAGAATGGTGTGTTGTCCTTTAAGGAATCAAATTTGACTTACAGAGCAAATAAAAGCCCATTGGGAAAACTGGCCTCATATCTTGTCTATGCAGTTCCTGTACAGAGTTCCTGACCTGTGGTAAGTAAAGAATGTCACTTTCTAACAGGCCCAGGAGCCCCAAGTTATCTTGAAACCTCAAGAGGAGAAGAATTTTTACCCAGCTCATAGGTATTTGAGGGTAAAAACCCATGGCTTGACTTGGTTTCTTAAAAAGTCTTATCTGAGATTCCTTATGCAACAGAGTTCCATCACAGCCAATTTAAAAGTCCTATGTGAAAAATAATTACTCTTGCTGCAGTCTATGCAAATAATCAGGCTAAGTATAATAAAACTAAAGTTTATTTTGCAAACAAATCAGCAGTATAATGATTTTTTTAAATAAAAATAAAGACTGGGAGAAAAAAATTGTTTCAATAATTATAGTACACCTGTTAGTTGTTTTTGAGTCTTCATTTTATTTTTTTCTGTACAAGTCAGATTAAATATTTTTGGTTGCCTACAAGTTATCAAACAAATGCTTTAAATCTTTAATTTCAAACCAGAAATTGCACTTGTTATCCTAGAACTCAGTATTTATAGTACACTGTCCACTTAAATGCTGTATTAAAACTATAGATGAGAATACTAACACCTTTGTCATGAAAGCCTTGGAATCCCAGCCTGGTCTGTGTGAGCAAGCTCAGACAACTGCAAAAGAGTTCCACGTCTCTCACCTTGGAGTCAACCTCTACCCCCACTATGCACCCTGTCAGCAGGAAGAAGCCAGAGCGATTGATAGCCTTTCTCCATCTTCATTGTCCATACCTTAAGAATAAGGTGCTATAAAACCAAAAAGCAGGAATTGAGACCACCTTTGAAAAAATTATAACTGAGGAGATCATGACAGTGATAGAGATCAGACCTAATCAACTCCAT
The DNA here is from genome assembly GCF_029289425.2 of Pan paniscus. Taxonomy (NCBI): domain Eukaryota; kingdom Metazoa; phylum Chordata; class Mammalia; order Primates; family Hominidae; genus Pan; species Pan paniscus. Next base: position 82,026,001 of record NC_073272.2, read on the forward strand.
CTTGTTTCTCTTTTTTATTTTATTATTTTTTTTTTGAGACAGAGTCTCGATTTGTTGCCAGGCTGGAGAGCAGTGGCATGATCTTGGCTCACTCCCTGGTTTAAGCAATTCTCCTGAATCAGCCTCCTGAGTAGCTGGGATTATAGGCACGTGCCACCATGCCCAGCTAACTTTTGTATTTTTAGTAGAGATGGGTTTTCACCATGCTGGCCAGGATGGTCTTGATCTCCTGACCTTGTGATCTGCCCACCTCGCCCTCCCAAAGTGCTGGGATTACAGGCGTGAGCCACCGCGCCCTGCCTCTTGTTTTTAACCTTTAAGCTGTTCTTGTTTATTCTCGGGCATAGGCCACACTAACCTTGGGAAGAAATTCCTTTTATGGTTTGACTCTGAAACGAAATTGATAATAGCTCTTTCCTGAAAAGACCCCTTTCTTGCCTAGGGACCAATCTGCCTTTGCAGGACTAACAAATTAGCTACAAGATTAGAAATTATGCTTTAGGGTTTATGCAGCTTCTGGCTGCAAGAGTCTGAACCTTCCCAAATTGCTCCTGGGGGTAACATTACTACTGTAGAACCTAAGGTCAGTGCTTGAGATATTTTGCAGACCCTGCACTCGATGGATTAGCTGACACCACCCAGACTGGTAATCTGACTCAACCAGTTTTGCAATCCCAACCAGAAACAGAATACAGTGAGGAAACGTCACTTCAGCCCCCTATGATTCCATCTCCATCCTGACCAATCAGCACTCCCCACTTCCTGAGCCCCTACCCACCAAATTATCTTTAAAACTTTGATCTCTGAGTGCTCAGGGAGACTGATTTGAGTAATAATAAAACTCCACTTTCCTACACAGCTGGCTCGGTGTGAATTATACATTCTTCATTGCAATTCCCCTGCCTTGATAAATAAGCTCTGTCTAGGCAGCCAGCAAGGTGAACTTCTTGGGTGGTTACAATTCCAGTTACTTGGGGGGCAAAGGTGAAGGATCACTTCAGCCTACGAGGTCAAGGCTGCAGTGAGTGAGTCATGTTTGCATGACTGCACTCCAGCCTGGGTGACAAAGACATACCCTGTCTCAAAAAAAAAGAGGAAGAAAAAAAGAAACAAAGAACAAATGAAATGAATAGAAAATATTTATAAGGGTGAAATATATCAATCATGTATATTAATATAAATAGAATATTAGTATAAATAATTACTTTAAATATGATGGTCCAAACATACTAACTAAAGATAGAAATTGTCAGAGTGGGGAAAGGACAAAATCAACTGTATATGTCTAAAAGAAAGACACTTTCAATGTAAAGACACAGATAATTTAAAAATAAAGAGGTAAAGAAAGGTGTACGGTGTTAACATTTATCAAAACAAAGCGTGTTACCAAAAGTTAATGTTTTCAGAGAATGCTTTTGTTAAAAAGCCTTTACCAACTTGGGCTGTTTGGGATAATAATGTTGACCATTTTCCACAGTGGGTTATAACATTAATATATATATAATTCACTACTAGTTTGTAATCTACATTACATAAGTGTAAAAAAAGTGTGAGTAGCTATATTATTTTTTGAAAAGGCAGATTTCAGAGAAAGTGAAATGATCAGAAATGAAGAGCCATTTTTAAATGATAAAGGGTCAATTATTTAAGAGAATATAACAATCCAAAACAGGTACACATCTAAAAAGTAGAGTACTTGAGGCAAGAACTGACGGCACTGCAAAGATAAACAGACAAATCTACTTTTATAGTTGTAGACATCAACAACTCAATGTAAGTAACTGACAGATTAAGCAGGCAAAATATCAGTAAGAATAAAGATGGCCTGAGCATCACTTCAATCAATTTGATCACTTAGCAGTTATAGAATTATCCATATGAAAAGAGCATAATACACATTCTTCAAAAACACACATGAAATATTAAAAAGAACACATTTTGTGCTATAAAACACATCTTAACAAATTTGAAAGACTGTATCAAATAAAAAATAAAGTATGTTCTAGACCACAATAAATATGAATCAATTTTTTAAAAATTTACTTCAAATATTAACATGTTTTTAAATAACCCATGGTTCAAAAAAATTAAATGTAAAAATCATTTTAGCTACATGAAAACAAAAATATAATCAGAATTTGTGGGATGCAAAGTTAGCCATTCTTAAAGGAAAATGTGTAGCATTAAATTATATATTTGCCAGAGCAATCAGGCAAGAGAAAGTAAAAATGACATTCAAGTAGGAAGAGAGGAAGTCAAATTATTCCTGTTTGCAGACAACATGATCCCATATCTAGAAAACCCCATAGTCTAAGCACAAAAGCTCCTTCAGCTGATAAAATACTTCAGCAAACTTTCAGGATACAAAATCAACGTACAAAAAAATCACTAGCATTTCTACACACAAACAACAGCCAAACAGAGAGCCAAACCAGGAAGGTAGTCTCATTTACAATTGCCACAAAAAGAATAAAACACCTAGGAATTGCAGCTAACCAGGAAGGTGAAAAATCTCTACAATGAGAATTACAAAACACTGCTCAAAGAAATCAGAGAAGACACAAACAAATGAAAAAAACATCCAATGCTCAGGGATAGGAAGAATCAATATCATTAAAATGGACATACTGCCCAAAGCAATTTACAGATTAAATGCTATTCTTATCCAATTACCAACAACATTCCTCACAGAACTACAAAACACTATTTAATATTCATATGGAACCGAAAAAGAGCTTGAATAGCCAATGCCATACTAAGCAAAAAGAAGAAAACTGGAGGCATCACACTACCTGACTTCAAACTATACTACAGGGCTGTAGTAACCAAAAAAGCATGGTACTGGTACAAAAACATGCATGTAAACGAATGGGACAGAATAGAGAGTCCAGAAATAAGGCTGTACACCTATGACCATCTGATCTTTGACAAAGCTCACAAAAACAAACAATGTGGAATAGACTCCCTATTCAACAAATGGTGCTGGGATAACTGCCTAGCCATATGCAGAAGATTGAAGCTAGACCCCTTTCTTACACCATATACCAAAATCAATGAAAGATGGACTAAATACTTAACTGTAAAACCAAAAACTATAAAAAAAAAACTGGAAGACAACATAGGTAACACAATCCTGAACATAGTAACAGGCAAAGATTTTAAGACAGACACTAAAAGCAATCACAACAAAAGGAAAAATTGACAAATGAGATCTAACCAAATTTAAGATCCTCTGCACAGCAAAATAAACCATCAACAAGATAAAGAGACAACCTACAGAATGGAAGAATATCTTTGCAAACTATGCATCTGACAAAGGTCTAATATCCAGCATCTGTGAGTAATTTAAACAAATTTACAAAACAAAAACAAACCACTCCATTAAAAAGTTGTCAAAGGACATAAACAGACATATTTCAAAAGAAGACATACCTGTGGCCAACAAGCACATGACAAAAAGTTCAATATTACAGAAATGTTAAAACCACAATGAGATACCATCTCACACCAGTCAGAATGGCTATTAATAAAAAGTCAAAAAATAGCAGATGCTGCTAAGGTTGTGGAGAAAAGGGAACGTTTACACAATGTTGATAGGAATTTCAATTAGTACAACCATTTTGGAAAAAATTGTGGCTACTCTTCAAAGAGCCATGAAAACAGAACTACTACTTTACCCAGCAACCTCATTCCTGGGGATATACCCAAAGGAATATAAATAGTTCTATTATAAAGATATATGCATACATATATTCATGCAGCACTATTCACAATAGTTAAGACATGGAGTCAATCTAAATACCTATCAGTGGAAAACCGGATAAAGAAAATGTGGTACATATACACCATGGAATACTATACAGCCATAAAAAAGAACAAGATCATGTCTTTGTGGGAACATGGATGAAGCTGGGGGCTACTATTCTTAGCAAACTAATGCAGAAACAGAAAACCTAATACCAGATGTTCTCATTTATAAGTTGGAGCTAAATGATGAGGACTCATGAACACAAAGAAGGAAACAGGCACTGGAGTCTACATGAGGGTGGACGTTGTGAAGAGGGAGAGAAGAAAAAAAAACTTTTGGGTACTAGACTTAATATTTGGGTGACGAAGAAACCTGTACAACAAGCTTCCATGACATGAGTTTACCTATATAACAAATCTTCACATGTACCCACGAACCTAAAATAAAAGTTAAAAATGAATAAATTAAAATTAAAAATAAATTAATTAATGATTCAATGAAATACATTCTAGTGCATTAGTATACCTCATTTTTTTCACTCATCAGTTTATAGACATAGGAGCTGTTTTCCATTTTGAGCCTGTTATGAATAACAATGCTATAAGCACTGACATATAAGTTCTTGTGGATATATCTTCTAATTTCTCATGGGTATATATTTAGTGGAATTGCTGGCTCATGAGGCAACATTGTATTAGGTTGGTGCAAAAGTAATTGCGTTTTTTGCTATTACTCAATGCAAATTAAAAAGTAATGTTTGCAATTACTTTTAATATTTAACATTTTGAGGAGCTTCACCATTTTATAATCCCACCAGCAATGTGTGTGCGTCCCAATTTCTCTATATCCTTACCAACACATTTTACTGTCTGCCTTTTTTATTAGAACCATCCTAATGGCTGTGAAGATGAATTCCATCAGGACTTCCATTTACATTTCCCTAATGATTAATGATACATAGAAACTATGTATATATTAGCCATTTGTATATCTTCTTTAGAAAGAGGTCTACTTACATCCTTGGCCCATATTTTAATGGGGTTATTTTGGTTTTTATTGTTGAGTTGTAAACATTGTTAATTTTACTCTGGATATATGTCATATATCTATTATCAAAGTTATGATTTGCAAATATCTTCTTACATCTTGAGGGCTGTTTTGTTTATGCCATAATTTTCAGAAGAAAAGCTTTTAATTTGAATATAGTCCAATATATTTATTCTGTTTTTTGTCACAAGTTTTTTTGCTATTATGCCTAAAAAACAATTACCTATATCAAAGGTCAAGGAAGATTCGTTCATACATACCCTTCTAAGATTTTTATGTTAAAAAAGAGCTAAAAAGCTTTTACATTTACATCTTTGATACACTTTAGTTTTTGTGTATAGTGTGAGTCCAACCTTATTTATTTATTTTGCACGTGGATATACAGTTGTATCAGTACTATTTTTTGAAAAGACCATTCTTTTCCCATTGAATAGTGTCATCTTTGTGGAAAATCAATTGACCAAAAATCTGTGGGTTGATTTCTGGACTCTTAATTCTATTCCATTGATCTAATATATTGTCTTGATATCATTAACATACTGTCTTGCTTAATGTAGTTTTATATAATCTGTTATGAAGTCAGAAAGTTTGCATCTGAACTTTTATACTTATTTTTCAAACTTGTTTTGCCTATTCTGAGTTATTTGCCTTTCCATAAGAATTTTTGGATTATATTACCTTTTTTTTTTTTTTTGCAAGGAAGCCAGCTGTTATTTTGATAGGATTTTTTTGGCTTTGTAGATTAATTTGGGGAGTATTGGCATCTAAATAATGTTAAATAGTTTGATACATGAACGTGGAATCTATTCCCGTTTACTAGATCTAATTTGTTTCAATATTATTTTATATTTTTAAATGTACATGTCTAGTACTACTTTTGTTACATTTGCTTTTGAGGACTTTATTTTTTATTTATTTATTTTTTATATACTTTAAGTTCTGTGGTACATGTGCTGAACGTGCCGTTTTGTTACATAGGTATACATATACCATGGTGGTTTGCTGCACCCGTCAACCTGTCACCTACGTTAGGTATTTCTCCTAATGTTATCCCTCCCGTAGCCCCCAACCCCTGACAGGTCCCAGTGTGTAATGTTCCCCTCCCTATGTCCATGTGTCCTCATTGTTCAACTCTCACTTATGAGTGAGAACATGAGGTGTTTGGTTTTTCTGTTCTTGTGATAATTTGCTGAGAATGATGGTTTCCAGCTTCACCCATGTCCCTACAAAGAACGTGAACTCATCCTTTTTTTATGGCTGCATAGTAAGGAATTTTATTTTTTAAACATATTTTATATAGATTTTATCCTTAAATTCCTTTTAAATTGTTAATTGATAATATATAAAATTACATTTGATATGTATATGCATCTTGTACTGTGAAACTTTGCTAATTCATTTACTAGTTTTAATATTTTTTGTGGATTCTTTAGAAATGTTTATATAAAACTTTATGTCAACTGCAAATAGAGATAATTTTTCTTCTTCCTTTTTGCTCTGGCTACCTTTTATTTCATTGTCTTATCTAATTTTTAGACTAGTACTTCTAGTAAAATATTACATAGAAATTGTGAGAATGAACATCTTGTCTTGCTACTGACTTTGGGCAAACACATTCAGTTTTTCACCACTCTGTATGATGGTGCATGTATTTTGGGTATTTGAGAGAGGGAGAGGAAGAAGAAGAGGGAGAGCAAAAGAATTTAAGAAATTAGCTTACATGATTGCGGATATTGGCAATTCTGAAATCTGCAGGGTAGGCTTGCAGGCTGGTGACCCACGGTAGAGTTCAAATCTGAGAGTACTCTGCTGGCAGAATTTTCTTTTCCTCTGGAGAGGTCCGGTTTTGTCTTTTTTCTTTTTTTCTATTGAGGCCTTCAACTGATTTGGATAAGATGGGGTGGGCGCAGTGGCTGCACCACTGGCTGGATCCCTGAATCGGGTGCCTCTCTCACTTTCCACGGCCCCGAAGCGTGGCCCCAGCTTTGCACCCTGTGCCAGCCCCTGTGCTCCATGTGCAACTGCAGCAGCATCCCGGGTGTATCTCCACTTCAGGGATCCTCTCTGCCTGACTGTGCTTCTCCCCCACCAGCGGGCAACCCTGCCCAGACCCATTGTGGCAGCCCCCAGTACAGCGGGCTGCGGGGGCTGTCCACCGCCTTCTGGCATCCTCCCTGCAGAGGCTAGAGTGATGGCAGGGCCACTCCAGATGGCCCACCTCTGCCATCAATAATACATACATAATCTCTATGTTATAGTCCCACAGTGCTGCAAGGGGGCTGGCCCGGGCTGCACACTCCACGGAGCCAGCAGGAGCCGGGATCAAGCAGCAGCCCCATCCTGAACGTGACTGCCGCCGCACAAGTCAGGGTTATAGACCTGGGCCTCCCTGGGCTCTTGGGGGCTGGGAGCAGGCAGAAGTCTTACCCCTGGTGCAGCTGATTTCACTTAATACAATTATCTCCAGTTCCATCCATGTTGTTGCAAAAGAGTGGATCTCATTATTTTTATGGCTGCATAGTGCTCCATTGTGTATATGTACCACATTTTCTTCATCCATTTATCTGTTGATGGATACTTAGATTGCTTCCAAATCTTAGCTATTGTGAACAATGCATCAACAAACATGAGAGTGCAGACATCTCTTCGATATACTGATATTTTTTGTGGGATACATACCTAGTAGTAGGATTGCTGAATCATATGGTAGCACAATTTCTAGTTTTTGAAAGAATTTCCACACATACTGTTCTCCACAGTACTTATACTAATTTACATTCCCACCAACAGTGTACAAGAGTTTCCTTTTCTCCACATCCTCGCCAGCATTTGTTATTGCCTGTCTTTTGTATATAAACCGTTTTAACTGGTGTGAGATAATATCTCATCATTTTGATTTGCATTTTTCTGATGATCAGTGATGTTTAGAATCTTTTCAAATGCCTGTTTGCCATTCTTATGTCTTCTTTTAAGAAAGGTCTATTCAAATCTTTTGCCCATGTTTGATCAGATTATTATATTTTTTCTATAGAATTGTTTGAGGTCCTTACTATATTCTGGTTATTAATCCCTTCCTTATCAGATGGGTAATTTGCAAATATTTTCTCCCTTTCTGTGGGTTTTCTCTTCTCTTTATTAATTGTATCCCGTGTTGTGCAGAAACCTTTTAAGTTGATGTGATTCCATTCTTCCGTTTTTGGTTTGGTTGCCTGTGCTTGTGGGGTATTGCCAAAGAAATTTTTGCCCAGACCAATGTACTAGAGACTTTCCTGAAAGTTTTCTTGTAGTAGTTTTATGGTTTGAGGTCTGAGATTTAAGTCTAAAATTAATTTAGATTTGATTTTTGTATGCCATGAAAGATGTGGGTCTAGTTTCATTCTTCTGCATATGAATATTCAGTTTTTCCAGCACCATCGAATGAAGAAACTGTCTTTTCCCCAGTATGTTTTCTTGGCACCTTTGTAGACAATGAATTCACTGTAGGTGTGTGGATTATTTTTCAGGGTTGTATATTCTGTTCCACTGGTGTATGTGTGTTGTTATGCCAGACCACGCTGTTTTGGTTACTATAGCTCCATAGTATAATTTGAAGTTAGGTAATGTGATTCCTTCATTTGTTTTTTTTCTTAGACAAGCTTTGGCTTTTTTGGTTGTTTATTAATTCCATATAAATTTTAGGATTATTCTATTTCTGTGAAGAATGTCATTGTTATTTTCATAGGGATTGCATTGAATCTGTGGATTGCTTTGGGTGGTATCAACATTTTAACAAAAATAATCCTTTTAATCCATGAACATTTAATAATGGTCTTTTTTGTTTTTTATAATGAAAAGATGTTGAATTTTATTAAATGTTTGTTCAGCATCAATTGAAATTATCATATGCTTTATATCCTTTATTCTTTTAATATGATGTATCACATGGATTCATTTGTGTATATTAAACCATCCTTGCATTGCAGGAATGAATCTGACTTGGTTATAATAAATGATTTTTCTATTTTACTGTTGAATTTGGTTTGCTAGTATTTTGTTGAGAATTCTTGCATCAATATTGATCAAGGATGTTGGTGTGTAGTTTTCTTTCTTGATATGCCTTTGTCTCATTTTGTTATCAGGATAAGACTGGCCTCATAACATTAGTTCAGAAGTAATCCTACTTACTCCATTTTTCAGAATGGTTTGAGTAGGCCTGGTATTCATTATTCTTTGAATAAATTTGTTGTTATTTGGAAGAATTCAGCAGTAAATCCTTTGGGTCCTTGGTGTTTCTTATATGGGAGGCTTTTTATTGTGGCTTTGCTCTCATGTCTTGTTATCAATATTTGTTCAGGTTTTGGCTTTCTTCCTGGTTCAACCTTGGTAGGTTGTACATGTCTAAGAGTTTGTCCATTTCTGCTAGATGTTCCAATGTATTGGCATATAGTTGCTCATAATAACCAGTAATAATTTTTGGAATTTCTGCAGTATCAGTTGTCATACCTCCATTTTTATCTATTATTTTATTTAGTTGGATCATCTCCGTTTCTTAGTCTGGATAAGGCTTGTAAATTTTGTTTAACTTTCCCAGAAACCAATTTTTTTCATTGATGTTTTCTATTGTTCACTTTAATTTCATTTATTTCTGCTTTTATTATTTTGTTTCTTCTATTAATTTTGGGGTAGGTTTGCACTTGTTTTTCTAGTTATTTAAGAAGCATTGTTACATTATTTATTTGAAGTTCATCTTTTTTGATGGAGATACTTATAGCTATAAACCTTTTCCTTAGTACTGCTTTTGCTGTATCTAATAGGTTTTTAAATTTGGGCATGCTTTATTTTTTCTTTTGTTTCTTTTACATTTTTGCTATGCTTCCTCAGATTATGGGATGTTATGTTTCCATTATCACTTGTTTCAAATTTTTCATTTTTTTCTCAATTTATGTATTGGCCCACTGGTAATTCAGGAGCATATTGTTTAATTTCCATGTATTTTTATAGTTTCCAAAATTTATCTTGTAATTGATTTCTAGTTTTATTCCATGTGGTCAGAGAAGATGCTTGATATTATTTCAATTTTTTGAATGTTTTAAGACTATCTTTGTGACCTAACATATGGTCTTTCTTTAAGAATGATCCATGTTCTTGTGAAAAAAAAAGTGTAGTCCATAGCCATTGGATGAAATGTTCTGTAGTTATCTATTAAATCCATTTAGTCTATAGTGCAGCTTGTCTGATGTTTCTTGGTAGATTATCTGTCTAATTGATTTGTCCAATGCTGAAAGTGGGGCACTGATGTCTCCAGTTATTATTGTGTTGGGTCTTATCTCTCTCTTTAGCTCTAATAATATTTCATTTATATATCAGGGTGCTGCAGTGTTTGGTGCAAATATAATTAATATTGTCATATCTTATTTCTGAATTGACCCCTTTATCAATATATAGTGACATTTTAAATCTCTTTTTATGGTTTTTGTCTTGAAATCTATTTTTTTTGTATAAGCATAGCCACTCCCGCTTTTTTTTTTTGGTTTCTATTTGAATGTAATTTCTTTTTCTATCCCTTTATTTTCAGCCTATCTGTGTCTTTAAAGGTGAAGTGTGTTTCTTGTAGGCAAAAGATCAATGAGTCTGTTTTTTCATCTGATCAGCCAGTTTATTTCTTTTCATTGGAGAGTTTAGTCCATTTACATTCAATGTTATTATTGATAAGTAAAGACTTACTCCTGCCATTTTGTTATTTGTTTTCTTGTTAGTTTATGATCTCTTCCTTCTTTTCTGTCTTAATTTAGTGAAGGTAATTTTCTTTTGTGATAAGATTCAGTTTCTTGCCTTTTATTTTTTGTGTATCTGTTGTATTTTTTTTGGTTCGAAGTTATCATGAGGCTTACAAATAATATCTTATAACCTATTATTTTGAGCTGATAACAACATAGCAAAATCTGCATAAACAAATATTTTTAAAAAACTAATAAAACCTGTACATCTTAACTTTGTGTAGCTGCTTTTTAACTTTTTGTTGTTTCCATTTCTATCTCATTGTACTGCCTATGTCTTTAAAAGTTGTAGTTACTATTTTTAATGGTTTATTATTTATTTTTTTCTAATTAGGATAAGAATAATTTACACAGCACAGTTATATGGTTATACCATTCTGTGCTTTTTCTTTATACTATTACCAGTGAAGTTTTGTATTTTCAGGCAATGACTTACTGCTTATTAATATTTTCTTTTTTCTGATTGAAGTTTTCCCTTCAGCATTTCTTGTAGAACAGGTCTTGTATTAATGAAATACCTCAGGTTTTGTTCATCCTGAAAAGTCTTTATTTCTCCTTCATGTGGGAAGAATATTTTCATTGCATATGCTATTCTAGGCTAAAAGGTTCTTTTGTTGTTGTTGTTTGTTTGTTTGTTTTTGGCCAGCACTTTAAATATTTCATGTTGCTTTCTCCTGGCCTGTACTGTTTCCACTGAAAAGTCTGCTGCCAAATGCATTAAAGCTCTTTATGTTATTTGTTTCTTTTATCTTTCTGCTTTTAGAATCCTTTATTCTTGATCTTTGAAATTTTGATTATTAAATGGCTTGAGGTATATTTCTTTGGGTTAAATATGCTTGGTGTTCTACAACATTCTTGTATTTAGATATTGACATCTTTCTCTAGGTTTGGAAAATTCTCTGTTATGGTCTGTTAAAATATACTTTCTATTCCTCTGTCTTTCTCTACCTCTTCTTTAAGGCCAATAACTCTTCAATTTGCCCATTTTGAGGCCATTTTCTAGATCTTGTAGACATGATTTGTTGGTTTTTATTCTTGTTTCTTTGTCTTTTGAAACTGTGTATTTTCAAGTAGCCTGTCTTCAAGCTCACTAATTCTTTCTTCTATTTGATCAGTTCTGCTATTAAAATACTCTGATGTAGTCAGTCTTCAGTATGCCAATTGCATTTTTCATCTCCAGAATTTATTTTTAATTCTTTGAATTATTTCAATTCCTTTCTTAAATTTATTTGATAGAATTCTGAATTACTTCTATTTGTTATCCTGAATTTATTTGAGTTTCTGCAATACAGCATTTTTTAATTCTCTGTCTGAAAAGTCACATATCTTTTTTTCTGCAGGATTGGTCCCTCATGCCTTATTTATTTTATTTTGTGAGGACATGCTTTCCTGGATGGTGTTGATGCTGCTAGATGTGCTTCAGTGTCTGTGTATTGCAGAATTAGGTATTTATTGTAGTCTTCACCGTATGGGCTTATTTGTACCCATCCTTCCAGGGAAGGCTCTCCAGATACCTAGAAGAACTTGGGTGCTGTGATCTAAGCTGTATCCAGTTTAGGGGGCACCACAATCCCAGTAACACTATGGGTTTTGCAGACTCTTAGTGATACCACCTTGTAGGTCTTGGACAGAATTCAGAAGAATTTTCTGGATTAACAGACAGAGATTATTGTTATCCTCCCTTTCTTTCCCCTGGCAAAAATAAATGAATAAATAAAAATAATAAAGTTTCTCTCTCTGTGGTAAGCCACCTAAAGTTGGGGGTGGAGTGACACCAAGCACCCCTGTGGCCACCACCACTCTGACTGCACTACATCAGACCTGAAACTAGCACAGCACTGAGTTTCACTCAAGGCATGCTGTTACCACCCCCTAGCTAGTTCCTATGTTTGCTAGAGGCCCTTGGGCTCTACAATTATCAGGTGTCAAAGCCAGCCAAGCCTGTGTCCTTTCTTTCAGGACAACAAGTCCCCCCAGGCCACAGGTGTGCCAGAGGTGCCATTTAGGAGTCAAGGTCTAGAGTCCAAAACCTTAGAAGTCAACCTGGTATTCTATTGTGCTGTGTCTGAGCTGGCACTCAAACCAAAAGATGCAGTTTCTCCCACTTATCGCTCCCCTTTTCAAAAGCAGAGGAGCCTCACCCCATACCCCCCAACACCACAGGCCATGGGAAGTGCTGCCAGACCACTTCTGATGTTCCCTTAAGGCCCAAGGGCTCTTAAGTCAGCTTATGGTGAATACTGCCTAGCCTGGGACTCATCCTTTGGGGCAGTGGGCTCCCCGACCTCTGGCCCAAGGCAGGTTGAGAAATGCCATCCAAGGGTAAAGTCTTGATATTAAAGAATACAAGAACCTGCTTGGTGCTCTACCCCACTGTGGCCATGCTGGTACCTAACATGCATGACGATGTCTTCTTTACTTATCTCTCTTATTTTCTCAAGCAGAGAAGTTTCACTCTGTAGCCACAACAGCTAGTAATGTGCTGATTTTTACCTGAAGCCACCAACTGTCAGAAGCTGAACCAAGGCCCTCAGTGCAGTAATTGTGTACTGCTCCAGTTATTGAGAGTCCAAAATGTCTTCAGTTATCAGGTAATGAGTGCTAGCAGGACTGGGTTCTTCCTTTTAAGGCAGTGAATTTCCTTCTGGCCTAGGGTGTGTAGAAATATTGTCTGGGAGCAAGGGCCTCAAACAGGGGCCTGTCAACTCTGACCAGTGCCCTATTTTGCTGCAGCTGAGCTGGTATGTAAGATGTAAGACAATGTCCTCCTCGCTCTTCCCTCTCATCTTCTCAGCAGAAGGAAAGGGTCTCTTTTGGAGCCAGAAGCTGTGCAGCCTGGGGCTAGGGGAAGGGTGTTGATAGCTCTCCATTAGCAAGCCCAGCTGGTGTCTCAGTAGGTCATATTCCCTTCCATTTCACTGTCTCTGGGCCTGGTTTAGCACTAGGATTCACTTAAGAGTTTCAGTCCTTATGGTCTAGACTGCCTTTCAAGTTTACAAGTTTACTTAGAGACACAGAGCGCTGCAGCCCTCAGTGGAAGTGTTTGCAGAAACTCAAGTTATGACAACTAGGATCGGTGATCCCTCCCTGGCTAGGGCTGGTTCAAATGCTCCCTCTGTGGATAGGCATCAGCTGAGTTTCACCCGGTTTTTCTTTCTTCTCTAATAGGCCAGCACTGAGATTAATGCCTCACAGTTTCTGTGCTCTTCCTCTCCCAATTTCCAGAGATGTTCTCAGCACCATGCCGCCATTGCATGGGGGTGGGAGTAGTGAGGGAGGTTTGGCATCAGTGATTCAAGACTTTTTTCTACCTCTTCAGTTTCTCTTTCAGTGATAGGAATTTAACACCAGGAACTACAAGGGTTCACCTGACTTTTGGTTTTTATAAAGATGGTTTGTGTGTGTGTGTGTATGTGTGTGTGTGTGTAGATAGTTCTTAAATTGGTGTGCATGTTTGATGATTGCTGGAGTCTTCTATTCTGCCATCTTCCCCTACCTCCCCCTGTAATATTTCTTATATGCCAGGCCTGGTAGCAAATAATTTTCTCAGTTTTTGTATATCTGAAAATGTATTTATTTTTTTCTTCATTTTTGAAAGTTTTGCTGGATATAAGATTTTTGATTTACAGGGGTATTTGTTTTGTTTTGTTTAGTTTTGTCTTACTTTCACCATTTTTAATATGTTATTTTACTGCCTTCAGATCTTGGTTTCTGATATCAAGACAGCTGTTAATCTTATTTTGGTTCATTTGCATGTGGCAAGTGTTTATTTTCTTGCTGCTTTCAAGATGTTCTCTTAATTGCTGGTTTTAAGTATTCTTAGTATAATGTTTTTGGGTATAGAGCTCTTTACCTTTGTCTTACATGGAGCTTGCTTTTTTTTTGAATGTGTAGATTAATTTTTTAGAGTCAAATTTGGGAAGTTTTCAGCCATTTTCTTTTCAAATACTTTTTCTAACACTTTCTTTCTGTTCTCTCTGGGATTCTCATTACACATATGTTGTTGCAGTTAATGGTGTCCCACATTTCTATGAGACTCTTTATTTTCTTAATTTTCTTTATTTATATTCTTCAGAATGCATAACCTAGTAATCGATCTTTAAAATTCTTGATTATTTCTTCTGCAAGTTAAATTCTTATTCTGGCCTCCTGTGGTAAATTTTTTATTTTGCTTACCATACTTTTCAACTCAAGGTTTTTTATTTGGTTCATTTTAATGTTGTCTCTTTATTGATGTATTTTTTGATGAGACATTATTATCATACCTTCACTTAATTATTTAACCATTAGTTTTTGGTTATTTGAACATATGTATAGAACCTACTTTTAAGGCTTTGTTTACTAAATTCACCATCTAGGCCCCTTTAAGGGCATGTTCTATTACCTGCCTTTTTTTTCTTGTGAATGGGTTTCACTTTCCTGTTTCTTTGTATGTGTGGGTCTTCTCATTGAAAATTAAATGAATTAATAATATATTGTAGCAATCCTGGATACCTATTCTCCTCCCATGAATTTTTTTGTTTTATTGTTGGCTTGTTGCTTGTTTGTTTGGTCATTTATTTATTTGTTCTAGATATAACTAAAGTAATTCTGTACAGTATTTCTCTTCCACACTGTGCAGCTTTTTTGTTCTGGTTCAGACATTTTACTTTTTGTTTAATATTTTGCATTTTACTTTTTGTTTAACATTTTAGCCTTCCTAACTATGGGTTGCCCTTGGATTACCATAAGCCACTTATTGGCAAAAGTTTTGTTTAACCCAATTGGCCAATGATATTTTTACCCTTTACCACTGGATGTCTGTTTGGTTTGGATGATGCTATTACTTTTTCAAAAATTAAGGTATTTTTGTTCTACATTCAGCCAGGAACCAGTAGCATACACACTCCTTCTCTCATCACTTCTGAGAGAATAAAACCTTGGTAATGTGCAGTCTTTTAGACTGCCAGGAATTACAGTGTTATTATGCTTAAGACTGACTTTTTCGGATTTGCATCTTGGTCTGAGTAGTTTATTCTTCAGTCGGTTTTTGCTCAGAGGTTGTGTTTAAGTCTCTTTTGCTAGTGAGGTTTCAGCCTTTTGTTGATAGGTAGTGTGGCTTTGGTATGCTTTCAAGTCTGCCCCATATTTTTCTCTGATTTCTTCTGAGTAGTACAGTCCAGAATATATGCACAGCTTTTGCAAAACCCAGAATTGACTGTCTTCCCAGAAGGACTCATTTCACCTGTCTTTATTATCTGATTCTTCCTATTAAGTTTCTGAATGTTCTGACATTTTCCTTGTATTAGAGCTACTGGCCTGCTTTTATTTCTTCTACATCAAAATCTCCATTATTTTGATAACACTTTTACCATGGAATTCTCTATTCAATTCAAACTTAAGTCATTTCTCTTTTTTTTATTATACTTTAAGTTTTAGGGTACATGTGCGCAACGTGCAGGTTAGTTACATATGTATACATGTGCCATGTTGGTGTGCTGCCCCCATTAACTCGTCATTTAGCATTAGGTATATCTCCTAATGCTATCCCTCCCCCCTCCCCCCACCCCACAACAAGCCCTGGTGTGTGATGTCCCCCTTCCTGTGTCCATGTGTTCTCATTGTTCAATTCCCACCTATGAGTGACAACATGCGGTGTTTGGTTTTTTGTCCTTGCGACAGTTTGCTGAGAATGATGGTTTCCAGCTTCATCCATGTCCCTACAAAGGACGTGAACTCATCATTTTTTATGGCTGCATAGTATTCAATGGTGTATATGTGCCACATTTTCTTAATCCAGTCTATCATTGTTGGACATTTGGGTTGGTTCCAAGTCTTTGCTATTGTGAATAGTGCTGCAATAAACATACGTGTGCATGTGTCTTTATAGCAGCATGATTTATAATCCTTTGGGTGTGTACCCAGTAATGGGATGGTTGGGTCAAATGGTATTTCTAGTTCTATATCCCTGAGGAATCGCCACACTGTCTTCCACAATGGTTGAACTGTCAGTCAGAACTTGAGAGCTCTCCATACCAATGAACTGCCTTTCCCCATGGAAAAAACCTCTGAGATACTGCATAGGAGCTCATAGTAGTAACCCAATGTTCCCAGAGTATCACCCTCATTCTATGACTGGTCTCTTGGAGGATGTAGCAAACCCTGGTCTTCTTGGCTTGCTCCTCCTGGTTTAGAACTCTTATTCTATCAGTGACCTGGGGCATAGATAATCAGAGCCACAGTAATCTTGGCCAGCAACACCAAATTTAGAACTTCCGCCTTATGAAAGTTTCGAATAAAGGAGATCCAGCTTTCTGTGGGAGTACGTGGAATAGAGCTTTTGCAACGCAGGACTGGAAAGAAAGATGAGGAATGCCATTTGTCTGCCTCTCCCAGTATGAAACTGTAATCCAAATAAGAAGCTGGCACAAATAAGGGCCAGTCATATTGGAAGGGCACTTTTTTGGTTCCATATGAAATTTAAAGTAGTTTTTTTTTTTTCTAATTCTGTGAAAAAAGTCAGTGGTAGGTTAATGGGGATAGCATTGATTCTATAAATTACTTTGGGCAATATGGCCACTTTCACAATATTAATTCTTCCTATTCATGAGCATGGAATGTGTTTCCATTTGTTTGTGTCCCCTCTTATTTTCTTGAGTATTGGTTTTAGTTCTCCTAAGAGGTCATTTACATCCTTTGTAAGTTGTATTTTATTCTCTTTGTACCAATTGTGAATGGGAGTTCACTCATGATTTGGCTCTCTGTTTAACTATTATTGGTGTATAGGAATGCTTTTGATATTTGCAAATCAGTTTTGTGTCCTAAGACTTTGCCGAAGTTGCTTATCAGCTTAAGGAGATTTTGAGTTGAGATCATGGGGTTTTCTAAATATACAGTCATGACATCTGCAAACAGTGACAATTTTACTTCCTGTCTTCCTATTTGAATACACTTCCTTTCTTTCTCTTCCCTGATTTCCCTGGATGGAATTTCCAATACTATGTTGAATAGGAGAGGTGAGAGAGAGCATCTTTGTCTTTTTATTTATTTATTTTTTTTGAAAGTTAAAAATCTTTTTTTTTTCGTTTTTTTTTATTATACTTTAAGTTTTAGGGTACATGTGCACATTGTGCAGGTTAGTTACATATGTATACATGTGCCATGCTGGTGTGCTGTACCCACTAACTCGTCATCTAGCATTAGGTATATCTCCCGATGCTATCCCTCCCCCCTCCCCCCACCCCACAACAGTCCCCAGAGTGTGATATTCCCCTTCCTGTGTCCATGTGATCTAATTGTTCAATTCCCACCTATGAGTGAGAATATGCAGTGTTTGGTTTTTTGTTCTTGCGATAGTTTACTGAGAATGATGATTTCCAATTTCATCCATGTCCCTACAAAGGACATGAACTCATCATTTTTTATGGCTGCATAGTATTCCATGGTGTATATGTGCCACATTTTCTTAATCCAGTCTATCATTGTTGGACATTGGGGTTGGTTCCAAGTCTTTTCTATTGTGAATAATGCCGCAATAAACATACGTGTGCATGTGTCTTTATAGCAGCATGATTTATAGTCCTTTGGGTATATACCCAGTAATGGGATGGCTGGGTCAAATGGTATTTCCAGTTCTAGATCCCTGAGGAATCACCACACTGACTTCCACAATGGTTGAACTAATAGCTTACCAACCAAAAAGAGTCCAGGACCAGATGGATTCACAGCCGAATTCTACCAGAGGTACAAGGAGGAACTGGTACCATTCCTTCTGAAACTATTCCAATCAACAGAAAAAGAGGGAATCCTCCCTAACTCATTTTATGAGGCCAGCATCATTCTGATACCAAAGCCAGGCAGAGACACAACAAAAAAAGAGAATTTTAGACCAATATCCTTGATGAACATTGATGCAAAAATCCTCAATAAAATACTGGCAAAACGAATCCAGCAGCACATCAAAAAGCTTATCCACCATGATCAAGTGGGCTTCATCCCTGGGATGCAAGGCTGGTTCAATATACGCAAATCAATAAATGTAATCCAGCATATAAACAGAGCCAAAGACAAAAAACACATGATTATCTCAATAGATGCAGAAAAAGCCTTTGACAAAATTCAACAACCCTTCATGCTAAAAACTCTCAATAAATTAGGTATTGATGGGACGTATTTCAAAATAATAAGAGCTATCTATGACAAACCCACAGCCAATATCATACTGAATGGGCAAAAACTGGAAGCATTCCCTTTGAAAACTGGCACAAGACAGGGATGCCCTCTCTCACCACTCCTATTCAACATAGTGTTGGAAGTTCTGGCCAGGGCAATTAGGCAGGAGAAGGAAATAAAGGGTATTCAATTAGGAGAGCATCTTTTTCTTGTGCCAGTTTTCAAAGGGAATGCTTCCAGCTTTTGCCCATTCAATATGATATTGGCTGTGGATCTGTCATAAATAGCTCTTATTATTTTGAGATACACTCTATCAATACCTAGTTTATTGAGAGTTTTTAGCATGAAGTGTGTTAAATATTATTGAAGGCCTTTTCTGCATCTATTGAGATAGTCATGGGGTTTGTTTCATTGGCTCTGTTTATGTGATGGATTACATTTCTTGATTTGTGCATGTTGAACCAGCCTTGCACCCCAGGAATGAAGCCGACTTGACAGTGGTGGATAAGCTTTTTGATGTGCTGCTAGATTTGGTTTCCCAGTATTTTATGGAGGATTTTTGCATCGATGTCCATCAGGGATATTGGGCTAACATTTTCTTTTTTTTGTTGTGTCTCTGGCAGGTTTTGGTATCAGGATGATGCTGGCCTCATCAAATGAGTTAGAGAAGAGTCCCCTTTTCTTCTGTTGTTTGGAATAGTTTCAGAAGGAATGGTACCATCTCCTCTTTATGCCTCTGGTAGAATTCAGCTGTGAATCCAACTGGTCCTGGGCTTTTTTCAGTTGATGGGCTATTAATTGCTACCTCAATTTCAGAACTTGCTATTAGTCTATTCAGGACTCAACTTCTTTCTGGTTTAGTCTTCAGAGGCTGTATGTTTCCAGCAATTTATAAATTTCTTCTAGATTTTCTAGTCTACTTGTGTAGAGGTGTTTATAGTATTCTCTGATGGTAGTTTGTATTTCTGTGGGATCAATGGTGATATCCCCTTTATCATTTTTTATTGTGTCTATTTGATTCTTCTCTTTTTTCTTATGTATTAGTCTGGCTAGCTTTCTATCTGTTGTGTTAATCTTTCCAAAATCCATCTCCTGGATTCATTGATTGTTTTGGAGGGTTTTTCATGTCTCTATCTCCTTCAGTTCTGCTCCAATCTTAGTTATTTCTTGCCTTCTGCTAGCTTTTGAATTTGTTTGCTCTTGCTTCTCTAGTTCTTTTAATTGTGATGTTAGGTTGTTGACTTTAAATCTTTGCCACTTTTTCCTGTGGGCATTTAGTGCTATAAATTTCCCTCTAAACACTGCTTTAGCTGTGCCCCAGAAATTCTGGTTCATTGTGTTTTTGTTCTCATTGGTTTCAAAGAACATCTTTATTTCTTCCTTAATTTAGTTATTTACCCAGTAGTCATTCAGGAGCAGGTTGTTCAGTTTCCATGTAGTTGTGCGGTTTTGAGTGAGATTCTTAATCCTGAGTTCTAATTTGATTGAACTGTGGTCTGAGAAACTGTTTGTTATAATTTCCATTCTTTTGCATTTGCTGAGGAGTGTTTTACTTTCAATTATGTGGTCAATTTTAGATTAATTGTGATGTGGTGCTGAGAAGAGTGTATATTCTGTTGATTTGGGGTGGAGAGTTCTGTAGATGTCTGTTAGGTCTGCTTGGTCCAGAGCTGAGTTCAAGTCTGGAATATCCTTGTTAATTTTCTGTCTTGTTGATCTGTCTAATATTGACAGTGGGGTGTTAAAATCTCCCACTATTATTGTGTGGAAGTCTGTCTCTTTGTAGGTCTCTAAGAACTTGCTTTATAAATCTGGGTGCTCCTGGATTGAGTGCATATATATTAAGGAGAGTTAGCTCTTCTTGTTGCATTGATCCCTTTACCATTATGTAATGCTTTCCTTTGTCTTTTTTTATCTTTGTTGGTTTAAAATCTGTTTTATCAGAGACTAAGATTACAATCCTGCCTTTTTTTTTTTTTTTGCTTTGCATTTGCTTGGTAGATCTTCCTCCATCCCTGTATTTTGAGCCTATGTGTGTCTTTGCATGTGAGATGGGTCTTCTGAATACAGCACACCGATGGGTCTTGAGGTCTTGACTCTTTATCCAATTTGCCAGTCTATATCATTTAATTGGGGCATTTAGCCTGTTTACATTTAAGGTTAATATTATTATGTGTGAATTTGATCCTGTCATTATGATGCTAGCTGATTATTTTGCCCATTAGTTGATGCAGTTTCTTCATAGTGTCAATGGTCTTTACAATTTGGTATGTTTTTTCAGTGGCTGGTACTGGTCTTTCCTTTCTATATTTAGTGCTTTCTTCAGGAGCTCTTGTAAGGCAGGCTTGGTGGTGACAAAATCTCTCAGCATTTGCTTGTCTGTAAAGGATCTAATTTCTCCTTCACTTATAAAGCTTAGTTTAGCTGGATATGAAATTCTGGGTTGAAAATTATTTTCTTTCAGAATGTTGAATATTGGTCCCCACTCTCTTCTGCTTTGAAGGTTTTCTGACAAGAGATCTGCTGTTAGTCCAATGGGCTTCCCTTTGTGGGTAATAAGACCTTTCTCTCTGGCTGCCCTTAACATTTTTTCCTTCATTCCAACCTTGGTGAATCTGATGATTACGTGTCTCGGGGTTGCTCTTCTCGAGGAGTATCTTTGTAGTGTTTGTAGTGTTATCTCTATTTCCTGAATTTGAATGTTGGCCTGTCTTGGTAGGTTGGGAAAGTTCTCCTGGATAATATCCTGGAGTTGTTCCAACTTTGTTCAGTCGACCATTCTCCCCGTCACTTTCAGGTACACCAACTAAATGTAGATTTGGTCTTTTCACAAAATTCCATATTTCTTGGAGGCTTTGTTCTTTCCTTTTTATTCTTTTTTTTTCTAATCTTGTCTTCATGCTTTATTTCATTAAGTTCGTCTTTAATCTCTGATATCCTTTCTTCCACTTGATCGATTCGGCTATGGATACTTGTGTATCCTTCATGAAGTTCTCATGCTGTGTTTTTCAGCTCCATCAGGTCCTTTATGTTCTTCTCTAAACAGGATCTTCTAGTTAGCAATTCCTCTAACCTTTTTTCAAGGTTCTTACCTTCCTTGCATTGGGTTAGAACATGCTCCATTAGCTTGGAGGAGTTTGTTATTACCCACCTTCTGAAGTCTACTTCTGTCAATTCATCAAACTCATTTTCTGTTTAGTTTTGTTCTCTTGCTGGTGAGGAGTTGTGATCCTTTGGAACAGAAGAGGCTTTCTGTTTTTTGGATTTTTTAGCCTTTTGCACTGTTTTTTTCACATCTTCTTGGATTTATCTACCTTTGGTCTTTGATGCTGGTGACCTTCAAATAGGATTTTTATGTGGTCGTCCTTTTTGTTGATGTTGATGCTATTCCTTTCTGTTTTTTAGTTTTCCTGCCTCTCTGCTGCAGATCTGCTGGAGTTTGTAGGAGATCCACTCCAGAGCCTGTTTGCCTGGGTGTCAGGAGAGGAGGCTGCAGAACAGAAAAGATTGCTGCCTGTTCCTTCCTCTGGAAGCTTCGTCCCAGAGGGGCACCTGCCAGATGCCAGCCAGAGCTCTCCTGTATGAAGTGTCTGTCAACCCCTGCTGGGAGGTGTCTCCCAGTCAGGAGGCATGGGGGTCAGGGACCCACTTGAGGAGGCAGTCTGTCCCTTAGCAGAGCTCGAGCGCTGTGCTGGGAGATATTCTGGTCTCTTCAGAGCTGGCAAGCAGGAACATTTAAGTCTGCTGAAGCTGCACCCACAGCCGCCCCTTCCCCCAGGTGCTCTGTTCTAGGGAGATGGGAGTTTTATCTGTAAGATCCTGATTGAGGCTGCTGCCTTTCTTTCAGAGATGCCCTTCCTTGAGAGAAGAAATCTAGAGAGGCAGTCTGGCTACAGAGGCTTTGCTGAGCTGTGATGGGCTCCACCCCATTCGAACTTCCTGGTGGCTTTGTTTACACTGTGAGGGGAAAAACACCTACTCAAGTCTCAGTAATGGCAGACACCCCTCCCTCCACGAAGCTCGAGAGTCCCAGGTGGACTTCAGACTGCTGTGCTGGCAGCGAAAATTTCAAGCCAGTGGATATCAGATTGCTGGGCTCCATATGGGTGGAATCCACTGAGCTAGACCTCTTGGCTCCCTGACTTCAGCCCCCTTTCCAGCGGAATGAACGCTTCTATCTTGCTGGCATTTCATGTGCTACTGGGGTGTAAAAAAACTCCTGCAGCTAGCTTGGTGTCTGCCCAAAAGGCCACCCAGTTTTGTGCTTGAAACCCGGGGCCTTGGTTGTGTAGGCACCCAAGGAAATCTCCTGGTCTGCGGATTTTGAAGACCATGGGAAATGCGTAGTATTTGATCTGGAATGCACCAATCCTCACAGCACAGTCCTTCATGGC
The DNA here is from genome assembly GCF_029289425.2 of Pan paniscus. Taxonomy (NCBI): domain Eukaryota; kingdom Metazoa; phylum Chordata; class Mammalia; order Primates; family Hominidae; genus Pan; species Pan paniscus. The sequence continues at coordinate 82,049,097 of NC_073272.2, forward strand.
TTTTCTTGGCTAGGGGAGGGAGTTTCCCGGCCCCTTGAACTTCCCTGGTGATGTGGTGCCCCACCCTGATTTTGCTCACCCTCCAAGAGGGCTGCACTCACTGTCTAATCAGTCCCAATGAGACAAGCCAGGTACCTCAGTTAGAAATGCAGAAATCAACTGCCTTCTGCCTTGACCTTGCTGGGAGCTGCAGACTGGAGCTGTTCCTGTTCAGCCATCTTGCCAGCCACCTGAAGACTTACTTTTAAAACACTTATATAATTTTTATTAATGAATATAAACTTAAATTTTAAAATTTAAGATCCAATGTGATAATGATGATAGAGTAAAACAACTTTATACACTACTAACTGGAGTGCAAATTGATTCAACATTTTTAGAAATTAATTTGGTAATATGTGGCAATAGCCATAAAATTACTCAGAAATTCCACTTTTACAATTTATCCTGAGGAAATTATCAGTGTTGTGCACAAAGATTTATATAAAAGATAATCCTTACAAAATCATTTATAACTGGTAACTAATTTGAAACAACATAAAAGTACCAGATTAGGGGATTTAAAAAATAACATGATACAATCATCTGTTAGAACACCATGTTGTCATTATATATCATATTTTATAATATTTTATGATAAACAAAATTCTCATGATTAAACATTGAGTGAAAAATCAGGGTAAAATAATACAAATATAAAAGGATTCCAGTTATGTCTCTTACCCTCTTATGTGCATACACTCACACAATTGACTAGAATGATCTAAAGTAAAATGTTAATTGTACTTCATATAATAGGATTAGTGGTAATTTTTATTTCCCTTTGTATGCTTTGCTGTATGCTTAAAATTTTCTCCAAATAATAAAGATCACCTTTAACCCAAAACAATGTTTATGTCTTATGGCATGAATTTTACCAACTGCATGGCTGTTTTTTTTTTTTTTTTTTTTGAGACAGAGTGTCACCCTGTCACCCAGGCTGGAGTGCAATGGTGGGATCTTGGCTCACTGCAACCTCCACCTCCCGGGTTCAAGCGATTCTCCTGCCTCAGCCTCCCAAGTAGCTGTGATTACAGGTGTGTGCCTCCGTGCTCAGCTATTTTTTGTATTTTTAGTAGAGACAGGGTTTCACCATGTTGGCCAGGTTGGTCTCGAACTCCTGACCTTGTGATCCACCTGCCTCGGCCTCCAAAAGTGATGGGATTATAGGCGTGAGCCACCACACCTGGCCCATGGCTATTACTTTTTCGGAATATTGACATTTTATATTATTTAAAATGACAATATTTATGTAATGTAGTATTATGCATTCAAAAGCACATATTTTAGATAAATATATGTATTTAATTTTTAATTGAAAATAATTGTACATATTCATGGGGTAAATAGTGGTGTTTCAATGCATATAATATATAGTGATCATATCAAGGTAATTAGCATATTCATCATCTCAAACATGTATTATTATTATTATTGTTTTTGAGACAGTGTCTTGCTCTGTTACCCAGGCTGTAGTGCAGTTGTGCTATCTTGGCTCACTGGAATCTCTGCCTCCCAGGTTCAAGCAATTATCTAGCCTCAGCCTCCCGAGTAGCTGGGACTAGAGGTACTCACCACTACGCCTGACTAATTTTTGCATTTTTAGTAGAAGCGGGGTTTCCCATGTTGGCCAGGCTGGTCTTGAACTCCTGACCTCAAATGATCCAACCACCTCAGGCCCCCAAAGTGCTGGGATTACAGAAGTGAGCCAAAGTGCCCAGCCTCAAACGTATTATTTTTTATGCTGGGAATGTTCAATATCCTCCTTCTATCTATTTAAAACTATGTAATACATTGTTGTTAACTATAGTCATCCTACCATTTTGCCATTGAAAGTAATGGCAGACTGGAAACCATCATTCTCAGCAAACTATCAGAATAACAGAAAACCAAACACTGCATGTTCTCACTCATAAGTGGGAGTTGAACAATGGGAACACATGGACACAGGGAGGGGAACATCACATACCGGGGCCTGTTGGGGGATGGGAAGCTAGGGTAGAGATAGCATTGGGAGAAATACCTAATGTAGATGACGACTTGATGGGTGCAACAAACCACCATGGCACATGTATACCTATGTAACTAACCTGCACATTCTGCACATGTATCCCAGAACTTAAAGTATAATTTTAAAAAAAGAAAGTAATGGCAGAAACCACAATCACTTTTCATCAACCTAATATTTCTTCTATCTAGCTGTAATTATGTATTCTTTAACAAATTTCTCCTTATCTCCTCCTTTCCCCTACCTTTCCCAGCCTTTAGTGTCCTCTGTTCTACTTTTTACTTAAATGAGATTAACTTTGTTTTTTTTTTTGATAGAGTGTACTTGGTATAAAATACATAGCTCTGTACAAATGCAAGTTCATGAGGTTGTCACTTATTGAAAACAAATGATATCTGCTTTAAATACAATCCTTGATTTTCTCAAATCATGTTGATTCCATGTGTCTTGTCAAAAGGTATTTTAGAACCACAAAAACAGAAGTTTGTAAGTTATGCCAATCTTGGTGTTATCTCTATCTCTTCGACTGATTATCTGATTTCCTGGGCAATGCAACCCTGGCACATCATTGGTCACTCATGAAATAAGAGAGATTTTTGAATTGGCAGAGATATTTGCCTAGAATCTCAGAAGTCCCCTGAAGCTGAAATAATTTCTGAAGCTTGAAGCATGATGAATTACTTTTATTGCATATATAACATGGAGAGAGTGGAAAATAACTTATATGAAATGATGTCACAGAACACTGTTGAAAGGTCTATTGTTTTGTTTACTATGGTAGTCATCCTGCATTAAAATCATAGGGCAGAACTAATAATGTATCACAAATTGGGTGGCATAAAAGAGAAGAAATATATTTTCTCACAGTTTTGCAGGCTAGAAGTCTGAAATCAAGATGTCATGAAAGTTGGTTCCTTCTGAAGTCTCTGAGGGAGAATCTATTCCATATCTTCCACCTAGCTCCTGACGACAGTCAGCAGGCCCTGGCACTTCTTGCCTTGTAGCTGCAACACTCCATTATACCTTCATCTTCACAAGGCGTTCTCTCTGTATATGTCTATCTTCACATGGTCATTTCCTTATCAGTACACCAATCATATTGAATTAAGAGTCCCTTTACCCAATATGACCATATTTTAACTAATTATATTTACAACACATTCTGCAGTGCTGTGGGTTAGGCCTTCAACATATCATTTTTGAGGGACACAATTCAACCCATAACAGTGACTTAATCAAAAACAGAGAATTTTAGAAAAAGAGATATTGGGGTTTAAGTTTTGACTCCACTTTGGGTCCTGGATGAATCATTTATTTTCTCAGAATTCATTTCCTTATATGTAAAATGGAGATAATATTTACTTCATTTTGTTTTGTGAAGATCAATGCTGATCTATATAGAAATTGTGGCACATAGTAGAGCATCCAAACCATGACATTTTTTATTAATATTAGTGCAAGATTTATTTGTCAGATAACTGACAGGTCAGGTTGTATTTAGTAGAATTAATGCCATCCATATAATTTTTGAATCGTTTCCTATGTTGAGTCTAATGCTTGCTGACATAAATTCCATTCTGATGCTTCCACATTATTATATTGTAAACTGTACCTTATCACATCACAGATGAAAAAATTTGTGTTTTGACATCACAGACTCAGTAATTTTTAAAAATTCAGACACTCCAAAGATTATCCTCAAATAGTGGCTGCAAATTTGCAGTTGAATCTGATTTAGCAGGAATGGATACAAAATTTTATTTTCAGATCGCTTCCTATTAGTTAGAACTTTGACAAGCATCACAAGCAAAAGTGCATTTTCTAATATAATGTATATCTTTCCCCATAAAATTAACTCAAAATTTGCTTAGTTTAGAAAAGAACATGACTAATTTAAGTTTATTGCTGACAATGGCCATTACCATGGAGTGTGTGTGTGTGTGTGTGTGTGTGTGTGTGTGGTGGAGGTGGGAGGAAGCTGTTATTGAAAATGTGTGGGAAATGCAGATTTGAAGAAATGTACTAGATAGGAAAACATATGCAGCCTGTGCCTAGAGCATAAAGGCCACTGTCAGCTTTTCAAAAGCCCAGCGTTTTACAATTTTCAGAGATACACAGTGCAGATGTGTCAGGCAGAATTTGGCCCACAGTGTTTAGATTAGCAGGAAATCAATTAATCCATCCTAATATCCAAAGGGCTATTGCTGGATCTCAGAGGTCATAAATTTACACCACTCTTTCATCATTCTGGGCCCCAGATGGCCTTAAATGGACATAAGGCATAATGAGATCTAGGAAGACATTATTATATTATTAGGTTAAAATTCACAGCCCCATCCCTTTTTCTAGACTGGCAGGGATAGTTTTCTTGAAGTGTTAATATCCACTGTTGATTGACTGTGCCGACTGCTTTAAGAGTTCACAGTATTTACTTTAGATATAAATAGTATTATTGGTAGCCAAGACTACAACAAAGACACCCATTCATATGGCAGTTCACCCAGCTATTGCAACAACGATAATGTCTACTTTTCTCAGTTTATATTTACAGCTTTAAAAGGTATTATTTTAGCAATGGAAAAACAGAATATAAACTTTATCATAACGGCCACTGAGTGTTGTCAATGCATCCTTAAACCAGTAGTTTCATAAATGGCTCTTTTGAAACCAGAAAGTCATAAGAAAGCAAAATAGAATGAAGTTTGAAATGTGTGCTTGTTTAAAACTTCTTCCACCATCTCTGGCTGAGAATACAGGTGGCCAAGCACAAGAGTTCCTGCCAATTTCTAAAGTTACACTTTTATCCACTAAACAAGCATCCTGATCCGGGTTACCAAACAGGGCACTCAACAGGAGCCCTGGGTGTACATATTAAATATCACTTATGCCTCTGCCTGGGCCATCCACTTAAGGGAAGGCTTGATCTCAGTCTGTTTCACTCTTTTCCTGTACTCTAGTTTTAGGTAATGAACTTTCCCCAGAGACCTTTCTCAGAAAGGATCTTCATGTAGAACAGTTGATGCACATGCTTCTATTTTGAAAACCACATGTTCAGCACATTTTGCTTTTCTGAAATGGAATATGGTTTAAGTTTGTTTCAATCCGAAGAGGTTTGGCTGGAAGGACTTATGTCAAAGTGCAAAAGGTTTTATACACAGTAAAGTTTTTTTTTTCTTTCTTCTTCTTCCTCTCATGGCCCAAAGAGGAGAAAAATGATAAAACATACTCTTTATGCCACAATAGCAGTTACTTTTGTACATATGAATAAATTGACAGGGCAGCTTGTTCAGAAAACACCGTTCTTCTTTTTATTTATCTTGAATTCAGCTGATTTATTATAAGAGTCACATCAAGAAAAGAAGTACTTGCCTCTAATATGAAACTTAATATGTATTCACAGTAAACAGTCTCAATGTCAGAATTTAATGGATCTTATTAAAAGCCTATTCATGAAGTAAGTAGGCTATTGTGTCAGCATGGTACCCAGGAAGTTCTTATTTTAAACAGCTCCCTTAAATCAGTATTCATATTCAATGAAATATGCATCTTAATATGGAAAAATTGTGACCTATACAATGAATTACAAAATTAAGATTTGATAGTTTATTTCTAAATAATGTTAAACCATAGTCAATAATGTCACTAAAAAGGCATTATCTCTGACATTACTTCATAAAGTCTGTGTTAATCCAATGCCAGTTTAAGGGTAAAAATATTAGAAGTTGACTTTTTAAGGAGAAGGGATAATTTTTAACTTTTTAGATTTAAGAATCCCAAGAATCCCCATTTATAAATATACATGTTGCATTTTATCTTTACAAGCCTTAAGTCTTCATATTTAAAACCACATTAAAGTGGTTTGTCTCCATAGCTTGTCTTAAATGAAATCAACAATGATTTATTGAGTTCTCAGCTGATTCAAAGCATAATGGTGGAAACTGTTGAAGGGATCCTAAGTACCAGACGTCATCTTCATTTCATAGAGTTTATTTTCTAATCTATTTAAGATGACAAGACCAACATACATAAGAAATTAATAATAAATTAAAATTGATAACTTATATCCTTATGCAAAGACCCAGTTCTAGTCACAGTATTGCTGTTTACTTGTTTTTAATTGATCAAACATTTATTTTTTATTATTTTTATTCACATAAATTTATAGGTTACAAGTGTAATTTTCATGAATAGATTGCATAGTAAAGCCAATGTTTTTAGGGTATCCATCATCTGTATAATGTACATTGTACCTATTAAGTAATTTCTTATCTTCCACCCCCCTCCCACCCTCCACCTGTCTGAGTCTCCATTGTCTATCATTCAGCACTCCACCTACATGTGTGTACACTGTTTAGCTCTCATTTATAACTGAGAACATGCAGTGTTTGTCTTTCTGTGTTTTAGTCATTTCACTTAAGATAATGGCCTCCAATTCTATCCATGTTGCCAGAACTGAGCTTGGGGAAATGTAATCTTTGCTCTGCCTCCTTCATAGGCTTTTTATGAAGAATGAATGAGATGATATGCTTAGTTAGTTACACAAATACACAGAAATGTAATGAGTTGGTGCCAAAGCAGAGAAGGGGTTAGGATTGGCTGAGTTTATGTTTTATATCTACAATGGGTTTATATGTGAAAGTTGTATGTCACAAACCTTTTGGAAGACATCACTATAATCTACATATTATTATGTTTTGTTACTCTTTCGTGTAATTTTTTATTGCTGAAATAACCCATTTGAATTTGAAATGTTGTGTTGGGTTCATGTGAATGCCATTGAAGCAAAATGAAAAACCAAGTGAGAGTTGAATGGCTGTGATTATTATTAAATTTTGGGAAATAGAGTCTGAAGAATAACTCACTGGTAGTTACAATGTAAAACACTGGACTACTTAAACAGATATAAATATTTAAAAGAAAAAAGTCATTTTAGTCAACTCTTTCTCCATGTATCACCCATTAACCTATATCAGAACACTAGAAAATACTTTGAGATAAAACTTGAAATTCTAATAGTGTTTAGTTAAAACACTGCAAACATGCAGTGTATGGTTAGAATTGATCATATAGCTGCCTATTAAGCATTCTTAGTATAGTCAAGTAGGTGGAATTTAAAGCTGTCTGCATGGGAAGAAAGCCAAGTCCACTCCTGAGATGTGTGGGTGATGTGGCTGTTACATCTGGCACCCTAATGATTGCCAGGATTGATTGAACCAATTTAGTTAAGGAACTTGTTGCCTTCCTCCTGGTTATATTAACAGTATATCTTGATAACTTGAAATCACTTTCTTATAAAGTGTGGTATGATACCATCTATAAATCCTTCCATAGCAGTAGTCAAAACTGTCTATTTTTTTATTTGTTTTTCATTTTTTCTATAGCCATTCTCAAATGGATAAAAACAACAAAGAAATTGTGCCCGCCTACACTAAAGGGAAGACAGTTTGGCAAAAGGAACGAAATTCAGATTAAACATTATAGATTGTAAGATCACATTAAGAACCCAAAGCACTGCATAACTGCTTTTCTCGAGTTACTGGAGTTATATTTTCTCCATATCAAAATGAAAACACGAAGGATGTTGCCCAGGTCATCAGAAACCTTCCATAAAACACATACACAATTTGAAAATAAAGTTTGAACTCTTCTTAAAAGTGTTCAGAGTACAGGAGGTATGAGCATCAGATCTGCGTGTTTTTTTTTTTAATTCATAAACCCTTGCTGCTGTATGATAAAGTTCAGGTGCCAGAGAATTTGAGTACTAACAACAACAGGCCACTAAGTTCCGGTATGTTTAGAGAAATTTTTCTTTTAAACTTTTCTGTGTTGGAGAGATGTGGAGACATCATCTACCTCTTTAAGATTCTTATAAAATCCATAGTCTTTTCTGCAGAGAAATAGACATGCATAAAAATAAACAAAAATTATGATACCTTTGAGGAGGTTCATTGAACTTTTGAAATCTCTTTTGAACTCAGATTTTAATAATAACTGGTTCTGTGAGTCATTTCCTGTACACACCACGGAGATTCCCCGACAGTCGAATCAGGAGGAATAAGTAAGCAGGATTTGCAGAGAACATTTGGCAGAGAAGACAAAACAAATTCTTTAAAATAGAGGCCAACAAACCTCACTTTGTATAGGTTTAGCTATGGCTTAATATCATTGTGTAGTTTTTCAGGCTTTCATTGTCATTGTTAGGTTAATCACTTCAATTTAAACAATTAAAAATTTAACCGAGAGCTTACCTGTATCATGGAACAGTTATATTATTCAAAGTTTATAAAATGTCAGGCATTTTTGAGAAAAATTTGGCTTTAATTCTGAAATGTCATTTTTTATAAATATTTTATCTGCTTTTATTTTTAGAACTATTTATGTGCCTTTCCTCATGATTAATCTGAGAGAAAAATACATTCTCCTATCAAGGCCTATAACTTAGATAGTATTTTACAAAATAATTTCTAACAATGTCTTATGTAGTTATTTCCAAAGACAGGGAATCTTTTTCTGTTTGGGTTATAGATCACAGTGAAAGTTGCCACACATCAGCCTGAAAGCAGAGATGAGAAGAAATGGAAATAGCAGTTCCTGGTGAATGAATTGGCAAGGCTATATGCTGCCTTCCTGAGTTGGGAGAAAGACTGGAGAAAACTTGTATAAATGAATATGGATGTAATTAACTGATCTTTCTTCAAGATTGTTCAAGAAAGGCATTTTGATTGTATTGGTCGCACATGGCATCTATACAGTTTCCTGGACTCTTTTTCTTTTAATCCTATCAGCCCATCTTATCACATGTATCTATTTTGATCAAAATAACAGTTTAAATACTTCTTTCCTCAGAAGTACACATATAATGTAATTGAGAATGCTATTATTTTTTTCAGGTTGAGCTTATTACAAAGCATAGCCCCAGAATAACACATTGGACCCTTTAGCTTCATGTTATTCCTCAGATATATTTGTCTAAAATTACTTAACAAAAATGTTAAATAGTACAGGCTTGAGGACAGAATTCTGTGACTGAACTCTAGAATTCTCTTCAATGGTTGAAATGCTATTCATCATCTCCCAAATATTATTGTGCATAATCCACATTCAAGTATCTATTTACCAAAAATCCCTACCAACTTTATGTGCTGTCTTATTTGCTCCTTTGAAGTATCAAATTGGCTTACTTCTATGATTAGTACATACTATCATTGCAATACTGGACTCTAAGTTTTTAACATTCTGACTCCCAAACTCTCTTCCTTTACCTCGTATACAACCACTCATTTCCCTCGTTCTACATGTACTTTGTTCAATTTTAAGCCTTCTTTCCAGTTTATCCAGGCTTATGCCCTCTGTACAGTTATTTAATCCCACAGGAACATCTAATCTTATTCTTCTCCCTATTTCTTAAATGTTTAATTTTTGTGGGTGTGTACCAGGTGTATGTATTTATAGGGTATGTGGAATATTTTGATACAGGTATACAATGTGTAATAATCACATCAAGGTAAATGAAGTATTCATCACCTCAAGTATTTATCCTACCTGTTTTTAACTGCATATCTTCTCTCAGTTTCTTTTTCTTTTCTTTGTTTTATTGTGTGAGGGATGGAAACAAATCCCCCAGGAAGCCCCCCAAAAGCCAGAATATTGGATTCATGATTGAACTCTTTTCATGCTCAAGGAGAAGCTGAAACTTGGGGGTTTTCTGCTCAATTCTAATGAACTGGAGGGAGGTACTATGTTAAGTGGTTTTGTGCTATTCTGAACTGTTTTCTTCGCTTAATGCCCAACTGGGCACCCTTCCCTGTTAGTTCTTAGATTCAAGCAAAATAGATGTATATTCTCTAGTCATTCCCCCAAAAAGTCTGAATGTTGGATGTAGGTTTCAGTCTTCTGTTTTCCTCCCCAGAGACGAGTTGAGAGCTAAGAGTTTCCTCTTGATCATTCTACGTTAAGCAAAGAGGAAGAACTATGGCAAGTGAGGTCATGAATGAACTGGCTTTAATACAGCTGGTTTTGTATTTACCTGGGGGTTCAAAAGCATATTAACTGGTTTGTGGATTTTTACAAACGGACATTGTTTATGTATTGTTGTTGAATCATTACCTTCATGGCTAAAGAAATGTCTGGAGCTTTCGTCCACCATCTTGCTGATGTCCCCCTCCCAGACTCCCCTTTTCATTTTTATTCTCACTTTATTGATTACCTTCCCTAGATTCCATAATCTATTATAATTGCCCAGACTCATAACTTCTTAGACTCTTTTTTCCCTCACATATAATTTCCTGGAAAAATAAAACCTTGGTTAAATTCCACTCTTTGCCTACTCCGTAACTGTCCCTGAACAATTCAATAAGGTTGAAAGGAAATATAAAACCATGTTTATTCACCTCACTTTCAATGTATGTCAGAAAGTCTCAAGTGGGTCCAAGCAATTTAACTACATATCCCTAATTCAGGAATTGGCAAATATTTTCTGCAAAAGATCTAATAGTACATATTTTAGGGATTGTGGGCCATGGGGTCTCTTGCAAATATTCAAATTTGCTATTGTAAAGCAGCCAAGGTAGCGCATCAAAATAAGCATGGCTATGTTCCAATAGAACTTTATTTACAAAAACAGGCAGTGGCCAGATTAAATTACAGGCCATACTGTATGAACTCCTGCCCAAGTAAATTCACTCTCCTGTTTCCAAAGATGACTATTTTACATTTCCTTTCCTTTCTTTAGTACTCTAGTCCTTCCTCTCTTCTTCCCCACTCTGAACTGATGATCTTGTTTTATATATCTGAGAAAATACAAGGCATCAGAAGAGTGCTGCTTCATCTTCCGACCATTGAGTATACCTGCATACTTGCATATGTTGATATTTTCTTTGTGCTCCTTCCTTATTATTAGGGATAAACTAGGTTTCTACCTAACTCCAACTCTTCCACCTGGGAAGCACTCAAGGATGTCACTGCTTGTCTCATCCCTTCTGCACCATGTTTTCCCCCTCACTAGAGGATCTTTCCCATGAGCAAACAAAATGCTGTATTTTCTCCCACGTTAAAACAAAACAACAGAAAACAAAAAGCAAAACAATAAGAACCTCAAAGACTCCGTCATTTAACCCCTTTTGTTCTTCAAACCAAATTTCTCTTTTTATCATAGCAAAACTCCTTACATAGTAGTTTATATTTATAATTTCCATTTATTTGCCTTCCCATCCTACTCCAATCAGGATTTTGTTCTCACCTCAAAACTGTACTTCATGTTACAGAAATTCATGTTACCAAGTAGTCATGTCTCAGTCTTCATCTTCTTTGATTTCTGAGCAGCATTTGGCACAAAGAATCAATCGCTTCTCTTTAAAACACTTTGACTAAGGTTCTGAGATACCACACTTTTCTTGTTTTGCTCTTAACTCATCTGATAATTATTATTCAGTATCATTTGTTGACTCATCCTCACCTCCTTGACTAATAAATTTTGGAATATTTCAAGAATTATTCCTTAAAATTCTTTTCAGTTCATACTGTCTTCTTAGATTATTCTTTCTAGTTTCATGGCTTTTAAATTCTACATTTACATGACTGACTCCAAAATTTATATCTCCAACATCAACTCACCCTTGACCTTCAGACATATTTCGGACTGCCTAGTTAACATTTCTACCTGGATGACTCATAGGCATCTCAAATTTCACATGTTCAAAAATAAATAATTGCTCCCAACCCCACCTCCTAATAGCAACTCCCACACCTCTTTTAGTCATCCCTGCCTCAGTAACATAACCATTTCCCAGTTGATTAGATCCAAAACCTAATAGGACTTCTTGACTTCTCTTGATCTCTCATATCCTGTATCAATTCTGTTAGTGAATTTTGTTGGCTCTATGTTGGCTCTAACTTAAAAATATAGCTAGAATGTGACCACATTGTATCACTTATATTGCCACTATCCTGGTCCAAATCTCCATTATATCTTGCCTAAACTATTGCAATATTCTCTTAATTGGTATCCTTGAAAATTGTTTCATTTTCCTATTTAAAACTCTTCATAAAACTTAGAATAGTAAACACAATCAATACTATAACAGGTCCTATGCCATCTGGACTATAGCTACTTTAGTGTACACTTGTTTAGAAATATTGTGATAAAGAAACCTTGCAAACTTTACATCATCCAACACTTCAAATATTTATTTGATCACAAAAGTAACTTTTTCATCCCAAGAATAATTATAATTTTCTACAGAGCAACTGTTCTATATAAGACAGTTTGGAAAACAATGGGCTAGACATTTATGTTGTACTAAAATTAGAAATATGTTGTTTTATTATGGTAAGTTGGCTCTTATAATCTGATTTTCTACTCCTTGGCTACTACATAGTTTAACAGAACATGTCTGAAGTAGCAGAATTTTATAACAACCCAAAAATGTGTTTTGTTATTTAAAATTTTTGCCATATATAGTGTTTCAATGGTTGATGCACAACCTCAAGAAGCAGTATATCCCAGAGAAGCAGAACTGTAACGTTACCTGTTTCTAAGAATGTCGTTATGTCCATGAACATGACTATAAAAAATGTGTTGAATAGAATTTTTCTTAAACATAAATATTTTTCACTTCAAAAACTTGAAGTCACATCCAAAAGTTTTAATCATTCAGCAGCACTTACTAAATTCAATAAATTATGATAGCTCATAGCAGTAGGAAATCAAAATGAGAGTTAGAGGAAAGTACCATGAGCAAATCAGGGAGCTAAGTTTTAAAACCAGTTTTTGCCAGTTTTGCACTCATTAACTGCAAACAGGAAGAAATTCTTTTCCCAAGGCCTCAGCTTTTGTATGTAATAAAGAAATTTAAGATGTAGAGTTGGCCTATAAGTCACATTTTTCCTCTGATATTTAAGAATTCTAGCTAAAAATGTGAAATCCCTAATGTTTGTGGTTGGAAGACAGCATTTGCAAAAATTTAAGTTTTCTCAATGGAGCAACGATAACAACAAAAAAATCTTTCTATAGTATGTCAAATTTCACTGGGTACTATATAGTATAATTTTTTTTTTTTACTTAGATGTTTGCTTTTCTTTTGTCACTTTTTATTTATATGTTACTCATTACATTCAGTCATAATAATGTAGTTAATCCTAGTCCAATGTTACCACATATCACAGGTGACAGTTATTAGTCTACCAATTATGCCTAGGCATGTGATCAATCAGGCTGAGACATCTGTTACTGCATTGATTGACTTGGATGATCAGGCTTGTGAAATAGGTGGCCCCATCCTACTTTGCTGCCCCCAAGTACATCTGTCTCAAAGCTTACACTGCTGGAAGGGGATGACCATCCGTATTAGAGGACGGTCATTCTCTGGTCAGGAGTAGAGAAATAGGGAATGTATATTTAGGGGTTCACTTTCCTGCTTCAACCTCACACAAGCTCTTGAACTCAATGACTCATTACTATAATTTATTTTGCCTTCAGTCACCCACTCTCTCCATAGCCTGAGATGAAGTTAGACAGTATGTGGGAGGAAGAGGAAAGGAGTGCTTTTCTGAAATATTTAAAAATATATTTAGTGGGCCTAGCCTGTATCGTTTGATACTGGATTAGATTCACAGCTGAAAACCACATAAAAGCAAGCTGTTTTTGAAAAAAAACTCAGGTTTTATTCTACATATATGTTGTATTTACCTGTGACTATCAAGGTCAGGATTACATCTAAATTCACTCAGGGTTACATGTAAATTCCCAAATTGATTTGACTACTCACGTATCAAGTTAAGTAGAAATCATGCCAATGGGTGAATATAGACATAGCTTGAATCAAACCATCAAATTATTGAAATAACTGATTAAACATACTGTTTTTTCAATGACTTGAGCAACTATATGACTTTATGGATAAAATTATCCTGGAATTTGAAATGATATATCATAAATTTACTAACCCTATGTGGCAGATTCATGTGGGAATTTTCAAGTAGCTTGGAACCAGGTAAGTAATTTTTTGTGCCATAAAATTAAATCCACATGAGTAGTTAATTTTTATCAGCATTTCTAAAAATATGTAGCATAAATATGCTATATGTTGAATAAATGAAGAGTATAGAAAGATTCTTAGTGATCTGGAGGAATTTACTATTTTTAAAAAGATATATAGGAGGAAATCTTTATGATTTTGTATCAGGCAGTGATGCTTAGGCACAACAACAAAATCAGATGCTGTAAAAGGAAAACAATGATCAATTGAACTTAATTTAAAAAATATTTTCCACTCCAAAGACACTGTTAAGAGAACTACAGTTTAAATTACAGACCAGTGGAAAATATTAGCAAGCATAATCATAAAAGACTTGTATCCACAAGATATAAATAATATTCAAAACTCAAAATAATTAAAAGGAAACCTTTTTAAGGGTGAGAAAGATGTGAGCAGACACTTCACCAAAAAAGAAAATAAAAATCATAAATGAGAACATAAAAATATGTCCTATAGCATTAGCCATTGGGAAAATGCATATTGAAATCAAAATGAGATACTATCATATTTTAGCCTATTAGAATGGCTAAAATAAAACTAACTGATAATATCAAGTGCTGACATTCTTGACATTGATGAAGGGGATGCAAAATAGGACAAAAACTCTGGAAAGCAGTTTGGAAGCTTCCCATAATATTAAATATACACTTTCCATATGACATTGTTATTGCACTCCTAGATGTAAACCCAGGTAAATGGAAAACTGACATTCACATAAATATCTAAACAACAACGTTTATGTTGTCTCCATTTATAGTTTAAAAAATTTAAAAAAAAACAAGAAAATATTTTCTATCACGAGAACAGAAAAAAAAATGTAGTTCTTCTATACATTGGAATACTACTCAACAATAGAAAAACAAACTATTGATGCACACAGCAGCATGGATTAATCTAAAATGCATTATACTAAGTGAAAATAGGCCCACTCAAAAGGCAATATAATATATTAGTTCATTTGTATAAATAGCAAAGGAAACAGTAGTTATGGAGAACGGATGAGTGCTTGCTAGGGTCTGGGAGAGAAGAGAGGGTTGACTATGAAGGGGAAGTATGAGATTATTTTTGTGATTGTAAAAGTATTCTATGTCTTGATTATGCTGGTGGTTATACAATAGTATCCATCTGTGAGATCACATGGAGCTATACAACAAAATGCTGAATTTTACCTCATGTAATGTATATTTCGTTGTTAAAAATATATGAAAAACATAGGAATGCAGAATGTAGCTTTTCAGATGTGAATTATTAACAATTATAGAGATATTTTTGGCTTTGTGAGCCCTTGATAATGTAGTAGCTGTGAGAAGTAGATGGGAACCAATATCTGGATGCTAAGTCTTGCTTTGCTACTATGTATCCTTAGGGGACAAAATATATAATTTTTATGTTCCACAATTTTCCTCATATGTAGAGTGGGGATAATAATTACTTCCACATTTACTTCACAGCGTTATTTTGAGGACCAAAGTTGTCAACTGATGTGAAAATTCTTAGAAAATAATAAAGATCAAAATTTTATAAAGTGAGAAATTTTTACTGAAGTACTTGCATTTGATAGGTATGCAATAAAAGATTGTAGAATAAAGATGATATAACTCTAATGGGATCTTTCTCTTATTAAACTCTATTATTTTATTAGAGATCTGTCTCTTCCTGCTCTTTAGCATAGTCTTCAACGACTAAAAGAAAAATCACTGAAAGCTTACTCAGTGCCAAGAAATAAACCAAGCCTTGGAAATGTATACATGAATGAAGCACACACCGCACTATAAAAGAGCTCACAGTCTCAAGGAGCACACAGAAGAGAAAATAATAATAACGATGTTTGTGAAACATTTTTTCTCAGCCTGGAATGAATTTTTTAAATTCATGTGCATTCATTTAAGCATCCTGAAAATCTTTACTATTTTCCTCACCATTTTATATATATGGAAATTTAGATTGATGTTACTTGCTAAAGATTTAAGTTAGAAATATTGGAGCCAGAAGTCAAACCCAAATATTCTGCCTCATTAGACAATGTTCTTCACTGCCATATCCTTCATCATGTACTACCTCCACACTTTCCACCAAGTTTTTTTTCTAAAGACCTTGTCTGGGCTGGAGTTGTTAAAGACCCCATGGAAGAAATAAAACTTGAGCTGAATTGAGAACCAGACTGGAATTGGCTAGATAGAGATAAGGGGAAAATGTAGTTCAAGTGCCAATAAAGCCTAAATTTGGCAATTTCTGGATGTGATTGCCTTTAAAATCTATACTGGCTAGTTCTCTTCTGAAGGAAGAAAAAATGTGAAAATGTATGGGCAAGTTTTAAGAGGAAAAGAGAGGGAGAAGAGGCAGGACCTGTCCAAACACCCATGGGAAGAGACTGTGATGCAAAGAAAAAAAGAAGCAAAAGTCTGGCTGAAATCAACCCCAAAGGAGCTTAAAGCTCAGTGGAAAGGGTAAGTAGGAGTAGGTCTGCGCTCCTCACAACTCTGACAATCTGCTGATCACTCAAGTATTGGGGAGACCTATGCCCCTGCAACTCAGAGCAACAATATTGGTGGTGATTAGAGATCTTCATGGGAACAGAGAACTAGGTGGTCAGCTCGTGTGGCCATGCCACCTCCCTCCTTAAACCCAGGCTGAGACAGCAGATGCCCTACTGGTTATGCACTCATTGTGCCACTGCCCTTCCCAGGAATCTTTTGCCTTTGAGCCACTGCACCACCACACCACCTGCAGCCATACCCCACAATCCACTCTGAGTTTGGCAAGGATAGAGGACTAGTGAGTCCCTAGTGAGTTGTAGGTCACCTGAATATTTAACCTTAATTGTGGAAACCCTTTAGGGATGGGGGAGCACGGCCTGCCAAGACCACCCATAGGACAAAGGAAATATGGATATGGCAGCAGCCGCTTAAGGGGGCACCATCAAAGCCTGGGAATAGACATGGAGAGGGAGTCAACTCCTTCCCCCATCCCACTCACCAGTGAACTGTTGCAGACACATCAGTGAGTCTTCCCATTGAGGCCTATTGAGTGTGCCCTGAATGAAACTGCTTTTCACACATTTCTGGTGGCCCTACCCCTACCAAAGGAAACCACACTCTTTGTGAGTGTGCTCTTCACACTTCTCAGGCAGCTCCACCCCCAATGAGAGTGGGCACACTGAAGAAGATCCTACCTTCTGGATCTTACTCTTAATCATTATCTACTGGACTGCAACCTGAATTATACCACCAAAGAAAAATGCCTCACTACAACAAGCAGCATTTGATAAATAAATCACATGAATATATCTGCAGCCAAGGTAACCCTACAGAGCACTGGCCCTCTGAAAGCACCCAGAAATAAAGCCAATTGATCATACACAACATACACCACAGTCATAGCCTCAAGGGAAAAAATAAATAAAAATCCCCATTCAAACAATAGCAAATTCAAAGAAAGAAAGAAAGAAGCTTAGGTTCCCTCATATGAGAAGAAAACAGCACAATAACTCTGGTAATACAAAAAAGCCAGAATGTTTAATCAACACCAAAGGATTGCCTTAGCTTCCCCACAATGGATCCTAAACAGATTGAAATGTTTGAAGTGAGAAATATAGAAATCAGAATATTAATGACAAGGAAACTCAATGAGATCCAAGAAAAAGTGAAAATCCAATACAAAGAAGCAAGGAAGATGATCCAAGCTTTGAAACAAGATATAGCTATAATAAGAAAGAACCAGCTGGGTGTGGTGGCTCACACCTGTAATCCCAGCACTTTGGGAGACTGAGGCGGGCAGATCACGAGGTCAGGAGTTCGAGATCAGCCTGACCAACATGATGAAATCCCGTCTCTACTAAAAATACAAAAATTAGCCGGGCGTGGTGACGTGCGCTTGTAATCCCAGCTACTCAGGAGGATGAGGCAGGAGAATAGCTTGAACCAGAGAGGCAGAGGTTGCAGTGAGCAGGGATCACGCTACTGCACTCCAGCCTGGGCAACAGAGTGAGACTCTGTCTCAAAAAAAAAAGAAAGAAAGAAAGAACCAAACATAACTTCTAGAACTAAAAAAATCACTACAAGAATTTCAAAATACAGTTGAAAATCTTAACAACAGACTAGACCAAGCAGAAGAAAAAGTTAAAGAACTTGAATACTGGTCCTTTCAATGAACCCAGTTAGACAAAAAAAGTTTTTTTAAAAATGAACAATATTTTTGAGAAATATGGGATTATGTAAAATGACCAAACCTGAGACTTATTGGCATTCCTGAAGAGAAGAAGAGAAAGTAAGCAAATTGGACAACATATATGAAGGTATAATTCAGAAAAATATACCCAATCTTGCTATAGATGTTAACAGGCAGATAAAAGATAAAAAGAGAACTCATGTAAGTTTCTATACAAGATGACCATCCTCTAGGCACATAGTTGTCAGACTTTCCAATTTCAAGTTGAATGAAAAAAATCTTAAATGCAGCTAGAGAACAAAGTCAAATTACTTATAAAGAGAATCCCATCAGACTAATAGCAGATATCTCAGTGCAAAGCTTACAAGCCAGAAGATATTGAGGGTCTATCTTTGGCATTCTTAAAGAAAAGACATGCCAGCCAAGAATTTCATATTCTACCAAATTGAGCTTCAAAAACTAAAGAGAAATAAAGTCTTTCTAAGATAAGCAAATGCTAAGAGGATTTGTCATGGCCAGGGCCTCCATACAGGAGCTGCTTAAGGGAATTCTCAATATAGACACAAAAGAATGATGCCTGTTACCACAAAAGCACACGTAAGTACACATCCCAAAGACCTAATAAAGCAATTAATGAATGAAGACTACAAAACTATTAGGTAAAAACATTATGAAGGAAATAAACTCACATATAAATACTAACTTTGAAAGTAAATGGCCTACATGCTTCAATGAAAAGACAGTGTGACAAATTGGATTTAAAGCAAAAGATGCAAACAAAGATAATTTCTTTTTTTTTTTTAATTTGGATGTCCTTTATATTTTTTTCTTGTCTCATTGCCCTAGCTAGGACTTTCAGTCCTACGTTGAATAACAATCATGAAAGTGGGCATTCTTCTCTCGTTCTAGACCTAAGGAGGAAAGACTTTCAGTTTTTCTCATTCACTATAATACTAGCTTGTGGGTCTGTCATTTATAGTTTTTATTATGTTGAGTTATGTTTCTTCTATACTCATTTTTTCAGTGTTTTTATCATGAAGGATGTTTAATTTTATCTAATGCTTTTTTAGCATCATTTGAAATGATTATATGGATTTTCTCACTTTATTCTATTGATATGATGTATCATGTTGATTGATTTGCATATGTTAAACCATCCTTGCATCTGAGGGATAAATTCTACTCAATCATGATAAATATTTTTTATGTATTATTTAATTCAGTTTGCTAGTATTTTGTTCAGAAGTTTTTCATCAATCATCAGAGATATTATCAGAGATATTGGTCTGTAGTTTTTATTTTGATGTGTTTTTGTCTGATTAGGGTATCAGGGTAATCCTGGATTCATAGAATGAGTTTGGAGGTATTTTCTCCTACTCTTTTTTTTTTCAGAATAGTTTGAGTAGTATGGTAATAATTATTCTTTAAATGTTTGGTAGAATTTAGTAGTGAAGTCTTTAGGCTTTTCTCTACTAGGAGAGTTTGTATTATGACTTTGATTTTGTTATTTGTTATTTGTTATTGATCTGTTCAGGTTTTTTGTTTCTTCCTGGTTCAATCTTGGTACATTGTATATGTCTAAGAATTTGCCAATGTCTTTCAGATTTTTCCATTTCTTAGCATGTAGTTGCTCAGAGTATTCATAAATGATCCTTCCAGTTTCTGTGGAATAAGCTTCAATGTCTCATTTTTCATTTCTGATTTCATTTACTTGTATCTTCTTTTTTCTTAGTTACTCTGGCTAATCGTTTGTCAAGTTTAACTTCAAAAAAGCTTTTTGTTTCATTGATATCTTGCATTGTTTTTTTAATTTCAATTTCATTTATTTCTGCTCTGGTCTTTATTATTTCTTTTCTCCCACTAATCTTGGGTCTCATTTGCTCTTGCTTTTCTAGTTATTCAAGATATATTATTAGGTTATTTATTTAATGTTTTTCTTCTTTTTTGATGTAGGCGCTTATAGTTATCAGCTTCCCTCTTAGTACTGTTTTTTTTGTATTTCATATGTTTTGCTATTCTGCACTTCCATTATCCTTTGCTTCAATAAATCGTACAGTTTCCTTGTTAATTTCTTCATAGATCCACTGGTCATTCAGGAGCATCTTGTTTAACTTCCATGTCTTTGTGTAGTTTCCAAAATTCCTTTTGTTATTGATTTCTAGTTTTATTCTAACATGATCAGGGAAGATATTTCAAACATTTATTGTTTTAAGACTTTTTGTGACCTAACATATGGTCCATCCTTGATAATGTTCCATGTGCTGAGGGAAAGAATATGTACTCTTCAGCTGTTGGATGAAATGTTCTTTAAATATTAGATCTATTTGATCTATAATGCAGAATAAGTCTGATATTTCTTTGTTGACTTTCTGTCTGGGAGATCTATCCAATGCTGAAAGCATGGTATTGAAATCTTCAGCTATTATTGTGTTTGAGTCTGTCTCTCTCCTTAACTCTAATAATATTTGCTTTATCGATCTGGATGATCTACTGTTGTTGCATATGTTATATTTAAAATTGTTATATTCTCTTGCTGAATTGACCCATTTATTATTATATAGTGACCTCCTCTGTCTCTTCTTATAGTTTTTTGTCTTGAAATTTACTTTGTTTCACATTAAGTATAGCTACTCCTGCTATTTTTGGTTTTCATTGTCATAGAATATCTTTTTTCTATATCTTTATTTTCTGTCTATGTGTGTCTGAATAGGTGAACTTAATAACTTTGGGTAAACATTAAAATTATGGCAGAAATAAAAAATTTTTTGAAACAAATTAAAATTGGAGCACAGCATTCCAAAACCTCTGGGGTGTGGCAAAAGCACTGTTAGGAGGAAAGTCTATATTGTTAACCATAAATATCAAGAAGATAAAATGATCTGAAATTGAAAACCTAACCTCACACATAAAGAAACAATAAGAACAAGGAAAAACTAAGCCAAAAGCTAGAAGAAAAAAGTAATCAATAAAATAATAGCAGAGCTAAAATAAATTGTGACCATGAAATTTATTTAAAATCAATGAAATGAAAAGTTGTTTATTTGAAAGGATAAAAAAAATATAGACCACTAGCTAGATCAACAAAAATAAATAAAAAATCCAAGTATGAACAATTAGAAATGACAAAAATAACAGTACAACTAATCCCAAAGAAATACAAAAGTTTCTCAGAGGCTTCTGTGAACATCTCTATGCACACAAACTAGACAATCTAGAGGAAATGAATAAATTCCTGAAAACGTACAATCTCCCAAGAATGAACCAGAAAGAAATTAAAACCCTGAACAGATCAATAAGTAGTTACAGAATTGAATCAGTAATATAAAATCTACCAACCAAAAAAAAAACCATTTGACAGAAGAATTCATAGCCAAATTATACTTGATATGCCAAGAAAAGTCGGTATCAATCCTGTGAAACTATTCAAAAACTTAAGGAGAAGGGATATTTCCCTAATTTAATCTTTGAAACCAGCTTCATCCTGATACCAAATTCTGGCAAGGACACAACAACAACAAAAAGTAAACTACAGGCCAATATCTTTGATGAACCGATACAAAAATTATCAATAATATTCTAGCAAACCAAATCTAGCAGCACATCAAAAGGTAAATCACCATGATCAAGTGGAATTTATTCCTAGGATCCTAGGATGTTAAAATGTTTTAACATATGCAAATCAGTAAACATGATTCACTATATAAACAGACTTAAAAACAAAAATCTCACTATTATCTCAATAGATGTATTCAATATCAATAGATGCATTGAATATTAAAAGCATTCAATAAAAGCCAACAGAGCTTCATGATAAAAACCCTCTTTACAAATATAAGGAACAAACCTCAAAATATTAAGAGTCATTTATGACAAATCCACAGCCAAAATCAAACTGCATGGGCAAAAGATGGAACCATTCCCCCTATGAACTGGACCACGACAAAGATGTTCAATATCACCACTCTAGTTCAACGTAGTATTGGAATTCTTGGCCAGAACATCAGGGAAAATGAAGAAATAAATGACATACAAATAGAAAAAGAGGAAGTACAATTATCTTTTTGTTGATTATATGATTCTGTATCTAGAAAACTCCAACGATTCTGCCAAATGAGTACTAAGCCTGATTAATGACTTCAGTAGTCTTAGCATACAAAATCAACATACAAAAGTCAGTAGAATTTCTATATATTGATAATATTTAATTTGAGAACCAAATCAAGAGTGCATTCCCATTTACTGTAGCCAAAAATAAAAATAAAATACTTACTAATACATCTTATCAAGCAGGTGAAGTTATCTACAAAGATAATAACAAAACATTGCTAAACAAAATCATTGATGATGCAAAAGCATGAAAAAATAATCCATGCTCATGGATTGAATGTATCAACATTATTGAAATATTTATACTGTCCAAAGCAATCTACAGACTCAATGCAATTGCTATCAAATTCCCAGTGTTATTATACAAATAACTAGGAAAAAACTATCCCAAAATTAACATGTATCCCCCTGCAAAAAGTAATTTGGATAGCAAAAGCCATCCAAAGCAAAAGAAAAAATCCAGAGGCATCACATTCCAAACACATACAACCAACTGATTTTTGACAAAATTGGCAGAAATAAACAGTGTGGAATGAAACCCTATTCAGTAAGCAGTGCTGGGAAAACTGGCTAACTATAAGGAGAAGAATAAAACTGGGTCCCTACCTCTCATTATATACAAAAATCAACTCAAGATGGCATAAAACTTAAATTTAAGATCTCAAACAATAAAAATACTAGAAGAAAATCAAGGACACCCTATTCTGGAAACTTCCTTAGGCAAAGAATTTATGAGTGAGCTCTCAAAAGCAAACACAACAAAAACAAAAATAAACACTTGGGATCCAATTAACCTAAAGAGCTTCTGAACAGCAAAAGAAACTATCTAAGGAGTAGACCGACAACCTACAAAATGGGAGAAAATATTTGCAAACTATGCTTCTGACAAAGGACTAATAACCAAAATCTATAGGATACTAAAATCAAGGACAAAAAAAACTAAAAAGTAAGCAAAGCACATGAACAGGCATTTCTTGAAAGAAGACATACTAGCAGCCAATAAAGATATGAAAAATACTCATCATCACTAATCATCAGAGAAATGCTAATCAAAACCACAATGAGATATCATCTCCCACCAATCAGAATGGCTATTGTTAATAAGAAAAAGAAAAAAAAGCAGATGTTGGCAAAGATGTGAAGAAAAGGGACTGCTTATACACTGTTGGTGGGAATGTAAATTACTTCAGCCACTGTGGAAAGCAGTTGAGACATTTCTCAAAGACCTAAAAATAGAACTACTATTCAACCCAGCAATCCCATTATTGGGTATATACCCAAAGGAAAATATATTGTTCTACTGAAAAGACACCTGTGCTTGTATTTTTATCACAGCACTAAGCACCATTGATAACAGCAAAGACATGGATTCAACCCAGGTCTCATCAACGGTAAATGTACACCATGCAATACTATGTAGCCGTAAAAAGAACAGAATTAAGTTTTTTGCAGCAACATGGACAGAGCTAGGTGCAATATTCTTAAGTGAATTAATGCAGGAACAGAAAACCAAATACCATATATTCTCACTTATAAGTGTGAGCTAAATATTGAGTTCATATGGACGAAATGATTGGAAAAACCCATTCTAGAAACTCAAAAAGGCAGGAAGGAGGAAGGGTGGTAAGGGTTGAAAAATTACCTGTTGCCTACTATGTTCACTATTTTGGTAATGGGTTATAGCAGCCCAAACCTCAGCATCACAAAATGTATCCAAGTAGCAAACCTGCACATGTACCCCTTGAATCTAAAACTAAAATGAATAAAATAGAAAATAATAAAAATATAAAATTATGTAACTTCCTAAGTTTCTTAGGGCAGCATAATAAGTGGTTAATAGTATGGGCTTTGAAGTCACAGACGCTCTGGTTTGAGCCTACCTCAAGCCCTTAAAGATTATATAACCTTAGGAAAATAATTTCACCTCATCTTCCTCATTCAGAAAATTAGAGTTAAGAAATATAATTCAATGTAAATGAGCACAATGCCTGGCACAAAAGAAAACTCAATAAATATTAATAGTGGTAACTTTATGATGTTTTTGTTACCAATTAACTAAACATATTTTTAACATTCCAAACCTCCTTTCATCAAAACTGGGTGGTTCAGGGACATTTAATTGTCACATTGAGAAAACATGACTCCCTTAGGAGCACTTTACCTCACTGTGCCAATACTTTATTAAAAGATGGGTACCAAGCCAAATTTAGTAATAGTGATTAAAACTTCCCTAGCCTACTGGACTCCAACATTCTAAGGGAGTAAATTCAAAATCCTTTTTCCCCCACTACTAACCCTTAGTATTTTGTTATTGTTATTATTTTTGTCCATATGTTTGGCCCTAAAAAAATAGGCACGTGTATGAAAATGGAGGATACATTTTTCTGCAGAACACTTGTGAATATCTTAGGAACTGATTTTAACTGCCATATCTATGCTTTATAATAGAATTTAATAATTTGGGGCTTGTTTTCAATCTTATCTTTAAACTTTCTAATATAATACTTTTAAGAACAGAGACCAGTGACTTTCATTTCTCATTCTGACTGAAAAACTTATTTTAGAATAACCCTACTAACTGGAATAAGTGCAGAAATTTGAAAAAAAATTAAAATAAGGCCAACTGTTTAAAATTATCAGAGAATAAATAAGGTAGCCAGACCTTGAAAGGCCAACATTTCAGGAACAAGGAAAAAGCACTGAAGTGAGCCTGCTGTTCTTTGCCAAGTCTACTTTAAGGAATTTGCTAATTCTAGATAAGCATGGACGAGATGCTGAGTAGACAGTGGCAGCCCAAAGCTTTTGACAATTTAACAGCATTTAGGAGACAAATACAGTTTAGGATGACTAAGACTTCCAGATCTTGAAGTGCAAGATATTAAACACACTAAGAACTAATTAGATGAGTTCAACAGCAGATTAGACAGAGTATAAGACAAGATCAGTAGCCTAAAAGATAACTTGCTACAAAATATTTATACTAAAATATCAAGAAAAAATGATGGAAAAAGTTTAGAAACACATGGCACATGGCAGCAAAAAAGTAACATATACCCAGGTAGAGTGCAAGAAGGACAACAGCAACAATGGGGTTAAAATAATACCTGAAGTACACTTCTAGATACATATGTGGGTGAGAATTTTTTTAAATTAAAAATATGTCAAGCCACAAAGTCAAGAAATGCTGTGATCACCACTCAAGAAAAATACAAAGTTAAGCACACCTAGGCATATCTCAGTGAAACTAAGATGAAAACCCCAAAAAACAAATTGCTCAGAACAGCAAGAAAAAGTAAACACATGATTTTCAAAGGAGCCAAAACCAGTAAAAATTATGGCCAACTCTTGCTAAAACAGTGAAAGTCAGAAATGGAATATAATTGTTAAAGAGAAAAATTAACATCCCAAAAATTCTGTATCCAACAAAATATCTTTAAAAAATAGAAGTGAAGCAAAGATCTTTTAAGACAAACAAAATCTGAAATAATCTATTGCCCACAGACTCACCATACACAGTACTAAAAAAAGTTCCACAGACTCTAAAATAATGATCCCTGATTTTTAATCTTGGAAAAACAGGAAGGAGTGATGAGGAATACTGAAAGAGATACATAAATGATTACATACAAATAAATACTTTATAGAAATTAAAATAACAATGACTTGCAGGGTTCAAATATATATGTGTGCATATGTACACATGTATATGCATACATACATATGATTAAAATTCAGGAAAACAATAGCACAAAAATAGGATGAGTAAATGAAGTTAAAGTTCTCTAAGTTCCTTCCCTTACTGAAAAATGCTAAATGTACTAATTTTTAGTTTTAATTCAAGGATACATGTTGTAATCTCTAGAGTGACTGCTAGAAGAATAAACCCAAGAATATACAACTAATATCTAATAGAGGACAAATGTGGAATAACAATAAGAGTAAACTTGATTAATTCACATGAAGGCAAGAAAGAAGACAGTAGGAAAAAAGAATAAATAGAAAACAAATAGTGAATGGCCAATATAAACAAAATTATATCACAAACTAGACTAAATATCAACAGATTACTCCATTTAAAAACAGAGGTATTGGACTATATAAAAATCAAAACAAAAGTTTAAAATACATGCTGCTTACAGAAGCATAGCTTAAAAAGTGGTTCACAAAGATTGAAAATTTAAAAAAGAGAAAATATATACCATGCAAATATTAGCCAGAAGAAACCTGGACAAATTACACTTCACAGGAAAACAGAAATAGACTTTAACTCAATAAGTATTACTAAAGACAAAGAGAAACATCTTATAAAGGTAAAAAGTTCAATCCATCAGGAATGTAAAACAATTCTAGATTTGAATAACTCTAACGGCATAGCTTCAAAATCTTTCAAATAAATTTTGTGTGAATTAAAAAGTAAAAGACAAATAGATTTTAACACATCTTTTTCAGTAGCTGATAAAAAAGAATACCAAAAATTAATAAGGATAAAGAAGGTTTGAACTACATGATAAAAAAAATTGGATTGTACATAAGGAAATTCTGTACTCAACAACCACAAAAAATTAACCATATTCTGGGTGTTATAGTAAGTATTAGCCAACTTTAAAGTATAAAAGCCACACTTTAAATTACACATACAAAATGTGTTACTTAAACATGGAAGTATTAAGCTAGATATTGATAAGAAGAAGAAAATTAGGAAACCTCCATATCACTGTAAATGAAACAACATACTTCTGACTTCTGTATAACCCACAGGTCGAAGAATAAATTGCATTCGTAATTAGAAAATATTTTGAGATGAATGACAGCATGATTATGATAAAAATGTGTGCAATTTATCTAAAGCCTTGTTTTGAAGGAGATTTCTTCCCTTAAATGCACATATTAGAAAAAAAGGATGACTGAAAATCAATAACCAGAACAAATTAAATGTAACAAAACAGAAGAAAGAAAATAATAAAGATAAGAGCAAAAGTTAATTAAGTAGAAACAAATGTACATCAGAGAAAATCAAGATAGCTAAATAAGTTCATGCTTTGGAAAAAGTAATAGAATTAATAATCCCTTAGTGAAACTGATAAAGTAAAATATAAATTTTAAAAAATGAATAACAAAAATAATAATAGTAATAATGTCACCTAACACATTAAGCATTTAAAATGTCTGAGGTTTTGTACTAAACTTTTTACTTGCATTATATCAGGGATTCTTGATACTGGCTGCTTATCATAATCAAATAAAGAACTTTCATAAAATGTTCAGAGTCCACCTAGGTGATTGATCTGATTATGGAATGTGGATGAAAAAGTATTGTATTATATTATGTAATAATTACACCCACCCTCTGAGATATTATTCATATCAATATCCTTATTTTTCAAAAGTAAAAACTGAGATAAAAGGAGGATAAGTAACATACTCTGGGTCAAGCAGCTAGATAAGGTAATTAATTTTCAATGCTGCAGTATCTTTGTACTCTGATAGTCACATAGTATTTGAATAGTGCTATGAGCTGTTCTACCGTTTAGTAACACTTCAGTTCCCAGAGTAACTGTAAAATTTCTCTAGAGTTCAGGTCAAAGGCCAGAAAGTTAGTCAAATCAAGCAATACCATACTCCTAATCAATGCCTCACCAATGCTTCCTCATGCATTTTTGCTAGAATGGAAATGCTCAACTCTTCCATGAAAACATTCCTGACCATGTTCTCAGGTAAAATTATTTGCTTCCTTCCTTACTGTCCTATACAGTGTAAATACTTCTATAATACTATCTCCTTGAAGGTAGAGATGACATGGTGTTTGTTTCAGCATTCCCAGAATTTAGTGCAGTCCTTGCCAGATAGTAGGTGTTCAGTAAAGGTAAATGAATGAATGAATCAATGAATGAATGAGGAGACACATTCTACAATTATCAATGGCATCAGTGTAGGGGTTTCCAACATACTTCCCTCCTCCCTTGATAAAAGGCATTTGTGTAAGCCCCATGATTTATTTCAAGCTTCGAGTTCCAAGAGATAAGGTGTTGAAGGTCAGAGTTGTTCTCTTTGATAATAATTTCAAATTTTAAAGTGTTTCCCAGACATCTTCAGTTGGTTGCTAGTTTCCTATAATGGCTAACATTTATTTGACATTTACTGTGTGCCAGGTTATTTTATCTCAATTCATTCTCAAAACTAGCTCATGAGATAGATACTATTACTATCCTTATGTTACAGATAAGAAACTGAGTCTATAAGAGGCTAAATAATTTACTCAAGTTTACCTGAGAGTAGAGTCAATTAATTTCCAGTTTTACATGACCACAAGATGGAATTATTAGGCTACATTGCTTGTCAAATATTTATAATGATAGCTAAACTTAACATTTCTTGAGCAGTCATTTGCAAGGCACTCGGAGAAGTGCTTGATCTAATCTACTTCACACAAACAACTGTGAGAATTCAGTACTATTATCGCCAGTTTTTATTAATGAAAATTGATTCTTACTTATAAAATAATTAAATAACCTATATAAATTCACCCAGACCATTCTTGCATCTTTCTGTTATGTCACTCACTTCCTTTTTCATGTTACAATGGCCTTCTCTCAGGTCCACCACAACCAACCACTTCTTATTCATATTAGGACTTTACAAACATGTTCCTATGCCTGGAATGCTTCCCTTGACTTCTCTGCCTAGATTTAGTTCTACTCATTTTTCAACTCACAGCTTAAGTATTCCTTGACTCAACTCTAACTCTCAGTTCTAACTCATCACCACTATTTTACTCTCATAATAACAGAAACTTGTATTTTCCTCCTCCAAATTTAAAATGACTTGAAAACTATTAATTTACATTAATTGGGTGATTATTTATTAAATTTTTGTCTCTTCTATTGGATTATCAGCTTTATGATAGGTTTACTTATTGTTCAGATGTTTTACTTATTATTCTATATCTATTGCCTGGCATATACAAAGCATGCTGAAAATACATGTTAAAAGAACACATAAGACAAATCTTGATGTAGTTTGGATCTGTGTCCCAACCAAATCTCAGGTTGAATTGCAATCCCCAGTGTTGGAGGTGGGGCCTGGAAGGAGCTGATTGAATTCGGGGGCAAATGTTTTATGAATGGTTTAGTACCAACCTCCTTGGTACTGTATAGCGAGTGAGTTCTCATGAGATCTGGTTGTTTAAAAGTGTGTAGTACCTCCCCTCTCATACTGTGTTCTTCCTGCTCTGGCCATGTGAAGTGACTCACCTCCCCTTTGCCTTCCACCATGATTGTACATTTCCTGAGGCCTCCCCTGAAACTGAGCAGATGGCCAGAATTATGCTTTCTATACAGCCTGCAGAACCATGAGCCAATTAAACCTGTTTTCTTTAGAAATTATCTAGTCTTGGCTATTTTTTTATAGCAGTGAGAGAATTAACCAGTACAGAAAATTGGTACTAGGAGTGGGGCATTGCTATAAAGATACCTGGAAATGTGGAAGCAGCTTTGGAACTGCATAACAAGCAGAGGCTGGAACACATTGGAGGGTTCAGAAGAAAACAGGAAGATGAGGGAAAGTTTGGAATTTCCTAGAGGCTTTTTGAATGGTTTTTACCAAAATGCTGATACTGATATGGACAGAGATAGCCAGGCTGAGGTGGTCTCAGATGGAAATGAGGAACTTATTGGAAACTAAAGTAAAGGTCACTTTTGCTATGCTTTATCAAAGAGACTGGTGACTTTGTGTGCCTATTCTAAGAGACCTGTGGAATTTTGAACTGGTGAGTGATGATTTAGGGTACCTGACAGAAGAAATTTCTAAGCAGCAAAGTGTTCAAGAGTGACCTGGATGCTTCCAACAGCCTATTTTCATATGCATGAGCAAAGAAATAACTTGAAGCTGGAACTTATATTTAAAAGGAAAACAAAGCATAAAAGTTTGAAAACTTTGCAGCCTGCCCATGTGGCAGAAAAGAAAAAACAATTCTCTGGGGAGGAATGGAAGGTGGCTACAGAAATTTGCGTAAAGAAAAAGAAGCCAAGTGCATCAAAGATAATACAGTAACCTTTGTAGCAGCCCTCCAATCACAGGCCTGGAGGTTTAGGATAGAAGAATGGTTCTGTGGGCTGGGTCCAGGGCCCCTCTGCCCTTTGCAGCCTCAGGACACTGTTTCTCACATCCCGACTGTTCCAGGTCCAGTTGTGGCTCAAAGGGGCCCAGGTATATCTAGGGCTCCTGCTTCAGAGGGTGCAAACTGTAAGCCTTGGCAGTTCTCTCATGGTGTTGAGCCTGTGGGTGCACAGAATGCAAGAGCTGATCTTGGGAGCCTTTACCTAGATTTCAGAAGATGTAAGGAAAAGCCTGAATGCCTGGGCAGAAGCCTGCTACAGAGGTGGATCCCTCATGAAGAACCTCTACTAGGGCATTGCAGAGGGGAAATGTGGGGTTGGAGCACCCACAGAGTTCCCACTGGGGCACTTCATAGTGGAGTTATGAGAAGAGGGCCACCATCCTCTAGACCCCAGAATGGTAGATCCACTGGCAGCTTGCACACTGTACCTGGAAAAGCCACAGGCACATAATGCCAGGCCTGAGAGCAGCCACCAGGGCTTACCCCTATAAATCCACAGCTGTCCAGTGACTTGGGAGCCTACCCCTTGCACCAGTGTGTCTTGAGTGTGACACATGGAGTCAAAGGAGATTATTTTGGAGCTTTTAGATTTAATGACTGCCTTTCAGGGCTTCAGACTTGCACAGGGCCTGTAGCCCCTTTCTTTTGGCCAATTTACCTCTTTTGGAAGGGGATTATTTACCCAATTCCTATACCCTCATTGTATCTTGGAAGTAACTAACATGTTTTTGATTTTACAGGCCCATAGGCAGAGGAGACTAGCTTTATCTCAGATGAGACTTTGGACTTTAGACTTTTGAGTTAAGACTTTGGAGGACTGTTGGGAAGCCATTGTTGTATTTTCAAACGTAAAAAGTTCATGAGATTTGGAAGGGGCCAGGGGCAGAAATGTAAGGTTTGGATCTATGTTCTCAGCCAAATCTCAGGTTGAATTGCAATCCCATGTTGGAGGTGAGGCCTGGAGGGAAGTGATTGAATTAGGTTGTCAGAGTTCTCATGAATATTTTAGTACCATCTCACTTGGTACTGTATAGTGAGTGAGTTCTCAGTAGATCTTGTTGTTTAAAAGTGTGCAGCACCTCCCCTGTCATTCTCACTTTCTCTTGCTCTGGACATGTGAAGTGACTCGCTCCCCCTTTGCCTTCTACCATGATTGTGCCTTTCCTGAGGCTTGCCCAGAAACCAAACGGATGGTCAGCATCAGGCTTTCTGTACAGCCTGTGCAACTGTGAGCCAATTAAACCTCTTGTCTTTATAAATTGCCCAGTATCAGATATTTCTTTATAGCAGTGTGAGAAGGAACTAATCCAGGCCTTAAACATGATTCTTAATTCCTGGGCATGCACTCCCAATTACTACTTAACAGAGAACCTTTAGAAATTATTTTCTCAGCCTATAATTACATCTCAATACAAGAAGTCTCATACTTTTTTTTCTATTAGGTAAAGTAAGAATTATTTCCATTTTTCCTAGATATCCCATTTCAAGTAGTAAAATAAGATTTTTCATTATACTTTAACAGGATTTGGTTGGGGAAATATTCTGTTTTTTTTCCCCAATGTTTCTTTTATTGGTTTGTGGACTTTGATCACTTCCCTTATCAGCACTCATCTTTTCAGGCTAATGAATCCCAATCTTTTTACCTTGTCCTCTCTGCTTAATGTCACTCCAACTCCTTGGCTTTTTTGAGCCTTTTATAGTACTGTTTTATTTTGGATGGTCTTAATAAGTGAACTAAACATTGACATTCTAGTAGATAGTATTAACAGTAGAATTCTTAAATAATAATGAAAACCAAAACTGAAATAAAACAACTGAAAAAAAAAACTTTGACTATGAGATAAATGTTGAATGGGGGAATATGTGTAGTCTTAGAGTTCTTTTCAGTGATGCTAAATCAAGTTATCAAAATTACTGTAAAAAATATTTTTTATAACTGTTAGGCCATATCACTGTAATCCATTATTTTGAGCATTTAATATAGTTTGTATTTCATCAATAAATTCTACTGTTTCCACAGTTTTCTTATTCCGCTATTTAAAAATATGCTTAATAAGAATAATTTATAAAAAACATATAAGCATTATCTACTAAGAACAAGAAGATTCAGGTCATCACATTCTAAAAAAGAAAAGGTCATTTTAGTCAAAATTAGTGTTTCCTAGTGTTTCAAAGAAAATGTTAAAGCTAAGATGACATTGACAAATTGCCACCATTTATTTAAATGGTGTAATGCAATCTACCAGTACTTCTACAATCTGTGTTTTTGAAGCAGTTGACCTGACCAACTAATGCAAACAAATTAGCCTCCTGGGAGCTAGCTGTATTCTATAGACAATTAAATATCATAAGCTAATATTATTTGATACATACAATCTACTATATAAAGCATTTTATTAAATGTGAATCATATAATTGCAACAAATATGTCTTTACCAAGTGTGGTGACAATAATTTCTACAGATTGCATGCTCAAAATATATTTAAAGTTCAAACAAGAAAAAAACTTGTAAGCAGCATAATGTCTTCTCCAGATACTAATTAAATCCCTATCTACTACCTCAAAAAAGTTTTCTTTGGGGTTCAAATTTTAGTCTTCGATCTTCATTGTGATTTTTTAATCTTCCTGGTTACTGCACTTTAAATGAATTAAATTTAGTTTTAAGAGGAAAATCAATAAGCTAATGAAAAGAACTGTGGGTTATAACCATTCTTTACTTCGAAGGTTTGTCTGAACCTGGGACAAATACCAATTCTATACAGTGCACTAAAGTGACCAATGTTAAGCTACATGTATATATATTTTTTCTAAATATCCAAAGCATAATTACCCATCAGTTACTTGCCCACTGAAGGTTCAGTTCTATTCATTATAAGGTTGTTCTCAACAATCAGTCCTAACTATATCTGGCTGCTCAATGATTAACCTACAGATGATTCATCAAAATGATAATGTTAACACAGCATGAAAATTAATTTTTCAAAGACCTAGGTTTCAAAATACCTTACATGACCATAGCTCATCTGTGTAATATATGTTTAACAATACTTTTAATGCCTCTAGAGGTGCAACTCATGAGGAAAAATAGTACTTTATGAGGAAATAGGAAAAAGAAAGTTTATTGATTGTGCAAAAGCAGCAATATGAAAAAAATGTTATTTGAATATATTTTTATTCTTGATTGCATAGATTTTTTGCCAGAAGTAATGTGATTATCAATAAATAGAAATATTCTTTATTTATTTGAACAGAAATTATCTTATCTTGGTATAGTTTTTTCTGTTGAAATGATACTGAGTTGTATTTTTCAGCAGGCTTAAATACTATAAGATTTTATTACTACTGTCTTCCATAATAATTCAAATTTGCTGTAACATGTAATTCAATTCCACATACTTATTGAGGACCTGTTATATACAAATAATTTTATTAGAAAAGATAAGGGAAAAAAACTTTACTATCCCCAACAAAAACTTACAAGCAAGTGAGAGATGGAAATGTGTATGCACATATGTATATATACAATTTTAATGCATGGCTATCTTAAAATAATAAATACCCATGATGATTTCTTATTAATTGCTAATAGCTTAGGATACATCAAGTAAATTGTTGAGCTTTTTACATGCATTTTTTTTATTTTATCCTCACAGCTACCCTATGAGTCAGGTTCTAATTTTAATCCTTATTTTACATAAGAAGAAACTATGGCATAAAACAGGTATACAAGTTAAATTATGCACTATGATCATAAAAGCAAGGGAAGAATTAGATATCATTCAAGTATATGAAAAATGTTTATTTTTCAGTTTTGAAAAGAGCCTTGAAGAAGCAATTGAACTTCTCTACAGGAGGAGATTGTGAAAATGGGCATTCAAATAAAATAAAACATTTTTTGCAAAGTTTCTAAGTCAAGAAAGTTCATAGTCTCTTTGTAAAATGTCAAATGTAAATAGAATGTTATGGCTATAAATGTGAGCTCTGCATTCAAAGTACCTGGTTTTGAAATCTTGCCAATAGCTATGTGACCTTGGGCAAATTACTTTTCTGTTTGTCATTTAGCTTATCCATAAAATGAATATGATAATTGTACCTTTCGTGTATGGTCTTTGTGAGGACTAAATAAGACAATACCTATAAAATGATTAGAACATCGCCTGTCACACACAATAGTGGTGAGTAGCCTGAGGGGGCTGGCCTGGTAAAATAGCACAATGCTATTAATCCTCAAGAACATACCTTCTTTTTTCCTCCATTCAGTTCCTCGCACAGAACTTGTATAGCCAACATTAACCTCTTCTCCTTTTGATCTGCTATTACTGTTTTTTTTATATAAGACACTCAGTACTTAGCTTTTCCATGGTCACTCCAATCCAAAGTGGCTTGCCATCTCTTATTTATTTATTTATTTATTTATTTATTTTGACGCAGAGTCTCGCTCTGTCACCCAGGCTGTATTGCAGTGGCGTGATCTTGGCTCACGCAAGCTCAGCCTCCTGGGTTCATGTCATTCTCCTGCCTCAGCCTCCCCAGTAGCTGGGACGACAGGCGCCTGCCACCACGCCCAGCTAATTTTTTGTATTTTTAGTAGAGATGGGGTTTCACCATGTTAGCCAGGATGGTCTCCATCTCCTGACCTCCTGATCCAACCACCTAGGCCTCCCAAAGTACTGGGATTACAGGTGTGAGCTACCATGCCCGGCCTTGGCTTGTCATCTCTTAACTCATATTTTGATCATTATATGGGCTATTTTTTAGGGTTATCATATTATAGCTACTTTTTATTTGTTTATTTTTTATTATTATACTGTGAGCTCTGGGATACATGTGCAGAACGTGCAGGTTTGTTACATAGGTGTACATGTGCCATGGTGGTTTGCTGCACCCATCAACCAGTCATCAACATTAGGTATTTCTCCTAATGCTATCCCTCCCCTAGCCCTCCACCCCCTCACAGGCCCCAGTGTGAGATGTTCCCCTTCCTGTATTCATGTGTTCTCACTGTTCAACTCCCACTTATAAGTGAGAACATGCAGTGTTTGGTTTTCTGTTCCTGTGTTAGTTTGTTGAGAATGATGGTTTCCAGCTTCATCCATGTCCCCACAAAGGAAATGAACTCATTCTTTTTTATGGCTGCAGAGTATTTCATGGTGTATATGTGCCACATTTTCTTTATCCAGTCTATCATTGATGGGCATTTGGGTTGGTTCCAAGTCTTTGCTATTGTGAGTAGTGCTGCAATAAACATATGTGTGCATGTGTCTTCATAGTAGAACGAGTTATAATCCTTTGGGTATATACCCAGTAATGGGATTGCTGAGTCAAATGGTATTTCTCGTTCTAGATCCTTGAGGAATTGCCACACTATATTCCAAATGGTTGAACTAATTTACACTGCCACCAACAGTGGAAAAACGTTCCTATTTCTCCACATCCTCTCCAGCATCTGTTGCTTCCTGACTTTTTAATGATCGCCATTCTAACTGGCATGAAATGTTATCTCATTGTGGTTTTGATTTGCATTTCATTAATAACCAGTGATGATGAGTTTTTTTTCATATGTTTGTTGGCTGCATAAAAGTCTTCTTTTGAGAAGTGTCTGTTTATATCATTTGCCCACATTTTGATCGAGTTGTTTGCTTTTTTCTCATAAATTTGCTTAAGTTCCTTGTAGATTCTGGATATTAGACCTTTGTGAGGTGGATAGATTGCAAAACTTTTCTCCCATTCTCTAGGTTGCCTGTTCACTCTGATAATAGTTTCTTTTGGCTTTTGATGCCATTGCTTTTGGTGTTTTAGTCATGAAGTCTTTGCCCATGCCTATGTCCTGAATGGTATTGCCTAGGTTTTCTTCTATGGTTTCTATGATTTTAGGTCTTATGTTTAAATCTTTGATCCATCTTGAGTTGATTTTTGTATAAGGTGTAAGGAAGGGGTCTAATTTTATTTTTCTGCATATGGCTATCCAGTTTTCCCAACGCCATTTATTAAATAGAGAATCCTTTCCCCATTGCTTGTTTTTGTCAGCTTTGCTAAAGATCAGATGGTTTTAGGTGTGTGGTGTTATTTCTGAGGCCTCTGATTTTTTCCTTTGGTCTATATGTTTGTTTTGGTACCAGTACCATGCTGTTTTGGTTACTGCAGCCTTGTAGGATAGTTTGAAGTCAGGTAGCATGATGCTTCCAGCCTTGTTCTTTTTGCTTAGGATTGTGCTGGCTATATGGGCACCTTTTTGGTTCCATATGAAATTTAAAGTTGTTTTTTCTAATTCTGTGAAGAAAGTCAGTGGTAGCTTAATGGGGACAGCATTGAATCTATAAATTACTTTGGGCAGTATGATCATTTTCACGATATTGATTCTTCCTATGAGAATGGAATGTTTTTCCATTTGTTTGTGTCCTCTCTTATTTCCTTGAGCAATGGTGTGTAGTTCTCCTTGAAGAGAGCAAAAACAGAGCAAACTCAAGTAAGATCAGTGATGAAAAAAGGAGACATTACAACTAATATTGCAGAAATTCAAAGGATCATTAAAAACTGTGATTAGAAATTATATGCCAATAAATTGGAAATCTCAGACAAAATGGGTAAGTTATTAGACACATATAAACTACCAACCTCTATGAAGTAATTCAACACCAGAATAGATCAATAGCAAGTAATGAGATTGAATCCATAACAAGATGTCTCAGCACAGCTGCCTTGCCAAATTGTGACCAGACTGCTTCTTTAAGCAGGACCCCAATCCATTCCTCCTCACTGGGCAGGACCTCTTTACAGGGGTTTCAGCCACTCCAACAAGGTTTCTACGGACCAAACTCTGATCTCTACCTAGGGTGGATCTACCAGGGATAGAGGCTGCTACCATCTTTGTTGTTTGATCAACCCAGATGCTCCAGCCTGCTGGCTATGAAGAATTCAGGCAGTCTAGACAGAAAAAGAGTTCCGCAGAATGCAGTACATCTGCTTTAACAAAAAAGATCCAGACTGATTCTTTGGGCAGGTCCCTGATCCCATTTCTTCTAACTGGGTAAGGCCTCCCAGTGTGGGTCTCCTGCCACCTACTATAGCTCAGTCCCCCCCTAAATAAAGATTCCAGAGGAAAAAGCTGGTTGTGCCATCTTTGTTGTTTTTCAGGATTTACTGGTGATACAGGTATGGAAAAAACTGAGGCAACTGGAATCTGGAGTTGAATTCCAGAAACCTGCAGCAGCCCTATGGTAGATTGGCCTGATGGTTAAAAGAAAAACAAACAAACAGAAAGCAATGACAACAGCAACATAAACAAAAAAGACCTTGCAAAAACCTTATTCAAAGGTCAGCAACCTCAAAGATCGAAGGTAAATAAGCCTACAAATATAAGAAAGGATCAATGTAAAAGACTGAAAACTCAAAAAGCCAGAGTGTCTCTTCTCCAAATGACCTCAACACCTCCACAGCAAGGGCACAGAACTAGGCTGAGGCTGAGATGGCTGAATTGAGAGAAGTAGGC
This sequence comes from Pan paniscus, assembly GCF_029289425.2. Lineage (NCBI taxonomy): Eukaryota > Metazoa > Chordata > Mammalia > Primates > Hominidae > Pan > Pan paniscus. The sequence continues at coordinate 82,087,059 of NC_073272.2, forward strand.
TTCAGAAGGTGGGTGATAACAAACTTTGCTGAGCTAAAGGAGCAGGTTGTTACCCAGCACAAAGAAGCAAGAATCATGACAAAACAATACAGGATCTGGTAGCCAGAATAGCCAGTTTTGAAAGGAACCTAACTGACCTAATGGAGTGGAAAAACACAACATGAGAACTTCACGAGTATCAATAGTAGACTAGACAAAGCAGAGAAAATAATCTCAGAGCTTGAAATCTATGTTTGTGAAATAAGACAGACAGAGAAGAATAGAGAAAAAATAAGAAGAATAAAACCTCTGAGAAATATGCGACTATGTAAAGAGGCCAAATCTATGACTGATTGGGGTAACTGAAAGAGATAAGAAGAATGGAATCAAGTTGAAAAATATCACGGGAAGGGGAACATCACACTCTGGGAACTGTTGTGGGGTTGGGGGATGGGGGAGGGATAGCATTAGGAGATATACCTAATGCTAAATGACGAGTTAATGGGTGCAGCACACCAGCATGGCACATGTATACATACGTAAAAAACCTGCACATTGTGCACATGTACCCTAAAACTTGAAGTATAATAATAATTTAAAAAAAAAGAAAGAAAAATATCCTTCAGGGTATCATCCAGGAGAACTTCCCCAACCTATAATAGCAAGACAGGTCAACATTCAAATTCCAGAAATCCAAAGAATATAAATAAGATACCCCACAAGAAGATAAGCCACAAGACTCCTCATCATCAGATTCTCTAAGGTCAAAATAAAAGAAAAAATATTAAGGCAGCCAGAGAGAAAGGGCAGGTCATTTACAAAGGGAAACCCATCAGTATAACCGTGGAACTCTCAGCAGAAACTCTGCAAGCCAGAAGACATTGGAGGCCAATATCTGATATTCTTAAAAAATGAATTTTTTACCCAGAATTTCATATCCAGCAAAACTAAGCTTCATGAGTGAAGGAGAAATAATATATTTCTCAAATATTCAAATACTTAGGGAAATCATCACCCTCAGGCCTGCTTTGCAAAAGCTCCTGAAGGAAGCACTAAATATGGAAAGGAAAATCCATTACCAGCTACTACAAAAACAAACTGAAGGACACAAACAAGTGACACTATGAAATATCCACATAAACAAATCTGCAAAATAACCAGCTAGCATCATGATGACAGGATTAAATTTCCACATAACAACACTAACCTCAGATGTAAATGGGCTAAATGTCCCAATTAAAAGACAGAATGGCAAGCTGGATAAAAAGCCAATACCCATCAGTATGCTGTCTTCAAGAGACCCAACTCATGTGCAAAGACACACATAGGCTCAACATAAAAAAGAATTGAGGAAAATTTACCAAGCAAATGGAAAACAAAAAAAGCAAGGGTTGCCATGCTAGTTTCTGACAAAACAGGCTTTAATCCAACAAACATCAACAAGCAGGAAGAAGGACATTACATAATGGTAAAGGGTTCAATTCAACAGGAAGGGCTAACTATCCTAAACATATGTGCACCCAATACAAGAAAACACAGATTCATAAAGCACATTCTTAGAGACCTACAAAGAGACTTAAACTTTCAAACAATAATAATAGTAAACTTTAAATCCCCACTGACAATATTAGACAAATCATTGAGGCAGAAAATTAACAAAGTTATTCAAGACCTTAACTGAGCTCTGGATCATGTAGACCTGAGTGATATCTACAGAACTCTCCACCCAAATTTAACAGAATATACATTCTTCTCATTGCCACATAGCTTACACTAAAATTGATCACATAATCATAGGTAAGGCACTCTTTAGCAAATACAAAAAAAAATGAATTATAACAGTCTCTCAGACCACAGTGCAATCAAATTAGAATTTAAGATTGAGAAATTCACTCAAAACTATACAACTACATAGAAATTGAACAACCTGCTCCTGAATGACTTCTGGGTAAAAATGAAATTAAGGTAGAAATCAAAAAGTTACTTGAAACTAATGAGAACAAACAGATAACATACCAGAATTTCTGGGACACAGCTAATGCAGTGTTAAGTGGGAAATTTATAGCACTAAATGACCAAATCAAAAAGCTAGAAAGATCTCAAGTTAACAACCTAACATCACAACTAAAAGAATTACAGAAGCAAAAGCAAACAAACCCCAAAGCTAGCAGAAGACAAGAAGTAACCAATATCAGAGCTGAATCGAAGAAGATATAAAGATGCAAAAAAACTTTCAAAAAATCAGTGAATTCAGAAGCTGACTTTTTGAAAAAAATTAATAAGGTTGCTAGGTTGCTAGCTAAACTAACAAAAATGAAAAGAGAGAAGAATCAAATAAATACAATCAGAAATGATAAAGTGGATATTACCACTGATTTCACAAAAATACAAACAACCATAAGCAAATACTATAAACATGACTATGCACACAATCTAGAAAATCTAGATGAAACAGATAAATTCCTGGATGCATATACCTTCTCTAGAGTGAACCAGGAAGAAATTGAATCCCTGACTAGACCAATAATGAGTTCTGAAATTGAGGCAGTAAAAAATTGCCTATCAACAAATAAAAGCCCAGAAACAGATAAATTCACAACTGAATTCTACCAAAAGTAAAAAAAAAAAAGAGCTGGTACCATTTCTACTGAAACTATTCTAAAAAAATTGAAAAGAAGAGACACCTCCATAGCTCATTCTATGTAGCCAACATCATCCTGATATCAAAATCTGGCAGAGATACAAAAGAAAAGAAAAGAAAAGGAAAGGAAAGAAAAGAAAAGGAAAGGAAAGAAAAGAAAAGGAAAGAAAAGAAAAGAAAAGAAAACTTTAGGCCAATATCTTTAATGAATATTCATGCAAAACTTTTCAATAAAATTTTGGCAAACCAAATTCAGTAGCACATCAAAAAGCTTATTCACCATGATCAAGTTGGCCTCATCCCTGGTATGCAAATTTGGTTCACTATATTCAAATCAATAAATGTGATTCATCACATAAACTGAACTAAAGACAAAAACCACATGATTATCTCAATAGATGCAGAAAATGCCTTTGATAAAATAAAACATCCTTTTGTGTTAAAAACTCTCAATAAACTAAGTATTGAAGGAACATACCTCAAAATAATGAGACATATATGACAAATCCACAGCCAATATTATACTGAATGAGCAAAAGCTGGAGGCATTCCCCTTGAAAACTGGCACAAGACAAGGATGTCCCCTCTCACTACTCCTATTCAAAATCATTGAAAATTCTGGCCAGGGCAATCAGGCAAGAAAAAGAAATAAAGGGTATTTAATTAGAAAGGGAGAAAATCTAGATGACAGGTTGAAAGGTGCAGCAAACCACCATGGCACATGTATACCTATGTAACAAACCTGCACGTTCTGCACATGTATCCCAGAAATTAAAGTAAAATAAAATAAAAATAAAATAAAATAAATAAATAGATATTAGGTCAATGCCATTTTATAAAAGGAAAGGGAGAAAGTCAAAATTATCTTTTTTTTGCAGATGACATAATCCTATATCTAGAAAACCCCATTGTCTCAGTCTAGAAGCTTCTTAAGCTGATAAACAACTTCAGCAAAATCTCAGCATATAAAATTACTCTGCAAAAATCACCAGCATTTCTATAAACCAAAAAAGGTAAGCAGAGAGCCACATAACAATTAAAATTCCATTCACAATTGCTACAAAAATAATAAAATACCTAGGAATACAGCTAACCATGGAGGTGAAGGACCTCTTTAAGGAGAATTATAAACCACTGATCAAAGAAATCGGAGAAGACAGAAACAAATGAAGAAACATCCCATGCTCATGGATAAGAAGAATCAATATCATGAAAATGGCCATACTGACCAAAGTAATTTATAGATTGAATGCTTCTCATTAGACTATCATTGACATTCCTCACGGAATTAGAAGAAACTATTTTGAAATTCATATGGAACCAAAAAAAGAGACCAAATAGCCAAGACAATTCTAAGCAAAAAGGACAAAGCTGGAGGCATCACACTACCCAACTTCAGACTATACTACAAGGGTATAGTAACTAAAACAGCATGGTACTTGTCCAAAAACAGATACATGGACAAATGTAACAGGATAGATATTTCAGAAATAAGGCGATACACCTACAAACATCTGATATTCAACAAACTTAACAAAAACAAAAAATAGGGAAATGACTTTGTATTTATGGTGCTGGGAGTGCTGGCTAGGCATAAGTAGAAAATTGAAACTGGACCCCTTCCTTAAACCATACACAAAAATGAACCGAAATGAATTAAAAACTTAAATGCAAAATCCAAGGCTATAAAAGCCCGAGAAGAAAATCTAGGCAATACCATTCAGGACATAGGCACAGGCAAAGATTTTATGATGAAATCAACAAATGCAATTGCAATAAAAACAAAAATTGACAAATGGGATCTAATTATACTAAAAAGCTTCTGCACAGCAAAAGAAACTCTCATCAGAGTGAATAGACAATCTACAAAATGGGTGAAAATTTTTGCAACCTATCCATCTGACTAAGGTCTAATATCTAGAATCTAAACTTAGACAAATTTACAATTAAAATAGAAAGAACCCCATTAAAAAGTGGGCAAAAGACATGAGCAGACACTTCTCAAAAGAAGACATTTATGCAGCCAACAAACATGAAAAAAAGCTCAACATCATTGATCATTAAAGAAACGAAATTCAAAACCAAAATGAGATACCATCTCATGCCAGTCAGAACAGTGATCATTAAAAAGTCAAAAAAACAACAGATGCAGGCAAGGTTGTGAAGAAGAAGAAGAAGAAACACTTTTACACCGTTGATAAGTATGTAAATTAGTTCAATCATTGTGGAAGACAGTGTGGTGATTTTTCAAGGATCTAGAACCAGAAAAAAACATTTGACCCAGCAAACCCATTACTTGGAATATAACCAAAGGAATATAAATTATTCTATTATAAATGTACATGCACATGTATGTTCATTGCAGCACTAGTTACAGTAGCAAAGACATGGAATCAAACTAAATGCCCATCAATAATAGACTGGATAAAGAAAATGTGGTACATACACACCATGGAATACTGTGAAGACATAAAAAGAAATGAGATCATGTCCATTGCAGGGACATGGATTGAGTTGGAAGGCATTATCCTCAGCAAACTAACATAGGAACAGAAAACAAAACACCATATGTTCTCACTTATAAGTGGGAGCTGAATGATGAGAACACATGGATGGACACACGGTGGGGGGAACAACATACGATGGGGATTTTGGGGGGGTTTAGGGGGAGGGAGAACATCAGAAAGAATAGCTAATGGATGCTGGGCTTAATAACTGGTTGATGAGATGATCTGTGCAGCAAACCACCATGGCACACGTTTACGTGTATAACGAACCTGCATATCCTGAACATGTACCCCTGAACTTAAAATTAGAAGAAAAAAAGGATTAAGAAAAACTTCTTCCAGCAACATAAAGTTGAGAACCTAATGATTTAATGGATAATTATTATCAAACATTTAAAGAACTAATACAAATTTTTCTCAAACTTTTCTTAAAAAAATAGAGGAGGATAAAACACTTTCAAAGTTTCTTAGGGGTCATTAGGTCATTATTATCCTGCTACCGAAATTAGACAAAGACTAATTGAAAAAAAAAAAACAAAAATATCTCTGATGAATATTGATGCAAACATTCTCAGAAAAACACTAATAATCAGAATTCAACAACACATTAAAAAGATAATTCGTGATGACCAAGTGAGATTTATCACACAATGCAAATCAATCAATGTGATACAGTATATAAAAAAAGAAGGGATAAAAATCATATGATTTTCATTTTCAATCATTTTCAACAGGTGCTGAAAAAATTGTTTGATAAAATTCAACACTTCTTCATAATAAAAACCATCCAAAAACTGGATATAGAAGGAACACACCCCACCACCAATAAAGCCATATATGAAAGACCCAGTGCTGGTATCACACTAAATGAGGGGAAAAAAAACTGAAAGCCTTTTTTCTAAGATCTGAAACAAGACAAGGGTGACCCATTTCACCACTGTTATTCAACACAGTACTGGAAGCCCTAGCTTGGACAATCAGTTAAGAGAAAGAAGTGCAGGACATCGAAATTGGAAAGGAGGAATTATAATGTTTCTTGTTTACAAATTATATAATCTTATGTTTGTAGAAATTTAGATAATTCACCAAAAAACTATTAGAATAAATTCAGTAAAGTTGTAAGATACAAAATTAGCATAAAAAATCAGTAGCATTTTAATATGCCAACAGAAAGCAATCTGAAGAATAAATTTTAAAAAATTCCATTTACAATAGATACAAACAAAATAAGATAACCAGAAATAAACTTAACTAAACAGGTGACTGATCTCTACAATTAAAACTATAAAACATTGATGCAGGAAATTGAAGATGAAACAAAAAAATTGGAAAGATATTTTATGTTCATGAACTGGAAGAATTAATATTGTTAGAATGTCCATACTACCCTAAACAATCTACAGATTTAAGCAAACCCTTATCAAAATACTAATGACGTTCTTCATAAAAATTTTTAAACTCCTAATGTTTATATAAAACCACAAATGTCCTACAATAGCCAAAGCCATTTTGGGCAAAAATAAAATAAAATAAAATAACAAAAACTGGAGAAACCACATTACTGGACTTCAAATTATACTACAGAACTCTAGTAACCAACATAGCATTGTACTGGAATAAAAATAGACACATAGACCAATGGAACACAATACAGAATAGAGAACTCATAAATAAGTCCACACATCTACCATAAAGTAATTTTCAAAAAAGGTGCCAAAGTCATGCAATGGGAAAATGACAGTTTCTTCACTTAATGGTGCTGGGAAAACTGGATATCGTACGCAAAAGAGTGAAACTTACCAGTGACTCCCAACATACACAAAAAACAATCAAAATTAATTAATACCTAAATCTAAGACCTCAGACTATGAAATTACTAAAAGAAGACATTGGGTAAACTCTCCAGAAAACTGGTCTGGGCAAAGACTTACTCAATAATACCCCCAAAGCATAGGCAACCAAATAAATTGACAAATTAAATCACATCAAGTTAAAAAGCTTCTGCACAGCAATATAAACAATCAAAGAAGTAAAGAGATGACCGAAGAATGAGAGAAAAGACATAAGGAGCTCAAACAACTCTATAGAAAATTCTAACTATCCACTTAAAAATGGACAAAAGATATGAATTGATACTTCTCAGAAGAAGAAATACAAAAGACAAACAGAAATATAAAAAGGTGCTCAACATCATTGATCATCACAGAAATGCAAATCAAAACTGCAATGAGATATCTTCTCACCTCAGTAAAAAATGGCTTTTTTTCCCAAACACAGGTAATAAATGCTGTTGAGGATGTGGGGAAAAGGGAACTTGTACATTGTTCATGGGAATGTAAGTTAAAGCAGAAATCCATGGAGGTTCCTTAAAAAAAAAAAACAAAAGATTGAACTACTATTTTATCTTTTAATTACATTACTGGATACTTATTCAGAGGAAATAAAATCAGTATGTCAAAAAGATATCAGTATCCTTATGTTTATTGCAGCACTGTTCACAATGGCCAATATCTATTTATTTATTTATTTATTTATTTATTTTTAACATTTATTATATGTTTGGAGGTACATGTGAAGGTTTGTTACATAGGTAAACACGTATCATGGGGGCTTACTGTACCTATTTTATCTCCCAAGTATTAAGTCCAGTATGCAATAGTTATTTTTTCTGCTTTTCTCACTCCTCCCACCCTCCCCACTCAATTGGACCCCAGTGTCTGGGCAAGATTTAAAGGTGGGTGAAGCAAGATAAGGTCGTAGTCTGGCAGAGTTCCTTGTGGCAAATGGTAGCAGTGGCTATGGGGTAAAGACCTTCTGTCTTTGAAAAGGTGGGGGAAGAGTAGGAAGGATCACATCATGTTATTTGAGTTCTAGCTTGGCTGCAGTACAATAGAAAATTAGATATACTTCTAAGGATTTTGTCTCTATGCCCTGACCCAAGGTAGGCATCTCTGTACCCACCCAGGGCCTTGGGATACTCGCTATCCTAAAGGGAAAGACACAGGCCAGGCTGGCTTTGCCAGCTGGCGATTGTAGAGCCCCAAGACCTTGAGCAAAATACGCAGTAACCAGGAAGTGGTTACAGAAGGCCTTGAGTTAGACTCAGTACTGTGTTGGCTTCAGCTCTGACCCAGTGCAGTCACAGAGGTGGTGACCACAGGAGTGCTTGTGTTACTCCACCCTCAGCCTTAAGTGGCTCACCATAGAGATAGAGGCTTTGTTTGTTTGGGAGAAATAAAGGGAATAGAACATGACTATCCACCAGATAAACCATAGAATTTTTCAGGTCTTGTTTAAGACCATCAAGGCAGTACCTCAATGAATCTGCAAAAAAACACAGCATTACTGGGAATGTGGTGCTATCTAAAGCAGATAAAGCTTAGGTAATAACACTCAAGTGTTTTCAAATATCTGGTAAGTATCACCAAGAAAAACAAGTACAAACAAGCCCAGATAGTGAAGACTACAGTAAATACCAAACTCTTAAACGCCCAGACACAGAAGAAAATCTACTAGCCTCAATACCACCCAGGAAAACATAACTTCACCAAATGAACTAAATAAGGCACCAGAGATCAATCCTGGAAAAAAAAAAAAACAGAGATAAGTGAACTCTCAGACAGATAATTCAAAAGATGTGTGTTGAGGAAACTAAAATAAATTCAAGGTAACACAGAAAAGAAATTCAGAATTCTTCAGATAAATTTAACAAAGACCTTAAGTAATTTAAAGCATGAAGCAGAAATTCTGTAGCTGAAAAATACAGTTGGTAGAATACCGTCAGAAGAAGCATCAGAGTTTTTTAATAGCAGAATTATCAAGAAGAAAAAGTTAGTGAGCTTGAAGACAGGCTATTTGAAAATATACAGTCAGAGGAGACCAAAGAAAAAAAGAAGAAAAACAATGAAGCAAGCAAGTCTAAAGGATCTAGAAAACAACTTCAAAAGGAAAAACTTGAGACTTATTGGCCTTAGAGAGGAGGTAGAAAAAGAGATAGGGGTAAAAAAAATATTCAAAGGAATAATAACAGAGAACTTTTCAAACACAAGCACTTGGCTTATATATATACACACATTCAACATTGGAGGACCCAGATATATAGGAAATATTAGAGCTAAAAGAAACAGGTAGTCCACAATAGAATAATAGCTGGAGACTTCAACAACCCACTTTAAGCATTGGACAGATAGTCCATACAGATAATTAACAAAGAAACGTTTGACTGAATCTGCACTATAAACCAAATTAATCTAATAGATATTTACACATTTCATCCAGTGGCTGCAGAATACACATTCTTCTTCTCAGCCCTTTGATCATTCTCAAGGATAAACTATATGTTAGGTCTCAAAACAAGTCTTAAAACTTTGAAAAAAACATTGAAACAATGTCAAGCATCTTTTCTGATGACAATAAAATAACACTAGGATCAGTAACAAGAAGACTTTTGAAACTACACAAATACATGGAAATTAAACAATATGCTCCTGAATTACCAGTGGGTCAGTGAAAAAACTAAGAAAAAAATTAAAATATTTTGAAACAAGTGATAATGGAAGCACAACACACCAAAACCTATTGAATATACCAAAATCAGTACTCAGAGAGAAAATTACAGCTATGAGTGCCTGCATCAAAAAAAGAAAACAATTGCAAATAAACAATGTAACAATTCCTCTTAAAGAAGTAAAAATGCAAAAGCAAACCAAACCAAATATTAGTAGTAGAAAATAAATATTAAAAATCATAGCAGAAATAAATTTGAAAAAAATACAAAAAATTAATTAAATATAAAGTTGTTTTGTTGAAAAGTTAAGCAAAATTGACAAACTATTGGCCAGACTAACACAAAAAGAAAGAAGATCTATATAAATAAAATTAGAAATAAAAAAGAAAACATTACAACAGATACTGCAGAAATGAAAAGTATAATTAGTGGTTACTATTAACAACTATATGCCAATAAGTTGAAAAATATAGAAGAAATAGGCAAATTCTTAGAAACATGTAACCTATGAAGAATGAACCAGGGAGAAATCCAAAACCTTAACAGACTAATAACAAGTGATGAGCTCAAAGCCATAATAAAATGAATTCCAGAAAAAAAAATGCTACAGGCCTTGTGGCTTCACTACTGAATTTTACCAAACATTTAAGGAATAATTAATACCAAACCTATTCAAACTATTCTGAAAAATAGAGGAAGAGGAAATACACCCAAACTCATTCTATGAGGTCAGTGTTAACCTGATATTAAAAAAAAAGAAAAGAAAAAAACACATTTAAAAAGGAAAATGACAGGACAATATATCTGATAAATATGAATGCGAGAATTCTAAAAAAAATACTAAAAAACTGAATTCAACAAAACAGTAAAAGAATAATTTATCATGACCAAGTGGGATTTATCCACTTAGAATAAATACACATATCCAACAATGTGATATATCTATAAAATAAAGGATAAAACTATATGATAATTAAAATTGATGACAAGCATTTGATAAAATTCAACATCGCTTTATGATAAAATATCAAAAAATGGGTATACAGGAAACATATCTTAACACAACAAAAGACATCTATATCAGACACACCGCTAGTACCATACTAAATGAGGAAAAGTAGAAAGACTTTCTCATGATATCTGGAACACATCAAGAATGACTGCTTTTTCCACTGTTATTTAACAAAATACTGGAAGCCCTAGCTAGAGCAATCAGACAAGAGAAAAACGTAAAGGGCATCCAAATTTGAATGAAATAAGACAAATCATGTTTGTTTGCAGATAATGTAATTGTATATCTGAAAAAATCCCAAGGCTCCACAAGAAAACTATTAGAACTAATAAACAAGTTCAAAAAAACATCAGGGTACAAAATCAACATAGAAAAATCAGTAACATTTCTATATGCCAACAGTGAGCAATCTGAAAAAACAATGAAAAAAGTAATTCCATCTACAATAGCCTCAAATAAAATTAAATACCTAGACATTGAACAAAGTAAAATATCTCTATAATGAAACCTAGAACACTGATAAAAGTCCTTGAAGAGGATACCAAAAGAAGGAAAAATAGTTCATGTTTATGGACTGAAAAAATCAATATTGTTAAACTGTCCAAAATACTGAAAACAATCTCCAGATTCAATGCATGCCTATCAAAACACCATGACATTCTTCACAGAATTAGAAAAAACAATCCTAAAGTTTATATGGAACCAATAAACACCCAAAATAGCCATAGCTACCTTAAGCAAAAAGAACAAAACTAGAGGAATCATATTACCTAACTTCAAATTATACTGCAGAGCTATAGTCATGAAAACAGCATGATTCTTTCTTCTTTTCTTTTTTTTTTAAAGACATGTAGAAAAAGAGAACAGGATAGAGAACTCAAAAACAAATTTACTAACTTACAGTTAACTCATTTTTTGACAAAGGTGCCAAAAACATACACTGGGGAAAAAACAGCCTCTTTAATCAATGGTGCTGGGGAAACTGAATATCCATATGCAGCAGATTTAAGCTAGACCTTTATCTCATGCCAAATATAAAAATCGAATCAAAATCAATGAAAAACCTAAATCTAAGACATCAAATTGTGAAACTACTACAAGAAAATATTGGAGGAACTCTCCAGGACATTGGACTGGGCAAAAGTTTCTTGAGCAATACCCCACAAGCACAGACAAACAAAGCAAAAATGGACAAATTGGATTACGTCAACTTAAAAAGTTCCTGAACAGTAAAGAAAAAAATCAACAAAGTGAAGCAACAACCTACAGAACGGCAGAAAATATTTGCAAACTCTCCATTTGACAAGGGATTAATAACCAGAATATATAAGAAGCTCAAAGAAGTCTATAGGAAATGAAATCTAATAATCAGATTTAAAAATGGGCAAAAGAAGTGAACACATATTTCTCAAAATAAGACTTACAAGCGACAAACAGTCATGGGAAAAGGGGCTCTATACTATTTTTTCATAACAGAATTGATAATCAAAACTACAACGAGATGTAATTTCACCACAGTTGAAATGGCTTATATCAAAAAGACAGGCTACAAAGCTGGTAAGAATGTATATAAAAGGGAACCTACTTACACTGTTGGTGGGAATGTGCATTACTACAACCACTGTGAGAACTGTTTAGAGTTTCCTCAAAAAACTAAAATTACAGCTACTGTTATTTAGCAATCCCATTCCTATGTATATAACAAAAGAAAAGGAACTCAGTATACTGAATAGGTATCTGCACTTCTAATTTTGTTGCAGCACTGTTTAGAATAGCCAAGATTTGGAAGCAACCTAAGTGTTCATTAACAGATGAATGAATAAAGAAAATGTGGCATATGTACACAATGGAGTACTATTCAGCCATAAAAAATGAGATCTTGTCATTTGTCACAACATGGATGGAATTGGAGATCATTATGTTAAATAAAATGCACCATGTACAGAAAAACAAACATTACATATTTTCACTTATTTGTAGGATCTAAAAGTCAAAACAACTAATCTCATGGACATAGAGTAGAAGTATGGTTACCAGAGGCTGGAAAGGGTAGTAAGGAGCTGGGAAAGAGGTGGGGATGGTTAATGGGCACAAAAAAATAGTAAGAATGAATAAGAAATAATATTTCATCATACACCAGGGTGACTACAGTCAATGGTTACTTAATTGTACAGTTTAAAATAACTTTTAAAATGTGATTGCATTGATTGTAACAAAGGGAATAAATGCTTAAGGGGATGTATATCACGTTCTCCACGATATAATTATTTTATATTGCATCCTTGTGTTAAAAATGTCTCATACACCCCACAAATATATACACCTAAAAAATAAAAAATGAAATAAAAAGTAAAAACAAAAAAAAACAATAACCAAGTTTTGAAAGCAGCCTAAGTGTCCATCAAAAGATGAATGAAGAAAACATGGTACATATACATAACGAAGTACTATTCAGCCATAAAAAAATAAAATTCTGTCATTTGCAATTACATGGATTGAACTGGAGGTCACTATATTCAGTGAACTAAGATAGACAAAAAAATGACAAGTTTCTCATGTTCTCACTTGGTTTGTTGGAACTAAAAATTAAAACAATTTATTTCATGGCTATAGAGGGTATAATGATGGTAACAAGAGACTGGGAAGGATAGTTAGTGGGTGGGGAGATTGTGGATGTTTAATGTGTACAAAACTATAATTAGATAGAATAAGAACTAGTATTATGTAACTAACCTGCACGTTTTGCACATGTACCCTAAAACTTAAAGTATAATAATAAAAAAAAATCTAGTATTTGATAGCACAAGAAGGTGACTACTGGTCAACAATAATTTATTGTGCATATTAAAATAACTAAAAGAGTATAATTAAATAATTAATAACACAAAGGAACGACAAATGCTTGAGGTGATGGATATCTCATTTACAATGATGTGATTATTCATTGTATTCCTTCATAAATATATCGCATTTATCCTGCTGTGATTATTATTAATTGTATTCCTTTATAAATATATCTCATTATATACCTGCTATGTACACATAAAAATTAGAAATGTAAAATAATTTAAAAATAGTTAAGACTTTATATAAAATAATAATAGATAGAATGAGGCAGAAAATTAACAACAGAAGACCTGAATTAGTAAATTAGCTTAATGTGCTACATCCCAAGTAAAATTTCAGGTTTTACAAGGGTTTAAACAATGGAATATACTCCAATTATTGGCCTTTAAGATAATGCAAGACAAAATACCAGGATTTATTTTACTCTGAAATAGATTTGCCACATTTTAGACAATTTTCTAGTTTTCTCTTCTACTAGTTTCTACAATAACCAACGACAGTCAAACTTGACAACTTTATTGTCCCCAAACCAAGCCTTAACTTTACCACTACTGTATCTGTGTTCATACTGAGCTCAGTACTTAAACTTCTTTCCTCTCAATGAACAGCCACTGAAATCATATCCATTCTCACAGGTCCATCTCAACAGCTCTCTCATGCAAGAGCCTCCCTTAAGCATCTCCACAATAAAGTCATAAATTCAAAGGTTTGGTGTGAGATTTGGAGGTCAAACTCCTCTTTCTAACTGTAAAAAAAAAAAAAAAAAAAAAAAAAGAAAAGAAAAAATGTAATTTTTACTCCCTTGAGTCACTTTTAGTTCTTATTCTTATTACACCGTATCTACTAAATCATACACATATGCTCTCAACTTATGATGAGGTTACTTCTCCATAAGCCCAACATATGTTGAAAATATTGTAAGTAAACTTGCATTTTTGACTTATGATATATTTTTGGCTTACAATGGGTTTATATGCATGTAAACCCACTGTAAGGTTAGGAGCATATCAAATACAAATCACTTTCATAGCATTATATAGTTGAAAAATTGTAAGTCAAACCACCATAAGTCGAGGACTTTCTGTACTTCGAAGTGTATGAAAATGTGCCCTTCTTATGTCTGTATCTTGAACAACACTTAGCACTGTCCCTTGTGCTTAAAACTGGTAAAAATAAACACTGGTGAAAATAAGCAATTGAATTAATATATAAATTAATGTGAACATTGTACACTGGAAAAGCAAGAGATTATAAGGAGAACAGTGTGGCAGCTTCTGAAGTTGCAACATGTGACAAAATCTGAAATACTATATGAGATATGTCTTTTATTGTATCCCCTATGTATCTATGAGACTTTATTTCATAGCAGAATTGAATCTGTTATATAAGTTTGAAAAATGATACTATTGCTATTACTGTGATCCATGATTGTGGAATGCCTTACAGACATTTACAAAATACACTGCTATGCTAGGCCTTGATGAATTTGAATTTCATTGTAGAAGAAGAGAGAATTTATAAAGAATGAAATCTACCTTAACTTGAATGACAATACTTGAGGTATTTTAAATGAGCATTTAATCAAAATTTAGTCAAGTGATAATATGGTAATTAAATATCCATTGTTTGCAGAAGGCCTCTGATTGAGTTTAATAAGCACATGAAAGATAGAAGTCTGGTTACCATGAGCTCCCTGCATAAAGAAACAGACTGTGTTAAGAAAGGCATAATTGATTTAAAAAGCAACACTAGAGTTGTGACTCAAGCTAATCCAATCTACTGCATTCTATTCATAAGGAAAATACCATCCTCTATTTCTGAGTTGTAAAATGAAACTACTTTATTGCAGCTATTTGTAGCGTCTTTACATTTCTTCTTTTATTAGGGAGCTTCAGAATATATAAAAACCTAAAACATACTATGAAATTACGTGTCACAATTGCTCCAAAGACAGAGCACTTATTAGGATAAATAGAATGTCTATAAAATTTGATGACTGAGGCTTTGCTTCCCACTTTTCCTTTTTAAAAAGAGCTTCATTACCTCTATTTTCACTTTTGTTTTTAATTTTTGTGGGTACATAGTATATATATATTATATATATATATGCAGTACACGAGATATTTTGATACAAGAATACAATGCATAATAATAACATCAGTGTGAATGGGGTATCATCACCACAAGCATTTACCATTTTTTTGTTACTAACATTCCAATTATACTCCTTTAGTTATTTTAAAATGCACAACAACAAAAATATTGTTGACAGTAGTCATCCTCCTGTGTTATCTAGATTTTATTTATTCTACCTAACAATATTTTTGTATCCATTAACCATCCCTATTTTCCCTACCTCACATTACCCTTTCTAGCCTCTGGTAACCATCCTTCTACTGTATATCTCCATGAGTTCATTTTTTTTCCTGTAATTTAGATCCCACAAGTGTGTGAGAACATGCAAAATTTATCTTTCTGTATTTGACTTATTTTACTCAATGTAATAACTACTAGTTCCATCCATGTTGTTACAAATAACAGAATCTTGTGCTTTTTTATAGCTAAGTAGAATTTCATTTTGTATATGCAACACATTTTCTTTATCCATTTATCTGTTAATGAACATTTAGGATGCTTCCAAATCTGGACTATTGTGAATAGTGCTGCAATAAACTTAAGAGTGCAAATATCCCTTCACTATAGTGATTTCCTATATAGAGGGTATATACCTAACTATGGGATTACAAGATCATATGGTAGCTCTATTCTTAGTTTTTTGAAGAATCTCCAAACTGTTCTCCATAGTGGTTGTACTAATTTACATCTCCAACCACAGTGTACAAAGATTCCCTTTTCTTCGCTTCTTTGCCAGCATTTGTTATTGTCTGTCTTTTGGACATAAGCCATTTCAACTGGGGTGAGATGATATTTCATTATAGCTTTGATTTGCATGTATCTGATGATCAGTGATGTTTAGCACCTTATCATATGTCTTTTTGTCATTTGTATGTCTTTTATTTTGAGAAATGTCTATTCAGATCTTTTTCTTTTTTATGTCAAATTCTTAGATTTTTTCCTACAGGGTTGTTTGAGCTCCTTATATATTCTGGTTATTAATTCTTTGTCAAATGAATAATTTGCGAATATTTTCTCTCATTCTGTGAGTTTTCTCTTCACTTTGTTGATTGTTTCTTTTCCTGTGCAGAAGCTTTTTATCTTGATGTGATTCCATTTGTATATTTTTGCTTTGGTTGCCTGTGCTTTAAGAGTATTACTCAAACAAATCTTTGCCAAGACCAATGTCCTGGAGATCCCCAAATTTTTCTTTTTGTAGCTTCATAGTTTGTGAGCTTAAATATAACTCATTAATACACTTTGTTTTGTCTTTCATATATTGTGAGAAATGTGGGTCTACCTTTATTCTTCTGCATATGGATATCCTGTTTTCCCAGCACCAATTATTGAAGAAACTGTACTTTCTTCAATTAATGTTCTTTGCGTCTCTGTGGAATGTAAGTTCACTGTAGATGTGTGGATTTATTTAGGGGTACTATTCTGTTTCATTGTTCTATGTGTCTCTTTTATGCCAATACAATCCTGTTTTGGATACTAGAGATATGTAGTATAATTTGAAGTTAGGAAATGTGGTTCCTCCAGTTTGTTATTTTTGCTCAAAATTACTGACTATTCTAAGTCTTTTGTAATGTCATATAAATTTTAGGACTTTTTTTTATTTCCATGAAGAACATCATTGGTATTTTGATAGAGATTGCACTGAATCTGTAGATTGCTTTTGGTGGTATGGACAGTTTAACAATATTGATTTTTTCAATTCGTGAACATGAAATATCTTTCTATGTTTGTGTCTTATTCAATTTTTTGAAGAACTATTGTATAATTTTTTATCTTAGAGATCTTTCATGTCTTTGGTTAATTCCTACATATTTTATTTTACTGGTAGCTATTATAAATAAGATTCCTTTATTGATTTCTTTTCAGATTGTTCACTGTTGGCATATAGAAATGATACTAATTTTTATGTTGATTTTGTCACCTACAACTTTACTGAATTTGTTTATCAGTTCTAATATTTTGTGAAACATGTAGCTTTTTCTAAATATGATATCATGTCATCAGCTAACAAGAATAATTTCACTTCTTTCTTTTTAATTTGGTGCCCTTCATTGCTTTATCCTCTCTAATTGCTCTACCTAGAACTCCCAGTATTATGTTTAATAATGGTTGCAAAAGGGGGCATCCTTATTCTGCTCCCAATCTTAGAGGAAAGGTTTTCAGCTTTTTCCCATGCAGTATGGTACTGTTGGTCTGTCAATATATGGTTTTTCTGAGATACATGCTTTCTGTACCCGGTTTTTTTTAACTTTTATTTTAAGTTCGGGGTGCATGTGCAGGTTTCTTACATACGTAAACTGGTGTCATGCGGGTTTGCTGTACAGATTATTTCACCACCCAGGTATTAAGCCTAGTACCCATTAGTTATTTTTCCTGATCTTCTCCTTCCTTCCATCCTACACTCTCCAATAGGCCCCGGTGTGTGTTGTTCCCCTCTACGTGTGCATACGTTGTCATTATTTAGCTCCCTCTTATAAGTGAGAACACATAGTGTTTGATTTTCTGTTCTCACATTAATTTGCTAAGGGTAGTGGCCTCCAGCTCCATCTGTGCCCCTGCAAAGGACATGATCTTGTTCTTTCTAGAGAAAAAAAACACATGATTATCTCCATAGATGTAGAATAGGATTTCAATATACCCAGTTTTTTTAAGTTTTTATCATAAAAATTGTTGAATTTTATTTAATGCCTTTTTAGTATCAATTGAAATAATCACATGGTTTTCGTTTATTCTCTTCCTATAATGTATTAATATCACATTAATTGATTTGTGTGTGTTGAATCATCCTTGCATTCTAGGATACATCTCACTTTGCCACGAATGGCCTTTTTTTAATGTGTTTAATTAAGTTTACTATAACAGTATTTTGTTTAAGATTTTTGCTTCAGTATTTATTGTTGATATTGCTCTATAGTTTTTTTTTTCTCATGTATCTTTATCTGGTTTTGGTATTAGAATAATACTGGCCTCAAATAATGAGTTTGGATGTATCTCCTCCTCCTTTTTTTTTTTTGGGGATAGTTTGAGCAGGATTGGTATTAGTTCTTCCTTAAATATTTAGGGGAGTTCAGCTGTGAATCCATCAGGTCTTGGGCTTATTTCTTTTTTGGCCAGAGTAGTTTTTATTATGGCTTCAGTCACATTACTTTTTATTAGTCTGCTCAGGTTTTGGATGTCTTTATGGTTTAATCTTGGTAGATTGCAAGTGTCTTGGAATTTACTCATTTCTTCTTGATTTTTCTATTTATTGGCAGAGAGTTGCTCATAATAGCCACTAATGATACTTTGAATTCCTGTGGTATCAGTTTTAATGTCTTTTTTTTTCCCTAATTATTTTTTAATTTTGGTCTTTTGGTTGTTTTTGTTTTTGTTTTAGCCTGTCCAAAGGTTTGTCAATTTTTTTCATTCAATAAAACATTTGTTTCGTTAATCTTTTGTATGGTTTTCTTTATTTATTTCTTTTCTAAGCTTTATTATTTTTTTCTACTAATCTTGGAGATGGAGTTTCACTTTTGTCGCCCAGGCTGGAGTGCAATGATGCGATCTCTGCTCACTGCAACCTCCACCTCCCGGGTTCAAGTGATTCTCCTGCCTCAGCCTCCTGAGTAGCTGGGATTACAGGTGCCCGCCACCACACCTGGCTAATTTTTGGGGGTATTTTTGGTAGAGAGGGGGTTTCATCATGTTGGCCAGGCTGGTCTTCAACTGCTGATCTCAGATGATCCACCCTCCTCGGCCTCCCAAAGTCCTGGGATTACAGGTGTGAGCCACCCTGCCTGGTCAGCTTTACTGATTCTTTAAGATGCAATGTTAGCTTGTTTATTTGAAGTTTTTCTTCTTTTTCGATGGAGACACATATAACTGCAAACCTCCCTGTTAATATTACTTTTGGTATATGGCATAAATTTTGCTTTGTTGTGTTTCATTATCATTTGTTTCAGAAATTTTTCAATATTCTTAATTTATTCATTGACCCACTGGTCAGGCAGGAGCACATTGTTTAATTTCCATGTGTTTGAATATTTTCCAAAGTTTCTCCTGTCTTTGATTTCTAGTTTTATTCTATTGTAGTCACAGGAGATGCTTGATATTATTTCAATTTTCCTGAATGTTTTAAGACTTGTTTTTATGGCCTAACATATAGCCTATCTTTGAGAATTATCCATGTGCTGAGAAAAAAAATGTGTATTCTGCAGGCATTGGATGAAATGTTCTGAAAATATATATTAGGTCCATATGGTCTATAGTGCAAATTAAATCTAATGCTTTTTTGTTGATTTTCTGTATGGATGATCTGTCCAATGCTGAAGGTGGGGCATTGAAATCTCAAGCTGTTATTGTATTGGGGTCTATCTCTCTCTTTAGATTTAATAGTATTTGCTTTATATAGCTGAGTGCTCCATTGTTGGGTGCATATATATTTACAATTATTATAGTTTGTTGCTGAATTGACCCCTTTATCATTACATAATAACCTTTCTTGTCCATTTTTATAGTTTTTGCCTTAAAATCCGTTTTGTCTTATATAACTACTTCAGCTCTTTTTTTATTTCTATGGCATGAAATATATTTTTCCATCACTTTATTTTTATTATGTGTGTCTTTATAGGTGAAGGGTGTTTCTTGTAGGCAATAGATCAATCAGTCTTGTTTTTTCATCCATTCAGGCAGTCTATGTTTTTTGATTGGAGGGTTTAGTCCATTTACATTTTATGTTATTATGCATAAATAAGAACCTAATCCTGCCATAATATTATTTGTTTTCTAGTTGTTTTGTGGTCTTCTCTTACTTCTATCTTTTTCTTCACTTTCATGAAGTTATTTTCTCTGGTGATATGTTCTAACTTTTTTATGTGTGTATCTATTGTTTGTTTTTAAATTTGATGTTACCATGAGGCTTGCAAGTGATATCTTATAACCCACTATTTTGAACTGATGAAAACTCAACACTGATTGCAAAAGCACAGTAAAAAACAAGCTAATAGAAAACTAATAAAAGCTGTATACTTTAACTATGTCTCCACACTTCTTAACTTTTTGTTGCTTCCATTTATATCTGATTTCATGGTCTATGTCTTGAGAAATGTTTGTAGTCATTATTTTTATTGGTTTGTGTTTCTGTATTTCTATTTAAAATATTAGTAGTTTACACACAATCATTATGGTGTTATAATATTCTGTATTTTTTGTTGTACCTATTGAGCGAGTTTTGTAACTTTAGATGATTTCTTATTGCTCATTAATGTCTTTACTTTTCAAATTGAAGAACTTCCTTTAGCAGTTCTTGTAGGACAGGTCTTGTATCCTAAAATTCTACAGCTTTTTTTGATCTTACAAAGTATTTATTTGTTTTTTCACATTTGATGAATATTTTCACTGGTTGTACTGTTCTATGATGATTTTTTTTCTTCAACAATTTAAATATTTTATACTACTTTCTCCTGGCCTTTAAGGTTTTCAGTGAGAAGTCTGCTGCCAGAAGTAGGAGCTCTATTGTATGTAATTATTTTTTCTATTGCTGCTTTTAGGATCCTTTATTTATTCTTGACCTTTGAAAGTTTGATTATTAAATGCGTTGGAATAATCTTCTTTGGGGGGTAAATCTGTTTGGTATTCTATAACCCTCTTGTAATTAAGTCTTTATATATTTCTCTAGGTTTGGGAAGTTCTCTGTTATGTTACTTTGAATGAACTTTCTACTCCACTTTCTCTCTCTACCTTGCCTTTAAGACAAATAATTCAGATTTGCCCTTTTGATGCTATTTTCTAAACCTTTCTTCATATATTTGTCACTTATTCTTTTATCTCCTCTGATTGTGTGTCTTCAAATATACTGTCTTAAAGCTCACTAATTTTTTTCTGCTTGTTTAATCCTGCTGTTGAGAGATTCTGATGGATTCTCCAGTGTCTCAGTTGCATTTTTCAACTCCAGAATGTTTTTACTTGATTTTTAAAAATTATTTAAATTTATTTGTTAAATTTACTTGATAGGATTCTAGATTCCTTTCCTGTGTTACCTGGAATTTCTCTGAGTTTCATTAAAACTGCTAATTTGAATTCTCTCTGTGAAAAGTTACATATCTGTCTCTCTGGGATTTGTCCCTGGTGCCTTATGTAGTTCACTTGATGCAGTCATGTTTTCCCGGATGGTCTTGATGTTTGTGGATGCTCATTGATGTCTGGGCATTGAGGAATTAAGCATTTATGGTAATCATTGCAATCTGAGCCTGTTTATGCCCATCCTTGTTAAAAAGGTTTTCCAGGTATTCAAAATAACTTTAAGGTTGTGATCTAAATCTTTGGTCATGATAGTTATATCTGCATTAGGGTGCACCCCAAGCCCTGTGAGTCTTGCACAATTGTATATTTTCTACCTTGAGGATCTTTGATAAGATCCAGAAGATTTCTCTGAATTAACAGAGATTCTTAACCTTTTTCCTTACTTTCTCTCAAGCAAAAGGATTGTCTCTTTCTGTGATGAGCTGCCTGGAGCTAGAAGAGGTGTGACACAGGCACCCATTTTGTCACCACCACTGGGACTCTGCTGGGTCAGACTTGAAGCCAACATAGCACTGGGTCTTTCCCAAGGGGTGCTGCTACCACTACTGGGCTAATACCTAAAGTGTGCTCAAGGCCCTAGGGCTCTACAACCAGCAGGTAGTAAAACCAGCCTATCTTGCATTCTTTCCTTCAGGGCAGTGAGTTCCCATAGGCCCTGGGCAGATCCAGTGATGCTGCCTGTGACCCAGGGCATGAAGCCAGAAAACTTGGAAATCTATCTGGTGTGCTATTCTATTGTGTCTCAGCTAGAACTGAAACCACAAGACAAAGTCCTTCCTATTCTTCCCTCCCTCTTTCCCTGGAAGAGGAGTTTTTCCCCATGTCCACAATCACCACAGTCCCACTGGGTATACTCCCAGAGTACCAGCAATGTTCACTTAAGTGTCAAGGGCTCTTTAGTCAGCTTGTGGTGAATGTGGCTTGGCCTGTGTATTAGTCCATTTTTACACTGCTGATAAAGACATACCCGAGACAGAGTAATTTACCAAAAAAAAAAAAAAAAAAAAAGAAAAAGAAAAAAGAAAAAAGAGAGGTGTATTGGACTTACAGTTCCATGTGGCTGGGCAGGCCTCACAATTATGGTGGAAGATGAAAGACATGTCTCACATAGAGGGAGACAAGAGAAGAGAACTAGTGCAAGGAAACTCCCATTTTTATATAACCATCAGATCTCCAGAGCCTTATTGACTATTACGAGAACAACACAAAAAAGACCTGCTTCAATGATTCAATTGCCTTCCACTGGGTCCCTCCCACAATATGTGAGAATTTAAGATGAGATTTGGGAGGAGACAGAGCCAAACCATATCATTCCACCCCTGGCCCCTCCCAAATCTCATGTGTTCACATTTCAAAACCAATCATGCCTTCCCAACAGTCCTCCAAAGTTTTAACTCATTTCAGCATTAACTCAAAAGTCCACAGTCCAAAGTCTCATGCAAGACAAGGCAAGTGCCTTCTGCCTATGAGCCTATATAATGAAAAGTAAGTTAGTTATTTCCTTGATACAGTGGGGGTAAAAGCATTGGGTAAATACAGCACTTTCATATGGGAGAAATTGGCCAAAAGAAAGTGGCTACAGGCCCCATCCACGTCTGAAATCAAGCACGGCAGTCCAATCTTAAAACTCCAAAATGATCTCCTTTGACTCCATGTTTCACATCTAGGTCATGCTGATGCAAGTGGTGAGCTCCCAGGGTATAGTCCTCCCCAACCTCCACCGGCTGCTTTCACAGGCTAGCACTGAGTGTCTGCAGCTTTTCTAGGTGCATAGTCCAAGCTGTCAGTGGATCTACCTTTCTGGGGTCTGGATGGTGGTGGCCCTCTTTTCACAGGTCCATAAGGCAGTGCCCCAGTAGGGACTCTGTATCAGGGCTCAGACCCCACATTTCCTTTCTGCACTTCCCTAGCAGAAGTTCTCCATGAGGTCCCTGCCCCTGCAGCAAACTTCTGCCTGGGCATTCAGGCATTTCCATACATCCTCTGAAATCTAGGCAGAGGTTCCCAAAACTCAATTCTTGACTTCCATGTACCCGCAGGCTCAACACCACATGGAAACTGCCAAGGCCTGGGGTTTTCACTCTCTGAAACAACAGCTTGAGCTGTACCTTGGCCTCTTTTAGCCATGGCTGGAGCAGCTGAAACATAGGGTACCAAGTCCCTAGGCCACACAGAGCAAGGGATCCATGGGTCTGGCCCAGGAAACCACCTTTTCTTCCTAGGCCTCCAGGCCTGTGATGGGAGGGGCTGCTGTAAAGACCTCTGCAATGCCCTGGAGACATTTTCCCCCTTGCCTTAGAGAATAAGATTTGGTTATTTGTTACTTATGCAAATTTCTGCATTTGGCTTGAATTTCTCCTCAGAAAATGGCATTTTCTTTTCTATCCCTTTGTCAGGCTGCAAATTTTCTCAATTTTTATGCTCTGTTTCTCTTTTAAAACTGAATGCCTTTAAGAGCACCCAAGTCACATCTTGAATGTTTTACTGCTTAGAAATTTCTTCCACCAGATACCCTAAATCATCTCTCTCAAGTTCAAAGTTCCACAAATCTCTGTGGCAGTGGCAAAATGCCAGCAGTCTCTTTGCCTAAACATAACAAGAGTCACCTTTGCTCTAGTTCCCAACAAGTTCCTCATCTCCATCTGAGGCCACCTCAGCCTGGACCTTATTGTCAATATCATTATCAGCATTTTGGGCAAAGCCATTCAACGAGTCCGTCTCTAGGAAGTTCCAAACTTTTGCACATTTTTCTGTTTTCTTCTGAGCCCTCCAAACTGTTCCAACCTCTGCCTGTTACCCAGTTTCAAAGTCGCTTCCATATTTTCCGGAATCTTTTCAGCAGTGCGCCACTCTACTGGTACCCATTTACTGTATTAGTCCATTTTTGTGCTGCTGATAAAGATATACCCAAGACTAAGCAATTTACAAAAAAGAAAAAAAGAAGAGATTTATTGGACTTAGAGTTCCACGTGACATCACTGGAGAAGCTTCACAATCAATCATGGTGAAAGGTACGTCTTACATGACTGTAGACAAGAGAAGAGAACTTGTGCAGAGAAACTTCCATTTTTATGTAGACATCAGATCTTGTGAAACTTATTCACTATTACGAAAACAGCACAGGAAAGTCCTGCCCCAATGATTCAATTACCTCCCACTGGGTCCCTCCCACAACATGTGAGAATTCCTTGCTATACCTACCTATATTACCTTCAAACACATGTCAATTCAGTGCTCAGAGCCATTAGTTATATTTTTCTCTTCTCTCCTAGCCATATTTGTGCCCAGCACCTTTATTCATATTAAGATTAGGAAGTATTGAGAAATGGATAATTACCATTTGAATAGGAAACCTCTTAAACTAAGAGATAAAATGTTTCTCATATCATTTCAGACATCAGTTAATGGAAGTAGTTAAAAGATGGGCATTGGTTAAACCATTGTTGCCCTTAAAATCATGCTCATTATGTCACTCTTTACTTCTGCAATGAGAGAAATTTCTAATATAGAAATTTTCCTTTGAAATCTTCAGGTCCCAAGTAACTTGAAAAGTAGGCATCTTATTCCAGGGTAACTCAAACAATTTAATTCTCTCAATTTAACAAAACCAAGATAAAATTATCATATTCTTTAGATTTGTGAGCTGAAGTTACCACTTGAAATTCTTTGAAATGAAGATGAAAAAGAGAAAAAATGATTGCTGGGGGGGATGTTTCAATTTGAAGGTATTAAAGTAAAATAATAATAGGGTGAACTCAAATTTATAAGTTAGGTTATTATTAACTCAACGATAGCCTTCCTTGCTAAAGAAAATTTAAGATAATGTGTTTCTTTTAGTTCTCATTTTTCTTTAACCTACTTTATCTAGAAACTTTTTTTTTGTCTTTTATTACACTAAATTTTTAAAGTAATTCAGGCCAGTTTTGTAGAAAGTCCTTCAATTTCAGTTTGAGCATTCTTTATAATGAGATTCAGATTATGATTTTTGTAGAAATACTACAGAAATTATCATGTGCCCCTTAAACCACCATTGCAAAAAACTGAGATGATGAAAAAGATCTGACCTAACCAACTCAATCTTGTTTTTAAACTCCAAGCTGTCCTTGTTCATTTTGGGGCATAGGCTGAACTAAATTTGGGAGAAACTTATTTAACTATATAAGTTTATATAAAACTATAAGTTTATATAAACTTATAGTTTTATATAAACTTATATAACTATAAGTTTATAGTTTATATAACTATAAACTATAGTTTATAGTTGAGCTTTGAAACAAAGATGATAACAGCCCTTTTCCAAAACAAACCCCCTTCCTGCCTGGGGACTAGACTGCCTTTGCAGGACTAACAAATTAGCCAGATGATTAGAAATTACGATTTAGGAGTCATGAAAATGGAGGCTGCAAGATTCTAAACCTTCCCAAATTGCTCCTGGGAATAACATCACTATTGTAAAACCTAAGACCAGTGCTTGAGATATTTTGCAGACCCTGCACTTGATGGATCACCTGGCACCATCCAGATCAATAAACTGGCCCATCTGGTCTTGTGGTCCCCACCCAATAACTGATTTAGCACAAGAGGACAGCTTTGACTTCCTATTACTTCATTTGTGACCCAATCAATTAGCACACCTGACTCACTGGCCCTCTACCCACCAAATTATCCTTAAAAACTCCAATCCCAGAGTTTGAGGAGAGACTGATTTGAGAAATAATAAAACTTCTGTCTCCCGCAAAGCTGGCTCTGCATGAATTACTCTTTCTCTCTTACAATTCCTATGTCTTCATAAATTGGCTTTCTTAGCAATGGGCAAGGTGAATGAATTGGGCCATTCTAAGCCCTTCTCAGTGGACCATAGAGGGGACATATGATATTTGCATGTTCTACTACTGATGAGAAAATATTATATCACTTAGTCAAAGTGATTTCTGCCAGGGTTCTCCGCTGTAGTTATTGTTTTTACCTTCATTATTATCTTATGGAGAGATAATTTGATACCATGTGAATATCCTATTTCTAATTGTGATATAAGAAAAAAAATATTTTTAATTTCTTTCTTTGTATTTTAGTTTTAGAAGCTCTATATTCTGACATGAAGCTCCTAAAACCGCTGGGAATCTCTAAAGTGAAAGTGTCTTTTTGTATGCTAATGAGATGACTGAGGGCTGGGGGCTCAGAGACAGCCTCAGAATAAGAACTTGCTGCCAAAGAAACCAACCATAGAATTACAGTGTTAGAACTTTAGCCTCACCCCCAACCTGCAGGGAGGGAAGAGAAGCTGATTAACAGTGGTCAATGGTTTGATTAATTATGCCTATGTGATAAATGCTTCATAAAAAGCTAAAAGGACAAGGTTTGAAGAGTTTCTGGATTGCAGAACATATGGAAGGTGGTGTGACTTGAGATAGCATGGAAACCCCATGCCCCTTCCTGTATAGGTTTTCCCATGCATCTTTTACTTTTTTCTGTTCCTGATTTGTATCTTTTTATAATAGATGGGTAATTGCAAGCAAAATTCTTTCTTCAGTTCTGTGAGCTACTCAGCCAAACGACCTAACCTGATGAGGGCATCGTGAGAACCTCCAATATATAGATGGTGGGTCAGAAGCACATTTATCAACCTGGAATTGCTATTAGCATCTGAATTTGGGGCAGTCTTGTGAAATCCGTGTGGTCTGTTTTAACTTGGGTTAATGTCATAATTGAATTTAATTGTAGGACACCCATCTGGTATCAGAAAATTTATGGTAGGTTAAAAAATACACATGTGATTTCAAAAGTATAGTGTTACATGCGGAGGATATAGTAGGTGGTGAACCCAAATTACTTGACAGGTCTCAGTCAATTTATAAAGTTTATTTTGCCATGGTTAAAGACATGCCCGTTGAAACAGCCTCAAGAGGTCCTGATGACATGTGCCCAAGGTGGCCGGGGCACAACTTGGTTTTATACATTTTAGGGAGACATGAGACATCAATCAATATGTGTACATTGGTTCAGTGTGGAAAGGCGAGACAGGCAGGACAACTTGAAGCAAGGAGGGGGGCTTCCAGGTCAAAAGTAGATAAGAGAAAAATGGTTGCATATTCTTAAGTTTCTGATTAGCTTTTCACTAAGTACACAATTTTCATGTAAGAGGAAAATAAAGGAATGGTCACTTATGCTTTGGTCTATTATTAAAACAATAGGGCAGAGGAAGCAAACATATATGTATTTTTCTCACGTGAGCAGAAGAATGACTAAGTTATTTGTTCACAAAGAATTTTCTTGTGGGGAAATTGTGAGGGAGGTATGTAGGTTTGAATTTTTGTGGCTGTCTTAATTAGGAATAAAATGGGAGGCAGATTTGCCTAATGCGGTTTCTAGCTTGTCTTCCTTTTGGCTTAGTGATTTTTGGGTCTTGAGATATATTTTCCTTTGACAAGGTAAAAACTGTTTTGATTTGTTTTTTACCTATACATAACTTACCATACCTTCATGCAATAGTTTTAGCATCCATTCCCGATTCTTGCCTGAGACAATTTTTGTCTAAATATTACAAGACCCTAGCCTGAGGATGGGAAAACTCGAAGAGGTCCTTTGACATTGCCTGTCCAAATGAGTGAGAACTGTCCCAAAAATACTGAGGCAGCATTCTCCATGTTAACTGGGCAATTTGGCCGGGGGGGGGCAGTCTTTGAAGGCAACCAGGTGTTGAAAGTCAGGATGTAATGGTATATAGAAAAAGGCATTCTTTACATCCAGGACTGTGAACCATTTAATTCCCTCTGGTATTTGAGTCAGCAAGGTATAGGGATTAGAGACCACCAGATGAATTGTGACTATGGCCTCATTAATGAGGGGGAGGTCCTGAACTAGTCTCCATTCCTCACTGAATTCTTGTACCCCTAATATTGGGGCATTGCAGGGGCTGTTACAGGATTTGAGAAGGCCCTGCATTTTTAGGTCATTAATAATTGCTTCTAACCCTTTCCTAACCTCTGGCTTTAGGGGATATTTTCTCTGGTTAGGAAAAGAAGTGGGATCCTTAAGGTGAATTCAGACTGGCCTAGTAGCTATGGCTCAACCTATTCTTCCTTGCGTTGTCCACACTTCTGGATTAATATTAATTTCCACCAGGTGGAGACAGAGTTTGTCCTGGGCTTATAAGGATACTGGCTCCCATGCGAGCTAAAATGTTTCTATCCAATAAAGGAGTGGGACTTTCAGGCATAATTAAGAAGTCATGTGTAAATAATAGGTCCTCACAACTACGACTAAAGGGTTGAGAAAAATATTGGGTTATATATATATATATAACCCTATATATACATATAAATATATATATAAATATATATATATAACCCTATATATACATATAAATATATATATAAATATATATATATATTTTTTTTTTTCTGAGATGCCCATCACAGTCGTGCTCAGGAAGACGGGAGGCTTGGATTAGAAAGGAGAAAAGAGAGACTGGCACCAGTGTCCAGAAAGAGAGATCCACCCTCTCATCAATTTTCCAGAATCACCCAGGGATTCTGAGCAGTAATGGCAGTTTTAGCCACTAGGGCCGGGAGTCTGAGCCCCGGGACCTGTCAATCCTGTTGGACCATCTGTGAGATTAGTTCTGGACCTGGTGACCTCTGTCTCCCAGGGCAGTCCAATCTCCAGTGGTCCCCGCAACAGGCTGGACAAGGTTAAGGTGGCCTCCTTTTGCTGCCTGGGCAATCTTTCTTAAAGTGCCCTGACTTGCCACATTGGTAGCAACTAGCAGATGCACCTCAGGGATCCTGGAACTTGCAAGCCTGTAATGCAGCCACTAGAGCCTCTGTCTTTCTAATGTGTTTTCACTCTTTCTCCTGGGCCTCCTCTTTGTCCCTCAAGAGGTTTTCCAATGTGCTGTCTGGTCCTATAGCCTGCTTCTGCAGTTTCATTCTAATATTGGGAGCTGCCTGTGTAATAATTTGTCCTTTAGGATTAGCAGTCCCTCAACTGAGTCAGGGGATAGGGAGGTGTGTTTCATTAGTGCCTCTCTCAGCCTTTCCCTAAATGCAGCAGGATTCTCATCTGCCTTTTGGTCTATCATAGACAACTAGAGTAATTAAGAGGTTTGGCCCTAGTTCTTTTCGGGTCCTCCAATATGCACATTAAAAAGTGTTTCCTTTTCTATTAATCTGTGGAATCACTGGGGTTCCAATCTGGGTTGTCAAGAGGTACAGCCTCTCTTCCTATTGGGAATCGTAATTCGCCTATTTTTTCACCTTCCCTATTTTTTCTTTTCCTTTTTTGCCTATTATAGGAGACACTTGCTCATCTTCAAATTTGTCTGCTGCCTGCAGAGCTGCCTGTGTTTTTAGCAACTGTTAGGGTTTGGCTTAGGAGCAGCATACCATCCTTCTATGGGAGGTCAAACACCTGAGATAAATTTTGGAAAGATTCTATATACCTATCAGGGTTGTCAGAAAATTGGCCTAAGTCTCCTTTTATTTGCCTGAGGTCCTGCAATGAGAAGGGAACTTGAACCCTAGTGGCATCACCTCGATTGTGCATTTCTTGTAGGGGTAAGAGTAAAGCTGTGGGAGTGGGGAGTTTTGGTGATGGTGGAACTGGAGGAGCTGATGGCGTGTTTGGAGGGGATAATCAATAGCTGCCTCAGATGTCTCACTCATAATTTGCTTCCTTACTTCTGGGCAATTATTCCCTATGGGCCTGCCTGACGTGACCGCTAGAAGAGCTGGGTTGATTGTGCAATACTTGCAAAGGTCTAGTAAGAAGGCCATGCCTTTGTGCAAAAGCAGAGTTTCAGGGTCGAATGAGTCTCAGTGTTTCACAATACACTTGAGAGGGGTGCAGGCTGAGATGGCTAGAAATATAGGGGAGACAAGGCAGCCCTCATTCCCCTTCTTTATTTGGAATGGCCCGAGATAAAGAGGAAGAGAGTGGGAGCATCCGCCAAACTGTTTTTCCTCCTTGGTTCCCTGGGACCCAACATTCATTAAAGGTTCTGCCCATGGATGCAGGCATGACCCTCAGCCATGGATCCAGAGGTGCTAAGTGGTGGAATTAGTCACACTTGGCCATGCAACTCTAGTCCTCCACTGGTGCTTTCCTTTTGAATCCCTAGACTTGTGTGATCTGTGTGGCTCCCCATTAGATATATCTCAGGAAAGACTATGTAACAGTTGTATTTGGCAAGGGCCCTTAATCAAGGGAGTGTACTAGGTTGAGATCTATAATCTACTATTATAGCCTGGACTAGATTATTTATTTTTAGGCAGTGGTTCTGGTAAACTTCCACACACAAAATCCCCTTACTATTTAAGTATCATTGTAATTGGAGGCAGAATATGTGCCTTGAAAGAACATAGAGGCTGAGTGGCTTTTTTTCTGCTGATAGGACAGTATTGAGATTAAATTTGGTTTGGGAGGACATTTTCCTTCCCCTTTTTGAAGGCAGGGTTTTCCAATTCATGTAAGGGACATAAAGCCTGGTCTCTAGTAGAGAGACACAAAAAAGGAGGAGAATTGGGAAACTAGAAGTTTTTCGGTAAAGGACTGACAAGATGCCTCGTGGAGAGGATTTCTATTCTATTAGGTGGCACTGAAGGCTTTGAAATACCATGTGCTTTCCTGACAAAGGGTAAAGTGAGAGATGTTCACTGTTGTGGGGAGACCCTTTGTTTCCAGAAAATCACACACAATAATGGCATTTCCTTGAGCTATATTCCTGGTTACTATGACATTTGCTGATTTTGCCTAGCAGGATTATTTCCCTGAGCTGTAAAAATTTCTGCAGCATTGCATACGGAGAAGGGACAGTAAATGTAATGACCATGGAAGAAAAGGAGGAAAGTGTGATAGAAAAAGCTTGGAGATCCTGTTGCTGACATCCAATGGTAAGTTGGAGGCTGGGCTTAGCCCAGAAGCCTTCAGGTACCACAGAAGTGTGTAGCCCCGGCCAGGAATTTTCAGTTGCCACTGGACCTCTTCCAACCCCCACAAAGGCTAGGCTCTCTGTGAAAGAAAACCAGTTAGAAACAGAACCAACATTCCTGGCACCCTGAGGGCATTGGGGAATTTGCTAAGTCCTCCCCAGCAAGCCTGTCATCTGAGTCTTGAGAATAGTGGCCACCCTAAAGATCTCTTAAATGGCCATGAAACACCTGGTTGGGGTTTTATTTTAAAATTTAGGGCAGAGGGCATCAAAATAAAAGTAAAGAGTTGGGGTCCACTCCCATATTCACCCTTCTGTTGAATCTGCCTTGGATCCTGAGGGATCTTACAATGAAACAGCCTCGATGTCTGGAGTAACACCTGAGATTCATTGTCTCACAGCCACAGAAAACAAGGATGCAGACACACAAAGAGTGAGGTTGAAAGTGGAAGTTTAATAGGTAAAAGAAAGAGAATAGCTCTCTGCTACAGAAAGGATACCAGAAAAATGGGTTGCCAAATTCACAGTGAAATGCAGGGTTTTTTATTGATGAGCTAGTGGGGAGATGATATCTGATCTCTGTAGGGCATGAAAAACTGGTTGGAACAGGTGTATCATTTGCATAGGGTGTGAATCTCTTGTAGCCCCCACCCTAAACTTTTCTTATACAGGTGGGTTCTCTGCCCGAGCTGTGCCATTTTGCCCCCCGTTTTTTTATTATTATTACTGTACATGTGGTAACAAAAAAAGGGAAGATGGAGCCTCCATGTTGGACATGTCTGGCCCCAAGTAACACTTGTCTATTGGTGTAGCTGCCAACATTCCTTCATGCAAGCTTCTAGATTCCTTACTTATGTTTGCAGCTTGATTTTTCAGGCTGCACTTTGTTAGAAAAGAAATGATTTTGAAGACTGCTTTTTGTTAGAAGAGAAATTTTGCCAAGGACTCTTTTGCCCTCACTATCTGCTTAAATAAATTCTTTCTACCTCCTGTATCATCTGCAGATGCCTGAGTGGCTGTTCTACTGAAAGTCCACATATCTTTGTGTGTCAGAATGAATGCCCTGGTGGAGTGGGTTCATGAGGAGATCCCCTGACCCGACAGTAGCAAAGATCTGTGGGAGACGCATGGGATCCTGGCGTCACACATTTACTCACTGCTTCCCTGGGCATGGGAAGTTTCCTTGACTCTGTGTCTTTCCTAGGTGGGCCATTGTCTTGCCTTGCTTTACTTTGTTCTCCATTGGTCAAGTTTTTTCCTTGATTAGTTTTAATGTGAGTACCTGGATATTTCAGTTGAAGGTGCTGTATTTATTTACCTGTTCCATTTGTTTTTGTAAAAGCCATGCACACTAGCTGCTTCTAGTTGGCCATCTTGGCCAACTCCTTCCTGCAAAATTTAGTTGCAAATGATTCAGAATAAATGGGTGTTTGCAGGTGTGAAGACGTATGTACATAGAGAATGAGAAAGATAAAGCAAACCAAGAAAAATTTTAACATTTGAATAATCTAGATAAAGTACATGTTGTACATTTTGGGAGTATTTTGCAACATCCTATAATTCTAAAATTATTTTAATTAAAAAATTAAATGTAATAATGAACAGTGATTTATTGTTAATATGTATCTTAAATTTTGTAATTACACATGAATTCACATAACATTTTAAGTGAAATTCATTAACATATGGTACAACAAAAATAAGTCATAGTAATTCTATTGTAACTTCAACTTTTTGGTCTTCCTTTAAAAATATTAATGCAGTATAGTAAAACTTTCCCTAAGTTGTATATAATAGTAAGGATAGTAGTGATTTTCCATAATTATATCAGTTTTTTAATACATAATAACTCCATATGTAGTTATTATAAACTGCTAATAATGATTTTATAAATTTATATTGGAAATGGAATTTTTGTCTCTCTTTCCCTCTGCTTTTTTTCTTTCTTCTTTTCCTTGGTTAGTAAACATTTACCGAACATGACCAACCACCCAAAAGTGTGTTAAATACAATTTGGGAAGTGGGCAGAGGGTGCAAAAATGGCACACAATGAACTGAAGGAAAAGAATGAAAAACTACAAAGTAAAGGTGATCATATATGTATGTGTGTATACCTTTGAAATGATTACTCACTTTCTAAATTAAAACCTCAAGTTGTCACTACAGGAAAATGGTGCTATCTTCAAATCTGCAAAGTCATTTGAAAAGATAATTGGAGCAAAATAAATATCATGTTTAGTTTACTATTTTTGAAAGTAATTTTGCATTTACTTTTCTATAAAGTACTATACTTATTACATACTGACTACATGAAAAGGCACTGTTAGGGCAATTTGGCAGACTTGATACTCTGAAGCCGTTTACAGAAGTATTTTATTTTAATTATCTGTGTGTTTTGATGGTGTTCCCTCTGAGGCAGACATTTCACTTTAGTGCATTTCAGGTATGTGAAGTGCAAAGGGGGCTTGTGAAGTCCAATCCATAGACAGGGAATAGTAACCATGTATTTTATTATTATGAAGTCATAACCATAAAGACATTTGCAAAGGAAGGTGCAAAAGTTCTGTAGCTCAGGGAAGTGATAAAATAAGCACAAAATTTACATACATTTTTATGAGACTATTTTCTTCATTAAGAACAAAAGTGCTTAGTATAACAACTAGCACAATCACCATGGCCTAAGACAGAGATTAACTCTAACATCTTTGGCCTTTTTGAAAAGAAATATATTTAAGCACTAAGTGAATCACTCTCCCTTTAAAATTCCAAGGCTCTTGTGTTACAAGACCAAAAAATATATTTAAAATTTTACTATATATGTGGATGTTCTAATTTTTTGTTCGTTTACTTTTCAAAGAGTATCTGAAAGTAAAGGTGGAGCTGCTTCCAAACAAGGATAAAGTGGCAGACTAAATTTAACACCTAAATTTAGAGAAGAATCTTGGCAAGATGGCAAAGAATGTAAACCTTGTCTTTCTAGCTTTCTTTGCTCTTTTTTTATGTCCATCTCTTATTTCTACTTTTTTCAGTATATCTTTATATAGGACAGCTCTTTCATGCTTTTTATTGTGAATCTAAAGTCATTATTTTAAGTTTATTCTTACTCTGATGTACAAAATATGTTATTCTCAGGGTAATTTGTCTTTTACTAAGCAATTGGTATTGCAAAAATAATTATGGAAGTCATCTGCATTGGGTTTTTTTCTTTGCCACTAAATTAGTTTATGATTTTGGATGTGGTCCCAGCCCCATGTGTAAATTGAACCACATTGGTTATTATCAGTGAAGATTATCATACCTCAATAATGGAAGCCATATATAGCAATGTCGGGGGTATGGTTTGCAAAAATCATACAGGTAATTTGAAAGACACAACCTGTGGGATGCACTTTTCTCTATACATATACATTTTCAGTTGAGAATCATTAGACTAGAGAATCCTGAAGGCAGTTTTTACACCAAATTTATGGTCGCTGATGTTTACTAGTATTCATACAATTGTGTGTCACTCAAATGCTGATTTGTGACACAAGAAAAATGCAGAAATACGAATAGGAGGACATTTCCACAGGGGAGTCTTGAGTCTGTTCTGATGTATGAAAGCAATTATTCCATTGGGTGTGCTAACTATTTATTCAGTTTGTTAATGGTAGCAATAAACAATACATATTGATTATCAGTAACAAAATGCTTGTCACACTCCTCACAACTCATTGTGATTCACCAGTGAATACTAACAAAACTACTACCGTTTAATTTATATGGTTCCAAAATTCAATTAATCTCTATCAGTAAGGTTTTCAATTTCCAGAATAGATCAAAAATAAAAATATTTGGAAGCAGAGAGATGTACCAGTGTATACTAAAGCACTCTACATTGGTACTCCCTGAATTGATGTTTGCATAAAATTTTCTATGGCTGTGTTGGAATAAATTAATGAAGGTGTACATTTTATGTCCCATGAGTTTCATGATTCTTCCTCTCCTTTCCTTGGTTTAAATCACAATTCTGTCATTTGTTAGTCTTGTGACTCTGAGCAAATATCTTTATTCTCTTAATCTCAATTTCTTCACAGTAATAATATGGAAAAAATAAGGCCCATCTCATACAAGAGAACGCATTCATACATGCATCATAGGCTCTAAATTTGAGGATTTAAATTGAAGAAAATGTGAGGTGGCAAGAAAAAAAAGTAAACTTTGGATGTCAATTCCAAGTAAGTAAGTGTTGGCCACATCTAGCCAGGACCAGAATTCGTCATCACTCTAAGTTGGGCCAATTCAGGCATGAAGATTGACAGAAAGCAATAGGCATCTACACAAATAATGAGTATGTATGTATGTGTGTGTGTGTGTTTATATGTATCTACACACATATCCACACATACACATACACTTAATCATGTATCACTGAATGAAGGGGATTCATTTTTAGAAATTGTCCTTTGGCAATGTTACCATTGCGCAAACATCATAGACAGCATTTAAACAAACCTAGATGGTACAGCCTACTACATGCCTAGGCTATATTATATGGCCTATTACTTCTAGGCTACAAACCTCTACAGCATATTACTGTACTGAATACTGTAGGCAGTGGTAACACAGTGGTAGGTATTGTGTATCTAAAAATATCTAAACATAGAAAAGGTACAGTAAATTGTGGTATCATAATCTTATGGGACCACCATCATTTATGTGGTCCATAATTAACTAAAATGCAGCTATTCAGAGGATGACCATGTATATATGAGGGTATTTATTTTAAAAAATGGCTCGTGTCATTATAAAGTCTGGAAGGTCCCAAGACAGGCCACCTGAAATCTGGAGATTCCAGGATGATGATGATAACATAGCTCAGTCTAAGTTCAAGACCCTCGGTAACAGGAAATCCAATAGCGCAATTCTCAATTTGAGGCTGAAGGCCTGAGAATTACAAGAGGGGAGAGGGAATGGGGGCACTTAGGTAAGTCCTGGCATCCAAAGACCAGAGATCTGGGGAGTTATCATATTCAAGAGCAGAATAAGAAAATGTCCTAGCTCAGGAGAGTGAGAAAAAGCCACATTTTCTCTGTCTTTATATTCTATCCAGACACCCCACCAATTGGATGGTGCCTGCCCACATTGAGGGCTAATCTTTCTGACTCAGTCCACCAATTCACAAGCCAATCTCCCCTGGAACATCCCCACAGACAAACCCAGAAATAATGCTTTACTACTTCTGTAGGTTTTCTTTAGTCCAGTCAGGTTGACACATAGAACTAACAATCACAAATCCATCTGCTGTCAACTTGGCATTCATAAGCATCCTATTAAACCATACTTAATCTCCAAATAAAGACAATTACAGGGTAAGACTTCTGCTGAACATAATACAACTATCCTTTATACAATTGAAGTGCATTAATTTCTCCCACAGAAAAGGAGAAAAAGTCCTCGGTGATGTTTACTTTCTCCTGCTATTCCATAACTTAAATACTGACATAAAGTCAATATATTTTACTTTACATGATAAAAAATAAAAAGAAACAAAAACAAATATAATTGTTTAATGTGTGTGTGTGTATATATATCCACAAACATGTTCTTAACAAAATAGAGAAGAAATATTAATGACAGTTACAGTCTTTATTTCTATAACTTATCATCTGGTTGTGCCTGGTATTTATTACTACCTTCTTCTACTACCCATTCTGTATTCCTTTTGCCTTCAGCAAGCAACTCAGCTTGTCATGCTTCTTTACCTGCTAGGATAACCCAAACCTTCATCCCTGAAGGGTCTATGTCATTTTTACTATAGTCCTGCCAGTATTGGTTTGTTGTAATTTTCCATTGACCTTACTCACAGGGAATGGTAATATTGAGAGACATCCTAAGGTATCTTCTGTATTCCAGACATACTCTCCTTTACCTCCATTATAAAGTATTTATTCAATTTCCCCTCATTAGTCTGGAGCAGTAATATCAGCCAACAACGTAACCTTGTTAGCCTGTTGGCTCAGAAGCATGAAAAGCCCAAAGTGGCAGGGTGGCAGTCTCAATTTCCAGTTCAATAAAATTATTGTTGTGTCTCCTGGTGAAACCATTTCTCCCTCTAGAAATAAGACCTATAAAACAGCAGAGCGTAAATTGGTAAGAACAGGAAGAAAAAAATTGTTAGCGGGTCACTCGAATTAATGGTGACTCATGCCATTCCCATTTCACCCCTTGATTTCTGAACTGATAAATGCTGTCTGTGAGAGAAACAATGCCCATCTATTGGATGCTGATTTTGGCATATATAGGCTTCTTCATCTCATCCCACAAAGTATTGTAAACTAGCTGGTGCTGTAACCGCAACATCAAAAGGTCATTTCACATTTCTATCAAGCCAGTGGCTTAAGGATAATATGGAACATAGTAAGATCAGTCAATTCTATAAACCTGAGCCCACTGCCACACTTCTTCGGCTGTGAAGTGAGTTCCTTTGTCAGAAGCAATATTGTGTGGACTACCATGTCAGTGGATAAGGCATTCTGTACATCCATTGATCACAGTTTTGGCAGAAGAATTGCCTGCAGAATATGCAAATCTATATCCAGAGTAAGTCTCTATTCCAATAGGGCCAAAATACTGCCCCTTCCATAATGGAGATGGTCTAAAGTCATCAACCTTCCATCAGGCAGCTGGTTGATCACTCCAGGGAATGGTGCCATATAGGGGTTCTATGTTGGTCTCTGCTGCTGAATGATTGGACACTCAGTGATGACTGTACTCAGGTTGACCTTGGTGAGTAAAAGTTCATGTTTCTGAGCCCATAAATAACCTCAATTCCTGCCACCATGGCCATGGCCACTTTTTTCAGGAGCCCATTGGGCAAGGACAAGGGTGACTGAGGAAAGAGACTTACTAGTATTCACAGAATGGTTCATCTTATCCGTCTGATTATTAAAGTCCTCCTCTGCTGATGTCATCTAATTGTAGGCATGCACATAGTAAACAAATATCTTTACATATTTTGCCCACTCAGAAGAGTATATTCTCATTTCTCTTCCCCAAAATTCTTTGTCACCAATTTTCCAATTATGTTCCTTCCCAAGCTCATAACCATATAGCCAAACAATTGGCTACAGCTGTATATAATCACACTTCTTGTCATTTCTGTTTTCAAGCAACATGCACCACCTGATGCACTGCCTGAAATTCTGCCCATTGAGAAGGTTTCTCTTCAAAATTGTCCGTAATAGATGTCCCAGAAATGAGCCATAGTGCTGCAGTTGTCCACTTTTGAATGATGCTTTTATATCATGCAGAACCATCTGCAAACCAGGCCCTAGTATTCTCTTTCTTTGTCAACTGCTAATAAGACACTCTCTATGAGGCCATAAGTGAAGGCTGAGACAAAGAAGGCAGTGTAACAGGAGTGTGAACCATAAATATTTGGGCCACTTCTTTATGTTATGTAGCTTAGTTGTGCTTTTAGGACCTGCTCCGGCATGATCATGTATATTCAATTTCCACATTATGATAGAGTGTTGTTGTGCACACCCAGTTTATGGCTTAGTGGGTCAGATAACACTCAATTCATGAAAGGCAGCTCAGGTTGCCTGGTAACGTGGTGGCCCATTGTCAAGCAATCAATTTCTATGAAGGCCCATTAGCGGGCCTAAAACCATCTCTCAAACAAAAGAATACTTATCTGTGAATAATAGCAGAGTGTTGTACTAAAATCCTTAGGCCTCCCGCTGCTATTCACCTATAGAAGCCTAACAAAGGCTTCAATCAGCATCCCTATCTGCCATTGGCATCTTAAGTACCACTGAATCTGCTGAAGCATATAGCTCCAGTGTCAGAGTAGCTTGCACAGCAGTCTGGACCTGTTGCAGAGCCTTCTATCCTGGGCTCCACTCAAAACTAGCAGCTTTTTGGATTACTTGGTAGATGGACCAGAGTAACAGACTCAAATGAGGAAACTATTGCCTCCAAAATACAAATAGACTTTCTAAACAATGTGCCTGTTCCTTGGCTGTGGGAAGGTCCAGATGCAACAATTTATTATTTACCTTAGAAGAGATATAGTGGCATGCCTAACACCACTGGACACTAAAAGATTTCACTGAGATGGAAGGCCCCTGAATTTTAGTTGGATTTACTACCTTTGACACACAAGTATCTTATCAATAGATACAGAGCACTTGCTACTTTAAGCTCACTAGATCCAATCAGCTTAATGTTATTGATGTAATGGACAAGTGTGATGTCTTGTAGAAGTGATAGTTTTTCAAGATCCCTGATAACTAAATCGTGATAAGGGGCTGAAGTGTTTTTATAACCCTAATGTAGGATAGTGAAGGTGTATCTTAGGCCTTGCCAGCTGAAAACAAACTTTATTTAGTAGATCTTGCAGACAGGTATGGAGAAAAAGGCATTTGCCAGATCAATAGCTGCATGCCAGGTACCAGAAAGTGTGTTAATTCACTCAAGCAATGAAGCCTCATTTGGTACAGCAGCTGCAGTTGTAGTTACCAATTGTTGAAGCTTACATGATTCACTGTTATTCTCCAGAATTCATCTGTCTTCTGCATGGGCCAAATAGGAAAGTTAAACAGGGATGTGTTGGGAATCACGAGCTCTGCATCCCCAAATTGCTTTCATTTGGCCTTTTATATCATAGTAGCCCTTATAACACAGGTCAGGGAACCAATGTGGGTATTCTTCCAGTTTCTAAGTATTCCTATTCCAATTATGCATCTGGAACTGGGGAAATAACCTCAGTATGGGTTCAGAGATCCACTGGACCCACCGTAAGTCAGACCTGAGATAAAACTCCATTGATTACCTGACTTCCATAAACCCTTACTCTAAGTGGAGCACCACAGTGACATTTTGGTCTCAAGGAATCAATGTCAGTTCTAAGCCACTGTTCGGTGGTTTTTGAAATGTCTAATGATTTCCTTTTTCCCAATATACAGTTACTCTGGGAAAAGGCTGTAGGTCTCTTTGTAAAAAGATATGAGAAGTATTAACAGTACTGAATAAATTTTCACTTTACTTGAATGTTTTCTATGTATACAGATCAAATAAAAATTTAATAGGCCTTGTAGCTATTTTACTTCTAAGAAAATCATGACTAACTAGCCAGTACCATAGATCTACACAAGTCAGACTATTCTGATTCTTGCTTTACTTCTATCTATTATGATAACTATGCCTGACTTATTTTTGATGGTCGAGTGGGGCCACATAGTTCCTGCCACCCCAGGATCAAACTATTCCCACAGCCTTTAAGTTTTTCAATTGAATGACCACGATAAAGTCTGACTTACAAAGAAAAGCCATTATGGAGATCTTCAGAAATCCTAGGGCTCCTCTCACAAACCTATTTTTCAAAGTTTTGGTGAAGGATATGTCTTCTGGATGCTCCCATTGTGGGTGACTACATTTTAAGTGGCAAATCCACTCTAGCATTCTAGTCTTCCTAAGCTTTTGAATCCCTTCCTAATTTACATTAAATCAAGGGATATCAGGCATCTGCAACTTAACCACAGGGGGTCAGCTTTTGATTCATGTTTCAGCTAACCAACCAAATTTTTATGACTTTTTTAGCTCTATGAGGTGTAACACCAAATGAAGAATCACTATGTGGTCTGCCCATATCAATATATTCACCTTTGTCCAACTTTATGTTTCTTTCACCATTATCCCACACCCATGATATTTGTTCCCACATGTGTTCCCCTCACACTTATTCTTAGAAAACTCAAGTATTTCTTTCATAGAGTAGCACATCCCCTCATGGGTTACACTCTTTACCTCATCTTTAAAGGCCTGCTGGGACTTGAGTCTAGCTATAGGTCTATAAGCAAAGAGGGATGGTGGGGGTGAGTTCTGAGGAAAGTCAGTATTGTTTTGCTTGGCAACTGCCTCAGGATATACTATCACCATTTTCTCAAGCAATATAGAGTTAACCCCTGAGACAGAAATGCAAAGGCCCGTACTACTGTCGGTGATGATGATGCTGCCACAGTGAATGAGGTACTACTGTCGGTGATGATGATGCTGCCACAGTGAATGAGGATGAGGGCGGGTAGGTCACTTCAGACAAATAAGAGTAATAAGAATTTAGGAACCAAATGTTCCCAGCCTCATCAGGATTTTCTGCATACTCCCAACCCAACTTACAGGATCTCATTTTTTCCAACAGTATATAACTTCACCTTAAATTAGACACACTGGGAGACTGATAATTCAACTTTTATTGTAATTGAGCTAATTGCATGATAAAAGCTTGAGTGTGATTTTTCAGCAAATTCATTTTGGTGGTTACAGGAGAGAAGATTCTCTCTCAGGACACAATTTGACACCTTAGGGTATTTATACAAAGCTGGAGTCTGAGATGTGAATCCCTGAGTTTATCCTTTTCTTTCATCACCTTATTCAGTGAAATTAGAAGCAACATACCAGCATCATTATATTTTGTGGTTTTTCACTAATGTTCAAAAATGTCATATACCGAGTTATCAAGTTATTTGCCTTTTTAAGTGGTTTCTTAGGATTATCAACTGTGGATAGCTTATATATCTTATAAACAATTTATAACGTAGACTATCAGTGTCCTCTGAGTCTATTCTTAAAATAAGAATTGCTAACATTTAGGTTAACATTTAGGTTCCAATTAGAAAGCCAATTCCAGAAACAAAAAAAA
Organism: Pan paniscus; assembly: GCF_029289425.2. NCBI lineage: Eukaryota > Metazoa > Chordata > Mammalia > Primates > Hominidae > Pan > Pan paniscus. The sequence continues at coordinate 82,129,357 of NC_073272.2, forward strand.
AAACTTCTTAAAAAATTTTCCAGAAAATTATCCTCTCTAGAACCACTCTTTGGACCAAAATCTGTACTAACCAAGGTATTCTAGAGAGACAGAACCAATAGTAAATACACACACACACACACACACACACACAAACACACACACACATGAGGATCTTTATTAGGAGAGTTAGCTCATGCAATTATGGAGGTTGAGAAGCCCCATGTCAGGCTATTTGCAAGCTGAAAACAATTGGGTGCCAATAGCATGGCTCAGTCTAAATCTGATGATAAAAGAAAAGTAGCTCAGAGCAGTCCGAGCTATATGAAATATGCAAGATTTATCAGGCAAAGAGACATGAATGTGGGACTTCAGTCATGAACCATAAACCCATGACTGGAGAAAATTTTTAAAGGCATTTTTGTTCTTGCCTTTTTTTTCCTTTAAAAATCCACTTGTAATTGCTGCGAATTGAAGTATATATTCAGGGCAACTTGAGTTAATAATCCCAGGTGGCCATCCTTAAGATTTGAGCTTAAATAAACTCTATACTCAATAATATTTTCTGAATCTAATTATTTAAGGTTAATCTTTTGGCTACCATAAAGGGACCCAAAGTGGTCCTCCAGTGAATTCCATCACTTTACAGACAATCAGAGCTTTGGTATCAGCACAAAAGACTTTCAATCATTGAACTCATCAAAGTCAGCAGGGATCTCTAACTGACTTTAAAGACCCTTTTTTGATTTGCCTCCTTCCAGCTTAGTTGAAACTTCAGACTTCGAGCCATATACATTCCTAACTTGACACGTTTATAATTGAAGCCCTATTGTTAAGTACAAGTTTCATGTGTTATTCCTGAAGTTATACTGATCACAGATTTATGATTTTCACTTTTCTCTGAGGTTAAGGTTTTGTTTTGAATCTTCCGTTAGAGTTTTTTTAAACTTTCTTCACTTGACATTTGGTCAAAAAGGGAAAAAAAACAATCAAATCCTGAGGTTTGGTTCAATTCACAGGTCTAAAACTTTCTTCTTGAATGACCAAAATAATAAAAGACTCTGTGAGGCTCATGAGATTTTTGGTCATTCAGGAAGAAAAAACTCCAGTTAATTGGCTTAAAAAAATAAGCTTTTAAATATGTTAACAGGAAAATGCAAACTAATTTAAATGCACTTTAGTTCACATGATTTGCATAAACCTTTAGTAGATAAGACTACTTAAATGTTTTTGGTTTAATAAAAACAACTGTGTCTTCTGATCAACACAATACCTGTGTATTTTACTTCAGAGTTCTTGCTTAAGGGTGACTCTATCATTCACAGGCTATAAAAATGATTGGCAAACAGGTAACTTAATATGATGCTGCCAGTGAAAAAAGCCACACTCAGTAAAAAAGATGAAGTGAATTATTTTGAGCCAAATATGAGTAACCAATGGCCCATGACACAGCCCTCAAAAATCCTGAAAATATGTGCCCAAGATGATCAGCCTACAACTTGGCTTTGTGAACCCCAATAATCTGAGACAGGCATCAGTTAATTTAGAAAGTTTATTTGCCAAGGTTGAGGATACACACCTGTGACAGAGCTTCAGGAAGTCCAGACAACATGTGCCCAAGGTGGTCAGAGCGCAGTTTGGTTTTATACATTCTAGGGAGATATGAGACATCAACCAACATATGCAAGATGAACATTGGTTCGGTCTGGAAAGGTGGAACAACCTGAAGCAAAGGCAAGAAGACACAAAGTGGGGAGGTGGCAAATAGGTAGATAAGAGACAAATTGTTGCATTCTTTTGAGTTTCTTATTATCCTCTACAAAGAAGGCAATCATATATCTCAGTGAGCAGAGGGATAACGGAATAGAATGGGAGCCAGGTTGGTCTTAAGCAGTTCCCATCTTGACTTCTCCCTTTAGCTTAGTGATTTAAAGGCCCCAAGATTTATTTTCCTTTCACATTCCCCCCCTTTTCTCTTTAGAACTTTTTGGAGAAAGAATTTTAGAAGAAAATGTGTCTCTGGTCCCAGGTTTTATCTGATCTGTTATGGCTAGGATGGTTTATTCCTAGACGAGTACGTCCTGAGTTATTAGGAAAGCTCATTTTTAGCAGGTTGGGAAGTCTCGTGTCCTATATAGAGAAGATAGGGGGAATAAGGGAGAAAAAAACAAAAAATAAAGAAGAATCCTGGAAAATTGATAAAGGCCACATTACTCTGAAGTCCATACATCAGTAGGCAGGGATGAAAATAGCTTATGTACACAAATATGTTGCTGCTATTTTCTTCTGAAGTGTAAGTTGTCTAGCTTCAGTTTGCAGGGATTTACAAAAGCACAGCTTAATCTTTGGTGATTTCAAATTAGGAAAAATGGAGGGGAAAAGGAATAGAAGGAAGAAAAAAATGAAAATATCATTTTAAAGACTTGAGCCAAGAAAAATTAGAATTCAGCCTAAACTATAGAAAAGAATAGAATTTGAAAAACAGGCAAAACTAGAAGCTAAAAACAGGTATACTATAGTTTTGGAAACATAATTTTTTTCTCTCAAGTTTCCCACTTTTACTAAAGGCAAATCATGGTAGGACCAGTTTACTTTATTATCATTGTCCAGATTATTTGTATAAAGTGCACCAAGAGTAATTATTTTTTACATAGGCTTTTAAAAAAATCTGGCTTTGATGGAATTTGGTTCCATAGAAGGAATCTCAGATAATGCTTCCTTAAAGTCAAGCCCAGCCATGGATCTGTACCATCAGATAGCTATGATTTGGATGGATTTCTTCTTCTGTTGAGATTACAAGATAAACCTGGGGTTTCCGGACCTGTTAGAAAGTGACATTCTTTACTTACCACAGGTCAGAAACCCTGTACATGGGGCTGTATAGACAAACTATGAGGCTAGTTTTTCCAAGGGCTTTATTGACTCCATAAGTAAAGTTTGATTCCTTAAAGGAAAGCAAACCATTGCAGTCAAAGCCTGGGTAAAATAACCAGTTTCTCCAATTGTGTCCTCTGACAAACGAAACAGATTCTTATTGCACTTATACAAATAATTGTATTGCCATAATTTAAGAATACTCTTATATAGTTTCCAAATTCTTGAGAAATTAAGTAGAGAGAAACAAATATACTCCAAATTTTGTTCATAGGAGTATAATAAATTTTTTAAAGCTGTCAATAGCTTAAAAGAAAAGTTTCAAGAAACAGAAAAACAAAACAAAGAATCAGCAATGTTTTAAGCAAAATAATCAAAAAGATTAGTTCAATCTATGCAGTTAATTTCTCTTTTGCTTGATATTCATGAACATTTTAGCTCTTCGTGAGTCCTAAAAGTTTTCCCTCTATTCTGAGGTCACAATCTCCAAAGTCATCAGAAACTTGATTCAAGGGAACCTTTTAGAGTTTTATAGCTGATTATAAAACCACCTTCTGAGAAACAAAAGAAGACAAGAATTGTTCATGAATGACAAAATATTTTAGGGCAGCCACAGTCAAAGACACAATTTACTAGGAATTTTTTTTTTTACCTCTGTGGCACACAATAATTTAAACATAACAATTATGATTATTGCTGATAATGTACACTAAGTCATATTACAACCATAGGAGTTTCCCATAATTTTGGAACACATCCCAGTATCATATTTATACAAATAAAGCCCAAAGAAAACCAAACATCATTTCATATTTGATTATGTTTCCTGTATAATTTTTATACCAAATAAGCCAAATTACATTATTTTTGGATATCAGGGAACCTGATATCTTAAAGGATTAAGTAGGTCAGAAAAAGACATAATTTATAATTTGATTTTGGAAAGTTTGTAGAATATCAAAGTTTAAAACACTTGATATTACAAAATAAAATTATAGGTCATTATACAGTCATTTATTTAACCAAAGTGATAACTCGAGGATTTTTAAAAAAAGCAAAAATCTTCAGTCTTTGAGAGAGAAGACTTAATTTTCCAAGCAAGAAGCCCTAATAAAAACAGCATGAAGCCAATTAAATGTGTTTTTCAAAATTTTGTAAGCAATCTATAAAATTTTAATCTTAGTCATAGCCTATAACTTTCATAAGCCTTTTATAACCTTCATAACCTTTATTAAGTAGTTGGTTAATGCTTCAAGAAAACCTTGTTAATCTGATGCTGGGGTTCATATGCTGGTCTTGCATCAGTGTGCCTTTGACATTAATTATTAATTTATAAAGAAACTGAACTTATTTTATCTCTTAAAATTGGTTCTTACAATCTCACATGACCACCTCTTCCACGATAGTCCCTGGGCCTTAAGGAGTGGAATGGCTTTAATTTCTGGCCCTGTGTCTCAGAAATTCATTTTATTTTAATTGGCTTCTTCTATGGGGCCTGAAGATAAGGTTTTAATTGTGCTCAGTGTTTAAGATTTAGCAGGACTTTGTGCCCTTTATAGACCCAGGATTCAAAGCCCTGTAACTTAAAGTCACAAGTACTTTAAAAGCATATACAGAAAGATACATGGATATAATAACCTTAAATTTAAAAAAAATCTTAATTTTTCTTAAGCAAATCAAACTTAATAATATGGCACAGAAATTATTTTGATAAAACTTATAAAAGCAAAAGAAAAAACCTTCTGTAGTACACAGGATATTATGATGAAAGAAAACATTTTCTTTAGACCTTTAAGGAAAAGTGCCTTTTAAAAGGGGAGACAAAGCCAAAAATTGCAAGGGGCAACAAAAGTTCACTGATTATAAGATCTCTTACAATTTATTAAGAGTGAATCAAGCAATTAAAATTTCATTGTTCTAACCAATAATTTAGTGTATAAGTGTTTTTTACATGAAGTTCAATCTCTAGAAATAACATTATAGTTTCATTTTAATTATAAACATTTCATCATATAAAAGATTTTTTTTAAATTAATCCTCGTGTTGTGACTTACACAGACCATTCCTGACATCCTTGGACTTTCTGCTTTGTCCTGAACAGCACTCTTTCTTAAGTATCCAGTCATTTTATTTTAGGACTAAATTTACGATACAAAATTCTTTCTCATATAAAATTGTTTCTCTTTAAGCTTTCTTACCCCAAAAACATACCTCTTTATTTTTATAATTTTCTCTACATCTTTCTTATTTCCTGGTTCCTTTACCTTATTTTATATATAATCTTTAAATATGCTTTGAATTAGGCAAAACTTGTTCACCTGTCCTAAAAAGAACACACCTTTTTAAGCAAGGGTATTTTCCTGAAATATATTATTATTGGAAAATACCCAAATAGTAAAATATTTATTATTCTATTTAATATACATTTATAGTCTAAATTATGACAAGCTTGTCTACAAGTATTTATTACATTACATTTACCTAATTTTTTATTTTAATTGTTTACCTAGATTGTTTATGAAAACTGCAATAGTCATTATTTAATGTTATGAAACTGCCGTTGCAAAATTATAACTGAGACAGTGAAAAAGATATGACCTAACTGACTCAATTTTGCTTCTAACTTCCAACCTGTCCTTGTTCATTCCTGGACTTTGGGAGGAACTTAGTTTATAGTTTAGCTTTAAACAAAGATGATAACAGTCCTTTCCTAAAACAAACCTCCTTACTCCCTGTGGACTAGACTGCCTAAAGCCTCAAGATTAGAAGTTATGGTAATTTTACTAAATAATTCAAGATGTAGCTATCTTCATTAAAGCAATATCATTGTCTTATTAATTAAAAATTACACAAGCAAAGATCATAGTGTCTTGACACCCAGAGTATTTGGCAGGGTTAAGTATGAAATTGCTTTATTAATAAATGCAAACAAAAAATGTATGCTGGCAATTCTTAAGACATTTGTAACATTACTTTATCAATAATTTTAAAGGTATCTTATTTATTAGAGATTTTACTTAATGTAAACTTGAAAAAGCATTTGACTAGTCTTTTCTTTTTCTGATAAAGTATTTGATTTAAGCACTTTTATTTTTCTTTAAGCCAATTACGTAGAGCTCTTTTATATATTTTCAGTAGTGAAACATTGTGTACACAACACATAAATACATAGATGTATTAGGCATGCCAATAGAAGTACATACTATAGATTCATAATGAACTGCCCCCCTTTTGTTCGTATTTTAGACTTTCAAATTCTTGATAACCTGTTTCACCACCCTAGGCAGTTTTCAAATAAGTAGCCTTAAATTTGCATATTGAAAGAAACAATTCAGGTGAAAATCATATAGCAAAATTTACATCATAAAATACAGAGAGAAAAAGTCTGGTGGTGCTAGAACAAGATGCTTTTATTTTTCTTTGAGCCAAATCAAACATAAAATTATAGAAATCTGTCATAGGATTGTATAAGGAGACCAATTTTATTTAGAGATGGACTACCTATCTATCTTTTAACTGGATCGCTGAGCTCTGGGCAGAGCCCACACTGAATCCTGGGTCTCCAAAAGTGGAGAATTATTTCGAGGTTAGATCACATGATGCTTTTACACTGCACATATATTTTTTTAACGAAGACTTTTCTAAGTATCTAAACTTCACTCTTCCTTAAAAACCCCAGAGTAGCCTCTTGCAATAGCTATTAATGAAGAAAACAGAATTCAGTCAAATGAGAAGAAAAAAATAACTTTTGTTCAAAAAAATACAAGATCCTAGGAGAGAAAAACAAAAACAAACACATGAAGGCCTTTTACATACAAACACACATGCATGCACACATACACACAAACACACATCTTGGATATTAGCTTTTGATGAAGCTGACTTCTAACCATTGAGCTCCTTTAAAAAAAAAATTACATTACTATATTTCAGCTAGGACAGATGGCTGTTATTTCAGAAGTACCAAGTATCAAACCAGAAAGGCCTTGAATTAGGAACCAAATCTATGCTGTCGTAGTGCAAAAAAAAGAAGGCAGAACTTTAGCTATCGAACTGTAGCATGGGGGGGACAGCCATTGCTTTCGGTTTGGCCTGCATAGCAAAAAGGTGCCCTTGTTATGTAAATAAAGCCCCTTATGTAGTCAAAATAAAAAATCTTTCCTTTTTGTTTCTTCTGTGGCCTTTTTTCCCTCCTCACTCTACCACATTTTTGTGTGTGTGTGAGGGCAGAATTCAGCCATTTTAGAGGTCTTGTTCCCTATAATTTGGAACGTTCTTTTAGATTTGAGCAAGGTGGATAGAGTTGGTCAAACCCATGGGAAAAGGATTGAAACAACAACAACAGAAACAAGCAATTAAAAAAAAAAGTTAAGTAAAACAAATGATCGCACGACTTATATGATTACTGAGTACTCTAATGGTAAGGAGAAATTAAGACCAGCTAGTTGTTAATGTTAACTTTAGACAAGACAAAACCCAGTTCAGTAACTGACCTAGGGATGGGTGTTAGGCTTTAGACTGCTCTCTACCATTCTAGAAGCAGGAATAAAATAATAATAAAATAAAATAAAATAAAATAAAATAAAATAAAATAAAATAAAATAAAAATAGAATCTCATTTTCCCTGTTGGAAGTGAGCTCAAACTCCATAAAGGAGTTACCTGCCTTCCACCATTATAGAAGCAGAAAAAATTTGCCTTCCTTGTGTTGGAAGCAAGTAAAACTTCAAAAAAGATAAAAGGAGTTGTACAGCAAAATAAACTGTAGATCTTGATCAAATTTGGAGAGATAGTAATTCTCGGAGGGGGGGGTGCTGTCAGACCTCAACAAATTGTCCTATTGATTTGAGCCATAAAGTTAGCTCACGCTGGTACCAAGCACCAATAGTTTTGTCAAAGGTTAGGGCACAGTTTGGTTTTATACATTTGAGAGAGATATGAGACATCAATCAATATATGTAAGAAGACCATTGGTTTGGTCTGGAAAGGTGGGACAACTCAAAGCAAAGGCAGAAAGACTCAAAGTGGGGAGGGGGCTTCCAGGTCACAGATAGGTGAGAAACAAATGGTTGCATTATTTTGCACTTTTGATTAGCCTTTCCAAAGGAGGCAATCAGATATGCATTTATCTCAGTGAGCAGAGGGATAACTTCAAATAGAATGGGAGGCAGGTTCTCCCTAAGAAGTTTCCAGCTTGAATTTTCCCTTTATCTTAGTTATTTTGGGGACCCAAGATATTTTTTAACACAGTATTCTTCAGGAATAAGTATGAAACTGCTTGACCAATAAATGGAAACAAAAATGCTGACAATTCTTAAGACATCTCTAATATTATTTTCCAATAATTTTAAAGCCAGTTTATGAAGATTTGGCTTAAGTCACACAAACTTGAAAAGCATTTGGGCTATTGTTTACTTAATTTATGAGTACTCCTTAACTTTAAGCCAATTTGGTAGCTTGTAGCCAAACACATAACAAAATATGTGTATGTACACATAAACACACACATGCACACATATACAAAGATCCTGTAGCTTTTACTTCAAAACTCTAGCAATGAGATATTAATACAAGCTTACCAATTTACAAAAACAAACAGAAGAAGATTAGATCCAAAAAATGATTTTTAACTCAGTAGAAATGTAACAGCAGATTTAAGCAGGCAGAAAGAAAAATATAAAAATAGAGAACTTAGGAACTCTGTAGTTGCAGGTCAAATTTTGGGCTCTGAATTTTTCCTTGATGTAAGTTGCACATCAGTTTAAAATGTGCACAACAGACCAAAATATGTAATAGAGGAAGTACTGGAAAACCTGGCATGCCCTGAAATTTTTCATTTTACACAAACACTTGCAAGTACAGGCATTATAAAACCAATGGGTTACCCAAAAATAAGTCATTCTCTTTGTTTTTTCTTATTCTCAGACTATTTGTTTCCCATATTTTTTCTGGTTTTTATTTATTTGTTTATTAAAAGGAGGAACTGAGTTTTTGCCTAGTGTTTAATGTGGTGGATCAATGTGTGCTTACTGTGTGTGGGACTCCACATTGTATCACCACTGATTTGTTACTGCCCTCTTACATGTCTTAGTTTCTCTCTCAGGAGGTCTAGCACCTCTAAGAGGGATCACAATACAGAGTGATCAACTCTTACATGTTTCCTGAAAGGGCCTTTTTAAACTAATTTTGTTTGCAGTTCCCTGTAGAGCCACTGCATATCATGGGAATTAAGCCCCCCGACATTCCCCACTTGGCCCACAGTCACCCAGGAATGCCTTTTGTCTGGAAGGAGAAAAATATCCTTTCACTTCAGAGCTAAGGAAGCTTACTCTCTTATTTATCTATAAAAATGACAGTACAGTTCCTCATGCAAATATGCAAACAAGCCAACTGACCTTAATTTGGGAAGAAAAATCAATGGAGAAGACTCATTAAAATGCAAAATTGAAACCAAACAGGATGCCTGAAGAGGGGTTGTTTGCCTGGTTTTTAGAAAAAGGCAATGGAGAAGATGCTTTAGAATATATCTCCAAGCCAGAATTAAGATCCTAAACAACAACTTCCTAGGAGGATAAGAAACAGCTCAAAATATGCCAAGAACCGTCAACCAAAGAAAGATCCAAGTCTCAGAAGGATTTACCAGTTCCACTTGAGGAGAAGCTCAAAGTCAGGTAGGCTTTCAGTGGGCCCCTGCTGGACTTTAGTTCAAAGTCTGAGCAACTCCTCTGGCATCCTGAGTCTTTTCTGAGGCCCCACGTAATTCTGTCATTAAATTATAATTGACAAAAATAGTGAAATTGTAAAATATTTGAAGACATTTATTCTGAGCCAAATATGAGTGACCAATGGTACAGCCCTCAGGAAATCCTGAGAATATGTGCCCAAGGTTGTCAGCATACTACTTGGCTTTACACATTTTAGAGAGACCTACGACATCCATCAATACATGTAGGATGTACTTTGCTGTGGTCCAGAAACTCAGGAAAACTGGAGGTGGGGTCTTCCAGGTCATAGGTAGATTCAAAGATTTTCTGAATGGCAATTGGTTGAAAGAATTAAGTTATTGTCTAAAGACTTAGGATCAATAGAAAGAAATATCTGGGTTAACATAAGGGGTTGTGGGGACCATGGTTTTATCATGCACATGAAACCTCCAGGTAGCAGGCTTCAGAGAGAATAGATTGTAAATGTCTGATATCAAAATTAAACACTCTGTTCTATCAGTCTTAAGGTCTGTGCTGATGTTAATGCTGGTCAGGTTTTTCTTAATTCCAAAAGGGAGGGGGGCATAAGGAAGCATATATGACTCTCTCATTCCCATCATGGACTGAATAAGTTTTTCAGGTTAACTTTACAATGCCCTTGGCAGAGAGGACAAGCCCATTCAGATGGTCAAGGGGGCTTAAAATTTTATTTTTGGTTTACAGTGACTTTCTTTGTTTAACGATTAAAACACAATGGTCAGAAATCAATAAATCATTTGAATGAAAATTGAATAAAAGCTATAAATGATCTTTCCATAGTTTGTTTTTTTAAAACTTTAAGTCATGCTATGTTAAATTAAGTAACAGATCATAATAACATTTCTGAGTCATTTATATTGTATAGAAAAGCTAACTATATTTAAATCTGTTCATAAATTGAAAACAACATCTTTCTAAAAATTATGAAATGGTTTACATCTACCAATACTGGTATGAAACAGTTCAATATTACTTGCTTCTTAGGTTCTTAACTGTAAATTAGGATTATTAGGGGTTTATATTGAAGTTTATATATAATTAAAACTATTAGATATAATAGAAACAATTCTATATACAGAGTAAATAAAAAAGTAAGATGCATTTTTGATTAAAAAAGCTAAAAAGGGTATCATTTTTCTCTTACATTAGAGAAAAATTTGTGTGGTAAAAATAACAAAGAGAAAAAATATTTTTTGCCTAAATTGTCCATATATATTAAAATATATACATGACAAAATAAAAGTTTAAGCAAGTTGTAAAAGGTTTACAGAAAATTAATCTCATGAAGGAAATTATGTGTGATGAAGTTCACTAAAATTAGAAGGGAATTATTTATAAGTTTCTATGAAAATTGAGCAATAATATCAAAATACACAAATGCAAAGCCATAGTCTTTGCCCCTGTGTCAGAACAACAGGGTTTTTTAGATCATCGATCTGCTTTTTAATTTAATCATTTTAAGAGGTTGTTAAAGGCTTAAGAAAATTTTAACTCCTGTGATCAAAGCTGACTTAAATTTGATGGATTTCTTTATCAGGTATTATTAAAATTAGTTTCCATATAGATATACACTAATATAAATGTAAAATTTGGTTTTCTTCTTTGCATAAGAATTTAATGTAGTATTAATAAGATATAGTAAAAGATTTGTTTAACTTTTGAGTAAATGACAGAAAAGGCAGGGAAAAGTTTGCATCATACTGTCTTTTTTAGGATTCTCAATTGCAAACAGTCTCTTCTCTATCAAAGAATAAAAGTTTTCACTTTATGAAATCTTTACATAATAATGTTCGATAAATAAATGACAGTTATATTCATTGATCTGTGGTTCTATTTTAATCATGTATTTTAGAACTTTTTTATTTTAACATTATTTTAAATATTTAATATTTGACATACTACCAAAAATTAAATTTCAAATTCTAAAATTTAGTCGTATTGACCCAAGCTAACTTGGACATAACAAGAACCCCTGGGTGACCAAGAGATACATACTAGACTTATTCAGTATGTTAAAATCATACGGAAAGACTTGTCAATTAAGAAATGGTGTTTTGCCAGGCACAGTGGCTCACAACTGTAATCCCTGCACTTTGGGAGGCCGAGGTGGGTGGATCACGAGGTCAGGAGATGGAGACAATCCTAGCCAACATGATGAAACCCCGTTTCCAGCAAAAATACAAAAATTAGCCCGGTGTGGTGGCGTGCACCTGTAGTCCCAGCTACTCAGGAGGCTAAGGCAGAAGAATCGCTTGAACCCGACAGGCGGAGGTTGCAGTGAACCGAAATCATGCCACTGTACTCCAGCCTGGGTGGCAGAGCGAGACTCCACCTCAAAAAAAAAAAGGAAATGGCATTCAACTTTCTTTGAGTTAATTTACATAAATGTGTAATCAACATGTGTTCCAAAATTGTAGGAAATTCCTAAATTTATGATATGTCTTGATATATGTCATCAGTCATAATTATCATTATTATAGTAAATTGATGTATGCCCCAGAAAAAAACAAATTCAGTCTTAAATTGTGTCTTTAACAATGGCTATTTTAAGCCACTTGTCATCCACAGATAATTATGGTTTTTCTTTAATTCTTATCAAAATTCAGTTTATAATCACCTTCAGTCCAAAATTTTCTTTTTCTTTGAAAAAATTTGTGAAAAGGACTCTGGCAATTATTCATGAATATGGGTTTCTGATAACTTACATGAAACTAAACTGATAGAAAACTGTAATCCTTTTTATAACATTTTGTGTAAAATATTGCTGATTCATTTTATATTTTGTTTTCCAGAGTCAAACATTTTTCTTTAGAGCTACGTATAGCTTACAGCAATTGAGTAAAGTATATTTTGTGAGAAAAGTTGAAACATTTACCTTCCTCTCTACCTGAATTTTGCAAAATTTGGAAACTATTCATGAGTATTCTTATATTGTGCCAATCTAGTTATTTAAATACGTTCAATTAAATCTGTTTTTTTTTGTAATAAAACACAATTGAAAACACTGGTTATTTTACCAACGCTTTAACTGGAATGGCTTATTTTCAGTTGCTAATAAACAGATTGCTTTGAGAAAATGAGGTTGACTTTGAAATAGGAAATTTTCCCTGACCTCTTCCCAGGGTGTAGGGGAGCTGGAGCGAAGTCACTAGGGCTAGCTGGCTTCTTAGGCTGGCTTCACTCACTAGGATCCACCCTTCAGGCAAGGGGAAGTGCAGCTGAGTTGTTGCAGGAGCCAAGCCGAGGTGAGTACTTCTGGGCACTGACAGGAGCAAACTCCATGCAGGCCCCGCGGTAGTGTCTTAGGGGAGCACCTTCAACCCCTAAAGCCCCAGAAGGAGTGTTAAAGTCAGCACTCTTTTAGCTTTGGCATCTGTGGATGGCTTAAGTGTTTAACAGCTTGGTGGACCCTCTGTCTTTTCACATGGACAGAGGATCAGTGTGACAGCCTTCTGCATCCTGAGCTCTTGTCTGGTGTCCAGAGAAAATCAGGTCACATGAATAAATTGAAGGATAGTAAATGCAGGGGATTTCACTGCCAATGGAAGTGGCTCTCAGTGGGAAGGGAAACTGGAAAGGAGATTGAGTGGGAAGGTATTCTTCCCCTGAAGTCTGGTCATCTCTGGCCAGACACTTTCTCAAAGTCCCACCATCAAGCCATCCCTCTGATGTCAAGCTGTTTCTCTCTGATGTCCAGCTGCTTCTCCTCTCGATGTTTGGCCACTTCTTCTCTCTGCTGGTGTGATCTTGGGAGTTTTTATGGGTACAGTATGGGGGACAGGGCAGGTAATGGGTGGTTTTGGAAAATGCCGCACTCAAGTGGGAACACAGGAATGCATTTTCTCACTTTGGGCTGTGGTTCCAGGCTTGAGAGTGGGGTCTTTTCTGCCTAGAAATTATCTGCCTCCTGTCTCTAGCAACTTGACTTTATAGAACCAATAAAAAGTCCTTTGAAAAGACTGGCCTGTTACCATGTCTATGTGCTTTCTTTATAAGCTTCCTGATCTTGCAGTAAGTGAAAAGTATTACTTCCTTACAATCCCAGGACACTCAAGGTATTTTGGGATCTTGAGCAGAGATAAACTCATTCAAATTATACAGGCATTCCAGGCACAGTCTCATGGTAAATTCTTGGCTTGGCTTCCTAACCTTGAGAGGCTTTTAAAAGTCTAATCTGAGATTCTTTATCAAAAATTTCCAGCAAAGCCAACTTAAAACTTATATGATCATTCAGCATTCTTTTTGCACTTTATGCAAATAATCAGGCCATGTATAATACTAAAACTTATCTTGCAAGTAAATTGGCCCTACTAAGATTCAACTTTGGTAAAAATGGGAAACTGGAAAGAGAAGCACTATGTTTCATAAAAAAACTATAGCACACTAGTTATTATTAGGTTCGTGCAAAAGTGATTGCAATTTCTGCTATTAAAATTAACAGCAAAACCTGCAATTACTTTTGCACCAACCTAATAAATTCCAGCTCTGACCATTGTTTTTGAGCTTTTATTACTTTCCTACAATTTTGACTAAATTCAGAATTATTTACTGGCTATATCATTGCTCTGAAGAAGAACCAGGTTTTAATTTTCTTCATGATGTTCTTAATTGACTCTCCAATGAAATACTTTTAGTTCTAGTGTACACATTCTCCTTTTGATTATAATCCTTATATGTAGTATAGTTCTACTATGTATCTCTCATTGTTTTACTTGTGAGAAACCAGAACTCATGGTATTCCAAAGACTAGAAATATTTCAACAAGAGACAACAGCTATATAAATCAGTGACTTGAATGTGGTCTAATTTATGCCATCCTGTGATGCCTTCCCAATTTGACTTTTGGTTTCCATACAATTGTTCACTGAGATGTATCTGTTCTCCTTGCCCCATGTAGTAAAGGATCTTCTGGGAAAAAGCCTTCTTAGCAATGTGAGACTAAATTCCTGGACATAAAAGGCCAAAATCATTTGAGTTTTTCTATGATTTTTTCTTCTAGAGACCTTGATTAAAATGGGAAAAATGAGAAAAGAAAAATAGCTCGGAGAAGTCTGACCTATGTGAGGTATAAAAAATTTATTAGGCTCAGAAAGACGTGTATGGAACTTCAGCCATTCTTCCCCACACCCCCATGCCCAGAAGCAATTGTTTAAAGGTAATTTTTGCCTAATTGCCTCATATATTATCTTCATGTTCCTGGAATTTGCAATTAAAAAGACAAGGTATGGCCAATCAATAGATTATGCTATTTTAATGTAAATTTTTGACAAACAACTTGAAAATCACCTCTTCTTTTTCTTTAATACCCCACTTGTAACTGCTGCCAATGCTATGCCCCCTTGTGGTCATTCTCAATCTTTTAGCTCAAATAATCTGTATAATTTATAATATTTTCTGTATTTCATTGTGTAACCTTGACACTAAGTGCCTAAGAACTAGGGTAGCGGATGTTGTGATTCTCAGTCCAAGGCCAAAGGCCTGAGAACTCATGGGTCTGCTGGTGTAAGTTCCTGTGTCCAAAGGCCACAGAGCCTGGAATTCTAATATTTATAGCTAGGTGAAGAAGAGTGTCATAGCTCAAGGAGAGAGAAAAAAGTTGTTTCTCCTCTGACTATTTTGTTCTATATGGGTTTCCAGCTGATTTGATGATGCACTCTGACATTGAGAAAAGATCTTCTCCATTCATTATACTGAGTCACATGCCAATCTTTTCTGGAAAGAATGTAGCATACACACTCAAAAATAATGCCTTAGGTATTCCTTAATCCAGCCAAATTGACACCTGAAATTAACTATCACAGGTGCTTTTAAAAGATTTACTCAGACTCCGTCTAGATCAATTAAATTGGAATCTCTGAAGCCTAGTGCCTGGGCATTAATATTTTTATTAAATCTCTTGGAGTAAGCCTAATGTACACACAAAATTGAAAACCACCACATCTAAGTAAGTCTGCAAATTTGTCAAAATTGGTTATTTTCCTAGGTCCCCAGTGTTCTCCTTCTCTAGGTCCTTCTGGTCACCTGGTAAACAACCAGATTAATTAATTTTGGAATAAACCATCTAAAAATGAAACTCAAACGGTAAAAATTATAGCACTGTGAGATCAGGGTATGAAACTATACTGATATACCCTAAAGCACTACACATTAGACTTTCGAAGCTCAGTTACTTCTCTGGTGCTTCTTAATCTTGTCATCCAAATGAGTCACTGTCTTATCTGTCTATGTTTAAGAACCCAGGCCATAAGGAAAATAACTGGTAAGCCACACTGTTCTACTCTGATGCAAGGGAGGTATCCTCTGCTGCGGAGTTGTTCTTTCTAAGTCAGTTGCAAGCATTTTTTTTTAGATAAACTTTATTTTTAGAGCAGCTATGTGTTCAGAGTAAAATTGAGTAAAAAATACAGAGATTTTCTATAAACTTCTTGCCCCCTCAAATGCACAGCTTCCCTACATTATCAACATCCTCCATCACAGTGGTGCATTTGTTACAACTGGTATAACTCCACTGAGACATCATTATCACCCAAAGTTTATATTTTACATTAAGATGTTGTACATTCTACAAGACTTGACAAGTATATAACACATGTATCCATCTTTATAGTCTCATACAAAGTGTCTTCACTTTCCTAAAAATCTTCTGTGCTTTGCCTGTTTCTCCCTCTCTCCCTGAAATCCTGGCAAATCTGATCTTTTTACTGACCCATTAGTTTTGTTTCTCCAGAGTGTCATATAGTTGGAATCACACTTTTTGGAATTTTCAGGGTTTTTTTCTTTTTTCTTTTTTTTTGAGACAGAACCTTGCTCTGTCACCCAGGCTGGAGTGCAATGGCGCAATCTCGGCTCACTGCAACCTCCACCTCCAGGGCTCAAACTATTCTCCTGTCTCAGCCTCCCGAGTAGCTGGGATTACAGGTGCCTGCCACCACGCCCAGTTAATTTTTGTATTTTTAGTAGAGATGGGGTTTCACCATGTTGGTCAGGCTGGTCTTGAACTCCTGACCTCAGGGATCACTGTCCACCTCGGC
This sequence comes from Pan paniscus, assembly GCF_029289425.2. NCBI lineage: Eukaryota > Metazoa > Chordata > Mammalia > Primates > Hominidae > Pan > Pan paniscus. The sequence goes on from NC_073272.2 coordinate 82,145,983, forward strand.
CTCCCAAAGTGCTCATATTATAGGTGTGAACCACTGTGCCTGGCCTTCAGATTATTTTCTTTTGTTTAGTAGTATGTTTTTAAAGTTTTCTCCATTTTTTTTTCATGGCTTGTTAGATCATTTCTTTTTGGTGCTGAATATTTCATTGTCTGAATGTACCACAGCTTATTTATTTGTTTATTTAGTTAATTAATTTATTTATTTTGAGATGGATTCCCATTCTGTTGCCCAGGCTGGAGTGCAGTGGTGCGGTCTCGGCTCACTGCAACATCTGCCTACCAGGTTCAAGGGATTCTCCTGCCTCAGCCTCCTGAGTAGCTGAGATTACAGGCAACTGCCACCACCCCCAGCTAATTTTTGTATTTTTAATAGCAATGGGGTTTCGCCATGTTCATCAGGCTGGTCTCAAACTCCTGGCCTCAAGTGATCCACCCTCCTTGGCCTCCCAAAATGCTGAGATTACAGGCATGAGCCACTGTGCTCAGCCTACACAGCTTATTTATTTATTCAGCTACTGAGGGACATCTTGGTTGCTCCCAAGTTTTGGCAATTATTAATCAAATTGCTACAAATAATTATATGAAGTTTTTGTTGTGTATGTTAGTTTTCAACTTATTTCGATAAATACCAAAATGTGCAATTGCCAAATGGTATGTGCTATAGACTGAATGTTTGTGTCCCCTGACAATTAATATGTCAAATTCTAATCCCAATGTGATGATATTTAGAAGTGGGGCCTTTGGGAAGTGATTAGGTCATGAGGGTGGAACCCTCATAAATTGGATTAATACCACTATAAAAGAGCCCCCAGAGAAGAGTGTGTGTTGGGGAAATGTGAGGAGAGGCAGGCTAATGAGTACAAGCAACTAGATGGAAGGAATAAGTTCTAGTGTTTGATAGCACACTAGGGTGACTATACTTAACAGCAGTATATTGTATGTTTCTAAGTAGCTAGAACAAAGACTTGAAATATTCCCAACACAAAGAGATGATAGTTGTTCAAAATGATGGATATCCTAAAAGCCCAGGTTTAATCATTGCATATCCTATGAACATATCAAAATATCACAGGTATCTCAAAAATATGTACAAATATTATGCATCAATTAAAAAATTTTAAAAGACCCTTGAGAGGTTACTTGCCCTTTCTGCCATCTGAGGACACAGCAAAAAGATGGTCATCTATGAACCAGGAAGCAGACTCCTAGAAGACACAAAAATATGCTAGCACCTTAGTTTTCGGAACTATGAGAAATAAATACTTGTCTATAAGCCACACAGTATGAAAGTCTATTATATCAGCCCAGAAAGACTAAGAGTACGGTAAGAGTATGTTTAGTTTTGTGAGAAACTGCCTGTCTTATAAAGTGCTTGTACCATTTTGTATTCCACCATCAATGAACAATAATTTCTTTTGCTCAACATCCTCACCAAAATTTAGTCAATGTCCTGGATTTTCCATATTTTAATAGGTTTGTAATGGTATCTCATTGTTATTTCAATTTGCAGTTTAATAGTAATAAGTGATGTTGAGCATCTTTGCATGTGCTTATGTGCCGTCTGTATATCTTCCCTTGTGATGTATCTGTAGAGGGATTTCCCCCGTTTTATAATCAGGTTGTTAGTTTTCTTATTGTTGAGTTTCAAAGGGCATTTATATATTTTAAATAAGAGTGTTTTATCATATATTTTTTCCAAATATTTTATCCTATTTAGTGGCTGACCTCTCCTTTTCTTGTCGTTGTCTTTTATGGAGCAGTTTTTAAGTGAAGTCCAGCTTATCATTTCTGTCATAGATTATGCTTTTGATACTTTATCTGGAAAATTATTGCTAAACACAAGGCCTTCTAGATTTCTTTCTTTCTTTCTTTCTTTCTTTCTTTCTCTTTCTTTCTTTCTCTTTCTTTCTTTCTTTTCTTTCTTTCTTTCTTTCTTTCTTTCTTTCTTTCTTTCCTTTCTTTATCTCTCTCTCTCCTTCCTTCCTTCCTTCCTCCCTCCCTCCCTCCTTTCTTTCTCTCTCCCTCCTTCCCTCCCTCCCTCCTTCCTTCCTTTCTTTCCCATTCTGTTGCCCAGGCTGGAGTGCAGTGGCACGATCTCAGCTCACTGGAATCTCCACCTCCCGGGTTCACGCGATTCTCCTGCCTCGGCCTCCTGAGTAGCTGGTACTACAGTTATTATTAACCCTTAATAATCCTAATTTCCAGTTAAGAACCTAAGAAGCAAGTAATTTTGAACTGTTTCATACCAGTATTTGTAGATATAAACCATTTCATAATTTTTAGTAGAGATGGGGTTTTGCCACGTTGGCCAGGTTGGTCTCAAACTCCTGATCTCAAGTGATCTGCCCACCTATGCCTTCAAAAGTGCTGAGATTACAGTGGTGAACCACTTTGCCCTGCCTAGATTTTCTTCTATATTATCTACTAGGGACTTTACAGTTTTGTGTTTTACATTTAGTTCTATAATTTATTTGAGTGAATTTTGTGATGGATGTAAAGTCTGAGTCTAGATTCTTTTTTTTTTCACATGTGGATGTCCAGTTGTTCTAGCATCATTAGTTAAAACATTTATCTTTGCCCTATTGTATTGCCTTTGCTTCTTTTTACTGAGACAACAACTATTAATCAAAATAATTGTTTTTCCCAAGCTTTATTGAAGAATAATTGCCAAATAGAAGTGTTATATAATTAGATATACTTTAAGCTTTGATATATGTATATGTCGTGAAATGATTACCAGAATCAAGAAAATTAGCATATGCATCACCGCACACGGTGGTAAGAACAGTTAAGATCTACTCTCTTAGCAAATTTCAAGTATGCAATACATTATTTTTAACAAAAGTCAGCATACCACACATTACATTACTAGAAGCTATTTATCAACAATAAACTGCCAGTTTGTACTCTTTAACCAATGTATTCCTAATTCCCCAATCATTATCCCAGCAAACAACATTGTAAATTCTGCTTCTATGAGTTCATCTTTTTTAGATTCTACATATAGGTAAAATCATGCATTATTTGTCTTTCTATGCCTGGCTTGCTTTACTTTGCATAATGTTCTTCAGTTTCATCCATCTTGTCACAAATGGGAGAATTTCCTCCTGTTACTATTTTTTTCATGCATTTTACTTCCTTTGCCTATATAATTAGGGGTGAAATAGCTGGATCAGAGGGTAGTCATTTTACTAATTTTTGGAGAAACTTTTATAGTGTTTTCCATAATGGCTGTACCAATTTACATTCCCACAAACAATGTACAAGGGTTCCCATTTGTCCAAAAATTTATAAGTGAGATTTAGTTAATCTAAAGAGCTTTTGCACAGCAAGAGAAATTTTTAGCAGACTAAACAGACAACTCACAGAATGAGATAACATATTCACAAACTATATGTCTGACAAAGGTCTAATATGCAGAATCTATAAGGAACTTAAATAAATTAACAAGAAAAAAAACAGCCCCATTAAAAAGTGGGCAGAGGACATAAACAGACCCTTCTCAAAAAAAAAATACAAACAGCAAACATATGAAAATGTGCTCATCATCACTAATCATCAGAGAGATGCAAAGCAAACCACAATGAGATACCATCTCACACTAGTCAGAATGGCTTTTGTTATAAAGTCAAAAAATAACAGATTTTGGAGAAGGTGTGGAGAAAAAGGGACACATATATACTGTTTGTGGTAATGTAAATTAGTCCTGCCACTGTAGAGAGCAGTTTGGAGATTTCTCAAAGGACAAAAATTTGAACTTCCATTTAACCCAGCAATCTCATTACTGGATATATTCCCAAAGGAAAATAAATTTTTCTTCCAAAAAGACACATGCACCTGCATGTTCATAGTACTTTTTGCAATAGCAAAAACAAGGAATCAACCCAGGTACTCATCAACAGTGGACTGGATAAACAAAAGGTGATAAATACACATCGTAGAATACTATGTCACCATAAAAAAGAAAAAAAATATTTTCTTTGCAGCAACATGGATGTAGCTGAAGGCCATTATCCCAAGCAAACTAATGCAGAAATAGAAAAGAAAATACCACATGTTCTTATAAGTGGGAGCTAAACATTGGGTAGATAGACATAGTGATAGGAATGGTAGACACTGGGGGAAGCTAAAAGGAGGGAGAGGGAGGGGGGCAAGAGCTGAAAAACCACCTGTTGGATACTATGCTCACTACTGGGTGATGGGTGCAGTTGTACCTCAAACTTCATCATTGTGCAATATACCTTGGTACTGCACATGTACCCCCGATTCTAAAATAAAAGTTGAAAAAAAAGAACCTCCCTTTGTCCATGTCCTCACCAACACTGATTATTTTTTATCTTTTTGATAATAGTAATTCTAAGAAGTATGAGATATCATACTATTTATTGTTTTAATTTACAGTTTCCTGGTAATTAGGGATGTTGAACATTTTTTTTTTATATATACCTGTTGGCCATTTGTACTTCTTCTTTTGAGAAATGTCTATTCAGGTCCTTGTCCTATTTTGTAATCATGTTATTTGTTTTCTTGTTTTTGAGATGTCTGAGATCTTTACTTTTTTTATATTAACCCCTTATCATATGTATGGTTTGACAACATATTATCCCATTCTGTAGGTTTCTTTTCACTCTGCTGATTGACTTTTTTTCCGTGCATAAGCTTTTTAGTTTGATGCAGTCTCATTTGTCTATTTTAGCTTTTGATGCCTGTGTTTTTGGTGTCATATTCAAACAATAATTGCCCAGTTCAATGTCAATAAGCTTTCTCCCTATACTTTGGTTTTTGTAGTTTTAAGTTGTATGCTTAAGCCTTTGATACAGTTAATTTTTGTGAATGGTATAAAATAAGATTCTAATTTCATTTTTCTGTATGTGGATACTCAGTTTGCCAAACACCATTTATTGAAGAGATACTTTTTTCCCCATTGTGTGTTCTTGGTAACTTTGTCAAATATCAGTTGTTGATAATTGTGTGGATTTATTTCTTCACTCTTTATTCAGTTCCATTGGTTTATATGCTTGTTTTTATGCCAGTACCATTGTGTTCTGATTATTATAACTTTATATTATATTTAGAAATCAAGTAGTGTGATCCTTCCAACATTGTTATTCCTCTTCAAGATTGCTCTAGCTGTTTTGGTCTTTCGTGATTCCATACTAAATTTAGTGCAGTTTTACTGTATGTAAAAATTGTCATTAAAATTTTGATAAGGATTGTATTAAACCTATAGATTCTGTTGGATAGCATAACAATTTTAACATTATTAATTATTCCAATCCATTAACACAAGACATCCTTCCATTTATTTATGTCTTCTTCAATTTTCCTTATTAATATCTTAGTTTTCAGAGTACAGATCTTATATGTCCTTGGTTAAATTTTTTTCTAAACATTTTATTCTCCCAATGCTATTAAAGGGGAATTGTTCTTTTAATTTTGTGTATGGTTTATTGTTAATGTATAGAAATGCAACTGTATCTTGTATGTTAGTTATGTGTCATATAACTTTACTGCATTTATTAGCTCTAACAGTTTTTTAGTTGAGTCTGATTATATATATATATGACATCTGTTTACAGAGATGATTTGACTTCTTAAAAATTAACTGCTTAAGCTGCATCTCGAAGATTCTGGTACATTGCCTTTTTGTTCTCATTGGTTTCAAAGAACATCTTGATTTCTACCTTAATTTCATTATTTACCCAGGAGTTATTAAGGAGCAAGTTTTTCAGTTTCCATGTAGTTGTGTGGTTTTGAGTGAGCTTCTTAATCTTGAATTCTAATTAGATTGTGTTGTTGTCTGAGAGCCTGTTATGATTTCAGTTATTTTGTGATTCCTGAGGAGTGTTTTACTTCCAATTACGTGATTGATCTTAAAGTGCCATGTGGCACCAAAAATAATGTGTATTCTGTTGTTTCTGGGTGAAGAGTTCTGTAGATAATTATCAGGTCCACTTGATCCAGTGATGAGTTCAAGTCCTGAATATCCTTGTTAATTTTCTGTCTTTATGATCTGTCTAATATTGATGATGAGGTGTTAAAGTCTTCCACTATTATTGTGTGGGAGTCTAAGTCTCTTTGTAGGTCTCTAAGGAACTTGTTTTATGAATCTGGGTGCTCCTGTGTTGGGTCCATAATTATTTAGGATAATTAGCTTTTCTTGTTGAATTGATCCTTTTACCATTATGTAATGTCCTTTTTTTTTTCTTTTTTGATCTTTGTTGGCTTAAAGTCTGTTTTGTCAGAAAATAAGATTGCAACCCCTGCTTTGTTCTGCTTTCCATTTGCTTGGTAAATTTTCCTGCACCTTTTTATTTTGAGCCTATGTGTGTCTTTGCATATGAGATGGGTTTCTTGAATACAGCACACCAGTGGGTCTTGACTCTTTGTCCAGCTTCCATTCTGTGTCTTTGAATTGGTACATTTAGCCCATTTACATTTAAAGTTAATATTGTTATGTGTGAATTCAATCCTGTCAGCATGATGCTACCTGGTTACTTTTCAAACTTTTTGATGTAGTTGTTTCATAATGTTATTAGTATTTGTATTTCAGTGTGTTTTTGTAGTGGTTGGTAATGGTTTTTCCTTTCCATATATAGTGCTTCCTTCAAGACCTCTTGTAAGGCAGGCCTCGTGGTGGTGAATTCCCTAAGCATTTGCTTGTCAGAAAAGTATTTTATTTCTCCTTCTCTTATGAAGCTTAGTTAGGCCAGATATGAAATTCTGGGTTGGAAATTCTTTTCTTTAAGAATGTTGAATATTGGCCCCCAATCTCTTCTGGCTCGTAGGGTTTCTGCTGAGAGGGTCACTGTTAGTCTGATGGGTTTCTCTTTGTAGGTGACCTGGCCTTTCTCTCTGGCTGCCCTTAATATTTTTTACTTAATTTCAACCTTGGAGAACCCGATGATGTTTCTTATTGTTGATCTTCTCATGGAATATCTTACTGGGATTCTCCGGATTTCTTGAATTTGAATGTTGGCCTGTCTTGTTAGGTTGAGAAACTTCTCCTGGATGACATCCTGAAGTATGTTTTCCAGCTTGATTCCATTCTCCCAGTCTCTTTTAGGTATCTCCATTAGACATAGGTTCAGTCTTTTTACATAATTTCATAGCTCTTGGAGGCTTTGTTTGTTCCCTTTCATTCTTTCTTTTCTAATCATATCTGCCTGTCTTATTTCAGCAAGATAGTTATCAAGCTCAGAAATTCTTTCCTCTGCTTGGTCTATTTAGTTATTAATATTTGTGGTTGCACCGTGAAGTTCTCATGTTGTATTTTTCAGCTCCATCAGATTGTTTATGTTCCTCTCTAAACTGGTTACTCTGGTTAACAGCTCTTGTAATGTTCTTCCATGGTTCTTAACTTCTTTGCATTGGATTAGAACATGCTCCTTTAGCTAAGCAAAGTCCATTATTACCCACTTTTTGAAGCCTACTTCTGTCAATTCATACATCACTGCCTTGAACCAGTTCTGTGCCTTTGCTGGAGAGGTGTCGCAAATATTTGGAAGAGAAGAAGCACTCCGACTTTTTGAGTTTTCAGCATTTTTTTGATGAATCTTTCTCATGTTTGCAAGTTTATCTAGCTTCAATCTTTGATGCTGCTGATGTTTGGATGGAGTTTTTGTGGGGACTTTTTGTTGATGCTGTTGTTGCTTTCTGTTTGTTTGTTTTTCTTTTAACAGGCCCCTCTTCTTTAGGGCTGCTACAGTTTGCTGGGGGTCCACTCCAGATCCAATTTGCCTGGATCCCTCCTGCCCCTGGAGGTATCAGCAGTGGAGGCTGCAGAACAGCAAAGATGGCCACCTGCTCCTTCCTCTGGGGTCTCTATTTCAGAGGGGCACTGACCCGATGCCATTGGAAATGCTCCTGTATAAGATGTCCAGCAACCCCTCCTGAGAGGCACCCTGTCAGGAGGCACAGGATCTGGGATCCACTTAACAAAGCACTCTGGCTGCCCCTCGGAGGAGGGGTTGCACTGTGCTGGGGGGAGTCCCACTCATCTGGACTGCCCAGATTAATCAGAGCCAGCAGGGGGAAAGACTAAGTATGGTGATCTCTGGAGACTGCAGCCACCCCTCCCCCAGGGACTCAGTCTCATTGAGGTTAGAGTTCTGTACTGAAATCCCTGGCTGTAGTTGCTGAAATTCCTCCAGGGAGGCCCCTCCAGTGAGGAGGGATGAGCCAGGGTCTGTCCTAAAGAGGCAGTCTGGCCACAATCTGCCACAACCACTGTGCTACATTATGGAGAATTCCTCCTGGATCCAAACTGTCTATCTTCCTGGCACCAGCAGGAAAAAACAGCAGACTGGAGCTGCAGTGATGGCCACTGCCCCTTCCCCCAGAAGCAAAGTCATCTTAGGCAGCAGGCAGCCACAGTAATGATGGCTTCCCCTCCCCCAGGAGCTCAGTAGTCTTAGGCAGTCTCCAACTGAGTGGCCACTGAGAACCTGCCCAGCTCTGTGCTTGGGATCCAAGGCTCTTTGCATGGGCTCACAAGGGGGATCTCCTGATCTGTGGGTTGCATGGATCCATGGAAATAGTGTGATCTTCCAGGCAGCATAGCACAATCACTCACTGCCACCCTTGGCTACGGGTGGGAGATCCCCTTGCTCCATGTGTCTCCCAAGTGGGCCATTATACCACCCTGCATTTCCTTGCTCTCCATGGGTTGCACCAACTCTGTCTAGTCAATCCCAGTGAGAGAACCTGGATACCTCAGTTGCTGGTGCAGGATTCACCGGCTGTTTTTGTTCTCTGTGGGAGCCTCCAAGCACAGCTGTTTTAGTTGACCATCTTGACACCTCCCCCTGTTAATCTTTTCTATTGTTTTTCTAGTTTCTATTTTATTTGTTTGTTGGTCTTTTTATTTCCTTCATTTTCTGTTAAATTTGCTCTTACTTTTTTGGTAGTGCCTTGAGGTACAATGTGAGGTTCTTTATTTGATATGTTTGTTTTTACTTAAAGTAGGTCCTTATCGAGAATCACCTCCCTCTTAGAACTGGTTTTGCTACTTTCTACAAGTTTTGGTTTTGGTGTTCTGTGTTTTCATTTTGTTTTACACAATTTTTTTTTTTATTTCTGTTTTAATTTATTTTTGGCCCATTGGTGGTTTAGTTTCTACCATTGTGCTGTTTAATTTCCACATATTTGTGAATATTTCAATTTTCCTCTTCTGACATGTTTTTAAAATTTTCATACCATTGTGGTTGGAAAAGTTACTTTATATGATTTCAATCTTCTTTAATTTTTTAAGACATGTTGTGACCTAACATATGGTCTATAATGGAGAATGTTCCATGTGAACTTGAAAAGAATGTGCATTCTGTTGCTGTTGGATAGAATGTTCTCTACATTTCTGCTAGGTTTATTTGATCTAAAATATTCCTCAAGTCCACTGTTTCCTTATTTATTTTTTGTGTGGAGGATTTATCCATTGTTGAAAGTGGGATACTAACATCCTCCATCATTGTTTTATTGACATCTATTTCTCCCTATAGTTTTCTCAATATTGTTTATATATTTAGATACTCCAATGATGGGTGACTATACACTTACAATTGTTATATCTTCTTGATTAACAGACTCCCTTGTTATTATAAAATGACCATATTGTGACAGTTTTTGATTTAAAGTCCGATATGGTTAGAATATTTGTCCACTCCAAATCTCATGTTGAAAGCTAATGCCCAGTGTTGGAGGTGAGACCTAGTGGGAAGCATTTGGTTCATGGGGCAGATTGTTCACAAATGGATTGTTGCCTGCCTCACAGTAATGAGTGAGTTCTCACTCTATGAGTTTATGGAAGAACTGATTGTTTGAAAAGAGCATGGTACCTTTCTTCTCTCTCTTGCTCTCTCTCCTGACATTTGACAGGCCTGCTCCCGCTTCACCTTCCACCCTGAGTAAAGGCTTCCCAAGGGCCTCACCAAGAAGGCTTGTACAGCCTGCAGAACTGTGAGCCAAATAAACCTTTCTTTCTTATAAATTATCCAATCTTAGGTATTCCTTTGCAGCAATGCAAAATGGACTAATATAACGTCTAATTTTCTGAAGTAAGTGTAGCTATCCCTTCTCTTCCTTGGTTTTCATTTGCGTGATATATTATTTTTGTTTCCTTACTTCTAGCCTATATCTGTCCTTCAAGCTAAAATGAGTTTCTTGTAGGCTGCTGATATGGTTTGGGTATTTGTCCCCTCAATACCTCATGTTGGACTGTAATCTCCAGTGTTGAAGTTTCGGCCTAGTGGGAGGTGTTTGGGTCATGGAGGCAGATCCCTCATGAATGGTGTGGTTCCCTCTCTGTGGTAATGAGTTCATGTGAGATCTGATTGTTATAATATCTGGGACTTCTGCCCACTCGCCTTTCTCTCTCTCTCGCCATCTCACATGTCTTCTCCCCCTCCACCTACTGCCAGAAGTAAAAGCTTTCTGAGACCTCACCAGAAGCCATGTAGATGTTGATGGCATGATTATACAGCCTGCAGAATTGTGAGCCAAATGAAAGTCTTTTCTTTATGAATTACTAAGCCTCAGATATTCCTTTCTAGCAATGCAAAATGGACTAATACAGCTGCATATAATTAGGTCTTGTTTTCTTTATCTATTCATCCACTCTGTATTTTTTGATTGATTAGATAACTTAATTCATTTACATTAAAGTCATTATTGATAGACAATACTTACTACTGCCTTTTTATTGATTGTTTTCTGACTGTTTTATAGTTGGTGTCTTTGTCTCTTGCTGTCTTTGTGATTAGATAATTTTTTGTAGTTGTATTATTTGATTCCTTTGTCTTTATCTTTTGTGTGTCTACTATGGGTTTTCTTTTCTTTGTGATTACCATATGGTTACATAAAACATCTTATAGTTATAATCGTCTATTTTACAATGATAACAACTTAACTTTGCATACAAAATGTCTATATTTTAACTTCTTTCCCCACAGGTTATGTTGTTGATGTCACAATTTACTTATTATTATTTTTTTCTTTTTGAGATGGAGTCTTTCTCTGTTGCCTAGGCTGGAGTGCCATGGCATGATCTTGGCTCACTGCAACCTCCGCCTCCAGGGTTCAAGTGATTCTAACACCTTAGCCTCCCCAGTAGCTGGGATTACAGGCACCTGCCACCACACCTGGCTAATTTTTTTGTGTATTTTTAGTAGAGACGGGATTTCACCATGTTGACCAGGCTGATCTCGAATTCCTGACCTCAAGAGATCTGCCTGCCTTGGCCTCCCAAAGTTCTGGGATTATAGGCATGAGCCACTGTGCCTGGCTTAATTTACTTATTTTTATATTGCATTTACATTAATAAATCATTATAGCTATAGTTATTTTTAATACTTTTGTCTTTTCTACTAGAGTTACAAGTGATTTACACACCATTACAGTATTAGAGTGTTCTGAATTTGACTATATTCTTACTTTTACAGAGGATTTTATACTTTCTATATTTTCTTATTGTTACATAGCAGTCTTTTGTTTCAACTTGAAGAACTCAAATTTAGCACTTCTTCCAAGCAGTCTACAGTTAATAAATTGTCTGAGTTTTGGTTTGCCTGGAACAATCCTTATCTTTCTCTTCATTCCTGACAGGCTTGTCAGATATAGTACTCTTAATTTTGATGGTTATTTTTTTCCTTTCATTCTTTTGAATTGAATATATCCCTTCACTCTATCCTTTAGCACAGTTACCTTCTGAAATTTTCTGTTTATTGTCTTATGAGGATTTTCTTGTATGGGATAAGTTACTGTTTCCTTGCTGCTTTCAAATTTTCTCTTTGTCTTTTACTTTTGAGAATTTTATTATAATGATTTTTGGTGAAGATATATTTATGATTAATCTACTTAGTGTTCTTTGCACTTCATGGATCTGTATTTTTTTTACCCTCTCCAGATTTGGGAAATTTTCTGTAATTTTATTAAAAGTAAGCTAATGTTCCATCTTTTTTCCTCCCCCTTCTGAGACTTCTATAATGTATATGTTGGTTTGCATTATGGTGTTCCATATATTCCAAAAAGTTTTTCACTTTTTTTCTTCTTCTTTTTTTCTTTTTGTTCATCTGACTTAGTTTTTTCAAGTAATATCTCTTTGAGCTCATTGATTCTTTTCTCTGCCTGACCAAGCTTCCTATTGAGGTTTTCTATAAAATATTTTAGTTCATTGTGCTCCTCAGTTCTGGAATTTCTGTGTCTTTTTATGGTTTCTAGCTATTTGTAAAACTTCACATTTCTTTTAACTGTTTAGTTGTCTATCCATGTTCTCTTGTATCTCATTGAACATTGTTAAGATGCTTATATTGAATTGTTTGTCAGAAAATCTTTTGATCTTCATTACTTTAGGGTAACTTACCAGTGCTTTATTTTATCCCTTTGGTTGTGTCATGTTTCTCCAACTTTTTGGTAATTTTTATAACCTTGTCTTGATGTCTGCACATTTGAAGGAGTAGGTACCTTTTCTCATCTTAACAAACTAATTTTGGCAGAAAAAATCCCTTCACCAGTAAGCCCATCCAGAGATTCTGGATGGGTCAGTTAGTAGAGTTCACATGCACACCTGCTACTGGAGTGCTCAGGTAGGCTGGCCTGGTGTGTGGGTCAACTCTGGGGCAGATTCATCACCTGGGTCCAAAGGGCCCAGTCTGGTGCTTGAGTCCCCTGTGGTAGGCCTGGAGCTTTGGTTTGTGTGAGCAGGCCTGAAGTCTTGTTGCACAAATGTGGGCCTAGAGCTTGGATCTGCAAATGTTGGCCTGGATCATGGATCCGTGGGGGACATATTAAAGCCTGGGTCCATGGAGGCTGAACTAGCATTGTCATCATTCATGGGCTTGTCTTGCACTTAGATCCATTGGCCTGAAATTGGGGTGGGCCTAGAGCTTGAGTCCATGAGGGTGAGCCTGGGTTCATAAAGGCTGGCCTGAAGCTGGGGACAACGGAGGCTGGCTTATGCTGGGGTCTTTGATGAAGTTGTGTGCTCATTTCACTCTCCTTCCCCAATGGAGAAGGTATCTCTTTCTGCATTGTGCTATGTGGATTTCAGGGAGGCGTGGCACAGATAATGTGAAACTATCTTTTCTACTCTCTTCAACACATATTTTCATACTTCTGTACTCTAAACAAGTGCTGTAATCTCTCATCTGATTTCCTTAGCTTTGTGAAGGTATTTTAGTGCATGGCTGGTTGTTCATTTGATGGCTTTGTGAAGAAACAAGTCCTGGAAGCTTTTATTCTGCCATCTGCTGATGTCACTACTCTCCAAATAAATCTGCAATGTGCTAATCAAAATCACCTTTGTATTTGGGAAGCATTGCTCTGGAGCTGTATCATAGAACAGCTCTGCCTCTAAATCCTGAATGATGAGGAATATAATATAATAAGATTGCAATTGGATTAACTACTTTCAAGAACATTCTAAATGAGGTATTCCTTTTCCTCCTGATTGACATCAGGGAAAAAGGTTTTTGCTTTTAAGAATGTCTTAATCTGACCAGGCACAGTGGCTCACGCCTGTAATCCCAGCACTTTGGGAGGCCAAGGTGGGCAGATCACGAGGTCAGGAGATTGAGACCATCCTGGCTAACATGGTGAAACCCCATCTCTACTAAAAATACAAAAAATTAGCCAGGCGTGGTGGCGGGCGCCTGTAGTCCCAGCTACTCGGGAGGCTGAGGCAGGAGAATGGCGTGAAGGCGGAGCTTGCAGTGAGCAGAGATCTCACCACTGCACTCCAGCCTGGGTGACAAAGCAAGACTGTGTCTCAGAAAAAAAAAAAAAAAAAAGAATGTCTTAATCTAATATTGAGACAGATTGATTGCCAAATAAAAGCGCCTACTTTTCTAGCCCTCTCTTTGTCTATGCCCTTGGCAGGTAATTTTGTCTCATTTTCTTCAAGTGATGTAATTCCACCACACTCACTAAAACTGGACTGGTTTTGTGACTTTCTTTGGTCAACAAAATGAAACAGAAATAAAAATGTACCAGTCCAGAACCTAGGCTTCAATAGGCTTTGCATAGACCTGACTCTGTATGGAAACACCCCCAGGCTAGTCTGATAGAGATTGAGAAACTCTAAGAAACAGTGTTATTAATCCTAGGCAAGGTTCAAAGTGACCTGCAAGGTGACTACAGACACATGACAAAATCCAGTTGAAATCACTCAGTCTTGACCCTTATCAGCAGAGCTACCTAGCCAATCTGTAGAGTTGTAAAAAATCACCCATTTTTGTTGTTTTAAAACACTAAGTTTTGAAGAGTTTTGTTATGCCATAGTAGTTAGCTGATAAAAATGTCTTTAGAGTGATAACTTATATACAGAGTACACAGTACAATTTGAATGTCACTGAGATAAGGGTGTTACTCTTAATTATATCTTCCACTGGGGTCTGCAATGATTATTTGGATTACACTTATCACTCACCTGTCTGCCCCTTGTGACTAATCTGAAGGAAAAAAAAAAGAATGCTAATTTGGAATTTCTATATTTGTCATTATGACCCATTAAAATTAGTGGAGAAAAATGAGTCCATCTTTACTATCATATCTCTGTAGTACTTGGCATATAATTGGTACTCAGTTATCTTGGAAAACATTCTAGTTAGATCATGTCCAAATACTTTTCTAAGAGACTTTCCAAAGACCCTCTTTTTCTTCTCGCCTCCAAGTTCGTTGTTAAACTACATTTTATTTGTTTAACAAAATGTACTCCCTGTGGAACAACTTGGATTGCAGAGCTCTTCCAGAAGGTGCTGACTTCAGCTCTGTATTTGTTCTCTTTCTTCAGAACCATGCCCTTTGGAGCTCTGATTTGGGCAAGCTGACAAAGACCTGTTTGCCATGTACCTCTGATGCTGAGAAGCACTACCCCTTGGCCTCTTTGAGCTCTGATTAGCCTTCCTCCATGAATGTGTTGGATTAGACAGAAGAGGAGTTTAAGAATTAAATATCCACTTCAATTTTGGTTTTGGTAGGATAGCAGTCAGAAACATTGCCTTGTATTGTTCAGAAATATATACTTCTGATAATGTTTGGGCCTTTCAAAACAGGACCAGTTATAGGAGAAAAATTATAATTCAAAGGGAAGGCATGAAATTGTATTGGGATTCAGTATGTTATTTAATGCTGGTGAAAAGGACTGAATCCAAGAAATTACAGAAATAGTTTGAATATTTCTCGTTAGCTTGGAAACACGGCTAGTTATAAATTGGTATTTTGTTTAACTTGGAGATACAGACCTCTCTAAACTCATTTGTTATGGTCTTGCTTGCATTTCACTGAGCAAAGTCAGTCAAACAACATGGATTAACTGTGCTACACCATATACTTTGTCTTGGGTTTAGTGATGGAGATAATACCAGAAATAAAAGATAGAGTTGTTACTCTTGTGAAGGTTACATCTAAGCAAGGAGACAAGAACAATGCATGTAGAAAGTTAATTTTCACTTCTACTTCCATGGAATTATGCATTTGACAATGCTTTTTCTTATGAATAGCTTGATTTGCTTTCAAAGAGATCCTAGCTTGGGGACACATACCAATTCAGTGATGCAGGCCATGAATGAGTGATATAGAGGAATCTAACAGTAAAAATAGGGTTTCTAGATGTCTCCAAATAATTTCTGCTGTTACAGAGAAGTCAGCAGAAAGCAAATGTGACAAAGTCAGTGATGGCAATGCCTAAGAGAAAACCTGGTCACCTGTGTGCTTCCCCACTTGGCTTGAGTACAGCTGGCTTTGCTGGCAATCTAAAGGGAAAAGACACCGGGCGCGGTGGCTCACACCTGTAATCCCAGCACATTGGGAGGCCGAAGCGGGCAGATCACAAGGTCAGGAGTTTGAGACCAGCCTGGCCAACATGGGGAAATCCTGTCTCTACTAAAAATACAAAAATTAGCTGGGCGTGGTGGCAGGCGCATGTAATCACAGCTACTCAGGAGGCTGAGGCAGGAGAATCGTTTGAACCCAGGAGGCAGAGGTTGCAGTGAGCCAAGATCGCGCCATTGCACTCCAGCCTGGGTGGCAGGGTGAGACTCTATCTCAAAAAAAAAGAAAAAAAAAGGAAAAGAATGGGCTCAAGAAGAGCTATATAATAACTGCGCCCCTACCTTCCCCATCAGTTCCATTCCAGAAACATGTCAATGGTTTATTATTGTTTTTTGTCTAGTTTTGTTTTGTTATAAAAAGGGTCTCACTCTGTTACCCAGGCTAGAGTGCAGTGGCATAATCATAGATCATTGCAGCCTCAAACTCCTAGGCTCAAGAGATCCTCCTGCCTCAGCCTCCTGAGCAGCTAGGATCGCAGGCACATACCACCACAACAGGCTAATTATTTTATTTTCATAGAGATGGGGTATTACTATTTTGCCAAGACCGGTCTCAAACTCCTGGCCTCAAGCGATTCTCCTGTGTCAGCCCCCAAAGTACTGGGATTACAAGCATGAGCTACCGTGCTTGGCCTATTGTCTCTAGTTTTATGGTTACATTTTCTTCTATATAAATACTGGCTAAAACAAAGCTATTAACAGATACAGGCTTATACACTGCAGAGAAAAGTTGAATTTTTGCTTTGTAGATTTAGAAGGATCGTTTTATTCTTGATAAGGATCAACCTTATTTATAAGCTTACTTGATGGTTATCTAGGTGTCCTAGTTGTAGAGAGAACAGGAAGGCACTCTTTATCCCTAAATACTTTAAGTTTTATCAGAGGCAAGGATTCCTGTCTGTTCCTTTTGTAGCATTGTAACTTTCCTGTTTTTACGCTTTTTCCATCAGTTAACCCAGAAGAGGCTATGTAGAAGAAGGGCAAGATCCATGTTGTTTTCTGACTTAGCTCACTGGAATGCAGGCAAGAACATTACAAATCAATTTAGAAAGGTCTGTGGCTACAACTCAGGCAAAATGTTAGTTTTTAACTAGCTGTGTCTCTGGGATGATGATGAACATCAGGCCTGTTTCTATCATTCCTGGGATTCAGTCTTGATCAGAGACATTATACAACACACAGAGATGGATTTTGCTGTGGTCCCTGTTTTTAAAGATTTCACAGGCTAGTAAAGTAGAAATTTATTTAAATAAAGAATTACATATTTTATCTGTCTTATAGCTCTATCAAAAGTCATAAGCAAACCCCTTCAGTGCCAAGGAAGTAAAAGTAAGCTAACTAGTAGTAAAATGATAGAGTGTTGTGATAAAATTGTGCTTTATAATTTTATAGTAGTATAATTCCACAATCCTCTATCACAACACTCTACTATTAAATAGTAGTAAAATGATAGTGTTGTGATAGATGATTGTGATAAAATGTAAGTGAGCAAGCCCTGTCTGAAGACTTCAAATTTACAATTAGTTTAATATATACTTTAGCTACCAATATACTGTTTGCCACCTGCCTAGGTTATGATATCAGGAACCTTTACTTCACTAGAAGAAAATAGGCTATTCCAATTAACAAGAGAGTTGCTATTTCAGAAAAGTAAAATCGTGTTGATACCTGCACTAAGTGTAATTAAACTGACTTTGTAGTAATTAAATGTAGTTAAAATATATTGTGAAATGTCCATATCATAGAACTAGTAGGTAGCCATCAGAATTATATTTTCAAAGAATATATAATGGTGTAAAAATTATCACAATATGAAAATTGAAAAGATCCTGGTAAAACTCACTCTACATATTACAATTCTAATACATAAACCTGATCATGGGAAATGAATTACTAAGAAAATAAATGAAAATATTAGGCTTGTTTTTCTCTGGGTGCTAAGTTAGTGAATCTTCTTTATTTTCTTCTTCATGTTATTTCACAGTTCTGCAATAAACTATAAAGTAGAAAAAGTTGTAATTATATTTTAATTACAATTAAACTTGAAGGTATGCTAAATATCAAGAATTAACAATGGAATTTCAGATAAGTAGGGTAAAATAATATATGGTAGAAAAAAGATGCATCCTCCTATCTCAACATGTACAGACAATATTTATCGATGCATATAGACAAATCTTGTTTCAATACTGTTTCTGTTTTTGTTTTGATCCTCTGCTCGGTGGCTTATTCTAAAATATATGGAAACTAGCAGAATATAATTCCAGTTTTATTATCAACTTTTTTTTCTTTTTTCTTCTTTTTTTTTTTTTTTTGAGACGGAGTCTTGCTCTGTTGCCCAGGCTGGAGTGCAGTGGCGTGATCTCAGCTCACTGCAAGCTCTGCCTCCCAGGTTCACGCCATTCTCCTGCTTCAGCCTCCCAAGTAGCTGGGACTACAGGCACCCACCACCACGCTTGGCTAATATTTTTGTATTTTTAGTAGAGACGGGGTTTCACTGTATTAGCAAGGATGGTCTCGATCTCCTGACCCAGTGATCTGCCCACCTCGGCCTCCCAAAGTGCTGGGATTACAGGCATGAGCCACCATGCCCGGCCCTTATTAACAACTTTTAAAAAAGATTTGCCAAACACTTTCTTCTCTGTGTAATGTTACACCTTGCCTTAGGTAGTAAATATATTCCTGAAGACATATATGTGTGTGCATTGCAGAATGCCCTGCAAGAATACAACTATCTTTAGTTGAGTATCTAACTATTAACCAAATATTGTGTAGGTGTTTTCTGAATATAATTTTACTTAATCTACACAATAACTAAACAAATTAGATACCGTGTTCCATATTTTTAAAAATATAAGACTGAGACTCATAGAATAAAATGATTTGCTCATGAAAGTTTACACAGTTTAAGAGTAGCAGAGCTGGACCTCAGATTTACTATTCTCTAATCACAATCTTTACTTCATCTATTATATTCTTTTGGTCTAAGGTTTGCAACCCAACTTCTCAACATTTTTTTTTATCTTTAATGTAAAAAGATAAGATAAAACCACAGGACCCTTTCTGTTTTGAAATTTTATTAATTTAAAATCAAAACCAACTTCTTAAAGCTGTTATCAGGATTCTGTACAAGTGCTTTATAAAGGGAGAAAAGTGTGATACAAAGTCAAGATATTATTTTATTAAATCAATTCTCATTTTTCTATTGACTCACGTTACAAATTCAGAGAAACTTTGTCATCCTAGCTAACAGATCTTCAACAGTCAGTTGCTCCTAAAGGTGTATCTCTAAGTTTCTTAGGCCAGAAGTCTCCATGTAGGTAAGCAAATGTACACACAAGTGTTTTGTGTTTGTGTAGAAGTATGTGTATTGAGATGCAAAAGACTAGAAAATTAAACAATCTTTTTTGTAAAAAGAATAGACAGCATCTAACTGAGTTTTCATATATGAATTATTTGGTTGTTTTTATAAATAGGGCCTGCTTGAAGTAGCATGGATTACAAAGGGAGAAATCAGCCTTAGGTAAATGAAATGTAACTTCTTTACTTCAAGATTCTTCAGGTTGTTTTACTTCTTATCACTGGACAACTACTATGAGAAATCTACATTCATTTTGGGTTTCTGTCTGGAATTTAAAGCAGATTTTCAATGATTTAATTAAAAAGGAATATCCTTTTCATAGATTTTCCCTACCCTTCTCCAAATTCTGCCTCCCACAATGTTAACCCAATTATAGAATACGAAAAGCCTTTCACTACTGAATTTGTTGTGCTAATTGGGCACAGAATGCTCTCTTGCCTCTGTAAATGGCTTACATATGCAATCTCCAATTCAGTAGTTTTAAATTAAAGAATACATATGAAAATATAAGAAAAGAGTTTTCTTCATTGTGGACTACATATGTATGTGCATGTATGTATCACCACCACTTCCCAAATAAAGTAAACAAAAAGTACATACACAATTAAAAATAAACGAATTTGATATCTCTGGATATTTGCAGTTAATTTGATTTTGTTTGATTCATTTGTGTTAATTATATGTACAATTTTTCAGTCTAAAGTTATACTGAATTGGAAGAAAACCAGCATAGAAAGTAAGAGTTGTGTTTGGATTTTGTGACTTCTTTTGTGGTAACTACATTGCAATTTAGGTATATACATATATATACGTATATATATATATATCATTGGACAACTACATATATACAACATATATATACACACACATATATATATACATATATATGTATGTATATATATATAGAGAGATACATTCTAGGAAAATCACTTAATCTGTTCATATAGTTATATTATGTAGCAATGTTTACTGTGACAGTTTTCAAAAACTGAAGAAAGATCCAGACAAAAACATTCAGAATTGGCAGTTGAAAGTAAGTAACCTCTTAATAAATACCAGGTCAATAATAGAATGCTGTAGCATAAGTTCTATGTTAAGTTAATATGGATTTTATTATTATACATTTCAGACATGTGTAAATCATTGATATGGTTAGGCTTTGTGTCTCTCCTCCCAAATCTCATCTTGAATTATAATCTCCATAATCCCCACATGTCAAGGAACAGACCAGGTGGAGATAATTGAATTATGGGGGCAGTTTCCCCCATGCTGTTCTCATGATAGTGAGTTCTCATGAGATCTGATGGTTTTATAAGTTTTTGGTTTCTCTCATGAGATCTGATGCTTTTATAAGAGTTTGGTTTCTCTTCCTGTGTTCATTCTCCTTCCTGCCACCTTGTGAAGAAGGTGCCTTGCTTCTCCTTCATCTTCTGCTATGATTGTAAGATTCCTGAGGTCTCCCCAGCCATGCCGAACTGTGAGTCAATTAAACATTTTTCCTACCAGTCGGGTGTGGTGGCTCATGCCTGTAATCCCAGCACTTTGGTAGGCTGAGTTGGACGGATCACAAGGTCAGAAGTTCGAGACCAGCCTGGCCAACATGGTGAAACCGCGTCTCTACTAAAAATACAAAAAAAAAAAAAAAAAAAAAGAAAAAATTAGCCAGGCGTGGTGGCAGGTGCCTGTAATCACAGCTACTCGGGAGGCTGATGCAGGAGAATCACCTGAACCCGGAGGCGGAGGTTACAGTGAGCTGAGATCATGCTACTGCACTCCAGCCTGGGCGACAGAGCGAGACTCCGTCTCAAAAATCAAACAGACAAACAAACAACAACACAGAAAAAACCTTTTTTCCCAGTCTCGGGCAGTTCTTTATATTAGTAGCAGTGTGAAAATGGACTATTACAGTAAACTGGTACTGAGGTAATGGAGAACTGCTATAAAGATACCCCCAAACATGCATCTTCGGAAACAGGTAATGGGCAGAGGTTGGAACAGTTTGGAGGGGTCAGAAAAATATAGGAAGATGTGGGAAAGTTTGGAACTTCCTGGAGAGTTATTGAATGGTTTTGACCAAAATATTGATACTGATACAGACAGACATAGCCAGGCAGATGTAGCCTCAGA
This sequence comes from Pan paniscus, assembly GCF_029289425.2. Lineage (NCBI taxonomy): Eukaryota > Metazoa > Chordata > Mammalia > Primates > Hominidae > Pan > Pan paniscus. The sequence continues at coordinate 82,167,291 of NC_073272.2, forward strand.
TGGAAATGAGTAACTTCTTGGCAACTGCAGCAAAGGTCACTCTTGCTATGCTTTAGCATAGAGATTGGTGGCATTTTGCCCTGCCCTAGAGATCTGTGGAACTTTGAACTTCAGAGAGATGATTTAGTGTATCTGGCAGAAGAAATTTCTAAGCAGCAAAGCATTCAAGAGGTGAACTTAGTGCTCTTAAAAGCATTAACTTTTATACATTCACAAGCTATAATGATGTGTATTTAATTTTTCAATCTGCTGCTTGAAGCAATAAATAGTTTAAACAAAATGAACTCAGGAGTAAATTATTATATTCCTAGATGCAAACACTGTTGAATAAAACATATTGAGGATTTAGGATAACGTATTTTTCTAACCTATTGATCCACATTGACCATATTTACAAGAAAATAATTATTTGCTCTCAAAGAAGGCTCTGTTACTCTTACATGAATTGATTTCCTTGCAAACATCTGAAAATTTTGTTATTCCTATAAGGAATGGTGAGCTTTACTGACATTTGGATTGAGGCCTATTTAAAGTCCCTCTTCTCTTGGCCATTGTATAAACTTGTTTGCATCTTTTAATCTAAAAAAATTCAAGTATTGTCAAATGAGAGGACTTTGAGGAAATCCATATTAAAAACATTCAACATATTCAAAATTATAAGGTCTATAGTCAGTAATACCAAGTGAGGCTAAAAATAGTCAAGCTAGTTTCCCTATGGAAACAAGTGAAAGGAGTTATTTTTGTATTGGCAAGGTATTATTGTTAGTTTCATAACAACTCAGAGGGGCTTTAATAACTCCATTCAATCTTAAGTCACCATCACTTCCCAAATAAAGTAAACAAAAACTACAAGCACAACTAAAAATAAAAGGGTTTGATATCTCTGGATATTTGCAGTTAATTTGATTTTTTTATTCATTTGTGTTACCTATATGTATAATTTTTTCAGTCTAAAGTTGTACTGTATTGGAAGAAAACCACCACAGAAAATAAGCGCTGTGTTTGGACTTTGTGGCTTCCTTTGGGGTAACTACATTGCAACTAGTTTATATTTTAGCTCCTCTCATAATCAAACAATTTAGCCCTCCTTTGGAAATGACTTTAGTATATTTCAGAAGAAGTCTTGAGACCATAGTCAAATGTTTCCCTAGCATGCAGTGTTAATCATGATACCATAATTCTGTTACAATTACACTCTTAACTGTAGTAATTGCAAGGATTAAAATGGCATTATAGATAAATAAACATACAGGAACTATTAAACCAAAAACCAAATAATCTTTTAAGCTTTTATTTGTTTTTTAATAACCACTACCTTTTAAAACATAAATCTGTTTTTTTAAGATAGGGAGTCTGACTTAATCCAATCCCCCTATTGGATTACAAAATACAGTTCAACCGCTATTTTAGGAGATAAAGAGCAGATGCTCTATGAAGGAAGCTGAGAATTCTTAGAATGCTCTTCTAAGGAAGCTGGGAATTCACCTGGATAATCAACTTTGTGACCTCAAAGCTGCTTCACCACTTACGGGGTATTCATCTAGGTGAGTCTCACACCTGTTGGTAATGATGAAAATGTGCTGGAATGTCTAAGATCCCATCGTGCTGACATTCTCAGTGGCACGTGCACAACATACCATGGAATTGAGGACAAAAGAAGAAGTATTGCTATAGTTGAGTTCCAGGTGTGAATGAGGAGATTTATGACACCCTATTAATTACAATTTCTCTAAGGCCTGGAATCTCTGCAGTAATTTACCTGAAGGACCTAACAGCACTACAGTGGTTTGCAAGAGTGACTGATATAGGAAAGCTTTGTTTCTGAGGTCATTGACCATACAGATAACTGTAGTTATTAACTCACATGCTATGCTTGTGTTTGGGGATATGGCTAAATAGCTGCTTCTCTGCTACATGTTCTCTGATTCTTCCTGATTTTTCAGTAGCTTCCATAAAGTAATCTTTGTTATAAATAAAAGTGGCCCATCTTTTCAAATCATCTGCTCTTTTTCCCACTGTTCTTCCACACTCTTTCCCTCTTAAGCTCAATATATGTACCATACACCCAATAAGCATACATACTCATAGCCCAGTAGATTATGTTTTTAAAGATGTATCATCATTATTTTTCTCTGTGCATTTTGAATTTGAAGGTAAAAAGCATCCACCTATTGGCAATTAGAAGTCAAACATTTTGGATTTTAAATAGAATATTATGCTGTTTATGTAAAAGACCTAGGAAAAGATCTTCTGACCCTGACACGGATGTTTGTTGTACTACAGCACCCGATCTCTTAAGTAAGCTAAAGAGTGTGTTGAGTCAAGGGTTACTACAATCTGCTATAAATGGGTCATCAGATTTCTCAAATAATGCAAAATGCTAAAATGTAAAAATCATAATTTAGTATTCTTAACAACTCAGCCACCCTCCCTTTGTTCATGCAATTCTGTCCATCAAGAATCTCTCCCTCCTATTCCTTATGCAGATTCTACCCCACATTCAAGATAATTTCAAATTTCACTTATCCCCTAAATGCTTTTGAATTGTTCTACATTAAAACACTGTTTTGTAGAGACATTGTTGTCTGTATAATGTGCTATGTGTACTGCTTTATCACATCTTTATTGTTATCTTGAACTATTAATTTAAATTTTGTATTATGAAATATTTTATTCATTTATGGTTTTTGCCCTCATTAGACTATACACATTTTTTAAAAGAGGACTAATTATTAACGGTAATTCGTATGTGTTGTTAGGTACAGTTTCTATTTCATTTTTTCTTTTAAAATAAAATCAGTTTTTAAATGCTTATGAGATTTAGTAGTGAGATATTAACATTTAAAGAATGCTTACTATGTGTCGGGTACCATGCTCAAGGTTTTCTAAGTGTTATCTCAGCTTCATATTAAAATGTCTAGTCTGATGTATATACTTCATGTATCATAGAATGCATTAGATATCCTTATCGCTATATAGTAGTATTTAAGAGTCAAGATTTAAAGCCAGACATTCCTAAGTAAAATGCTTGTTGTGTTTCTTACTTGATCAGGTAATTTATACTTACTTATAGGTATACTAAATTGCATAATGCACATAAGATGAGCAGATTGACAAAAATATATTCTATAGCATTAATAAGTAGTAGCTGATTTTTAAAATAACTATTTTTGAGCCAATTCAACAACTCAGGATCATCACTTAGAGCATTGATTCTTACTTTAGTGGGTCATGGGTTTTAAGATGGAGATTAAATTCTTAACTTGAAAACATTTTAGTGGCTACTTGGTGAGTATATGGGAACATAAATCCTGAATATCAGCTTCTACATACTTATATGTCTCTTTCTCAGAAAACAACATATTTGCCTGCTATAAAAGCAATTTTGATTATCTCTCAAGTGGGGCCTCCCTGCCATTAAAAATGTTTTTTGAACTGTGATTTTTAAATGTTCATCAGTTTCCCAAACACTGCAGCAGTATTATTTCCAAAAACCACACTTCACAACATCAATGAGCACACTTAACTAGAGAAGATAAGTGGAAGGCTCTGAAAGTAGCATATAGATGATTTAATTACCTGAGAAAAATAATAAAATAAAAATAATTAGCAGTCTTTTAGACTTTCGGTTTCTTAAAATTATTTTGTTTAATTCACCTCCCCCTCTCCTTGCCAAATATTACTGCAAGGAATATAGACTATAAGACTGGCCCACGTTTCAGGGGTGTGTGTGTGTTTGTGTGTATGAGAGAGAGAGAAAGAAATAATCCTACCATGTAGTTCATTTTACTATGTAATGCCTTTGCTTTCATCTACGGGGACAAGTGACACCCGAATATTTCTGGTCACTTGGCAGATCAAAGAAAAGAAAAACAACACAGAGACTGAAATGTCAAATGTCCGCTTTTTCCCCTCACATATGTATTTCAAAACAAAAACAGGCTTTCAAAGTAGGGGAATTTGGTAAGTTTCATGTGTACTGTAGCTACCCTGTTTCAGGCTTTTGTTTAGATTGGTTCCAAATGCTTCACTGACAGACGTGGGGCACATCCAAATACTTGCTTCAGGATAACGTTATTTACACTAAAGTTTGACCCACAAGGGCAACAGAGCAGCTAAGTACCCTGAGTAATACAAACAGACAGCTCTACTTTACTCCAGATCATATAGATTAAAAAAGTTTCTGATAACTTCAAAGCTTCCTTCCCACAGCATGTACGCTACTTTTCATGAGAATAGGAATTTGAAACCTACACCCTTCATATTAAAATATAAGGAAAAGGAACCTTAGCATTTGGTCTCTATCTCAAAGACCTTCCAAAATTGGCCACATACCATTATTTATTATGGTTATAGACCAACAAGGTCATCCAATGTGAAGGAACCAGACTCATTATTGCACTGAAAACTCAGTTTTTAAAAGGGTTTTAGAGTTAGACTACAGGAAGGAAGAATTTATTCCGTCAGCCATATATGTGTTCATGAAGTATGAATATGTTTGTGTAACATGCATTTTAATGTATGCGTTTGCTCCCACTCCCCTACACATTTTGGTTCAGGAAGTGTGCAGATTGTAAGAACATTGTCTCAGTTCCTCTTGGTTTTGTTTAAATACAAATCTGAGTTAATCGTAAGTTTTCATTTGTAGTGTTTTAACAAAAATTTCAGGGAGGGCTGGTAGTTGCCAGGACATAAATTCAATTTTTAATTGTTGATGTAATGCGGGATTTTAGAGAAAAGCTTCACTGAGCATGGAACATTTAAACATTACACTTGAATCCCATATCTCAATATAATATCATTTAAGCCTAATTTCATGTTAAAAGGGATATTTCTTTAAAATAATATTCAATACAACAATTTTCTAGTGTATGAAAAGAATTAGTCTCCTTTTGCAATTGAACTCTTAACACAAAACCTTTCTTTCCATTCATCCTCTGTCTCCTTTTATAGTAATATTATTTTCCTTATTATTCAAGTGAAAAAAAAAGCCTTGAATTTCGAAGGGAAGAACTCCCCAACACAAACTCACTATTTGCAAACGAGCCTTCCTACCATTGCACTGAGAAAATGCTTGCCTTTTATGTCATACATGTGATTCAAAGTCTTTGACAAAACTAAGTATATTTTAGCAGTTGTCAATAACTACAATGTGTACCTCCTCACTGAAGACAAACCTATAATTTGGTAGTAGGAGATATGGAAATATTGTAAACCATGGTGTTATTTCTTTTCTTTCGTTCTTTTTTTTTTACCTGTGGCAGCAATAACCTTGGAATTATAGCTGTGTCATTGATCTGCATTACTGCTTATTTCACCATGAAAATTATTTTTTATAGGCTCAAAGGAAAGTAACACTAATGTGAAGTTCAATCTGAGACAAATAATAGGATGCTTAATAAACAGGGTAAATTAATACTAACTTTTTATTTTGGAACTTTGGGTGAGAATAAAGTTGTTATATATCTATATCTGAAACAGGAGAAAAGTAAAAATGAAGGAATATTTCCATATGGCTAAAGGCAGAAGAACTGCTTATGTCCAAGCCCAGTGCCCTTTCCTTTGTATGACAGTTGTCTGACAAGTATGCTGTAGCATTGCTTAGGAGTGAAAACATTCCTACTTGGTTGAGATAACAAAGTACCGCGTTGATTTCTGACTCAAAGAGACAAAGCTGAAGAAGAATGTTGAACCAAAGCAATTCTAAAGAAATATTTGAAACGTAAAATTACGCTTATTTTAGTTCAGTAAGAGTTGCAAATCTACCCACATGGAAAAATTTAACTTCTTTCTTTTTAGAAAGGGAATAACAACAAAATACGAATGCTACTGTCCATTGGAAGCAACCCTGAGAAACCTGCCAAAGCCAATCTTTAAATGAAATTTGAGATTATTTTTCTCTTCCTTAGAGGAGCTAAAGTGGAGGAAATTTTTTATATTTATATACCTTTTGCATGAGAAATAGGGAAAATACAACTTGCTGCCTCTTCTCCTCTGAAGATCTAATTTATTTTAATGACACAGAATAGTGGATGGATTTATATGTAAAGATAACAAAATATATTCACTTTATTTCTAGTTGCAAACACAGAGACCCTTCACTCTACTAAAAAGTATAACCAAATAGTAAATTCATAAAGGGAGATCGTTTCTTCCACTTAAAAGAGCCTTTTCCTCTCAAAGTTACTGCTTGCTATTAGAAGGAAAATAAAATTTAGAATGTTCGATACCAAAATATTAACACTGAGTACATTTATGTGCTTCTTTGTATTGGTACTTATCTGAGCTTCATGAATGTTCTACAATATTTTAGTGTGAAGAGCAAAAGTTATTTTATAATTGCAGATTTGGTATTATCATATGTTAATTTTCTTTCATTATCATGCACTAATTGAACCTTTAAAAATTGACCATTTTAATTCACAATTCTGAGAATAGCGAGGCAGATAGATATTAAGTGGAGAGGCAAATTTTTAGTTATTCTTCCATTTATTCTTTCTAAAATACTTGAACATCTCCAATGTACATGTCACTACGTGAGGTGCTGTATGAAAGGCAAAGTTGAAGACAGCATAGTCTCTGATACTGAAGAAGCAAAAACACTACTAAATGTTTTTACAAAACTACAATAGTTATATGTGATGAGTGGTTGTGGTGTAGTTTCAGTGTTGTAAAAGTAAGCTATGAATAGTTGATGAGAAGTTTGAATTTTATCTTGTAGGTAAAAAAGGACGTAAAGTTTTTAAACAAGGGATATGATCAAAATGGTGCTTCAGAAAGATGCAATTTCTTGACCTGTTTGTAGTACTGCATTAGAACAGGAGGGAGTCTAGAAGCAAAGAGCAATTTAGGAGGCAATTGCAATGAGAGGCACCAGAATTACAATGGTCGTGTCAGTGTGCAAACACTGGGAAAGAAAAATCAACCAATTTCAGTGCTTAGTACTGCTGTGGAGTGGGACTAGAGCAGGAAAGGAGGAGGTGCTGGCTGGCCACAGAGAGGACTGAACAAAACGGTTTCTGAAGTTGTTAACCTTGAAAGAATGGGGAAACATATACTGACATCAGCAATATAAAAATTCAATGCCTTCATAAACGCTTAGGGCTGGTGATGAGTTTTAGTTTTAGCAGGAAACTTTACATTTAGAGGAAGGAAAAATAAATTCCAGAAATGTTGTGACTTGGCAATGTAATTTAACAAAAGGGCCCAGGCTAAGGGATTAGGAGCCTAGGGTCATATTCTGAGCCCTATCACTAACTACTTCTCTGTGCCTCCCTTTCTCTGTCAGCGGACTGAATGTAACCATACTTCTCTCACAGGGATATTCACTGTGAGGTGGGGCAAGTGATTAGGCCCCCTCAGAAGGAAGTAGACATAGAAATTCTAGCTTCATTATGTTCTGTTCAATAATAACCAAGTCACAGGGAAACAATGGCAGCGGTCGAAACATCTGAGAAGCGGTGCCTAGAGGAAAGAGAATAGGACTCTTTTGTGAGAAAAAAAAAAAAAAAAAACTCTGGTCTTTTGAAGAGGAGAGAGGGAAGAGTAAAATCAAAAGGGCTCCTTAGTGCCCTTTTGGTGATCTTGAGGTCTGAAATAGTTAATGTATGTCTATAAGCACCTTTGTTTTACATTTTATTCCCGAGGCTGGTTAGACTCAGAATATTACAGGAGGCTAACTCATATTCAAGAATACCTGAAGCAGGGGTGGGAATAAAAAGTGGAAAATCTAATTATATGATTTTTTGAAAATAGACTTCTGTGAGGTTTGCTTGAATGTGTTCCCCTAATACAACTGGGCTTATTTTGTTTTCTATTTATAATCCCACTTTAATTTTTGTTATTGGTGCCAAAAATATTTTCATTTCTGCAATATTATTTAAATTTACAATGCATTTCAAATAAGCAAAATCCTCTGGAAAAGAAAAAAAAATGTACAAAGAGCAAAAACAGCTACTAGGACTGGAATTCTTTCTCACATTTCTTTTACCATAAATTTATACTCCAGTGTGATTTTTGCAAAGCAAAAGCAGGCTGGTAAATTATAGACCTGATCAAGAGGAAAACGTGCTCACAGATTTGATCCAAAAGATGCCAATTTAACTGGTGTTTATTTTTAAAATAGTTTCTGATTAAACTCACATCCTGCCTTTTAATAATCAGATCACTCAATCATTACAGTTTACTGAAATACAGAGAAATTCTAAAGGAAAATGTGATTTCTGAATAAGAGCCGTCAAGTCAGAGTGATTGAGAAATCCAGATGAGCACTGTATTCTCATCGGCTTGTTTCTCATGGTGCAGAGGAGAAAGCTGGAAGATGGCAACTTACATGTTCATGACCGAATTATCAGATAACAACCCAATATAAAACTCAAAAATAAATCCACAGCATAAACTGAGGAAACTGAAGCTTGTTCACTTTAAAAACCAAAATGATTGAGAATAATGTATTAAAATTCAAATGAGAGACACCTGAAGAGCCAAGATGGGGATACAGATCAGAAAGTCTCTCACCGAAAGCATTAGAATGAGTATTAAAAAGATAATTTGCACAAAGGATTAAAAAGGGAGAAATACACTAATTGAGTGTTTGAAAGTGTGAAATGCACATAAAGAATGAATACAGAAGTCACTCAACAACAAAAAAGTATTTTTAGATGAAGCTGGTTTTGTTTTGCTTCATTTTTTTTCCGACTGCCATTTTGTTTTATTTTTTAGGCTCAAACATAAGCAAATTTGTCATAATCTTTCTTAGGATAATACATACAATAAATGCAACATATTTATTATCTTTCTTAGAATAATACATACGATACAGGCAAAATATGAAGACTGAAAGCAGCTTTGGTAGAACATTTCACTTTAACCCTTTTGAGTGGATTTTAAGAAAGAAAAGTCATTCAGTCCATTGTTGCCATTGTTGAGACTCATTTTATAACCTAAACGAAAACATTTACAGATTCAAAGTAAAGTCTCAGCTATAACCTCTGAGATGAATGTGATTGTGATCAAAACAGACTCTCTCGCTATTCCCTCACCCGACCATTAAAAAGTGACTTTACTGCATTTCTCTAATAAAATGGCACACTAGCATTTCAAAATAAACAGCTTTTTATTTCATAGGAAATGGTCACAATAAGCTTAAATTGAAGAGCTGCCCTGACTGAGCAGCCACGGTGCCAGCCACGGTGCCAGTCTCAGCCTACTCAGGAAGTTAGGCTCACCTCTTAGAATCTCACTATGATTTATACCTCTCTAAATAACTCCAGGACTCTGGCTCTTCTACTTAGGAACTTTTTAAAATTATTTCCCTTCCTCTGTCCTCTCACTTAGCAAACCTGCAAAATAGTGCAACCAGTTTAAACAGTGACCAAGGCTTCTGATGTTTTAGAAGTCTTTTAAACAGAAAAATGTTTTAAGTACTAATGGTAATTAAATAAGTGAAATCTGGTGCTAAAGAGTGTGTTTATTTTATCTGGTGATACGACTCTTGTGTATAGAGAGTGGTGGATCCCCATTCCTGCACCCTTAGGTAGAGGGTAGAGTGGACTTGTTTTAGGAACACAACTTGGGCCAAGGGAATGTGGTCCAGTTTCTCCCAGATAGTTTCCCAAGACTCCTTGGCATTCAAAATCCTGAGCAAATGCACGTGTACATGCACACAAGTGTGCAGTGGAGTGGGTTAAGGGAAGTAATTTCATTTCAGCTGGGAGCCAGGCAATTTTTGTGCAATGGCAAGAAACAAGGAGGGAGCAAAGGACATTCACTTCCTTTACACAGTCCAGGAGACTCTGATGGTTTATTAACAGTGTTCCAGCCAGGCTGATCCAGGCTCAGAAGGGGAGCTACTCCCTCTAGGACCTTACTTATCTGAGTTTGGCAGAGGATGGGGGTACATATTAGAGTTACAGTGCTCCTTTAGGGCAAGGCTGAATAATAAAGTAAAAAATTAGTGTTTTTTAAAGCTGTTAGCCTCCCATTTATTTATTTATTTATTTATTTATTTATTTATTTATTTCAAGACAGGGTCTCACTCTGTCACCCAGGTTGGAGTCCAGTGGCATGATCTCGGCTCACTGCAACCTCCAACTCCTGGGTTCACTCCTGGGTTCAAGCAATTCTCGTGCCTCAGCCTCTTGAGTAGCTGGAATTACAGGCACACGCCACCACGCCCAGCTAATTTGTGTGTGTGTGTGAGTGTGTGTGTGTGTGTGTGTGTGTGTTTTGGTAGAGAAGGAGTTTCACCGTGTTGGCCAGGCTAGTCTTGAACTCCTGACCTCAAGTGATCTGCCCTTCTCCGCCTCCCAAAATGCTAGGATAACAGGTGCGAGTCACCGAGCCCTGCCTAGCCTCCCATTTAAATGTCTATTTCTTACAGAAAGGGTCTTCCTCCCTCTTCTCTCATCCATGTCTCTCTTCTTTCTACTTGCTTCTCAATTAATTCCTATTATTTTAGTACTTGATCATAAGGGGTTATTGGTTACTAGGCAGGAATCTTTCCAGAGGATATAGGAAAGTGGAGGAAATTAAGTTCTAAAATGATGAGATATGGGTTGCACAGTTGTTATTTGTGCCCCACCCAAAACAAATCATATTTCAGAGGCATAACTGGCTGCTGACTTATTTATATGCAAGTCTGGTGGTCCTGTTTAAAACAATCCCTCCGAACCAGCACAGATTACCAACAGCTTGTAGATAAAAGAGGGGCTCAAATTCCTGCTAACTTAAGATGACTTGAACACTGACCTAAAAAATAAGGTATAGGCCTCCTTAACTTGGCTGTCACTCACAGAATAGCATTCATATGTCCATCTACTTGTAGACATGAGCCTAGGGATATCATTTTTGTGGAAATAAATCAAGAAATATACACAATAACTTACATAGCTCTCCTAATAGTCAAGACCTCTGGCTTGCTGTTTGGTATATTTTGGGCATTGTATCCAGGCAGTGCCCTCAGTCACTGACTTTGTGTCCATGCTTCTGGGACCAACGGTTCCATCAAAGCAAAATAGTTTCTAGCAACTCTTATTCTTTGGCATTTTGGCCTATACTATCACTCTTGGTTGGAATTTTTCTAATTTCTTCTATCTTTTCTACCTCCTTAGTTGCAGAGCAAAATTAAGAATGAGTAAAAAATGCATTAGTTACAAAAAAAATCCAGTATGCTCAGCACCACCATTCCAACCATTCCCCAGAAATTTTAAGAAAGCTGAAGAAACAGAGGTTCAGATCAACTTACACAGATTCTGCTTTCTCTATATATTTATATCTAGCTAGCTAGCTAGCTAACTACTTTCCATCATCTATCTAGCCTGAAGATATAAATAGAAGTATCAAGGCCACTTTGTGTCATCCTTTTAAAGCCTATGAAATAAGTTAGTTCTGGGATTTTAAAAGGAAAGCATCAGTTCACATATCATCATCCAAAAAGGTGCCTGATTAGGTTATTCATTGCTTCCCCTACAGCTCACCTTTCAAGAATTCAGAAGAAATGGAAATAAAAAGCATGAAGACATATAGGCTGAAGCCTCAAGTCACCAGATAATTTTGTGTATAAAAGAAATTTATTTGATACAAACTGATTCCTCACAGAACCCATCAAAGCACAATGTAAAATATACTGATATTTGATTTGGAGGGAATGCTGAAAGAATTAGGAAAACAATGACAAAAAGTATAAAACTCAATAAATAAATAATTCAACTGTCATCAAAATGGATTATGTGTTTAGGGAATATGATTTCATCCAAATAGAGTAGGGTTGGCTTGAACTCTGATTGTCTGTATTTAGTCATTCTCCTCCGACACATAAGGATTAGTCAATCCAAATTACCAGTCCTATACAGCTCTCTCCTTGTCCCCTGCTTTTTGTTTGCCTATTCATTCCTTGTACAAAGCCCAGCCTATAGAAAGAGTGGCTTGGGGGCGGCTGGAGGCATCTTACAACAATGGTTTTGAGTCTTCCGTTTAACTCTTCAACTAATTAATATTCAGTGTAGCCAGAAGCCAGCCTGACTCAGTGCCTTGGCTTAAAGAGCAGATGGATTATGGCCACTGCTCCTCAATTGATTCATTATTTAGGCCATTAATTTTCTTCTCACCATAAACATCTGGCATCTGATGCTTGAGGATAAATTGATATTAGCTGCAAGCGAGTTTAATAACAGGTTTATTGTCTATGATTGCAGGTTAAAACCACAGACAAGAGTTCAGAAAGCATGTAAGTATTTCAGAGGAAAGGACACTGTACAAACTGCTTGATTAAGAGATAGTCTCAGAGAAAATATTCATTTTATTTGATTATTTTTCAAGAAAATTCCATTTACTTTTTGGCAATGTGACATTATCAATCATTTTAAATGAGAGAATAAATTGTAAAAAACTTTGTAAACTGCAAGGGGTAATACAAATGTGAAGTGGATTTAGAATTGTTATTCCTGACAAATTATTTCTGGGACCAGGTGGTAAGGACATAGACAAATAAATAACATCATTTTAGATTACAGGATTGCTAATAATAAGTTGAAGACAGCTCATTTTTATATGTCATGATATTCTATGTTTATTGGCCAGATTCTTTTTACCATCAGGTAATACTAAATCACATTTTGATCACTAGGCTGGCCCTTGTCAAATAGCTAGAGGTTGCCTACTACAACTTTTTTAGCCCCTCCTTTACTTTTTCCCTCCCTCTGAGACTAAACCCTTTCTCTTTTTAGTGTCTTGGTAGCTTTAGCCTACTAGAAAGCTATTTTGAGGAAGGAGTCTGCTATTAGACATTTACATCTTAGTATAAATGTGATTTCTTTCCTATAAGAGATTTGCAGTCAAAGGCTAATATTTCACTCTGAAGTTAAAGGGCTCTGGCAACAACAACAGCAACAACAATAATTAAGGTGATATTAAAGGAATAAAAATATATGTGTGTGCGTGCATGTGTACACATATGTATGTGTATATATTTTTCTGTCATTGGTTATTTTCTGCCACCTCTGAAAACATACTTCTATAATAGGCTAGCTATTCTGCCTCTGTACCTACCTGCCCCTATTTACTGCAGGCAGGTGCTTAGCACCAATCCATAAGAAGGTAAATACACAGATAGGTTGCCAAAAACAAAGAGTTGTGTGGGTAGGCTTAGCATGAAATTCACGCAGACATCTGGCATGAACCATCCCTGTGGGCTATAGCTTCAACATGTTTTCTCCCACTCTGTCCCATGCAGTGCCTGCTGGAAAGCTACCCAAAGGTGAATTTTCTAAGAGGGGCAAGTGAGCCTGCAGTAATCCGCCTCAGGTTTGTAAACCAGCACTCTCTCCAACTTCTAATTCAGCAGAAGCTGTGAGTCACTAACAATAGCTATTTACTAGGCTAGTAAATTTCCTATTAAAATGAGTGGTTATTTTAAGGGTCTGAATCCCAAGAACATAGAGAAGATTTTTTTCAATTTCGTTAAAGCCAAATGAACACTTTCCTCAATTATCTTTGAACAGAGAGAAAGAACATCCCTGCCTCTCTCCTCTCCTCAGTTTTTTTTTTCCCCACTGTCTTCCACCCTACGTTTTCACAGATTATTTTTCTTTATATATATATATATATATATATATATGTTATTATACTTCAAGTTCTAGGGTACATGTGCACAACGTGCAGGTTTATTACATATGTATACATGTGCCATGTTGGTGTGCTGCACCCATTAACTCATCATTTACATTAGGTATATCTCCTAATGCTTTCCCTCCCCCCTCCCCCCACCCCACAACAAGCCCCGGTGTGTGATGTTCCCCTTCCTGTGTCCAAGTGTTCTCATTGTTCAATTCCCACCTATGAATGAAAACATGCAGTGTTTGGTTTTTTGTCCTTGTGATAGTTTGCTGAGAATGATGGTTGCCAGCTTCATCCATGTCCCTATAAAGGACATGAACTCATCCTTTTTTTGGCTGCATAGTATTCCATGGTGTATATGTGCCACATTTTCTTAATCTAGTCTATCATTTTTGGACATTTGGGTTGGTTCCAAGTCTTTGGTATTGTGAGTAGTGCTGCAATAAACATATGTGTGCATGTGTCTTTATAGCAGCATGATTTATATTCCTTTGGGTATATACCCAGTAATGGAATGGCTGGGTCAAATGGTATTTCTAGTCCTAGATCCTTGAGGAATCGCCACACTGTCTTCCACAATGGTTGAACTAGTTTACAGTCCCACCAACAGTGTAAAAGTGTTCCTATTTCTCCACATCCTCTCCAGCACCTGTTGTTTCCTGACTTTTTAATGATCGCCATTCTAACTGGTGTGAGATGATATCTCATTGTGGTTTTGATTTGCATTTCTCTGATGGCCAGTGATGATGAGCATTTTTTCATGTGTCTGCTGGCTGCATAAATGTCTTCTTTTGAGAAGTGTCTGTTCATATCCTTCACCCACTTTTTGATGGGGTTGTTTTTTTTTTTCTTGTAAATTTGTTTGAGTTCTTTGTAGATTCTGGATATTAGCCCTTTGTCAGATGAGTAGATTGCAAAAATTTTCTCCCATTTTGTAGGTTGCCTGTTCACTCTGATGGTAGTTTCTTTTGTTGTGCAGAAGCTCTTTAGTTCAACCAAAAAAAGTTCAGGACCAGAGGGATTCACAGCAGAATTCTACCAGAGGTACAAGGAGGAGCTGGTACCATTCCTTCTGAAACTATTCCAAACAATAGAAAAAGACGGAATCCTCCCTAACTCATTTTATGAGGCCAGCATCATCCTGATACCAAAGCCTGGCAGAGACACAACAATAAAAGAGAATTTTAGACCAATATCCCTGATGAACATCAATGCAAAAATCCTCAGTAAAATACTGGCAAACCGAATCCAGCAGCACATCAAAAAGCTTATCCACCGTGATCAAGTGGGCTTCATCCCTGGGTTGCAAGGCTGGTTCAACATACACAAATCAATAAACGTAATCCAGCATATAAACAGAACCGAAGACAAAAACCACATGATTATCTCAATAGATGCAGAAAAGGCCTTCGACAAAATTCAACAGCCCTTCATGCTAAAAACTCTCAATAAATTAGGTATTGATGGGACGTATCTAAAAATAAGAGCTATTTATGACAAACCCACAGTCAATATTTTTCTTTTCAAGGAGAAAATGTCCAAGCATGTTCGAGCCTTTAGAATGCATGGTACAAGAAAGGGATGAAAACTGCACTTGTCTTTCATGGCTAAAGTCCAAAGACAGACACTGTAGGGCCTTTTTAGTGGCTGGGAAGCCAACGTCATTTCTGAGGTAAAAGTTCAGCCAGCTGGCTGTTTTGGAAGTTTGACTAATCTCTCTTTCTCCAGTTCTTCAGCCCACTCTCTACCACTCAGCATCCCATCCCCACCCACTACCACCACTTGTGGAATTCCAAAAGTTGACAAATAGCTTTAGAGTTGTGAAGAAAAGCAATTCCCAGATGTAGAAATTTCACAAATGAGTCCAACTTCAAGACAATATTATTAGACCAACACAAAGCTGCTACTTTTTCATTCTATCAAATAATTACATTTTTAATGCTACCTGCTGATACTGTGACATGATACAACACAGGTTATTTAACACCAAAAAAATGCGCTATAGACAAAATCTCAATGGCAACATTTATTTACTGTTATACTATTACTCACTTCATTGTTCACATTTTTCTCATTTTTCTGTGACATAGGTCTTTTGGCACTTAGATGAGAATTGACACTTGGGAATGATTGGTATAGACATTATCTGGATTTACAGTGGACAGATAAACAAGGGTCATGGAATTTATGCCCATGATATTTATTTCCACTGTTTGCTTAAAAGTACTGTATTGGCCACTGGATTCAAAAGGTCTTATACATGCAATGATGATTCATAAGAATGGCCTTGCTCATAAATGAAGTATACCACAAAACAATCTGATCCCTAAATATAGTGTGTCATTATTTAATTTTTTCCCATTAAGGACTCACTTCTTGGTGCTAAAATCAAATATACTCTAAAAATTCAAATACCTCCAGAAAGTCCATGCTACATAATAAGGTGTTATTAATTGTTTGTTCTTTTATGTCAAATTCTTTCCTTCTAAAAATTAGCTCTGACAAAGACATTAAAAAAATAAAAGTTTTAAAGAACTGACTACAAAGTTGAAGGACTGAAGGGAAACTCTGGAAGATGGAAGAGACAAGCAGAGCATCAACCTGGATGTCTTTAAAATGTGAGTGTCCTAGGCACCTAGAAAGCAAAATACAGAAAGTACTGGAAGTGAGCAAACTCTCATAAAAATTGTAGTTTTGCCTAGGTTGTTAAGACTGTAGACCAACTCTTGAACTCCTCAGTTTTGAAAGTACTCTACTCCTTTTATTCACTCTATCCCCCATGACTGGTACTCCAAATGTTTACCGAATATGTGATGTTAATAAGTAGTACTCTTTATGATAAAATAATGGTTCTCCACCTAGGATATAAGATGATATGAACAGCTAATTGCTGGCTTTTTAAATACACCTAGCTGCATGCCATTAGGTATGACAACTCTCTAATGTTCCTAAGTTATTCTGTGTCTCATGTTAGTTTCCTTTTTTGTTATTTATTTACTTATTTATTTATTTAAGACAGAGTCTCACTCTGTCACCCAGGCTGTAGTGCAATGGAGTGGTCTAGGCTCACTGCAACCTCCACCTCCCGGGTTCAAGCAATTCTCCCACTTCAGCCTCTCGAGTAGCTGGGACGGCAGGCGCATACCACCACACCGGGCTAATTTTTGTATTTTTAGTAGAGACTGGGTTTCACTATGTTGGTCAGGCTGGTCTCGAACTCCTGGCCTCGTGATCCTCCCGCCTTGGCCTCCCAAAGTACTGGGATTACAGGCGTCAGCCACCGTGCCCAGCCTAGTTCCCATTTTTATAGAGACACACATCAAGCACTTTATAACCCTGGAAGGAAGGGATCATTATTCTTGTTTGATATAGTCTCCTTTATCTGCTAGTCCCAAAGTAGGAGCACACGAAACTAGCCAAGTTCAGTGAAAGCAATCTTCCTGTTCCCTGTTGTAGTTTCTTGACATTTGGCCCCATATACTACTCAGAAAACTGACTGTTCACTGAGATGATAAACTCATCTTTAAGTCTCCCAAATCTCCTTTTTATTCTCCCCAGAAGTTTATGGACCTTTAATGTCCCATGATGTCTTTGTTCTACTGAGATGAGTAAATACATTGTTACACTATGATCCTTGGCTATATTCCTTAAGCCTGGCAGGGCCTTGGGGTTTTCTTAATACCTTATTGAGTCTAATTTTACCTAGGATATTGTTGATGTCCCCTATATGTCTTTTGCATATGATGAAAATGAAGAGTACACCTATAATAATCTGATATAATTCCCTACACAGTTGAGAGGAGAAACAGTAACCTAGCTACTATGTGGTACAGTAGTCACATTCACTTAGTACAAAAAGATAAATTGTTTATTATGTAATTCTCTCATACTCTCCATATTTTACTTGTCAATCCGTGAAAAAAGAAAGAGAAGTGCCACTTCTGGATGAAGATAACCTTGACTCTCTTGGGAATGTGGAAAAGAGCATGATGGAACAAAACCTTCAAGTGTTGTCTATTTTTCAACTACCTCCCACGAGCTTAATCAGTCCTTCTCTGTACTCCAAGGATAATGGATGTTCTGTTAATTCCCAATTCCAAAACTCAAATGCAGCTTGATTTTTAAGTCCTTTTTTGATTCAAACTAAACATAACATTAAACTTATTAGTCAAAGGTAAGGTTGTCAGGTAAAATACAAGACATTCTGTATTTTTATTTACCAAACCTGGCAACCATAGAAAGAGAAAATGTGTGGCACTGTGGCATAATGTTTAAGAACACAGGCTTCAGTGTCTGACAGACTTTGTTTCAAACCCTGATTGTGACACATAATAGTTACATAACCTTAGTAAAATCACTTAGCCTCTCTAAGCCTCAGTGTTTCCAATTGCAAGTAGAGAAGATGATAATATTGAGTTCATTGTGTTTTCTGAGAATATATTAAGTCATCTATATAAATTGGTGAGTCCAATGCTCAATAACTTATTGCTAATTTATTTTCATGGAGTGTACCTGCCTTATAACAACTCATTTAAAAGATCTTTCCAAAGAACCTAAGAATTATATAACATTAAAGTCAATAAGGGACAAAAAATATGAAACTTCTTAAAAAAAAAACTGTTACTGCTCTCAGGAAAGCTCTGCTAACGGCCTGAGTTTCTGAGAACTAAGTCATATAGTATTCCTTCAGTGTTGATTGGGGCTTTCTTCAAACATTGAAGGTAGCCAAGTAAACACCACTTGGAATTATACTCTGGTAGCAATGGTGCCATGTTTGTGTAAGCTTTTCTTTTTCTAAACTGCAGTGAAACCCTCCAGAACTCAGAACTGTCTCTTTTCTGGATAATTAGATAATGCACTCTTCTTCATGCACCCATATGTATCTTATGCCTCTTACACCACTGTATTAGCTTACTAGGACCCCCATGACATAATATCACAGACAGGGTGGCTTACACAGCAGGAATTTATTTTCCCACAGTTCTGAAGCCTAGATTTCCAAGATCAAGGTGTTCCCAAGATTTGTTTCTCCTGAGGCCTTTCTCTTTGGCTTGCAGATGAACACCTTTTTATTGTGTTTTTACATGGTCTTTATGTAAGTGCATGCCCCTGGTGTCTCCATTTGTTTTCAGATTTCCTCTTCTTACAAGGACACCAGTCATACTAGATTAGGGGTCACCTTAAGAGCCTCCGTTTAACTTAGTCACCTATTTAAAGGTCTTATCTCCAAATTCAGTCACAATCTGAAGTACTGGGAGTTATGGCTTCAAAATATAAATTTGGCAGGGGTAATGATCCAACCCATAACAACCACCAAAAGTACAATTAACTGGCATATCCTCCCCATTGCTTTACATTGCTTAGAAAAGAGAGATGCATTTTAGATGTAAGAGGCTTTTTAGCTTCTTGGCAAAAACATGTGCTATCCTCTCCAAACAATGCTGCTTACTACTGCATGGAAGTAACTGATGGACTGAAAAAATAATGCCAGAATAAAAAGCCCACGTTTGATTTGTTCTGAGATGCTGCTGACAGAGTCATATTTTTTTTTCAATCTATTTTGTTTTGTTTTGCTTTAAATAGACTTTATTTTAGGGGAGTTTTATGTTAACAGCAAAACTGAACAGAAAGCACAGGAAGTTCCCACACATTTTCTATACCCACACATGCCCAATAGCAACCACTGGCAACATCCCAAGCCAGAGTGATACATTTGTTAGAACTGGTAAACCTATTTTGACACATTATTATCACCGTAAGTCCATAGTTTACCTTAGGATTCACTCTCGCTATTGTACATTCTATGAATTTAGACAAATGTATCCACTATTATAGTGTCATACAGAGTTGTTTCACTGCTCTACAAGTCCACTGTGCTGCTCTTATCCATCACTCCTTCCTGCCAACCCCTGGCAACCACTGATCTTTTCACTGTCTTTTTGTCTTTTCCAGAATGCCTTATAATTGGAAGAGTATAGTAATTAAAATGTCTTATAATTATATAATTATAATGTCTTATCATTGGTATAGTATAGTATATAGGCTGTTCAGGTTGGCTTCTTTCACCTATTAATATACATTTCCGTTTCCCCCATGTCTTTTCATGGCTTGACAAGTTCTCTTTAGTGCTGAATAACATTCCATTGTCTGGATGTACCACGGTTTCTTTATCCATTCACCTACTGAAGACATCCTGGTTGTGTCTAAGTTTTGACAGACAATTATAAATATAGTATCTATAAACTTCCACGTGCAGATAAAATTTCTACAAACATCCATGTGCAGGTTTTTGTGTGGGTGTAAGTTTTCAACTCATTTGGGTAAATATTAAGGAGCATGATTGCTGGATCATGTGGTAATTGTACCTTTAGTTGTGTAAGAAATTGCCGATCTGTCATATTATTTATAGTTTATCATTTTTTTCTAGAAAATATTGGAATAAAAAGACTACCTATGAAGTTACAAACAGCGTCGTCAGAATGTATGCATAATGTTTATGAGTCTAGAGCCTAAAAT
The DNA here is from genome assembly GCF_029289425.2 of Pan paniscus. Classification (NCBI taxonomy): domain Eukaryota; kingdom Metazoa; phylum Chordata; class Mammalia; order Primates; family Hominidae; genus Pan; species Pan paniscus. Next base: position 82,187,421 of record NC_073272.2, read on the forward strand.
CATTGGCTCAAATTATGAAAGAATAATATTTTATATCTATGTATTTTGTGCATAAATAACCAAATATAAGCTTGTTTATAAAAAGACACTATAATAATTTTTGATATGGTAAGGCAATACAATTATATGCATTAAAATAGTTTTAAAGTTAAAATTGCATTTAAGTAACTTAGATAATTTTAATTACTCATATAAATACCTTTTATTCATATAAGTTTTAAGATTTTCAAATCACTTCCTTTTGATCCTCACATTTTTTAGTAGCTAAAGAAACTGATAGACAAGTTAAACCATGTTTTCTAAAGTAACATTTTTGTTTTGAGGCCAAACTGGGACTAGAACCTGGGTCCCTATATATTCAGCCCTATTGTCTTTCAATGCTCACTGATGATTTCACTATTATGATAAAACTTGATTCTCCAGAACTAAAAGTCTTATCAGACATTCTCATTCTAAATTCATGTAACACAAAGACAGGAGAGGTATATAATTTTCCCACAGACACACAGCACCTAAAGGAACTCATGTATTTTTGGAGCTTGCCTTCCATTTGGAAGAAGAATGAATTATTTTACTTAAAATACAAAGAAGCAGTGATGCCTTACTTTGATTTAAAGTGAAATCTTAATTTATTACTTTGCTTGGTTTCCCTGTCAGAGACATAGAAGTTTTTGGCATATAATTGAAGCTTCATTAAAAGTATTAGCTTTTAAACTCAGTGAATGAAAGATTTGCAGTACCAATATTATGTGGGCTGATCTATTTCTTTAAAACTTCAAGCTCTTCATTAAAATATCCCTATTAGACTCACTAATTGGCAGATTGATTTTCCCAAAAGAAAATATCTAAAACAAATTGGAATTAGACCACAATGGGGAAAATGATGATGCTCTTACCATTTTCACTATAGCTGTAAAATTGTCCGTAGTGCTGGCCTTATCAGATTATAAAGCAATTATCATCAGTCGACTATTGCCTGTGAGAAGGATGTGCTAATAAATGTTTAAAATTAATTAAAAATGAAACAGATAAATGCATCCTTTTAGTGAATGTAGGTAAAGGGAATACATATTGTTATTAACCTCAGTGTGCTATTCTTTATTTCTTGATTTTGAACATGCACACCTGTGCACATGATGCATGCAGAAACACATGCACATATACACAGGTTTATACTGTCTGTCACTAAGACACATTTATTAAAGAACCAATATATTCATATCTAGAATGCAGGAGACAGAGTGACAATACCTAGGACTCAGTAGTTTATGCCTTTTTAAAACTTGAATCTGAAAACATGTAGATAAGTAAATTTTTCTGTTAGAAATTAAAAACAGGGGGATATTTTCCTTTGAGTAGAATGTTTCTCCCAATTTCTTAGTGTCAGGAGTAGGTTCACTAGAGTAATAAAAGATACTATCAGGGTTGGGTGCGGTGGCTCATGCCTTTAATCCCAGCACTTTGGGAGGCCAAGGAGGGAGGATCATGAGGTCAAGAGATCGAGACCATCCTGGCCAAATTGGTGAAACCCCATCTCTACTAAAAATACAAAAATTAGCTGGGCTTGGTGGTGGGCACCTGTAATCCCAGCTACTCAAGAGGCTGAGGCAGGAGAATCGCTGGAACCTGGGAGGCGGAGGTTGCAGTCAGCCGAGATCGCGCCACTGCACTCCAGCCTGGTGAAAGAGCAAGACTCCCTCAAAAAAAAAAAAGGAAAGAAAGAAAGAGAGAGAGAGAGAAAGAAAGAAAGAAAGAGAAAGAGAAAGAAAGAAAAAAAAAAGAAAGAAAAAGAAAGAAAGAAAGGAAGGAAGAAAGAAAGAAAGAAACTATCATAGGTTTGATATAAATTTCTACTTCTTGGCTAAAACCTAGTCAAATGTTTCAACTTGTTCTTAGAGACAGCTTTAGAATTATAACTGATTATTTTATTTTTCTCAGAGCAACCTATCAAGTAAGTTTTAGAAGATGTAGAGCTCTGTGTGTATGCCTTTTTATTAAGTAATGAAATTAGAGGTCTTTTATAGAGGTAGTAATTTTTTACTTTAAAAAAAATCTTTAAGCAGATCTTCAATCTAGGTAATATTTTTCTATGGTGCCAGTCTCAGGCAGCAGTAATAGAGAGGAAAAAAATGGGATTAAAAGACAGTTGTGAGTTTTTACCCCAGCTCTAAGATTTACATGATAAGTGATCTTTGGCAAGTCACTTTGAGTCTCTTTTCTCTCATCTATACACTGGTGATGATAATAATATCTACCCTGCAGGGCTATTGTGAATATGTAAAGCAAGATGTAAAGACTTAAGTGTACACACATGAAAGGTCTCAGTTTTTATAACAATCGGTCCAGTTTTTAAAAAAGCAAGTATAAATTATGTAAAACAATCATTCAGATTACTCTGGCTAGATGATAAAGTTAGTACCTTATGACAGAGTTTCTGAGTCTCCTCAGAACTAACTTCTCACTTAGGTAAGAATTTCACTAGAACAATTTAATTCAGACTTAACGTGGTCTTGCATTGTTTTGCATGTCTACAGAAAGTCTCTCACTATTGACTCATGTACCTCAGTATAACGGCTTCTCATCTTAGCCATGCTGCCTTTTTCCTCTTTCACTAAGTTTTGAGAATATAGATCTTTCTCAGCAGCACACAGATACTTGCAAGTTTCTAGAGAAAAACACACACAAGTGGAAAACAAATTAGAAAATCGAAGGCAAAATATATAAATTTCTCTTTTCTGCCATCTTGCTTAATTGATATTGGCTTCAGTATTGAATAAGTAGGGACTGGATGTGAAGTTCAGATATTATTAATCCTGCTACCTGACATGCTGGCCAATCAAGAGCAGAAATACTTCTCTTCTTCCAACAAATAGGTAATTCTGCCAGTTATTTTAATGCTACATGTGTGCACACATGTGGGCACATATATTTCCTCATTTTTTGTAATTTCAAGTTTTAAAAGCAGCCTGAAAGATTTAGATTAAGTTCAGAAACCATAAGAAGTATTCAAGTAAGTAGAAAGGAAAAGTTGCCTTTGGTTATCACTCATCATCTATAAAATGAACACATGCCTCAGTTTTCCAGCTGTGGGCAAGCTTACATGAGATGAGGAGAAAGAAGTTAAACTTTACAACTAGTAATCAGCAGTCTCTTTTAGTAGGCTATTGCAAACCCTCTTAAAGACCAAAGATCAAATCTTCAGTTGTTTCATTAGGCACAATATGCACTGTTTGACTTTTTGTTTTAATAATAACTAGCCTCATTTCCCCCAGACATCATTACTGTGAATGATTCTGTAGAAAATATAAAGCTTTAATGAAGTTTCCATTAAATTAAAGAGCAATAAACAAACAGAAACAATTGACAAGTCAGAGCCATGAAATGTGTCTTATCTCATACATTTCTCTTGCACTCTTGCTTCACTAGTGCAGTACTTGGGAATAAACCAATTGATCAACAGGGAGTTGTTACCTTAATTATAAAATGAAACAACCTTGCTAATGTAGTCTGAAAGCCTTGTTCATTCTCCAGATCTGTAGTTCGAAATGGGCTTCAAATACAAATGCTTAGGCAAGTAGTTGCTGCCTGATTTTGATGTGAAGGCTTGAAAGAGCCCCTGACCAGACTATAGCCTACTGATTCAAGCACCCTGGTTTTATTCCTGAGTTTTATTTTTTTGGAATCTCTGCCTTTGCCCTTGGGGTGGAGATAAAATGCTAACAATTACTGGGTCCCAAGCAGCCTGCACTTTTGAATAGTTCATTCATGGGGAACCATTTGTTCGAGGAGGCTTTTTGTCTGATTATTGGCCTTTGCTGTTAGGGCTCAGGCAGAGATGTGATGACCCTTGCAGGAAAAATTAAAGAAGATGTAAACAGTAAATGCAGACATTTTGCAACATAGCTAAAAATAAATTGCACTACAGGCAATTATGCAAGTTTTACTGGATACATTAAAAAGACATTAAATTCACAGCTGTTTTAAGTGTCTTTTAAGTTGATAAATTAACTGTCTAATAAATTGTAAGATTTGTCAGCTAATAATGCTATTTTATCTGGTTTAACATATGCCTTCCTAGTTCATGAAGCATTATTGTAAGTGCCAAAAGGAGATAATGTGCATTTTACAGTGTTATGTCTTAAGTGGAATGGATCATTGGCCATGAAGAAGTGTGTTAATAAATCTCCTAGGCTTTGTTAATTGCACTCAATGAAGTGTCACTGTTAAAACACAAAAGATGTGATAGAGAAATCTGAACATAATGTCTTTCAGTTTTACAATTAACAGTTCACTAGGCAAATCGACCAAAAAGACCATAATTTGTTGAAGCCTTATTAACTTACATTTTCCTAGTCAAGGTCATAATTGTGGATGGCTTAAAGCTATCTTTTAATGCTCATTGCAAACAGTAACCTTGCTGGGGAGAAGGAACATTTTTCCTCCGAGTGGCAGAAGATGCCTACCAGGTTCAAGAAAAATAAAGCCGTACTCTATCAAACAACAGATTTTTCAGAATCATTCCCCATAAAGCACCTGTGTTTGTCCTTGACTTGAGAAAAATACCATTTTGAATTGCTTGTGGAGGAGGGTAGTTCACATACTATGAAATTAAAACGCATGACTTCAGAGGCCATTAAGTGTAAGGCCTTGGCCACTAAAAAAAGTAATAATAATAAAATAAAGAAGTTTAATTTCTGTAGAATTGGTGTATTTTTTTCCATTTAAACTATGACAATAGATGCCAGCATACTCAACATGAGAACTCAACATTAAACTGTCTTTCCCAAAAGTTTTGGAAAACTTACAATGGGAGTCTTTCTTTGTTTACGTGTTAGAACAAGAAGTGTTTTCTTTTTCTTCTACTGTTGAGAATGTGCCCTTGATCCAGTGCCTGTCAGTTTGCAATTCAGCTTTTATAAAAGCATGAGTTGCAACTTTAGTAATGCTGCAGCTTTAACAATGACTTTTACAAATCAAGTGTGAAAGCAGAGAGGAAAAAGAAACCACATACTACCTTTAAAAGTAAATGGCACTTCATCTTGTAGGCCAAGTATTACATATTTCATGTGTTTGGTTTAGTATAAGGTTGACCAAATTAGAATAGAAAAGCAAATTCAGAGACATTCCAAAAATCTACAGCAGTATTTCTCTTTTATTCCTGACTAGCTGAGTAATTTCCTATGACACAATTTATTCATCTATAAACTGAAACAATAAAATCATCCACTTCATGGAATGAAGAGAAAAAAATGTATGTAAAAGTGCTTTAAAAAGCCAAAGTAATATTAGTTACTCTTAATTATAGGTCAAAATATCAGTTATGTAATTCTTCATCTTCAAATAACTTTCACATTTAGTATCTCAATTATTCCTCACAACAATTTTTTGAGGAAAACGGGACAAGTATTTCCAAATACAAAATATTTTCTGATGGCCTGCTGAGTATAAGGTACTATGCTAGATGTTACAATGTTATAACCAAGTATGATATAGAGTTAGTTCTTCTTTCCTAGAGGTTATCATCTGGTTGTGTAATCACGTTGGTATTACAGTAAAGGAAACAGAAGCTCAGGAAAGTGAGATTACCTGCCCAAAGCTACAAAGCAAATCCAAGAGAAAAAAAAGTAAGCCTTCAGAAATATTTTATCACTGAAAAATCCTTCAAGCTATGAAACAAAGTCTCCTGTCAGTCCAATGCTTTTTCACGTGTTCATACTGCTTCAGTTAGACCACACAGAAAATCAAAATGAAATAGGTCAAATGTTAGAAACCATTGTGGGAATTCTAAATACCATGTTGATATTTGGGCTAGGTGGAATGGAAGGACTAGAGTGAAAGTACTTCAAGTCTTTTGTGCTATATTCAGTAAACTGTTTCAGTAGGACTGCCTCAGATAGCGTCATTTCTGGCTAGACCACCCCAAGGGAATGAGAAGTCCTAATTATCTTTACCACCAATCCTTTCTTTGAACATGAATGAGATGATTTGATCTTAAGTGGAGATTATACACTGGGCAATGCCGGGTAGTCTTCAAATGAGCTTAAAAGAAGCTTTTAAAGAGTATACATCATCACTGGGAGAAACAGAATTGTTTGGGATTTTTTTTTTCTTAAACTCAAAACCATTTAGATCACTATTCCCTTTGAACTGCAGTTTCTACTTGAGATTGGAAACTGCAAGGGAAGAAATACCATCGGTTGCTTCATTGATGTCTTGACAGGCATATGTAGCAAAGAAAAAAATATAACAAAAGATATCCAATTTGCATGAATTTCTAGGTTCATGACTGGTGTATATACAGTTGGAAAAGTTAGAAGTACTTAAATTTCTAGATATAGTCAAGTCAATAAATTATGTACCATAGTGATCTCAAAATAAGTGCTTTTTTAATACAATGAATTAGAAAAAAAAACATAAATTAAGAAAGAAAGAGAGAAAACTAAAAAAAAAAAAGGAAGGAAGAATGAACAAAGGAAAGAAAAAGGAGGAAAATATAGCATCCTATTTTCAGAAATGAGAAATGCAAGTATGTGTAGTTCTTCTATGTGACCAAGGTCCACATTCTTATAAAACATGTAAATTATGGCAGATCCTAACAAATTCACATATTGGATCATACACTATATACTGGCTCAAGTCTTCGTGGTTTATTATTATTATTAATAAAAATAATAGCAATAATTTATTGAGCAATTGCTATATACTGGACTCTACTATAAGCGCTTTGCTTGTCTTAGCTCATTTAATCATAGAAATAACCTTAGGAGGCATGTTACATAAATATTCCCATTTAACAAATGAAAAATGAGAACACACTGAGAAGTTAAATAACTTGCCCTGAGTCACTTACAGAGACAGGCAGTTTGGTTCTAGAGCCCACTGTCAGGTCTCTGAGCCCAAGCTAAGCCATCATATCCCCTGTGACCTGCATGTATACATCCAGATGGCCTGAAACAACTGAAGATCCACAAAAGAAGTGAAAATAGTCTTAACTGATGACATTCCACCATTGTGATTTGTTTCTGCCCTACCCTAACTGATCAATGTACTTTGTAATCTCCCCCACCCTTAAGAAGGTTTTTTGTAATTCTCCCCACTCTTGAGAATGTACTTTGTGAGATCCACCCCCTGCCTGCAAAACATTGTTCCTAACTCCACCACCTATCCCAAAACCTGTAAGAACTAATGATAATCCACCACCCTTTGCTGACTCCTTTTTCAGACTCAGCTCACCTGCACCCAGGTGAAATAAACAGCCTTATTGCTCACACAAAGCCTGTTTGGTGGTCTCTTCACACGGACGCATGAGACATTTGGTGCTGAAGACTGGGGTCAGCGAGACTCCTTCGGGAGACCAGTCCCCTGTCCTCACCCTCACTCCATGAAGAGATCCACCTATGACCTCAGGTCCTCAGACCAACCAGCCCAAGGAACATCGCATCGATTTTAAATTGGGTAAGCGGCCTCTTTTTACTCTCTTCTCCAACCTCTCTCACTATCCCTCAACTTCCTTCTCCTTTCAATCTTGGTGCCACCCTTCAATCTCTCCCTTCTCTGAATTTCAATTCCTTTCATTTTCTGGTAGAGACAAAGGAGCCACATTTTATCCATGGACCCAAAACTCCAGCGCTGGTCACGGACTCGGGAAGGCAGCCTTCCCTTGATGTTTAATCATTGCGGGGATGCCTGCCTGATTATTCACCCACATTCCATTGGTGTTTGATCTCTGTGGGGATGCCTGCCTTGGTCATTCACCCACATTCCTTTGATGGCAAGTCAATTGTGGAGACGCCTACTTTGGCTGCTCACCCACATTGCAGCCCAGGGCTGCTCCCCACCCCCTTCTCAGTGTCTCTACCCTTCTCTTTAAACTTGCCTCCTTCACTATGGGCAACCTTCCACCCTCCATTCCTCCTTCTTCTCCCTTAGCCTGTGCTCTCAAGAACTTAAAACCTCTTCAACTCTTGCCTGACCTAAAATCTAAACATCTTATTTTCTTCTGCAACTCTGCTTGGCCCCAATACAAAGTCGATAATGGTTATAAATGGCCAGAAAACACCACTTTTGATTTTTCCATCCTATGAGACCTAGATAATTTTTGTCAAAAAATGGGCAAATGGTCTGAGGTGCCTGACGTCCAGGCATTCTTTTACACATTGGTCCCTCCCTAGTCTCTGCTCCCAATGTGACTAATCCCAAATCTTTCTTCTTTTTCTCCTGTCTGTTCCTTCAGTCTCCACCCCAAGCTCTGAGTCCTTTGAATTCTTCTTTTCTACGGACTCATCTGACCTCTCCCCTTCTCCCCAGGCTGCTCCTCACCAGGCAAGAGCCAGGTCCTAATTCTTCTTCAGCTTCTGCTCCCCCACCCTATAAGTCTTCTATCACCTCCCCTCCCCACATCTGGTCTGGCTTACAGTTTTGTTCTGCGACTAGTTCTCCCCAACCTGCCCAACAATTTCCTCTTAGAGAGGTGGCTGGAGCTGAAGGCATAGTCAGGGTACATGTGCCTTTTTCTCTATCAGACCTTCCCCAAATCAGCCAGTGTTTAGGCTCTTTCTCATCAGACCCCACTAAATATATACAGGAATTCCGATATCTAACTCTGTCCTACAATTTAACCTGGAGTGACTTAAATGTCATCCTAACTTCTACCCTCTCCCCAGATGAATGGGAAAGAGTTTTTTTCTCTAGCCCAGTCTCACGCTGATAACCACTGGCTTCATGGGCCGGACCTCCAGGAAGGCATTAGACCAAGAAGATCCCCAATGGAACTATCAGGCAGATTCCCCAGGTATAGCTAGGTGAGATTACATGGTTTCCTGCCCAGTTGAAGGGTTTAAAAAGGCAGCTTACAAAGCTGTTAATTATGACAAACTTAAAGAAACTACCCAAGGTGAAGATGAAAACCCAGCCCAGTTCATGGCCTGTTTGGCAGCAACCCTTAGATGCTTTATCACCCTAGACCCAGAGGGGCCAGAAGGCTGCCTTATTCTTAATATGCATTTTATCACCCAGTCAGCTCCTGACATTAGAAAAAAGCTCCAAAAATTAAATTCCAGCCCTCAAACCCCAAAACAGCACTTAATTAACCTCACCTTCGAGGTGTACGATAACAGAGAAGAGTTGCAATTACTTGCCTCTGCTGTGAGAGAAACCCCAGCCATATATCCAGCAGACAAAAACTTCAAAACTCCTAAGCCACAGCAGTCAGGCATTCCTTCAGGACTTCCTGCCCCAGGATCTTGCTTCAAGTGCTGGAAATCTGGCCACTGGGCCAAGGAATGCCCACAGCCCAGGATTCCTCCTAAGCCATGTCCCTTCTGTGTGGGACTCCACTGGAAATTGGACTGTCCAACTGGCCCAAGTCTCTGACTCCTTCCCAGCAGATCTTCTCAGCTTAGCGGCTGAAGACCGACACTGCCGGATCACCTCAGAAGCCTCCTGGACCATCACAGATGCTTTGGGTAGCTCTTACAGTGGAGGGTAAGTCCATCCCCTTCTCAATTAATACAGAGGCTACCCACTCCACATTACCTTCTTTTCAAAGGCCTTTTTCCTTTGCCTCCATAAATGTTATGGGTATTGACAGCCAGGCTTCTAAATCTCTTAAAACTCCCCAACTCTAGTGCCAACTTGGACAACATTCTTTTATGCACTCCTTTTTAATTATCCCCACCTGCCCAGCTCCCTTATTAGGTTGAGACATTTTAACTAAATTATCTGCTTCCCTGACTATTCCTGGGCTACAGTCACACCTCATTGCCACCTTTTCCTCAGTTCAAAGCCTCCTTCACATCCTCCTCTTGTATCCCCCAACTTTAACCCACAAGTATTGGACACCTCTACTCTCTCCCTGGCAACTGATCACATGCTCATTACTATCCTGTTAAAACCTAATCACCCTTACCCACTCAATGCCAATATCCCATCCCACAGCACTGTTTAAAAGGATTAAAGCCTGTTATCACTCACTTGTTACAGCATGGCCTTTTAAAGCCTGTAAACTCTCCTTACAATTCCCCCATTTTACCTGTCCAGGTAAATGTCCAGTTTAGTTCAGGATCTGAGCCTTATCAAACAAATTGTCTTGCCTATCCACTCTGTGGTGCCAAACCCATATACTTTCCTATCCTCAATACCTCCCTCCACAACCTCTCCATAACCCATTATTCTGTTCTGGATCTCAAACATGCTTTCTTTACTATTCTTTTGCACTCTTCATCCCAGCCTCTCTTTACTTTCACTTGGATTGACCCTGACACCCATCAGGCCCAGCAAATTACCTGGGCTGTACCTCCATAAGGCTTCACGGACAGCCCCCATTACTTCAGTCAAGCCCAAATTTCTTCCTCATCTGTTACCTATCTCGGCATAATTCTTCATGAAAACACACATGCTCTCCCTGCTGATTGTGTCCAGTTAATCTCCCAAACCCAAACCCCTTCTACAAAACGATAACTCCTTTCCTTCCTAGGCATGGTTAGGTACTTCTGCCTTTGGATACCTAGTTTTACTATCCTGACTAAACCATTATGTAAACTCACAAAAGCAAACCTAGCTGACCTCATAGATCCTAAGTCCTTTTGCCCCTCCTCTTTTCATTCCTTAAAAATAGCCCTAGAAGCTGCCCCCATGCTGGCTCTCCCTAACTCTTCCCAACCCTTTTCATTACACATAGCCAAAGTACAGGGCTGTGCAGTCAGAATTCTTACCCAAGAGCCGGGACCACGCCTGTAGCCTTTCTGTCCAAACAACTTGACCTTACTATTTTAGCCTAGCCGTCATGTCTGTATGTGGCAGCTGCCGCTGCTTTAATACTTTTAGAGGCCCTCAACATCACAAGCTATGCTCCACTTACTCTCTACAGTTCCCATAACTTTCAAAATCTATTTTCTTCCTCATACCTGACACATATAATTTCTGCCCTCTGGCTCCTTCAGCTATACACACTCTTTGTTGAGTCTCCCACAATTACCATTGTTCCTGGCAGGACTTCAATCTGGCCTCCCACATTATTCCTGATACCACACCTGACCCCCATGACTGTATCTCTCTGATCCCCTGACATTCACTGTATTCCCCATATTTCCTTCTTTCCTGTTCCTCACCCGGATCACACTTGGTTTAATGATGGCCCTTCCACCAGGCCTAATCACCACTTGCCAGCAAAGGCAGGCTATGCTATAGTATCTTCTACATCTATCATTGAGGCCACTGCTCTTCCTCCCTCCACTACCTCTCAGCAAGCTGAACTCATTGCCTTAACTCGAGCCCTCACTCTTGCAAAAGGACTATGTGTCAATATTTATACTGACTCTAAATATGCCTTCCATATGCTGCACCACCATGCTGTTATATGGGCAGTAAGAGGTTTCCTCACTATGCAAGGGTCCTCCATCATTAATGCCTCTTTAATAAAAACTCTTCTCAAGGCCACTTTACTTCCAAAGGAAGCTGGAGTCATACGCTGCAAGGGCCATCAAAAGCCATCAGATCCCATCGCTCAGGGCAATGCTTATGCTGATAAGGTAGCTTAAAAATCAGCTAGCGTTCCAACTTCTATCCCTCAAGGCATTTTTTCTTCTTCTCATCTGGTCACTCCCACCTACTCCCCCACTGAAACTTCCACCTATCAATCTCTTCCCACACAAGGCAAATGATTCTTGGACCAAGGAAAATATCTCCTTCCAGCCTCACAGGCCCATTCTATTCTATTGTCATTTCATAACCTCTTCCATGTAGGTTACAAGCCGCTAGCCCACCTCTTAGAACCTCTCATTTCCTTTCCATCATGGAAATCTATCCTTAAGGAAATCACTTCTCAGTATTCCATCTGCTATTCTACTACTCTTCAGAAATTTCTCAGGCCCCCTCCCTTCCCTACACATCAAGCTTGGGGATTTGCGCCTGCCCAGGACTGGCAAATTGGCTTTACTCACATGCCCCGAGTCAGGAAACTAAAATACCTCTTGGTCTGGGTAGACACTTTCACTGGATAGGTAGAGGCCTTTCCCACAGGGTCTGAGAAGGCCACTGCGGTCATGTCTTCCCTTCTGTCAGACCTAATTCCTCTGTTTGGCCTCCCCACCTCTATACAGTCCAATGACGGACGAGCCTTTATTAGTCAAATCACCCAAGCAGTTTCTCAGGCTCTTGGTATTCAGTGGCTCCTGATTTTACCACTAATCACCACCGTTAAGTCTCTCTTGAAGTGGATAGAAGATCTTCAGTGGCAAGGTACCCTCCAATACTTTCACCCTGATGAAGCCCTATTCTTTAATTTTATACTCACTCTTATTCTGGTTCCCGTTCTTATGCCACCCTCTACCTCTCCCCAGCTGTCTCCACCACAATATCAAACTCACTCTCTCCTAGCCGTTTCTAATCCTTCTTTAACAAACAATTGCTGGCTTTGCATTTCTCTTTCCTCCAAAATCCCAGAGGCCCTGACTTACTCACTGCGAAAAACAAAAGGGGTGGGGGGGACTCTGTATATTTTTAAATGAAGAGTGTTGTTTTTACCTAAATCAATCTGGCCGGGTATATGACAACATAAAAAAAACTAAAGGATAGAGCCCAAAAACTCGCCAACCAAGCAAATAATTACACTGAACCCCCTTGGACACTCTGTAGTTTGATGTCCTGGGTACTCCCAATTCTTAGTCCTTTAATACCTGTTTTTCTCCTTCTCTTATTTGGACTTTGTGTCTTTCATTTAGTTTCTCAATTCATACAAAACTGCATCCAGGCCATCACCAATAATTCTATACAACAAATGCTCCTTCTAACAACCCCACAATATCATCCCTTACCCCAAAATATTCCTTCAGCTTAATCTCTCCCACTCTAGGTTCCCACGCCACCCCTAATCCCACTCGAAGCAGCCCTGAGAAACATCGCCCATTATCTCTCCATACCACCCCAAAAATTTTCACTGCCCCAACACTTTACCACTAGTTCGTTTTATTTTTCTTATTAATACATGAAGACAGGAATGTCAGGCCTCTGAGCCCAAGGTTATGTAAATCAAAAGGCATCCGAGCTAGCTATTACCAATCTGATAAGCATTTACATTTTTTAAGTTACTTGATTAGAGCTCTTTCATGTAGTTTGGTAGTGAAATATCACTTCTATATGACACATATAAAGATAGAGATATAATAGGCATGCAGAATAACAGTCATGTTCAAAAGATACTTTATTTGCCTGTTTTCAAAAACAATTTTTCTCCTTTACTTTAGATAATTAGTAAAAGTCATAGGAGCCAAAAAAAAAGGTGAAGGACCACCGCTCAAGGCCTTTTTAAAAGAAAGAGTGGCACTTTTAAGATATCAACTTGAAGAATGTTAAAGAAACAGATTATAGAATTTAAAAACTTAAAAACGTCTTGCATTCAAAATAAATCAATGCTTGTAATAAAAATTTGTTTTAAACAATTATTTAGCTTTGTATTAGTGTATGTTTTAATATTAAATAGCCATCTCTAGAAATATTATTATGATTTCTTTTTGATTATAGCCAACTGAATTATACAGCCCCTTTAAAAAATTTATTTTACTAACCTTATTATGACTTACATAGTTCATTCACAATGTGTTTAGACTGTTTTGTCTTAAATAGCTCTCTTTCTTGTACAACCCCATCATTTTTATTTTAGGACAAAAACTTACTATGCAAGATCTTTTCTTATATAAAATGAGTGTGCCTTTTACTTTTTTTTTCACCAAAAATACATCTTTATATCTTTAACTTTCTTTACATCTCTTATTTCCTGATTCCTTTATATTGTTTTATACATAACCCTTAAATAAGCCTTGAATTAGACAAATATATTTTACTTTTAATAAGAACATTTAAAAAAATTGCTTTCCTGTAATTGTTAAATTGGAAATTGCCCAGATACTTAATATCAATTAATAACCTTAGATCCTAAATTATGACAAGTTTGTTTACAAGTATTTATTCCATTACCTTTACCTGATTAATTTAAGTTTACCTTGATAATTTACAAAAAAACTGTGATAGCAAATATTTAAAGTTATTTTTCTATTAACCATTTTTATAGCTGTGGATTTCAGGTATTTACCTAAGTAACAAAGCTTATGATTAGTTTTAGGAATAACTCAGTATTCAGCTGTTTTTATTTAAGCCAACAATATTTCATAATCATATACAAGCAAAGATTATTCTGTCTTGGGCTGGGTTTTATAGTTTATAATCCTTATGGCAAATCTTGGCAAGTCTTATAGTATTTGGCAGGAAGTAAACATGAAACTACTTGATCAATAGATGCAAACAAAATGCTAACAATTCTAAAGACATCATTATTTTACCAATAATCTTAAAGCCAGCTTGCTGGGCGCAGTGGCTCACACCTGTAATCCCAGCACTTTGGGAGGCCAAGGTGGATGGATCACAAGGTCAGGAGTTCGAGACCAGCCTGGCCAATAAGGTGAAACTCTGTCTCTACTAAAAATACAAAAATTAGCGAGCATGGTGGCGGGTGCCTATAGTCCCAGCTACTTGGGATGCTGAGACAGGAGAATCGCTTGAACTCGGGAGGTGGAGGTTGCAGTGAGCTGAGATAGCACCACTGCGCTCCAGCCTGGGTGACAGAGGGAGACTCCATCTCAAAAATAAAAATAAAATAAAAATTAAAAAAACCCAGCTTATTTAGTAAAGATTTTAAGTCACGTGAACTTGAAAAAAACATTTTGAAGGAAGAGAGAGACCCTCTCATATTGTTTTATATTGTTTTATACTCAGTACCTGTTTTAAGAAAAAACAACAAGGAAGTAAAACCAAAGACAGGCAGCCTGGCGCCAGGCCCGAAACCAGGCCTGGGCCTGCCTGGCCTAAATCCAGTAGTTAAAAATCAACTCAAAACTTAGAAACCAATGTTATTCATAGATTCCAGACATTGTATAGAAGAACATTGTGAAACTCCCTGCCCTGTTCTGTTTCTCTCTGACCACCAGTGCATGCAGCCCCTTTGACGTACCCCTTGCTTGCTCAAATCAATCACGACCGTTTCATGTGAAATCTTTAGTGTTGTGAGCCCTTAAAAGGTACAGAAATTGTGCATTTGGGGAGCTCAGATTTTAAGGCAGTAGCTTGCTGATGCTCCCAGCTGAATAAAGCCCTTCCTTCTACAACTCGGTGTCTGAAAGGTTTTGTCCATGGCTCGTCCTGCTACAATTTGACTAGTCTTCCTTTTTTTTTTTTAAGTATCTGATTTAAGCTCTTTTTTCAAAGCCAATTAATTAGAGCTCTTCATATATTTTTAGTCCTGAAAATATTGTGGGCTGGGTGTGGTGGCTCACGCCTGTAATCCCAGCATTTTGGGAGGCCGAGCTGGATGGATCCCCTGAGGTCAGGAGTTGGAGACCAGCCTGAACAACATGGAGAAACACCATCTCTACTAAAAATACAAAATTAGCGGGGAGTGGTGACACATGCTTGTAATCCCAGCTACTCAGGGGGCTGAGGCAGGAGAATCGCTTGAACCCATGAGGCAGAGGTAACAGTGAGCCAAGATCGTGCCATTGCACTCCAACCTGGGCAACAAGAGCAAAACTCCGTATCAAACAACAACAAAAGAAAAAAAAAAAAAAAAGAAAATATTGTGTGTACACACATAAATATATAGATGTATTTAGGCATGCCGACAGAAGTATTTCATACATTCATAAGATACTTCCTTTTTCCTTCTTTTTTTGTATTTCTATTTTAGACTTTTAAATTCTTGAAAACATGTTGCATCACCCTAGGCAGTCATTCCCTAAATAGCCCCAAATTTGCATATTAAAGGAAACAACTCAGTTCAAGATCAGATAGCAAAATTTACATCATAAGGTATGGGGAGAAAGTCTGGTGTGCTAGAGGGAAATTAAAATGAATTTAATTGCCATTTGAACATAAAATTATAGAAATCTATTACAAAGGCCTTTATATATATACACCCATATACATACATACACACAAAGTTCTCATAGCTATGACTTCAGTACTTTAGCCATGAGACAAGTACAACTTTGCCAGCTTGCAGAAAACACTATTAGATCCGAACAGTGGTTTTCATCTTAGTAGAAGAGTAACAGAAGATTTAAAGCAGGAAGAAAAGAAAATAGAGAAAGAGAACCTTAGGTCGACCTTAGGAGTCTTTTTCCTTAGTGTAAAATGTGCACAAAGGCCATATTACTTCAAGTAGAGGTGCCATAAAACCTAAGGAGTGCTCGAAAGGGGGTCATTCTCCTTGTTTTCACTTTTTTCGTAGCTAATTCTGAGAGAAAAGCAATTGAGAAGACCCTTTAGAAATGCATCTCCTAACTTGAATTAAGATCCTTAAACAACACCTTCCCAGGAAAAAACAGCTTAGAATAAATTAAGGACCTCAACCAAAGGGAGGTCCAGGGCTCAGGAAGACTTACCCATTCCACTGGAGGAGAAGCTCGAACTCAGTGGGGCTTCAATGGGCCCCTGCTCGTACCTTAGTTCTGGTTTCCACAACTCCTTTGGGGTCCTGAGTCTTCTCTGAGGCTCCACGTGTTTGGGTGCCAGATTATTGTTGACGAAAAGAGTCAAACTCTGTAAAATATTTTAAGAGATTAATTCTGAGCCAAATATGAGTGACCACGGCCTGTGACACAGACCTCAGGAGGTCCTGAGAACATGTGCCCAAGGTGGTTGGGGTACAGCTTGGTTTTATATATTTTAGGAAGGCATGAGACATATTAGGAAGGCATGTAGATTTTTCCCATAAGAGATTTTGCAGGGCAATTTCAATGTATGGCACGGAAAAATATATTTTTGGGTAAAACATTTTGATTTTCTTCCTTGTTATGCCAGAGTCAGATCGGAAAGTAAGTAATTATATACAGGGTTAAATAAAACCCATCTGATGAGAATGTATGGTTTGTAGGGCATGACTCCCCAGACCACTTAGAAAGGAATTTGGGCAAGATAAAAGAAAAAAAAATCAGAGCTTAGTCCTCATAAGGTTTAGTACTATCCACAATTTCAGGCATCCAGTTGGGGGTCTTGGAATATATCCCCTACTATATATATTTTTCTATTAGTGATGTTGCACCTCATTTCACATGTTCATATGTTTAAATTCACTTATATTTTTCTACAAACTGTCTATACATACGCTCTGCCTATTTTTCTGTAGGGTTTTTAGCTCGTTCTTATTGACTTCTAGAATTTTTTTGTAAAGTGAGGAAATTACTGCCTTGTCAGAAATGTATTTTATATCCTGTTCTCTCTTGTTTGCATTTTGTCTTTATTTATGGTACTGTTTCAATGAATATAATTATAAGTTTTATAAAGCAGTTATGTGTATCTCATTTTAATGGTTTTTAGATTTTGTGTATTGCTTTAAAAAAACTGTAATTAATTCAGGATTCTTTAAATATATTTCCTAAGTTTTCTTCTAGCTGTTTTATAATACCCAGCTTAAAAATCTACAATTTTAAATAAACCATAACAAAACAACATACTCAGATCTCAGAGATACATTATCCTAGTAAAGGATTAGAAAATCAATTATAGAAATGTATCCATGATGGATGAATCCTAATTCAGTCACTTATTTAGAATAGACTTACATAAAATTTGTGAAACATGGAACTACATGGTAGACGAAGTGAACTTTCTTCAGAATCATTAACATGGAAAAATGTGGGGACAAAGAAATTATTCTTACACCCAATACTTAAGGAAAAAATTGTATGTGCATGTAGTTGTAAAAGAATGGTCAGAAATATTGCTGCAACATGCTAAAAGTTGCATTAACTCAATATTTCTCTTTTTTGCTGTGGCACGTTGTAGCCGGATTGAGGGACAATAATGATTGGATAGTGAGTTTTCTGCTATGTTCAAACCAAGTTACTTCCACAGAGAGAAGTTCATCCTGCTGATGGAACTGCTTTCCAGAGATAGAAGATGGAGGCTCTCATACTAAATTAAGGCTACATGAAGCATGCATGTATTTCTTCCTGTTAAATTCTGAAGGGCTTACTTGTTGGCAGAAATGACTCATAATGACTAAACAGATATCCATCTGTAGTGTATTAAATAAATGAGAGGCTGAAATTGCTTAAGAGATGCTCAATGTATTTGCAGAAACAATAAGCTTTGAAAAAGGGGGATGAAGCTTTATTTCCCCAGGAAATTTCAGTGCTTCATTCAACACATGAATACAAACCTAATTTAGTGCAATGTCACTGGTAGACGAGGGACTCAATTTCAGGAATGTGAAGTATGCTGCATTTTTTTGGCATGCTCTGTGGTCCCTCTAAAAACCCTTTTTCTGAAGATTATTAAATTAGACACATTTCTTTCTTTATGCTTGACATCACTTTTAGGATTAAGATAAAAACCAGGAACTCACCTGTACAATTTTGCCTTATCATTTACAATAAAGATTAAGACCAGCAAATGAAAATAATGCATACAGTGTTTTCACGAAAGGCTGGACAAAAGCTGCTGAATTAATACTACTTTAAATTGCTGCACTGTACACATACAGAAACTCAGTCAGAACAAAAACATCAATGCAGATCCATAGACCTGGTTTACGGAATAAGACTGTGATCTTTAGATTAAAATGAAATTCCCACAACACCTTGTTTTTGTGACCTAAGAGAAGTTTATAAATCTTTCTGATACTCCATTGGCTCATTTATTGATTAGGAATACCTAACTCACAGGGATTTTCAGAAGATTAAATAAGAAAATATATGAAAACTTCCTAAATTCATAAATTTCTAAAGCTTACAATAAGCACTCAATTGATGTTACCTATTTTCATTTGATAATTTTTTCCTCAATGCTGTGAAGTTAACATGTCTAGCCCAGTGCCTGCCATGTAGTAAATGCCCAATAAAT
Source organism: Pan paniscus (assembly GCF_029289425.2). NCBI lineage: Eukaryota > Metazoa > Chordata > Mammalia > Primates > Hominidae > Pan > Pan paniscus. The sequence continues at coordinate 82,206,312 of NC_073272.2, forward strand.
GCTAGTTGCATCTCAAAGGCATGTGATTAACTACTTCAAACTAAAATGTTAATGACACAGTAACTGATTTTGTTTTAGAGTGAAAGATATTATTTTCTATATCCACTTGAAGGAAGAATTATTTTAGATGGTATCACCTTAATTCAAGCTTATGTGTTATTAATAGTGTATGTTCTACAAATATTGCTGATTGACAGAAAAATTCTGTAAGGTCTCTATAGATTTTCTTCATCTGTCAGGTCCCAAAAGAAACTTATAATCAGAAACTAGGATTTATTGTGGTTAGGAACATGGACTTGGATTCAGAATGATCTGAACTCAAGGCCTTGCTCTATCACTTTTTAGTTATGTGTCCCTTGGATAAGTCACTTAAGATTTCTGAACCTTAGGTTGTAACTCAGTACATGTTATTTTTATTGTTGTCATTAGTTGAGGCAGAACATTTTCTTTGACATCGCCTTTAAGTACAGGGAGCAACGTTTTCTGGTATACGCAAATCTCACCCCCTAAATGTACTTACATGGAAGAAGTGACTATCCAGAGTCTCAAAAAGCGCAATATAGTACATATCAATTAAAGTATAGACATCAGGGATTATATGTTTGCATCACTGTGTACATGAAGACACACTTCCTTAAAGATTTGAAATGCTTCACAGAGGACTTTACAATATTACACTTTCAAATCCTAATAAATGCATTAATCATAAATCCTGCATTTCCTGTGTGCTAAATGTATTTCCTACAGCCACCATGTAATATAATTGGATTTGGAAAAGTAAGGACATTTTGAAAAGCAAAAACACCTTTTTCAGGTTGTTGTACTAGGTTACTCCTAGTAACCTGAGATTCCTGCACAAATGTAGCAGGACATAAAATTCCAACAAAAGCAGGTACCAAAAAATGTTCATCATCTTGTCTTTCTTCCTTGACTTGGGTCAGAAGCTCATTGTATTTTAAGACACAAACATTTTTAACTCAGTGACCTGAAAGCCAAAGGTTTTTCAGAAAGACCTTAATTCAGTGACATTATACAACTTATCTTAATGCTTGAGAATCTAGTACCTATCTGTGCTTTACAACACTTACTGAATTTCCTTGTTAATAATCTCTACATTCTTCTGTGAATGTTTGCTTCTCAAAGATATAAAATGTGAAGAGTTTTTCATAACTATATCTGTAGTGTTGATAAAATGATAGTCAAATTATATAAAGCTGTTAGAAGAATATTAAAATAATGAAGGTGAGAGATAATTGAGGGTTGAAAATAAGTCAATGGCAGTGGAGGCAAACAAAAAGCTATTCCCTAAAACTTGAGGGGTTTGGGAAAAATTCCAAAAATAAGATAATTTAACAATTATTGTGCAGTTCTAGGTGTTCTACTGATGAGGCAGGAATTTTGTTTTTGTTTTTGTTTTTGTTTTGAGATGGAGTCTTGCTCTGCTGCCCAGGCTAGAGTGCAGTGGCGCGATCTAAGCTCACTGCAAGCTCCACCTCCCAGGTTCACGCCATTCTCCTGCCTCAGCCTCCTGAGTGGCTGGGACTACAGGCGCCCATCACAATGCCTGGCTAATTTTTTGTATTTTTAGTAGAGACAGAGTTTCACCGTGTTAGCCAGGATGGTCTTGATCTGACCTCATAATCTGCCTGCCTCAGCCTCCCAAAGTGCTGGGATTACAGGCATGAGCCACCGCTCCTGGCCAGGAATGTTTTGATGAGTAATAAAATAAATACATAAATAATTCATAAATTTGTTATATTTATTTTATCAAATATATATTTCTTACATTTATTTCACCAAAATCACCAATGATGTTTTCATAATAATGATTTTCACATTATTTGTGTTCTGCTTGCAGCAATGCTAAATATGACAACATGTCTTGAGTCATGGTAATTTCTAGCTAGTTTTTCATTAGTTTCAATTTGAAGAAATTCTTTTCATTTGAAATAGTAGTAACTGGAATTGTCAATAACATTATTAACTTCCAAGAGATACTTAGATTATACAATGAACCATTATATTAGTTAGCCTTTCTTGTATAATAAAATCTTATTGACTTAAGACAGCAATTATTTTGGCCGGGCGTGGTGGCTCACCCCTGTAATTCCAGCACTTGGGAGGCCGGGGCGGGTGGATCACCTGAGGTCAGGAGTTTGAGACCAGCCTGACCAACATGGTGAAAACCCGTCTCTACTAAAAATGCAAAAATTAGCTGGGCATGGTGGCACATGCCTATAATCCCAGCTACTCGGGAGGCTGAGGCAGGAGAATTGCCTGAACCCAGGAGTTGGAGGTTGCAGTGAGCCGGTCATTGTACTCCATCCTGGGCAACAAGAGTGAAAGTCCTTCTCAAAAAAACAAAACAACAAAAAACAAACAAACAAGCCAATCATTTATTACTTCAGGATTCTGCATTCCAGCAGTTTAGACTAGGTTTACCTCATGATAAATAAGTTACAAAACATTGTGACCATATTTTTTCAATAAACTGCAATCACCTAGTTCAAAAATTATGGGCAAACACTGTAATGGAATTACATCTTATAAAATAGTGTTATTATAAAACATATTAATTTCATCACACAAATCCCCATGCCTTATGTTGTAATTTTCACTATTTTCAATGCATGATCTAAATCCATAGAATATTTTTTATAAAAATTAAAATCTGTTTATTGAAGTATCATTTCAGGTCCTCTAAACATTTTCAGGATTCCTTATTTTGTAAAATAGTAATGTGCACATAAGAACACATGAAAGAGTTAAATATCAAACCACAGTGAAACAGAAAATAAATAGAGTTTAACCTTAACTACTGAAAGCAGTGCAGAAATTGATAATACCACACAGGAAGTAAATGTCATGTAAAGATCTCTGAAAAATGCAAGAAAAATTCCTGATAGCATCCGTATTAGAGGTATGTTGTTTTTCACCAAAAGTAATGGACTTTTACTAATTTATTTATTTATTTATTTTTAACTTGTGTTTTAAGTTTAGGGGTACACATGCAGGTTTATTTCATAAGTAATCTTGTGTCATGGGATTTGTTATTCAGATTATTTGTTCACCCTGGTTTTTTGTTTGTTTGTTTGTTTTTTAAGATGGAGTCTTGCTCTGTCGCCCAGGCTGGAGTGCAGTGGTGTTATCTTGCCTCACTGCAACCTCCACCTCCCGGGTTGAAGCAATTCTCCTGCCTCAGCCTCCCCAAAGCTGGGATTATAGGTGATGGCCACCACACCCGGCTAATTTTTCTATTTTTGGTAGAGACGGGGTTTCATCATGTTGGCCAGGCTGATCTCAAACTCCTGATCTTGTGATCCGCCCGCCTCGGCCTCCCAAGATGCTGGGATTACAAGCGTGAGCCACCGTGCTTGGCCTTCAAGCACGTATTAAGCTTAGTGCCCATTAATTATTTTTCTTGATCCTCTCCCTCCTCTCACCCTCCACCCTTAATAGTTCCCAATGTCTGTTGTTCCTCTCTGTGTGTTTATGTGTTCTCATTATTTGGTTCTGACTTATAAGTAAGTATATGCGGTGTTTGGTTTTCTGTTCCTGTGTTAGTTTGCTAAGGATAATGGCATCCAGATTCATCCATGTCCCTGCAAAGGACATGATCTTGTTTTTGTTTGTTTGTTTGTTTGTTTTGAGATGGAGTTTTGCTCTTATTGCCTAGGCTGGAGTGCAATGGTGCAATCTTGACTCACCACAACCCCTGCCTCCCAGGTTCAAGCGATTCTCCTGCCTCAGCCTCCCGAGTAGCTGGGATTACAGGCATGCACCACCACGCCCGGCTAATTTTGTATTTTTAGTAGAGGTGGGGTTTCTCCATGTTGCTCAGGCTGGTCTATAACTCCCGACCTCAGGTGATTGGCCTGTCTCCCCCTCCCAAAGTGCTGGGATTACAGGCATGAGCCACCACACCCAGCCGATCTTGTTTTTTTTTTGTTTTTTTTATGGCTGCATAGTATTCCATGGTGTATATGTACCACATTTTCTTTATCCATTCTATCTTTGATGGGTATTTAGGTTGATTCCATGTATTTGCTATTGTGAACAGTGTATAATTAACATAGTCTTACCCTCAACAATCTTTTAAATATATCATAAAATTAAAACTTATTTATTCTTTGACAAAATTAAAACCTACATTTTAGAAAATATCAAGTATTATTTGTTCAACATGATTTTTGCCAGGGTATAATCAAATTCTACTGAATAAGACTTACTTTTCATATTGTATGTATGATTTCTTTCCTTACTTTATTATGTATTAAATTTAAAATCTCATTTTGAATTATTCATCTAGATAGTGATTATTTTTTTCTTCATTTTACAGGTTTAGCCAAGAGATTTTAATATAATATCTAATAAGCCTAAAATTTTTGTTTTCTTTCCATATTATTCTTTTAAGAACATCGTGTCATTGTTCTATATTGGCCTGTACTTGTCTTTGTGATACACTAGTTATTACTGTTTATTCAAACTTTTTTCCCCTCACCTCCAGTGTTGCATGTATATAAGTTACAGTTTGTGTTTTTTTAATTGAGAATCTAATAGCCTCATAGTCATAAATACCTTCATTGGCCCAAAATGATCTTAAGGATTGGGTGTGGAAGATGAAGTGGAAGTAACAAAACATATCGGTTTTTTACAGAGAATACAAAACACATTTTCACAGATTGTTTATTCACCTGAAAGACTCTTGGTGTAAAATGAAATGCTAAGTATGCTACCACATTCATCCAATTAGGGGAAATGTAGCATCAATTAAAACTGAACTACACTTTGGGAGGCCAAGGCGGGCAGATCACGAGGTCAGGAGATTGAGACCATCCTGCCTTAACACGGTGAAACCCCATCTCCACTAAAACTACAAAAAATTAGCCAGGCGTGGTGGAGGGCACCTGTAGTCCCAGCTACTCGGGAGGCTGAGGCAGGAGAATGGTGTGAACCCGGGAGGCAGAGCTTGCAGTGAGCCGAGATCCCGAGATTGCGCCACCACACCCCAGCCTGGGTGACACAGCAAGACTCCGTCTAAAAACAACAACAACAACAACAACAACAACAACAACAACAACAACAACAACAAAAACTGAACAACTGAACTAGGGTCGGGTGCAGTGGCTCACACTTGTAATGCCAGCACTTTGGGAGGCCAAGGCAGATGGATCACCTGAGGTCAGGAGTTCAAGATCAGCCTGGCATGGTGGCTCATGCCTGTAATTCCAGCACTTTGGCCAAGGCAGTCCTATCACTTGAGGCCAGCAGTTCAAGACCAGCCTGGCCAACGTGGCAAAACCCTGTCTCTATTAAAAAATACAAAAATTAGCCGGATGTGGTGGAACGCACTTGTAATCCCAGCTACTCAAGAGGCTAAGGCATGAAAATCACTTGAACCTGGAAGGTGGAGGTTGCAGTGAGCCAAGATAGCGCTACTGCACTCCAGCCTGGGAGACAGAGCAAGACTCTGTCAACAACAACAACAACAACAAAAAGTACTTGTACTTGGATCAACTTAGATATTTTTTGCTTGAAAGTAACAGAAGCCACAGAATCAAATAGCTTAAACAATATGATCTGTATTGTCTGACATAACAAAAAATGCAGACATAAGTTTATTCTAAGTTTAGTTAATTCAATGGCTCATTGACACAAAAGACCGAAGTCCTTGCCAAGGATTTTCTCTGCCATTCCAAGCATTTCAATTCAGATATCTTCATGGGAGCAAGATAGCTGCAGCACTTTCAGGGATCAGATTCAGACATAAAAAAGCCCAGAAGAATAAGAACAAAGGTAGGTGTTTCTTGCATGTATCGGTTCTCTTTTTATTTAACCATTAAGTAAAGTTTTTCCTAATGCTCCCCAAAAACCTTTCTCTCTGGTCTCATTGATCAGAAATGAGTCCCAGGCCTGTAACAAAACTAATCACTGCCCAGAAAAATTACATCACTTATCTTGCCAACATTAGTTGACACTCATTCCCTGGATTAGAAACAACATCTACTTATCTTAAATGCAAAGCCCTAAAGAATAAGTTACTACATAAGTAAAAAATAGTGTTTTGTTAAGAAAGAGGAAGGGGAGGAGTGGATTTCTGTTGGATATACAATCATCAGTATCTGTTATAATACATAAGAACTATTTTGTGTATACTGAATAAGGTAATATATGTTAAAACATTTGGCATATAATAACAAACAAATTAAGACTCATAGTAGCAGAATTAAAATTATGCTATTCAGACCCAACCTGAAATGCTTGGAGTTGCAGAGAAAAACATTAGCAACAACTTTGGTATTTTGTATTACTGAGACACTGAATTTACTAAACCTAGAATCATCTTATGTCCGGATTTTTTGTTATATCAGACAATACAGGTCATATTGTTTAACTGTTAGATATGAGTTCTAAATTTCTTTTGAAAGAATCAATGTCAGTATATTCAATTCTTCACCTTCTACTTTTGAACTTAACTTCCTCATAAAGCACACTTTTTCAATTACCTGCTCCACCCTGACTCATTTCAATCACCTGCTCCACCCTTACTCAACCAGATTACCTACTCCACCCTGACTCATTCCGATTACCTGCTCTGTCAGACCATTTTTCCGGCCAAACCACTCACCCTGTCACTCTCTTTAAATTAGCCAGTCGGAATTAGTTTAGCCTGTGTGGTCTAACCCTAGCCAATAGGGGAAGGACAGAGCAGCAGGGGCCACGTGCATCAGGGATAAGAACCCCTTCCCCTCCCTTGTCCAAGAGTGCGCTCACCATTGCTCCACCTGTAAGGATGCACCCTTCTATAGAAGTACCTTGCCTTGCTGAGAATTAAAAAGAAAATTTTATATTCCAGTGCTATTTCTTTTGCGGCACCGAAACTTTTTATATAACATAACTGTTTGAGTAAATAAAATTCATGAGGAAAACAGCTAAAGATTTATTTAGCATCACTATCCAAACTGATTATGGGAAGAGCACCATAACAGGTACAAAGAGGGTTTGTACAATGTGGAAAGTACACAACAACCGATCTAATCAAACTTCACTCTGGTTTTTTAGCTATTCCAAATCTTTGGGTGCTATGATAGTGAATAATATCCAACAGGCCAAGAGCAAAATCAGTAAAGCTGAGACCAATCTGTTGCATCTGATTGTGTGTGTTAAGTAACCCAGTATTCATGGCCACTGATATGTATATATTAGTGATGCATCCATCCAAAGCTTTTCCTGACACTTAACTGCATTTTCTAGAGAAATGATACATAAAATCAATGTATGCAATTGATCAGAAAAAAGCCTTTGATTGTTTTGTGTAATGGAACAAGAAAACCACTGAGCTAAGTTTCAATGGTATTCAAGTCATATGTGTGCTGCAGCAGTCCACATAGGTTACAATGAGCAAAATTGTCCTTTCACAGCCAGGGCTGGGAGGAAAAACTTCCGAGGAGCTCTCTCCTGAATATATAATATATTATATATTTTCCTCAACTCCTTGGATTAAACAAGCATCAGAAAAGTATGGAAAAGGCAGCTAGCCCACAGATTTTCTGAATTTTCAGTGTTGACTGATTTTAATAAGAATGAAAGTGCAAACGACAGGAATTTTGTAACTTCCTTAACCCCAAATTAATGCCATTCGACTTGCACATTAACAAAACAGAATGCGGAGAACTGTCCATATGACACTTGCAAAGTTTCAGGTGTTTGGATTAGAAGGTTAGAAAGTCCCCACCCTGCCCCCCCACCCCCTGCCTGCCACACACACTCACACAATATTGGCTAACTTCTACATTCAGTGGATATGATTTCCTACATGGTAGCCAGAATTTCTGATTTGATTCCAAAAACAAAAGATGCCAAACATCTGCTCAGAAGGAAGTAGCAAATACTGGAACTCAATGTTCTTTATACTTGAGAAAGGTTTATAACAACAAACAGCTTTTACATGACTCAGAAAAAACTAAAGACTCTTCTAAAACTACTTTTCATATACCTGCACTGAAGCAACAGTCATCTTTAAGCCAAATAGGCGGAGAGAAATGACTTCTTCAAAGTATTCAGGTAAAATTTCGATGAAGTTTAGCTATTAGATTGTATTTTCTGGAAGGCAGCTCACTGTTGTGTTTTTCCACATTTGGGAAAAGTAAAAATGGTATAGTAATTCTAGGTGGGTCCACCTTGTTAAAATGGGCATTATTGTCCATAACCTCATTCCATTGTGATAGTGGAATTACTTTTTAAGTGTGGCATAATTGAATGATAAGAAGGGTTAGTGTGAATCACATAAATATCTCAAGGATCCAGTATGCCAAAGTTAGAATCTATAGCATAAACCTATAGTATAGTAAATATTCAATACATTTTCTTTTGTTTCCTTTCTAAGGTCATTTTTAAATTGGGAAGGGTTTGCTTTATTGTATTACTAATAGTTATTTAACCGCTGAAAGTAAAATAAAATTTAGAGGCTTTTAATCTGATGTTAAAGATTAGGGTTATGAAACAAAATCCAAAAAACGCTTTGAAGGCCAAAATGTATGTTTTTTCTCTTCATGTTTCCTGTTCACTTTCCAGTCATCTTTAGAATAAATAACTCTTTTGCAGGCCTCAACCAAATTAGTCTTCCTCAGGGTGTAAACTCCTTCCTTTTAACTAACCTAGAATATGTCAGGGGTTTTCCGAAACAGCTAGCATTAAAAATAAACTCACTTAGAGAAATTCAGAAACCCTAGGTTCCTCTGCTAAAGGATGAATACCTAATGAATCTGCCTTTCCAATATGGGGAACTGAAGATGTGAACAATTTCTTCCTATTTGTCCCTATTCTTTCCTCTATTTAATGCTTATCGCAAACTCCAGGAGACAAGAAGCTATTATCAGATCAATTATCTGGGCTTGGAAAACTTATGGGGACATATGTCCCACTTCCACCACAATATAAGAGGAGAAAGTTTACCACTGACATTGAAGGCAGTAAAAATTGACCTTACCAATAGCCCATAACCCAGGAAGGAACACTTTTAAACCACTGAGGTGACCAATATCTTCATATATATATATATATATATATATATACACACATACACATACATATTTAATTCCTTGGCCTGTATTTGTCTTTTTATTGTATTTTTTAAATTTTCTTTTGAGATGAAGTTTCATTCTTGTCACCCAGGCTGGAGTGCAATGGCACGATCTTGGCTCACTGCAACCTCTGCCTCCTGGGTTCAAGCGATTCTCCTGCCACAGCCTCCTGAGTACTGGGATTACAGGCGCCCGCCACCACGCCCAGCGAGTTTTTGTATTTTTAGTAGAGATGAGGTTTCACCCTGTTGGTCAGGCTGGTTTAGAACTCCTGACCTCAGGTGATCCACCCGCCTCGGCCTCCCAAAGTGCTGGGATTATAGGCATGAGCCACTGCGCCCGGCCTGTATTTCTCTTTTGACAGACTTGCACAGAATATGCCACACTTAAAATTAATATTTTTGCGCAGCTTGCATCATTCACACAGATGCCCTGGTAAGAATAATTCAACGTGTTCACAGTGGGTGGATTTCTTTCTCTCTCTTTCCCTTCTCTTTCTGTCAAACATCTGTGGGTGATCTTTCTTAAAATATAGGCCTGGCTAGTTCAAAAAAATAAGATAAAAGTCTGCTGTGCCATATTATATATGCTTAGCTGTAAGACTTTTATTTATTTGCAAAAGATCACATGGCAATTGATTGAATTATGATGAGTTGGGAGTAGGAAATAATAAAATTCACTCAACAAAGTAATTTGGAGTCACAATGTATGACAACAGGACCAACCCTTGGCCAAGCCAGGGTAGCATCTGACTCAGCCGAGGGGTCTAGGGCTGCTAGTCTCTTGCTGCTCTTCCCTAATGCTTCTTTCAAAAACAGGATCCTGCAACCATTAAGTACAGCTTTTAAGACTTTATTTACTATTCATTTTTCTTCAGACACTGAATAGCCCCCACTCCTTACTGCTATCTATCCAATTCCTTACCACCTAGAATCACTTTTTGGTCCACCTCAAGTCTCACCTCCTTCAGAAAGCCTTCCCTGATCAAGCCAGTCCACATTGTTCTCTGCTCTGAACTCACACAATACTGATCATTTAAATCTGATCTTTCATTTTAATATAACTTTATACTTTGTGGTAATTGCTTATACTCATGAATTACTCAGTAGCTTTAATGTACATTTATTTTGTCTCTCTACATATGGTATACATGCTTTAAGTACAGCTTTCATGCTGTGTACTTCTTTGTGTTTAACAGCACCTAGCCCAGGACTATTCCTGTGGTGCATACTTAGTAAATCTCAGTTAAATGAAAGTGGAATGTATCTTATGTATCAGATGTAAGAATTGTTTAGTTGCTCTGATTTTTACAATCTAACACTTTAGCTGATAACAAGGGCCTTATTTTTGATAAATTTTCAACTTCCTCTCAGTAATAATATGGGTGCAGATTCCATTTTTCAGTTGCCTGAGACTATTTACTATCCATTTATACACATGTGTTCCAGGATGATACCCCAGAAGTTATTCTGGAAATATTGTAATACATACCTCTGGCTATATACTCAGATTTCACCTAAAAGGGAGTATATGTGACAATATAACATGTGGTTGTTATAAACCACAAGAAAAAAAATTTGTTCACTGATTCTTTGTCGTCTCTTTATATCCTCCTGGAAATTTAAGAAAATACAATATGGGGTTACACACATCAAGAACTTATGCATAATTGGCATTTTTTGTTGTTCTCAGGTTTAACTAGCATAATTAATGCTCTTCTCTCTTGCATATAGTTTTAAATGATACAATTATAGAACTAAAATAGAGATGATCTTATCCAAGCTTTCCTGGGAGTGTATAGTACAAGATAACAAATTGTCTGCTGTACCTTTCTTCAAAAGTGGGTCTCAGGCTCCATACTGCATCTATTTGTGCTAGACTAAAATATGAAGAAGGATTTCAGATATTTGAATAAGTATGTTCCTTTGGAACAGGTATAATGTGGATATAACTTACGTTGAATTTAATTCTATAGCCAATAGAGATGGAATGAGTTTCCACAGCATAAGAATTTGGAAATTGACTATGAAGGTAAAATACAAATTTCTTTTATCAGTATTATTACTTTACTTTAAGTTCTGGGATACATGTGCAGAATGTGCAGGTTTACTACATAGGTATACACGTGCCAGGATGATTTGCTTCACCTATCAACCCATTTAAGCCCCATATGCATTAGGCTTTGTCCTAATGCTCTCCCTCCCCTTGCTCCCCACCCGCCTCGACAGGCCCCGGTGTGTGTTGTTCCCCTCCCTGTTTCCGTGTGTTCTTATTGTTCAACTCCCACTTGTGAGTGAGAACTCTGAGACACAATTCCTTAATTGGCTTTGTAGCTGGTTAATTTAGAGAAAATTTACAGCACATAGTGGAAGGGATTGTGGGGATTACTTATCAAATACTTGATAAATAGAGCTGTTTTTTCCTTTTTATTATTGCTGTATTCCACAAAGTGTTTTTGTATTCTCAGCTCAGTTTTAAGATCTCAGGGTGGGGAAGAGGGGGAACTTTATATGTCATGACTCTTTATACTCCTAACTTTACATAGCCTTCTAAAGGATTCTAAACTTTTGCTTTGAAGTCTCTAGACCAGCTTATTACTCAAACATAGATCATACTATTATCTTACTAAAAATATCCACAGAGAAAAAGAGATATTCATTTTACTTATTTTACTTTTGTTTGTTAATTAGGAAAAAAACACTAATTTAAACCAAGATATATTATGGAGACATTCAATAAGGGAGGAAAAGATGGAGGGGGACAAGTGTTGGGAAACAACCTATTGAGTACTATGCTCACTACTTGAGTGGTGGATTCAGTTGTACTTCAAACCTTAGCATCACACAATATACCTTTGTAACACACCTGCACATGTATACTTTGTTTCTATAATAAAAGTTGAAAAAATAAAATTAGATAAAATTCATTTAAAAAGAAAAAGCTTCTCATACAAGTCAATATTTATATCCAATATATAAAATAATTTTAGAAAATAATTAACTTAATGAAAATCCATACAAGGATCAGAAAGTATGGATAATTCTATTCTCACTCTGGGCACAATATAGTCACTATCTTGCTGTCAAGCTGATTCAATCAAAGATATGTCTACAACTTCATGAAGTTCTAAAATTCTAAGATCTAGCCTTGAATGAGGAGGAAAATAGAAGTGAACAGTAAACCTATCTATGATTTTTTTTTTAATCCCCACATCTTTGGGACAAATAAAACTTATTAATATTTGAGACAAATATTGAATATATAATATAAAGAGAAATGACAGTTTCATCACTATTAAAACCATCACAAATAATTTCCTTTTTTTTTTTTTTGTGATGGAGTTTTGCTCTTGTTGCCCAGGCTGGAGTGCAATGGTGTGATCTCGGCTCACTGCAAACTCTGCCTCCCGGGTTCAAGTGATTCTCCTGCCTCAGCCTCCCAAGTAGCGGGGACTACAGGTATGCACCACCACACCAGGCTAATTTTGTATTTTTAGTAGAGGCAGGGTTTCTCCATGTTGGTCAGGCTGGTCTCGAACTCCCCACCTCAGGTGATCCACCTGCCTCAACCTCCCAAAGTGCTGGGATTACAGGCATGAGCCACCTTGCCCAGCATTGAATTTACTATTTTTTAAATAAATAAAGTAGCTCAAAGGTCTTATAATCCAGATCCTGGGAGACTGAGAATAAGTTTCTGGTTAAAAATGCAGAAATGGCTGGGTGCGGTGGCTCACACCTGTAATCCCAGCACTTTGGGAGGCTGAGGTGGGTGGATCAGGAGGTCAGGACAGCGAGGTCATCCTGGCTAACACAGTGAAACCCGTCTCTACTAAAAATACAAAAAATTAGCCTGGCGTGGTGGCACGCGCTTGTAGTCCCAGCTACTCAGGAGTCTGAGGCAGGAGAATTGCTTGAATCTGGGAGGTGGAGGTTGCAGTGAGCCAAGATTGCACAACTGCACTCCAGCCTGGGCCCTGGGTGACAGAGCAAGACTCCATCTCCAGAAAAAAAATAAAAAAATAAAAATGCAGAAATAAATACTTCAAGATAAAAGTCAATGGAAGTATACAAAAACTATTAAAAACAAATAATGCAAAGTCATATGCTTAGCTCTTAGTAAATATCATAGAAACGTGTCCAAAAAGTAACTACTTGTTGGAAAATGGCATTCAAAATTTTTTAAAAATATAAATAAATTACTGGTGCTACAAGCAGATTGAGCATTAAAGAAATGTCAAAGACCTGAAGTTTACGGTATGCATATGACAGTGACTTAAAATGAAGCTTAAGTAAGTCAGTTAAACTTGGCTTTAGTAATGCTGTAATATATTGTAGAGCTATACCACATACACATGCATGCATGTACAAAATCATGCAAAAGTGGAAAATGAAAGTAACTAATGGCAGCCAGTTTACAAATAATTAGATTGATATCATCTACAGATGATCAAGTAATTACTGCCAAATCACAATTCTAACTGTAAATCAATTAAATATAATTGCAAAGAAGTAGAACATGGAAACATCCACAGACATGCAAAGGTAAACTCAACAGACATGAAGAAATAATCCTTAGAGTGAAAGTAAAACTTAAAATGACAAAAACTGAGCAAACTTTTGTGGCTGGAGATACATTATGAATAATAATAAGTACTTGTTTTATCTGTCAAATTTTCAAAGAAATTTTAAAAGTCTCCTATCATTTGAGTCTCATAAAAACCCTAAGAGATAGGTAGGGCTGAAATCACTGTTGAATATACTTTATATATACACACTCAAACTAATTTTTAATTAACACACATAATAAAAGGCAAAATGTAAATTAAAAAAAATTTGGAAACAAATTATTAAAGGTTAAAAAAATAACATTTTACAAAACCATATTATATGGAGAACTATAAAATGGTGGCAAAGTATAGTAGTACCATGTAGGTAGAATAAGGTAAACTGGGGTTTAAATTCTGTTTCCGCTATTTACTTCCTGTGTGATCTTGGAGAAGTTACTTAACCTCTTGAACCTCAGCTATCTCATTTGCAAAACAGAGGTAATAACCATTATACTTAGCCTACTGCCTGGGACCTAGTAGTGGCCCAATAAAGGACATTGTTATTATTATCATTATTACTATTAATTGTCATCTGCTTGGCAAAGTCCTTCATCATTAAAACCCACCTCTGTGAGCCTTGTTCTGACTCATCCTTCAAGCAATCTTGTGAGCTCTTTCCGTTCCCTCCCATAAAACTCTGTTATTCCTTTATTATCAGACTTATCATTGCTCTATATTCATCAGTTGTCATGTCTGTTTTCATCACTAAGATTATGATCTCTTGAGAAGAGGTACTATATTATTCTTCATTTGTATCTCTAGCACATAATACAGTGCTTAGCACATAGTAGATGCTCAACAAACATTTGTTGAAGGAAAGCAAAATAATTATTCTCAACAACTTCAAGGATATATTTAAATGCCTTTGTGCCTTGGAATTGTATTCTGGGCTGTGGAGTGTTAAATTACAAAAATATAAGAGCATATAACAGGAAACAGTAATAGGAAACATAAATATTGAATGTGTTACGAGTATACCTAAACCTTCAGTGATTTTAAGTATCTAGCACTTAGCCCTACACATAATTTATGCTAAACATTTTTATAGTAATAATGAAAGAGACAAATAAAGAACCCTGAAAAAGTTCCCAAAGAGGGTAAAACACCTGAGTCATACCAAGGATTCAAGAAATATTAACAGAGAAACAAAAGGAAGGCAATAGTGAGTGAGCAACTAAGAGAGAGAGAGAGAGAGAGACAGGGAGAGAGACAGAAAAAAGTTAACAAGCATTTAACTATTTGATGGAAGGAGAAATAAGCATTCCATCTAAATCTGATTGGTCCTTCCTTTTCCTTCGTCAAAGGAATTTTAAGAGAAAGTAAAAGCACTTCATGAATGTGAAGAATCATCATAATTACTATTATAATTGCTATTTCATTGAAGAACAAGGTTTTGATTTGATGAAATAAAAAATGACTTTCATTTCTTATTAATTAAATACAGCAAAAATTCCATTTTAGAATAATTAAAAGTTAAGAGATGACACAGTTCAATTGTGAAAGAAAATTATTTGAATACTTATAGAAAACTTTTAAACACAAATATCTGACAAAAAGACATCAACCTCTGAATGTTTTATGTCCTCCTTGTTGAGATTCTTACAATAACGTTTGCCACAACCTAATATTATTGTTTCGTACATATCTTTAGCCTTTAGTTTTCATTTCTTTATAGGAAGCATTCAGTGCCAAATGACCAAGAGAACCTTGCTGAGGACATCTCCAATAGGCCGGATTTTTAACTCCACATCAGCTTAGCATTTGTTTCTATATACTGTACTGTGTACTCCAGGCTATGCAAAGAGAAGAAAGCTAAGAATCTTACTAAACAGAAACTGCATTTTAATAAATGTACAAAAGTTAAGATGATCGTTTAAAATATTCTTCAATACACAGTAAAAATCAAGTTAAGTACCTTTTGGTTATGGGGTATTAGTCCTTTTTCATGAAATGCGGAACTTCTGTTGATCACTTCTGTGTGTAATTCTGTAGATGTCCAAAACAGTAAAACCATGAGAGTGGGCCCAGATCCTTAAACTGACTTCTCCTTTTCCCTATATCTTTACTGAAAACAGTCATTTAATTCAAAAACCTCTTGCATAGCATCTTTTAACTCTTTCTCAGGCTTATCTTGGTTGCTTCTCAGTAAGATACTACAGCGTGCTAGTCATTGTACCCACAAATATTAAAGATGATTTTAAAATAAAATAAATGAAATGAAATAAAAAGAAGGAGGTAGCCTGGCTTTAGGAAGGAAAGTTTTTGAAACTCCTGTTTCATAAAATACTTTCACATCCCCTTAGAGTTCCACTGAGCTTGGATCTTTCATTTGCTTTGATATGTAAATGGAGATATTACTTTCTCCCAGAGTACCCTGGAGATCTGCCAAAACACATAAGGGTAGATGTCCTTCAGGATAGAAGCTGAGCTGCCTATAACAGCAGTCAAAGCCAAGTTTATATTTGGGCTTCACAATAAAATATCTTTTTAAATAGTTTTTACTTCCAATGTAAATGTTTATATATTTACGTAGCTAGTCATCTTGGTTAGCCAACAGTTAGAAAACAACAGTTTTGCTGTTCCTTTTTAGTGTCATGTTTTACTTAACTTACAGCCTGCATTTGAAAATACTGTTTATGCTTCCTATGACATATTCCATAAAAATTGCTATTCCTTAAATATTCATTTTAGCTGGAAGCAAGGACATATTTCAATGAAGAAAACAACTGCTAGAATGGTAAATTTGCTAATCTATAGGAATAAAGGATAATTTTTACCTCAGAGGTCATATATATCACAATTGAAAGGAAAAGGGAGACTGAAAATTTAGGTGGAAACTTTGTCCTTTAATCAGATTTGTTTTTTATCTTCTGACTTCCTTTGTGGTTCTTTTTGCCTGTATAATGTAAAACCCATAAGGTAAAAGTAAATAATTCCAACTATTTTATTTTATTTTATTTTTCAGACAGGGTCTCACTCTGTCACCCAGGCTGGAGTACAGTGGCACAATCTCGGTTCTCTGCAACCTCCATCGCCCAGGCTCAAGTGATCCCCCCACCTCAACCTCCCAAGTAGCTGGGATTACAAGCCCGCACCTCTATGCCCAGCTAATTTTTGTATTTTTAGTAGAGACAGGGTTTTGCCATGTTGGCCAGGCTGGTCTCGAACTCCTGACCTCAGGTGATCCACAAGCCTTGGCCTCCCCAAGTGCTGGGATTACAGGCTTGAGCCACCACACCTGGCCAATTATTTTATTAAGGTAATGGATATCTCCTTTGAATTGATAGCTTTTGCCCCACTCTTGACTTTGGAATATTTAGAGATACTTATTTTATGTTGTAAACTATAGTGTTATTGCTAACCTTTCATATGAAAGTTGCTGAGTAATGTTAAAAACTCTTGCCAATTCTATAATTAAGTCATAGTTATCCACTTTAACAGCCTAAAATTCAATTCTTATAGATTATCGGGGGAACCCACCCCCAATATTTCAAAATAGGTTCTATTTTCCATAAGTGTCGGCCAGCTGAGAAATAAAGAGAAAGAGTACAAAGAGAGGAATTTTACAGCTGGGCCTCCGGGGGTGACATCATATATCGGTAGGACTGTGATACCCGCCTGAGTCTCAGACCAGCAAGTTTTTATTAAGGGTTTCAAAAAAGGGGAGGGGGTGTAAAACAGGGAGTAGGTAAAAAGATCACATGCTTCAAAGGGCAAAAAGCAGAACAAAGGTCACATGCTTCTGAAGGAACAGGACAAAAGGCAAAACAAAACTACTGATAAGGGTCTATGTTCAGCTGTGCACGTATTGTCTTGATAAACATCCTAAACAACAGAAAACAGGGTTTGAGAGCAGAGAGCCGGTCTGACCACAAATTTAACAGGGCAGACTTTTTCCCCACCCTAATAAGCCTGAGGGTACTGCAGGAGACCAGGGCATATTTCAGTCCTTATCTCAACCGCATAAGACAGACACTCCCAGAGCAGCTGTTTATAGACCTCCCCCCAGGAATGCATTCCTTTCCCAGGGTATTAATATTAATATTCCTTGCTAGGAAAAGAATTTAGTGATATCTCTCCTACTTGCACATCTGTTTATAGGCTCTCTGCAAGAAGAAAAATATGGCTCTTTTTGCCCAACCCCACAGGCAGTCAGACCTTATGGTTGTCTTCCCTTGTTCCCTAAAAATCGCTGTTATTCTGTTCTTGTTTGAGGTGCACTGATTTCATGTTGTTCAAACACACATGTTTTACCATCAATTTGTATAGTTAACACAATTATCACAGTGGTCCTGAGGTGACATACATACTCAGCTTATGAAGATAACAGGATTAAGAGACTAAAGTAAAGACAGGCATAAGAAATTATAAAAGTATTCTTTGGGAACTGATAAATGTCCATGAAACCTTCACAATTTATGTTTAGAGATTAAAGTAAAGACAGGCATAAGAAATTATAAAAGTATTATTTGGGTACTGATAAATGCCCGTATTAAAATGAAACTTTCACAATTTATGTTCCTCTGCCACAGCTTCAGCCAGTCCCTCCGTTTGGGGTCCCTGACTTCTTGCAACAATAGATTAATTTATAAAGAAGTTTATTGTAAGTGGCACCAAAGATCACACAATAATAAGACTCTTAAAATATAATTCATTTTAGATAAATATAAATTCAACAAACTTTTAGTAATAATGATTTTATTTGGCAATACAATAGTAGAACTGGATGCATAGTTTGATGAAATGAAAAATAAAGTTATCTATTAATGTATTCTTCCTCCCTGCTAGTTCTTTCCCTGTTTCCTTTTTTCTTTTTTCATTCTCTTTCTCTCCCTCCCTTCCTTTTTCCTTCCCTTCTTCCTTCCTTCTCTTTTTCACTTCCTTTAATCTCCTCCACCCTCTTTTTAATCTATATTTCTGTTAATTCTGTATGTCTATGTTTTTCCTTCCTTTATAGTCTCACTTTCTTTCTCTCTCAATTTTGCAATTTTTAATCTTCCTTTGTCTTCCTGTTACTTAATTTGCAAAACCTTTTTTGATTTACAAAATTACTTTGCTCAAACTATAATATATGTCCAGACTTTTCCAGACTCTAAATATATAAATTCATGAAGCAATAAAGATAAAAATAGCAACAGCATCTGTCTTCTCAATCTTAAAATTGAGATTTTAAGATCAAGAATGATTCTCTTTGACATATAGGGAAAGCTTCTGTATTGAAGAAAGTGATGAATTTT
Source organism: Pan paniscus (assembly GCF_029289425.2). NCBI lineage: Eukaryota > Metazoa > Chordata > Mammalia > Primates > Hominidae > Pan > Pan paniscus. Next base: position 82,225,238 of record NC_073272.2, read on the forward strand.
AGAGATGAACATGACAACTGCGCAACTACAGTTTAATCAATCCTGGCCAAAGTAAATTTTGCTTCCAACATATTAAAGAAACAAATATCTCCAGTCAGGCACAGTCATATTATTAAATTCTAAAATAAATGATGCAAAGATTATTTTGTCTCAATTTTTATCACAAAACCTGTGTGTGAGTGTGTGTGTGTGTATAAACTGAAAACTATATAAAATATAAGTTTTCTAAATTTCCCTCTCAAATAATTTATATATAATACATTGATAATTCAAAATTATAGTATAAAATCTATTTGTTTTTAAATATATTAATATTTTTGGGGAAACTAACAATTTAATCTCTTCTCTTGCAAATATGTAGCCAGATGAATTTAGCTCTGGACAGTTATAAGCAAAGAAAAACTAACAGAAAAATACAGAGGCCTGAAGAATCACAGAGGGAAACTCATTTGGTTAGTAATATTATTTTTACTTCATTTTCCGTCCTTCAATTACAGAGGTCAAGATTCAGTTTCACTAAAAAATTACTTTTTATAATATTTTCTTTTATTTTTATTGTCATAGGTTTTGGGGGAACAAGTGGGGTTTGGTTACATGAGTGGGTTCTTTAGTGGTGATTTGTGAGATTTTGGTGCACCCATCACCCGAGCAGTATTCACTGTACCCAATTTGTAGTCTTTTATTCCTTACCACCACCCCTGCTGTTGCCCCCAAGTCCCCAGAGTCTATTGTATCATTCTAATGCCTTTCCATCCTAATAGCTTAGCTCCCACTTATGAGTGAGAACATACCATGATTGGTTTTCCATTTCTGAGTTTCATCACTTAGAATGGGTCTCCTATCCCATCCAGGTTGCCGTGAATGCCACTATTGTTTTCCTTTTTATGGTTAAATAATATTCTATTGTGTATATATATATATATGTCACAATTTCTTTATCCACTTATGGATTGATGGGCATATGAGCTGGTTCCATATTTTTGCAATTGCAAATTGTGCTGCTATAAACATGCATGTGCAAGTATCTTTTTTGTATAATTACTTCTTTTCCTCTGGGTAGATACCCAGTAATGGAATTGCTGGATCAAATGGTAGTTCTACTTTTAGTTCTTTAAGGACTCTCCACACTGTTTTCCATGGCAGTTGTATTAGTTTACATTCCCACCAGCAGTCTAAAAGTGTTTCCTTTTCACTGCTTCTCTGCCAACATCTATTATTATTTTTTTATTTTTTGATGATGGCCATTCTTTCAGAGTAAAGTGGTATCACATTGTGGTTTTGATTTGCATTTCCCTGATCATTAGTGATGTTGAGCATTTTTTCATATGTTTTTTGGCCATTGGTATATCTTCCTTTGAGACTTGACTATTCACGTCCTTAGTCCATTTTTTTGATGGGATTGTTTATGTTTTTCTTGCTAATTTGTTTGAGTTCCTTGTAGATTCTGGATATAACTCTTTTGTCAGATGTATAGATTGTGATGATTTTCTCCCACTCTGTGGGTTGTCTGTTTACTCTGTTGACTGTTTCTTTTGCTGTGAAGAAAATTTAGTTTAATTAAGTTCCACCTATTTATTTATTTTATTTATTTTATTTTTTGCATTTGCTTTTGGGATTTTGGTCATGAAGTCTTTGCCTAAACCAATGTCTAGAAGGGTATTTCAGATGTTATCTTCTAAAATTTTTGTGGTTTCAGGTCTTAGATTTAAGTCCTTGAGGTACCTTGAGTTGATTTTTGAATAAGGTGAGTGATGAGGATCCAGTTTCATTCTTCTGCATGTGGCTTGCCAATTATCCCAGCACAATGTGTTGAATACAGTGTCCTTTCTCCACTTTATGTTTTTGTTTGCTGTGTCGAAGACCAGTTGCCTGTAAGTATTTGGCTTTATTTCTAAGTTCTCTGTTACATTAGTCTATGTGCCTATTTTTATACCAGTACCATGCTGTTTTGGTGACTATGGCCTTATAGTATAGTTTCACATCAGGTAATGTGATGTCTCCAGATTTGTTCTTTTTGCTTAGTCTTGCTTTGGCTATGTGGGCTCTTTTTTGGTTCTAGATGAATTGTATAATTGTTTTTTCTAGTTCTGTCAAGAATGATGATGGTATTTTGATAGGAATTGCATTGAATTTGTAGATTGCTTTTGGCAGTGTTGTCATTTTCACAATATTCATACTACCCATCCATGAACATGAGACATGTTTCCATATGTTTGTGTCATCTATGATGTTTTTCAGCAGGGTTTTGTAATTTTTCTTGTAGAGTTATTTCACCTCCTTGGTTAGGTGCACTCCTAAGTATTTTATTTCATTTTTTTGCAGCTATTGTAAAAGTGGTTGAATTCTTGATTTGATTCTCAGCTTGGTTGCTGCTAGTGTATAGCAGAACGAATGATGTGTATACATAAATTTTGTATCCTATAACTTCGTTGAATTCATTTATCAGTTCTAGGAGCTTTTTAGATGAGTCTTTAGGGTTTTCTAGGAACACAGTCAGATCATCAGCAAACAGCAAGTGTTTGACTTCCTCTTTACCAATTTGGATGTCTTTTCTTTCTTTCTCTTATCTGGTTGTTTTGACTAGGACTTCCAGTTCTATGTAGAATAGAAATGGTGAGAGTCGGCATCCCTGTCTTGTTCAAGTTCTCAGAGGGAAAGTTTTCTGCTTTTCCCCGTTCAGTATTATGTTAGCTGTGCGTTTGTCATACATGACATTTATTACATTAAAGTATGTACCTTCTATGCCGATTTTGCTGAGGGTTTTCATCATAAGGGGATGCTGGATTTGTCAAATTGTCAATGCTTTTTCTGCATCTATTGAGATGATCCTTATCATCTCATAATTATTAAAGATATTATTAAAGATTATTGTCTTTAATTCTGTGTATATGGTGTATCACGTTTTTTGACTTGTGTATGTTAAACCACCCCTGCATTCCTGGTATGATACCCATTTGATCATGGTGGATTATCTTTTTGATATGCTGTTGGATTCTGTTAGCTAATATTTTGTTAAGGATTTTTGCATCTATATTCATCAGGAATATTTGTCTGTAGTTTTTTTCGTTGTTGTTGTTATGTCCTTTCCGGTTTTGGTATTTGTGATGCTGGTTTCATAGAATGATTACACTTTTGGAACAGTGTAAATAGATTTGTACCAATCCTTCTTTGAATATCTGATAGAATTCAGCTATGAATCTGTCTGGCCCTCGACTTTTTGTTGTTGTTGTTGACAATTTTTTGTTATCACTTCAATCTTACTGCTTGTTTTTGGTCTGTTCGAGGTATCTAATTTTTCCTGGTTTAAGCTAGGAAAGTTGTGTATTTCCAGGAATTTATTCATCTTCTCAAGGTTTTCTAGTTTATGTGCATTAAGGTGTTGATAGTAGCCTTGAATGATCTTTTGTATTTTTGTTTTCTTGGTTGCAATATCTCCTGTTTCATTTCTAATTGAACTTATTTGGATCTTCTCTCTTCCTGGTTATTGTTGCTCATGGTCTATCAATTTTATTTATCTTTTCAAAGAACCAGCTTTTTGTTTCATTTATCTTTTGTCTTGTTTTTTTTTTGTTGTTGTTGTTTGTTCCTTTCAGTTTTATTTAGTTCTGCTCTGATCTTGATTATTTCTTTTCTTCTGCTGGGTTTGGGTTTGGTTTGTTCTTGTTACTCAAGTTCCTTGAGGTGTGACCTTAGATTGTCTATTTGTGCTCTTTCAGATCTTTTGATGTAGGCATTTAAGGCTGTGAACTTGCCCCTTGGCCCTGCCTTTGCTGTATCTCAGAGGTTTTGATAAGTTGTGTCACTATTATCATTCAGTTCAAATAATTTTTAAATTTCCATCTTGATTTCATTGTTGACCCCATGATCATTCCACAGCAGATTATTTAATTTCCATGTATCCACATGGTTTTGAAGGTTCCTTTTGGGGTTGATTTCCAATTTTAGTTCACTGTAGTAAGAGAGAGTACTTGATATAGTTTGAATTTTCTTAAATTTATTGAGATTTGTTTTTGGCCTATCATATGGCCCATCTTGGAGAATGCTCCATGCACTGATGAATAAAATGTATATTCTGTGTTTGTTTGGTAGAATATTCTGTAAATATCTGTTAAGTCCATTTGTTCTACGGTAAAATTTAAATCCATTTTTTCTTTGTTGACTTTCTGTCTTAATGACCTGTCTAGTGCTGTCATTGGAGTATTGAAATCCCCTACTATAATTGTGTTGCTCTCTATCTCATGTCTTAGGTCTAGTAGTAATTGTTTTATAAATTTGGGAGCTCCAGTGTTAGGTGCATATATATTTAGGATTGTGATACTTTCCTGTTGGACAACAGCTTTTATCATTATATAATGGCCCTTTTTGTCTTGTTTAACTGCTGTTGCTTTAAACTTTGTTTTGTCTGATATAAGAATAGCTACTCCTGCTCACTTTTGGTGTTTGTTTGCATGGAATGTCTTTTTTTTGCCCTTTTATCTTCAGTTTATTTGTGTCATTACGTGTTAGATGAGTCTCTTGAAGGCAGCAGATACTTGGTTGGTGAATTCTTACCCATTCTGCCATTACATATCTTTTAAGTGGAGCATTAGGCAGTTTACATTCAACATTAGTATTGAGATGTGAGGTACTATTCTATTCATCATGCTATTTGTTGCCTGAATACCTTGGTTTTTGATATTATTTATTGTGTTGTTTTATAGGTCCTGTGAGATTTATGCTTTTAAGAGGTTCTTTTTTGATGTATTTTTGGATGTACTTTGAGGATTTGTTTCAAGACTTAGTGCTCCTTTTAGCAGTTCTTATAGTGCTGGCTTGAAAGTGGCATACTCTCTCAGCATTTGTTTGTCTCAAAATGACTGTATCTTTCTTTCATTTATGAAGCTTACTTTCCCTGGATACAAAATTCTTGGGTGATAATTGTTTTGTTTAAAGAGGCTGAGGATAGAGCCCCAATTCCTTCTTGCTTGTAGGGTTTCTGCTGAGAAATCTGCTATTAATCTGCTTATCTCATGCTTTTGCCTCGCAGCTGTTAATATTATTTCCTTTGTCTTGACTTTAGATAACCTGATGACTATGTGCCTAGGTGATTATCTTTTTTGTGATGAATTTTCCAGGTGTTCTTTGAGCTTCTTGCATTTGGATGTCTGAGTCTCCAGCAAGGCCGGGACAGTATTCTTCAATTATTTCCCAAAATGTGTTTTCCAAACTTGTAGATTTCTCTTCTTCCTCAGGAATGCCAATTATTCTTAGGTTTGGTCATTTAACATAATCTCTAACTTCTTGGTGGCTTTGTTCAGTTTAAATTTTTTTTTTTGTCTTTGTTGGATTATTTCAAAAACCTTGTCTTCAAGCACTGAAGTTATGTCTTCTTCTTGTTCAATTCTACTGCAGAGACTTTCCAGTGCATTTTGCATTTCTATAGCTGTGTCCTTGGTTTCCAGAAGCTGTGATGGTTTTCTATTTATGTTATCTATTTTACTGAAAATTTCTCCCCTCATATCTTGTATCAATTTTTATTTCATTAAATTAGACTTTACTTTTCTCTGGTGCCTCCTTTATTAACTTAATAATTGACCTTCTGAATTCCTTTTCTGACATATCAGTAATTTCTTCTTGGTTTGGATCCATTGCTGGTGAGGTAGTATGATTTTTTGAAGGTGTTAAAGAACGTTGTTTTGTCATATTACCATAATTGTTCTTTTGGTTCTTTATGTTTTAGGTAGGCTATGTCAGAGGGAAGATCTGGGGTTCAATGGCTGTTGTTCAGAATATTTTGTCCCACAGGGTGCTCCCTTGATGTAGTACTCTCCCCTTTTTCCTAGGGATGTGGCTTTCTGAGACCCAAACTGCAGTGATTGTTATTTCTCTTTTGGATATAGCCACCCAGTGGGGCTACTGGGTTTTGGGCTAGTACTGGGGGGGTTGTCTGCATGGAGTCCTGTGATGTAAACCATCTTCTAGTCTCTCAGCCATGGATAGCTGCACCTGCTTCAGTGGAGATGGCAGGGCAGTGAAATGGACTCTGTGAGGGTCCTTAGTTTTGTTGTTGTTGTTTACTGAACTAGTTTTATGCTGGTTGGCCTCCTGCTAGGAGGTGGTGTTTTTAAGAAAGCATCAGCTGTGGGTAGTACAGGGAGGATCAGGGAGTGGGCAGGGCCCTAGAACTCCCAAGATAATATGACTTTTTTTTTTTTTTTTTGAGACAGAGTCTCACTCTGTCACCCAGGCTGGAGTGCAGTTGCGTGATTTCGGTTCACTGCCAGCTGTGCCTCCTGGGTTCACACCATTCTCCTGCCTCAGCCTCCTAAGTAGCTGGGACTATAGGTGCCCACCACCACACCCAGCTAATTTTTTGTGTTTTTAGTAGAGATGGGCTTTCACCATGTTAGCCAGGATGGTCTCGATCTCCTGACCTCGTAATCTGTCTGCCTCGACCTCCCAAAGTACTGGGATTACAGGCATGAGCCACCACACCTGGCTGAGAATATGACATTTGTCTTCAGCTACCAGGATGGGTAGAGAAAGACCATCATGTGGGGGTAGGATCAGACATGTCTGAGATCAGATTCCCCTTGGGCAGGGCTTGCTGCAGCTGCTGTGCGGGATGGTGGTGTGGTTCCCAGGTTAATGGAGTTATGTTCCCAGGAGGATTATGGCTGCCTCTGCTGTGTCATGCAGGTCACCAGGGAAGTAATAAAAATCTGGCAGTTACAAGCCTCAGCCAGCTCCCATGCAACCCAAAAGGCCAGTCTGACTCCCACCATGCCCCTGACCACCAACAGCCCTGAGTTTATTTCCAGGCAGTGGGCAAGCAGGGCTGAGAACTTGCCCCAGGCTACCAGCCTCCTGGCTGAGAAAGCAAGCAGGGGTTTCAGGTTTCATGCCTCCCTGCCTGCCTGCATCTGTACTCTGGATTCAACCCCTCCCATGAATTTTGTTCAAGAACCTTTGTGTTTGGTTGGAATTGTTACAATGTTCATCTGGATGTTTCTTTCCCTTGTGGTGTTTTCCCAGTTCCTCTGGCAGCTCTCCCCAAGGACACCTGTGAGACAAAGTCAGAAATGGCTTCCCTGGTGACCCAGAGAGACCACAGGGCTCTTGCCGCTGCTTCCTCTACTCCCGTATTTTGCCGAGCTCTCTAAATTGTCTCAGCTCTAGGTAAGATCAAATCCTTCTCCCATAGTTTGGACCTTTAGGTTCCCCAGTGAGGGTATGTGTTTGGGGGCAGATGATCCCCGTTTCCCACTTTCACACTTTGGGCACTCACAGTATTTGAGCTGTCTCCTTGGTCCTGCAGAAGCAATCTGCTTCCTTTAAAGGGTCTGTGGATTCTCTCAGCTTTCCTGGTATGCTCCTGCAGTAGTTCTTGCAGCAAAAGTTTACAAAGTGAGTCTCCACACACTGCTCTTTTTGTCCGGGTGGGAGCTGCAATTTATTCCTGCCTCCTATGTGACAATTTCCCCAGACATTTTAAATTTAATAATTATATGCCTACTTCTATGCTTCCCTTCAGTTGAATGGTTTTCTACATATAGTTTTCTGTTAGAATAATTGTACTTAAAATTGCTAGTAAATTTAAAGAAAAGTTATTAAGTAAATAAAAAATCACTTTTGAAGAGTGATTGGAAAAAGGGTTGCTAATTTATTTTCTAGGAAGAAAAGGTGTAGAGTACATAAAAAGTAGAAAGCAGGAAAGGAAAAAAAAAAAGAAGGTAAATTGCAAGTTGTTAAAGACCATACAGGCACTAGGAGATTAGAACAGCTCTCCTTGGGTGCAGTTGGCATAAAGAAGCATCTGGAAATTTGGGCTAAGTTGCTATTTTCTCAGGCACAACATTCTCAGTGGATTATTTTCATTTATTATTTTTAAAATAAATTCATATTTTTGGGAGTTTGTCAAATGCCGTATTGCTTTGAAAAAATCAATAATCTAACAGTGCTAAGAGATATTTATTTTATCTCCATTAATCTATGTTAAAGTGATACATGTTTAAGAAAACAATAATAAAATGATCATATCTTGCGATTACTTATTTTAACCAACTAAGTTTCTAAGTAGAAATGTTGCAAACATTTTTGATATCAGCAAAATAAACAAGTGAAGTATATAAAAGAAAAATTCAAGAAAATGAATGGGGAAAATATTCTTACCTGTCAGGCACTATTGTTATATTTTAAGTATAAAAAATTCTGTAACCTGGTCCCAGTCCCTGAACTCTGTAATAATTCACTGTGGTAAAAAAACAGCAGCAAAACAAGGAAAGCATTTATAAGACAGAAGCAGCTAATGCGGTATTAAAAATGAATAGTCATAAAGACCTGAAAACAGAAAACTGTTCACATAAGTGATTGAGGCACCTAAAGTGAGATGTGTTTGAGGCAATTCCTCTGGGGTACTCTAAATTCCTTCAAATATATGTAACATTTAAATATTCCATTAACTCTCTAAATAGCTGGTTCCTATTTCCCAAGACTTAATAAAGCTTTTTGTGATGACTTTCAAATTTTGCACACTGGATTCATCTTTTATTGAATTTGGGCTCCAACACATTGAATTCCATCACACTTATCATAATTGCTTCTTTTAATAAATTTCTAGGAGGTCATTTTTTAATTCTCTTCGTAGACTAAAGAGTATGCATCACTCTGTAAGTAGAGGCACCCACATACTATTCATTGATTCAACAAATTAATTCAACAAATATTTATTGAGTGCCAACTGTGCTAGGCTTTGAAGCAACATTTAGGTCCTTATTCAAGGTATTATACAAGGGTTCCCAGATCTTAGGAAATGAGCAGAATTTACTATCCCATTATTTTGCTATGATTTCATTATGAGTTGTGTGACATTGAGTAAATCTTGATACTAAGCTTTATTATCAATATAACAACTTGGAGGAGTTGAATAAGAGTAGTGTTTTTGAATAATGGACAGCCATCTAATCAGGGGTCATATAGTCACTTTAAGGAGAGATGATTTGTGTTTTTAAATAGAATAGAGTCAAAAATGGCACAGCATGTTTAAGAATATATATAAGTTTGGGAAACTTTTATTTTTTTAAGCTATGTATACATGTGTATATTGTATGGTGGCTCTGCATGTGTACATTTTGTAGTGAGTCATGGTTTAAAATATATGTCTTTACTATATCTCATATTCAAAAACATTCAAAGCCTTTGGACTGGAAGACTGGGAGAATCTAGAATTTGTAAATATTCTGTGATTTTTCTATTTGATATTCCATCCTAAAGGACCTTCTAGAACCATAGTACTTTTTATCTGGATTATGTCATTTTACACACTGTAAACAATCATGAAACCATAATGATGACTAAAGAATTAATCTTTACCTCATTATATTTTATTGATAACCTTTTTTCTTAATATGAAAGAAAATATTAAAGAAATGAGACAGTTTGGCTAGAAAAATGGAGAAAATAGAATTAAAAAGATTCTGAACAAGATGTTTTGCCTAAAAACACTGGAATCAGCTGAAGTACCACAGGACGTAGTAACCAGGGCTGGAGGAATAGAATGTAAACCAGGCTTTGCAACCTGGATTCTAATGCTAGTTTTCCAATATAATTTAATATTAATTAGTTTATTTTACTCCTATCCTCTTTATTTATTTATTACAATTATTTTTGTGATAATAATATTTATATAATATCTACTCTCTTAGCAAATGCTTAAGTATACAATGCTGTGTTGTTAACTATAAGCATTCTGTTGTACATGAGATCTCTAAAATTTCTTCATCTTGCATAACTCTTTGTAACTTTTGGTTAATATTTCCTTGTTTCCCCCCTCCCCCAGTTCCTGGCAATCACTATTCTGCTCTCCACTTCTGTGAATTTTACTATTTTACTTTCCTCATATAAATGGAATCATGTAGTATTTGTCCTTCTGTATCTGGCTTATTTGACATCAATTTAACAATCATAGCGATGGTGATAATAATCATAATGATTAAGATTTATTGGTCACTTATTATATTCTAGGCACCGTTCTAAGCAATTTACATATATATTATTTTATTTATTCATCACAGTAACCCCAACAGGAAGGCATTATTTTTATTTCCAGTTTTACAGATGAGTAAACTGAAGCACATAAGTAATTTATTCATTATAGACTATGTACAAAAAATAATAATAGGCACTGAAGGTACAAAGATGAGTAAGACATGGTCTCTGCCCATAAGGAGTTTACTGTTTAGTAGAAAAGCACAAATTAAAAAAAAAAAATGATTATCAAATGTGATCTACTCTAAACAAGAATTGCATAAAAATGACAGTCAGGACTCTAGAGGAGTGAGCTGCCTGGCTGGGATTTGAGGAAGCGTTCACAAAGTGGTGATAGGAGATCTGGCTCTTAAAGGATGGGTAGAAGTTTTCTGCATAAACAAGGCAGGTAAAAAAATTGTATAAATCAAGGACCAGGCACAAAGGAGGTCTGAAATAGGACATTGTGTTTAGGAATGACCAGTAATATCTAATAAATTTGCATCTTTCTCCATGTATCTTAGCTTCATACTATGTGGTCACAAGGATCAAATTCACAAAATTTTCCAATGCCAAGCACTTTACTAAACACAAACTGATTCTAGCCTGCCTTGCACTCTTAGTGCATAGTGATATAGAAAAATGCAGATCAAAACTAAAATAAGATATCATCTCACCCCAGTTAAATGGCTTATATCCAAAAGGCAGGCAACAATAAATGCTGGCAATGATGTGGAGAAAAAGTAAACCCTCATAAACTGTTGGTAGGAAAAAGATATCTGCAGTCCTCTATTTGTTGCAGTACTGTTTACAATAGCTAAGATTTTGAAGCAACCTGAGTGTCCATCAACAGATGAATGGATAAAGAAAACGTGGTAAATATACAAAATGGAGTACTTTTCAGCCATAATAAAGAATAAGATCTAGTCATTTGCTACAACATGGATGGAACTGGAGATCATTATGTTAAGTGAAACAAGCCTGGCTCAGAGAAGCAAACATTGCATGTTCTCACTTATTTGTGGGATCTAAAAATAAAATCAATGTAACTCGTGGACATAGAGATTAGTAGGATGGTTACCAGAGGCTGGGAAGGGTAGTGGGGTTTGGGAGGGAGGTAGGGATGGTCAATGGGAAAAAAATAGAAAGAATGAATATGGCCTACTATTTGATAGCAAAATAGGGTGAACATAGTCAACAATAACCTAATTATATATTTTTAAATAACTTAAAGAATGCAACTGGATTTTTTATAACTCAAAAGATAAATGCTTGGGGGGATGGATACTTCATTCTCCATGATATGCATATTTCACAATGCATGCCTGTATCAAAACATCTCACATACCACAAAAGAGTGTACACTTTTACTATGTAATCGCAAAAATTTAAAAAGAAAAAATTAAAAAAAAAGAAAAGTGAGATGATCTATGAACTGAGAAAATTCAATAGAAGCAGAAATGCAGGGGCAGAAATGACTAGGAGAAACATAGGAAATAAGAGAGTACCTGGAAATATGGAGGGAAATAATATTTTCTCCATTATATGAAAACATGGGTCAATGCTATTCAAATTCAGTACAACTGTTGACCATGGCTGTCGCAATTATACATAAGAAAACTTATGCTTAGAGAGTTTAACCATTGTTCCCAGTTTACACAAGGAATGAGTGCTGGTACTCATACTTAAACCTAGGTCTGTTGATTATATTCCATTCTTTTTGAATGGTATCAGAATCTTCCACATAATAGGGTAATTAGATATATATCCTTAAAAGCCTTATTGGTCCTTGTTAATTTTCTAGTTTCTTCATTGAATATTTGATGAAGAATGCCAAAATATTTTGCAAAAAAATTGAGAGAACAAGTCTTGTGGTAGATTAAATTGAAATAACTTGAAAACAAAAGTAATTTTAAAAAGTATTACAAGGCAATGGCTCACAGTGTAATCCTGGCAATTTGGGAGGTGAAGGGCACATTGGCTCACAGCTGTAGTCCCAGCAATTTGGGAGGCCAAGGCACTTGAGCTTAGGAGTTTGAGATAAGCCTGGGTAACACAGTGAGACTTCATCTCTACAAAATTTAGCCAGGCATGGTGGCAAGTGCCTGTGGTTTCAGCTACTCAGTAGGCTTGTGTGGGAGTATTGCTTGAACCTAAGATATTTAGGCTGAAGTGAGCTGTGTTCATGTCACTGAACTCCAGTCTGGGTGAGAGAGTGAGACCTTGTCTCAAAAAAAAAGTGTTGGAGCACAGAAAATAATACCCCAAAGTATATTGCTTTGGCATGCTGAAAATTTTGAACTAAAAAATATGTAAGACCTTAGAAGCTGCCTCAAAACCAAGAACTTCTAAATTTTGTCTCATTTTGTCCTTTCCATATTTACAGAGAGACTCTCTCTGGAATTTTCTTATATGACTTAAAGAAATATCTTTCTAAAATGAATGCAACTGTCATAAAACATCTGAATCAGGCAGTTCTCATGCTGCTAATAAAGACATACCTGAGACTGGGTAATTTACAAAGAAAAGAGGTGTAATTGACTTACAGTTCCACATGGCTTGTGAGGCCTCATAATCATGGTGGAAGGCAAAGGAGAAGCAAAGTGTCATCTTATATGGTGGCAAGCCAGAGAGTTTGTGCAGCGGAATTCCCATTTATAAAACTATCAGTTCTCATAAAACTTATTCACTATCATGAGAATAATATGGGGAAAACGCCCCCCACCATGATCCAATTATCTCCAGCTGGCCCCTTCCTTGACACATGGGTATTATTATAATTCAAGGTAAGATTTGTGTGGGGACACAGCCAAACTCTATCATTCTGCTTGTGGCCCCTCCCAGATCTCGTGTCCTCACATTTCAAAACCAATCATGCCTTCCCAACAGTCCCCCAAAGTCTTAACTCATTTAACCATTAACACCAAAGTTCACAGTCCAAAGTCTCATCAGAGACAAGGGAAGTCCCTTCTGCCTATGAGCCTGTAAAATCAAAAACAAGTTAGCTACCTCCTAGATACAATGGGGGTACATGCATTGAGTAAATACACTTGTTCCAAATGGGAGAAATTGGCCAAAATGAAAGGGCTACAGGCCTCATGCAAGTCCAAAATCCAAGAGGGTGGTCAAGTATTAAAGCTCTGAAATAATCTCTTTTGACTCCATGTCTCACATCCAGGTCATGCTGATGCAAAAGGTGGGCTCCCACAGTCTTGTGCAGCTCTGACCCTGTGGCTTTTTGGGTACAGCACCCCTCCTGGCTACTTTCATGGGCTGGCATTAAGTGTCTGTGGCTTTTCCAGGTGCATGGTGCAAGCTGTTAGTGGACTCTGTGTGGGGACTCCCACCCCACATTTTTTTCTGCACTGCCCTAGGAGAGGTTCCCCATGAAGGCTCCATCCCTGCAGCAAACTTCTGCCTGGACATCCAGGCATTTTCATACATCCTCTGAAATCTAGGTGGAGGTTTCTGAACCTCAATTATTTACTTCTGTGCACTCACAGGCTCAACACGACATGGAAGCTGCCAAGGCTTGGGGTTTGCACCCTCTAAAGCTATGGCTGGAGCTGTACCTTGGCCCCTTTTAGTCAAGGCAGGAGCACCTGGGATGCATGGCACCAAGTCCCAGGTGGGCCCTGAACCTGGCCCAGGAAACCGTTGTTTCCTCCTAGGCCTCTGGGCCTGTGATGGGAGGGGATGCTGCAAAGGTCTCTGACATGCCCTGGCGACATTTTCCCCATTATCTTGGTGATTAGCATTTGGCTCCTTGTAACTTATGCAAATTTCGGCAGCTGGCTTTAATTTCTCTCCAGAAAATGGGTTTTCCCTTTCTATTGAATTGTCAGGCTGCATTAAAAAAAAAAAAACTTTTATGCTCTACTTCCTCTTTAGTGCTTTGCTGCTTAGAAATTTCCGCTACCAAATACCCTAAATTATCTCTCCCAAGTTCAAAGTTCCACAGATCACTAGGGCTGGGGCAAAATGTCATCTGTCTCTTTGCTCAAACATAGCAAGAGTAATCTTTATTCCAGTTCCCAACAAGTTCCTCATCTTCATCTGAGGCCACCTCAACCTGAACTTTATTGTCTATACCACTATCAGCATTTTGGTCAAAGCCATTCAAGAAGTCTCTAGAAAGTGTCAAACTTTCCCACATCTCTCTGTCTTCTGAGCACTGTAAGTCTCTCAGAAGTTCCAAACTTTCCTACATTTTTTATCTTTTTCTGAGCCCTCCAAACTGTTCCAAACTCTGCCTGTTACCCAGTTTCAAAGTATCTTCCACATTTTTGGGTCTCTTTACAGCACCACCCTACTCTACTGTTACCAATTTACTGTATTAGTCTGTTATCATGCTGCTAATAAAGACATACTTGAGTCTCGGTAATTTATAAAGCAAAAAATTTTAATTGGTTCACAGTTCCACATGGCTGAAGAGGCTTCACAGTCATGGTGGAAGGTGAAGGAGGAGCAATGTCACATCTTACATGGTGGCAGGCAAGAGAATTTGTGCAGGGGAACTCCCACTCATAAAACCATCAGTTCTCATGAGACTTATTCACTACCACAAGAAAAGTATGGGAAAAACTGTCTTCATGATTCAATTATCTCCACCAAGCCCCACCCTTGACACATGGGGATTATTACAATTCAAGGTGATATTTGGGTGGGGACACAGCCAAACCATATCAATGTCCTCCCTGGGAAACTCATCAAATAACCAGGAAAAATTAACCACTAGAAAAGAGGAGAGATTAAAAGTCACCACTATGCTCAGATAAAGTTTTCTTCTATTTTTCTGAGGGCAGCTCCAAGAGGACAGCTCCTGGAAAACTTTATGTACAGAATAAGAAAACGTTTTTTCACAATGCAGTTATTCGCCTCACCTTCTCATAATTTGCCAGCCTTTTTCAGTTTTCTGAAAGAAAGATTTAGCATCTGTCTGCAGGGTCTATTCATTTTTACTAAAAATTATTTACTACCATTCTAAAATTGCCTACATCATCCCACTTCCCTTTTCCCTATGAAGAAGGTAATTAAACCTCAACCATCTGGCTCTTCTTTGAGTCTTGTAGTATATACGGTTCCCATGTTTATGCAAATTAATAAATTTGTATTCCTTTTCTCTTATTAATCTGCCAATTCTCAGTTTACTTCAGAGAAACCTGCAGAAAGCAGAGGTGAAGCTTTCCCTCTGCTGCTACAAAAGCTGTAAATGAAGACCATGAAAAAAATTAAGTGTTTCTTTCCTCCACTCCTTAAAAGCTATACACACAGGCCATGAAAAAAAAAATCAAGTTGTTGGATGGTTGATTTTTAGTTTGTGTGTGTGTGTGTGTGTGTGTGTGTGTGTGTCTGTGTGTGTTATTAATAACTTAGCTAGGCTACAGTATTCAGTTATTGAATCAAACAAAAATCTAGGGGTTTCTATGAAGGTATTTTGTAGATGTAGTTAACATCTACAATCTGTTCACTTTAAGAAAAGAAGGTACCTTTAATAATGTGGGTGGTTTTATCCACTCAGTTGAAAGGCCTTAAAAGCAAAACCAAAGATTTCCCAGAGAAGAAGAGATTTTGCCTCAAGTCTACATCATAAAGTCCTACCTGAGTTTTTTGTCTATTGTCCTATCCTATAAATTTCAGACTTGCCAGCTTCCAAAATCATGTTAGTGAATTCTTTAAAATTATTCTTTCTCTCTTCATGTATATCATAGAAATAATATATAATAAATATATTGTGTATCAGTATATTAGTATATATCTGAGTATATTATATTTTAATATTATATTGATATTAATATAGTATATCAATTTGATATCAATAAGATATGGACAGTGTATATATTGTAAAATGTAATATATGTATTGTGATATATGTATATGTAATGTAAATATAATATGTGTGTGTGTGTGTACACACACATAATTTATTCTTTTCCTCTGAAGAAATATGACTGATACAGATTTTGGTACCAAGAATGCTTCTAGGGGAAAAACATTTTCTAAAAAGTAAGTTTTGTGAAATGGTTCTGTGGTTATGGAATTGGTTCTCTAGTATGATTTGATTTAAAAACATTAATGACTGTATTTCTATTAGGAAAGAGAGTGCTGATAGTCCATGATACGTTGTGGTAATATAGATATTCAAAATATCACCAGTTTGATATTGACTCCTAGTCAAATTATTACAAAAAGCAAGTTTCTGAAAGAATGTTTAGTTGATATCTTAGAACATTTTGTCAAACTAATGAATGTAATGAGTGGCTGGTTGCTCCTAGTTATCCTGGAGAATGTGAGAAAAGAAAATGAATAAGCTCAAGAATTAGAATTCCCAGCTCAAGCTCTACAAAAATGAGCTGCAAGTTTCTATGTCTGTCCTGAAAAAGAAACCCTTACCTCTAGTAGCCTTACAGCTGAGACTGCTAAAGGCCAAACCCAGTCTCATCCTGTGCGTGGTAATTACAATAAAAATTTAATTCTCACTTCAAAGGGTGCTGGCCATTAAACTGAGGGCATAGATTGGGAAGGAATGGGATGCTATCCACTAGAATGAAGGCATATGAGTAGAAGCATTTGGGAATATTGAACTCCTGAATTTTGCTGAGTCTTCTTTTCCAGTAGAATCATACTTTTCACCATGTTTGAGAAAGTTAATCCTGCTTTTCCTGAAGACACTCTAATGATCTTCCACGAGGCATTTGCTTGAAAGATATTGCTAATTCTTCTCAGGACCTATATACAATATATATCTTTACTTCTAGACCTATAATTAAGCTGAATTCCCAGCATAAACCAAAGGATGAGGTATAAAGTGTGACACATGAAGACGTGTGCTGCACTCCAAAAGAACTGCATAATTTTTAAAATTTATATAGCTGTTAATATGGATAATATGTGTGAGAGTGAATATTAAGCATGTGGAATAAAGGTAGAAGAAACTTAAAGTAGGATGCAGCTAAAATTATTGAAGGGAGCTCTCTAAGAAGAGATTCTGTATTTAATAATCATGTTGAGAAGGAAGAAAGAGTTCTAACAGTTTGTTTGCTTGGTTTGCTGAAACATGAAACAAAAGGCTACCTACAGGAATAGAAGTTGAAGTACCAGAACAGTCTTGCTATATTGCTAATGAAGGTAACCAAAGGCTTAGGGAGATTAAAATGTTGGAATGGATACAGAAAATATATACAGAAATAGTGATTGCTACCACATCCCCATGCAATTTCTTTTTTTGACTTGTGCAGAAAACATAGATCTCAGAGAATGGCAGTGAATTATTATAAACTTAACCAGGTGGTGAATCCTATTGTACCTGCTGTCCCAGATGTAGTTTCATTGCTTTAATAAAGTAACACATGCCATGGTATCTGGTATGCAGCTATTGATCTGGTATGATAATTAATTTTACATATCAACTTTACTGTACCACGGGGTGCCCAGATTAAACATTATTTCTGAGTGTGTCTATGAGTGCGTTTCTAGATGGGACTAGAATTTGAACTGGTGAAATCAATAAAGTAGATTGTTTTCCCCAGTGTGCATGGGCATTATCCAATATGCTGAGGACCTGAATAAAACAAATAGGGAGAAAAAGGGTAAATTTGTCCCTTTCACTTGATGCTTGCCTGTTTGAGCTGGGACATTGATTTTATAATTTTGAACTAGAATTTATACAGGAACACCTCCCCACACACCCCAGTTCTCAGGCTGCCAAACTTGAATAAAAATTACACTATAGTGACTTTCTTGAGTCTCCTGTTTGCAGATGTTAAATTCTAGAACTTTTCAGCCTTCATAATCATGTGAGCCAATTCCTCTCTTATATATATCCTATTAGTTCTGAAGAACTCTGATTAATACAGATTTTGGTGTGGAGAATGGCTCCAGAGAAACAGAATTTTAAGAATAAGGGCTTTGGATTTGTTTTGTGTTTATGGAATTGGGTCTCTAATGTAATTATATTTAAAGATGCTAATAACTCTACTTCCAGGAGTAAAGAGAGAAGCAATAGTCCATGGAGTAAATTATTTACTGAGATACACAAAATATCTGTACTGAATACTCAACAATCAGTCACTTTTAAGGAGCCAGAAGCTAGATGATTCTTTATAGAATACCTTCAAACATGTTTTTAAAAAATTAATTAATATAATGATGTTGGCCTTTTACTCCTAATGTTGCTGAACAAAGTAGTTAAAACAACGAGCTCAGGGATTTAAATTCCCAGCCCAAGTATTACATAAATAATCAAAAAACTTCTGTGTGTGCCTGAAGGAGATTATTACTACTTACAGCAGCAGAGCTAAAATTGCTGAAAATCAAATGCAGAATCTCATCCTGTGACAATTGATAAAGTAGAAGACAAGTTGAACTCCAAGCCTTATAAAGTGTGTACTGCAAAAGTGAGACCATTGATCAGGAAATAATGGGATATTATAAATTGAAATACTGTAAGTGTGAAAAAACTCTGATGAATATGGGGTCATTGAGCTCCTAAATTCTTATGAGTCTTCTTTGCCACTGGAAGAGGTCATGCCACCCCTAGTACAAGAAGCCCCTCCTTTGCAAAAGTGGCTCCTCATCCCCAGTGTAAATAGCCTTCCAAACCCTCAGGAACATTGGCATTCACACTCTCAAGGATATCAGCTTTTCTACCCAGAGTGGTATCTGTCTTTCTACTTCTGTCTGATTGAATTAACCTGGGACTCCTTGAGAAACTGTATTGGCCTCTCCTGAGGAAGTTTCCGTTTTAGAAAATGCTGATACTTTTCAGGACCAACC
Organism: Pan paniscus; assembly: GCF_029289425.2. NCBI lineage: Eukaryota > Metazoa > Chordata > Mammalia > Primates > Hominidae > Pan > Pan paniscus. Next base: position 82,244,018 of record NC_073272.2, read on the forward strand.
TCCACCATCTCTCTTCTTCTAGATCTATAACTAGACTCAAGTCCCAGAAGGACTTTAAGGGTGAAGTACAAAATGCGATACATGAAGATGTGCCGTATACTACAAAAAAAAAAAATGCTGATATGGTTTGGCTGTGTCCCCACCCAAATCTCATCTTGAATTCCCAGTTGTTGTGGGAGGGACTGGGTGGGAGGTAACTAAATCATGAGGGCACATCTTTCTTGTGCTGCTTTTATGATAGTGAATAAGTCTCATGAGATCTGATGGTTTTAAAAAAGGGGAGTTTCCCTGCAAAAGCTCTTTCTGCCTGCTGCCATCCATGTAAGATGTGACTTGCTCCTCCTTGCCTTCCACCATGATTGTGAGGCCTCTCCAGCCATGTGGAAGTGTAACTCTACTAAACCTCTTTTTTTTTTTTAATGGCACAGTCTCATGTATGTCTTTATCAGCAGCATGAAAACAGACTAATACAGTAAATTGGTACCAGTAGAGTGGGGTGTTGCCAAAAGATACCCAAAAATGTGGAAGTGACTTTGGAACTAGGTGACAATCAGAGACTGAAAAAGTTTGGAGGGCTCAGAAAAAGACAGAAAAGTATGAGAAATTTTGGAACTTCCTAGAGACTTGTTGAATGGCTTTGACAAAAATGCTGATAGTGATATGAACAATAAGGTCCAGGCTGTGGTGGTCTCAGATGGAGATGGAGATCAGGAACTTGTTGGGAACTGGAACAAAAGTGACTCTTGTTTCAGGAACTTGTTGGGAACTGGAACAAAATTGACTCTTGTTATGTTTTAGCAAAGAGACTGGTGACATTTTGCCCCTGCCCCAGTGATTTGTGGAACTTTGAACTTGAGAGAGATGATTTAGGGTATCTGGTGGAAAAAAATTCTAAGCAGCAAAGCATTCAAGAGGTGACTTGGGGTCACTTCCAAGATGGCCAAATAGGAACAGCTGCGGTTTACAGCTACCAGCAAGAGCGATGCAGAAGATGGGTGATTTCTGCATTTCCAACTGAGGTACCTGTTTCATCTCATTGGGACTGGTTGGACAGTGGGTGCAGCCCATGGAGGGTGAGCCAAAGCAGAGAGGGGCATCGCCTCACCCAGGAAGCGCAAGGGGTTGGGAGATTTCCCTTTCTTAGCCAAGGGAAGCCGTGAGTGTCTATACCTGGAGGAATTGTACACTCCAGTCCAAATACTGCACTTTTTCCACGGTCTTCACAACCTGCAGACCAGGAGGTTCCCTCCTGTGCCTGGCTTGGTGGGTCCCACACCCACAGAGCCTTGCTCGCTGCTAGTGCAGCAGTCTGAGATCAACCTGGGATGCTGGAGCTTGGCGGAGGGAGGGGTGCCCACCATTGCTGAGGCTTGAGTAGGCAGTTATATGCTCACAGTGTAAACAAAGTGGCAGGGAAGCTTGAACTGGGCAGAGCCCACCACAGCTCAGCAAGGCTTACTGCCTCTCTAGATTCCACTTCTGAGGCCAGGGCATATCTGAACAAAAGGCAGCAGAGAGCTTCTCCAGACTTAAACATCCCAGTCTGACAGCTCTGAAAAGACCAGTGGTTCCCCCAGCACAGTGTTCGAGCTCTGGTAATGGACAGACTGCCTCCTTAAGTGGGTCCCTGACCCACGTGTAGCCTGACTGGGAGACATCTCCCAGTAGGGGTCAACAGACCCCTCATACAGGCAGGTACCTGTCTGGGATGAAGCTTCCAGAGGAAGGATCAGGTGGCAATATTTGCTGTTTTGCAGCCTCTGCTGGTGATACCTAGGCAAACAGGGTCTGGAGTGGACCTCCAGCAAACTCCAACAGACTTGAAGCTGAGGGGCCTGTTAGAAGAAAATCTAATAAACAAAAAGGAATAGCATCAATGTCAACAAAAAGGACATCCACATCAAAACCGCATCTGTAGATCACCAACATCAAAGACCAAAGGTAGATAAAACCACAAAGATGGGGAGAAACCAGAGCAGAAAGGCTGAAAATTCCAAAAACCAGAACACCTCTTCTCCTCCAAAGGAACACAACTGCTCACCAGCAAGGGAACAAAACCGGAAGGGGAATGAGTTCGATGAGTTGACAGAAGTAGGCTTCAGAAGGTCAGTAATAACAAACTCCTCCGAGCTAAAGGAACATGTTCTAACCCATTGCAAGGAAGCTAAAAACCTTGAGAAAAGGTTAGACTAATGGCTAACTAGAATAACCAGTGTAGAGAAGAGCTTAAATGACCAGATGGACCTGAAAACCACAGTATGAGAACTTCATGAAGAATACACAAGCTTCAATAGCTGATTTGATCAAGCAGACGAAAGGATATCAGTGATAGAAGATCAAATGAATGAAATAAAGAGAGAAGACAAGATTGGAGAAAAGAGTGAAAAGAAATGAACAAAGCCTCCAAGAAATATGGGACTATGTGAAAAGACCAAATCTACATTTGACTGGTGTACCTGAAAGTGACGGGGAGAATAGACCCAAGTTGGAAAACACTCTGTAGGATATTATCCAGGAGAACTAATCTAACTTAGAAAGGCAGGTCAACATTAAAATTAAGGAAATACAGAGAACACCACAAAGTTACTCCTCGAGAAGAGCAACCCCAAGACACATAATTGTCAGATTCACCAAGTTTGAAATGAAGGAAAAAATGTTAAGGGCAGCCAGAAAGAAAGGTCAGGTTACCCACAAAGGGAAGCCCATCAGACTAACAGCAGATCTCTCTGCAGAAACCCTACAAGCCAGAAGAGAGTGGGGACCAATATTCAACATTTTCAAAGAAAAGAATTTTCAACCCAGAATTTCATATCTAGCTAAACTAAGCTTCGTAAGTGAAGGAGAAATAAAATCCTTTACAGACAAGCAAATGCTGGGAGATTTTGTCACCACCAGGCCTGCCTTAAAAGAACTCCTGAAGGAAGCACTAAACATGGAAAGGAACAGCTGGTACCAGCCACTGCAAAAAACATGCCAAATTTGGAAATTTGACCATTGATGCTATGAAGAAACTGCATCAACTAACGGGCAAAATAACCAGCTAGCATCATAATGACAGGATAAATTCACGCATAACAATACTAACCTTAAATGTAAATGGGCTAAATGTCCCAATTAGAAGACATAGATTGGCAAATTGCATAAAGAGTCAAGACCCATCACTGTGTTATATTCAACACAGTGTATTCAACACTTTGAACGGGAGACCCATCTCCCGTTCAAAGACACACATAGGCTCAAAATAAAGGGATGGAGGAAGGTCTACCAAGCAAGTGGAAAGCAAAAAAAAAAAAAAAAAAAAGGCAGGGGTTGCAATCCTAGTCTTGGATAAAAGAGGTTTTAAACCAACAAAGATCAAAAGAGACAAAGAAGGCCATTACATAATGGTAAAGGGATCAATTCAACAAGAAGAGCTAACTATCCTAAATGTACATTCACCCAATACAGGAGAACCCAGATTCATAAAGCAAGTCCTTAGAGACCTACAAAGAGACTTAGACTCCCACACAATGATGATGGGAGAATTTAATGTCCCACTGTCAATATTAGACTGACCAATGAGACAGAAAATTAACAAGGATATCCAGGACTTGAACTCAGCTCTGGACCAAGTGGACCTAATAGACATCTACAGAACTCTCCACCCCAAATCAACAGAATACACATTGTTCTCAGCACCACATTGTACTTATTCTAAAATTGACCACATACTTGTAAGTAAAACATTCTTCAGCAAATGTAGAAGAAGAGAAATCACAACAAACTGCCTCTCAGACAACAGTGCAATCAAATTAGAACTTGGGCTTAAGAAACTCACTCAAAACTGCACAACTACAAGGAAACTGAACAACCTACTCCTGATTGACTACTGGGTAAATAACAAAATGAAGGCAGAAATAAACATGTTCTTTGAAACTAATGAGAACAAAGACACAATGTACCAGAATCTCTGGGACACATTTAAAGCAGTGTGTAGAGGGAAATTTATAGCACTAAAGGCCTACAAGAGAAGGCAGGAAAGATCTAAAATCAACACCCTAACATCAACATTAAAAGAACTAGAGAAGCCAGAGCAAACAAATTCAAAAGCTACCAGAAGACAAGAAGTAACTAAGATCAGAGCAGAACTGATGGAGATAGAGACACAAAAAACCCTTGAAAAAATCAATGAATCCAGGAGCTGGTTTTTTGAAAAGATCAAGAAAATAGATAGACCACTAGCAAGACTAACAAAGAAGAAAGAGAAGAATCAAATAGACACAATAAAAAATGATAAAGGGATAGCACCACTGATCCCACAGAAATACAATCTACCATCAGAGAATACTATGAACCCCTCTATGCAAATAAACTAGAAAATCTAGAAGAAATGGACAAATTCCTGGACATATACACCCTTCCAAGACTAAACCAGGAAGAAGTTTAATCTCTGAATAGATCAATAACAGGTTCTGAAATTGAGGCAATAAAATATCCTACCAACCAAAAAACGTCCAGAACCAGATGGTTTCACAGCTGAATTCTACTGGAGGTACAAAGAGTAGCTGGTTCCATGCCTTCTGAAACTATTCCAGTCAATAGAAAAAGAGGGAATCCTCCCTGACTCATTTTATGAAGCCAGCATCATCCTGATACCAAAGCTTGGTGGAGACAAAACAAAAAAAAAAACATAATTTTAGGTCAATATCCCTGAGGAACATCAATGTGAAAATCCTCAGTAAAATACTGGCAAACCTAATCCAGCAGCACATCAAAAAGCTTAACCACCACGATCAAGTCACCTTCATCCCTGGGATGCAAGGCTGGTTCAACATACCCAAATCAATAAATGTAATCCATCACATAAACTGAACCAACGCCAAAAACCATAAGATTATCTCAATAGATGTAAAAAAAGGCCTTCAACAAAATTCAACAGACTTTCATGCTAAAATCTCTCAATAAACTAGGTATTGATGGAACGTATCTCAAAATAATAAGAGCTATTTATGACAAACCCACAGCCAATGTCATACTGAATGGCAGAAACTGGAAGCATTCCTTTTGAAAACTGGTGCAAGACAAGGATGCCCTCTCTCACCACTCCTATTCAACATAGTGTTGGAAGTTCTGGCCAGGGAAATCAGGCAGGAGAAAGAAATAAAGGGTATTCAATAGGAAAAGAGGAAATCAAACCGTCTCTGTTTGCAGATGACATGATTGTACATTTAGAAATCTCTATCGTCTCAGCCCAAAATCTTAAGCTGACAAGCAACTTTAGCAAAGTCTCAGGATATAAAATCAATGTGCAAAAATCACAAGCATTCCTATACACCAAAAACAGACAGAGAGCCAAATCATGAGTGAACTCCCATTCACAATTACTACAAAGAGAATAAAATACCTAGGAATTCAACTTACAAGGGATGTGAAGGACCTCTTCAAGGAGAACTACAAACCACTGCTCAATGAAATAAAAGAGGACACAAACAAGTGGAAGAACATTCCATGCTCATGGATAGGAAGAATCCATATAGTGAAAATGCCCATGCTGAACAACATAATTTACAGATTCAGTGCTATCCTCATCAAGCTACCAATGGCTTTCTTCACTGAATTGGAAAAACTACTTTAAAGTTCAAATGGAACCAAAAAGGAGTCCACATAGCCAAGACACTCCTAAGCAAAAAGAACAAAGCTGGTGGCATCATGCTACCTGACTTCAAACTATATTACAAGGCTACAGTAACCAAAAGCATGGTACTGGTACCAAAACAGATATATAGACCAATGAAACGGAACAGAGACCTCAGAAATAACACCATACATCTACAGCCATCTGATCTTTACAAACCTGACAAAAACAAGCAATGGGGAATAGATTCCCTATTTAATTAATGGTGCTGAGAAAACTGGCTAGCCATATGTAGAAAGCTCAAACGGGATCCGTTCCTTACAACTTATACAAAAATTAACTCAAGATGGATTAAAGACTTAAATGTAAGACCTAAAACCATAAAAGCCCTGGAAGAAAACTTAGGCAATACCATCCAGGACATAGGCATGGGCAAAGGCTTCATGATTAAAACACCAAAAACAATGGCAACAAATCAAAAATTGACAAATGGGATCTAATTAAACTAAAGAGCTTCTGCATAGCAAAATATCATCAAATATCATCAGAGTGAACAGGCAACATACAGAATGGGAGAAAATTTACCCATCTGACAAAGTGCTAATAACCAGAATCTAGAAAGAACTTAAGGAAATTTACAAGAAAAAAACAACCCCATCAAAAAGTGGGTGAAGGATATGAACAGACACTTCTCAACAGAAGACATTTATGTAGCCAACAGACACATGAAAAAATGCTCATCATCACTGGTCATCAGAGAAATGCAAATCAAAACCACAATGAGATACCATATCATGCCGGTTAGAATGGAGATCATTAAAAAGTCAGGAAACAACAGACGCTGGAGAGGATGTGGAGAAATAAGAACACTTTTACACTGCTGGTGGGAGTGTAAATTAGTTCAACCGTTGTGCAAGACAGTGTGTCGATTCCTCAAGTATCTAGAACTAGAAATACCATTTGACCCAACGATCCCATTACTGGGTATATACCCAAAGGATTATAAATCATGCTACTATAAAGACACACACGTGTATGTTTATTGCAGCACTATTCACAATAGCAAAGACTTGGAACCAACCCAAATGTCCAACAATGATAGACTGGATTAAGAAAATGTGGCACATGTACACCATTGAATACTATGCAGCCATAAAAAAGGATGAGTTCATGTCCTTTATAGGGACATGGATGAAACTGGAAACCATCATTCTCAGCAAAATATCACAAAGACAGAAAACCAAACACTGCATGTTCTCACTCATAAGTGGGAGTTGAACAATGAGAACACATGGACGCAGGAAGGGGAACATCACACAGTGGGGCCTGTTGGGGGGTGTTGGGCTGAGGGGGGGATAGTGTTAGGAGAAACACCTGATGTAAATGATGCATTGATGGGTGCAGCAAACCACCATGGCACATGTATACCTATGTAACAAACCTGCACATTGTGCACTTGTACCCTAGAACTTTAAATATAATAATAAAAATTAAAAAAATAAAAAAAGAAGTTAAAAAAAAGAGGTGACTTGAGTGCTGTTAAAAGCATTCAGTTTTAACAGGGAAACAGAGCATAAAAGATTGGAAAATTTGTAGCCTGAAAATGTGATAGAAAAGAAAATCCCATTTTCTCAGGAGAAACTCAAGACAGCTGCAGAAATTTGCATAAGTAACGAGGAGCTGAATATTAGTCACGAAGACAATGGGGAAAATGTCTCCAGGGCATGTCAGAGACCTTTGTGGCAGACCCTCACATCACAGGCCTGGAGGGCTAGGAGGAAATGATGGTTTTGTGAGTGAGGCCCATGACCTCCCTGCTCTGTGCAGCCTAGGGAGTTGGTACCCTGTGTTCAAGCCACTCCAGCCATGGCTAAAAGAGGCCAAGGTACATCTCAGGCTGTTGCTTCAGAGGGTGAAGCCACATGCTTTGACAGGTTCCATGTGGTGTTGAGCCCATGGGTTCACAGAAGTAAAGAATTGAGGTTTGGGAACCTCCACTTAGATTTCATAGGATGTATGGAAATGGCTGAATGCCCAGGCAGGAATCTGCTGCAGGGGCAGGGCCCTCATGGAGAACCTCTGCTAGGGCAGTGCAGAAGGGAAATGTAGAGCTGAAGACCCCAAACAGAGTCTCTACTGGGGTACTGCCTAGTGGAGCTGTGAAAAGAGGGCCACGGTCCTCCAGACCCCAGAATGCTAGATCCACTGAGAGCTTGCACAGTGTGAAAAAGCCACAGATACTCAACAGCAGCCTGTGAAAGCAGCCAGGAAGGAAGTTGTATCCTGCAAAGCCACAGAGGTAGAGCTGCCCAAGACCATGGTAATCCACTTCTTGCATCAGTGTGATCTAGATGTGAGACAGGAATTCAAAGGAGATCATTTTGGAGCTTTAAGATTTGACTGCCTTGCTGGATTTTAGACCTGATTGGGGCCTGTAACTCCTTTGCTTTGGCCAATTTCTCCCATTTGGAATGGCCGTATTTACCTAATTCCTGTACCCTCATTGTATCTAGGAAGTAACCAACTTGCTTTTGATTTTACAGGCTCACAGGTAGAAGGGACTTGCCTTGTTTTGAATGAGACTTTGAATTGTAGAGTTTTGAGTTAATGCTGAACTGAGTTAAGATTCTGGGGGACTGTTGGGAAGGCATGATGGTTTTAAAATGTGAGGATGTGAGATTTGGGAGGGGACAGGGGTGGAATGATATGGTTGGGCTGTGTCCCCACCCAAATCTCTTTTTGAATTCCCATGTATTGTGGGAGGGACCCAGTGGGAAGTATTTGAATCATGGGGGCAGGTCTTTCCTGTGCTGTTCTCATGATAGTGAATAAGTCTCACAAGATTTGATGATTTTATAAAGGGAGATTCCCTACACAAGCTCTTTGTGTCTGCCACCATTCATGTAACACGTGTCTTGCTCCTCCTTGCCTTTCACCATGATTGTGAGGCACCCCCCAACCATGTAGAACTATAAGTCATAATTTTCTTTTGTAAATTGCCCAGTCTCGGGTATGTCTTTGTCAGCAGCATGAAAACAAACTAGTACAATTGCCCACAGCTTTCCTTGGTTTAATACAAAAGAAGAAATCCAAAGACCTAGGGAGATTGGAGTGTTAGTGTGAATTTGTCTTTAGACTTACTCTCACACATTGGGAAGGTTCAGAAGACATGTCTTTTACAAGTACTATGGGAAATAAATTTGTGAGGGGAGCCTCAGCATCCTAAAGAGTTCTGTGAACAGCTCTGTGATTGTCCTTTGTAGTCCATACTTTCCAATGGGAACTGCAGCCACTAAATTGGGAAACCTAAATGCGATGAGTTTAATTAGATCCTGGAATGGCAGTGACCAAGTGGTGGCACTCAACCACCAAAGACAAGGTGGACTTGGTTACAGCCATGGACAGCAGAGTCAAAATAGTAATTAGAATAGTCTGACTTGCATAGGCCTATAGCATTAGCTAGTTGATTATGATAGTCTTAGAAGTGAAATAAACTGAAACCCTACTAAATTGTTACTTCATCTGTATAAGCAGAAAAGTTCTAGGTCAAATTAACAAAATTCTAACTTAAACAATAAAAATAGCGAGTTGCAACACCTGAATCAATTCCTAGACTTGAACCAGTTTATAGGCTTAGTATCCCTTGATTAAAGAGAGGCCAGATCTCTTAAAGGAAGAACTCTGGTACACTACCAAAAACATACAGCATTGAGTTTTTTCCCCAGCCTTCTCCAAATGGATCTATGGCATTTTACTAGGGTAAATGTGCTTTGGCAAAAAGGAGGTAATGAAAACTTCAAGAGTTACTGGAAACTGTCTCTGAACTGACACTAACTCCAAGATACACCAAATGTCACTGTAGCCCAGCAGTCAGAGTCAGGGCTTATTGCGGTAAGATGATCAATGTTTTAGCACAGGTTTATCTCACAGTGGGCCTAGTGGTTCCCCAAACCCATCCTGTGGTTATTTCCTCAGCTGCAGAATTCATAATTGGAACATATACACTTAGCAGCTGAAATAATTCCCATACTGGTTCCCTGACCTGTAGCATCAAGGCCATTATGGTAGGAAAGGCCAAGTGGAAGCCACTAAAACTACCTCTACCTAAGAAAGTAGTAATTAAAAAGCAATACCACATCATTGGGTAGATTGCAGAGACTAGTGCCATCATCAAGTGTTGTAAAGATGCAGTTGGCAATCACCGTCTCATCCCCATTCAACTCTCCTATTTGGCCTGTGCAGAAGAAAAATGAATCTTGAAGAAAAACAGTGAATTATAAATTTATTCAACTGTTGACGCTAATTATAGCTGCTGTATCACATGTGGTTTCCCTGCTTGAGCAAATTTAAAAATTCCCTGGTACCCAGTATAAAGCTATTGATCTAGCAAGTGCTTTTTCTCAATCCCTGTCCATAAGGCCAATCAGAAATAGTTTGCTTTAGCTGGAAAAGCCAATAAAGCACATTCACTGTCATATCTCAAGGGTATAACAACTCTTCAGTTCTACATCATAATTTAGTTCACAGGGATATTGATCTCCTTTCCCATCCACAACATATCACACTCTTTTATTGCATTGATTACATTATGCTGATTGAATCTAGTGAACAAGAAGTAGCAACTATTCTAGACTTATTGGTAAGTATGTCAGTGGGTGATATGAATCCAGTGAAAGTTCAGGGGCCTTCCACTTCACTGAAAGTTCTAGGACTCCAGTGGTTTGAGATATATCAAAATATCTCCTCTAAGGTGAAGGGTAAGTTGTTACATCCAGCTCCTTGGTATGGTTTGAATGTTTGCACCCCCACCACTAAATTTATATGTTGAAATCTAATCCCTTATGTAATGGTATTTGTTTTCTCTGTTTTTTTTTTTTTTTTTTGCAGTGACAGATAAAATCATATGTATTTACCATGTACAACATAATGTTTTGGAGTGTATATACATGTGGAATAACTAAATATAGCTAATAGCTAATTAACATATTCTTACTTCAAATAGTTCTTATTTTTGTGGTGAGAACACTTTACCATGTACAACACAATATTTTGAAGTATATACTTACCATGTACAATATAATGTTTTGAAGTATATATACATTGCCAAATGACTTAATCTAGCTATTTAACATATTCTTACCTCACACAGTTTTCATTGTTGTGGTGAGAACACTTTACATCTTCTCTCTTTGCATTGCTCAGGAATAAAATATACTAACTGTAGTCACTAAGTTTTACAGTAGGTTTCTTGAACTTATTCCTCTTATCTAACTAAAATTGTGTGTCCTTTGACCATCACTCCCCACCACCACTCCACTCCCTTGTAATTACAATTCTACTTTCTATCTTTATCAGATCAACTTTTTTTAGATTCCACATATGAGTGAAATTATTCAGTATGTGTCTTTCTGTACCTTATGTCACTTAACATAATGTCCTCCAGATCACCCATGTTGTCACAAATGACAAGGTTTCCTTTTTCACAGCTGAATACTACTTCATTCTGTATAAATACTTCTTCATTGTGTGTCAAAATTCCATTTTCTTTACTCATTCATCTATTGATGACTCTAAAATTCATGACCCTAATTCATGACCCTAATAGATGACCCTACTATTTATCATTCATCTTTCGATGGACCCTGATATAGTGGTACAACCTTCCTATAACCGAAAAAGGGGCACAATGCCTAGTGAACCTCTTTGACTTTTGGAGACAAGACTTTTACTGTTTGTGTATATTACTCAAGCCCATTTACTGAGTTACCCACGAAACTACTAATTTTGTGTGGGACCCAGAACAAGAGAAGGCTCTGCTGTTGTGCAAGCTGATTTGTCACTTGGGTCATATTATCAAGCAGATTTAATGGTGACTGTAGTGTCAGTGGCAGATGGTATGCTGTATGAAGCCTTTGGCAGGCCCTTGTAGGTGAATCACAGTGAAAACAACTCTTAGGATTTGGGAGCAAATCCCTGCCAGTTTCTGCCAGTGGATAACTACTCTCCTTTTAAGAAACAGCTTTTGACTTCTTACTGGGCCTCACTTAAAGAATGAACACTTAACCACGGTCCACCAAATTACCATCTGCCCTCAGCTGTCAATGATAAACTGGGGATAATCTGACCCACTAAACCATAAATTTCAGTGTGCATATCAACATTTCATCATCAAATGGAATTTATATGTTTGTGGGTGCAAACAGGCCCTGAAGGCACAGGTAAGTTAGATGAAGTGTCCCAAATGCCCATCACCCCTACTGCTGCTATACTGTCATCTCTCTTTCAGCCTGAATCTATGGTTTCATGGAGAGCTCCCTAAAATCTGTTGACAGAGGAAGAGAAGACTTGAACCTGGTTTACAGATGGTACTGCACAATATGCAGGAACCACATGAAAGCAGGCAGCTTGAAGCACTGCAGCCTGTCTCTGGGACATCTCCTAAGAAAAATGAGGGAGCATCCTCCAGGTGGGCAGAGCTACTGGTGGTGCATCTGTTTTTTCATATGATTGGAAGGAAAAATGGTCAGATGTGCAAATATACACTGATTGCTGGGCTGTGGCCCATGGTTTGGCTGGATGGCAAAAATTTTAGAAGAAACGATTGAAAAATCAGTGACATATAAATCTGGGCAAAAGATATATGGATAGATATTTGTTCTCTGAATGGGCAAAAAACATGATAATATTTGTGTTTCATGTGAATGCTTATCAAAAGGTGACCTTAGATGAAAAGGATTTTAATAAGCAAGTGGACAGGATAACCCATTCTGTGGATACCAGTTAATGTCTTTTGTCATCCAACTCTGTCATCACACAATGAGCTCAATGAACAAAGTGGCCATGGTAGCAGGGATGGAAATTATTCATTGGTTCAGCAACACGGACTTTCACTCACCAAGGCTTTTATGGTTACAGCAACTGCTGAGTGCCCAATATGAAATCAGCTAAGACTAATATAGAGTTCCCTTTAGCGCACCATTCTACGGAGTGATCAGCAAGTTGATTACACTAGTCAGCTTCCGTTATGGAAGAGACAGCATTTTGTTCTTACTGGAATAGATACTTACTCTAGATATTGATTTGTGTTTTTTCAGGCAATGTTTCTGCAAAAACTACCATTTGTGTACTTATAAAATGCCTTCTCTACCATTACGGTATTCCACACAACATGGCTTCTGATCAAATAATTCATAATAAAACAAAATAAGTGCAACAATAAGCCCATGCTCAGGTAACTGAGTGGTCTAAATTCTATTGGTTCTGTTTGTCCAAAGAACCCTGAGTAATACATCTAGTAAATGATTTTTTCATCACCTGTTAGTAAAGACCACAAGAAGTAGTTTACAATATACCTAAACTGTCTGATATGGGCTGGATTGTGTTTTCCCAAAATTTATATGTTGAAGCCCTGATCCCCCAGTACCTCAGAGTGTGACTATATTTGGATATAGGGTTTATGAAAGTAAAATGAGGTCATTGGAGTTGGCTCTAATCCCATCTGACTGGTGTCCTTATGAGAAGAGGAAATTTGGATATAATAATAGACATCAAGGATGCACACACACAGAAATAAAGGCCATGTAAGTACACAGCAAAAATGCAACAATTTGCAAGCCAAGAAGAAAGGCCTTAGAACAAAGCAAACCCACTGACACCTTGATCCTGGGTATTTAGCATCCAGAACTATGAGAAAGTACATATTTTTTGGTTTAAGCCATCCAGTCTCTGTTGTTTTGTTATGGAAGCCCTATCAAGCTAATATACTGTTCTACCTCAGGGTGTATCTACTCTCCAGGTCTATATCATAACTTAGTCCTCAGAGACCTTGATCACATTTCCCTTCCAGAAGACAGTGCTGATCGATTACACTGATAATATTATGCTGATTGGGCCTAGTGAACAAGAAGGATCAACTCTTTCAGATTTATTGATAAGCATTTACAGGTCAGAGGGTGAGAAATAAATCCAACAAAAAAATCATGTGCTTTCCAGCTCAGTGAAAAGCACAGTTTAAGATACTTCTACAGTTTCAGATACTTTGTTGTATCTGGCCCATTCTAAACCAAAAAGAGGCACAATGTCTAGTGGACCGGTTTGAATTTTGGAGATAATATATTCACTATTTGGGTGTGTTACTCCAGTTCATTTACCATGTGACCCCAAAAAGCCTGATTGTTTTGGGTGGGCCCCAAAACAAGAGAAGGCTCTGCAGCAGGTCCAGACTGCTGTGCAAACTGCTCTACCACTTGGGCCATGTGACCCAGCAGATCCAATTGTTCTTGAAGTTTCAGTGGCAGATAGAGATGCTGTTTGGAATTTTTGGCAGTCATCTATATCTGAATCACAGCATAGACCTCTGTTAAAGCAATACCCCATTCCTTGTGTGAAATCTTGCCATCCTTTGTAGATAACTACTCTACTTTTGAGAAGAAGCTTTTGGCTTACTACTGGGGCCTTAGTAGAGAGTAAATGCTTAACCACAGGTCAACAAATTACCATGCAATTTTAGCTGCTTACCAAGAACTGGATATGGTTTAATGCATCAAGCCATAAATGTGGGCATGCACATCAATATGTCCTTATCCAATAGAGGACGTATATACCAATTCAGGCTCAACTATACTCTAAATGAATAAGTAAGTTACATGAAGAAGTTATTCAAACACCTATGGTTTCCCTTCCTGCTACATTATCTTCCCTCTCCCAGCTCATCCTTATGGCTTCATGGAGAGTTCCTTATGATCAGTTGACTGAGGAAATGAAAATGCAGGGCCATTTTACCAATGTTTTAAGGAGATACATATGGAGGCCACGTTGACATAGGATATTCTGTGGTGCTTAATTTTATGTGTCAATTTGACTAGGGTACAGTCCTCTGTTATTTAACCAAACACGAATCTAACTGTTGTTCTGAAGGATATTTTGTAGATGTGGTTAGCATGTATGATCAGTTCACTCTGAGTAAAGATTACCCTAAAAAATGTGTGTATGCTTTATCTACTCAGCTGAAAGAGCAAAATTAAATTTACCTGAGGAGAAATTCTCCTTCAAGTCTGTAGTATCAACTCCTGCCTGAGTTTTTTTAATTCTTTAATTTTAATTTAAATTTTTTTTTTTTTGAGATAGGGTCTTGTTGTGTCGCTCAAGCTGGGCATGATCGTGGTTTACTGCAGCCTCAACCTCCTGGGCTCAAACAATCCTCTTACCTCTGCTTCCTGAGTATCTGCAACTACCACGTCTGGCTAATTTTTCTTTTACTTTTGCATAGAGAAAGGGTCTCACTATGTTGCCCAAGGTGGTCTCAAACTCCTGGGACTCAAGCTATCTTTCCACCTTGTCCTGTCAAAATTCTGCAATTACAGGTATGACTCATTGTGCCTGGCCTTTCCTGCCTGTTTCTAGTCTGCTGGACTTCCCTATAAATTTTATTCTTGCCAGCTTCCACAGTCATATGATCAAATTCCTTAAAATAATTATCTTTCTCTCTACATAGATATAGACATAGACATAGATATATGAATAGACATCTTCTGCATTCTGTTCCTCCGGAAAACCCTACGTAATTGATACAGGGGATGATAAACAAATTCCAAAAGCTCTGAATTTGTCTACTGCTAACACGTATGATACTATCTAAGCCTCTGTTTAAATCCAATGTGAGCACAAAGGGCTGATAAACTGCAAGCAATGACAGTGACCCAACAAGGTCTCAGATTTAGGTGGTCATCTTAGCCTTAGACTTTG
Source organism: Pan paniscus (assembly GCF_029289425.2). Lineage (NCBI taxonomy): Eukaryota > Metazoa > Chordata > Mammalia > Primates > Hominidae > Pan > Pan paniscus. Next base: position 82,259,376 of record NC_073272.2, read on the forward strand.
ATTGGGTCCTTCTTTAATTAATGTAATATCCTAGGTAAATACCAGCTGCTGTAAAAAACAAACCCCCAAATCTCTCAGTGACTTTTTATTTATTTTTTATTTTATTTTATTTTATTATTATTATACTTTTAAGTTTTAGGGTACATGTGCACAATGTGCAGGTTAGTTACATATGTATACATGTGCCATGCTGGTGTGCTGCACCCATTAACTCATCATTTAGCATTAGGTATATCTCCTACAGCTATCCCTCCCCCCTCCCCCAACCCCACAACAGTACCCAGAGTGTGAAGTTCCCCTTCCTGTGTCCATGTGTTCTCATTGTTCAATTCCCACCTCTGAGTGAAAACATGCAGTGTTTGGTTTTTTGTTCTTGCGATAGTTTACTGAGAATGATGATTTCCAATTTCATCCATGTCCCTACAAAGGACGTGAACCATCAATTTTTATGGCTGCATGGTATTCCATGGTGTATATGTGCCACATTTTCTTAATCCAGTCTATCAATCATTGATGGACATTTGAGTTGGTTCCAAGTCTTTGCTATTGTGAATAGTGCCACAATAAACATACGTGTGCATGTGTCTTTATAGCAGCATGATTTATAGTCCTTTGGGTATATACCCAGTAATGGGATGGCTGGGTCAAATGGTATTTCTAGTTCTAGATCCCTGAGAAATCGCCACACTGACTTCCACAGGGTTGAACTAGTTTACAGTCCCACCAACAGTGTAAAAGTGTTCCTATTTCTCCACATCCTCTCCAGCACCTGTTGTTTCCTGACTTTTTCATGATCGCCATTCTAACTGGTGTGAGATGGTATCTCATTGTGGTTTTGATTTGCACTTCTCTGATGGACAGTGATGGTGAGCATTTTTTCATCTGTTTTTTGGCTGCATAAATGTCTTCTTTTGAGAAGTGTCTGTTCATGTCCTTCACCCACTTTTTGATGGGTTTGTTTGTTTTTTTCTTGTAAATTTGTTGGAGTTCATTGTAGATTCTGGATATTAGCCCTTTGTCAGATGAGTAGGTTGTGAAAATTTTCTCCCATTTTTTAGGTTGCCTGTTCACTCTGATGGTAGTTGATTTTGCTGTGCAGAAGCTCTTTAGTTTAATTAGATCCCATTTGTCAATTTTGGCTTTTGTTGCCATTGCTTTTTGTGTTTTAGACATGAAGTCCTTGCCCATGCCTATGTCCTGAATGGTAATGCCTAGGATTCCTTCTAGGGTTTTTATGGTTTTAGGTCTAACATTTAAGTCTTTAATCCACCTTGAATTAATTTTTGTATAAGGTATAAAGAAGGGATCCACTTTCGGCTCTCTACATATGGCTAGCCAGTTTTCCCAGCACCATTTATTAAATAGGGAATCCTTCCCCCATTGCTTGTTTTTCTCAGGTTAGTCAAAGATCAGATACTTGTAGACCTGCAGCGTTATTTCTGAGGGCTCTGTTCTGTTCCATTGATCTATATCTCTGTTTTGGTAACAGTACCATGCTGTTTTGGTTACTGTAGCCTTGTAGTATAGTTTGAAGTCAGGTAGCATGATGCCTCCAGCTTTGTTCTTTAGGCTTAGGATTGACTTGGTGATGCGGGCTCTTTTTTGGTTCCATATGAACTTTAAAGTAGTTTTTTTCCAATTCTATGAAGAAAGTCATTGGTAGCTTGATGGGGATGGCACTGAATCTATAAATTACCTTGGGCAGTATGGCCATTTTCATGATATTGATTCTTCCTACCCATGAGCATGGAATGTTCTTCCATTTGTTTGTATCCTCTTTTATTTCATTGAGCAGCGGTTTGTAGTTCTCCTTGAAGAGGTCCTTCACATCCCTTGTAAGTTGGATTCCTAGGTATTTTATTCTCTTTGAAGCAATTGTGAATGGGAGTTCACTCATGATTTGGCTCTCTGTTTGTCTATTATCAGTGTATAAGAATGCTTGTGATTTTTGTACATTGATTTTGTATCCTGAGACTTTGCTGAAGTTGCTTATCAGCTTAAGGAGATTTTGGGCTGAGACAATGGGGTTTTCTAGATATACAATCATGTCATCTGCAAACAGGGATAATTTGACTTCCTCTTTTCCTAATTGAATACTCTTTATTTCTTTCTCTTGCCTAATTGCCCTGGCCAGAACTTCCAACACTATGTTGAATAGGAGTGGTGAGAGAGGGCATCCCTCTCTTGTGCCGGTTTTCAAGGGAATGCTTCCAGTTTTTGCCCATTCAGTATGATATTGGCTGTGGGTTTGTCATAGATAGCTCTTATTATTTTGAGATACGTCCCATCAATACCTAATTTATTGAGAGTTTTTAGCATGAAGCATTGTTGAATTGTGTCAAAGGCCTTTTCTGCATCTATTGAGATAATCATGTGGTTTTTGTCTTTGGTTCTGTGTATATGCTGGATTACGTTTATTGATTTGCGTATATTGAACCAGCCTTGCATCCCAGGGATGAAGCCCACTTGATCATGGTGGATAAGCTTTTTGATGTGCTACTGGATTCGGTTTGCCAGTATGTTACTGAGGATTTTTGCATTGATGTTCATCAGGGATATTGGTCTAAAATTCTCTTTTTTGGTTGTGTCTCTGCCTGGCTGTGGTATCAGGATGATGCTGGCCTCATAAAATGAGTTAGGGAGGATTCCCTCTTTTTCTATTGATTGGAATAGTTTTAGAAGGAATGGTACCAGTTCCTCCTTGTACCTCTGGTAGAATTTGGCTGTGAATCCATCTGGTCCTGGAATCTTTTTGGTTGGTAAGCTATTGACTATTGCCACAATTTCAGAGCCTGTTTTTGGTCTATTCAGAGAGTCAACTTCTTCCTGGTTTAGTCTTGGGAGGGTGTATGTGTCGAGGAATTTATCCATTTCTTCTAGATTTTCTAGTTTATTTACATAGAGGTGTTTGTAGTATTCTCTGATGGTAGTTTGTATTTCTGTGGGATCGGTGGTGATATCCCCTTTATCATTTTTTATTGCATCTATTTGATTCTTCTCTCTTTTCTTCTTTACTAGTCTTGCTAGTGGTCTATCAATTTTGTTGATCCTTTCAAAAAACCAGCTCCTGGATTCATTAATTTTTCAAAGGGTTTTTTGTGTCTCTATTTCCTTCAGTTCTGCTCTGATTTTAGTTATTTCTTGCCTTCTGCTAGCTTTTGAATGTGTTTGCTCTTGCTTTTCTAGTTCTTTTAATTGTGATGTTAGGGTGTCAACTTTGGATCTTTCCTGCTTTCTCTTGTGGGCATTTAGTGCTATAAATTTCCCTCTACAAACTGCTTTGAATGTGTCCCAGAGATTCTGGTACGTTGTGTCTTTGTTCTCATTGGTTTCAAAGAACATCTTTATTTCTGCCTTCATTTCATTATGTACCCAGTAGTCATTCAAGAGCAGGTTGTTCAGTTTCCATGTAGTTGAGCGGTTTTGAGTGAGTTTCTTAATCCTGAGTTCTAGTTTGATTGCACTATGGTCTGAGAGACAGTTTGTTGTAATTTCTGATCTTTTACATTTGCTGAGGAGAGCTTTACTTCCAACTATGTGGCCAATTTTGGAATAGGTGTGGTGTGGTGCTGAAAAAATGTATATTCTGCTGATTTGGGGTGGAGACTTCTGTAGATGTCTATTATGTCCGCTTGGTGCAGAACTGAGTTCAATTCCTGGATATCCTTGTTGACTTTCTGTCTCATTGATCTGTCTAATGTTGACAGTGGGGTGTTAAAGTCTCCCATTATTATTGTGTGGGAGTCTAAGTCTCTTTGTAGGTCACTCAGGACTTGCTTTATGAATCTGGATGCTCCTGTATTGGGTGTATATATATTTAGGATAGTTAGTTCTTCTTGTTGAATTGATCCCTTTACCATTATGTAATGGTCTTCTTTGTCTCTTTTGATCTTTGTTGGTTTAAAGTGTGTTTTATCAGAGACTAGGATTGCAACCCCTGCCTTTTTTTTTTTTTTTTCCATTTGCTTGGTAGGTCTTCCTCCATCCTTTTATTTTGAGCCTATGTGTGTCCCTGCACATGAGATGGGTTTCCTGAATACAAAACACTGATGGGTCTTGACTCTTTATCCAATTTGCCAGTCTGTGTCTTTTAATTGGAGCATTTAGTCCATTTACATTTAAAGTTACTATTGTTATGTGTGAATTTGATCCTGTCATTATGATGTTAGCTGGTTATTTTGCTCATAAGTTGATGCAGTTTCTTCCTAGCCTTGATGGTCTTTACAATTTGTCATGATTTTCCATTGGCTGGTACTGGTTGTTCCTTTCCATGTTTAGTGCTTCCTTCAGGACCTCTTTTAGGGCAGGCCTAGTGGTGACAAAATCTCACAGTATTTGCTTGTCTGTAAAGTATTTTATTTGTCCTTCACTTATGAAGCTTAGTTTGGCTAGATATGAAATTCTGGGTTGAAAATTCTTTTCTTTAAGAATGTTGAATATTGGCCCCCACTCTCTTCTGGCTTGTAGAGTTTCTGCCTTGAGATCCGCTGTTAGTCTGATGGGCTTCCCTTTGAGGGTAACCTGACCTTTCTCTCTGGCTGCCCTTAACATTTTTTCCTTCATTTCAACTTTGGTGAATCTGACAATTATGTGTCTTGGAGTTGCTCTTCTTGAGGAGTATCTTTGTGGCGTTCTCTGTATTTCCTGAATCTGAATGTTGGCCTGCCTTGCTAGCTTGGGGAAATTCTCCTTGATAATATCCTGCAGGGTGTTTTCCAACTTGGTTCCATTCTCCCCCTCACTTTCAGGTACACCAATCAGACGTAGATTTGGTCTTTTCACATAGTCCCATATTTCTTGGAGGCTTTGTTCATTTCTTTTTATTTCTTTTTCTCTAATCTTCCCTTCTCGCTTCATTTCATTCATTTCATCTTACATCACTGGTACCCTTTCTTCCAATTGATCGCATCGCCTCCTGAGGCTTCTGCATTCTTCATGTAGTTCTCGAGCCTTGGCTTTCAGCTCCATCAGTTCCTTTAAGCAATTCTCTGTATTGGTTATTCTAGTTATACATTCATCTAAATTTTTTTCAAAGTTTTCAACTTCTTTGCCTTTGGTTTGAATTTCCTCCTGTAGCTCGGAGTAGTTTGATCTTCTGAAGCCTTCTTCTCTCAACTCATCAAAGTCATTCTGCATCCAGCTTTGTTCCATTGCTGGTGAGGAGCTGCGTTCCTTTGGAGGAGGAGAGGTGCTCAGCTTTTTAGAGTTTCCAGTTTTTCTGCTCTGTTTTTTCCCCATCTTTGTGGTTTTATGTACTTTTGGTCTTTGATGATGGTGATATACAGATGGGTTTTTGGTGTGGATGTCCTTTCTCTTGGTTTTCTTTCCAACAGACAGGACCTCAGCTGCAGGTCTGTTGGAGTTTGCTAGAGGTCCACTCCAGAACCTGTTTGCATGGGTACCAGCAGTGGTGGCTGCAGAACATTGGATTTTCGTGAACCGCGAAGGCTGCTGTCTGATCCTTCCTCTGGAAGTTTTGTCTCAGAGGAGTACCCGGCCATGTGAGGTGTCAGTCTGCCCCTACTGGGGGGTGCCTCCCAGTTAGGCTGCTTGGGGGTCAGGTGTCAGCGACCCACTTGAGGAGGCAGTCTGCTTGTTCTCAGATCTCCAGCTGTGTGCTGGGAGAACCACTTCTCTCTTCAAAGCTGTCAGACAGGGACATTTAAGTCTGCAGAGGTTACTGCTGTCTTTTTGTTTGTCTGTGTCCTGCCCCCAGAGGTGGAGTCTACAGAGGCAGGCAGACTTGCTTGAGCTGTGGTGGGCTCCACCCAGTTCGAGCTTCCTGGCTGCTTTGTTTACCTAAGCAAGCCTGGGCAATGGTGGGCACCCCTCCCCCAGCCTCACTGCAGCCTTGCAGTTTGATCTCAGACTGCTGTGCTAGCAATCAGCAAGACTCCGTGGGCACAGGACCCTCTGAGCCATGTGAGGGATATAATCTCCTGGTGCACCGTTTTTTAAGCCCATCAGAAAAGCGCAGTATTGGGCTGGGAGTGACCCGATTTTCCAGGTGCTGTCTGTCACCCTTTTCTTTGACTAGGAAAGGGAACTCCCTGACCCCTTGCCCTTCCTGAGTGAGGCAATGCCTTGCCCTGCTTCGGCTCGTGCACGGTGCACTGCACCCACTGTCCTGTGCCCCCTGTCTGGCACTCCCTAGTGAGATGAACCCGGTACCTCAGATGGAAATGCAGAAATCACCCATCTTCTGCATCGCTCATGCTGGGAGCTGTAGACTGGAGCTGTTCCTATTTGGCCATCTTGGCTCCAAGCCCCTCAGTGACTTAATAATAGTGCAGTTTGTTTCTCTCTCATGTCAGGTAAACAGGTTATTTTGATTAGCTCTCTTTTAAACCTTGTCTCAGAGATTTGAATTATTTTCATCTGATCCTCCATCCATCCTAAAGATTGCCTGGGACATTTAGTAAGCCAAAAGTTAGTCAAATTGTCTTGGCCCTATGGCAAGGAAGATAGGGGGATGTAGTCTTTCTGTGTCAAGGAAGAGAAAACAAGATTATTTAGCCAGTCTCTCTCCATTTTAGGATGGAGCAAAGTTGGAGTGGAAATAGACACACCCTGGCTTTCTGCAAAACAGAATACTTCAGTCTCAAACTCCCTGAAAGTCTCTGAAGTCAGAAAGTACACCAAGCAGTATTGTCTATTCTTTGTGTCTTTCATCAGGTTCTGAACAATCTGCCACCACCTCCCTCACAAAGACTGATCTTGTTTTCCTAAGGCATTTGTTTTCCTATGTATGTTTCTGTAAGAGACAAAGGTATATGATAACATTACAGCAAAACAGCTATTGATTGTGTATATCCAGAAAGCAATCAGAACCACATCCATATATTTTAAATGGTACATAATTTTCTAGAATATATGTGTATATATATATGCATGTATGTGTATAAAATGTTTGCATAAGAATAGCTCAAAAGAAGTGTCTTAATTTTACAGATTTTACTATTTTTAAAATTAATTTGTTTCCTATAGAAAAAAGAGAAATTTCTAGGCTTAAGAGCCTTTGGGTATTTTTCTAACAAGTAATGAAATAGGTAAACTCACTTAATTGCTAAATAAAACACATTGCTTATAACAGAATATATTAATAAACAACCCTGCCCCTTGCCTTAGGTTATCACCCATGATTGTAACGCTATAGCAAAAAATAATATTAAGAATGAATGTATCAATTACTTTGGGAAGTATGGCCATTTTCACAATATTGATTCTTTCTATCCATGAACATGGAATGTTTTTCCATTTGTTTCTGTCCTCTCTTATTTCCTTGAGCAGTTCTCCTCAAAGTTTGTAGTTCTTCTTGAAGAAGTCCTTCGCATCCCTTGTAAGCTGTATTCCTAGTTATTTTATTCTCTTTGTAGCAATTGTAAATGGAAGTTCACTCATGATTTTGCTGTTAGTCTATTATTGGTGTATAGGAATGCTAATGATTTTTGCACATTGATTTTGTTTCCTGAGACTTTGCTGAAGTTGCTTATCAACTTAAGAAGTTTTTGGGCTGAGACGATGGGGTTTTCTAAATATACAATCATGTCATCTGCAAACAGAGACAATTTGACTTCCTCTCTTCCTATTTGAATACCCTTTATTCTCTCTCTTGCTTGATTGCCCTGGCCAGAACTTCCAATCTATGTTGAATAGGAGTGGAGAGAGGACATCCTTGTCTTGTGTCAGTTTTCAAAGGGAATGCTTCCAGCTTTTGCCCATTCAGTATGATATTGGCTGTGGGTTTGTCATAAATACCTCTTATTATTTTGAGATACATTCCACCAATACCTCATTTATTGAGAGTTTTTAGCATGAAGGGGTGTTGAATTTTATTGAAGGCGTTTTCTTCATCTGTAGAGATAATCATGTGGTTTTTGTCATTGGTTCAGTTTATGTGATGGATTACGTTTATTGATTTGTGTACATGGAACCAGCCTCGCATCCCATGGATGAAGCCGACTTGATTGTGGTATAAGCTTTTCTATGTGTTGCTGGATTCAGTTTGCCTGTATTTTATTGAGGATTTTCACATCGATGTTCATCAGGGATATTGGACTGAATTTTTCTTTTGTTGTTGTGTCTCTGCCAGGATGGTATCAGGTTGATGCTGGCCTCACAAAATGAGTTAGAGAGGAGTCCCTCTATCTCTATTGTTTAGAATAGTTTCAGAAGGAATGGTACCAGCTCTTCTTTGTACCTGTGGTAGAATTTGGCTGTGAATCCATCTGGTCCTGGGCTTGTATTCGTTGGTAGGCTAGTAATCACTGCCGCAATTTCAAAACTTGTTATTGGTCTATTCAGGGGTTCAACTTCTTCCTGGTTTAGTCTTCGGAGGGTGTATGTGTCCAGGAATTTATCAATTTCTTCTAGATTTTCTAGTTTATTTGTGTAGAGGTGTTTATAGTATTCTCTGGTGGTATTTTATGTTTCTATAGGATCAGAAGTGATCTCCCCTTTATCATTTTTTATTGTGTCTATTTGATTCTTCTCTCTTTTCTTCTTTATTAGTCTGGCTAGTGGTCTATTTTGTTAATCTTTTCAAAAAAACAGCTCCTGGATTCTTTGATTTTTTGAAGGGTTTTTTTTTTTTGCATCTCTATTTCCCTAATTTCTGCTCTGATCTTAGTTATTTCTTGTCTTCTGGTAGCTTTTAAATTTGTTTGCTCTTGCTTCTCTAGTTGTTTAAATTTCGATGTTAGTGTGTCCATTTTACATGTTTCCCGCTTTCTCCTGTGGGCATTTAGTGCTATAAGTTTCCTTCCAAACACTGCTTTAGCTGTGTCCCAGAGATTCTGGTACATTGTGTCTTTGTTCTTACTGGTTTCAAATGACTTATTTATTTTTGCCTTGATTTCCTCATTTACCTACTAGTCATTTAGGAGCAGGTTGTTCAGTTACCTTTTAGTTGTGTGGTTTTGAGTTGAGTTTGTTAATCCTGAGTTTCAATTTGGTTGAACTGTGGTCTGAGACATTGTTTGTTATGATTTCCGGTCTTTTTCATTTGCTGAGGAGTGTTTCACTTCCAATTATGTGGTCAATTTTAGAATAAGTGTTAAGTGGTGCTGAGAAGTATGTATATTCGGTTGATTTGGGGTGGTGAGTTCTGTAGATATCAATTAGGTCCACTTGATCCAGAGCTGAGTTCAAGTCCTGAATATCTTTGTTAATTTTCTGTCTCATTGATCTGTCTAATATCAAGCTACCATTGACTTTCTTCACATAATTAGAAAAATCTTCTTTAAATTTTATATGGAACCAGAAAAGAGCTCACATAGCCAAGACAATCCTAAGCAAAAAGAAGAAAACTGGAGTCATCATGCTACCTGACTTCAAACTATATTACAAGACTATAGTAACCAAAACAGCATGGTACTGGTACCAAAACAGAGATATAGACCAATGGAACAGAACAGAGACCTCAGAAATAACATCACACATCTACAACCATCTGCTCTTTGACTAACCTGGCAAAAAAAAAAAAAAAGCAATGCAGAAAGGATTCCCTATTTAATAAATGGTGTTGGGAAAACTGGCTAGCCATATGCAGAAAACTGAAACTCAATCCCTTCCTTACACCTTATACAAAAATTAACTCAAGGTGGATAAAGACTTAAAGATAAGACCTAAAACCACAAAAACCCTAGAAGAAAACCTAGGCAATACCATTCAGGACATAGGCATGGGCAAAGACTTCATGATTAAACAGCAAAAGCAATGACAACAAAAGCCAAAATTGACAAATGGGATCTAGTTAAATCAAAGAGCTTCTGCACAACAAAAGGAACTATCATCAGAGTGAACAGGCAACCTACAGAATGGGAGAAAATTTTTGCAATCTATCCAACTGACAAAGGGCTAATATCCAGAATCTACAAGGAACTTAAACAAATTTACAAGAAAAAACAACCCCACCAAAAAGTGGGCAAAGGATATGTACAGACACTTCTCAAAAGAAGACATTCATGCACCCAACAAACATATGAAAAAAAGCTCATCCTCACTGGTCATTAGAGAAATGCAAATCAAAACCACAATGAGATACCATTTCATGCCAGTTAGAATGGCGATCATTAAAAAATCAGGAAACCACAGATGCTGGAGAGGATGTGGAGAAAGAGGAGCGCTTTTACATCATTGGTGGGAGTGTAAATTAGTTCAACCATTGTGGAAGACAGTGTGGTGATTCCTCAAGGTTCTAGAACCAGAAATATCATTTGACCCAGCAATCCCATTACCGAGGATACACCCAAAGGATTACAAATCGTTCTACTAGGAAGACACATGCATACGTCTGTTAATTGCAACACTATTCACAATAGCAAAGACTTGGAACCAACCCAAATGTCCATCAATGATAGACTGGATAAAGAAAACGTGGCACATATACACTATGGAATAGTATGCAGCCATAAAAAAGGATGAGTTTATGTCCTTTGCCAGGACATGGATGAAGCTGGTAACCATCATTCTCAGCAAGCTAACAAAGGAACAGAAAACCAAACACTGCATGTTTTCACTTATAAGCGAGAGTTGAATAATGAGAACACATGGAAACAGGTAGGGGAACATCACACACCAGGGCCTTTCGGGGGGTGGGTGGCTAGGTGAGGGATAGCATTAGGAGAAATACCTAATGTAGATAATGGGTTGATGGGTGCAGCAAACCACCACAGCACGTGTATACCTATGTAATAAACCTGCATGTTCTGCACATGTATCCCAGAACTTCAAATATAATTTAAAAAATTAGGAATGCCATTCTTACTCTGCCAAGCATAAAAGGATAAATACCTACATATTTCATGTATCTATATACCTGGACTCAAGAAAACTCTTATGCCAATTCCATTGATTCAGTGCAAGTCTAGATATCACTGAGTTGACACGTAAGACTAGAAAACACCTACAGAACATGTCAAAAATCGTTGTTAAGGGCATGTATTCAGACAGTTTTCAGGTGAACTCAATTTTAGCATCTCTCTCCTTTCTGTGGTTATTTGTCCCTGGGGGAAAGTTAGGAGGTATTCTCATTTGATCTCGTGATTACTCAGAGGGTGATTCATTTGGCAAAGAATTAGAACTAACAGGTCTATTCCTCATGTTTAAAATCTGTTTTCTTATGTGGAAAGCAAATTCTTCGAGGTTGACTCACAAGGGAGCTAGCTTGAGGCAATCTGTGGCCTTATAGCACCACACAGCACTAAACAGCTTAACTCTGGTTTGAGTGCAAACAAGAACACATTTTTCTCTATGCAAATATTCCATTAGGACACAGACTGTATTGACCTCAGTTGTTTAGATTACAGGTGAAAGCCAAACACCAGAGCTAATCTTGTGAATCAGCATGAAAGGCTCTAAGTGTAATTCTCACAGTAGTTGGGAAGTCTCCTGCTCCACAACACCTCCCTCATTAACCTCTCATAGGAACCAAAGTTGCACCATAACACATTTATTCCTTTCAAATATAAAGGTTTGCAGACTTTCAGAGTTTCCAATAAAATTAGTTTTGAGAAAAAGGGAGAAACAGAAATTAATGCTTTGCTTTTCTAATTGCCTTCTTTGGAACTCTAGTATCTCAATATATTCCTTATAAAAAGGGTTTCCGTGGCCAAATAAGTTTGGAAATCTTGCACATTATAGTCCACTCTTCGATCCTCAACATGACTTGCAAGGTATGTAGTACATTAAATCTTTTAAGGAGTGTTTTAGTAAATATATATGTTTACTTTTTTTTTTTACTCAGTATTCCTCAAACATATTTGGTTTTGAAATCCTATTTTCATGAAATGCCCACTAACAACAACCTGCAGAGCTAATGTTTTGGGCAATATACGTTGGGAAATCCCAGCATAAAACATTCTCTGCTGAGTCCTCACATGGTTTGTTAACAGTGTATTGAGCATGGAGTCCTGATTTTTCAAGAAAATTACATGGGTAAAGGTGACAAAGACAGTCAGGAGCAAGATAAGGATTCAAAAAGGGGTATTGAGAACAATACTAAAGACATATTTATGCCTCTTTTGCATGTTTTCCTCAGGCTGGTATTGAGAATATTCCCTATTTTCAACATGATCAGAGCACTATATATATATATTTTTCTCATACAAACGATGCACTTAAATTATAGAAAATACCATAAAGCAAAGCTTGTAAACCTTGTCTATGCATCAGAATCAAAGTATTTCCTTTTTTTTTTGTTTTGATACAGATGTTTGGGGCCCACTCTAGAATTATAAAATCAAAATGTCTGGGGATGGGGCCTTGTTCTTTCTCTCTCAATGTTGATGTTTATGTGTGTGTGTGTGTACGCCAGTGTTATTCAATCCAATGTTACTCAAATGTACAACTAAATTAATTTATAAAAATATATAGAAATAAAACTAATAAAATTAAATTTAAATTAACTATAATTCCATTGTCCATAATCTCATCATCCAGAGATCAATTTTAATATTTTGACATATTTAATTTCAATATTGCGTAGACCTCTATATAAATTTGAATACACACACAAAGATGGCATATAAAACATAGTGGATCTTTTAGTGTATTTACAGGTTTTTATCTCATTTTATTCATTTAACATTATAGTGTGAACATCTTTTCATGCCATTTAAAATGCTTCAGAAATACCATTTTAATAGCTGCATAATACTTCACAGTATAAAGGTTTTATAATTTATTTAACCAATTATTTTTGTGAATATTTACCATTTTTTCAGCCTGTGATGACAGTATTTTTTTTTTTTTTTGAGACTGAGTCTCGCTGTGTCACCCAGCCTAGAGTGCAGTGGCGTGATCTCAGCCCACTGCAAGCTCCACCTTCTGGCTTCACGCCATTCTCCGTCCTCAGCCTCCCAAGTAGCTGGGACTACAGGCACCCGCCACCATGCCCGGCTAATTGTTTTTTTTTTTTTTTTTTTTGTATTTTTTGTAGAGACGGGGTTTCACCATGTTAGCCAGGATGGTCTCGCTCTCCTGACCTCGTGATCCACCCACCTCGGCCTCCCAGAGTTCTGGGATTACAGGTGTGAGCCACCGCGCCCGGTGATGACAGTATTTTTATATAAATTCTAATCAAATTACTGATCTTACAAATAACATTGATTGAAGTAGAATTATTACTGGGAAATTCTAAAGCCTTCTACGTACATTATACAATTGTCTTCCAAAAGAATTGTGCCACTTGACACACTCAATTTTTCTCATTTTGCTTTATTTTAGATAACCGTATTTAAGCAAAATTTATCTCAGACTTAGAAAGGGTTCCTTAATCTGTGGTTTGTGAACCATCCCCAAACTCCATGGATGACTAGAGGCAATACAAATGGAGTTAAGCTATTCTATGAATCCTCTACAATCAAATGCAAAATTGGGAATGTCTGTATGGACATTTTTCTAGGAAGTGCATTGACATTGTTTATCAGCTTCTCAAAGTGCGCTGTGAAACAGAAATCACTGGTCTGAAAAATCACTTGAGTTCCTTGCTTGAAGACGTTAAGTATTAAAGCATATTGGACAATTGCCCATGTCAGAGAGTGTTTTCATTAATAGAAACCTCAAACAAGAGGCATTTGATTAACTGAGCTTATAAAAAGAGATGAATCTCTCATAGGCTCATATCTCCTCCTTGTGTGAGAAATCATCTTCTTTCTCTTTCTATATATATGAGGCTAGTCATAGAAATACTATTATCTGGTTCCAAGTTTAATAGTCCTTATTTCCCCTATTAGCTAAGAATCCTTTGCTGGCCAGATAGACAATTTGGAAAGGTCTACTTTAATTTTCATGAACGTCCATTTTATACTGTTACTTTCTATTAACGAAGCCATCTTACTGTTCAAATTATTTTATTTCTAGTAATTTTGTGGCAAAATATCACTTTTTGGATAAAACAGTGGATATTTTAAAGGAGTAGATGCTGATCAGTCCACTTAATTTTCTAAAAGGAAAAGTAATTCTCTCAGCTGTTTATTGCTACATAAAAATATACCCCAAAACTTACTATCTTAAAACAGTAAAAGTCATTTACTTACTCACGATTCTGGAATTTGGGTAGGGCTCAGAAGGGACAGATAGTCTCTGTTCTACATAGTATTGGCTTGAGAAGCTCAACTCTAGATGGAAGATACAAAATGGTCTTACTCATATATTTAGTGCCTCAGCTCGGTTTTGTGGAATGATTGTGGGCTACCTTGGACTCTCTCTTTCCCGGTGTAGTCTCTAGTTTTCCAGGACCTGTTTTTCTCAAAATAGCTTTTCTCTTTAGCAGGGTACACCTACTTCTTTTTATGATGGCTAGCTCCTAAGAGGGGGAATCAGAAGCTACTAAGAGTCTTACAGGTTAGGTTTAAAACTGGTACAGAGTCACTTCCACTGCAGTCTGTTGATCAAAGGAAGTCACAAGGCTACCTAATATCAAGAAGAAAGGAAAATAGACTCCACCCCTTGAATGGTGAAACAGCATGAGAGTACGAGAGCACAGAATGGATTATTTTAAATTTTTTTTAATTTTTTTTTTTTTTGCAGCAATTGCATCACAGAAACCTCTGAGTAAAGTAGATGGATGGAGGTACTCAGAGGGGAAGACCTGGCTCTGTTTTCTCTTTTTTAGGGTAAATCCCAGACATTATTCTGGTATTCTTTCTCTCCAGTATCAAAAGGGTCAGTCATTTTAGCAGGGAAAAATGCTATGTAGGTGTTTAAAATCACATAGACTTTACAAATCATATTCATCAGAGCACAAGTGTTTTCAATAGGTCTCAATTAATGGACTGTGTAAGAAAAAAAATCATCAAATATATTTAAGAAACAGCTGAATATTCCACTCCTATCCTGGGTGTTTATATCACACACTAATATATTAAATACTTTGATAAATTTTAGAGTAAGAACAACTGTTTTACAGTTTTAAACTCAGCATTTCTCAAGCTTTTAAAATACAATTCCTTTTTATCTTGGGGTATTTAATAATATCTCAAAAGACACTACTGTTTTAAAGAGACTCTGATATAGACACAGCTTCAGCTACAACAGATGTTTAAGAAACCTTTCTGTGACCTGATCAACTGTTGGCCATATTTAAGTTTTTGTCTGTAAGTGGAAGAGAAAGTGGCTTCAGAAAGTTTTCCTATTTTGTTTGTTTGTTTGGTTGATTGATTTGGTTTTATTCTACTGGATTCCAAGTGTCTAGAGTATTGTCAGATTTTTATTGCCACTAATGGTTACCTGAAGTATTAATATCATTTTTTTTTGAGATACAGTCTTGCTCTGTCGCCCAGGCTGGAGTGGAGTGGCACTATCTTGGCTCACTGCAAGCTCTGCCTCTCAGGTTTACGCCATTCTCCTGCCTCAGCCTCCTGAGTAGCTGGGACTACAGGTGCCTGCCACCATGCCCAGCTAATTTTTTTTTTTTTTGTAGGTATGGAGTTTCACCATATTAGCCAGGCTGGTCTCGAACTCCTGACCTCAGGTGATCCACCCACCTCGGTCTCCCAAAGTTCTGGGATTACGGGCGTGAGCCATGTATTAATATCATTTTTAATAGAGATTTGGCAGTGCACAAAGTGTCCTTAAATATACATGAACATTGAGAAGTATAAATCAACAGTTTTTCCATTATGTAGGACTACTCGTAGGGAAGTGGAGTCGTGTGTGTGTTTGTGTGTGTGTGTAAATACAATATCTGTTAGTGCACCCTGTTCCATTTTCTCCAGGGCCTTGCCCCTTCCCCCTGGGGGGCTATATTTTGAGCACTCAATAGGACCAGGGGGACAGAAGAGAAATGATCTAAGCATTACATACCAAAGAGTTTCTGAAAGTAAGGACATAAGGAGGAAAGTGGGTAATAGATGTAAAAGTAACTGACTAGAGGAAATGCAAAGAGGGAAGCTAAATACTAAAATCTGGAGTTTGATGGCAGCCTAGGTTGGGAGAGTGCAGATACTATTGTCCAATCAGGTTTCTTAGTGGCAAACGACAGGAAGTTACTTTGGTCATTATAGGCAGAAAAGGGCTGCAAGATTGGATAATCAGACTTGGGAGAACAGGCAAGTACCAAAAGAAGCCAGGTGGCAGGAATTACAAATTAGGCCATACCATTTGAGCAGCATGATTAAGATATCACTGCCACTGTTGTTAAACACTGGATGTTGCTACCTCCGCCACTGAAAAGAATGATAAGTTGTTCTTGCTCTTTTTATATTACTCATTATGGTTTGTTAGCTTAAATTGTTAGAGTAATTTTCCATTAACATTTACCACTGCATATATTTTTTTGAGAAAAAAAATACAAGATATCACTTGAATTCTGACCATATTTTTTCTCCATAACCATTGAGTAGTAGGTGTCTGGATCAATAATTTTAGCCAAAATCATAACTATATATTTTTTGCCTGCTTACCTATCCAGTGACATGGAAAATATTAAATGTTCAAATAGATACTTCCTCTTTTAATTCAGTGCACTCACTACGAATAATGGTAGAAGACTTCCTTCTAAAGTACAAAACTATTTTTTAAATAATTCATTGAGGTGAGGTTCATGTAACATAAAATTAACCATTATTAAAAACAACTCAGTGGCATCTATTACATTCACAACTTCATGCAATCACCACCTCTATATAGTTCTGAAATATTTCTGTCACTCCAAAGGAAAAAACCTCACCCATTAAGCAGTTTCTCCCAATTCTCCCCTGTCCCAGGGCCCTGGAAACCACCATTTGTATTCTCTCTATATGAATTTTTTCATTCTCTAATAGATATTTAATGTAAATAGAATCATACAATATGTGATCTTTTATGCCTGGCTTCTAATATTTAGCATATCGTTTTGGAGATTCATCCATGCTTTAACTGGTATCAGAGATTAACTTACTTATATGGCTAAATAATATTCCCTTGTGTGTACATAACACAATTCGTCTTTCTTTGTTCTATTCATAAACAGTTGGGATGTTTCTACATTTTGGCTATTGTAAATAGTGCTGCTATGAAGATGCCTTTACATGCACTTGTTTGAGTATCTATTTCAAATTATTTTAGTATACAGTTATAAGTAGAATTACTGGGTCATGTGGTAATTCTATGCTCAACTTTTGGAGGAACTACCAAATTATTTTCCACAGTGAGAAAACCATTTGACATTCTGATAGCAATGTATGAGTGTTCCAAATTTTCCACATTTCTGTCAACACTTACTTTCTTTATAGCTATCCTAATGGGATTAAAACAGTATCTGCTTGTGATATTGATTTGCATTTTCCTAATGACTAATGATACTGAGCATCTTTTATGTTTTAGTCCCATTTTTAATTGGAATGTTTGTCTTATTTTTCTTTATATATTCTTGATACTAGATTCTTAATTGGTATTACAAATGTTTTCTTTTATTCTGTTGGTTTTCACTTTGTTGATAATGTCCTTTGATGCACAAATTTTTAAATTTTGATAAAGTCCAAATTATCTATTTCTTTTGTTGCTCATGCTTTTGGCGTCATATCTAAAAAACCATTGCCAAATCCAAAGCCATGAAGACTTACCCCTATGTTTTCTTCTAATGGATTTTTATTATTTTAACTCTTAAAATTGGGTCATTGATACATTTCAAGTTAATTTTTATATCTGCTGTGGCATAGGTGTCTACTTTGGCAAGTGAATATGCAGCTCTCTTATGAAAATTTGTTAAACACACTGTTATTTCCCCCATTGAATGAACTTGGCATTGTTGTTGAAAATCAATGGTAATTGATATATGAGTGTATTCTGGATAGTCAGTTCTAGTCTGTAGGTCTAGATGTCTGTCCTATGCCAGTTACCTTTGGGGTATGTTTTGAAATTAAGAAATGTGATTCTTCCAACTTTACTGTCCCTTCTTAAGACTGTTTTGGCTATTCAGGCACCCTTACAATTCTATGTAATTTTAATGATAAATTTTATTCATTTTTGGAAAAAAAGGCATTGAGATGTTGATAGAGATATTGACTATAGATTTATTTGGGTTTTATTGATATCTTAACAATATTAAGTCTTTCAATCCATGAGAACAGAATTTCTTTTCATTTATTTAGGTCTTTAACATCTTTCAGCAATGTTGTGTTGTTGTTTCCATACAAGTGTTTCCATGTCTTAGTTACATTTGTTACTAAATTTTAACAATTTAAAAATTTTTTACATTGTAAAAAGAAATTTTAAAAACTTATTTCTTGGATTGTTTATTGCTGGTGCATAGAAACTGAACAGATTTTATATACTGATCTTGTACCCTGGAACTTTGCATAAATTAATTGTATTAAAAAGTTTTTTTTAGTGGATATTTCAAGATTTGTGGACACACTAAGTTACTTCTTTATAATTTGGAAGCTTTTAATTTTTTTTATTGCCCTGACTAATTGCTCTGTCTAGAAATTCTGTGCAATATTAAATGGAAGAGGTAAAAATGGACATCTTTGTCTTGTCCCTGATCTTAGGAGGAAAACTTTCAGTATGACATCATTGAATAGGATGTTAGCCATGGGTTTTTGAAAAAAGCCCTTTATTATGTTGAGAAAATTTCCTTACAGTGTTAGTTTTCTGTGTGTTTTTATCATGAAAAGTTGTTTAATGCTGTCAAATGATTGTTGTCTGTCACTCAGGATGATCATGTGCTTTTTTGTTCTTCATTCTATTAATTTTCTTAAGTTAAAACATCCTTGTATTCCTGGGATAAATTCAACTTAGTTATGGTGATATTATCCTCTTTACATGCTTTTGAGTCTTTTTTCAAGTATATTTTGAGGAATTTGTGTCTATATTCATAAGTGATATTGATGGGTAATTTTCTGTGATGACTTTACCTGGTTTTTGCATCAGAATAATGATAGCCTGGCCGGGTGCGGTGGCTCGCACCTGTAATCCCAGCATTTTGGGAGGCCAAGGTGGGCAGATCACAAGGTCAGAAGTTCAAGATCAGCCTGGCCAGTATGGTGAAACCTCATCTCTACTAAAAATACAAAAATTAGCTGGGCATGGTGGCAGGCGCCTATAATACCAGCTACTTGGGAGGCTGAGGCAGGAGAATCACTTGAACCCAGTAGTCTGAGATTACAGTGAGCCGAGATCACACCACTGCACTCCAGCCTGGGCAATAGTGTGAGACTCAGTCTCAAAAAAAAAAAAAAGATTGCCTCATGAAATTAGTTAGAAAGTAGAAAGTAGTCCCTTCTCTTGTATCATTTGCAAAAGATTAATAAGGATTGGCAATAATTCTTTAAATGTTTGATAGTATTTACCAGGAAAGCCACATGTTTCTGGGCTTTACTTTGGGAACAAGAAAAGGGAGTTAGTACTGATTCAGTTATTTATTATTGGACTCTTCAGATTTTTCATTTCTTCTCGAGTCAGTTTTAACAAATTATGTCTTTCTAAGAATTTGTCCACTTCATCTAGGTCATCTATTTTGCTTACGTACTGTTATACACAGTATTGTCTTACAATTGATTTTTATATCTGTAGAGTCCCAATAGTAATGCTCCCAACATCATTTCTTATTTTACTCATTTGTATCTTTTCTCCCTTTTTTTCAACCAGTCTAGCTAGAGGTTTGTCATTTTTGTTGGTCTTCTCAAAGAACCAACTTTTGGTTGCGCTGATTTTCTCTATTGTTTTTCCATTACCTATTTCACTTATCTCAGCTATAATTTTTTTTATTCTATCCTTGGGTTTAACTTGCACTTCTATTTTTTTTTAGTTCCTTAATCTGCATAGTTAGGGTACTAACTTGAGACCTTTATTTTTGCTTAATGTAGGCATTTACTGCTGTAAAATTCCCTCTGAGTCCTGCCTTTACTAAATCTCATAAGTTTTGATATGTTTGTTTTAGTTTTTATTGATTTCTAAGTGTTTTCCTTTCCTTTTCCTTTTCCTCTTTCCTTTCTTTTTCTTTTTCTTTTTCTTTCTTTCTTTCTTTCTTTCTTTCTTTCTTTCTTTCTCTTTCTTCTCTTTCTTTTCCTTCTTTCTTTCTCTCTTTTCTTTCTTTCTCATTCTTTCTTTCTTTCTTTCTTTCTTTCTATTTCTTTCTTTCTCTTTCTTTCTTCTCTTTCTTTTCCTTCTTTCTTTCTCTCTTTTCTTTCTTTCTCTTTCTTTCTTTCATTCATTCTTTCTTTCTTCTTTCTTCTATTTCTTTTTCTTTCTTTCCATTCTTTCTTTCTTTCTTCTTCTTCTTTTTTTTTAATAGGGTTTTTCTCTGGCACGATCTAGGCTCACTGCAACCTCCACCTCCTGGATTCAAGAGATTCTCTCACCTCAGCCTCCCGAGTACCTAGGATTACAGGTGCATGCCACCAAGCCTGGCTTGTATTTTTAATAGAGACGAGGTTTCACCATGTAGGCAAAGCTGGTCTTAAACTCCTGACCTCAAGTGACCCACCCACCTCAGCCTTCCAAAGTGCTGGGATTATAGGCATGAGCTACCCCACCTGGTCTCGATCTGTAAGTGTTTTCTAATTTCCCTTATGAATACTTTTTTTGACCCATTGGTTGTTCAAGACTATGTTGTTTAATTTTGACATATGTGTGAATTTTTTACTTATACTTCTATAATTCATTTCTAGCTTCATTCCATTGTGGCCGGAGAAGATACTCTGTATGATATCTACCTAAAATCCGTAGAGGCTTGTTTTGTGTTCTAAAATGTGGTTTATCCTAGAGAATATTCCATTTGCTTCTGAGAGAATTGTGTATCTGCTATTGTACTATGAATGTTTGATATATGTCTATTAGATCTGATTGGTTTATAGTGTTAGTCAAGTTCACTAACTCTTCCCCAACCTACTATCTATTCATTATGAAAAATAGGGCGTTGAAGTTTCCAATTATTATAACTCTCTTTTCTGTCTTCAGATTTGTCAATGTTTACTTCATGTATCCTGTGACTCTGAAGTTTGGTGCAAATATATTTATAATTGTTATATTTTCTTACTATAGTGACTCTTACAATATACAATGTATTTATTTGATCTTGCAATAGATCTTGCCTTAAATCTATTTTGGCTGAGATTAATTTAGTACTCTAGTTCTCTGTTGGTTGCTATTTTCATGACTTTTTTTTATTCTTTCATTTTCCACCTATTTGTAGTTATAATCTAAAGTGAATAACTTGTAGACAGCATACGGTTGGATCATGTTTTAATGTAACTCAATTCTGCCAATTTCTGACTTTTGATTTAAGAGTTTAATTCATTTCCAAAAATATAATGTTAAGGAAAGATTTATTTCTGCTGTTTTGCTGTTTATTTTCTCTGTGTGTTATACCTTTTTTGTTTCTCATTGTCTCCAATACGTTTTTATGTTTAGTTGATTTTTTTAAATGTATCATTTGTTATCTTCTCATTTCCTTTTGAGTGCATTTTTCAGATATTTTCCTAATGGTTACCATGGGAATCACAATTAACATCTTACATTTATAACAATCCAGATTCAACTGAGACCAACTTAGCTTCATTAGCAAACATTTTGCTTCTAATAAGATTTGCTCCTCCATTATGTTGTTGTCACAAATCATGTATTTTGTATTGTATGCCCAATATAATTATTTTTTATGGATTTTTCTTTTATATTATTAAAGAGATAAAAAGTTTAATTATAAACCAAAATATAGTAATGTTGGCTTTCAGTGGAGATTTTTTATTTCTTTGTACAACTTCTAGTTACTGACTTTTTGTTTCAACTTTACGGTCCATCTTTAGCTTTTTGTGGAAAGGTGGTCTGTTGGTAACAATCTTCCTCAGATTTTGTTAAACCTGAAAATGTTTTTATTTATTCTGTATTTCTTAAAAAATTGGTAAAATACATATAAACTCTACCATCTTAACCTTTTTTATGAGTACAATTTATTAGCATTAGGTACATTTATATTACTGAGCAACTGTCACCACTATCCATCTTGAAACATTTTTCATCTTGCAAAACTAAAACTCTGTATTCATTAAACAGTAACTCCCCACTACCGAGCTAGGAAAAAGGTCAGAAACCAAAGAAAACAAGAAATACAGCCAAGGTCAAACCTAGTTAGGGCAACACTATCACTATAGTCACTACTGAATACTGGATTTCACTGATAGCATAAAAGTTACCACTGACATATGCCAAATTAACTCTAAAGCATTTCTACTTCTTTATTTCACCTGATTTATATTCATAGTCTCAAGTTGGAGAATCAAATTAGTTGATCTTAAGCTACTTGTTCATGTACCACCTGCCAAAAATCAGAAAAGTTAAGTCACCTAGACCCAACAACTTCATTAGTAGTAGGTAGGATTGCTCCAAAAGAAAAAAGAGTTTGATGAGTAGCAAAAAAAAAAAAAAAAAAAAAAAAAAGATAAAATTGGTCTCAGAGACTGTAGTGAAGTTGACTTTATAGGTGATAATAATGTGGGTGTGGAGAGTAGGGAGCCCAGCTGAGGAAGGAAATAGTTAATCTGTCCTCTGTCCTTAGCTATGAACACTGAAGGACCTGAGTAAAGGAAATAATTGTTCAAGTTATTACAGTGTTCTGCCTGTGACAGAAATTAACAATTTTCCCAACTTCTTATGTACTAGCAAAATTGTTATTTGAGCATACTGCCTCTCAGCTGAACAGCACATTTGTAAGCCTCACTTATAGCAACATCTGGCCACATGGCTAAGTTCTGGCCATGAGATGTGAGAAAAGTGATGTGTGCAATAGCTGAGGTGTTTCCCTTAAGGATAAATAATATTCCCCATTTTTCACATTTTTTCCTTCCTGCTAGATGGGATGTGAATACAATAAGTGGGAGCTGAGGCAGCCATTTCAGGCCAAAAGGTGAAAGCTGCATTTTTAGGCTGTAAATACAGCAATTTTGAAGTATCATGGGTCTATAATAGTTCTAGAGTTGCCATATCAGCCCTGGATTACAAAGACAAACTTTGCATGAGAATAAAACAAATTTTATTGCCTCTAAGCGACTATCACTTTGATTCTAGATATCTGTTATAGCATTTGGGCCAACATCATAACCGATACACTTCTTATAGCTAGCTATGAGATGCATTTCACAGCTCTCTTCTATGAGGTTTATAAGTTAGGTCTGATCTAGCTGCAGAGCTATGTTCAGGCCAAAGACTCATCCAAGGACTCTTTATTAATGTAACACAAATAGATGACAAAAAGCTAAACCCCAAGAGTGAAATGTTGCAAAAGTTCAGTGCTTTCTGTTGGAAATGGGATTTGTGCCTATTCTTGAATCCTATATCTCTTTCATAAGTCACAATTAAATGTCTAATCTTTATTTAATCTCCTAAGTGAATTAGGCCATGTGTTAACTTAGAAAACAGTTATTTTGATTAAGCCTGATAATACATAAAGGTAATGTTACATTTTCTTTTTTCAAAATTGTCATAGATTAGTGTTTCACCAAGTCCTGAAATACATTTTTAAAAATGCCTTGCTCCACACATTAATGTTACTGCCTTCTTAATAGTCAATGTTATGGACTTGCTAAAGTCTTATAAATTAATGTTTTTTAAACCATAAGGCCCTACAAATCAGAATCAGAAAGTTCAGTTGTTCTCAACTGTACATTAAATTCACTTGGTTTAGCCTTTTAGAAAACACTGACACATTAAATTTACCTAGGTTAGCCTTTTAGAAAGTACTGACACCCCAGAAATTGAATAAATTGTTCTTTGTGGATGGCTCAACAGTTTTTAAAACTTCCCATAGAATTTTAATGTGCAGCCAAAATTGGGAAACATTGCTCTAATCCAACCCCTTGTAAATTTAAAATGCTACACAAATGATTCTTAAGTTCAGCTAAATATGTAGACTATTAACCTAGTTCATCTCCTTCATTTTATAAATGGGAAAACAAGTACAGACAATTGAAGGAACAAAATAAAGTTCAGTGTCAGACCCAGGTCCAGAAGCCAATATAGGAACAGATGTCCATGCTATAGAGGAATCAGTCAAAGGTGCTACTAAAGAAAATGAATGATGGAGGAGGAAAGAAAGTTAGTGAAGTTGAAGTAATTACAATTGATAAAACCATACTTGTGAAACTTCAAGAAGGAACTATGTCAGAGGCATTTTTGTTCTTTTGTTGCCAAATAGTGTGGCTGGCATTTCATAGGTTCTCAGTGTTTTCTGAGTAAATAAATGTGTGCAAAATAAATAGTAAAGATAATATAACGTTAGAAATAGCAAAGATGATTCCTGGTGTCAGTAGTCAAGAAATTCTTCATGAAGGATGGGTTTGCGTTAATCTTTCAGAAAAAGAGGATTTTTAGAAGTGTAAAAGAAGGGTGTAGTTTATCCAGGAGGAGAAAACATGTGCAGGAGATGTACATAAGAGAATTAGAACATGTATGGTTGGTATAGAGGAGATTGGCTGATGAGAACAGAGGGTTTATTTTGGGGATTAGTGTAAAAGACCTGTTGGGGTCATATTGTGGAAGGTCTTAAATGGTGCGCAATTGAGAGCCAGCTCCTGAGGGCAGCTGTTGGCCATTAGTGATACTTGAATAGGCAGGGTATCTAATAAAAGTGCTATCACAGGAGGCCAGAAAAAGGGCATCTTCCATCCATTCTGAGTCCTTATATACAGTCTCTTCTATTGAGCAAGAATTTTAGTTTAGACCATCTTTATTTATCTGCAGAAAAGAAAAAAAAATACTGCTGGTGTGAAACAATTAGAGTTTATAACTGATAATGCTTAAAAATGTTACAATGTTAAGTAAATGATTACTACTAGGTATCATATTTGCACTTTTATAAAATATACCATCTGCAAGATACTGTTAATGTGGTCAAGAGTCTTTTGAGTTTAGAAAAATGCATATTTAGAAATAAAACTTGATACTCAGCAATAAGTGACTAAATTGGTAGCTGTATTGTTGCATTATCATTCACATCTCTTGCTGAAGGCTAAAAAGCTTCTCTTTAAACACTTAGGCCAGTTGTTAAAAGACTAGAATTCTGATCATAATGTTTTCTTGAACCTGAGGTAGACATACACATTTGAAGATTGGAACATGGGAAATTACTAAATTATATGACACTGGAGAGATATTACAAGGAAATTCTGATATTTCACTGCAAAATATTGCCAATTATGGTAGCTGTCAATTTAACAATAGGCTTATTCACTATGGTGTTTGATTAACGTGAAATTATTCAGTTGGCTACCTTGTAGTTGGCCTATTTTTGTGTCCAATTAGTATGCTAATAATGGTAATTATGTTCTATACTGCATGTCTCATCACCTAGAGGGTTTTTAAAATGATAAAATAATGAGAATAAACAAGCTGATGCTGATATTCAGTGGGCCATTCTAATTACTTACTGAGAGCACGCTGGGGAATCAACATTCAGCCAGAGAAAATGATTCCTGCTTACTTTGTTAAAACTATTTTTTTTCAAAGAGCAGTGAGAGTTTGCTGCTGTTCTCTTTATTATTGAGCTATTTTACATCCCCACCCCCTTTTTTGTTTTCTATGTTTGTTTTATTTATTTATTTTTTAAAAATAATCAAAATATAGTTAGCTTTTGTGACTAGTATTTGTTGTAAGAGGTCAGAAAACAGAAAATAGCAAATTGCTTAATTGTACACCTTTGCACCAAATAACTACCATTTTTTTTTGTCTCCACTGTCTATAAAAAACAAAAGCAAAACAAAACAAAACAGAATTCCTCTACTAAAAACTCTTTTTGCACTTGCAGGAATACAGTGAGAGGATGATTTGTGCTAATTCCTCAACAAGATAACCAAACACACTAGTGGACAGGAGGGATTGTCTTCCCCAAAATATAAAAATAAAACTTTGTTTTGTTAAAAATCCCCTATTTTAAGATAGCCAGATGATCTATTTTGGACAATCAACGTGGAGTTATAGATTAAGTTATTATAATTTATAATTACACTATCAAATATGATATGGTTTGGCTTTGTCTCCACCCAAATCTCACCTTGAATTGTATTTCCCATAATCCCTATGAGTCATGGGGGGGACCAAGTGGGAGGCAATTGAATCATGGTGTCAGGTTTTTCCTGTGCTGTTCTCGTGATAGTGAATAAGACTCATAAGTGCTGATGATTTTATAAAAGGGCAGTTCCTCTGCACATGCTCTCTTGCCTGCAGCCATGTAACTTCCTTCTCATGTAAGGATGTAACTTTCCTTCTCATTCACCTTCCACTATGATTGTGAGGCCTCCCCAGCCACGTGGAACTGTGAGTAAATTCAACTTCTTTCTTTTATAAATTACCCAGCTTCGGGTATGTCATTATTAGCAGCATGAGAATAGACTAATACAAAATGTTTTACATAATTCAAAGTATAATACACAAATACTAAATATATACTTTATAACTGATAATTTATACAATTATATTTTAGATTATTCTAGCTTTCAGGACAGACCTTATGTTGATTATGTAATTTATCCTCTGAATTATCTAAAGTTAAACTTGTGATGTAGGCATTCACAAAATAAATTATGCTTCACAATCTCTTTGTAAGTGTCTATAATAAAGTAAAACAAAGAAAATTCCGTTCCTAGGAAGCTTTATGGTAAGGTGGAAAAAGCATGGACCAAACTTCTCATCCCCTACCCTTCCAATGAGAAACTGTGCAATATTAATTAAGCTAGGTATTTTCTTTGATTTTTATGTCAACTGCAAAATAAAATTATTGAATTAGACCAGACCTTTTCAAATTGTGTTCTATGAAGTCTATTATGTCTCATGTGACATTCACAGATTTTGTACAAAAATAAAGGGCTTCTGTAATCAAATACATTTTAGAAATGATGTATTAAACCAAGGTAAACAAGTTTATTGCAGGACTTCTCAGATCATTTGATGTACTCAATATGTTTTATAAATCTCCAATTAGGGTGATATAATATACACTGTTTATCAAATTTGATCATTGAAACACATTTATTTATCAAATAGCTATTAATATCTTATAAGACAATAACATTTTACAAAGCATATTTTTGGAAGTACTGGACAAGACAAATCTTTTAAGGTCCTTCTAAGCTCTAATATTTTTCCTCACTAGACTGTAAGTTCCATGCAAGTAGAGAAGATACCTGCCTTGTGTCACTGCTATAGGCTAGGTCTTTGTACCAAGCATAGTATTTGCACATAGTATGTGCTTAATAAATAACTGTTGAATGAATACATACATAGGTACATACATACATACATACATTAATTGGTTTTATAAAAATTCAGCAGATAATGAGGAGGAAATAATTTTTAGGTCCCACTACCCTCCCTTGTTGTGGGTTGCCATTCCCCATACTTTTCCTAATATCTTTGTCTCCTGTCTGTAGCAAAAGCCAAGTAATCTAATCTTTCTATGGTAATTTTAAATCTCATTATGTTTTGACTGCATATAAATGATAGAGCTACTACCTATTGAGCAATGGCTAAATGTTTGCCACCGTTCAGAGTACTTTGCCTATGTTAACTAATTGAATCATTATAGTACTCCTATGTGGCACATATTATTTCCTCTTTCTTACATAGAATACAGGAAGGTATCAAAGGTACTAAAGTAAGTGGCAGTTCTAGAATTCAAACCAAGCATATCTGATTTCAGAACATGAATTCTTAACTGTTATATCTGTCACTATGATTTTATTTTCCTTGTGCAAAGTACCAACATTTGTTAATGAACAAATTTGTTTTGTGAAATTCTGGGCCTATGTATATGCTGTATCTATCAATCTACCTATGATCTATCCTGGATGTTCTATGGTCTACCAGAATGATACCCTTCTAATCAACCTTCCACGATCCTCTGAGATTATTAGTGCTAAATTAACTACCACAGCACAACTTAGCAGTCAACCCGAGATATACATTTAATCCACACTCTACCTTGACTATCCCCAAGATAAATAATACTATATAGTAATGCTAGAATTATACACCCTTTCACAGATTCAAAAACTGAAGAAAATTTCCACACCATCATCCTTTTTAAGAAAGTAAAAGTAAGTTTCACATCTATATCTATCTGTATGTAACCATAGCAGATATTTTCAATTAATATTTGATGAGTCTTATTTCTTCTTGGGAGCAGGGACTATTCTTATAAGTCTTATGTAGTATTGAGTGTGACATGGTTAAACAGGAATTTCCTGAGCTACAAAATGATATTCAATTCTGTGATACAGAAAATAATACTTACCACTAATGAACAGAAAGACGCTTGTCAGTTTAGAACCCATTTTCAGCTTGCTCTCTATCAAGAAGGGCGCAGAATATATATACATACATATCTGTGTGTGTGTATATCTATATATAAACATATATTTACATATATACACAATATATATATTGTAACTTTCAAAAACTCATATTGTGGAAATTTGAGGAAGAACACAAACTTTAGAAGTCTCAAGCAGGAAGGAGTGATTGGGTTATGCAGAGAGCTCTATAACCCTGTCAATAAATAATCAGGTTACTTCCATAGCTATCAAGGAAGGAGGAAACTAACATTTTGCTAGACCTATTAAAGTGAAACAAGATCTTCAGGAAATTAGACATAATAAGAATATATACTTTAAATGAGATTGAAACAATCACATATGTAACGATTGAAAATCTACAAATTGGTATAAGGATCATTAAATAGAAAAGAGGTCAATTGCAGCACACATAATGTAAGAGAAAATCATGACAGAAAACACAAAAGATCAGAAGAACTTGGAAGAGACTGATCAAGGATATGTGAGAGCAGACACTATTCTCATAGTCACACAGGTCAAAATTCTTCCCGATCTTCAGTTTTAAGGAACTTGGGAGCATATCTCAAAATATCACTGTTTAGATTTTATATTTATATTTCAAGTAATCATATAGTAAACAGAATGTATTTGACACTCCAAGGACAGACATTCTAATTATCCTTATCAGACATTTTTACGGTTTTATAATTTCCAAATGCCATTTATTTACATAGACCAGGCAGACCTTTTCCAAGTACAATTACAGTTAATATACTTTGTTCCCAGGATAGACTAAACAAAAAAATTAATAGTATCTTAAACAACATATTATTTAACTTATTTCTATCTATGAGTGCATATGTTACAAAGATTGATCTTTATCACTTTTCTTCCACCTCAGAAATGGGAACATACTAATTTCTCAATAAATTCGTTTGTTTGTTTTTGGAGGCGGAATCTCTCTCAGTCGCCCAGGCTGGAGTGCAGTGGCGCAGTCTCGGCTCACTGCAAGCCCTGCCTCCCGGGTTCACGCCATTCTCCTGCCTCAGCCTCCCGAGTAGCTGGGACTACAGGCGCCCGCCACTTTGCCCGGCTAATTTTTTGTATTTTTAGTAGAGACGGGGTTTCACTGTGTTAGCCAGGATGGTCTCGATTTCCTGACCTCGTGATTCACCCGCCTCGGCCTCCCAAAGTGCTGGGATTACAGGCGTGAGCCACCGCGCCCGGCCCAAATTTATTTGAATAAATGAATGAGTAATGACATTAACTAGCCCATCAAAACCAAGTCCTTCACAAAATATTCTCCTTTTAGGTATAGCAGGGGACAAATTATAGAAAAAAAACCTGCCTGCTCTTTAAATACCAATGTAGTGAGCTCTGTTGCCTGTTTAAACTTTTGTTAATTGGAAACATATATTACCTTGTGCTTCCACATTCCAATAAGAATCGATATTCATAATGATGACCCTGGAACACTAAAAGTTCTTAAGTGTCTTCAGAATCATAAAATCAAGATTAAATTATGCTCAGTATAGTTTTTGTGTTAATTGAATTTCATTGTATGCCAAGGCTTTGAAAACTAGCAAGTTGGCTGTGGCAATTTGTTCGCTTTCTATCAGCCAGATTATTTTATTAACAAACCCACTACATAGCATCTTATCTCCTTTCCAAAGTGCATAATAACTGAAAATAGAAAGCTGTGTTTTTATGTTGGGAGAAACAATGGTACTAAAACTATGTTCCTTCCTGTAACATACATATTAAAGTATTTTTCTGAAGCAGTTGAATATTTTTTATTTGTTGCTGGGAAAGGACCAGAACTTAAATGACAATTGCTGTTCTTGAGACTAAGGGAAAAGTTAATGAAAATAAATCATAGTCATATATGCATCTTCTCATAACATAATGGTTTACAATTAGAAAGCAATAACAAGAACAATTTTGGAAAGTGTACATACATACAAATTAAGCAACATGCTCCTGAATGACCATTGGTTCAATGAAAAACTTAAGAAGTAAATCCAAAAATTTCTTGAAACAAATAAAAATGGAAACAAAATATACCAAAACCTATGGGATATAGCAAAAACAGTGCTAAGAGGAAAGTTTATAGTAATAAATGCCTGCATCAAAAAAGTAGAAAACAAGCAACTTAATATTGTACCTCAAGGAAATAGAAAATTAAAAACAAATGAAACCAAAAATTATTAAAATACAATAAATAATAAAGATTAGAGCAAAACAATGAAATGGAGACTAAATGATAACATAAATGATCAAAAAAATGAATCAAAAAATTTTTTTTGAAACGGAGTCTCACTCTGTCACCCAGGCTGGAGTGAAATGGCTTGATCTTGGCTCACTACTATCTCAGCCTCCCAGGTTGAAGCGATTCTCATGCCTCAGCCTCTCCAGTAGCTGGGATTACAGGCACCTCCCACCACACCCAGCTAAGTTTTGTATTTTTAGTAGAGATGGTGTTTCACCATGTTGGGCAGGCTGGTCTTGAACTCCAGACCTCAGGTGATCTGCCCACCTTGGCCTCCCAAAGTGCTGGGATTACAAGTGTGAGACACTGGGCCCAGCCAAAAAGTTGTATTAAAAAAAAAATCGATAAACTGCTGGCAAGACTAACCAAGAAAAAAGAGAATACATAAAGTTTAAAAATTTTTAAATTTTTTAATTAAAAATTATTTTTTAATTATAAATTTTTACTGCTGAGTTCTACAAAACTTGTAAAGAAGAACTAATACAAATTCTTCTTTAACCGTTTCAAAAAATTAAAGAAGAGGATTTTTTTTCTAAGTCATTCTGCAAGGACAGTATTACCCTGAAACAAAAGCAGACAAGGACACAACGAAAAATCAAACTGTAGACCAATATCCCCAATGAGCACAGACACAAAAATTCTCAAGAAAATTCTAACAAACTGAATAAAACACATAAAAAAAAATAAATATGCTATGATTAAGTGGGATATATAATATATCCCAGGGATTCAAGTATGGTTCAACATACAGAAATCAATAAATGTAATACATTAAATCAACAGAATGAAGGACAAAATACATATGGTTAGCTCAAGAAACACAGAACAAAAAGCATTCAATAAAATCCAACAACCCTTTCATAATTAAAAGAAAAAGGTATATAAGAAACACACTTCAACAGTGGAAAGACCATACATGGCAAACCCACGGGTAACATTTCACTGAATAGGGAGAAGCTGAAAGCATTTTCTCTAAAAATGGGAACAAGACAAGAATGCCCATCTTCAGCACTCCTATTTACTATGGTACTGGAAGTCCTACCCAGACCAATCAGGCAAGAGAAAGAAATAAAAGCATCTAAATTTGAAAAGAGAAAGTCAAGTTGTTACTCTTTGCAGACGACATGATCTTACAAGTAGAAAAATCTAAGGATCCCACACATAGAAAAAAATACTTAAAACTGATAAATACATTCAGTAAAGTTGCAGGATACAAAATTAACATACAAAAATCAGTACAAAATTAATATACAAAAGCCTATACCCCAATAATAAACAGGCTGAAAAATAAATTAATAAAGAAATTACATTCAAAATAGCTACAGAAAAAAATACCTAGGAATAAATTTAACCAAGTGTGTGAAAAATGTCTACAGGAAAATCTACAAAACACTGATGAAAGACATTGAGGCAGACACAAACAAATGAAGATACATCTCATGCTTATGGATCAAAAGAATTAATATTCCTATAATGACCATACTACCCCAATCTACATGTTCAATTCAATTCCTATTAAAATACCAATGACATTCTTTACAGAAATAGAAAAAGAATTCTGAAATTTATATAGAATCACCATAGAGTTGAAATACCCAAAGCAATCCTGAGAAAAATCAATAAAGCTGGAGACATCACACTACCTGACTTCAAATTATACTACAAATCCAAAGAACCAAAACAGCATAGTATTGGTATAAAAACAGACATGTAGATCAATAAAACAGATTAGAGAGCCCAGAAATAAGTCCACATATTAACAGACAACTGGTTTTTGACAAAGGTACTGAAAACATACACTGAGGAAAGAACTTTCTTTTCAATAAATGGTGCCAAGAGAACTGGAAATTCATAGGCAGAAAAATGCAAATAGACTAGTATGTCATATCATATACAAAATCAACTCAAAATGGATTAAAGACTTAAAGGTAGAACCCAAAACTAAGAAACTACTAGAGTAAAAAATAAGAAAAATGCTCCAAAACATTGACCTAGGATATAATTTTATGGTCAAGACCTCAAAAGCACAAGCAACCAAAACAAAAATATAAAAAAGGAATTTTATTAAACTAGAAAGTTTCTTCTCAGCAATGGAAACAATTAACAGTGAAGAGATAAACCACTGAACTGGAGAAAATATTTGCAGACTCTTCATTTGCCAAGAGACTAATATCCAGAATACACAGGGAACTTGAATAACTCAACAACAACAACAACAACAAACCAAAACAATCTAATTTTTAAAATGAGAAAAAAACCTGAATACATATGTTTCAAAAGAAGACATACAAACAGCCAACCAGTATATTTTAAAAAATGTTTATCACTAATCATGAGGAAAGTCCAAACTAAAACCACCACGAGATAACAATTTCATCCCTTCAATGCACCCTTTTCTCTGGACCCTTGCCAGCATGTTATTATTGTTCATTCAAGGACAAAAATAACATGGTGGCAAAGGTCCAGAGAAAAGGGGACTCTTATACATTTTTGATAGGAATATAAATCAGTGTAGCCATTATGGAAAACAGTATGGATGTTTCTCAAAAACTAAAAATAGAACTACCATGTGATCCCACAATCCCAGTGCTGGGTATTTATCCAAAAGAAAGAAAAGCAGTATATCAAAGAGATACCTGTATGCCCATGTGATATGGTTTGGCTATGTCCCCACTCAAATCTCATCTTGAATTGTAGCTCCCGTAATCTCCATGTGTGTGGGAGGGACCCAGTGGGAGGTAATTGAATCATGAGGAGGGGTTTTTCCCATGATGTTCTTGTGATAGTGAATAACTCTCATGAGATCTGATGGTTTTTTAAAGGGCAGTTCCCCTGTACACACTCTCTTGTCTTCCATCACGTAAGAGGTGCCGTTGCTCCTCCTTCACCTTCCACCATGATTGTGAGACCTCCCCAGCTATGTGGAACTGTGAGTCCATTAAACCTCTTTTTCTTTATAAATTACCTAGTCTCAGGCATTTCTTTACAGCAGTATGAAAATGGACTAATACACCATGTTTGTTGCAGTGCTATTCACAATAGCTAAGATATGAAATCAACCTAAATGTCTATCAATGGATAAATAAAGAAAATATATATACACCATGAAATATTATTCAAACATTAAAATGATGAAATCTTGTCATTTGCAACAACATGGATGGAGCTGGAGGATATTATGTTAAGTGAAACAAGGTAGGCACAGAAAGACAAATATTGGATGTTCTCACTTATATGTGGGGGTAAAACATTGACCTCATGTAAGTAAAGAGTAGAATGATAGCGACCAGATGCTGGGAAAGATATTTGTGAGGAGAAGGGTATGAAGAGAGGTTGGTTAATGGATACAAACATACAGTCAGAAGGAAAACGTTCTAGTGTTTGATCGCACTGTAGCAGACTGTAGTTAACAATAAAATATTTTATATTTTCAAACAGCTAGAAATTTAAAGTATTCCCAATACAAAGGAATGATAAACGTTCAAGGTGATGTATATCCTAAATATCCCGAGTTATTCATTACCCACTGTATGCATGTATTAAGGTGTCACATATATACCACAAATATGTACAAATATTATGTATTAATACAAATAATATTTTCAAAAGTAAATGAGTTTCCCACTAAATGAAAAGGGCTTTCTTTAATGTTTCAATTTTGTAGTATGTATGTAGCTGTAGTGCACCTTGCAAACAAATATAAGGGATGCTTAAAATGAGGGGTCTTTATTCTGAGTGCTCCTATATATACTCATTAAATAAACTTGTATGCCTTTTCTTTTATTAATCAATCCACCTTATGTCAGTGATTTTTAGTGAATTATTAGAGGGCCAAGAGTCTATGGTCCCCACAGTTCTGGCACATAGTAATTATCAAAGATGCTCTTCTCTTCTGGAGGCTGCAGTGAAGAGAAACCAGGAACATGACCTGCTGGCGAAAGGGTCAGAATTTCTTATCAGCCAGGCTCCTGGCCTATCTCTCTCTCTGTACTCCAGTTGAGAATATGGTAAAAATCACTGTCTCATCTGCAATGTTTTGACTAATAGGAAAAATGATTTGTTCTACAAATCTTGAGTTGTAGTAACTCTGGTGTACTTTTGGTACTTGATGGTACAAATTCATATTGTTTGACATATTTTCCTCTTTGAAATGGCAGTCTTTTGCTCCATTTTCTTTGTCTTTCTCTGTTCTGTTGTAAATATAGGTAATATAGGGTGAAACATGGGCCTAAAACACCTATAAGCCTGTTGTTCAAGCTGACCCTGCAGATTTGTTAGTTTTTGTGATTCTGGCTATAGCAGTTTCTCTTAAGACAAATGTTGCTGCAGGTAACTGAAAAAAAAAAAAAAAAGAAAAAAAAAAACTGGATAAGGTTTTCCCCCTTGTATTTTCTTATATCCTTGAAGCTTGATTTTGTGAATAAGTGGGGGTACTCTCTTAGTCTTTGCCATCCCAATGGCATGAATTTTTGGATTCACATCAGCTGGCCAGTCCAAAAAAACTGGTAGTCTGAGACACATTAGATTTTTAAGCAGCACACTTTTTGTACTGAATGTGTCAAACTCTTAAGGAGATTTAAATCTTAAAAGGTCTTATCATCTTTTGTTTATCTAAAGTCTATTTCTGATAGTGAACTTTGGGGATCATGAGGTTACCTCTTCTATGTATTCTCTAGGCACCTTGGCTTTAAAGAGGCTTTTGGATTGAATCTCTATTGGAATAAAGTACACCAGTGAAAATTCTAATTTTCAATAGCCGAAAGATAAATAGGAAGGATTTTAGAGAGCTCTTATTCTAAACAACTGATAGGAAAGTCAGATTTTTAAACGAGCATATAATAATGTCATAACTAGTCTTAAGAATTCTCTTGACAAAATTAAACCAACATTTTATTGCAAGGTATAATAGCTAACTAAGGTCCTGCCCTTGTATCTTGGTGGCCTAAGTTTGATTCCTGGGTAAGGAATGAGTTCTTTCTGGCTTGATCCATTTATTAATATTTTTTTCTTCCATGGACAGCTTCTTATTTTCTGTGATGAATTTTTCACTTTGGAGACACCTTGTGCCTCCATGGTGAAGTCATAACCTTAGTTAAGTCTTATTGGTTTCACTTGGGAGGTTGTCTTTGGTAAGATATTCAAAAGGATTTTTGTAAAGTGCTCTATGGTGAAAAGTAAGCTTAATTGAATGCTTATATGCATGCTACATATATATTTGAAAGGACTTTCTGCTTTTTCTCTTTTGGAGCTGTGCTTTGGGGAATTTCTTTCAATTGAGTGAAACCTTTAAAAAAATGTGCTTGATTTCTCTGTTTGCTTCCTTTCTTAAAAATTGTTATTTCATTTCCTTATCCTCCACTCTATTCCTCCTTCCTCTTTGCTATCTTCAGTATCAAGTTAAAAAAAAAGACTAGGTTTCTAATGACTTATACTCCTTAAAGAACTCAGAATAGACACCACTTATGCATTTTTGGGGTTTTTCTGTTTTCTTTGTGGAGTTTCAATAGTTATGGGTGGATTCTTTTCAGGTCTAAATCTCTGCACTCTTTTGTGTTTCATTACCCGACATTTTGGCTTTTGGGCATACCAAAATTTACTTTATATCATGAAGAAGTTTAACTTTGATTTGTATAGTGGTTAAGAGATGGGCTGAATACAGAATGGGACAATTGGCTTTGGGTTGGCCGCCAGCCTCTTGTGAAGGTCCTTGAAGTGAAATTCAGGGTAGAAACACAGCACTGTCAACTCTCATTGTGTTTTACTTTTTTTAGGGACCCAGGATTTAGAGTAAAAATAAAATCCTTGATTTCTGGGAATCTGGTCTTCCTTCCAGGTGTGCCTGCTTATTAGTCTCTAGAAGCTGCATGCTTTCTTGGCACCGTTCCTTAAAGGCTTCACTCTAAATCCAGTAATCCAATTTAAAGAAACTATCTTCAAGGAAATATCAACATGTAAGAGTGTTTGCTTTTCTTGGCCATATTAACTAAACTTTTACTCACACAATTTTTCCTTTGAGCACAATATCAATTTTTTATCATTTTATAGCTAAGAATTATCCTTTTAAAAATGCAAATTTAGGGTTGCCTAGCTGACAATTATTTAAGTCAGGGAATGGGTAATTGAGAGAATGATGTTCTAAAATGGAGAAGAAAACTTTAAAATTCTCAAATGAAGAATCTTACACCTAACTACCAAATCTGCTTATGTATGTCTGTCTGTATATTTATACATGATGTGTGTATGATGTTTCACTACCAAAATATATGAAAGTGCTTTAATTAATTGGCCTAGAAAACAAGCCCCTAAATCAAATACTTTGCAAGAAAAGTTGCAATTTTATTGCCTTTTAGGTCACATGACTTTAGTAATATTTGGTAAATAAAGCTAAATTAAAAATTATTTTAAAATAAAATTAAAACATATTTCAAATTTAGACATTTGGTCCAAATTCATCACTGTTTCTGCTAAATGTTTTAAGATATGAAACTTTGCTTCTGGTATTTGCTTGTCTGTAAATTCATATGTCTTTCAATTTGAAATTTTAGGGTATGAAAATGCCTATACCCAGACATTATCCTCTGTCCTATTCTATGCATCTGGTATATGATTATAATTGCTTATCTCCTAAGTTTTTCACTAAAAATAAGTTACTAAGCATTAACATTACAATTAATGTATATAATTAAAACTACTAGATACATACAAAGTATATAAATATGTATTTTTTGTTAAAAATTATAAAAAGCTATGGGACTGTGGTTTCTATTAAAAGGTAAGTAATTTGGTCTAAATGTTTTTTAGAATTGTTTTAAGTTAAAAGTAAGATAGGACAAAACTTAGGTTTTAACTTAAAACAATCCTAAAAAACCCTAGACAAAACTACTTACCCTTTAATAAAAACATTTATTTATTCAATTATAAAATCTTGCTGATTCTTTTTGTTTTTCACAGTTAAGAAAGGTTTATTTTTCTTTTTAGCTATTAACAACTTTTAACACTTGAATAAACTATATTCCTGTGAACAAAATTTGAAGCATATTTCTTTCTCTCAACCTGATTTCTCTAGAATTTGGAAACTATTCATGAGCATTCTTAATTTATGGCAATATAGTCATTTGCATAAATTCACGAAAATCTTTCTTTCCTAACTGGACACAACTGGAGACAGTGGTAATTTCACCAAGGCTTTGACTGGAATAGGATATTTTTGAGTAATTGAAATTGACTTTATAAAGCTAACAGACCTTTAAAAAAAAACTGGATTCATACCTTGTCCATGCAATTACTTTACAGGTTCCTTTGCTTTCTTTTACAGGTTTCTGACCTTGGATAAGTAGAGAATGTCACTTGCTGACAGGTCCAGGAACCCTAAGTTATTTGGGAAACTCAGGTGAGGAATTTTACCCAATTTATACCAATATCTGCAGTCACAGATAAGTCCTTGTCTGGGCTTGAGGTTTTAAGATGTCTAATCTGAGATTCCTTATGACAAAATATGTTGTAGCAAAGCCAATTTAAAAAGGAGCCTATATGGCAAATAATTATTCTTACTTCACTTTATGCATGTAAACAGGCCATCAATAATACTAAAACTTATTTTACATATAAATTGGTCCTGCTGTGAGTTTGTCTTTAATAAAATTGGAAAATCGGAGACAGAAAAAATGTGTTTCAAAAGAAACTACAGTATAACTCTTATTAAATTCTAGCCTTTTTTTCTTGTTTTTATTATTTTCTACTATTTGGACTTAATCCTGAAGTTTTTTTCTGACTACAAGTCCATAAACAAGGATTTTTAATTTTTATCATCCTCCCATTTTTCTGACTTGAAGTCACTAGAAATTAAAACTATGCTTTTCTTAAAGCCTTACAAGCTAGTTAGATAACTTAAACTTCAGGAGGAAATAACAATGACTTATAAACTTTTCTACTTGCCTGCTGATGTATGGACTTCTCAGAAAGTTCACTTGAATGTCTGGTGCAACTAAAATCCAAAAGAATCTGTCAGATTGCCACTGCAATATGAAGATGTCTCAGACACTCTAGAAAAAGTAGTTTATAGATGGACTGAATCCTCCAACATTAACCTTTGTCCTTCTTCTGTTTCTATAGAAACTCATTTCATTAGAGGTCTGATTGCTGGCATCGTATGTAGAGGCCTAGCCAATCTGTCATGCCACCTCCTGGAATTGGACATCGCTGTTTCACTAAACTGATCTATTCTCAGGAATAAGAAATTGACTAAAGAATATGTGAAATGGTATATTTAAATTGCTTTTTTCTATTTATCCCAAATTTGTCTTTCAAATACTTTATCTCTATCTGACAACCTCTAACCCAAATCTCTCCAAGGCTGTTAACTTGGATTTTAATATGTGAAACTTATTTTAACTTTCAAAGTGGGTAGGGACTGAGGGAAATTAAAATATTTTATCTCTGAAATATATTCATCTGATGCATTTGAAAATGCCACTTGGCCGTCCTAATAGAAGTGGCCTTGCAAAGCTGTCATAAGTGGGAACAATTTGCATCTGTAGAGAATTTCCATTAATGCAGCCATGCCCTCTCCCCTTTCTATGCCTTTCCCCAGATCCAGAAGAGATTGAGAGTCTGACACCTTTAAAAGTCTAAAAATAGACATTTACCATCTATTCTTTCTAAGGGTGGCTTCATCAATATAACAAGACCACCGTTGCTTGCCAAGCCTCTTCTCCCCTGCGCATAGCCTACTTTATTAAAATCTAAGCCCCCATTCTTTCTGTAACCTCAAAATTATATAGGTTTCTCTCAATCATTGGGAAGTTGAGTCTTCATTCTGAAGGCTACCATGTACACATGTTAAATACATTTGTGTGCCCTTTTTCCTATTAAAAAAGGATAACGGAAGTAAAATATTTCCTCTAAAGATAAGGTAATATCAAAGCTTCTCACATCAATTGTGCTTCTTAACTACTGATTTGGTTGCTTGTACTTTTAAGACTTTCTACCTTCATCTTCCATGAACTAGGTAAAATAATATCCTTCTCCCTTCATAGGAGTTACACAGGAGAACAGTGTGTCAACCAATGATTACAAGAAGCTGCTACTTATAATTTTGAGGCAGGGCAGGCAAGCCCCCAAATTGGGCCTCAGCCCAGGAAGGTTCTTGGCTTCACTCAGAAAACAATGCAAGAGTGAGCTGCTGGTGGAAGAAAGCAGATTTACTGAAGCAGCAGTGTACACTAGAATGACTGCACCTCATGAAGCAGGGCTAACCCATAGGCAGTGCATCCAAAGTAGTGACATCTGAGCTGCTGGCAAGCCATATTTATAGTTATTATGTGATTACATGCTAAATATGGGGTGGATTATTCTTGAGTTTTCCAGGAATTGGGCAGGGAATTCCCAGAACCGAGAGTTGCTTCCCCTTTTAGACCATATGGGGTAACTTCTGGACATTACCATGGCATTTATAAACAGTCATGACACTAGCATGAGTTTCTTTTAGCATGCTAATGCATTATAATTAGCATATAACGAGCAGTAAGAAGAGGTTGCTTTTGTTGTTGTCTTGATTCTGGCTGGTTTTGGCCAGCATCTTCACTGC
Organism: Pan paniscus; assembly: GCF_029289425.2. Taxonomy (NCBI): domain Eukaryota; kingdom Metazoa; phylum Chordata; class Mammalia; order Primates; family Hominidae; genus Pan; species Pan paniscus. Next base: position 82,299,475 of record NC_073272.2, read on the forward strand.
ATTTTATTTTATCAGTGGGGTTTTTGTGACCTGTGTCTTGAGAAACAAGTCATGCGAAATTTCTATCTTATCACCTCCTCTGACATTATATATTCCTCCATGATCTTAAGGGATTGTAGAAACATGGAGGTCTAGTTTCTGTAGCTGCTTTTTGCTGATTTTATGGATGTTGGATCTGGTGAGTATTGGAGGAGTAAAAATCTCTGGTTACCTGATCTAAGGGGCTCAAAGGCAGGATGTTTTCATTTTCTGGGTCAGAAAGCAAGATGGTTGGAAGCCTTCTACTAGCATTATATTGACATGGGACTTTGCATTCTAGGAGACACAAAATTTACAAGGAGTTTAAATAAGCAGAGGCCTCAAATTAGTAGTAACCGGATAGCTATTAAAGATCTTAGGAAGGGAAAAAAAAACAAAAACAAAAACAGGTGAGACTTGGGAGGGCGCTTTTGATAGTCAGATATAGTTGGGGTCAGAACCCTGGCTACATCTGTGGAACCAGGTAGCTTGTTGAGTTATTTTTTGAATGTTAATCTCAACTTTTCCAGAGTTTTAATATATGTGTAGCGTATCTTATTAATAACTACATAGACTCTATCTTGAATAGCCAGCAAATAATCTAATGCTAGTCTGTTGTCAAGGACTATATTTGCCAAAGTGTCTAGGGACTCTTGAATTCCATTTAGTCCCTGTCCTGTGTTAGTGGCCAATGATTCTAGGGCTTAAGTCAAATTCCTTGGGGTTGACTAGTGGCAGGCAAAGCCACCCAAAGGGACCATTAGTCCTATTATTGCTTTGATTTCTACCAGAATTAATCCTATTGCTCATTGATTTCTGGTATTTTCAGATATTATGGGGTTATAGACAGTGACCCCCAGAGGAGCAATGGTGGCCAATGTACCTTCACTCCTGCTCCATGTTTTTGTTATAAAAAGGAAAGCTACTCCTAAAAGAATAGAGGGCTACCCAAGCAGTCAGGAGTGGTCACTGGGTAGAACTTCTTCCTACTCATGGCTATAGACAAAAATGAGTCCATTTGAGGCACAAATGGAGGCTCCATGGGGTATGATGTGTATTCTCTACTGCCATCTGGGACTTATAGAGATTTTTTTTTCCAAACTCCAATGAGGGTGATTGAACAGCCCTTATTTTCCAGAAGGATACAGTCATTCCACCTTCCCAGATCAGGCAGTTGTTTCTCCCTTGCATGTATTCCTTTGGAGGAGGCACTATGTAAGGTTTCCTTGCTGACAAGTGGGATCCCATTTACCTCACCACAGCTTTGGGAACATGGCCACTAGGTTTGCATCAGAGCATCTCAAGGAAACTTCCATGTCTGCATCATTAACAAAACAATGGGTGCAAATAATAGTGTCATGAATGCAATGGAGGTACAAGTTCCCAACCTCCCATGTCCAGATAACACTGGCAGGGGAAGTTAGGTAGAATCGATTAAGTGGGGAAGATTTCCACATAATAAGTAGGGGTCTGGGTACTTTGGGATTGCTATGGTTAACTAGGAGGTTTGGGAACATGACCATGAGATTCTCTGAATGTGCCAGAAGATGAAACTATCCATCCTGGGGATGTTGATGACAGATCCAGACTGCAGAGCTTTGTTCCTAGCCATACAGGATTAGGTTAATTGGGAGAGCAAACATAATTAACAGAGGCAGCATGGTGTCTGTATTGGCCTTAGAGTGACCTTTATACCCAACAAGGAGAAAGTAAATGTTTCCCAGGAGGAGGTGGTTAGCTAAAGCAACAGAAAACACATATCATAATCAGTAAGAAAAGAAAAATAATGTTCTTATGCCCACCTGCAGTATCAAGTTACCTCTTTTTGCTGACTGTTGATTCTTTTAAATAGGTAGTGAGGGCTTTCAGAGGTTTACAGGTATAGCTTATGGTCTCCTCCTCTGACACCTGCAGGGACTCATAAGAAACAGGTTTAATCCCAGACAAGTGTATTCAGCTGTTGATATCCTGACGTTTAACAGTGGTGGGGATACTAAAAAACATCTGATGGGGGCTGATATGGTGTGGATTTGTGTCCCCACTCAAATCAAATGTTGAATTATTATCCCTAATGTTGGAGGTAAGGCCAGATAAGAGGTGATTGGATCATGAGGGTGGTCCTTCATGAATGGTTTGGCACCATCTCCTTGGTGCTGTTCTCATGATAGTGAATGAGTTATTCTGAGATCCAGTTATTTGTCTCTAGCACATCCCCTCCTCTCTTCCTCCTGCTCCAGCCATGTGAAGTGACTTGCTCCCCATTTGCTTTATTCCATGATTAGAAGTTTTCTGAGGCCTCCCCAGAAGCAGGAGCCACAATGCTTCTTGTACAGCCTGCAGAATCAAGAGCCAATTAAGCCTCTTTATAAATTATCCAGTCTCAGGCGTCTTTTTATAGCAATGCCAGAATGGACTAATGCAGAAAATTGGTACCAACGACTGGGACATTGCTATAAAGATACCTGATGATTTGGAAGCAGTTTTGGAACTTGATGATGGAAAGGGGTTGGAAGAGTTTGGAGGGCTCAGAAGAAGACAGGAAGAAGAGGGGAAATTTGGAACTTCCTAGAGACTTGTTGAAGGGTTGTGACCAAAATGCTGATAGTGATATGGTTGGAGACGTCCAGGCTGATGAGGTCTCAGAAGGAGATGAGTAACTTATTGGGAGCTAGACCAATGGTCATATTTGTTACACCTTGGCAAAGAGCTTGGTTAGATTATGCTCCTCCCCTAGGGATCTGTGGTACTTACAACCTGAGAGATTATTTAGGTAGAGTATCTGCTGGAAGGAATTTCGAAGCAGCAAATAAATAATCTGAAGTCAGAACTTATATTTAAAAGGGAAGTAGAGTGTAAAATTTTGGAAAATTTGCAGCCTGGCTATGTGGTAGAAAAGAAAAGCCCATTGTCCAGGGAGGATTTTAAGCAGGCTGCAGAAATTTGCATAAGTAAAAAGGAGTCAAGTGCTGATAACCAAGACTATGTGACAAAGGCCTCAAAGGTATTTCATAGAACTTTGTGGCAGCCCCTCCCATCACACATCCAGAGGCCTAGGAGAGAAGAATAGTTTCATGGGCTAGGCTCAGGGACCCACTGCCCTGCACAGCCTTGGGCACTACTCCCTGCATCCCAGCCTTTCTAGTTCTACCCATGGCTCAAAGGGGCCTAGGTACAGCTTGGGCCACTGCTTCAGAGGATACAAGTCATAAGCCTTGGAAGCTTCCAAGTGGTGTTAAGCTTGCGGGTGCCCCCACAACAGAACGCAAGAGTTGAAGCTTGGGAGCATCTACCTAGATTTCAGAGGATGTATGGAAAAGCCTGATGTCTAGGCAGAAGCCTGTTGCAGGGGTGGAGCCCTCAAGGAGAACATCTACTAGAGCAAATGTAGAGGGGCAATGTGGGGTTGGAACCCCCACACAGAGTCCCAACTCTGGCACTTCCTAATGGACCTGTGAGAAGAGGGCCACCGTCCTCCAAACTTCAGATTAACAGATCCACCAGAAACTTGCACCTTGTGCTTGGAAAAGACATGAGCACTCAATGCCAACCCATGAGAACAGCCACAGAGGTTGAACCCTATAAAGCCACAGAAATTGAGCTGCCCAAGGTCTTGGGAGCCCACTTGTTGCATCAGTGTGCCCTGGATGTGGGACACAGATTTGAAGGAGATTAATTTGGAGCTTTAAGATTTAATGGCTGCCCTGCTGGGTTTCAGACTTTTATGAGACCTGTAGCATCTTTCTTTTGGCTGATTTCTCCCTTTTAGAATAAGAGTCTTTACCCAATGCTTATACTCCCATTGTATCCTGGAAGTAACTATCTTGCTTTTGATTTTATAGGCTCATAGTTGAAAGGGACTAGCCTTGTCTCAGCTGAGACTTTGGACTTTGGACTTTTAAGTTAATGCTCAAATGAGTTAAGACTTTGGTGGACTGTTTGGAAAGCATGATTATATTTTGCAAAGTGAGAAGGATATGAGATTTGGGAGGGGTAAGTGGTGGTAAGACACACTTTGGATTTGTGTCCCTACCCAAATCTCATATTCAATTGTAGTCACCAATGTTGGAGGTGGGGCCTACTGGGAGGTGACTAGATCATGCGGGTGGTCCTTCATGAATGGTTAGCACCATCTCATTGATGCTGTACTCATGATAGTGAGTGAGTTATTGTGAGATATAGTTGTTTAAAATTGTGTAACACCACTCCCTCCCACTTCCTCCTGCTCTGGCCATGTGAAGTAACTTGCTCCCCCTTTGCCTTCTGCCATGATAGGAAGTTTCCTGTGGCCTTCCCCAGAAGCAGAAGACACAATGCTTCCTATACAGCAGAAAGAACCATGAGCCAATCAAATCTCTATTTTTTTTAATAAATTACCCAGTCTCAGGGATTTCTTTATAGTAGAGTGAGAATGGACTAATACACTGAGAGGTGCCAGGCCATGTGTTTTGTCTCAATGCAATCTATTTCAGTGATCACACCTCTTTCCACAATAATGTGGCTGGCAATTCTTTATGCTGGGGTTTGAGGAAAGTTTGCTGTCATTTTTACCTGACAAATGAGTAGTGAGAGGACCCATTCATTGAAAATAAATATTCATTCATTTTATAAATTTTCATAAGACTAGTAGACATTTTGAATTTGAAGAGATTTTAGCTAGAAAATGCTGCTATCTCAGAAGTGTAAATTCTCATCCAAATTTAGTCCAATGATTTTTATTATAGAATTGGAGTTTTTTTGTGTTTTGCTTATTACATTTTAGTACAATCTTGAATAAATACTTCAATGTTCCCAAAACTTGGTAAGTCTACCACTGTTGGTATGACAGATGATTTTTAGAAGATACCTGAGCAACGTTTTGTTTGTTAAACAGTTAAGCATTTAATGTGTATTAGAAAAAAAAAAAGGCTGGGTACAGTGATTTGTGTTGGTAATCCCAGAACTTTGGGAGGCTGAGGCAGGAGGATCACTTGTGCTCAGGAGTTACATACCAGTATGGGATAAATAGAAAGACCTCATCTCCATAGAAAGAAAAAGTCAGCCAAATGTTGTGGTGTGCACCTATAGTCCCAGCTACTTGTGAGGCTGTTGTGGGAGTCCCAGCTACTTGTGAGGCTGTTGTGGGAGGATTGCTTGGGTTCAGGAAATCAAGGCTGCTTTGAGTCATGATTATACCACTGCAACTGAGCCTGGATGACAGAGTGAGATCCCATCTCAAAAAAAAAAAAAAAAAGCAAAAGTATCACTCACACCTCAAATGTGTTTTCATGGTTATTGTTACTTATTATTACATAAATGCATTAATAAAATATTTAAAAGTTTGGTCAAGTTAAAGAAAATATAAAGTTAAAAATAATGGATTTTTATTAAAATGATTTTCAACATTATTAACAGGGTCTTATATTTTTGTATAATTTTGTCTATATGAATAGATTTACTATCAGTACTAGCACCAAAATAATACTAAATCTACTTGATCACAGGAATAAATAAAATGTCTAAATTGGAGTTACTTTTGAAATAGTTAATGGCGGGTACTCTTGAGCCCTGCTACACAAACTGTGGTCAGTGACCAGTAGTATGCCATTATCTGGAAACTTATTAGAGACTCAGAATTGCAGGCCCCATTCCAGACCTATTGAATCACACGTTGAATTTTAACATGACACCGGGTGATTTTATGCACATTAATCTTTAAGAAGCACTTCTCTAGAGTGGAAGTTCTCAAAGTTTGGACCAGGTACACTGGGTATTCCTGAACACTTTTACGTACTCTGCAAGGTCAAACCTAATTTCATAGTAATATTAAGATAATATTTGTTTTTTTCATTGTGGTGACATTTGCAGATGACCTCAAGACAAACCTAGGCAGTGACATTAAATTGTCCTACTAGTCATATTTTCCACCTCTAAACAGTCTCAGAAAAATTAAAAGGCAGATTCATTTAAGAATATTCTTGATGAACAACAAAAAATGTCAATTTTCTTCCACCCCAATTTTTAAAAATATGTATTTAGTATCCTATGTAATGAAACGGCAAGTACACGCAAAGCATTGCTACTGCCTAAGGAAGTACCACGCCCAACTCAAGGAAGAGGACTTGTGAAACTCAACTGAAAGTGGAGATAGCCACTTTTTGTTTTGAATATCATTTCTGCTCGATATAACAACTAAAAAATTATTCAGCTATGGATACTTTCAGACTTTTTTCTTTAAAATTAAATAGTGATTGTGATTTGAAGAAAAACAACTTGACTGTACAGTTGGTCCCTGACTTATAGGTTTATAGCTGGAAGAAACATACTTTCAGTTTCAGATGAGACTTTGGATTTTGGACTTTTCAGTTGATGTTAAAACAAGTTAAGACTTTTGGGGACTATTGAAAATGGATGATTGTATTTTGCTATATGAGAAGATCATGATATTTGGGGACCCAGGGATGGAATGCTATAGTTAGTGTGTTTGCCCCCTGCAAACATCATGTTGAAATTAGACACCTGATGTTAAAGATGGGATTTATTGGGGGGAGGTTGGGTCAAGGGAACGGATCCCTCATGAATAAATAATGCCTTCCCCAGGTGGGGGTGAGTTCTCCCTCTGTTATCTCCGATGAGGTCTGGTTATTAAAAGGAGGCTGGAACCTACTCACTCTCTCTTTTATATTCTCTCTAGCCATGTGATCTCTGCATATGCCTGCTTCCTTTCATCTTCCACCATAAGTGGAAACAGCCTGAGGCTTTTAACATATGTCCAATCTTCCAGCCAGCAGAATCATGAGAGAAATAAACCGCTTTTCTTTATAAACTATCCAGCTATACTACAGGTGTTTCTCCATACAAAGACTAACTGGACTAAGAGAGTCATTTTTACTCAATAAACTCTCTAAATATGTAACTATAGTACACAAGTTAATTTTTAAATTGGATTAAACTTTCTTTTTTATTATTTTTTCTTTTTTAAAATTTTTTATTATACTTTAAGTTCTAGGGTACATGTGCACCATGTGCAGGTTTGTTACATATCTATAAATGTGCCATGTTGGTGTGCTGCACCCATTAAGTCGTCACTTACATTAGGTATATCTCCTAATGCTATCCCTCCCCCCTCTCCCCACCCCACAACAGGCCCCAGTATGTGATGTTCCCCTTCCAGTGTCCACGTGTTCTCATTGTTCAATTCCCACCTATGAGTGAGAACATGTGGTGTTTGGTTTTTTGTCCTTGCAATAGTTTGCTGAGAATGATGGTTTCCAGCTTCATCCGTGTCCCTACAAAGGACACGAACTCATCATTTTTTATGGCTGCATAGTATTCCATGGTGTATACGTGCCACATTGTCTTAATCCAGTCTATCATGGTTGGACATTTGGGTTGGTTCCAAGTCTTTGCTATTGTGAGTAGTGCCGCAATAAGCATACGTAGGCATGTGTCTTTATAGCAGCATGATTTATAGTCCTTTGGGTATATACCCAGTAATGGGATGGCTGGGGCAAACGGTATTTCTTGTTTAGATCCCTGAGGAATCACTACACTCTCTTCCACAATAGTTGAACTAGTTTACAGTCCCACCAACAGTGAAAAAGTGTTCCTATTTCTCCACATCCTCTCCAGCACCTGTTGTTTCCTGACTTTTTAATGATCGCCATTCTAACTGGTGTGAGATGATATCTCATTGTGGTTTTGATTTGTATTTCTCTGATGGCCAGTGATGATGAACATTTTTTCATGTGTCTTTTGGCTACATAAATGTCTTCTTTTGAGAAGTGTCTGTTCATATCCTTTGCCCACTTGTTGATGGTGTTGTTTGTTTTTTTTTTCTTGTAAATTTGTTTGAGTTCTTTGTAGATTCTGGATACTAGCCCTTTGTCAGATGAGTAGATTGCAAAAATTTTCTCCCATTCTGTAGGTTGCCTGTTCACTCTGATGGTAGTTTCTTTTGCTGTGCAGAAGCTCTTTAGTTTAATTAGATCCCATTTGTCAATTTTGGCTTTTGTTGCCATTGCTTTTGGTGTTATAGTCATGAAGTCCTTGCCCATGCCTATGTCCTTAATGGTATTGCCTAGGCTTTCTTCTAGGGTTTTTATGGTTTTCAGTCTAACATTTAAGTCTTTAATCCATCTTGAATTAATTTTTGTATAAGGTGTAAGGAAGGGATCCAGTTTCAGCTTTCTACATATGGCTAGCCAGTTTTCCTAGCACCATTTGTTAAATAGGGAATCCTTTCCCCATTTCTTGTTTTTGTCAGGTTTGTCAAAGATCAGATGGTTGTAGATGTCTGGTATTGTTTCTGAGGTCTCTGTTCTGTTCCATTGGTCTATATCTCTGTTTTGGTACCAGTACCATGCTGTTTTGGTTACTGTAGCCTTGTAGTATAGTTTGAAGTCAGGTAGCGTGATGCCTCCAGCTTTGTTCTTTTGGCTTAAGATTGACTTGGCAATGCAGGCTCTTTTTTGGTTCCATATGAATTTTAAAGTAGTTTTTTCCAATTCTGTGAAGAAAGTCATTGGTAGCTTGATGGGGATGGCATTGAATCTATAAATTACCTCGGGCAGTATGGTCATTTTTACAATATTGATTCTTCCTATCCATGAGCAAGGAATGTTCTTCCATTTGTTTGTGTCCTCTTTTATTTTGTTGAGCAGTGGTTTGTAGTTCTCCTTGAAGAGGTCCTTCACATCCCTTGTAAGTTGGATTCCTAGGTATTTTATTCTCTTTGAAGCAATTGTGAATGGAAGTTCACTCATGATTTGGCTCTCTGTTTGTCTGTTATTGGTGTATAAGAATGTTTGTGATTTTTGCACATTGATTTTGTATCCTGAGACTTTGCTGAAGTTGCTTATCAGCTTAAGGAGATTTTGGGCTGAGACGATGGGGTTTTCTAGATATAAAATCATGTCATCTGCAAACAGGGACAATTTGACTTCCTCTTTTCCTAATTGAATACCCTTTATTTATTTCTCCTGCCTGATTGCCTCGGCCAGAACTTCCAACACTACGTTGAATAGGAGCGGTGAGAGAGGGCATCCCTCTCTTGTGCCAGTTTTCAAAGGGAATGCTCCCTGTTTTTGCCCATTCAGTATGATATTGGCTGTGGGTTTTTCATAAGTAGCTCTCATTATTTTGAGATAAGTCCCATCAATACCTAATTTATTGAGAGTTTTTAGCATGAAGGGCTGTTGAATTTTGTCAAAGGCCTTTTCTGCTTCTATTGAGATAATCATGTGGTTTTTGTCTTTGGTTCTGTTTATATGCTGGATTACATTTATTGATTTGCGTATGTTGAACCAACCTTGCATCCCAGGGATGAAGCCCACTTGATTGTGGTGGATAAGCTTTTTGATGTGCTGCTGGATTCGGTTTGCCAGTATTTTACTGAAGATTTTTGCATTGATGTTCATCAGGGATATTGGTCTAAAATTCTCTTTTTGTGTTGTGTATATGCCAGACTTTGGTATCAGGATGATGCTGGCCTCATAAAATGAGTTAGGGAGGATTCCCTCTTTTTCTATTGATTGGAATAGTTTCAGAAGGAATGGTACCAGCTCCTCCTTGTACCTCTGGTAGAATTTGGCTGTGAATCCATCTGGTCCTGGGCTTTTTTTGGTTGGTAAGCTATTAATTATTGCCTCAATTTCAGAGCCTGTTATTGGTCTATTCAGAGATTCAACTTCTTCCTGGTTTAGTCTTTGGAGGGTGTATGTATCGAGGAGTTTATCCATTTCTTCTAGATTTTCTAGTTTATTTGAGTAGAGGTCTTTATAGTATTCTCAGATGGTAGTTTGTATTTCTGTGGGATTGGTGGAGATATCCTGTTTATCACTTTTTATTGCATCTATTTGATTCTTCTCTCTTTTCTTCTTTATTAGTCTTGCTAGCCCTCTATCAATTTTGTTGATCCTTTCAAAAAACCAGCTCCTGGATTCATTGATTTTTTTGAAGGATTTTTTTGTGTCTCTATCTCCTTCAGATCTTCTCTGATCTTAGTTATTTCTTACCTTCTGCTAGCTTTTGAATGTGTTTGCTCTTGCTTCTCTAATTCTTTTAATTGTGATGTTAGGGTGTCAATTTTAGATCTTTCCTGCTTTCTCTCCTGGGCATTTAGTGCTATAAATTTCCCTCTACACACTGCTTTAAATGTGTCCCAGAGATTCTGGTATATTGTGTCTTTGTTCTCGTTGGTTTCAAAGAACATCTTTATTTCTGCCTTCATTTCTTTAGGTACCCAGTAGTCATTTAGGAGCAGGTTGTTCGGTTTCCATGTAGTTGAGCGTTTTTGAGTGAGTTTCTTAATCCTGAGTTCTAGTTTGATTGCACTGTGGTCTGAGAGACAGTTTGTTATAATTTATGTTCTTTTACGTTTGCAGAGGAGTGCTTTACTTCCAACTATATGGTGAGTTTTGGAATAGGTGTGGTGTGGTGCTGAGAAGAATGTATATTCTGTTGATTTGGGGTGGAGAGTTCTGTAGATGTCTATTAGGTCCACTTGGTGCAGAGCTGAATTCAATTCCTGGATATCCTTGTTATCTTTCTGTCTTGCTGATCTGTCTAATGTTGAGAGTGGAGTGTTAAAGTCTCCCGTTATTATTGTGTGGGAGTCTAAGTCTCTTTGTAGGTCACTCAGGACTTGCTTTGTGAATCTGGGTGCTCCCGTATTGGGTGCATATATATTTAGGATAGTTAGCTCTTCTTGTTGAATTGATCCCTTTACCATTATGTAATGGTCTTCTTTGTCTCTTTTGACTTTGTTGGTTTAAAGTCTGTTTTATCCAAGACTAGGATTGCAACCCCTGCCTTTTTTTGTTTTCCATTTGCTTGGTAGATCTTCCTCCATCCCTTTATTTTGAGCCTATGTGTGTCTCTGCACATGAGATGGGTTTCCTGAATACAGCACACTGATGGGTCTTGACTCTTTATCCAATTTGCCAGTCTGTGTCTTTTAATTGGAGCATTTAGTCCATTTACATTCAAGGTTAATATTGTTATGTGTGAATTTGATCCTGTCATTTTGTTAGCTGGTTATTTTGCTCGTTAGTTGATGCTGTTTCTTCCTAGCATCGGTGGTCTTTACAACTTGCCATGTTTTTGCAGTGGCTGGTACTGGTTGTTCCTTTCCATGTTTAGTGCTTCCTTCAGGACCTCTTTTAGGGCAGGCCTGGTGGTGACAAAATCTCTCAGCATTTGCTTGTCTGTAAAGGATTTTATTTATCCTTCACTTATGAAGCTTAGTTTGGCTGGATATGAAATTCTGGGTTGAAAATTCTTTTCTTTAAGAATGTTGAATATTGACCCCCACTCTCTTCTGACCTGTAGAGTTTCTGCTGAGAGATCCGCTGTTAGTCTGACGGGCTTCCCTTTGTGGGTAACCTGACCTTTCTCTCTGGCTGCCCTTAACATTTTTTCCTTCATTTCAACTTCGGTGAATCTGACAATTATGTGTCTTGGAGTTGCTCTTCTTGTGGAGTATCTTTGTGGCATTCTCTGTATTTTCTGAATCTGAATGTTGGCCTGCCTTGCTAGATTGGGGAAGTTCTCCTGGATAATATCCTGCAGAGTGTTTTCCAACTTGGTTGCATTCTCCCCGTCACTTTCAGGTACACCAATCAGACGTAGATTTGGTCTTTTCACATAGTCCCATATTTCTTGGAGGCTTTGTTCATTTCTTTTTTTTCTTTTTTCTCTAAACTTCTCTTCTCACTTCATTTCATTCATTTGATCTTCAATCAGTGATACCCTTTCTTCCAGTTGATCAAATTGGCTACTGAAGCTTGTGAATTTGTCACATAGTTCTCATGCCATGGTTTTCAGCTCCATCAGGTCCTTTAAGGACTTCTTTGCTTTGGTTATTCTAGTTTAGCCATTAGTCTAATCTTTTTTCAAGGTTTCTAACTTCTTTGCGATGGATTTGAACTTCCTCCTTTAGCTCAGAGAAGTTTGATTGTCTGAAGCCTTCTCCTCTCAACTCATCAAAGTCATTCTCCATCCAGCTTTGTTCCATTTCTGGTAAGGAGCTGTGTTCCTTTTAAGGAGGAGAGGGGCTCTGATTTTTAGAATTTTCCATTTTTCTGTTCTGTTTTTTCCCCATCTTTGTGGTTTTATCTACCTTTGGTCTTTGATGATGGTGATGTACAGATTGGGTTTTGGTGTGAATGTCCTTTCTGTTTGTTAGTTTTCCTTTCAACAGTGAGGACCCTCAGCTGCAGGTCTGTTGGAGTTTTCTCGAGGTCCACTCCAGACCCTGTTTGCCTGGATATCAGCAGCGGAGGCTGAGAATATTGCTGAACAGCAAATGTTGCTTTCTGATTGTTCCTCTGGAGGTTTCATCTCAGAGGGGTGCCTGGCCGTGTGAGGTGTCATTCTGCCCCTACTGGGGGGTGCCTCCCAGTTAGGCTACTCAGGGGTCAGGGGCCCACTTGAGGAGGCAGTCTGTCCATTCTCAGATCTCAAACTCTGTGCTAGGAGAACCACTACTCTCTTCCAAGCTGTCAGACAGGGACATTTAAGCCTGCAGAGGTTTCTGCTGCCTTTTGTTCGGCTATGCCCTGCCCCCAGACGTGGAGTCTACAGAGGCAGGCAGGCCCCCTTCAGCTGCAGTGGGCTCCACCCAGTTCGAGCTTTCAGGCTGCTTTCTTTACCTACTGAAGCCTCAGCAATGGCAGTCGCCCCTCCCCCAGCCTCACTGCCACCTTGCAGTTCAATCTCAGACTGCTGTGCTAGCAATGAGCAAGGATCCGTGGACATGGGACCCTCCAAGCCAGGAGTGGGATATAATCTCCTTGTGTGCCGTTTGCTAAGACCATTGGAAAAGTGCAGTATTAGGGTTGGAGTGACCCGATTTTCCAGGTGCCATCTGTCACAGCTTTGCTTGGCCATGAAAGGGAATTCCCCGACCGCTTGCACTTCCCAGGTGAGGCAATGCCTTGCCCTGCTTTGGCTCATGCTCGGTGTGCTGCACCTACTCTCCTGCACCCACTGTCTGACAAGCCCCAGTGAAATGAACCTGTAACCTCAGTTGGAAATGCAGAAATCACTCCTCTTCTGCATCATTCACACTGAGAGCTGTAGATTGGAGCTGTTCCTATTCAGCCATCTTGGAACCACCCCATATTTTTTCTTATACTTTAAGTTCTGGGGTACATGTGCAAGACATGCATGTTTGTTACATAGTTATACAGGTGCCATGGTGGTTTGCTGCACCCATCTTCCTGTCATCTATATTAGGTATTTCTCCTAATGCTATCCTTCCCCCTGCCCCCCACCCCACAACAGGCCCCAATGTATGATGTTCCCTTCCCTGTGTCCATGTGTTCTCGTTGTTCAACTCCCACTTATGTGTGAGAACATGCAGTGTTTGGTTTTCTGTTCTTCTGTTAGTTTGTTGAGAATGATGGTTTCCAGCTTCGTCCATGTCCCTGCAAAGGCATGAACTCATCCTTTTTTATGGCTCCATAGTATTCCATGGTGTATATGTGCCACATTTTTTTTATCCACTCTATAATTGATGGGCATTTGGGTTGGTTCCAAGTCTTTGCTATTGGGAACAGTGCCACAATAAACATACGTGTGCATGTGTCTTTATAGTAGAATGATTTATAATCCTTTGGGTATGTACCCAGTAATGGGATTGCTGGGGCAAATGGTATTTCTAGTTCTAAATCCTGGAGGAATCACCACACTGTCTTCCACAATGGTTGAACTAATTTACACTCCCACCAACAATGTAAAAGTGTTCTTATTTCTCCACATCCTCTCCAGCAACTGTTGTTTCCTGACTTTTTCATGATTGCCTTTCTAATTGGCATGAGATGGTATCTTATTGTAGTTTTGATTTGCATTTCTCAAATGACCAGTGATGATGAGCATTTTTTCATGTGTTTGTTGGCTGCATAAATGTCTTCTTTTGAGAAGTGTCTGTTCATATAATTTGCACACTTTTTGATGGGTTTGTTTGTTTCTTGTATATTTGTTTAAGTTCTTTGAAGATTCTGGATATTAGCCCTTTGTCAGATGAATAGATTGCAAAATTTTCTCCAATTCTCTAGGTTGCCTGTTCACTCTGATGATAATTTCTTTTGTTGTACAGAAGCTCTTTAGTTTAATTAGATCCCATTTGTCAATTTTGGCTTTTGTTGCCATTGCTTTTGGTGTTTTAGTCATGAAGTCCTTGCCCATGCCTATGTCCTGAATGGTATTGCCTAGGTTTTCTTCTAGGATTTTTATGGTTTTAGGTCTTACATTTAAGTCTTTAATCTATCTTCAGTTAATTTTTGTATAGGGTGTAAGGAAGGGATCCAGTTTCAGCTTTCTGCTTATGGTTAGCCAGTTTTTCCCAACACCATTTATTAAATAGGGAATCCTTTTCCCATTTCTTGTTGTTGTCATGTTTGTCAAAGATCAGGTGGTCGAAGATGAGAGGTTTTATTTCTGAGGCCTCTGTTCTGTTCTTTTGGTCTATATATCTGTTTTGGTACCAGTACCATGCTCTTTTGGTTACCGTAGCCTTGTAATATAGTTTGAAGTCAGGTAGTGTGATGCCTCCAGCTTTGTTCTTCTTGCTTAAGATTGTCTTGGGTTTGTGGGCTCTTTATTGGTTCCATATTAACTTTAAAGTAGATTTTTCCAATTCTGTGAAGAAAGTCAATGGTATTTTGATGGGGATAGCCTTGAATCTATAAATTACTTTGGGCAGTATGGCCATTTTCCTGATATTGATTGTTCCTATCCATGAGCATGGAATGTTCTTCCATTTCTTTGTGTCCTCTTTTATTTCCATGAGCAGTGGTTTGTAGTTCTCATAGAGGAGTTTCTTTACATCCCTCATAAGTTGTATTCCTAGGTATTTTATTCTCTTTGTAGCAATTGTGAATGGCAGTTCACTCATGATTTGGCTCTTTTTTTGTCTGTTATTGGTGTATAGGAATGCTTGTGTTTTTTGCACATTGATTTTGTATCCTGAGACTTTGCTGAAGTTGCTTATCAGCTTAAGGAGATTTTGGGCTGAGTCGATGGGGTTTTCTAAATATACAATCATGTCATCTACATACAGGGACAATTTGACTTCCTCTTTTCCTATTTGAATACCCTTTATTTCTTTCTCTTGCCTGATTGCCCTGGTCAGAACTTCCAACACTATGTTGAATAGGAGTGGTGAGAGAGGGCATCCTTTTCTTGTGCCAGTTTTCAAAGGGAATGTTTCCAGTTTTTGCCCATTCAGTATGATTTTGGCTGTGATTTTTTCATAAATACCTCTTATTATTTTGAGATACATTCCATCAATACCTAGTTTATTGAGAGTTTTTAGCATGAAGGGCTATTGAATTTTGTTGAAGGCCTTTTCTTCATCTATTGAGATAATCATGCGGTTTTTGTCATTGGTTCTGTTTATGTGATGGATTGCGTTTATTGATTTGGGTATGTTGAACCAGCCTTGCATCCCAGGGATGAAACTGACTTGATCATGGTGGACAAGGTTTTTGATGTGCTGCTGGCTTCGACTTGCCAGTGTTTAATTGAGGATTTTCACATTGATGTTCATCAGGGATATTGGACTCAAATTTTCTTTTTTGTGTGTGTCTCTGCTAGGTTTTGGTATCAGGATGTTGCTGGACTCATAAAATGAGTTAGGGAGGATTCCCTCTTTTTCTATTGTCTGGAATAGTTTCAGAAGGAATGGTACCAGCTCCTTTTTGTGTTTCTGTTAGAATTTGGCTGTGAATCCATCTGGTCAGGGACCCACTTGAGGAGGCAGTCTGTCCCTTAGCAGATCTTGAACACTGTGCTGGGGGATCTGTTGCTCTCTTCAGAAGTGGCAGGTAGGAATATTTAAGTCTGCTGAAGCTGTGCCCTCATCCGCCCCTTCCTCTAGGTGCTCTGTCCCATGGAGATGGGAGTTTTTTCTATAAGCTCCTGACTAGGGATGCCGCCTTTCTTTCAGAGATGCCTTGCCCAGAGAGGAGCAATCTAGAAATGCAGTCTGGCTACAGCAGCTTTGCTGAGCTGTCGTGGGCTCTGCCCAGTTTGAACTTCCTGGTGGCTTTGTTTACACTATGATTGGAAAACAGCCTACTCAAGCCTCAATAATGGTGGATGCCCCTCCCCCTACCAAGCTCAAGTGTCCCAGGTTGACTTCAGACTACTTTACTGGCAGCAAAAATTTCAAGCCAGTGGATCATAACTTGCTGGGCTCCATGGGGTTGGGATCACCTGAGCTAGACCACTTGGCTCCCTGGCTTCAGCCCCTTTTCCAGGGGAGTGAATGGTTCTGTCTCGCTGGCATTCCAGGCACCACTAGGGTATGTAGAAAAACTCCTGCAGCTAGCTCAGTGTCTGCCCAAATGGTCCCCCACTTTTGTGCTTGAAATCCAGGGCCCTGGTGGCATAGGCATCCGAGGGAATCTCCTGGTCTGCAGGTTGTGAAGACTGTGGGAAAAGTGTAGTACCTGGGCCAGAGTGCACCATTCCTCATGTCATAGTCCATCATGGCTTCCCTTGGCTAAGGGAGAGAGTTCCCCAACCCCTTGCCTTTCCTGGGTGAGGCAATGTCTCAGGCTGCTTCAACTCGCCCTCCCTGGGCTACACCCACAGTCTAACCAGTCCCAGTGAGATTAGCTGGGTACCTCAGTTGGAAATGCAAAAATCACCCCCGTTCTGCATTGATCTCGCTGGGAGCTGCAGACCCGAGCTGTTCCTATTCAGCCATCTTGGCCACGATGCACCAGAATTCTTAATATAATACTGCAGGTAATAATTTTCAAAATACGTTATTTATTTATCCAAAGACAATGTTAAAATATCCAGCAGATGTATATGCAAGCTGCTCAATATCACTAATCGTCAGGGAAATGCAAATCAAAACCACAATTAGATATCACCTCACAAACATTAGAGTGGCTACTATTAAAAATGCCAAAGATAACGAGTGTTAGTGAGGATGTGGAGAAGAGGTAATCTTATTATTATTGGTGGAAATGTAATTAATATAGTCATTACAGAAAACAATATGGAGGTTCCTTAAGAACCTCAATTAGAATTACCATATGGCCAGCACTTCCTCTTCTGAGTATACACTTGAAAAACTGAAGTCAGAACCTTATAAAGATCTGCAACTCCAATGTTTGATGCAGCATTATTCATAATAGCCAAGATATGAATACAACCTAAGTGTCTGTCAACAGATAAATAGCTGAAGGAGAATATATGTATGTATATATATATATATATGCAATAATATATATATAAAATATGCAATAATACAATGAAATACCTATATTCAGTCTTAAAAAAATAAGATCCTGACACCTGCAACAATATTGCTGAAATCAGAGGATATGCTAAATGAAATAAGACAGAGAGAAAGAGAAAAATAATTATCTCACTTATATGTGACATCCAATAAAATAAACAAATTCATAGAAACTGAGAGTACAAAGGTGATTACAAGAGTTAGGGATGGTGGGGGGAATGAAAAGTAGGTCAAAGGGTACAAAGTTATGGTTATATAGGATAAGACTAGAGATCTAATGCATAGCATGAGGACTATAGTTGATAATATTATATTGTAGCCTAAAAAATGTCCATTGTACCATCATCGAATTGTGAATATAGAGTTGTTCAGAGTACTTCTTTAATATCCATTTAATGTCAACGTAATTAATAGTGATGACCTTTCTTTGATTATTGATTTTGATAATTTATGTCTTCTCTCTCTTTTTCTTGGTTAACTGGTTAGAAATTTGCAAGTTTTGTCATTCTTTTTCAAAGAACAAGCCTTTGGTTTTACTGGCTTTTCTATTGTTTCCTAGTTTTTATTTTATGGATTTCTGCTTGAATTTGTAGTAATTTTTTTTTTTTCAGCTCGCTTTAGGTTTTATTTGTTCTTCTTGTAGATTCCTGAGATGGAAGCTTAGGTAATTGATTTTTAAATCCTTTTTACGAATACATCCTTTTTAAATTAGTGGCATTTTTAGAGCAGTTTTAGGTTTACAGAAAAATTGAGCTGAAAATTCAAACGCTTTATATACCCTGTCACCATCACCGTCAACACTAATAATTTTTTCTACTTATGATATCTTTCCTTAGGGTAGTACATTTGTTACAATTAATGAACCAATATTGATACACTATAATTATTACTGAAGTCCATACTTTACAGTAGGGTTCACTCTTGGTGCTGTACATTCTGCGGGTTTTCACAAATGTATAATCACATTTATTCACCATTACAATGTTATACAGAATAGTGTCACTGCGCTAAAAATCCCTCATGTTCCACCTATTCATCCGGCACCCCACCCTTTAACCCCTGGTAATCACTGGTCATTTTACTCTCTTTGTGATTTGCCTTTTCTGGAATGTCATAGAGATGATATCATATAGAATGTGCCCTTTGCAGGTTGGCTTTTTTTCATTCAACAGTGTGTATTTAAGTTACTGCTATGCATTTTGTGTTTCGATAATTCACTTACTTTTATACATAAATAATATTCTATTGTATGAATATACCACAGTTTGTTTATCCATACCCCTATGGAATAACATCTTGCTTGCTTCCAAGTTTTGGCCACTGTAAGTATTCATGTGCAGGTTTATCTATAGGCATGACTTTTCAATCATTCGGGTAAACACCAAAAAACATGATTGTTAGACCATATTATAAGAGTATATTTAGTTTTGTAAAAGGATGCCTAACTGTCTTTAATTGTTGCTGCATTATTTTATATTTCTACTGACAATGAATAAGTGTTTCTGTTGTTCCACATCTTCCAAATGTTGCACCATTTGGTGTTGTCAGTGTTTTAGCTTTTAGCTACTAGGTATGTAGTGGTATCTCATTTTTTCAAATCACAGTCCTCTAGTGACATATTATATGGAACATTTTTATATTTACTTGTTGTCTCTGTATTTTCCTTGATGAGATGTCTCTTTTTAAATTGGGTTGATTTTTTTCTTAATGTTGAGGTTTAAAATTTCTTTG
The DNA here is from genome assembly GCF_029289425.2 of Pan paniscus. Lineage (NCBI taxonomy): Eukaryota > Metazoa > Chordata > Mammalia > Primates > Hominidae > Pan > Pan paniscus. Next base: position 82,318,460 of record NC_073272.2, read on the forward strand.
TATATTTTGAATACCCATCCTTTATCAGATATGATTTTTACAAATATTTTTCCCAGTGTGTATCCTATTGTTGCATTCTCTTAATAGTGCATTTTGAAGAGCAGAAGTTTTTAATCTTAATTAAGTCCAACTTACTAATATTCTCTTTCACATATCGTACTTTTAGAGCTCTATCTAAAAAGTCATTGCTGAGCACAACATCATCTATATCTCTTAATTTTGAAATTAAAGGCTTTCCCACTGAGATCAGGACAAGCCAATGATATCCCCTCTCACCATTCATACTCATAATTGTACTGGAACTCCTAGCTAATTCAATAAGATGAGAGTTTCAACAATAAATCTGATGTACTCTCTAGGTTTTCCAGATGTTCCTTCATGTTGAAGTTGTTCCCCTTTATTTCTAGTTTGCTTTATTTCTAGTTATCATGAAGGAGCGATGTATTTTATCAAATGCTTTCTCTGCATCTATTGATATGATCTTATGATTTTTCTTCTTTAGTTTATTGATGTGATAGATTATATTATTTGATTTCGAATGTTGAACGATATTTGCATACCTGGAATAAATCTCACTTGGTTATTGAGTATAATTCTTTTTATATGTGGTTAAATTTCATTTACTGGTATTTAGTTGAGAATGTTTGCATTCATACTCATAAGAGATATTGATCTGTAGTTTATTTTTCTTGTAATGTCATTGTCTGGTCTAGGTATTCAAGTAATGCTAGCTTCGTTGAATGAGTTAGGAAGTATTCTCTTTGCTCTTTTTGCTTTCTGGAAGATATTGTAGAAAATTAGTGTATATTCTTCCTTAAATATTTATTAGAATTTACCAGTGAATCCATGTGGGTCTAGTGCTTTCTGTTTTAGAAGGTTATTAATTATGGATTTAAATTATTTAATAGATATAGATCTGTTCAGATTATCTTTTTATTTTTGTTTGAATCTTAGTAGATTGCTTCTTTCAAAGAATTGATCCATTTTACCTAGATTATTGAATTTGTGGGCATAGAATTGTTCACAATATTTCTTTATTATGTTTTTTATGATTAGTAGTGATAAACTATCTTTTATTCTTAATATTAGTAATTTGTGTCTCCTCTTTATTAATTAGTCTGGCTAGAAGTTTACAAATTTTATAGATGTTGTCAAAGAACCATCTTTTGTCTTTATTAATTTTAATTCTCTTGATTTCCTATTTTCAGTGTTAGTAATTCTGCTCCAATTTTTAATGGATTTAATGTGTTCTCGTTTTTCTAGTTTTTTTAAATGGAAGCTTAGATTATTGATTTCGGATCTGTCTTATTTTCTATTACATGCATTCAATGGTATAAGTCTTGTTTAAGCCCTTCTTTTACTCATTCTGCAAATTTTAATGTTTCATTTATATTTGTTTTATTGAATATATTTTACAATATCTTTTGAGATGTATTATTTGACCCCTGTGTTACTTAAAAGTGTGTTAACTCTCCAAGTACTTAGGAATTTTCCAGGAATTTTTATCTTATTGGTTTGTAGTTTAATTCTATCATGGTGTGAGAGTCTAGTTTGTGTGATTTCTATTGTTTTATATTTCTTAAGGTGTATTTTGTGTTCTAAAGTATGATTTGTCTTGCTAAACATTCCTCGTGTGCTAGCAAAAATAAGTATTCTGTTTTTTTTCCACTGAAGGATTCCACAAATGTAAATTATATCCAATTGAATGGATGCTGCGCTTGAATTCAATTGTTTCTTACTGATTTTCTGCCTGTTGGATCTGTTAATTACTTAAAAAGGGGTACTGAAGCCTCTAACTAGATTAGTGAATATGTCTATTTCTCCTTTGAGTTATACCACATTTTGCTTCATATATACTGATGCTCCCCTATTAGGTGCATTCACGTTTAGAAGTGTTATGTCTTCTTGTAGAACTGACCTTTCAAATAATTATTTTATACCCCAATTTATCTCTGATAAATTCTCTTATCTGAACAATGCTCTGTTTTAAACCAATATAGCCACTTTCACTCTTTTCTTATTAGGGTTAGCATAGTATGCATCTCTCCATATCTTCACATTTAATCTGCCTGTGCCTTTATATTTTGAGTTTTTATATTTTGAGGTTTTGTACACAACACAGAATTTTATCTTATTTTTATCTACTCTGACAGTCTGTCTCTTAATTGTTGTATTTAGACCATTTACACTTAAAGTGATTCTTATCAATGTATTATAGTCTGTCATATTTCTTACTGTTTTCAATTTTGTGCCTTTGTTTTTTGTTTCTTTTTTTTTGTCTTCTATTCATTTCACTCTTTTCTGGGTAAAATTGAAAATATTATGTGCTTTTATTTTCTCTCCTCTCTTAACAAATAAATCATACTTCCTTTAAAATTACTTTTCTTAGTGGCTGCACTAGAATTTTTAATATCCATTAACAACTAATCCAAGTTATTTTTCAACACTTTAAAGTGAGGCTCAGTATGTGTTTATAAGGTGGAACTTGAATTCAAATAAGATTTGCAAGCCTTAGGGTTTAGTGTTGTTTTTCAATTTGGGTTTTGGACTTTCTTGGGACCCATTACTCCTTTTTCCTTGCCTCTTTTTTTTTTTTTTTTTTTTGAATAGAAATGTCTATCCTATGCTTGTCCCACCATTGTATTTTGGAAGCATGTAAAATAAAAGCATTTTGTTTTAATTTTCCAGGTTCACAGCTAGAGAGAAGCTTGCCTTAGGATGACTTATGCCTTGATTTTCATCTATATCCAATTTACACGAGACTTTAGACTTTGGAGTTGATGATAGAATGAGACTTTTTGAGCTATTGAGACAGGATGTAATATTTTGTACTTGAGAAGAACACACGTTTTGGCGGATCAGGGGATGGAATGCCCTGGTATTACATAAATGTTTGTCCCCTCAAAACCTCATGTTGAAATGTAATTGCCATTTCAACACTATGAAGATGTGGCACCTTTAAGAAGTATTTAGGTCTTGAGGGCATCACACTTATAAGTGGATTAATGCGTTTATTGAGGAAATAAGTTTGACCCCTCTTGTTTTCTCTCTCTCATCCTCTGTTTGCTTTCTGCCATGTGATATCTTTTGCCACGTTATGACAATATGAAGGCCATTGGCAGATGCTGGCACCTTGATTTTACACTTTCCAGCCTCTATAACTTTGAGCCAGTAAATTTCTGTTTATTGTAAATTACTCTGTCTACAGAATTCTGTTATAAAAACACAAAACAAATTAAGACAGGTTTCTATGGAAAAAATGCTGATCAAATTTTGCCCTCCCAAGACTGCCACCCCTAGTTTTTTTTTTTTTTCAACTCTCAAGATAGTCTATGTTTAACCTCCAGTAACTCATCAAGATCACACTTTGTATTAGTCAGGTTTCCATAGAGAGACATAACTAAAAGGATATATATAGACATAACTAAAAGGATTATATATATATATATATCCTATATATATATATATATATATATATATATATATATATAAAGGGGAGTTTGTTAAGTATTAACTTACACGATCACAAGGTCCTGCAATAGGCTGTCTGCAAACTTGTGGAGGAAGGTGAGCCAGTTTGAGTCTGAAAACTGAAGAACTTGGAGTTTGATGTTTGAGGGCAGGAAGCATCCAGCATGGGAGAAAGATGTAGACTGGGAGGCTAGGCCAGTCTGGCCTTTTCACGTTTTTCTGCCTGCTTCATATTCGTTGTCAGCTGATTTGATTGTGCCCATCAGATTAAGGGTGGGTCTGTCTTCCCCAGCCCACTGACTCAAATGTTAATCTCCTTTGGCAACACCCTCACAGACACACCCAGCATCAATACTTTGCATGCTTCAATCCAATCAAGTTGACACAGTATTAACCATCACACTATTTAAGTAATTCTACTTGTTTATGGCTGTAGTGGTTTCTGATTTAGATAAGCCAATTTCAATTTATACATATCTTTCGATGTGCCTCCCTCTCCAAATCTCAAGGTAGTGGTTTTCCCTATGACCTCAGCTGTCTGGTGGTTCAAAATATGTTGTCACTTTTCAGTTTGTCCCACTATTTATTATAAAAACAGAAGTGACAACTTACAAACTTACAAACTCTTCATGTGTCAGAGTTGAAATAGAAGTTAGGTGAAGCATTTCAAAAAACAGAATTTCCATTTCATGTGGTAAAAAATTGTGAGGTTTGCTATTAATGGTTTAATTGTGGTTTATCATGAAAGTAGTTTTAGTAAATAGGGGTGAAACATCCATACATTACTCAGTTTTTCTCTGGTTTCAGAACTAGTGCACCTACAAACATTTTAAGTTTTTTTTTCTAAATACTGAACTAACTAATATCTTAGCAACTAGCCCGTGGCTCATCACATGGCATTTATTGAATATTTTCTATTAAACTATATAAATATTTAATTCAGATTTCCTTTATTTCATAGACATATTTTCATTAACTGTTAGATTGTCTTCAAAAATGTATTTTTGTAACTTGAATTTACCTTCAACTAACTCACCCCACGAAAAGTTGAAAATGCCCCCTTTATATAAATCTTATGTTTTACATAAATTCCAGATATAAGTTTAGTATTAATCAGTTTACATGCATTTAACAGAACAGAGTTTTTCAATGGCCCAAAAATCATAAGAATGATGAAAAAGCGGAGGGGTGGAATTAACCAAGATGGTTTCCTAATTTTAAAATATTTTTGAAGGCTAGTGATGTCTACATCCTATTCCACCATGGATGATTTTTTGGAGCCCACTTGTAGCTAGATTGACAGAGGTACTTTCACTTATTATTTTTTTTAATAATTGGTCAGTAAAGAAACCCTGTTATGCTTAGTGGTTGTTCACCTTAATGTCTTAAGCTGGGATATTGGTAATTTCTCCTCCAGAATGTGTCTGAATAAGTCTATTAATGACTTTGTCACTTTTATGTATAAATCATACAAAAATATTGAAGACATATGCAGAGCCAAATGATTGAGAATGCATCTCATTGCAGATTTCAACATAGCACAGATATTTCTGTTTATCACAATCCTTATTATAAAATGACTTTATGCAAAAACTCTAGAAGAGACTATTTAGAAATGCAAATTTATGGAATAAAAAGGCAACAAAAAGTGTAGCAATAATCATAACAAGTATATTTCCCATTATCAGATTTTAAAAACCAAAAATATATAAAAATGTATTATATATAATGTGGATTCCTGATCTTTTTTCCATACTCTCTCCCCCCCTGCTTTTCTTCCCTCTAAGATAAAGAACCTGTATTCGTAGTTGGTGGAGGTTGCAAGGACATCTTCATTATTAAAGTATATACAGGCCGTCAGCCCTTTGTTCTCAATTCTGTAACCAAAAATACTCTGAAAACAAAAATTTGGATTTTCTTTGTTTTAATAAGTGTGAATAAAAAATTGATTTGGTAGCAAAATCTAACATAAGTTGTCATTAATTTTTATTAAATATATTAATGAGCTTGGATAAATATTTATGCATTTTGATTATAGAATTTTGCAACAGATCTCAGTGGAGAAGTTAAGTAATATACAATATATACTCTGTAAAGTTTTAAAAATCCAACAATAATCTACATTTTAAATCTTTCTGACCCTAAGCATTTTTTATTGTATTTTGTGAAAATTTTGATGTAATAATAGTCCTTTCCTTATGCTTTTAGAATTCATTTGAAATGGATGAGGTATTTCTTTAGTTTTTATGATATTTAGACATTAGATTAAATTGTATTCAATTTACGTGTTGTCTTAGAATTTGGCAAAGTTTGAAACCTTATTAAAATAAGTACCTATATTTTCTACTGACCTAAAAACTTGCCTCTTAGAATATTTTTACCTAGATAGAACTTCCTTCACTTTAACATGAACCCTATTTGAAACTTTTGGCTCCTAAATTGCTTCTCATCTGAAACAATATCCTACCCAGAACACAAAGTATTTTACATGAAATACAGCATAGCCCACTCTGCAGCCATTACGACTGAGGCTGCAAAGATAGATCAGGAGACCAAACTTTCCTCTAATCATTTACCAATTTTATGAAAATCAGCTGTGCTTATACATCTTGTACTTGAGTTATCAGTATATACATAATTAGTAACTGTTTGATGCTGGAAAACTTATTTACATTAACTCTCAGAAGGAAATGATATTATTGCAGTATGATTTTCTGAGACACGAACTGACAACATTTTGCCATAAGAATTAGGCAATGTTTTCTCAATGACAATTATCACCGCAATTAATGATACTAACATGCCTTAAATGAATTTATTACTATGGCAATGTCAAAGTGACTTAAGGAAACACAATAAATTTTCTGTTCTAGAATCACCATAAAATCTACTCTTTTAAAATTATATTTTGTCTTTAATAATTTTTAAGTCATATTTAAGCAAGAAGTTGTTTTGAACATAATGTAAGTACACTAATAAAAAGCATTTGCATAAGTGTTGTGTACAGGGGGGATGTGATGGGAAACATAAGTAACACTGTCTTTTGCATTTTTAAAATTCAATAATTATATTCCAAGCATTTATGAACACTAATATTTACAAATAGATGAACTTCAACAGAAGACTCAATCATGAGGAAGAATTAGCAAATTTAAGACAGGTTATTTGAAATTAGCCAATGACAGGAACGAAAAGCAATAAAGATGAAAACAACTCAAGTAAAGATAAGGGGCCCCTGGGAAACCATCAAGCAAATATGATGAGTCCAAAAGGAAGAAAAAGGAGCAGACAAATTATTTAAAGAAATAATGACTGAAAACATGAAAATCTTTAAAGTGATATAGACATTTATATTAATGGAGCTCAGCAGATCTCAAGTAAAAACAATTTAAAGAAGAATAACCTGAAACATTTTAAAATAAAATTATCAAAAGTTGAAGACAAAGAGGTACTCTTCAAAGCATCAAGGGAAAAGTGATTTATCACTTATAAGTGAACTCCCATAAGGCTATCAGCAGACTTCTCAGCAGAAACTTTGCAGGCCAGGAGGAAGTGGAAAAATATTTTTAAAATGCTAAATAAAGGAAAAATCCAACCGAGAATACCATACCTGACATATCAGTACTTCAGAAACTAAGGAGACAAACAAAACGTGACAGAGTTTATTATCACTATATACACCTTCCTTACAATAAATGCTATAGTCATTGAAATTGAAACAGAAGCACATTAAGTAACAAAATGAAAACATATAAAATTATAAAACCCACCCTTAAAAGTAAATGTATGGTCAAATTCAGAATACCCTAATACTCTAATGGTGTTGTGTAAATCACTTTTAACTCTAATATGAAAGTGAAAGGACAGGCCAGGCGTGGTGACTCACCCCTGTAATCCCAGCACTTTGGGAGGCCAAGGTGGGTGGATCACTAGGTCAGGTGTTCGAGACCAGCCTGGCCAATATGGTGAAACCCCGTCTCTACTAAAAATACAAAAATTAGTCGGGCATAGTAGTGGGCGCCTTAATTCCAGCTACTAGGGAGGCTGAGGCAGGAGAATTGCTTGAACCTGGGAGGCAGAGGTTGCAGTGAGCCAAGATCACACTGCTGCACTCCAGTCTGGGTAACAGAGTGAGACTCCATCTCAAAAAAAAAAAGAAAAAAAGTAAAAGGGCAACAACATTAAAATTAACTGTAACTATAATATTGTGTTAATGGAAACACAATATAAAATTATGTAAAGTGTGAAATCAATAGCATAAAATGCTTTGGCGAGAAATACAAATGTAGAATTTTGTACATAATTGAAGTTAAATTGTTATGAACTTAAATTCACTGCTATAAGTTGTTTTATTTCTTTTTTATTACTTTTTTTAAGCCTGTTTATTTTTCTATTTCAACAGCTTTTGGGGTACAAGTCATTTTTGGTTACATGAATGAATTATATAGTGGTGAATTCTGAGACTTTTAGTGCACTTATCACCAGAGTAGTGTATATTGTACCTAAATTGCATTTTTAAAATCTCTGGCCTCCCTCTCACTCTACCTCTTCTGAGTCTCTAAAGCCCATTGTATCACTCTGTATGCTTCTGTGTACTCATAGCTTAGCTCTCACTTATAAGAGAACAGATGAATTTTGGTTTCCCACTCCTGTGTTACTTCACTTAGAATAATGGCCTCCAGCTCTATCCAAGTTGCTGCAAAAGACATTATTTTGTTCCTTTTAATGGCTGATTAGTATTTCATGTTGTATATATACCACATTTTTTATCCACTAATTAATTAATGGGTATATAGGTTGATTCCACATCTTTGCAACTGTGAATTGTGCTGCTACCAACATACCTGTGCAATTGTCTTCTTCATGTAATGACTTCTTTCCTTTGGGTAGATACTCAGTAGTGAGATTGATGGATCAAATTGTACACTTACTTTTAGCTCTTTAAGGAATTTCCATACTGTTTTCTATAGAGGATGTACTAATTTACATTTCCACCAGCAGTGTATCAGCATTGTCTGTTACCCACAGCCACAACAACATCTTTTATTTGATTTTACTTTTTTACTTTTTAATAATGGCTCTTGAAGGAGTAAGGTGGCATCACATTTTGGTTTTAATTTGTACTTCCCTGGTGATTAGTGATGTTGACTATTTATTCATAGGTTTTTTGGCCATTTGTATATGTTCTTTTGAGAAATGTCTACTCATATCCTTTGCCCACTTTTTAATGGGATTATTTGGTTTTATCTTCCTAATTTGTTGTGGTTGCTTATAGATTTTGGATACTAATCTTTTATTGGATGCATAGTTTGTAAATATTTTCTTCCATTCTGTGGGTTGTCTGTTTACTCTGTTAATTATACCTATTATTGTGCAGAAGCTTTTTAGTTTAATTAGGTCCCATTTATTTATTTTTGTTTTTGACACATTTGTTTTTGAGGTCTTAGTCATGAATTCTGTGCCTAAGTCAATGTCTAGAAATTTTTTTTCAATATTGTCTTCTAGAATTTTTATGATTTGAGATTATATTTAAGCCTTGGATTCATTTGAGTTGACTTTTGCATATGGTGAGAGATAGGGATCCAGTTTCATTCTTCTAGCTGTGGCTTGCCAGTTTTCCCAGGACCATTTATTAAATAGAGCGACCATTCCCCAATTTATGTTTTTGTATGCTTTGTTGAAAATCGGTTGGCTGTATGTATTTGACTTTATTTCTAGGTTCTCTATTCTATTTTATTGGTCTGTGTGCCTACTTTTATACCAGTACCATGCTATAGCGGTAATTATAGCCTTGTAGTAAAATTTAAATTCTGGTAAAGTGCTGTTGGATTCAGTTAGCTAATTTTTTTTTGTGGATTTTTGCATAAATGTTCATCAGAGAAATCTATTTGTAGTTTTGTGGTGTTGTAGTTTTGTCCTTTCCTGACTTTGGTATCAGTGTGATACTAGCGTCATGGAATGATTTAGGAAGAATTTCTTCTTTCTCAATTTTTCGGAGTAGTTTTAGAAGGATTAGTGCCAATTCATTTTTGAATATCTGGTAGAATTCAGCTGTTCATCCATCTGGTCCTGGAATTCTTTTTCTTGGCAATTTTTAATTCACTGATTTAATTTTGCTGCTTGTTATTGATCTGTTCAAGATTTCTGTATCTTCCTAATTTAATCTAGGAGGATTGTATGTTACTAGGAATTTGTCCATTTTGTCTAGGTTTTCTAGTTTGCGCACATAAAGATTTTCATAGTGTTCTCGAATGATATTTTGTATTTCTGTGGTGTAGGTTGTAATGTCTCCATTTTTATTTCTAATTGAGCTTATCTGGGTCTTCACTCTTCTTTTTGGATTAATATAGCTAATGGCCTATCACTTTTATTCATTTTTTTTTTCTATTAGGCTCGTGCAAAAGTAATTGCAAAAGTCATTGTAGTTTTTGCCATTACTCTTAAAAGTAAACGTTTTTGCTTACTCTTAAAAGTAAAAATTTTTGCCATTACTCTTAAACAATATTTTTAAAATTAAGTTTTAAAGATTTTTTTTTGAATTTCATGTTTTTCTGCTCTGATTTTATTATTTATTTTCTTCTTCTAGCTTCAGGTTTAGTTTGTTCTTGTTTTTTCAGTTCCTTGAAGTGTGACATTAGGTTGCCAATTTGTGTTCTTTCAGACTTTTTGATGCAGGTGATTAGTGCTATAAGTTTTCCTCTTAGGACTGCTTTTGCTGTGTTGCAGCAGTTTTGATAACTTGTCTCATTATTATCATCCAATTCAAAGAACTTTAAAATTTTCATCGTAATTTCATTGTTAACCAGGATATAATTTAGCAGATCATTTAATTTCCCTTTTTTTTAAATCATTTTGAGGGTTCCTTTAGAAGTTGATTTTTAGTTTGTTTTCACTCTTTTCTGGAATGATACTTGTGATTTCAATATTTTGAAATTTATTGAGATTTGTTTTGTGGCCTATCATATGGTCTATCATGGAGAATATTCCATGTACTGATGAGAAGAATGTATATTTCACAGATCTTGGTTAGAATGTTCTGTAAATATCAATTAAGTTTATTTATTCTAGCATGTCGTGTATGTTCATTGTTTCTTTGTTGAGTTTCAGTCGTGACGATCTATCTGGTGCTGTCAGTGGTGTATTGATGTCTCCCACTATTATTGTTTTGCTGTCTATCTCATTTCTTAGGTTTAGTATTAATTGTTTTATGAATCTAGGACCTCTAGCATTTGGTGGACATAAATTTAAGATTGTAATGTCTTCTTGTTGAATTGATTCCTTTATCATTATATAGTGAGCATCTTAGTCTTTTTTATTTACTGTTGTTGCTTTGAAGTATATTTTGCATAAGAATAATTTCTCCTGCTAGCTTTTGGTTTCCATTATTGTGGAATATCTTTTTTCACCCTTTTAACTTGAGTTAACATGAATCTTTCTATATTACATGGTCTCTTGAAGACAGCAGATATTTCGTTGATGGTTTTATTTTTTTTTAAATCTACTCTGCCATTCCATATCTTTTAAGTGGAACATTTAGGCCATTTATATTTAATGTTAATATTGAGACATGAGGTACTCTTCTCTTCATCATGTTAATTGTAACCTAGATTTTTTTTTCTAACTGTGTTATTGTTTTATAGGCTTTGTGAGATTTAAGCTTTCAAGAAGTTTTAATTTGGTGCATATCAAGCTTTTGTTTAAGGGCTTAGAACTCCTTTTAGCATTTCCTGTAGTGCTGGTTTGGTTGTGACAAATGCCTTCAGCATTTGTTTGTCTGAAAATGACTATATTTCTCCTTCATTTATGAAACAATTTTGTAATATACAAAATTATTAGCTGATATTTTCTCTGTTTAAGGAGGTTGAAGATAGGACTCCAATCCCTTCTGGCTTGTAAAGTTTCTTCTGAGAAGCCTGCTGTGAGTCTGATAGGATTTTCCTTGTAGGTTACCTGATGCTTTTGTCTCACTGCTCTTAGAATTCTTTCCTTCATGTTGACTTTAGATAGCCTGATGATTATATGTTTTGGTGAAATTTCTTTTTGCAATACATTTCCCAGGAGTTCTTTGAGCTTCTTGGATTTGGATATGTAGATCTTGAGCCCGGATAGAAAAGATATCAATTATTCCCTCAAATAAGTGTTCCAGACTTATTATTTTCTCTTCTTCAGGAATGCCAATTTTTCTTAGATTTGGCTGCTTTGCACAATCCCATATTGCTTAGATAGCTTGTCTATTTCTTTTGATATTTCTTTATTTTTGTCTGATTTGGTTAATTTAAATGACTTGTCTTCAAACTCTAAAATTATTTCTTCTACTTGTTCTAGCCCATTGTTAGAACTTTCCACTCAATTTTCTAATTCTTTCGGTATGTCTTTCATATCCATAAGTTCTCATTGTTTTTTCTTGATCTTATCTCTCTAGAAACTTTTTCGTTCATATTCTGAACTGCTTTTTAAAATTTCTTTGTGATGGTTTTTATCTTTCTCTGGTATCTACTTGAGTCGCTTAATAATCAAACTTCTGAATCTCTTATCAGTATTTCACAGTTTTATTCTGGGTTTGGGTCCATTGCTGGAGAGCCAGTGTGATCTTTTGGGGTGGTATAGCACCCTGTTTTGTCACATTACCAAAGTTATTTTCTGCTTTCTTCTCATTTGGATAGACTATTTCTTCTAATTATTTTTTAATTTATGTTTGATTTGACTGTTTCTTTTGTGTGTTTGATTTTAATTTTTTTATTTCCTCCTTAAAAATTATACTTTAATGCCTGTAGTTAATTTTACCCTAATTTGGTTCTTGGTGCTTTCAGTGGTGAAGACTCTGTAAGAGTTCCTTGCTTATTGAGAGTTTTTGTATAATGGCTTTCTCACATACTGGTTGTAGTGTCAATGCGCTTGGTGTATGAACAAGTTCACTATTTCCTACGGAATTTGAATTATAGAGATACCTTAAAGCTTAACTCATTCCCCTGTGGTGTGCACTTTTTAAATTTATTCATTTACTCCCAGTATTTACTGGTTTGATAGTTTAGGCTTAAGGACAGTAGGGGTGGTGTCCCCATATAGAAACTGGTTGTGGCTTAGCATGTGGGTAAATGAAGTCTTAGACCTGAAAGAGTGGCTGGAGGAACTCTCAGGGAGTTGCACCAGGTCTTATCATGGAAAAGCTCTGGAGCCAGCTCAGCACCTTTGCCAGCTCAGCAGGAAATGTATTCATCTCTCAGACATGCTCCTGTCACAATGCTATGACTATTCTAATTAGACAAGCACCTCTTTTCATCTATAGGAATGTTCTACGTAGAGAGGAATTGTGACTCTGTATCTATCTCATGCAAACCTGAAACAGGAAGGTGCTTCTTCTTTGAGGATGTAGTCATCCTGATGTGTTCCAGAAAGTCTGTTTATATTTGCACCCATGTCACACTCCCATGGGAGAAGCCACAACTGTGCTTATTTTGGTGGATAAGTAGGGAAATACTTCCTCTTTTCCAAGACCCTTCACATACACCAGGGCTGTTTGATGGCTGGAAGATAACTGAAGACATTCCTTGGTGAGCTTAGCACTTAAACTGTGCCTCTGCTGAAGGAGGCTTTCCTCAAGTGGTAGGATCTGGTGCTCAGGGCCTCTCATCTGGTTCCTTTTGTCCCACAGGGTGTTCCCTTAATGTGGTACACTCCCTCTTTCTTTAAGAGTGGGAGTCTGTGAGAGCTAGGCAACTGTGATTGTTGTTGCTCCTCTGTGTCTAGCTGCCCATTGAAGGTGCCACAATCCAGGCTGATGTTGGGCAATTTCTGAAAATGATCTGGTGATGTGAGCTGTCCTCAAGTTTCCCAGCAGTGGGTAGCAACACAAACTCTAATGGGGGTGGCAAGGGAGTGATATAGACTCTGTGAAATCTTTTGGTTATTGATAGCTTTATTGTGTTGGCTTTCTTGAATGCCAGTGTTAGTAATAATGAGCTGGTCACATGAACAGACTCAAGACCTCCTGGTTAGCCAGATTCACACAGGCCGTTGTGTAGCTGAGATCGCATAGTCATTTTTTCCTTCCTGGGTACAGTATTATTCTACTAGGAGATACTGTAACGGACCATGGTGGTTGGCTTTTAGCTAGGATGTGGCACTTGCAAAAGAGTGTGAGCTGAATTAGCAGTGGGATTTTGTTTGCCTTATGCTGCCTGTAGGGCGTACTCTGGTTTCTCAGGCAATGGTAGGTCTGTGTAGCTCCCAAGAGATTCTGTTCCCTGTGTTAAGCTATCAGAGTGGGGCTCAGTAGGGTAGGTTTGCCTTCTGTATCACCATGTGCAGAGCAGCCTCTGTGGGTGTTGGAGGATGGAAGCAGGTCTCAGGCCACCAGGTTGATGTTCCAGAGAGGAGCATTGATGCCTCTGCTGTGCAGAAGAGTTTGTGCAGGGAGTGGGGGTACCAGGTGGTGGTAAGCCTCACAGTTTCCATGCACTTGGAAAGGAAGATCTATTCCCACAGTGTTCCACTGGCAGCAGAAAACTGAGTTCCAGTCAGCTTGTAATCAGATCTCATCACTGCCTGGAGTCATGAGCTATTCCCATGAAGACTGCAACCTCAGCTTTCAAGCTATACTTCTCCCTGTCCACTGCAAAGCCAGGCACCCGGCTCCTGCACCTGAAGCTCCTGCACCCATGGATCCTGCTTTTACAACTCCTGTATTCATAACTCCTGTACTCACAGCCCTCTTTTCACTCCCTTGTGCCCTAGCCCTGCCCAAGAGACTTCATCCCTACCTGAGGTTATATTGTGAAACCCCACTGAGAGCTTCTTTCAACCTCTGACCAGTGCCTAAACTTTTTGGCTTTCCTAGAGAGAGTCTCCCATGAGGAAGAGTAATAAATTGTTGCCCTCAGTCCACATTGGAATCTGGGAGTGCATGTAAGGGTCTTCACACTGCTGTTCCTACTTTTATATTCCATGACCTTCCCCAAGCCCATTACTGAGTTGAGTGGGATTACGGCCTTTCCCTGTGTCCAGGATATTCTGGTTCCACAGTGAGGGTGTATATCCCGGGGGCAAACTCTCCCCCTCTCACAACTGGGGGACTTTGCCTGACTCATAGTGTATGCTGCCTCCCCCTGCTTCCTTCAAAGAGTCCATAGGTTCCTTCTGTTTTTTTGGTTGAGTCACTGTGTTACTTCTTTAAAAAAGTGTACAATGTGAACCTACACACAGTATTTTGTCCTTCCAATTAGGAGAGATAATGCTAGCAATGCCTCTAATTTGCTATATTGGAAAAAAAAAACTATAAAATGTTTTATGTAAGCCGCATGGTATACACAAATTTAAAACTTATAGTAAATACACAAAAAGTAAAGGCAAATGAATCAAATAATACCACTACAAAAAACCAACAAATCAAAAAAAAAAGACAGCAAGACATAAGCAAACAAAAAAATGCAAAACAGTCAAAAAACAATGAACAAAATGGAAATAGTATGCTCTTGCCTATAAATAATTACTTTAAATATAAATTAATTAAAATTTTTACCAGAAGACACAGAGTGCTTGAGCAGATTTTTTAAAAAGATCCAATAAAATAATACCATAAGAGACTCAGATTAGCCTTAAGGACACACATAAAGTAAAAGAATTGGAAAATCATAACATGAAAATGGTAACCCAAAGGGAGCAGGTGACTATTTATATCAGAAAAATAAAAAATTTAGGCAAAATATTTTACAGAAGAGAAAAAAGTCACTATATAATGATAAATTGGTTAATCCACCAAGAAGATAAAATAGTTGTAAATCTATATTCACCCAATATTGAGGCAGGGAAATATATGAAACAAATTTTAACAGAAATGAAGAAAGAAATAGACATCAATAAAATTATGATAGGGGATTTTAATACATTGCTAACAAAAATGGTTAAATCATTCAGACAAAATCAATAAGCAAAAGAAAAACTTGACAAAACACTATAGCAAAAGAATACATATCTTTTTCTCAGTGCACACACAACATTGTTCAGTATGGGTCATATGTTTGGCCACATAACAAGTCTTGACAAATTAAAGATTGATATCTTATCAAACATATTTTCAAACAACAATGGCATAAAACTAGAAAAAGAAATTCTGGAAAATTCACCAATATATGAAAATTAAACTACACTCTACTAAACAATTAATGGGTAAAAACAAAATCAAACTGAAAACAAAAAAGTTTCTTGAGACAAATAATAGTTTTTTTTTAAAATACTGTGTATGGTATTAAGCAGAAGCATTACAAAGAAAGAAGTTTATTATAATAAATACCTATATTTTTAAAAACTCAACATAAAAAATTTTTACACATCAAGGAGAAGTAACAAACCAAGAAAAAAACAAAATAAAAAAGAACGAAACCCCAATTTTGCAAGAGAGAGAAAAAAATATTAGAGAAGAAACAAATAAAATTGAGACTAGAAAGATAATTTAAAAAATTGACAAAACTGAGGCTTGATTATTTGACAAAATAAAAAATGTTCAAAAAGCCTTTAACTAGATTAACCAAGTAAAATGAGAGGAACCTCAAATTAATAAAATTATAAATAAAAGTGGATACAATACAAATGATACCACAGAAGTACATAGGGTCATAAAAGACTACTATGAGCAAATACATGGCAAAAAATTGAAAAAGAAAGAATGAATTAATAAATGTTTAGAAACACACAACTGAAGCATCTGAAATATGAAGAAACAGAAAATCTGTATAGAACAGTAATGAGAAAGAAGATTGAATCAATGAACAAAAATATTCCATCCAAGAAAAGCCCAGGGCCTGCTGGTTTCATGGCAGAAATCTACCAAACTTTTAAGGAAAAACTAGTACAAATAATTCTCAAGCTCTTTCAAATATTGGAGACAAGTAAATGCTTCCAAACTCAATGAAGGCAGCATTAGCCTTATACTAATCCAGATTATAATGGTATAATAAAATAAAGGTACAGTTTAATATTCCTGATGAGCATAGATATAAAATTCTTTACAAAAAACCGGCAAACCAAATTTAACAGCACAAAAATAAGATCATATACTCTGGCCAACTTAGATATATCTCTGAGATTAAGGGATATTTAAAGATACGCAATTCAATATTAATAAGGAGCCAAATTAATAGAATGAATAATAAAATGTATATGATTATCTCCATAAATGCAGAAAAAAAAACAAATGGCACAATTCAAAATCTTTCATGATAAAAGCTTTCAACAAGTTACTTATAAGAAGAATGTAACTCAATAAAATAAAGGCCATATATAAAAATCACACAGCTAATTCATAACCAATCATTAAAAGGCAAAAGCTTTTTCTGTATCATCAGGAATAAGACAAGAATGTTCGTTATAACCACTTTTATTTGACGTACTGCTAGAAGTTTTGGTGCTAATAGGCAAGAATAAATAAATAAAAGGCATCCGAATCAGAAAAAGGAAGTACTTTTTTCTATTTCCAGATGACATTGTTTCATATAGTAGATGCATATGATACTCTCTTCTTCCATGTAAAAGAGCAAACAGAGCAAGTCAGTAAACACACTTTGATTAGATCATCTAAGAAAGAGCACTAAAATTCAACAGAGGATGGAAAGCAATAAAAGCAAGGAAGAAAAGGAAATCAAGGCAGCTTGCTGAGTTAGAATTGGCTGACAATTTAGAGAGCTATCTAAAGCAGAAAAAAGGTAAGTGAGAGTGGTCCATATTCCCACCACAGACTCCTACCTTCTGAGCCTTAAGAGAGCTCCTAGAACCCTGCAGGTCCTGAGACTAACATAGCAAGCTGCCTGGAGATCATGTGAAGGCAATGTTACAGAAAAATTGCTCACACAGAATACCATCTACTGCTGAGCCTTAAGCAGCTATAGAATAGTGTAATTTGAGAGCCCAGCCCCCACCAGATTACTCCTGGCAGTGGAAAATGAAGAAATTTCTTTTGATACAATGCAGAAAGAACTTTAAGTTGGAGATGATGATGTTGAAGCATTTGCTACTGACACAGTAAGAACTAAAATAGTCTACTGAAAAATTGATCAGAAAAAAGTAGTTGTCAGTCATGGCATACATCGGACATTTGGAAAACAGCAGTGGCAGCAACTGTATGACACCCTTAATGCCTGGAAACAAACTCTGAACAAATTGAAAAACGGCCTTTTGAGTCTTTCTGATACCTGAGTTTTTATGCTTATAATTTTTGTTCTTTTTGGGAAAAAATAATCCCTAAATCATAGTAAAACATTATAAACTAAAAAAAAAAAAAAAAAGAGAAATCCTTAGCAATAAATGCCTCCATCAAAAAGCTAAAAACATTTAATATAAAAATCTAATTTGCACATCAAAATACTAGAAGAGCAAGAACAAACCAATCACAAATATGTAGAAGGAAACATGTAACAAAGATCAGGATAGTACTAAAAAAATGGAGACTTTAACAATAAAAAAATCAATAATATGAGAATTTGAAGTTTTGAAAAATTAAACTTAACAAACCACTTACTAAACTAATCAAGAAATGTAAGAAGACCCAACTAAATGAACCAGAAGCTAAAAAGGAGAATTGCAACTGATGACAGAGAAATGCAAAAGATTATTAGAGACTATGATGAACAACAATAATACATCAACAAACTAGAGTACCTTAAGAAAATGGATATGTTTCTGGACATTTAAAAACTATCAATACTGAATTCGGAAGAAATATAAAATCTGAACAGAACAATAACGAATAATGAAATTGACTCAATAAAAAAATCTTCCAACAAACAAAAGTTTAGGACTGAATGGCTTCACTGCCAATTTACCAAGATTTAAAAGAAATATGAATAGTTATCAAAATATTTGAAAAAGTTTAAGAGATGAAAAATTTCCATAACTCATTCTGTCAGGACAGCATTATTCTGACACTGAATTTATGCAAAAACTGAACAAAAAAAAAGGAAACTACAGGTCAATATTCCTGATAAATATAGATAAGAAAGTTCTCAATAAAATGGCAGCAAATCAAACAACTGCACATCAAAAATTTATACATCATGATCCAGTCGGATGCATCCCAGGTATTCAAGGGTGGTTCAATATATGCAAATCAGTACATGTGATATGTCACATCTAGAGAATGAAAAAGAAAAACCACATCATTATTTTAATAAATGCAGAAAAAAATGTTAAAATTGAACATCTTTTTCTGATAAAAACTCAATAAATTATGACTAAAGGGAATATATAACAACATAATAAAAGCCATATATGACAAGCCCACAAAAATAGCATAATGAATGGGTAAAAGCTGAAATTCTTTCTTTTAAAAACTGGAACAAGACAAGAATGCCCACTATCAAGACAAGAATGCTCATTATCAGCACTCCTATAAAACATAGTATTTTAAGTTTAGCCAGAGCAATCAGGCAAGTGGAGGAAATGACAGACATCCAAATTAGAAAACAGGAAGTCAAATTTTTCTTTTTGCTGATAATATGATCTTATATCTACAAATATCTGAAGATTGCAACAGAAAACTCAATTATCTGATAAATAAATTCAGTAAATTTCTGGATATACCATTAACATAGAAAATTATTTAATATTTCCATGCATCAATAGTGGACCATCTAAAAAGAAAACAAGAAGGCAATCCCACTTAAAACAGCTACATGATAACTGAGATATCCAGGAATAAACTTAACCAAGAAGGTGAAAGATCTTTTTAAGAAAAAAATTACTAAACATTGAACAAGAAAATTGAAGATGACACAAACAAATAGAAATATACCCTTTGCTCATGTATCAGAACAATTAATACCATTAAAATGACTACACAGCCTGAAACGGTTTGGCTCTGTGTCCCCACCCAAATCTCATGTTGAATTGTAATTCTTAGTGTTGGAGGAGGGGACTTGTGGGATGTGATTGAATCATGGGGACGGATTTCTTCCTTGCTTTTCTTGTGATAATGAGTGAGTGAACAAAGAAATTGAAGATGACACAGACAAATAGAAATACGCCCTTTGCTCATGTATCAGAACAATTAATACCATTAAAATGACCACACAGTCTGATATGGCTTGGCTCTGTGTACCCACCCAAATCTCTAGTTGAATTATAATTCTTAGTGTTGGAGGAGGGGCCTTGGGGGAGGTGATTGAATCATGGAGACGGATTTCCTCCTTTCTTTTCTTGTGATAGTGAGTGAGTTCTCATGAGTTCTGGTTGTTTAAAAGTGTGTAGCACTTCCTCTTTTGTTCTCTCTTTCTCCTTCTCTGGCCATGTAAGACATGCCAGCTTCCCTTTCGCTCCTTCTCCTTCCAATATGATTGTAAGTTTCCTGAGATTTTTCCAGTTATGTTTCTTGTACAAGCTACAGAACTGTGAGTCAATTAAACCTCTTTTCTTTATAAATTACTCAGTCTCAGGTAGTTCCTTATAGCAATGTGAAAACAAACTAATGCACAGCCCAAAGTGAACTACAAATTTAGTGTAGTTTTACACTAAATTATTACACGAATTTTTACTATTACAATGCCAACATCATTTTTCAGAGATATAGCTCAAATAATTATACAATTTGTATAACACCAAAAAAATAACCTAAGTAGAAAAACAATTATGAGCAATAAATAAAGCTGGAGGTATCACAATATTTGTATTCAAAATATATTACAAGACCATAGGAAAAAAACAGCACTATATTGTTATAAAAACAAACACAGAGACCAATGAAACAGAATAGAGAATAAGAAATAAGTCCATCCATTTACAGAAAACTGAGATTTAACAATTGGGCCAAAAGCTTACACTAGAGAGGGCCATCTTCTTCAATTCATGGTGCTCAGGAAACTGGATATCCATATGTAAAAATGGAACTTGACTTTATTTCTCATCATAACAAAAAAGTCTGCTCAAGCGGATTAAACACTTTAGTATAAAAACTGAAACTATAAACTACTAGAAGAGGGTGGAGAGATGGAATGGGGTGGGTTAAAAAACTACTTATTGAGTATTATGCTCACTACTTGGGTGATGGGAGTCATACTCCAAACCTCAGCGTCACTCAAATATTTTCATGTAGCAAATCTGCACATGTACTCCCTGTTCCTAAAATAAAAGTCAAATTAAAAGAAAAACATTAGAAGTACTAGAATAAAACATAGGGTAAGCACTCCAAAGCATTGGTCTAGGCAAAGATTTTACATGTAAGACCTCAAACGTACAGACAACACAATTAAAAACAGGCAAATGGGGCTACCACCTCAAACTTGCTGCAGGCATCTTACTGAGAAGAGGCTAGACTATACTCCACATGAGGCACCTGACCTACTCAGGTGCCTCAGGCAGGCAGGGCCCCCTGGTTTGGGCTAACAGCACAGCTGCCCAACCCTGGCTGATTATTCTTCTCAGCCATAACTCTGCATTTATTTTGGGTAGAGAACCTACAGACAACTGACAGACCCTCTGTCACTGCCAAAGCTGTGGTACCCATGATTCCTATTCCTGGGCCAGTGGGGAGGACAAAAAATTTGATTTCAGCACATTGCAGTCACCCTATGGAGAAGTGGCCAGGCTGCCTTCCCTGTGAGTAGCCTCCTCCCAGCACTTCACCAGGCAGGGCCTCCCGGCTTGGGCCCACAGCACAGTGGTCTCAATTCTGGTTCATCATTTCAATTTAGTAGCCCTGTATTTCTCTGGAAATACCTAATAAAAGAAATGTAGGTGCAGTACCAGTGATTGAAGGAGTCTTCTCCAAGGTTCAGGGGTAGACCTGGAGAAGGATCATCTTTCTTCTCCACCCCACAACACAGCATGCCTGCAAATGTGAGGAAATAGGATGGAGCCAAGTGGCTGAGTTAGAGCCTATCTACCAAGAATTACTTTTACACACCATCTACTGGATTGCACACCAACTATAACAACAAAAATGCTTTGCTTATATACCCTCCTATGAATAAAAGAGGAATAATTCTGCCACAAAGAGCCTTCACAGAGCCTTGGTCCTCTGAAAATATCTAAAAATAAAACCAAGTGACTATGTCCAACTTACGCTACACTTAAAGGAACACCAGCCCACCAAATGAGAAAGAATCAGTACAAGAATGCTGAAAATGAAGAAATCCAGGGTCCCCTTACCTCCAAATGCATCCAGTAGCTCCCCAGCAATGGCCTTTATCCAGTCAGGAATGACTGAAATGACAGACATACAATTAAGAATCTGGATAGCAAGGAAGCTAATCTGATCCAAGAGAAAGCTGAAACCCAGTCCAAGGAATCCAAGGAAACCCATAAAATTATCTAAGAGCTCATAGGCAAAATGGCCATTTTAAGAAAAAAAAAACTGAGTTTTTAGGACAAAACAATTTTAAAAAATCTCATAATATAATCAGAATTATTAAGAATAGAAGAGACCAAGCTGAGAAAAAAATCTCTGAGCTTGAAGACCAGTTCTTTGAATCAACAGTCAGACCAAAATAATAAAAGAATTTTATAAAATAGCGAAACATCTGAGAAATATGAGGTTATGTAAAGAGACCAAATCTATGACTCATCAACATTCCTGAGAGAGAAGCAGAGAGAATAAACAATTAAGAAAATATATTTGAGTATAACATCAATGAAAATTTATCTAATCTCACTAGAGAAATTAAAGTGAAAATCCAAAACATAAGGAGACCCCTGGCTAGGTACTCAACAAAACGACTATCCCAACCACACATAATCATCAGATCCATCAATATGCACAAAGAAGGAAACACATTAAAGGCAGCTAGAGAGAAAGATCAAGTCATATACAGAAAGAACCTCATAAGGCTAGCAGCAGATCTCTCAGGATAAACCTCACAAGCTAGAAGAGACTGGGGGCCTATTTTCAGCATCCTTAAAGAAAAAGAATTCTGTCCAAGAATTTCATATTTCACCAAACTAAGCTTCAAATGTGAAGAAGAAATAAAATGTTTCTCAGACATGAGAATGAGGGAATTCATTTCAATTAAGCTAGACTTATAAAAGATCCTTAAAGGAGTGCTAGATGTGGAATAAAAAAATGACACCTACTAACACAAAAAACACACTTAAGGACATAGCCTACAGGTGCTACAAAGCAATCATGTAATCAAGTCTACCTAACATCAGCTAACATCAGAATGACAGGATCGAAGTCTCATATATCAATACTAACTCTGAATGTAAATGGGCAAAATGTCCCACTTAAAAGGCATAGAGTGACAGGCTAGATAAAAAGAAAAGACTCTACAATCTGTTGTCTTCAAGAGACCAACCTCACAAGTAATGACACTCACAGCCTAAAAGTAAAAAGATGGAGGAAGATCTCTCATGCAAAGGAAAAACCAAAAAGGAGTAATCTCTATTTATATATAACATTAAACAGAGGGATAAAAGTTAAGAGGGATAAAGAAAGGAATTACATAATTATAAAGGCTAAAATCCAACAAGAAGCCTTAACTATCCAAAATATAAACACAAAAAATTTGGAACAACCACATTCATAAAACTAGTTTTTCTTGGCCTATGAAAAGACTTAGACAACCACAGTTTAATGGGAGGAGAATTCAGCACTCCAATGACAGCATTAAACATTTCATCGTTGTAGAAAACTAACCAAGAAACTCCGGACTTAAACTTGACACTTGACTGATTGAACCTAATAGACATCTACAGAACACACCACCCAACAACTATGAAATATATATTCTTCTCATCTGTGCATCTGTGCACATAACATATTCTAAGATAGTCCATATACTCCATCATTAATTATCAATAAATTGAAAAGAAATGAAATCATACCAAGTACACACTCAGACTACTGTGCAATAAAAACAGAAATCAGGCCAGGAGTGGTGGCTCATGTTGTAATCCCAGCACTTTTCAAAGCTGACGTGGGAGGATAGCTTGAGCCCAGGAATTCAAGACCAGCCTGTGAAACATGGTGAAACCCCATCCCTACAAAGAATACAAAAATTAGCTAGCTATGGTAGAACATACATGTGGTCCCAGCTACTGGGAGGCTGAGGTGAAAAGATTACTTGAGTCTAGGAGGCAGAGGTTGCAGTGAGCCAAGATTGTGCCACTGCACTTTAGCCTAGGTGACAGAGAGAGAGCCTGTCTCAAAAAAAAAAAAAAAATCAGTACCAAGAAGATAGCTCCAAACTACACAAATATATGGAAATTTAAAAACTTACCCTTGAATAACTCCTGAGTGAACATCTAAATGAAGGAAGAAATTTAAAAATAAACTTTGAAATTAATTTAATAATGACAGAATTTACCAAAATCTCTGGGATGTAACTAAAGCAGTATTAAGAAAAAAGTTTATAACACTAAACACCTTCATCATAAAGTTAAAAAGGTCTCAAGTTAACAATATAACTTTTCAACTAAAAGAACTAGAGAAAAAGAACAAGGCAAAGCCAAATCTAGCAGAAGAAAATAAATAACTAAAATTAGTGAAGAATAGAATGAAATTGAGATGCAAAAATCCATACAAAAGATAAATAAAACCAACAGTAGTTTCTCTGAAAAAATAAACAAGATTCGTAGACCATGAGCTAAAATTAACAAGGGGAAAAAAAAGATCCAAATAAGTAAATTAGAAATGACAAAGACATCACCAAGCCCACAAAAAGACAAAAGTTTCTTAGATAATACTATGAGTAACCCTATGTACAAAAACTAGAAAATATAGAGGAAATGAATAAATTCTTGGAAACACATAATTTTCCAAAGTTGATTCCAGAAGAGATTGAAACCCTTTATAGACTAATATCAAGCTCTGAAATTGAAACAGTAATAAAAAATTTACCAACCATTCTGCTCTGCCTATGGAGTAGCCATTCTTTATTCCTTTACTTTCCTAATAAACTTGCTTTTGCTTAAAAAAAAAATTACCACCCAAAAAAAAGCCCTGGATTTGATAATCACAGCTGAATGCTACAACACATACAAAGAACTGAGCCAATTCTATTGACATTATTGCAAAAATTTGAGAAGAACAGGCTCCTACCTAACTCATTCTATGAAGCTAGCATCACCCTAATACAAAAATCTGGCAAAGACACAGTAAAAAAGAAAATTTGAAGCCATTATTTTTAGACACAAAAATATAACTTAGACACAAAAATTTTCAACAAAATACTAACAAATCAAACCCAGCAGCACATCAAACACTTAATACTTCATGATCAAGTAGTCTTTACTTCTAGAATATAAGACTGGTTCAACATGAACAAATCAATAAATGTGATTCACCACATAAACAAAATTAAAAGCAAAAACTATACAATTATCTCAATAGACTCTGAAAAATTTTTAAGTAAAATCCAACACCCTTTCCCTAATAAAACCCCTCAATACTAGGCATAGAATGAATATACCTCAAAATGGGGTAAGAGCCATCTGACAAAACCACAGCCAACATCATACTGCATGGGTGAAACCTGGAACCAGTCCTTGAGAACTAGAAGAAGATAAGGGTTCTTGCTCTCTCTGAATCTATTCAACATAATACTGGAAATCCTAGCCAAAGCAACCAGGCAAGAAAAAGAAATATAAGGCATCTAAATAGGTAAAGAAGAAGCTGAACTATGATACTATATCTAGAAAACCCTCAAGACTCCACCAAAAGGCTACTAGAATTAATAAACAAATTTAGTAAGGCTTCAGGATAGAAAAATCAATGTTCAAAATCATGATCATTTCTATACACTAATAATGCACAGGCTGTGATTAAAACCAGTAACACAATCACATTTACAATTGCAACAAAGAAAATACAATACCTAGGGATATACCTAACAAAAGAAATGAAATATCTCTACAAAGAATACTACAAAACACTACTGAAAAAAATTAGAAATAATATAAATAAGCAGAAAAGCATTTCATTCTCATGAATTGGAAGAGTCAATATATTTTAAATGACCATGTTGCCCAAAGCATTTTACAGGTCCAGTATTATTCCTGTTAAAACTACTAATGTAATTCTTCACAGAATTAGAAAAATATAATATTCTAAAATTTGTATGAAACTAAAAAGGACCCTAAATGAAACTGCCTTTGCAAAAATTATATCAGTGAGAAAAATTAAGCTAAACTAACCTACCCCCCCATCTTCCCTTGTCCTTAATTATCACTGGGCTATTGGGCCAAGCTAACTTTGGAAGACATTTAGGCTACAGTTTAAATGATAATAGGTCTTGCCCCAAACTTAATCACTTTGTAAAGTGATGGGAAGCCATCAGGCTGAGGAGAGGAGAGGAACCTGCTAAGGTGCAGACATAAATGATTGTCAGCCATTACCCTGGAGGTTATAATATATGCAATTTCCCCTATTACTCCTGTAAATAAAACAACTATTTTTGATTGGCCTTTGGAGATATCTTTCCAAGTTTTTTGCATGTCTGACACCCATGGCTCCACCTGGACTGCCAATCCCACTCCTGTGGCCCCATCCAGAAGTACTTCAGGAGGACAGCATAAACTTCCCATGATTTCATCTCTGCCCCAACCAATCAGCAGTAAACACCTGTTACCTGGTCACCCCCAACCCTTCCCCTAAACTGCCTTTGAAAAGCCCGTAACCTAGGAGCCTCAAATGAGATAATTTGAACAGAAACTCCATCTTCCACATGGCGTGGCTGGATTCATGTCTATGAAACTCTTTCTCTACTACAATGCTGTGGTCTTTCTTTATGCAGTCAGCAGGAAGAACTCCTTGGACAGTTACACAACCATCTGTTCTTTAACAAGGCTGAGAAAAATAAGCAATAGAGAAAAGACTTCACATTAAATAAACAGTGATAAGACAGCTGGCTAGCCATAGGAAGAAAATTAAAACTGTTTTCTAAATTTCACCATATAGCAAAATTGAATCAATATGGAAGATTTAAAAGTAGAATCTGAAATTATAAAAGTCCTAGAAGAAAATCTAAGCAATACCCCTCTTGATGTTGGCCTTGGCAAAGAATTTATGGGTAAATCCCCAAAAGCAGTTGCAATGAAAACAAAAAAGTGGTAAACAGAACCTAATTAAACTAAAAGGCTTCTGCACAGCAAAAGTATCAACAGAGTAAACAGGAACCTAGATAATGAGTGAAAATATTTACAAACTATGCATCTGACAATAGTCTAATATCCAGAATCCATAAAGAACTTAAATCAACCTGAAAATAATAACCCCATTAAAATGGGCAAAAGGCATGAACAGACACTTTTCAAAAGAAGATGTACACATGGCCAACAAGCATATGAGAAAATGCTCAACATCACTAATCACTAGAGAAATGCATCAAAATTACAATGAGATACCATCTCACACCAGTCAGAACGGCTATTAGTAAAATATCAGAAAATAATAGATGCTAGTGAGGTTGCAGAGAAGAAGGAATGCTTATACGCTGCTAGTGGGAATGTAAACTTGTTCAGCCATTGTGGAACACAGTCTGCAGATTTCTCAAAGAACCTAATAGGGAGCTGCCTTTTGACCGAGCAATCCTATTACTGGGCATATATCCAAAGTGCAATAGATCATTATACCAAAAAGACACATGCACTTATATGTTCATCAGCATGCTACTCACAATAGCAAAGACACGGAATCAACCCAGGTGATTATAAATGGTGAATTCCATAAAGAAAATGTGATACATATGCACTGTGTAATACTACACAGCAGTAAATGTAAAATCATGTTCTTTGTGGCAACATGGTTGGAGCTGGAGGCCATAATTCTAAGGGTATCAATCCAGGAACAGAAAACCTAATACCACATGTACTCACTTACAAGTGGGAGGTAAAAATTGAGCACACATGGATAACCTTGGGAATAATAAACACTGGGGACTACTAGAGTAGTGAGGAAAGTAGGGAGCCATGGGTTGAAAAACTACCTATTGTGTACTATACTCACTACCTGGGTACAATATACCCGTGTAACAAGTCTACACATGTACACATAATATCTAAAAGAAAGGTTGACATTTAAAAAAATCAAACCAGTGGGACTTTATTAAACTGAGTAGATTTTGCACAGCAAAGAAAACAATCAACAGACTGAAGTGACAATCTATAGAATGGGAGAAACTATTTGAAAAGTATTTATCTGTCAAGAGAAAAATATCCAGAACATACAAGAAACTCAAAAATCTCAATGGAAAAAAATGAACAAATAACCTTATCAACATGTGTTACATTCTCTAAATAGACACATCTTAAAAGAAGATGGCTATTATACTAATAGTCAATGGAGATAAGAAAAAATTGTCAACATCATTATTTATCTGGAAAATGGAAATCAAAACCACAATGAGATATTATTATCCCAGTTAGTGTCCATGTTTAAAAAGACAAAAATAACAGGTGTTGGTAATTTGCATAGAAAAGGAAACTTTAATAAAAAGTTTTCAATTTTTTAATTTTTGTGAGTACATAGTAGGCATATACATTTGTGAGGTACATAAGATGTTTTGATACAGGCATTCAAAGTATAATAAGCACATTATGGAGAAAGGTATTCATTTCCTCAAGCATTTATCCCTTGTGTTACAAACAATTCAATTATACATTTTTAGTTATTTTAAGATGCACTATTAAGTTATTATTGACTATAGTCACCTTGCTGTGCTATCAAATAGTAGGTCTTATTTATTCTTTCTATTTTTGTGTACATCCAAACCAACCCCACCTCCCCACCACACCTCCCCCCCGCCCCGACTACCCTTCTCAGCCTCTGGTGACCATCATTCTACTCTCTGCATTCATTAGTTTAACTCTTTTGATTTTTAGATACCACAAATAAGTGAGAAGATGCAATGTTTGTCTTTCTGTGCCTGACTTATTTCACTTAGCATAATGATCTCCAGTTCCATCCATGTTATTGCAAATGACAGGATCTCATTTTTTTTTTACGGCTGAATAGTACTCCATTGTGTTGCGTACACTTTCTTTTTCCATTTATCTGTTGATGGACGCTTAGGTTGCTTCCAAACCTTGGCTATTGTGGACAGCACTGCAACAAACATGGGACTGCAGATATCTTTTCAATACCCTGATCTCCTTTCTTTTGGATATATACCCAGCAGTGGGATTGCTTGTCCATAAGGTAGTCTATTCTCAGTTTTTTGAGGAACCTCCAACATATTCGCCATAGTGGTCGAAGTAATTTACATTCCCACCAACACTGTATAACGGTTCCCTTTTCTCCACATTCTTGCCAGTGTTTTTTATTGCCTATATTTTGGATATATACCATCTTCACTGGGGTGAGATAATCTCATTTTAGTTTTGGTTTGCATTTCTCTGATGATCGATGATGTTGAGTACCTTTTCATATACCTGTTTGCCTTTTGTATGTCTTTTTTTTAAGAAATGCCCATTCAAATATTTTCCTCATTTTTTATTTGATTATAAAATTTTCTTCCTATAGAGGGGCTTGAGCTCATTATATAGTCTAGTTATTAATCTCTTGTCAGGGGGGTAGTTTGCAAATATTTTCTCCCCTTCTATGGGTTGTCTCATCACTGTGTTGTTTCCTTTGCTTTGCAGAAGCTTTTCAACTTAATATGATCCCATTTGTCCATGTTTGCTTTGGTTGCCTGTGCTTGTGGGGTATTTCTCAATAAATTTTTGCTCAGACCAATGTTTTGGAGATATTTCCCGGTGCTTTTTTTGTAAAAGTAGCATTGCCTTTTCAATAAATATTATTGGCAAAATAGGACATTCACTTGCAAAAATAAAATGGATTTTTATGTTACACCATACACAACAAGTGACTCATCATGAATTAAAATTTTAAATATGGAACCTGAAACCATAAAACTCCTGAAATAAAACATAGAGAAAAATTTCCATTTCATTGTTTTTGGCAATGACTTTTGGATATTACACTAAAAGTGCAGGCAGCAAAAGCAAAAACTGGCGGGACTGCATCAAACTAAAAAGTTTCTGCACAGCAAAACAGTCAACAAAATAAAAAGTCAGCCCATGGAATGGAAGAAAATATTTTCAAACCATATGATTGATAAATGGTTAATATTCAAAATATGTAAGAAACTCTTATAACTAAATAGCCAAAAAACAAATAAACAAATTTAAAAATGGGCAAAGAACCCGAACAGAAATTTTTTTATAGAGAAGACATAAATGACATGCATGCATATGAAAATGCACTCAACATCATTAATCATCAAGGGGATGAAAATCAAAACCAAAATGAGCTATCACCTCATACCTATTAGGATGGCTCATATCAAAAAATCAAAATTTAACAATTGTTGATAAAGATATAAAGAAAAGAGAACCTTTATATATCATAATTGGTAAAAGCATTATGGAGAACAGTATTAAGGTGTCTCAGAAAACTAAAAATAGAGGTACCATATGATACAGCACGTCCACTTCTGCATGTATATCCAAAGGAAATAAAATAACTATCTTCAACAGGTATGTATCTGCACTCCCACTGAATTGCAGCATTATTCAGAATAGTGAAGATATAGAAACAACCTAAGTGGCCACTGATGGATGAACAGACATAGAAAATATGAGATATATTCATACACACAAACACACCTACAGACAAGGGAATATTATTCATTCTTAAAAGGAATTAAATCCAGCTGGGTGCAGTGGCTGATGCCTGTAATCCCAGCACTTTGGGAGGCCGAGCCGGGCAGATCATGAGGTCAGGAGTTCGAGAACAGCCTGGCCAACCTAGTGAAACCCCATCTCTACTAAAAATACAAAAATTAGCCGGGCATGGTGGCGTGTGCCTGTAGTCCCAGCTACTCGGGAGGCTGAGGCAGGAGAATCGCTTGAACCCAGGAGGCGGAGGTTGCAGTGAGCCGAGATTGTGCCACTGCACTCCAGCTTGAGCAACAGAGTGAGACTCCATCTCAAAAAATATCCTGCTGTTTGTAATAACATGGATGAATCTCATGGATATTATGTGTAGTGAAATAAGGCATATGCATTAAAAAAAGAAAAAGAAAAAGAAAAAAACTAACAACACTACACTGCATTAACTCATTTACACATAGAATCCAAAAAGTCAAAATTATAGAACCAGAGAGTAGAATGTTTGTTAGTAGGAGACAGGCATGGGGGATGCTATGGTTTGAATGTATTCCCCAAAACTCACGTGTTGAGTTATTATAATGGTCAATGTAGTAATAACAAGGGTGACCTTTAGAAGGTAATTAACTCATGACAGCAGAGTTGTCATGGGTGAGATTAGTCCCCATATAAAGGGGCTTGAGGGAGTTGGTTTATCCTCTTCTGGTTTTCTGCCATTTGAGGACCCAGCATTTGTTCCCTTTTTGTCCTTCGATATTCTGCCATATGAGAGCACATCATTCTTCCCATCTACAGAATGTAGCAATAAGATACCATTTTTGAAGGGGAGGCCCGGGCCCTAATCAGACTCTGAATCTGCTGGCACCTGGAACTTGGATTTCCAAGTGTCTAGAACTGTGAAAATAAAAATGCTGTTTATATATTACCCTGTCTCAGGTATTTTGTTATAGCAGCACAAAAAAACTAAGATGAGGGAATGGGGTGATGTTAGTTACAGGGTATAAACTTGAAGTTATAAGATAAAAAAGTCCTGGAGACCTAATGCATGGCCAAGTGATGATGATAGTTAATAATGTATTGTATACCTGAAAGTTGACAAAAGAGAAGATATTACGTGTTATCATCACTAAAAGACTATATGAAATGATAGATATAAATATTAGCTTTATTGTGGTAATCATTCCACAGTGTATTGTATATCAAAATAGCACTTATATGCCTTAAATATATACAAATTTTGTCAATTTTACCTCAGTAAGGCTGAAAAGAGACTGTTGTAAATCTATGTGCATTACTTGCTGTACATATGCTTAACAATTTTACCATTAGTAATTTCTGAACAAAAGTTTACAGACAGAAGTGAAACACTCCTGTACTTGAAGGTCATCTTAAAGTTTTAAAGGCATTTGTAAGTTAATAAAGGCAATCCCATCAGAAGTATTATTTTATGCAGATTTATAAATCCACATAAAGAGGAAATACTATCCTCTACCACAGTGTTAATTTACTTTTTGATAATTCAGCATTGTTATTATGTTATTTAGAAGGGTTTTTGTATAAAGAAAAAATGCAAAAACAGTTTTGAGCTGGCTCTCTTCATTGCTCATTTTGAATAAACCCAAATACAGCCAACTGATCTTTGACGAAGCAAACAAAAACATGAAGTGGGGAAAGGACACCCTTTTTAAGAAATGGTGCTGAGATAATTGGCTAGCCACATGTAGGAGAATGAAACTGGATTCTCATCTCTCATCTTTTACAAAAATCAACTCAAGACAGATTAAAGACTTAAATCTAAGACCTGAAACTATAAAAATTCTAGAAGATAACATTGGAAAAAACTTTCTAGACATTGGCTCAGGCAAAGATTTCATGACCAGAAGCCCAAAGGCAAATGCAATACAAACAAAGATAAATTGCGGGAACTTAATTAAACTAAAGAGCTTTTGCATAGTGAAAGGAAAAGTCAGAAGAGTAAACACACAACCCACAGAGTGGGAAAAAATCTTCACAATCTATACTTTTAAAAAAAGAATAATATCCCGAATCTACAAAGGTACTAAAAGAAATCAACAAGAGAAAAAACAATCTCATCATGGCTAAGGACATGAATAGACAATTCTCAAAAAAAGATATAAAAATGGTCAATAAATATACAAAAATACTCAATATCACTAATGATCAGGGAAATGCAAATTAAAATCACAATGCAATACCACCTTACTCCTGCTAGAATGGCCATAATAAAAAATAGTAGATGTTGGCATGGATGAGGTAAACAGGGAAAACTTTTATACTGCTGGTGGGAATGTAAACTAGTACAGCCACTATGGAAAACAATGTGGAAAATCCTTAAAGAACTAAAAGTAAAACAATCATTTGATCCAGCAATTCCACTATTGGATATCTACCCAGAGGAAAATAAGTCATTACACGAAAAATATACATATGCATGTTTATAGCAGCACCACTCCCAATTGCAAAATCATGAAACCATTTGGGAGGCCAAGGCGGGCGGATCACAAGGTCAGGAGATTGAGACCATCCTGGCTAACATGGTGAAACCCCGTCTCTACTAAAAATACAAAAAAATTAGCCAGGCGTGGTGGCGGGTGCCTGTAGTCCCAGCTACTCGGGAGGCTGAGGCAGGATAATGGCGTGAACCTGGGAGGTGGAGCTTGCAGTGAGCCGAGATCGCGCCACTGCACTCCAGGCTGGGCGACAGAGCGAGACTCCATCTCAAAAAAAAAAAAAAAAAAAAAAAAAAACATGAAACCAACCCAAATGTCCATCAATCAATGAGTGGATAAAGAAACTGAGATACACACACACACACACACATATGTATTCCATTGTGTGTATATATATACATATACACAATGGAATACTATATCTGTATATGTATATATATATATATATATACACACACACAATGGAATACTACTCAGCCATAAAAGGGAATAAATTAATGACATTCACAGCAACCTGGATGAGATTGGAGACTATTATTCTAAGTGAAGCAACTCAGGAATGGAAAACCAAGCATCATATGTTCTCATTCGTAAGTGGGAACTAAGCTGAGGACACAAAGGCATAAGAATGGTACAATGAAGTTTAGGGACTCAGGGGGAAAGGGTGGGAAGGGAGTGAGGAATCAAAGACTACAAATATGGTGCAGTATATACTGCTTGGGTAATGGGTGCACCAAAATCTCACAAATCACCACTAAAGAACTTACTCATGCAACCAAACACTACCTGCTCCCCAATAACCTATGGAAATAAAAAAAGAAATTGAGTTAATATCTTTAAAGCTATACCTGTTGGCAGTGTGCTGCCAGCCAATAACTTTAGGTTTTAGTCGTTGCTCTGTCACTAGCTAGCTGTATAATTTTATTTTATTTTTTTCTGGGCCTCAGTTTTCTCTATGGTGAAATGGAAATGTCAACCAGATGAATGTTAGTTTTCTTCAGCTTAAATATTTATGACTGTCAAAGTAAATTATTAATTTATTCTGACATTTGGAACTCCATTTGACTAAAACTTAGTGTTATTTTGCTTATCCTTTTATCTGGAATTTTCTTTCCTCTTACGTTCTATAACCCAAGTAAACTGAGAATCCATATCCATTTCTTTCTCACACTTTTCATATCAAATTAATCACTTTGTACTGTCTATTCTACAGTCTTAAAATCCTTTAAATCTATCCCGAAAATAACGCTTTATTTCAAACTACTTTTATCAGTTTCTTGGAATATTACATCAGTTTTTAATTGTTTCTTTTATATATACATTTTACTGCTTCCAATCTGCTCACACTGCCACCAGGAGGAACAGTCTAAAACACAAATCTTTGTTTATTTTCAAAAAGGGAAGATTAGAGCCTTTTGCACGCCTCAGCCACCTGGAAATGGCAAAATAGTGCATAACATCAACTCTGTGTGCTTTAATTCAAGAAGGAAAATGGGAATCCACTGGAATAGAGAAAGACAACTGAGATCCCAGAGGGAGATCGTGGGCAAAGAGCCCCAATGATGGCATCTGGCTGATAAAAGTAGGTGGAACCCCAGAATATGATAGAAGCAGAGAGTTTCTGGTATAATTTGCAGGTATGTCCCCATTTAAATCTCATGTTGAAACATAGTAACATAATAGCTAACGTTGGAGGTGAGGCCTGGTAGAAGCTGATGGAATCCTAGAGCAGATTTCTCATGAATGATTTAATACTGTCCCCTTGGTACTGTCCTCGTGATATTTGGTGAGTTCTCATGATATCTGGTCATTTAAAAGGACATAGAATCTTTTCCTTTTCTCTTTCGCTTTTGCTCTGGATATGCGCCATCTCTGCTTCCCCTTCACTTTTTATCAGAATTGTAAGTTTCCTCAGGCCTCCCAAGAAGCTGAGCAGATGCCAGCATCATGTTTCCTGTACAGCCATCAGGACTATGAGCAATTTAAATCTGTTTATTTATAAATTACCCAGTTTCCTGCATTTCTTAGTAGCATTGTGAGAATACGCTAATACAGCCTCCCTCTGTTACTCACCTTTACACTAGGGGTCTTAGCAAAAGAGGCCAAAATCAAGAACCTTGCTTCTCCTAATCACTGGAGTAAATGTGAGGAGAGCCTTGGAGACACTGAAAGTGAAAAACACTAGGAAAAGCTGCAGGATTTTTGCAGACCTGAGACTGACAACAGAATGCTATTTTTAATCCAGGTGAATACAATGTAAGTCATTTTTTGGCAACCCTGCAGTATGGATGTGCAAGCATTTTAGATTTGGGCCAAAGATTGAAGTACTTGCTCTGGAGTGGGGCAGGAGCCTCCATAGCCAGAATTGTGGAAAGCTTCACAGCTGTATGCACTGAAATTGTGCTCTTCCTTGTTTCATGCCTGTGGCAGGAGTAGAGCTGCTGGAGCTATGGTTTCTCCAGGGTGATGAGTGTTGCAGTCAAGGCCAGATTGCTGACCAGGAATTGGCCTGCATGTGTTATTGCTGGGTGCCCAAGCCTGCTTCCCTGAGATTGTGCACAGCAGGACCTTCTCTGCTCCAACAACAGGCAGAACTCTAGGGATGCAGAGCACCCACTTTCCTGGACAAACAGCCTGAGCCACCCCATCCTTCCTTTGCATAAATTATGCTGCAGCAGGGAACTCTCTGCTCCATACACCAGCAGATCTCCAGGTATTTGGGCAGAGACCATGGTGACATGTGTTCCACTCTGCTTCATGCCCAGGCAGATCTTCAGGCATTTGAAGTAACTTCTCATCCAGATCAGCAGCCTGATCAGCTCAAATCTTTCTGTGCAGAGAGTCTGGTGCAGGGAGACCCTCTCTGCTACATGCCCAGACATATCCTCAGTCATTTGGAGCGACTGCTCACCAAGATTGACAGTCTGAGCCACCCAACCAATCCTCAGCAGATTGTGGGGCAGTGAGGCCCCCTCCACTTGACCCCCAAGCATATCTACAATCATTCAGAACACCCACTTGCCTGGAGCAGCAGCCTGAGCCAAACCACCATCCTTGTGCAGAGAATGCAGTGCAGTGTGATCCTCTGCTTTCCATGTCCAGGCAGAGAACCTGTCTCTGAGCTCTGAGATTCTTTTCTCAGCTTGGTCTATTCTGCTGTTAATACTTGCAATTGCATTATAAAAATTTTGTAGTGTGTTTTTCAGCCCTATCTTATCAATTTTATTCTTTCTTCCAATCATTATTTAATATATCAGCTGCCATATCATTTTACTGTAAACCTTAAATTCCTTGGATTGGGTTTCAGCTTTCTCCTGGATGTCTATTATCTTTATTTCTATTTATATTCTGAATTATATGTCTGTCATTTCAGCCATTTTAGCCCAGTTAATAACCCTTTCTGGGGAAATACTGTGGTTGTTTGGTGGAAAGAAGATATTCTGGGTTTTTGAGTTTACAGAGTTCTTGCACTGGTTCCTTCTCACCAGTGTGGGCTGATGTTGTTTCTACTGTGATATAATTTTAGTACAGTCACTTGAGTTCTTATCTGGATATTTTTAGAGGGCCATGGCTTTGTGCAGAATCTTTATTTAGGAAAAAATGAGTTAGTAATACTTATTGATCTTTATTGTTGTTGGTGTAAAAAATGTTTGGGCTCACACGAAACACGTAACCATAACAGATTTATTTCTGAAGATGTATCTCTTTTTCATATTGTTTCTCTGTGATTTGAACGGGGAATGTTGTGAGAGAAGATGCTAAAGGTAAAGCAAGGGTGTTATTTGAAAAAGGAGTGAAGAAAGTAATACTTTTATGTTCATCCTCCTGAGTTCAAACACTTTGTTTATACGTATTTAAATTCAGTCATATTTTATTCAACTGCTGAGTGTTAGAAAATGAGCTAATCCACCGTATCTGGAACTGGATAGACCTATTTACTTCAGCAAATATTTAATTTGTAACATGCTGCATTTTGCTGGATATAAAAGTGGATGAGGTTAAATTCTTTGTCAT
Source organism: Pan paniscus (assembly GCF_029289425.2). NCBI lineage: Eukaryota > Metazoa > Chordata > Mammalia > Primates > Hominidae > Pan > Pan paniscus. Next base: position 82,355,005 of record NC_073272.2, read on the forward strand.
CTAGCAGCTTCCATTTTGGTTTGTGGAGACTGAATTATACCATCCTACTATCCACTTCCCTCTAATACATTTTCTACTTAATGCACAACAAGTGAACCACTGTGGTTCCTGGGAGAATAAATATTCTAGAGTATGCTTTGGCAGGTATACATATACTTCTCTAGGTACACAGCAGAAAAAAAGTAAAACAGGTACTATCAGATTTTATGTCATTCTGATGCGTCTGTACTTATTTAAAGGAAAATGTTCAAATATAACATGTCATTCTGAGAAAAACCATTGCCATATAATTTAAAGAAAGCATTTTAGTAAATAATATTCTTTTATAAGAGAAGCAACACATCTGGTATAGAATTGTGTGGACAACCTACTGAATAAAAGAAAATATTTGCAAACCATATGCCTGAAGAGGACATAGTATTTATAATGTATAACAAACTCCAACAACTCAACTATACAAAAGCAGATAATCCAATTAAAAAGTGGAGAGGTAAACTGAAGAGATACTTCTCCAAGAAGATAAGGAAATGACAAAATTCACTTGGAAAGGTGCTCAACATCATTAGTCATCAGGGAAATGCAACTTAAAATCACAATGAGATGACACTTTACACCTACTATGATGGCTATAATCAAAAGTCAGACAATAAGGATGTTGATGAGGGTGTGGAGAAATTAGAACTTTTGTGCATTGCTGGTGGGGATGTAAAATTGTGGAGCCAAGATGGAAAACTTGAAGTTTCTCAAATGGTAAAACATGGAGTCAGAGTATGACCCAGCAATCCCACTCTCAAAAATATACCCAATAGAATTGAAAACATCACTCAACACCAAAATTTGTACAATAATGTTCAAAGCTTGTTTGGTTTATTCATAATAGCCAAACAGTGGACACACTCCAAAAGCTCATTTGCTGGAGAGACATGATCAAGATGGCACAATAGGAGTTTACTGGTTCCAGTCCCACTCACAGAAATCCAACCAGCAAGTATCTGCATACAAAAATATAATAATACCTTCATAAATAGCCCAGTACTCAGGAATGAGGTTAACACACCATCGTGGTTTGCAGAGTTTTTACCCCATTTTTCCCCTCTTAACACATTGAATATATTATCCCAATTTATCTTGGCCTGAAAAGACATCTGCCAAGGAATCTGCTGATAGTGTTATAAAGGTTCCCTTGTATGTGATGAGGAACTTTTCACTTGCCACTTTCAAAATGTTCTTTATTTTTTGTCTTTGATATTTGATACTTTTATTGTAACTCGTCTCAGTGAGAACATCTTTATGTTCAACCTATTTGGAATTCTTGGGCTTTCATAGTTTCGGTCTCACAGGGTCTCATCCAGGTTTTGGAAAATATTTAAAAATCATTATTTTAAAAAACATGCTTTGTAGCTCTTTCTCTTTCTCTGCTATTTGGGGAGTGCTTATAATATGAAAGTTTGTTTTCTTGATGTTGTTTCTTTTTTTTTTTTTTTTTTTTTTTTGAGACGGAGTCTTGCTCTTTCGCCCGGGCCGGAGTGCAGTGGCGCTATCTCGGCTCACTGCAAGCTCCGCTTCCCGGGTTCATGCCATTCTCCTGCCTCAGCCTCCGAGTAGCTGGGACTACAGGCGCCTGCCACCGCGCCCGGCTAATTTTTTGTATTTTTAGTAGAGACGGGGTTTCACCGTGTTAGCCAGCCCCCGTGCCCGGCCTTGATGTTGTTTCTTAAGTCCTATAGGTCCCCATTCTGATTTTCTTTCTTTTTGTTGCTGTTCCTTTGACGATAATTTCAAGTGATCTTTCTTTGAGTTTGCTGATTTTTTCTTCTGTTTCATTGAGTCTACTGTACAAGCTGCATATTGACATTTTAAGTTCAGACATTTTACTCTTCATCTCCAGAATTTACTTTAGTAATCTCTGTTTCTTTCTTCAACATATTGTTTTGCTCATGTACTGTTTTTCTGCTTTATTTAGTTATCTATTGGTGGTTTTTATAGCTCACTTTACTTCAAGATAATTATTTTAATAATATTTAAGGTAATTTATAGATCTCCATTTCATTAGAGCCAGCCCTTGTGGCTTTATTTTGTTCCTTTAATGCTGTCATGTTTCCTTCATGCTTTGTGGTCCTTGAAGCCTTGCATTTCTGTTTTCTTTTTTTCATTTATAGATGTATTCACCTTTGGAAGTCTTTACTGACTGGATTTGGGAGAGAAAGACCTTCACCAGTCAGCATTGCTAGACATTCTGAGGCATCTCTCAGACTTTGTTTTTTTTCTGCATGTGACAACTCAACTCGTCTTGTTGAATTTTAGAAAAATAATTCATAGTATTGTGTGTTTTATATTGACCCCACAAAATCAGGCCAGATGCTTACAACCTCCTATTTATTTTCCTTAGGAAGTTGTCCTCAAATGTTCAACAGTGTACCCCTTCACCCAATCCAGCAGAATAGAGCAAGATAATGATATCTACACCTGCTTTTGAGCTCTGTGTGCTATTGGAGAAGTCTTGTACATGCCCTCTGTAGAAATAACATGGGGCACTGTGCACCAGGGCATGTGGGGTGCCGGTCTTGGTGGCATAGAGAATGATGGTGGCATATGTAAACTGATTGTGGGATTCTGCAGGTGTGTTGTTTTGTAGGGTTTATGGAAAAGCTTCTTAGTGGAGTTTACAGGTCAGTTGACAAGATCCATAGTTAGCTGCTGTGATTCACACATAGGTTGCTATTAGCTCCAGGCCTTTCATCTTGCTCCTAACTTCCCCCAGAGAATTCAGAGGTACCAATCCCCTCAGTGCTCTGGGTGGGATAAGACATAATCAGGCCTCCTGATAAACATCCTGCAAATCTGGGCACACCAGGTATTCACTTCACTCTCACTTTCTCCTGTGGGAGAAATTATAGATTGAGGGGGCCTCTCTCAGTACCAAGCTGTGTTGCCTTGGTTGACAGCTGTCGTGGGTAAAATGAAACTGTTCTTCTTATCATCTTCAATTTGAAGGGGCTTCTCTTGAGACTGACCTCTAATGCTTCAGGGGAAGAGTGTTTTAGGTAAAACGAAACTACTTTTTTTTACCCTCTTCAACATATCCACTCTTAGATATTTTGCTCACCAGGGTGCTGTAACCACTCACCTGAACTCTGGGGCTTCCACAAGGTTATTCTCATCTGTGAGTGATTGGAAAATTGGCATTTCTGTAGAATAGAAATGAGAACTGAAACCTGCTATTCCACCATACTGCTAACATAACCGGAGTAACATGTTGGAACTTGGGTACTCTCAACACATAATTGTACGTCCAGTGAAAATCCTTAGAAATAAAGATGAGAAAAGATATTCTCACATGAAAGGAGTCTAAGAGAACTTTTTTTATCAGCAGTTCTTCTCTAAAAGAGAGATGTTAAAGAAAGTTCTTCATATGAGAGGGCAATGATATCGGGGGACACTTGGCACATCAAAAATAAAGATTAACAGGAACAGTAAGTATCTGAGTAAATGTATTAGTCTAATCCCCTCTTAAGTTCTAAGAAATAGGTATGACAGGTTAAAGCAAAGTATGTACAGTAATCCTCCCTTATTACCAAGGGATATGTTCTAAGACCTGCAGTAGATGCATAAAACCACAGATAATACTGAACTCTCTATATATGCTATGTATTTTCAACCTGATAATCAACACAGCTATCGAGTGACTAATGAACAGGTAGCATATACATCATAGATATGTTATAAAAAGGGGCAATTTATATCCTTGGTGAAATAGAGCAGGAAGACACAAGATTTCATCACGCTACTCAGAACGACACACAATTTAAAACTTGTGTACTATTTCCTTCTGGAATTTTCCACTTAATATTTTCAGACTATAGTTGACCACAGGTCATTGAAACTGTAAAAAGCAAAACTGCATATAAAAGGAGACTACTGTTACATTGATGAATTTTCAGTGTATGTAAGGTAATACATATGACAAATACAACAGAAAGGGATAATTGTAAAGGGGCTTATTTTATGATAAACTGTCTACATTCCACTTGAAGTGGTAAAATATTTATTAAGTTGACTCTACAGAGTCTTTCTATTTTAAACCCTAGAGAAACCATTAATAAAATCATAGACATAGTAAAAAATTTAATAGGTAAAATATTAAAAATATTCAAATAATCTTCCCCCAAAAACAGGAAAGGCAAAAAGAAAGAATAAAAATTATGGGAGCAATCAGAAAATGCATGCTGTAGGAATGAACTTCAGTTCTATTTTAAAGACTTTAGTATTCCAAAGGAGTTTAGCATCATTGAAAATCTAAAGGATAAAACTAAGTACATTGGGACCACTGCTTCTTAGTTTCCTTTTAGTCAACATGATGCATTTCACAGCTTTTTAAAACTGCTAATTTAGAAGTCAAAAATTGGGTCAGAATTCTTACTGCATCAATTTTATCACAAGATTTAAATTGGCTTCATCCAAATTTCTGCCATTACATTGCAATAGTAAGAGCAAGTTTTTAGTTTTTCACTTTTACTGTTTAATATTTATTTACAGCCTTGGGTTTGTGTAGACTTACTAGAGGCTTACTGAGAAGTAAATGCCATTACGTATAACTAAAATGGGCTGTTATCCAGGTAAACCTAGAATGGAATAACAGAGAAGAAATTTTCAAAATGATCTCATTTTTTTCCAATCCCTCTGCAGAACCTTCCACACAAACACTCACAATTTATTTTGTAGTGAGAAGAAAACAGAAGCTAAGATAAAGGAGGTATTAGCCAAATATTCAAGGCTAGGAAGTGACAGGACCCAAAAGAGATGAAGATTGCCACCACTAGCAAAAGTGTGCACACACAGGTGCCTCTTCCCCATTCTCACTGGCACATGCATGCCTCATCATACTTCTGGCACACATGCACACACAGACAATGCTGCCACACCACCACTGGCATACACAGCATGCAAGCTGAAACCCTGTTGCCACTGTCTTGATGAAGCACTTTTGCAGACACCCCCATTGGAGTGTCATTGCAAGCAAACCAGGAAAATATTTGACCCTCTGACACAGCTGGTGCTTAACTTCAGGAAGCCAGAGAAAAAAGCCATGGGCCTGGTCTCAGCCCCTCAGAGGTAGAGCACGCAGACCAGCAATACTGAGCTGAGCTATGGTGCCCTGCAATCATCCAGAAATCAAGCCAGTTGTATGTACCCAACTTACACCACAGTCAAACCTTCAAGGGCATCAAATATTATAAAAGGAAAAAAATAACTATTCAAAGAACAGCAACTTCAAAGATTAAAGGAACATCAACCCCAAATAGAAAGAACAAGCACAAGAACTCTGGCAACTCAAAATGTCAGAGTGTCTTCTTACCTACAAATGACTGCACCAACTCCAAACAATAGTTCTTAACAAGGCTGAAATGGCTTAAATGAAAGACAGAACTCAGAATATGGAAAACAACAAAAAACACAGAGATTCACAAAACAAGTTGAAACCCAATCTAAGGAATATATATATATATATATATATATATAAAATAAAACACAACAAGAGATAAAAAATATCCATTTTTAGAAAGAATCAAACATCATACAGAACTGGAAAATCATTACAAAAATTTTACAGTACAATAAGAAATATTCACGGCAGAACAGAGCAAGCTGAAAGAATCTCAGAGTTAAAAAGCAATTATTTGGATCAACTCAGTTAAACAAAAATAAAGAAAAAAATTAAAAAATGAGCAAAGCCTCCAAAAATATAGAATTATTTAAAGAGACCAAACCTATGACACACTGGCATCCCTGAAAGAGAGGGAGAAAAAACATGCAACTTGGAAAATATATGTGAGGATATTATCCATTAAAATGTTCCAAAACTTGCTAGAGAGGCCAACATTCAAATTCAAGAAAGTCAGAGAAGCCTTGTGAGATACCATACAAGAGAACCATCCCCAAGACACATAGTCATCAGATTCTCCAAGGTCAATGTGAAAGAAAATATACTAGGGACAACTACCGAGAAAAGGCAGGTCAACTACAAAGGGAACCCTGTCAGGTTAAGAGTGCATCTCTCAACAGAAAGACTTTAAGCCAGAAGAAATTGGGAGAAGACTGTTTTCAGTATTCTTAAAGCAAACAAATACCAAACAAGAATTTTATATCCATCCAAACTAAGCTTCATCAGCAAAGAAGAAATAAAATCCTTTTTAGACAAGCAAACGCTAAGGGAATTCATTACCACCAGACATGCCTCACAAGAAGTCCTTAAGGGAGTGCTAAACATAACCACACAATAATAATAGATGACATCAAAATCCCAATGACAATATTAGGCACGTAACTGAAGCAGAAAACCATTTAGGATCTGAGCTCAAAATTCAACTAAATGGAACAAATAGACACCTACAGAGCAAGCCACTCAACAACAACATAATATACATTCCCATCTGCACTGGGTCCATATTCTAAAATTGATCAAATCCTTGGCCAGAAGAAAATCTCAACAAATTTACACAGCCAAAATTATACCAACCACACTCTCAGACAACAGTGCAGTAAAAATAAAAATTATTACTAAGAACACTGCTAAAAACCAGATAGCTACATGGAATTCAAACAATCTGCTCTAGAGTGACTTTTAGGTAAACAATGAAATTAAGGCAGAAATCAAGAAATTCTTTGAAGGTAATAAAAACAAAAATAAAGCATACCAGAATCTCTGGGACACACTTAAAATAGTGTAAAGAGGAAAGTTTATGGCAATAAATGCACACATCAAAAATTTAGAAAGGTCTCAAATTAACAACCTATCATCACTCCTAGGGAAACTAGAAAAAGAACAGTAAAAGTACACCAAAACTAGTATTAAAAAATAATAAAAATGAGAGCTAAACTAAAGAAAACTGAAACACAAAAAACCATACAAAAGATCAACAAAGCCAAAAAGTGGTTGTTTGAAAGAATAAATATAATTGATAGATTGCTAGCAAGAGTAATAAAATACAGAGATGATTCAAATAAATACAATTATAAGTGACAAAAGAGACATGACTACTGAACCCAAAGAAACACAAAAAGTCTTCTCAGACACTATTACAAGTACCTCTATGCACACAAACTAGAAAAGCGACCAGAAATGGATAAACTGGAAACATGCAACCTTCCATGATTGAGCCAAAACAAATTGAAAGCCTGAACAGACCAATAAATTCTGAAACTAAATCAGTAATAAAACAAAATGACCAACCAGAAAAGGCTCTAGACCAGAAAGATTCACAACCAAATTTTACCAGGCATTTAAAGAAGAGTTGGTGCAAATCCTACTAAAATTGTTCAGAAAAATTGAGAAGGGACCACTACCTAACTAATTCTATGAGGCCAGCATCATTCTAATACCAAAACTTGGCAGAGTCACAGCAACAAGAGAAAACTTCAAATCAGTATTTCTGATGAACATAGATGTAAAAATCCTCAGCAAAATACTAGCAAACTGAATCCAGAAACACAACAAAAATGTAATCCACCATGGGCAAGTTGGCTTTACTCCTGGGACTCAAGGTTTGGTTAATGTACAAAAATAAACGTGACTCATCACATAAAGGGAACTAAAAGCGAAAAGCCCCATGATCACCCCAATTGATGCAGAAAAGGCTTTAATACAATTTAATCTTCTTTCATGTTAAAAATCCTCTTTAAACTGTGCATTAAAGGAACATATGTCAAAATAAGAACCTTCTCTAACAAACACATAGCCAACAATACGCTGAACAGGCAACAGCTGGAAGCATTTCCCATGAGAACCAGAATAAGACAAGGATGCCATTTCTCACCACTCCAATTCAACATGGTACTGGAAGTCCTAGCCAGAAAAATCAGGAAAGGGAAAAAAATAAAAGGCATATAAACAGAAAGAGAGAAAGTCAAACTATTTCTGTTTGTAGATGATATTATTTTATACCTTGAAAACCCCATAGTCTCGGCTCAAAACCTCCTAGACCTGACAAACATCTTTGGCAGAGTTTCAGGATACAAAATTAATGTACAAAAATCTGTTGCATCTCTGTACACCACAATGTACAAGCCAATCGTCAAATCAAAACACAGCCCCATTCACAATAGCCACACACACACAAAAAAAACTCAGGAGTACAGCTAATCAGGGAGGTGAAAAATCTCTACAATGAGAATTGTAGAACACTGATGAAATAAAAAGAAGATCACACAAAAACTCCATACTAACTGACAGGAAAAATCTATATTGTTAAAATGGCCATTCTGTCAAACACAATTGACAGTTTCAGTGCTATTCCTATCAAACTACAAAAGACATTTTTCAAAGAATTAGAAAAAACTATTCCAAAATTCATATTGAACCAAAAAAAAAGTGCCCAAATAGTCAATGGAGTTGGAGATCATTATTTTCAGTGAACACAGGAAGATAAAGCCAAATACTGAATTTTCTCACTTACAAGAAGGAGGTAAATATTGAGTATACATAGATACAGAAAGGGGAGTAATAGACCTAAAACCATAAAAACCCTAGAAGAAAACCTAGGCAATACCATTCAGGACATAGGCATGGGCAAGGACTTCATGTCTAAAACACCAAAAGCAATGGCCAAAAAAGCCAAAATTGACAAATGGGATCTAATTAAACTAAAGAGCTTCTGCACAGCAAAAGAAACTACCATCAGAGTGAACAGGCAACCTACAGAATGGGAGAAAATTTTTGCCATCTACTCATATGACAAAAGGCTAATATCCAGAATCTACAAAGAACTCAAACAAATTTACAAGAAAAAAACAAAGAACCCCATCAAAAAGTGGGCGAAGGACATGAACAGACACTTCTCAAAAGAAGACATTTATGCAGCCAAAAAACACATGAAAAAATGCTCATCATCACTGGCCATCAGAGAAATGCAAATCAAAACCACAATGAGATACCATCTCACACCAGTTAGAATGGCAATCATTAAAAAGTCAGGAAACAACAGGTGCTGGAGAGGATGTCGAGAAACAGGAACACTTTTACACTGTTGGTGGGACTGTAAACTAGTTCAACCATTGTGGAAGTCAGTGTGATGATTCCTCAGGGATCTAGAACTAGAAATACCATTTGCCCCAGCCATCCCATTACTGGGTATATACCCAAAGGATTATAAATCATGCTGCTATAAAGACACATGCACATGTATGTTTATAGCGGCACTATTCACAATAGCAAAGACTTGGAACCAACCTAAATGTCCAACAACGATAGACTGGATTAAGAAAATGTGGCACATATACACCATGGAATACTATGCAGCCATAAAAAATGATTTGTTCATGTCCTTTGTAGGGACATGGATGAAACTGGAAACAATCATTCTCAGCAAACTATCGCAAGGACAAAAAACCAAACACCACATGTTCTCACTCATAGGTGGGAATTGAACAATGAGAACACATGGACACAGGAAGGGGAACATCACACACCGGGGACTGTTGTGGGGTTGGGGGAGGCGGGAGGGATAGCATTAGGAGATATACCTAATGCTAAATGACGAGTTAATGGGTGCAGCACACCAACATGGCACATGTATACATATGTAACAAACCTGCACATTGTGCACATGTACCCTAATACTTAAATTATAATAATATTAAAATAAAATAAAAAAGAAAATGGGGCCTATTTCCTATTTTTGAAATATGCCAGAGTATTCTTTCCTTCTTAACAAGGACTGCACTCAGGAGAAACTGTTTTACCTGAACTTAAGCTGCTTCTGTTTCATCAGAGTCTAACCTAACTGAGAGGAAAGCCTTTAAATGTCTCATTACTAGACTAGACCCAGTTGAGGAAACAATCTTTGAGCTTAATTATATAACAAAAGAAACTTCCTAAATTTAAAAGAAAAGAAAAGAAAGAAAATCAGAACAGAACATCCACAAATGCTGGGGCAACTGCAAAATGTGTAACATTGATTGTGCAATGTAAAGGCCAGAAGCAGAAGACAGAAAAAACAGAACAAATATTGGAAGAAATAATGACTGATAACTTCTCCAAATTAATGTAATATGTCAAACCATAGATCCAGGAAGCTAAGAAAAAATCAAACAGAATAAGTTGAAAACAACAGCAGCAAACTATGCACCTAAACATATCATATTCAAACTGCATAAAATAAAATAAATGATAAAGGAAAAAATCCTTAAAGAAGCCAGAGGAAAAAAATTATCTTACCTATAGAGGAGTAAGGATAAGTAAGAAATCTGACTTCTCAGAAACCATGCAAGCAAAAAGAGAAGATGGAGTGCTGTATTTAAAGTACTGAAATAAAATATATATTTTTATTTTATAAGTATATAAATATATATTTTATTATATATAATAAACATGTTTTTATTATATATAATATATTATATATAATATATTTATATAATAAAATATATTTATTATATATAATATATATTTTATTATATATAGGATATATATAGTAAAATATATAGAATAAAAATTAATTTTATATTTAACTTATTCATTCTCTGATGATCTTTTTTTTTTTATGTAGACTTAACTTTCTCACCTATATAATTATCCTGCTCCCTAAATAACTTATTTAACAGTTTCTTGCGAGGCATGTCTACTGGCAGGAAGTTTCTATTTGTGTTTGTCTGAGAAAGTTTTTATTTCTCCTTCATTTTTGAAAGATATCACCAGGTACAGAATTCTAGATAAGTGTATATATATACACACACATATATATAATTATATATAATATATGATATAAATATATATCTTTATTATATATAATTATATATAATATATGATATAAATTTATATCTTTATTATATATAATAAAATATATAAATACACTTATCTAGAATAATAGATATTAAAAAATATATTCTATATTGTATATTATATAGACTATATACTAAAATGTATATTATATACTATAGAATATCTATTATATAACAAAATATACATTCTATGTAATATCTATTATATAATAAAATATACATTCTATATAATATCTATTATGTATAATAAAATATATAGATAAAAGCTACCTGACTTCAAACTATCTTGCCCATTTAAAAATTTTTTTATTTTGTATTGTAGAGTTGTAAGCATTTTTTTGTACATTTTGGTAACAGTGCTTTATCTAACATGTATCTTTCAACAAATATTTTCTCTGCATTCTGTAGATTATCTTCTCATCTCCTTTATAGTGTCTTTTGCAAAGCAGAAATTTGTAATTTTTAATGAAGTCTGGCTTATACATTTTTTTCCTTCATGGATTGTGACTTTGGTTTTGTATCCAGAAAGTTATTATTATACCTCTGTTTGTCTAGATTTTCTGCTATGTTACCCTCTAGGAGTTATATAGTTTGCATTATATATTTAGGTCCGTGATGCATTTTCAGTTAATTTTTGTGAAAAGTATAAGGTCTGTGTCTAGATTATTATTTTTTGTTTGCATGTAGATATCCAGATGTTCCAGCACTATTTGTTAAAACGATTATATTTGCTCTATTATATTGTTTTTTCATTTGTGTTGGAGGTCAACTGACTATACTCATGTATGTCCATTTCCAGGCTCTCTATTATGTTCCATTGGTCTATTTGTCTAGTCATTTGTGAATATCACTGTCTTAATTATTATAACTTTATAGGAAGTTTTGAAGTTAGGTAGTGTCAGTAGTCATATTTGTTCCTTTTTTAATATCAAGTTGGGTATTCTGGGTCTTTTGCCTTTCCATATAAACCTTAGAGTCAGTTTTTTCATAACCAAAAAATAATTTTCTGGGATTTTGATATGGAGTCGCCTTATGTCTCCTTCAAACTTGGCCTACTGAGTAGCTGCAATTATAGGTGGATGCCATCAGGCCTTGCCATTGTTGAAATTTTGAATGGGATGGCATTGAATCTAGAGATAAATTTAGGAATAATGGACATCTTTAAGATATTGAGTCTTTCTGTTTATGAACATGTACTATCTCATTCATTTAGCTCTTCCTTTATATCTATGAGATATAAGGATAATGTAACATGTAAAGATCCTACCATTGACTTTCTTCACAGAATTAGGAAAAACTACTTTAAATATCATATGGAACCAAAAAAGAGTCTGTAGAGCCAAGACAATCCTAAGCAAAAAGAACACAGCTGGAGGCATCATGCTACCTGACTTCAAACTATACTACAAGGCTACAGTAACAAAAACAGCATGGTACTTGTACCAAAACAGATATATAGACCAATGGAACAAAACAGAGGCCTCAGAAATAACACCACATATTTACAACCATCTGATCTTTGACAAACCTGACAAAAAGAAGCAATGGGGAAAAGATTCCCTATTTAATAAATGGTGTTGGGAAAACTAGCTAGCCATATGCAGAAAATTGAAACCGGACCCCTTCATTACACCTTACACAAAAATCAACTCAAGATGGATCAAAGACTTAAACGTAAGACCTAGGACCATAAAAATCCCAGTAGAAAACCTGGTCAATACCATTCAGGATGTAGGTATGGGCAAATACTTCATGTCGAAAACACCAAAAGCAATGGCAACAAAAGCCAAAATTGACAAATCGGATCTAATTAAACTAAAGACCTTCTGCACAGCAAAAGAAACTATCATCAGAGCGAATAGGAAACCTACAGAATGGGAGAAAATTTTTGCAATCTATCCATCTGACAAAGGGCTAATATCCAGAATCTACAAAGAACTTACACAAATTTACAAGAAAAAAACAACCTCATCAAAAAGTGGACAAAGGATATGAACAGACACTTCTCAAAAGAAGACATTTATGCAGCCAACAGACATATAAAAAAATGTTCATCATCGCTGGTCATTAGAGAAATGCAAATCAAAACCACAATGAGATACCGTCTCACATCTGTTAGATGGGATTACTGGGTCAAATGGTATTCTAGTTCTAGATCCTTGAGGAATCACCACATTGTCTTCCACAATGGTTGAACTAATTTACACTCCCACCAACAGTGTAAAAACATTCCTATTTCTCCACATCCTCATCAGCATCTGTTGTTTCCTGACTTTTTAATGATTGCCATTCTAACTGGCGTGAGATGGTAAGACTTGTAAATTAGGCAAAACTATAAAGATAGTAAAATGATCAGTGTTTGTAAGAGGTTGGAGGAAGGATGAGATTAATTGGCATATCACATTAAGAACTCCAAGGAAGTAAAACTCTACTGTATAATTCTACAATATCAGATACAATTCTCATTCATATATTTGATATGCATACATTTGGCAAAACCAACAGAATGGACAACACTATTATGGACTGAATTGTATTAGCTGCAAAGTTCAATATTTTAAGCCCTAGTCTCTATTATACTGTATTTAGAGATAGTTTATTTAATAAGGTAATTAAAGTTAAATGAGGTCTTAAGAGTGAGGCTTAAATATGATAGGATTGATGTCTTTATAATAAGAGAAGGAGGCACCATATTTATATCTTTGTTTCTCTCTCTCTTTCTCCATGCAGTCACAGAGAAAAAGCCATGTGAGGACACAGTGAGAAGCTGCTATCTGCAAGCTGAGAAGAGAAACATCACTAGAAACCATCCCTGCTGGCACTTGATCTTGACTTTCAGCTTTCAGAACTTTGAGAAAATAAATGTATGTCGCTTAAGCCAGTTCATCTCTAGTTATTTTGTTATGTCAGCCTGAGCAGAATTAGACAAATACTAATAGTAAACTATAAGGTAAACTGTAGGCTTTGGGTAATGACGTGTCAATAGATTTATCAATTGTAACAAATGTATCACTGTGATGTGGGACATTGATAGAGCAGGAGGTTGTGCATGTGTGGGCTGTGTGGGAGCAAATCATATATGGGAATTCTCTTAACATTCTATTGAATTTTTCTAAGAACTTACAACTGATCTAAAAATAAAGTCTGTTTTTTTAAAAAATAATTGATTTTCCATCATATTAACAGAATAAAGAAAAAAATCACATAGTCATGTCAATTTCTGCAGAAAAATCATTTGATAAAATTCAACTTTTATTTATAATAAAACTTCTTAGCACCCTACAAATAGAAAAAAACTTCCTTCATCTTAAAAAGAACCTATACACAACAAGTGGACAAGCAAGCAAACATAAAGCTAGAATTATAGAAGGCACAGAAATCCAGTCTCACCTCTTCTATTCAACATAGTATTGGAAGTTCTTGCCTTGCCAGTGTAATTAGGCAAACAAAAAAAAAATTAACACAGAATGGAAGGAAATAAACTATCTCTATTCAGAGACAACATGATTATCTGCATATAAATACCAAGGAATGTACTGTAGAGCTCATAGGACTATTAAAACAACTTTAGCAAGTTTGGCAGATCCAAAGTCAACCACATAAAATCAGTCATATTTCCATATAGAGTAATAAAAACTAGAAAGTACATTAAAAATTATGTAATCCCATTTATAATAGCACCCCACAAATAAAATATTTAGGTAGAAATCTAATAAAATATTTGCATGATCTGTATTTTGAAGATTGAAAAATGCTGATAAAATATATTTTAAAAATTCTAAAGAGGCATATCAGGTTCATTAAATAATAAAATAAATCAATATACTTAAGGTTTTATTTTTTCCAAATTGAGGTATAGACTAAACCCAATTTCACTGAAAATTCTAGCTATACATTTTATAGGTTAGATGAATTCTTTTTAAAATTTATATAGAAAGGCAAGGGATTAAAAAAGCATAATAATAATTAAAAAATAAATTTAGATGACTCATACTACCCAATTTTAATGCTTATGATAAAGCTACAATAATAAATACAGTGCAGCATTAGTGAAATAATAAACTCATTGATAAATAGAACCAACTGGAGTTCAGAATTGGATGTAAACAAATATGACCAATTAATTACTCACAAAGGCACAAAAGAAATTCAGTAAGTTGAGGATCTTCTTTTTCAATAGATTATATTGGAATAATTAATTATGTGCAATAAAATACCTCAACTGAAATTTCACTCCTGGGTTTCATAGAATAGTTCTCAAATATAACAACTAATGCAAAATACATAAAAAATAAATTTACATTCATTGACAATAATAGTATTCCCTCTCAGGAAAACATAATTTAAAAAATGAGAAGACAAGCCTCAGACTGGAAAAATAAATTGCTAAGCATATATCTAATAAAGCAATTGTATCCAGGTTATATTGATAACACAATAATAAGAAAATAATCCAGTTTTTAAATAAGGAATGGATTTTAAAAGATATTTCATCAAAGAAGATACATAGATGGCATAAAAGCACATAAAAATGATTAATATTGCTAATCATTAGAACATGCAAAGAAACCATTTTAAGTTATCCCTACACACATTAAAATGTTTAAAATTTAAACATAAAACTAACAATACTAAGTGTTGGTAAGGTTTAGGAGCAATTGAAACTTTTATATATTTCTGATTGAAATGCAAAAGAACACAGCCACTTTGCAAATGTAATTTAGATATTTCTTATAAATAAAGTTAAACATGTATTTACTTTGTGACACAGCAATTCCATATCCAGGTATTAGCCTAGAAAAATAAAAACTTATTTGTACACAAACCTGCATATGAATATTTATAACAGCTTGGCTATAATTTCCAAAAGCTAGAAACTACTGTCTTTCAAAGGGTGAATAAATAAAAAACTGGTACATTTATATAGAGGAATATTACTCAGCAGTAAAGAGGGATGGATTATTGATACATGCAATAGCATAAATGGATCTCAGAAGAATTATGCTGAGTAAAAGAAGCCAATCTCAAAATGATACTTATTAATCACTTTCATTTATATGACTTCAGGGAAAACACAAAACTAAAGTGATAGAAAACAAACTGATCAGTGGTAGCCTGGAAATAAATACAGAGGACGGGTTTTAATACAAAGGAGCAGCATAAAGACAATTTTTGAGATAATGAAGCTGTTTTCTCTCTTGATTGTGGTGAGGGTTGCATGAATCTATAAATGTGATAAAAATGTATAGGACTCAGCACACAAAAACATCAGTTTCAGTCTGTGCAAAAGTTGTAAATAATAATAATGAATATTACTGGACTGGGGACAACATTTAGAGACTTGTTCAAGTCTGCACTCTTCTAAATGGAATGGAATGCTTTTCAGCCTAAATCTAGAAGATTCCAATGTATACTACAGCCTTCTCTGGCACAGAGGAACTCTATGGTTTGGCCAAGATAACTTAATGAAATTTAATGCTAGAATTTATGGCTTCTTAGTTCTAGAATTTATGGATCCTTATTTATAGCACGAATAATCTTCAATATGTTATACTGCCTGTTATAACATTTTAGAGGAATGATTTCATTATAATCAGGCCTATCCTTGATCAATACTCAGAATTTCCTGAAAAATGATTGCATAGATATCCAACACTCAGATAACTCAAAGTTTAAGTGCAGTGACATTTCAAAGTCTTTTCCTGGATTAGGTGACATCAGCAGTGTGGCAGACCAAGAGGTTACCAGCCTTCTTTCCTCAAAAGACACACAAAGAACACAGATCAGAATACTTCTCTAAAACATCTAATGACCATTTGAGAAGCTACAGCGATCAAGCCACTGCAAAATCAAGAAGAGATTCCTATGAAACAAAGGGGAAAAGGAAAGGCATTTGAAGGGCAAGGCCATATGTCTCCCGACACAGCATAGTGTGAAACAATGAGAAGGTAATGTCCTACATGAGTACCCTTCCTTCAGTATAGAAATGTATCTGATGTCAAGAATTAACTGGCGGCTTATCCAAGGGAATAATTTCTGCTTTTCCTCACTCAAAGCACTGGAAGGACTAGTGTCAGAGTTTGAAGCTACTGAAAGCAGAGGTGAGTATGCAGTACATTTTGAGCTTCAGTTATACAGATGACAACAGGTGGAATAAGATACGGGAATGGTTTGGAAATCCTAGAACCTTCGGCTGCGCTGATTGGTGAGGGGCTTCTCTAAATAAAGACAGTACACAGAAACTATGAGAGGTGGTTGCTTTCCAACTGCCAAAATAATCATTAAAGGTTACAAAACTTACAAGGAAACAAGAAAATATGGCTTAATCTAAAGGGAAAGATAAAATTCCAGAAGCTGACCTTAAATAAATGCAGATCTATGAGATACCTGAGAAATAATTTCAAATGTGTCAAATATGTTAAATGAGCTAAAAACAAAGACAGATAACTAAATGAAATCAGTAGAGCTATGCATAAAAATAAAAATATCAACAAGGATAAAACGGAAAAATCATCAAAGATTCTGGGGCTGAAAAATATTAAAATTGAAGTATAAAAAAATTACTGAAAGAGTTCAATACAGAATTGGCAAGACAAAAAAAAAGAATAAGTGAACTTGAAGACAGGTCATTTGAAATCATTGAGTCAAACGAGCAAAAATTAGAAAAAAAAAGAAAGGAGGAAAGCAAAGAGCCTAGGGGAATTATGGGAAACTATCAAGCACACCAATATACACAATATGGATTCCCAAAGGAGAAACAGATAAATAGAAGGACAGCATATTTGAATAAATTACAACTGAAAACTTCCCAATCTGCAGAATTAAATAGACATGCAAATTCAAAACTCACAAATAACTTAAACTGGAAAAAAATCCAAAGAGAACTACAAGACAAATTATAATCAAACTGTAAAGTCAAAGACAAAGAGAGAATCTTCAAAGAAGCAAGGAAAAAGTTATTTGTCATGTACAGCAGAGCTTCCCTTTCACGATAAAGCACCTTTTATAGTATAAACACTCAACAAAGTAGGAATGGAAGAAAACCATCTTAACATAATAAAGGCCATTGATAAAAAGCCCACAGCTAACGTCACACTTCATAGTGAAAGACTAAAAGCTTTTGCTTTAAGAGCAGGAACAAAACAAGGTTGCTAACTATTGCTTCTTCTATACAACATAATATAGGAGACCCTAGACAGAATAAATATGAAAAAAAATGGGGGTAAAAGCATCCAAATAGAAAGGAAGAGGTAATTTTTTTTTCTATTTGTAGATGACTTGATAGTATATGTAGAAAAGTCTAAAGATTCAACACCACCACCAACGTAAAAATTGTTAGAACTAATAAATGCATTCAACAAAATTGCAGGATACAAAATGAGCACTCAAAAATCAGTTACGTTTCTATACATTAACAATGAACAATCTGAAAAGGAAGCAAAAGCAATTTATTTATAATAGCATCAAAAAGAATAAAATTATTAAAAATAAACTTAACTGAAGAAGTGAATGATTTGTACTATGAAAATAAGGAGCATTTCTGAAACAAATTTTAGAAGATGAAAACAAATGAAAAAAAATCTCATCTTCATAGATTGGCCGTCTTAATATTAACATTTAACATTACCCAAAGTGATCTACAGATTCAGTGCAATCCCTATCAAAATTCCAAAAGGATTTCTTGCAGAAATACAAAAATCCATTCTCAATTCTGTGTGGGATATCAATGAATCCCAAATAGCCGAAGAATTTTTTAAAGAACAAAGTTTCAAACACTCACACTTTCTGATTCTAATAATTTATACAAAGATGCAATAATGAAAAAAAGTGAGGTGCTGTCACAAAAACAAACAAATTAACAAATGGGGTGCAATAGAGAGCACAGAAACAAACCCTTGTATATATGGTCAAATGATCTTTGACAAGGATGCCAAGATAACTTAAAGGAGAGAGAACACTCGAACACTCTCTTCAACAAATATTGTTAAAACGGTATATTGTTATGCAAAAATTATAGTTAAGTCTTTATTATACACCTTAAACATAGACTAACTAAACTAAAACAAAAGTTTTAAAGACCTAAGTAAAGATTTAAAGCTATAAAATTTTTAGAAGAAAACACAGGGGAGAAGCTTCATGACATTGAATTTGACAATTATTTATTGCATAACAACACCTACAGGCCAATAGGACAGGCAACAAAATCAAAAGGAGTCAAGTTAGGACTACATCAAACTTAACTTTGTTCATCAAACTATACAATAAACAGTGAAAAGGCAACTTACTAATTGGGAGATAATATTTGAAAATCATATATCAAATTAGAAATGAGTTTGCAGAATAGATAAAAATCTCTTGCAACTCAACAACAAAATATAAATAACACAATTTAAAAATGAGCTGAGGAGTGGTGAAAATATTTCTCAAAAAGTTATATACAACTGACCAACACATATATGAAAATATGCTCGACATCACTAATAACCAGATAAATGCAAATAAAACCTCAATGGTTTATTACTACATACCCATTAAGATTTCTACCACAAAAAATAGAAACAGAAGAAAATAGAAAGCATTGATATCTGAACCCTTGTTCATTAATAAGGGAAGGATAAAATTGTGCAACCACAATGGAAAACAGTATGGAGATGCCTCAAAAATTTTTTTAAAAACTACGATTAGATCAGCAATACCATTTTTCGGTATATTTCTAAAATAATTGAAAGCAATCTTTTGAAGAGATTTTTGCACATTTATGTCCTTGGTAGCACTAATGACAACGATTTTTTAAGGGAAATTTTAGTCCTAGGCTCATCTGTACACTTCCTTATAAAATTCAGTTTTAGTAAATAACCCTGTTAAGTCAGTTTAGCAACACCCTCACCCTTATTGGTAACTAAACACCTTCAATATATGATCAGGTTCCTCACCCTCCAGCATTCTTCAGGAGATGTCTGATTACCCTGGCTGGTCATCAGCAAAAATCCTGTTATGAAAGTTTAGCTAGAATTCCAATTATCCCTGATGTTTTCTCTTAGTAATTTTTTTATCTATTGACCCCAATCTTGCTTCTTGGATGTAAATTCCCACTTGCCCATGTTGTATTAGGTGTCGAACCTAACTGCTTTCTCCCACTGCAAAATCCCATTGCAGTGGTCTCTATTTATTGTGATGATCTTGAATAGGGTCTGCCTCACCATGTTTTAACAAGCATAATTGAATTTTTTTTATTCTAAGTGTTCACATGTGAAACCTTTGTCATTAGTCCTGACTGACTGATTGGGGATCCATTGGTGAGTCAGACTATTGCTCTGAATAAAAGTCCATTGGACATGGTAATTACAGATTTTTTAATCTTAAGAATTCTAATGTACTCTCTGAAGCTGGGTTAGAGTGCCAGGTTTCTTTGAATGGTACTTCCTGGGCTAGTATTTCTTCTTCCTGGGTCTTTTTCTTGAGTCAGAATTATTCCCTGACTCCTTGGGCTGGAGATCTCTTCTTTCTAGCCATCCTTGAGACCTCTGTTTTCTCCCTGCTAGACGCTGCTGCTCCTATGTGAACTTCTCTGTCACATGAAACCTCTCTTTTGAACCCCTGTTGACTAAATTATCCACCAGTTCTGTCTACCTCCCTCTTGTTGGCATAATTTTGCACTCCAGTTTTCAAGAATACTTGGAAATGTCTTGTTTCAAACCCCTTCCTCCTCCATATCTCTGGGCACCCCTGCCAAACATTTTTTTTTTTTTTTGCTTTCTAGATCCTGTTCAGTCACTTGAACTTCAGAACCATTCTTTCAAGGGTCTCAAGATCCCATAAAAACAACAACCTGAGACCAAAAAGAAAATAAGAAACTGTTTGAAAACAAAAATATGTTTTGTCCACTCAGAGGAGTTTTGGATGAGTATGAGAAGTATGAGTTTTAAATGAGTATGAAAGTATGAGATACTTTCCTACCTCTGGATTATATTACCAAATTAATTTATAAAATCCATTTAAGGAGTTCTTTTTAGATTGGCTAGAAAACAAATGAGCATAAAAGGAATTATATTTAGATTTGCTTGGAAATAAATAAGCACTTACATACATTAAGTATGCCTAAAACTCTCAAAAGTACAAAAGCCCAAGTGCTTTTTAAGTTTATGTGATCTGAATAATTTTTGGTAAATAAAGCTAGCTTTTAAATTGTCAGTAAATAAAAGCAAAAAAAAGTCTTCAGAATTATCAGCATTAAGTATACCGTAGACACATTTTTATTCTATCTGGATTTACTAGTCAAACAAATTATCTCTACTACTTTAAGATTATAAAAGTATGAGTTTAGTCAAAGAACAAATGTGCAAGTGAAACTGCCTTGTCCTTTGCTATATGATTATTAAACACAGCAGCAAAACAAAACAAAAAAAACCTATGTATAATTTTTTTTTAGAATTCTTGCTTTCATGATGACTGCCTAACATGCACAGGCTGTAAAAATTGTAAAGAGGAAAATGATTTGAGATGACGGCTAGCATTGCTAAATGGCTCATGATATTTTCATAAGAAATTCAACATAACAAGAGAATTAAAAAGTGTAAATGGGATAAAAATTTATAAATAAACTTTTCAACAACAATTTTTCCTTGTAAAATATATATCCAATTAAAAATAGTTTCCAAAATCTTTTTGGTAACTCACAACCTTAAAGGTATTGTAAATTAAGTAAAGTAAGAGGTATTTATTACATGTATGGGACATTTCTAAGAAAAATAAAATACTAAAATATTAATTGTTGAACATACATTTAAGTTTATCTACTTTTGCTTTCTTAAATTTTACAGAAAAAGCTAAATATATTTTGGTCTGTTAATAAACATCAGAAATTATGCCATATGTTTCTAAAAATTATAAAATAGTATTTATCTACACAATGTTGGTATTTGACAGTTCACAGTTGCTTAGTTTATAGTTTTCATTAGAAATTACAATTGCTAAGTATTAAAACTTCTAAGTAATATATGAAATTAAAAATACTATAAATTACAAGTGAAACAACTCTCATGATCAAGCATACAAGGAAAATGACAGGTGGTTTTGGTAAGGAATGTTTCAAAGTATGATATGTTTTCTGTTAAGGAAAAAAGGAGTAATTAATTCTGTAAAACTAATAAAATGATAATTCTAATAAAGTAGAATGACTGATTGTTCCAAAGTAAGAAAGACAAAATGTAGGAGGCAAAAAGGCTGATGAATATGTTTTAAATGCTATAAATGGCTTACATGAAGGCAATCTTGAAAAATAAATCTTGTGTGTTCAAAGCTGGTTGAGATTGGATAGATTCATTTATAAATTTCATTCAAAAACTAGCTTTAGTATTAATAGTACACTGATGAAAAATTAGAATTTATCCTTCTCTCTTAAAATTATGTTAAAATATTTGATTCACAAAATAATCAAATTTCCTTGTTAGTTTCATCATTATTGTAATGAATTTTTATCAGATCTTTAACTATAAAGATTTCAAGCTTTTTATTGACAGTTATTGTTTTACATTGATTCTTCTCTGAAAGTATTTTCAGTCAGCTATGTCCAAAATTTATTATAAAGACTCTGACAAGTACTCTGGAATATATATTTCTGATAAATTTAAGATCATAATATTGAACTGAAAAAAATTTCAGGACTATAATGAAGAAACTGACAGATTCACGAAACTGGTAACCAAGATGAAGTAGAACAAGAATTAATTACATAGGCCTGAATAAACTGATGAGGATATTTTTAAATGATATTTTTCTTAGAAGCATTTCTAGTTTTTTTTTTTTGTTGTTGTTCATCTAAGTTTCTTTATTTTAAAAAATTCAGAGATTATGATTGCATACGTATGTGTGTGTCATTGTACTTTTCTTATACTATATGGTAATACAGAATTGCACACGTAGCTGCTGAGCACTTGAAATGTGGCTCACCAAATCGAGCATTTCTAGTTTTTAATGGTTTTCTTTCTAATTTAAGGAAACCTTTTTTTGTTGTTGTTTTAAGCTCTCTGTAGCTTATAGCAATTTTATAAAGTATACTTCTGTGAACAAAAATGGAAACATTTACTTTTTCTCCTTACCTCATCCCTCCAGAATTCAGAAACTAGTAATTAGTGTTATTATTTTAATAGAAATATAGTTATTTGCATAAGTTTAATAAGAGTCTGTTCTTCCTTTAACGAGACACAATTCAAAATATTGGTCATACTACCAAAGCTTTAATTGGAATGCCATATTTTATACATGACCAGACAACTTTAAGAAATTAAGATTGACTTTACAAAACTAATGAAGCCCCTTGTGGAAAAAAGTGGCCTGGTACATTACATACATGGTTTCCTTACATGATTACCTCAAAGGTGACTAAGAAGTGTCATATCCTTCCAGGCTCAGGAACCTCAGGATAGTTTCAGGACCCTGAGAAAAGATAAATTTACCCAAATCTGTAAGTATTGTAGGAAAAATAGGATTATAAGTTATTGGCTTGGTTTCTTGGACTTTAGAGGCTTTTAGAAGTCCAATATGAGATTTCTTATTAAAAATTTCAGAAAAGTACACTTAAAAAGAGCCTCTGTGATTCATCAGTACCAATGCTTCTTTTATGTAAATAATCAGGCACAGCTTAATTGGACTAGACCAATTTTGCAAGCAAATTTGTCTTATTTGATTGTCTTATAGAAATGGGGTGTGTGTAAAAAAATTATGTTTCAGTGGATAACATATCTATAGCACCTGCTGTTAGGTTCTACCCCTGTCCACTCTTTTTGACGTTTGTTTTTATTTACCAACAAACTGCACCAGACCCTGAGTTCTTCCAGTTTCCCCCAATATCTGGCTACAGCTCTCCATACTAATATTTCCAAATTTTCTCTCACTCTTCTAGTTTGAAGTAAATAAAAATTTACTCTTTTTCTGACACCCTGTAAGCTGGATAACTAGATATAGACTTCAGAGAAATAATATCAGCTTGTTTATGAAGAATCTTCAGGCCTATTGTTGCATGGAGTAATCAGAAAGTTTACCATGATATCTGATATAAACTTCAAACAATGGATATCCATTAGATTCACAGTATCATCTTCACTTTACAAAGTGAAGATGAGCTGAAATCGAAAGGTCTTTGTTTTTAAACTTTTATTTTAGGTTCAGGGATACATGTGCAGGACTGCTATGTAGATAAATTGTGTATCGTTGGGTTTTGGTGTACAGAGTATTTTGACATTCAGGTAATAAACATAGAACCCAATAGGTAGTTTATTGATCCTCGCCCTCCTCCCACTGTTCACCATCAAGTAGGCCCTGGTGTCTGTTGTTCCCTTCTTTCTGTCCATGTCTACTCAATATTTAGCTCCCTCTTACCAGTGAAAATCTGTAGTATTTGGTAATGTGTTCCTACATTAGTTCACTTAGGACAATGGCCTCAAGCAACATCCATGTTGCTTCAAAGACATGATCTTTTTCCTTTTTATGGATGTGTAGTATTGTATGATATATATGTACCACATTTTCTTTACCCAGTCTACTCTTGATGGAAATTTTGGATGATTCCATGTCTTTGCTATTGTGAATAGTGCTGCAAAAAGCATACATGTGTATATGTCTTTACGGTATAACAATTTATACTCCATTGGATATAAATATATATGTATATCCACATACAATAATGGCATTGCTGGGTCAAATGGTTATTCTGTTTTAAGTTATTTGAGAAATCGCCACATTGCTTTCCACAATGGCTGAACCAATTTAAATGCTTAACAGCAGTGTACAAGCATTATATTTTCTCTGCAACTTCACCAGCATCTGTTATTTTTTTACTTTTTAATAATAACCATAATGACTGATGTGAGACTCTATCTCATTGTGGTTTTGATTTTCATTTTTCTAATGATGAGTAATGCTGAACATTCTTTCATATGCTTGGTGGTTGCATGTATATCTTCTTTTGAAAATTGTGTGTTCATGTCCTTTGCCCACTTTGTAATGGGATTGTTGGTTTTACTTGTTAATTTGTTTAAATTCCTTTAAGATTCTGGATATTAGACCTTTGTCAGATGCATAGTTTGCAAATATTTTCTCCAATTCTGTAAGTTGTCTGTTTACTCTGTTGATAGCTTCTTTTGCTGTGCAGAAGCTCTTTAGTTTAATTAGGTCCTATTTGTCAATTTTGTTTCTGTTGCAATTGCTTTTGATGACTTTGTCATGAACTCTGTCACAGCTTATGTCCAGAATAATATTTCCTAGGTTACCCTCCAGGATTTTTATAGTTTCAAGTTTTACATTTAAGTCTTTAATCCATCTTGAGTTGATTTCTGTATAAGGTGTGTGAAAGGGGTCTAGTTTCAATCTTCTGCATAAGGCTAACCAGTTATCCCAGCAGCATTTATTGAATATAGTCCTTTCCACATTGCTTGTTTTTACTGACTTTGTCAAAGATCAGATGTTGTAGGTGTGTGAATTTATTCCTGGGCTGTTTTAGTTCATTGATCTATGTGTCTGTTTTAGTACAAGTACCATGCTATTTTGCTTTCTGTAGCCTTGTCGTATAGTGTGAAGCTAGGTAATCTGATGTCTCCAGCTTTTTCATTTCTGCTTAGGACTGCTATGGCTATTTGGGTACTTTTGTGGGATCTATATGAATTTTAGAATAGTTTTTTTCTAATTCGGTTGAAAATATTGCTGCAAGTTTGATAGGAATACCATTGAATCTATAAATTGCTTGGGACAGTTTGTCCATTTTAACAATATTGATTGTATCCATGAGCATGGATTTTTTTTTTTCTATTTGTTTGTGTCATCTTATATTTTAGCATTTTTAAAAAATTTTCATTGTAGAGATTATTCACCTCTCTGGTTAGCTATACTCCTAGACATTTAATCATTTTCATGGCTATTGTAAATGAGTTTGCATTCTTGATTTGGCTCTCAACTTTGACACTATATGTGTATAGAAATGCTACTGATTTTGTGCACTGATTTTGTATCCTGTGTTTATCAGATCTAGGAGCTTTTTCCAGAGACTGTGATATTTTCTACATGCAAAATAATATGATCTGAAAACAGAGATATTTTGACTTACTGTATTCCTATTTGAAAGCCTTTTATTTCTTTTTCTTGCTTGATTTCTCTGGCTAGGATCCAGTACTATGTTGAACAGGAGTGGTGAGAGTGGACATCTTTGTCTTGTTCCAGCTCTCAAGGGGAATGCTTCCAGCTTTTGCCCATTCAGTATGATGTTGGCTGCAGGTTTGTCAGAGATGCCTCTTATTGTTTTGAGATATTTTCCTATAATGCTTAGTTTTTTGAGGGTTAAAAACATGAACAGATATTGAATTTTATGGAAAGCCTTTTCTGTGTCTCTTGAGGTGATCATTTGGTTTCTGTTTTTAGTTCTATTTTTGTGATGAATTTCATTTATTGACTTTTATATGTTGAGACAACCTTACATCCCAGGTATAAATCCTACTTGATCATGGTGGATTAGCTTTTGAGTGTGCTGATAAATTTAGTTTGCTAGTATTTTGTTGAAGATTTTCATATCTATATTCATTAAATATATTGGCCAGAATTTTATATTTATTGTTGTGTCTCTGCCAGGTTTTTGTATCAGAATGTTGCTGGCCTCATAGAGTGAGTTAGGAAGGAGTCCCTCCTTCTCAATTTTTGTAATAATTTCACTAGGAATGAGACAAGCTCTTCGTTATACATCTGATATAATTCAGCTTTGAATCCATCTGGTTCCAGGCTTTTTTCTATTTAGCAGCCTTTCTATTACTGACTCAATTTCAGAACTCATTACTGGTTAGCTCAAGGGTTCATACTTTCCTGGTTCAATCTTGGTAGGTTGCACGTTTGGGAATTTATCCATTTATTCTAGATTTTCTAGGTTGAGTGCAAAAAGTGTTCTTAGGAGTCTCTTTGTGTTTTTTTTCTTTTCCTTTCATTTTTGTGGGGTCAGTGTTAATGCCCCTTTGTCATTTGTGATTGTGTTCATCTGGTTTTTCTCTCTTTGTTTCTGTGTTAGTCTAGCTAGCAATCTACATTTCTTATTTATTTATTTATTATACTTTAAGTTCTGGGATACATGTACAGAACGTGCAGGTTTGTTACATAGGTATACATGTGTCATGGTGGTTTGCTGCACCCATCAACCTGTCATCTAGGATTTAAGCCCTGCATGCATTAGGTATTTGTCCTAATGCTTTCTCACCCCTTGCCCCACACCCCCAACAGGCCCTGGTGTGTGATGTTCTTCTTCTTGTGTCCATGTGTTCTTATTGTTCAACTCCCACCTATGAGTGAGAACATGTGGTGTTTGGTTTTCTGTCCCTGTGTTGGTTTGCTGAGAATGGTGGTTTTCAGCTTCAACCATGTCCCTGCAACAGACATGAACTCATCATTTTTTATGGCTGCATAGTATTACATGGTGTATATGTGCCATATTTTCTTTATCCAGTCTATTATTGATGGGCATTTGGGTTGGTTCCAAGTCTTTGCTATTGTGAATAGTGAGCAGTCTATATTTCTTATTTACTCTTTAAATAACAAACTCCTGGATTATTTTATCTTTTGTGCATTTTTTGCATCTCAATTTCCTTCAATTCAGCTTTGATTTTGGTTATTTTTTTGTCATCTACTAGCTTTTGTGTTGGCCTGGTCTTGTTTCTCTAACTCCTAAGTTTGATGTTACGTGATTAATTTAAGATTTTTCTAACTTTTTGATGTGGGTGTTCAATGCTATAAAGTTTCCTCTTAACACCGATTTAACTGTGTCCCAGAGATTTGCAAATATTATATATTTGTTTTCATTCATTTCAAAAAATTTCTTAATTTCCTTCTTAATTTTATTGTTTACCCAAAAGTGATTCAGAATCAGGTTGTTTAACTTGCATTAATTTCCATGTAATGGTTTCCAGTAATGCTCTTTCTATTTTTAATGTGCTATGCTAGTTCATATGATTTTTAAAAATTTGCTGAGGATTGCTTTATGTATAATTGTGTATTTGATTTTAGAGCATGCGCCATGTGCAAATATGAAGAATGTATATTCTATTGTTTTGGGTTGGAGAGTTCTGTATATGTCTATTAGCCCTAGTTGGTAAAATGTCTAGTTCAGGTCCTAAATATATTCGTTAGTTTTCTGCTTCTATAATCTATCTAATACTGTCAGCGGGTTGTTAAATCCTTCTACTATTATTGTGTGGTTATCTAAGTCTCTTCTTCAGTGATGTCTAAAATCTTGCTTTATGAATCTGGATGCTCTTGTTTTGGGTACATAGATATTTAGGATAGTTAGGACTTCTTGTTGAATTGAAACCTTTACCATTAGGTAATGCCCTGTTTTGTCTTTTTTGGTTGTTGTTGATTTAAAGTCTGTTTTGCCTAAAATTAGAATGGCAACTTCAGATTTTTTCTGTTTTGCATTATCTTGGTAGATTTTTCTCCATCTCTTTACTTTAAACCCATGAATGTCATTGAACATAAATTTGATCTCCTGAAGACAGTGTACTATTGAGTTTTGTTTATCCAATGCCATTCTTAACCTTTTAATTGAGGCATTTAGTTCATGTACATTCAAAATTAGTATTGATATGTGCTGATTTGATCCCATGATAGTGTTGTTAGCTGGTTATTATCCAGACTTGATTGTGTGGTTACTTTATAGTGTCAGTGTTCTTTGTACTTACGTGTGTTTTTGTAATGTCCAGTACTGGTCTTTTATTTCCACATTTAACACTCCCTTAAGGACCCCTTGTAAGGCAGGTCTGGTGGAAACAACTTACCTTAGCATTTTCTTGTCTGAAAAGGGTTTATTTCTCCTTCACCTATGATGCTTAGTTTGGCTGGATATAAAATTCTCAGCTGAAAATTCTTCTTTAAGAATGTTTAATATAAGCCCCCAGTCCTTTCTGGCTTGTTGGGGTTTTGCTAAAATGTCCACTGTTAATCTGATGGGGGTTCCCTTTGCATAACGGGTGGCCTGATCTTTCTCTCTAAATGCCTTCAACATGTTTTTTTGTTGTTGTTTATTTTTTATAACAGCCTTGTAGAATCTGATGATTATGGTTCTTAGGGATGGTAATATTTTATAATAGCTCCTAGGGATTCTCTGCATTTTTCAATTTGAATTTTAATTGTTTCTAAAGAGGTTGGTGAAATTTTTATGGATAATACCCTGAAATATGTTTTGCAAGTTGCCTGCTTTTCCTCCTTCTCTTTCTGGGACACCAGTGAGTTGTAGATTTTGTTTCTTAACATAATCCTTTATATCTTAGAGTGTTTGTTCATTCTTCTTTATTTTTAAAAAGTTTTGTCTGACTGAGTTATTTTGAAGAACATGTCTGAAAATTCTTTCCTTTGTCAAGCTATTCAGTTGGTGCAAAAGTAATTGCAATCTCTGACATTAAAAATAATGGCAGAAACCACAATTACTTTTGCAACCTAATAAAATCCTTTCCTCAGCTTGGTCAACTGTGCTGTTAATGCTTGCAAGTGTATTATGACATTCTTGATGTGACATTTTCAGCTCTATCAGATCAGCTTGGTTCTTTCTAAAATTGACCATTTCATCTTTCAACTCCCGTACCTTGTTACTGTATTCCCTAGATTTCTTGGATTTGGTTTAGACATTCTCCTGAATATCAATGATATTCATTCTTATCCACATTCTGAATAGTATTTCTGGTTTTTAGCCATTTTAGCCTGGTTATGAACCATTGCTGGGGAACTAGTGCAGAGGTTAGAGGTATAAATACACTGGATTTTTGAGTTTCCAGATTTCTTGCACTGATTCTTTCTCATCTACATTGGCTGATTTCCCTTCTGTCTTTGATGTTGTTATCCTTTAGATTATTATTTTTTTACTTTTATCTTCTTTGATACCCTTGGGAGTTTGATTGTGCTATATGTTGGATTCAGTCAACCTGCTTATTTCTGAAAGATTTTAGAGGGTAAAGGCTCAGCTCAAGACTCCTGTACTGCATGCTCTAAATCTCAGTCTCTGAGATGGGGCCCATATATTCATGGCATAGGGGTGGCTCCTGTGTGGAGGGTACAGATGGGCTGGTATCAGTGGAGGCCACCCTGCTGGAGCTCTCCAATGGTCAGGCACAGTCTTCCAGTGAAGGAGCAATGATGAGGGACCCCAGGAACAACTTGGTTGGGCTTCTGAGAGTGTACTCCAAGTGAGCCATGTCAGGCTGTGGGCCTGGGATGGGCTAGCAGACAGGGGAGCACTCAGATAGAACTGACACTATCTCATAGGCAAGGCCACTTTGCTCTGTCCAGGTCTGATGGTCACTCCACAGCTAGTTCCTTAGAGGAGTATGGTGAGCCTTGTGGGATGGGTGTCCCTGGTCATGCTCCACTACAGACTTTCCTGTTCTAAACCCTCTTGGCTCCACTCAGGCATAAGTCCTGCTTTTCCTATGTCTCTCAGCACCTCCTCCTGCCAGCTCAAGTGTCTATGGAGGTCATGGGGTCTCTTGCTGCCAGGATTCCCAAGGTCCATGCTGAGACTGAGCCACTCCTCTCCCGTTTAACTCTTTTCTTCCCCATGAGTCATCAGAGGCCAGTAATGAGTCCCAGTG
Organism: Pan paniscus; assembly: GCF_029289425.2. Lineage (NCBI taxonomy): Eukaryota > Metazoa > Chordata > Mammalia > Primates > Hominidae > Pan > Pan paniscus. Next base: position 82,385,385 of record NC_073272.2, read on the forward strand.
CCCATCAGCTCTGTACAGTGTTCTCAGCTTCCTTTGCCTTCAGTACGGCATCTATGTCCTTCCTCTACCCACTCTCAATGCCTTCCCTCTGAAGATATGCTCAGAGTGTGTCAGTCTTTCCAAAGTACCAGTCTGTCAGTGGCAGACATTTCTCCTGGCTGTGTCTAGTTGGCAATCTTATAAAAATCTTGACTGGCTGCCCTGTGGACTCAGAAACTGAGTTTATAGATTTTTCCAACTATTAACCTTGTTTTACTTTTATTTTTATAGACACCAACCTCCCCTCATTAAATGCCTACCTGCTATGAGAATTCAGCAAATACTTTCTACTACATAGTCGCAACAGATAAGTTACTTTCTCATTAATGAAAAACTAGTTAAATGAGAAAATGGACTTATACTGTTCAAAGAAAAAAAGGATGTGTCTTATTTTCTTAAACAAGAGGGAGGCTGACAAGGATTCTTTGCTTGGGTAATCTTTAGTGAAGTTCCTGAACCTTCTCATAGGCTCAACTGCGTACCTCCTTTTAAAGTTGATTTTTACCAGAGAATCCTGCTAAGTCAGTGTCTTAGTCAATTTATGCTGCTATAACAAAATACCTAAGACTGGATGATTTATAAAGAACACAAATTTATTTCTGCCAGTTCTAGAGGCGGAAAGTCCAAGCTCTAGGCACTAGGAGATTTATTGTCTGGTGTTTGTTAGTCATATTTCTGCTTCCAAGATAGCTTTTTGAATGCTGTGGTAAAATGTGGAAAAGCAAAATGGCCTAGCCAGATTCCTCCAATCCATTTATAAGTTATCAATCCTATTCACAAAAGCTCTTCCCCCGTCAACTCCAAAAGATCCCACTTTTTAATACTGTCACATTGGCAATGAAGTTTCAACACATAGATTTGGGGGACATTTAAACCATAGCAGTCCGTTTAGAAAGTACTCCCCCCCACTCTCAATATGTGATCATCCTTGATATATGATCAGGATCCTTATCTTTCATCATTCCCCAGGTGACGCTTCAGCACCCTGGGCTGTCTTCAGCAAGAATCCTATGTTCATTTAGTTAGAATCTCAGATATCCTTGATTTTATTTCTCTTAATAATTTACCATTCACTGACCTCATCACTGATTCTTGGCTATAAATTTCTCCTTAATCATGCTATATTTGAAGTTATGAACAATCTCTCTACCCCACTTCAAAATCCTGTTGCAGTGGTCACTATGCCAATTGCAGTGATCCTGAATAAAATCTGCCTTATCATGCTTTAACAAGCATAATTTAATATTTTTAATGGTGTTCCCAACAGCTAAGAGGTGGAAAGAACACAAATGCCCATTGATATATGAATGGATAAACAAAATGTCATGTACATATACGATGAAATATTATTCAGTCTTAAAAAAGAAAGAAATCTTGTCATATGCTATAACATGAATAAACCCTGCGGGCATAATGCTAAATAAAATTAGCTAGTCACAAAGCCAAAATACTCTACAATTTCACTTGTATGAGATGTCTGAATTAATTAAATTTATAAAAATGGAAAGTAGAATGTTGTTTACCAACTGCTGAAGGGAAAAGGAAAGTGGCTGTTAGTGGACACAAAGATTCAAATTTGCAAGATGAAAAAGTTTTGGAAATATCTTTCATAATAATGTGACTATACATAGGAATTCTGAATTATACACTTAAAAGCTGTTAGTATGGTAAATTTGTTGTTATTTGTTTTTGCTATTTTATACATGTATATAAACATCATGGTGCTCCTGCCAAGTGTTTCCACTAGGGACAAAACTTCACTTAAAAACATGCTGCTTTCTCTTTTTCATATTTTTCCCAGACTCCATGTGCATTTTGGATCTAAATATTGAACTTTAGGATATCATGAAATATGGCAAGTTTCTGTTATGTTCTTTTCTATGTACTCTTCTTATGAAATAAAGCACCATAAAAAACATTAGATTAGAGAAATTAGATTTGGGAAGAAATGGATTTTAGAGACTGTCAAGTAGAGTTCTTTTATTCCAACAGATGACTAAACTGAATAGGAACAAACGTGATTAGTTCAAGGGAAAACAAACATGATTAGTTCAAGGTCACATAACCAGTTAACTTTAGAACTAGAAAAGAAATCCCTATCTTTTGATGCCAAATGCTAGTGTTAGAGACTAGAGTGGGCTGAATGGTGGCCCCCAAAATAAAGGTCTACATCTTAATCCCCATGACCTATTATGTTATTTGAAAACAAAAGGTATTTGCATATATAAGTATGTTAAGGTTGTTGAGATTAGGATATCATCCTAGATTATCTAGGTGGACCTTAAATCCAATGGTAAGTTTCCTTATAGAAGACATAGAAAGAAGAAGAGACAGATGGACAGATGCAGAGGAGAGAGTGATGTGAAGATGAAGGCAGAGATTGAAGTGATGTGGCTACAAACCAAGGAACGTCAATGATTTCTGGTAGCCACCAGAAGTTAGAAGAGCAGCAAGGAATGGATTATTTGCTACAGCCCTGTAGTGAGTGCAGGTGTACTATTTTCTGAAGTTTCATTCTCCAGAACAGTGAGATGATAAATTTAAGTTATAAGCCACCAAATTTGTAGTAATATTTTATGATAGCTATAGGAAACTAAGAGAAGAACACAAAACATATAATAAACTCACATAATAGAGATTTTCCCATTTATTAGAGATAAGGAAACTTATGATTGCTTCATAGTGTAATATTGCCAATATTTTTAAATACAGTTCCTAAGAACCGTTACAATTATTTCCACCGAAATATGCCAGGAACTTAAACAACAATAACAAAAAGGTTTATTAGTTCACATTGGAAATCTAAAGGTAGCATAGCTACAAGGTTGGTTAGTTCATGTACTTAATAATAGCATCACAAAGTCAGGAGTCAGGACACTTTAAGAAGAACTGCTCAAGCAACATGAGGAAGTCAACTCAAGCCTGACCAATTTGTAATGGGTACCACTGGAAGGCAGACTGTCCCCGGAGACACAGGTTATCAGGTCCAGAGCCAGTTTCCTAAATGGTCCAGCAGAATTGATGCATACCAGGGGTCCTCTCCTCAGCTCTGTTGGTCCAGACCGCCATTATTATCCAGGAGCCCTATGTGATTCTGAAAGTTGATGGAAGGAAAGTGGATCTCCTCCTGGACACCAGAATGAGCCTTTCAGTTTTCTCCAATTCAGCAACCGCCCCCACCCCCCGCCCCGCCCCCTTCTCTCTTAGCACGATCATGAGAAGCATCTCAGGAAAACCTCTAACCTGATATTTTTCCCAAATCCTTAGTTGTAATGAGAGAGAACTCCTGTTTACTCATGCTTTTAAAATTATGCCTGAAAGCCAAATTCCTCTGTTGGGCAGAGATATTTTGGCTCCTGTGGGAACCGCTACCCTTATGGCTCTAAGACAGACTCTTTGTCTCCCCCTGGTGGAGACAGATATTAACCCAGAAGTTTGGGCAACTCACGGAAAAACTGGCCGAGCCACAATCACCACACAGCTCTGGATCCACCTTAAGGATCCTACCCTCTTTCCCTAACCAGAGACAATATCCCCTAAAACTAGAAGTTAGGAAAGGTCTAGATGGGATCATTGATAATTTGAGGATGCAGGGCCTTCTCAAACCCTGCAACAGCCCTTGTAATAGCCCCATATTAGGGGTACAGAAACCCAATGGTGAATGGAGACTAGTCCAGGACCTCTACCTCATTAATGAGGCTGTGGTTCCAATTCATCTGGTAGTTCCCAATCCCTATACTCTGCTAACACAAATATGTGAGGGAACTAAATAGTTTACTGTTCTAGACCTAAATAATTTTTATTTATTTATTTTATTTTTTAATTTTTTTCTGCATACCATTACACCCCGACTCCCAGTACTTGTTTGCATTCGAGAATCCTTCCAACCAGACCACCCAATTAACCTGGACAGTATTACTTCAGGGATTCCGAGCTAGCCCCCACCTGTTTGGACAGGCGTTGTCAAAAGATCTGTCAGAGTTCCTTTATCCTCAGGTTAAAGTTTTACAATATGTAAGTGACATTCTCCTTTGTGCCCCACCTGAGGAAATTTCTCAGGAGGGCTGTAAGGCTCTTCTTAATTTTCTGGCTAACAGAGGATATAAGGTCTCAAAACCTAACGCTCAACTCTGTCAGACTTCAGTGAAGTACGTGGGCCTAGTCTTGTCAGAGGGGACCAGGGCACTAGGCAAAGAAAGAATCAAGCCTATCTCCTCCTTTTCCATCCCCCAAACCTTCAAGCAACTGAGGGGATTCTTGGGCATTAAAGGATTCTGCAGGCTATGGATACCTGGGCACAGTGAAATAGCTCATTTCTTATATCACCTAATAAAGGAGACTCAGGCAGCTAATACCCACTCCCTAACTTGGGAACCAGAGCCTAAAAGGGCCTTTGACCAATTAAAGCAAGCCTTGCTTGAGGCACTGTGCTCATAGTCTTCCCATTTGGGAGATGTTCAATCTTTATGTTTTAGAAAGGAAGGGAATGGCCCTGGGAGTTCTAACATAGGCCTGAGGTCCAGCAGCAGCCTGTAGGCTACCTAAGCAAGGAGCTTGATTTAGTAGCTAAAGGATGGCCAGCCTGCCTACAGGCAGTTGCAGTGGTAGCTTTGCTTGTACCAGAGGTTACTAAGTTTACCATGGGGAATAACTTCACCATTTATGCCCCACATAATGTGGCAGGACTGCTATCTTCTGAGGGGAGTCTCTGACTAGTGGACAACCACCTCTTTAAAAATCAAGATCTGATATTAGAGAGATCTGCAGTCCAGTTAAAAATCTGTCCCTCCCTAAACCCAGCCACCTTCCTCTGAGACGAAGCTGAGGAGCTTGAACATTACTGTAAACAGATAGTAGTCCAAAGCTATGTGGCAGAGAGGGCCTCAAAGAAACCTCCTTAGGCAACCCAGACTGGAATACTTATGGACAGAAGTTTCTTTGTAGAGCAAGGGGTCTGTAAGGCAGGGTATACAATAGTCACCCTAAATGACGTTAGTGAGAGCACCTCTTTCCTCTGGCACAAGTGCTCAACTAACTGAGCTAATTGCCCTTGTGGGAGCACTTGAATTAACCAAAGGGAAAGCAGTTAACATTTATACTGATTCTAAGTTTGCTTTCCTAGTCCCCCATGCTCATGCCACTATCTATCTGGAAAGAGAGGGACTTCCTCAAAGCCAATAGGTCATCCATTAAATAACATCAGGAAATCAACAGACTACTATCCTTGGTCTTTCTTCCATGGAAAGTGGCAGTGAAAGCCACCAAAAGGGAACAAATAAAATAGCTGAGGAAAGAAAGTTGGCAGACCAAGCAGCTAAGTCAACAGTGAGAGGGCTCCATATTTCTGATCCACTTGAGGCCCTTGTGATCTGGGAGGGCTCCATAAAATAATAATAATTTTAAAAAAAATCTGTATTCCTCTGCAGAGATAGGATGGGCTACCTCTTAGTGATACACTCTTCAGTCCTCAGGATGGCTGCAATTGGAGGATGGCAAACTTCATCTACCAGCTTCCAGCCAATGGAAAGTTTTAAAAATCCTCTACGAAGCCTTCCACCTAGGTAAGGATAAAACCTATTAAGTGGACCAAAGGTTGTTCTCAGGTAAAAAAATGGTCAAACAGGTCCTCAATGCTTGTGAGACTTGTCTTAAAAATAGTCTCTTCAGTTGACAGCTTCTCTCTCCCAGAACCCAAAGAACAGGAGGTTACCTGGGGGGAAGACTGGCCGATGGATTTCACCCATATGCCAAAGACAGGGAGCATCCAGTATCTCCTAGTATGGGTAGATACCTTCACTAACTGGGTAGAAGTATTTCCATGTCAAATGGAGAAAGCCTCTGAGGTGATAAAAGTACTGATTAATGAAATAATTCCTTGCTCTGGACTTCTTAAATACCTCCAGAGTGAAAATGGCCCCTCGTTCAAGGCGACTGCCACCCAGGGGGTCTCAAAGTCATTAGGCATACAGCACTACCTTCATTGTGCTGGGAAATCACAGTCCTGGGGAAAGGTAGAAAAGACAAATGATATTCTCAAAAGGCACATCAGAAAACTGTCTCAAGAGACTCATATGCCCTGGATTACTCTTCTCCCCATTGCCCCACTACTTTTTAGAAACACCCCTTTGAAGCTGGGTTTAAGTCCCTTAAAAATGATGTATGGATGGTCTTTTCTCACCAATGGTTTCTTGCTTGGCCAAGAAAACCTCTCTGATTTAATTAAGCATATAATCTTTTTGGCTTGTTTCCAACAAGAACTGAAACAACTATCAGAAACCCAATCCCATGAGCTAGGGCCACTTCTGTTTAACCCAAGAGACTTAGTAATGATAAAGGCACTTTTTTCCCCTTCTCCCTTTCTAGTCCTGAAATGAGAAGGACCTTACAGTGTACTTCTTTCTACTCCTACAGCAGTAAAGGTCACTGGAATAGATTCTTGGATTTTTTATACCCAAGTAAAGGCCTGGGAAACTGAAGAAATTACTTCTGTTGAACCAGGAGAACACCTGAAGTACCAGAATGAAGGACTCAGTGACCTCAAGCTAAAAATCACAAAAGATAAGTGTTGATAGTTAACTCTCCATTGTTATCCTATGCTTATTCTCACCTTTGTTCTGTTCCTCACCATAAGACATCTTTGTTAAGTACCCCTTCCCAAGGGATTATCTACCCCTCTAAACAATCATTTCTCTTTTAAAGCTTAACTGATCCCATACAATTTTTAATCTCTTCCACCAGGGTGAAACAGACCATTGCATACTTAACCTCTTTGTAAAGTGTGTTTCTTCTTGACTAGAAGCCATAAAACTCCAAGCAGTCATGCAACTGAAGCCTTGGATGATGACCCCCTTTTTACTGGGAACCCTTACACAGGCCTCTGAGAGAAGATATGACTCCCATTTTCCCCAAAAGAACACCCACTGTCTGTATTAAGCAGTTAAGAGCGGTCATTGTCCCAATCCTAATGGCAGTTAGAAGTACCTCTTTAGATGGGGTATTGATGGCTGTGGTGGCCCATCTGGAATTGCTGCTGCCATGATGCCATCTGCAGTGGGGTAGGTGCTACCAGGGCTGTGCACTCCACAAAGCCAGGAGGGGCCGGGAGCAGGCAGGAGCCCTGCCCTCCCAGGTGCAGCTGCAGCCACCCAAGTCATGGCTGTGAACCCAGGCATCTCTTTATTCTTGGGGGCCCAGGAAAGCCTGCCCCAACCTCTGCATGCTCAGAAATGTCTGCTTCTGCTACTTGGCCTCTCCTTGCTCCTAGCACTCACTCATAACATAGATCAAGGTTGGGGCCGAGCCCGGGTGTTGTCCCAGCCCAGCCAGATGTGCACATGCTTGGAGCAGTGCTGACACACCAGCTCCCTGCTGCCTTGGTCCCCTCTGGAGTTTGGGCATTGGCAAACACAGAGGGGAGACTGAGGGGGAGCTGAGGGCAGCTCAGCACTGGCCTTCAAGCACCCCTTGGCATGAAGAGTGTGTGTGCCATGAATGGTGACAGAAGGCAGACAGGCTTCTTGGCAGAAGGGGGAGAGTCTCCAGTGAAGCTCCACCTTCCAGTCAGGGAGGGTCTGAAGCCTGGGGGCAGAGTTGCTTGTCTCGTGGATCAGTATGGGAAGTTGTGATGCTTTTACTGGGTCCGCCCATGGCTGCCCATGGAACAATCAGCATGTACTTCTTCCCCACTGAGGCCCATAAAAATCCTGGACTCAGCCAGAGTTGAGCAGATGATGGGACAGACAGATGTGGGGGGTAGCTACCTACCCCATGGTCTTCTCTCTGCAGAGAGCTGAAGAGGTAATGGGATGACCAGCTGTGGAGAGGAGCTACCCACCCCAGAGTCTTCTCTCTGCTCAGAGCTGAAGAGATGACAGGTTGGCCATCTGCAGAGAGCAACTACCTGTCCCAGGATCTCCTCTCTGCTGAGAGCTGAAGAGATGACAGGTTGGCCATCTGCAGAGAGCAACTACCTGTCCCAGGGTCTCCTCTCTGCTGAGAGCTGAAGAGACAATGGGGCAACCAGCTGTGGAGAGGAGCTACTCACACCAAGGTCTTCTCCCTGCTGAGGGCTAAACACTCATTAGGACACCCCACCTGCAGAGAGGAGCTACCAACTGTGGGTCTCTTTTGAGCTGTTCTGTGGCTCAATAAAGCTTCTCTTTGTCTTTCTCACCCTCCAATTTTCTACCTACTGCATTCTTCCTGAATGCAAGACAAGAAGATGGCACCCACCAAATGGCAGGGCTAAAAGAGCTGTAACAGATAGGGCTGAACATGCCCCTTGCTTGGCATGTTGTGGGCAACAAGAAGAAGAGAAGAGAGAAGGAGAGAAGAGGTGCAGCCCTTTGGGGAGCCCAGACCTCTCAGCTCCCTGAGCCAGGGCTTTGATCCCTTTTTTGGGAATCTGCGGTTCTTCGTGTCTCCCAGCATCTGGGCACCACCATGTTCCCCAGTGGCAGCCATGGAAGCTGCTTGAGGCATGACTCGTCCAGCCACAGCCTCACAGGGAACCAGTGCCTGTGTCAGTGCCTGAAGCTGCCTGCCTTGCTGTAGCAGGCGTACCTGGCTGTGCACAATGGCCAGACCCCAGACTTGCTCACACACCCCTTGCCTCTTCACACCTGGCTTGCCATTGGCAGGTGTGGGATGAAGGCTGGTAGCACAAGCCAATTGCAGCCTCCCAGGCCACATGGGTAGAACAAGTCCAGCCAGCCTGAGCAAAACTCAGGCAAAAGTACCACTGGCCACAGATGTTTCCAGCTGGTGAAGCGACACCCCAAGAATCCCACGACACTATTGCTTCCGTTTTTCTGGAGAACCATGACTAATATCACTAATTAATATTTATTGAGTAGACATTGGCCCCAAATTAGGGTTCTGCTAAAAGAAAAGCAAAGAAAATTGGATACTGAGTATACAACTAACTGAATCAGCTTCTGTGTTTCAATCAATAGAAAGAAGGAAAGAAGCAGGGCATGGTTGCTCGTGTTTGTAATTCCAGAACTTTGGGAGGCCAAAGCAGGCAGATTACTTGAGGCCAGGAATTTGAGACTAGCCAGGCCAACATGGTGAAACCCCATCTCTACTAAAAATACAAAAATTAGCCAGTTTAGTGGGGCACTCCTGTAATCTCAGCTACTCAGGAGGCTGAGGCATGAGAATCTCTTGAACCCAGGAGGTGGGAGGTTGCATCTCACACGAGTCAGAATGGTTTTTATTAAAAAGTCAAAAAACAGATGTGGGTGAAGTTCTGGAGAAAATGGAACACTTATACACTGTTGTTGGGAATGTAAATTAGTTTCTGTGGAAAGCAGTTTAGGGATTTCTCCCAGAACTTAAAACACAGCTAACCAGTCAACCCAGCAATTACATACCTGGGTATACAAAAAAAGCAAAATAATTTGTTCTACCAAAGAGACATATGCACTCATATATTCATTGTCCCCTTATTCACAATAGAAAAGACATGTAATCAACTTAGATGCTCATCAACAGTAGACTGGTTATAAATAATGTGGTACACCTATGCCATGGAATACTATGCAGCCGTAAAAAAGATCATGTCCTTTGCAGCAACATGAATGCAGCTGGAGGCCATTATCCAAATCAAAACAACACAGAAACAGAAATCCAAATACCTCACGTTATCACTTATAAGTGAGAGCTAAACATTGAGTACACATGTACATAAATATGGGAACAATGGAAACTAAGGACTACTAGGGTGGGAGCATGAGAGAGGAGCAAGAGTTGAAAAACTACCTCTCAGGTACTATGCTGACTACCTGAGTTACAGGATCGTTCATACACCAAACCTCAGTGACATGCAATTTCCCATTGTAACAAACCTAGACATATACCCCTTGAACCTAAAATAATAGTTGAAAAGAAAGGAAAGGAAGGAAGGAAGGGAAGGAGGGAGGGAGGGAGGGAGGAAGGAACGAAGGAAGGAAGGAAGGAAGGAAGGAAAAGAAATAATAATTACAGAAAACAGAAATAATCTAACAGAGATTAAATGATTCTCTGATTTAAAATTTTACAGTTTCACAGAACATACAGGCTAAAATAGACTTTAAACTTGGTCTATCCAATTTGTTTCCCAACATAACTGATCAGTAGTATTATTTGTAGTGACAATAAGAAATAACTTTTGGAACCTGTCTCTAGATCCACTGACTCAAAATCTCCAGGATAGGGTCCCAGGTACCTGCATTTTTAAGTTTCTTAAGTGGTTCTGCTGATTCAGCAAGTTTGAGAATACCAGCATGTTTTGTTCCCTAGCTCTTGTCCAGGCCTGAAAGGGTGAGTGGCCAGGGTTTTCTGAGTATATCAAAACAAAGTCTATAAAGGAATATCTAAAAGTAGAAAACTACATTACAACATAATTCTAATTTTGAAATTAAAAAATAATTATTTACATGAACCTCTTGTTTAATAAATATTTTTAGCCTTTGTTGCATTCATATATCCTTTCTAGGAAGCTAGTAATTTTATTATTCGGGTGACATATCTGAAGTATGAGCTTTATTGATTGGTATACATTCTTGCTTTGTTTGGATACCCAATCTTGTAGCAATAAAAGGTTAATTTGTAACAGAAGGTCAACCTGTTCCACCATCAGGTACTGCAATCTGAAGCTCACATGGTCCCATGTGCCTAGGATTAATGTGAAAATCAATATACAATCATTGAATTTTTAACTGTGGAGTTTCTGCAAAGGTTTTAACAATTGATACCCCCAAATAAAGTTCAGCCCATATGTTTCAAAACGGAAGCTCATAAGGTCATAAACATCATCATTAGTACCACTGTTCTTAAGCTTCATAGACTGAACAGGACCTGAGTATTCCTATTGATTGCACTTTTACACACCTCTTAACTCTCATGAGTGTACTCTGCTCTAGAAAATGGGCAGTTTCAGTTTAGGCAAGGTACAACTGTATCCTTCTTATTGTTTGCTAATATTATGTGTTTTCTGAAGAAACTTTTCATCATAAGCTACATTCCATGAGGCTATAGGAATACTTTATCCTAACAATACAAAAACAAAATAAAAAACAACTTTAATTTGGTTGTATTTATTATTTTCCATCTTTAAAAATACATTAATATTACAATTTTGAAAAGGATAGGGTTTGCCTCGTAGTTTATAAATATTTTATTTGCTTAAACATCTTGGGTCTGAAAGTTCTTGGCCAAAGAAATTGCTTACAAAAAGGATATTAGAAGAATCAGGATTGTGGAACCATTTGCAAATAATATTATATTAGCCTTCCTATAACTGAAACTAAAGAATCTTACATTATCAGTTTTGAACAAACATCCAAATTGAATACTGTATCCCAACCACATTGTAATGAAAGCCACTTACTACAATATGCAGACAAGTATATGTTGTGTTTTTAAAAGTTATTTATATAAGTCAAAATTTCAATGTATGAAACATGGGCAATTGCAGTAGATTATACAACATGTTCTAGTATTGGCCAGGACCCTTAATTGCAAAAAAACAATAACCTAACCCAAATTAACTCCATTTTGAAAATTTCTAGGGAACCAATATGTTTGGCATAGCTAAGGTCATATGCCCTCTTGGACTAATAATTATGGCTATTAAAAGAGAATCTGTAGTAAAATGACTTCAACTCTTTAAGTCACAAATTTAAAAAAGAAAAAATCTAAGTAAGATATTGGATGGTGAAACAGTTGCTGCTTTTATAAGAAGTGAGAGATGGTGAACAGATGAACAAATGTCTACTGTTCTCTCTACTGAATATTTCATGGGCATTTTTTATGACAGTCAGTTTTTAGGTGCTTTATAATGTGAGGCAGGATATAAAGAACATACTGTGTAACTTGCTCTCTAAGAAATGACAATCTAGTAATACAAATTTATAAAATTTGACCTCAAACTTTATAGGTTATTCAGATATTCTAAGGTTATTGAACATCAAATCAATCTATAAACAATTAACCATAAAATCAAGATGTGTCTCTTCTCAGTTACTTATGCAGCTTTAGAACATCACCCATGATAGTTGTTGAACTCAGTGCAACTGCAGACCTTCTCTACTGTATAGTAAGCAATATGGATTCTTACCCCAAAATGACAGAGGCACTTATCTTACTCTCACAAAACTTCTGGTAAACTCAGGAAGGAAAAACATGTTCATATATAACTATCATATACGACAAAGTGTAATTTATTTTAAGAGACAATGGCAGGAAGATTCAAAATTTGTCTAAAAATCTTGGAGTAATTTAAAAATCGTTAAAGGGAGAAGATGAATGTGATTTGGCAAACTGACTAGAAAAATATAGGTGAAATTTCTTCTGTTTTTTTTTTCTAATTTTTGTTTTGTTATGTACAATAAGAATAACTTGAAGAAGGTACAGCAAAAGCATTTAAATATTTCTTATTTTTATTGAAACTTCAATTTGTATGTGTTAATAATCTATCATATGCTAGGTACTATTGTGTCAGGTACAATCAAATAAAAAATTCAGACAGACAAAGAGAGACACTTTTCAAAAGGATTATTGCAACAGGTAGATGACTATTGGAATAGAGAGATGAGGAACTATTGCAATAGTGTGAATGATCTGATCATAAGATCTGCAAGTATCTCAAATTTGGGTGGAAAGGAATTTTTCTGTTTTTAGAAGGAGTAAACAAGGATAGAATGAAATGGGTTTGAGAAAGCACTAGTGGTATATACGAGATGAAAATGTTGAGAAGAAATGATTAGAAAGATCAGAGGAAGTTTTTTCCTGAGGTCAGCCTTTTCTAGAGAGGAGACATTAAGGAGGATGTTGAATGCTGGCTAAGGCTGAGTTTGGTTCAAAATTCAAGGCCCTGGGAGAAGGAAATAATTTTATCTAAAGTTTCATTAACAAGCAATTTCTTCTAACTAATCAGTGTGGACAAGTAGTTCAACTAATCATTTATAAGAATTGTAATTTGGAAGGTTAGTGTCTGATCACAGGTAAAAATGGGGAGTATCCTTGAGTCTTATCCAAGTCAAGTAAAGATGAATAGTTATTTTCAGCAAACCATTTTACGGAACAAAATTGCGGTAAGGTATCCTAATTATCACTATTTTCTAGGAGCATGGGGAATGGGTAAAGTTTAACATTGTCAGTACAGAAAAATGAGACATATTTATTTCATGCTATTTAAAATGTGTGTAACCGTCACAATGTTACCTAACTTCTCTGTGCTTCCTTTACTTCATTTATAAAATAAAGGTAATAGTATAATCCTATCATAGGGTTTTTGTGATAATCAGATGTGTTAATATGTTTTAAATGCCTAGAAGATTTTCTAGCACAACATGAGAGCTCAAAGTTATGTTCTGTTTTGGCTATTTTTGTCATAATTATAGTTGTCATTATTATTGCTATTTTAAGGGGCCAGTAATCTATGGGGAGACAGGGCTTACATAAAAAATAATCAGATAACTCTACAGAATATACTTGACTTTAGCAAAGTACTGTACTGTTTGTACTGAAGTAAGCTATATTTAAATGGGAAAGTTAGGAGTGGAATTACATTGAGAAGGCCTAATACCTTGCTGACAGTACTGAAATATATGATCTACATCTTTTTTTTTTTTAACTAAACTATAATGACTTTAGTTGATTAACACAGTCATTATCTATTGAGAATCTACTTTGGCCAGTTAGTGCTGTTGATTATCAAGCACTCTCCCTTCTCCCACAGAGTTCACAGTCTAGTAGAAAGGCTCTTAAATAGATCATAATTGATCGATCAGTTGGTAGATAAAAGATTGTTTATATGATGACACATTACTAGTTCAGATGGTTAACTTTCTGTCTTCTTGAGACCTCAGAACATTTGGGACTCTTTCTGACACACGAGTTTATTTTTTTAGGGTCCTGCTTCTCTTTCCAAAACACACTTTTAAGGCTTTAATTTATTCATCCTTTTGTTTTACTGCAGACTCATTTTGTGTTTGGTGATTTTCTGCTGGGTTTTGGCCACATTAGTAAACCCACTACCCACCTGATTACACTGGTTCCAGTTTTCTCTAAAATATTTTCATTTAATTTATTCGGAAGGGAACATCTTAGGCCAACTATACTTAAAACCATCATATTAAGGAGAATTAAAGTGTTATGCTAATAAATGCTTCTCCCTATTTACTTATATCTAAAACCAAAACTTACCCATTGCTAAACCAGCCATTGTAATATTGAAATATGGATGAAATAAAGAATTTTTTACAAATGGAAAGTGAGGCTTTTCTTTCTTACCTTGGCAGTCTTTATAAGACACCTTGACAAAAATAATATGTGCTCATTTAAGAGCCCAAATTGACCCAAAGGACTTTTTATAGACATTATTTTCAAATCTAGATATTATTGGTTTTCAGATATGAATAGTCAAACAATTCCAACACAGGAGGAGATGAGGGTCTCTGATGCACTACATACAGAATTATATCTCAACTACTATAATCATCATTTAATGAACCCTATCTAATGACATCTTCCATGGTTTGCATTAGTAATATTATTCAAAAATAATGCTACAAAAACTAAAATTAGTGCTTTCTCAAAGGAAAACCAAGTTTTTCCAGGATTAGTTAAAAGGGATTGCAGGGAGAAAATTAATGTAACAGAGAATTTTCTAAACTATAAAGGAATATAGAGAATCACAATCTAATCACAAAATGCTGACTAGAGACACAGTATTTGGGTAACTTCCATTTTCTTTGCAAAACATATTACCATACTTATATTTAAAATAGTTGACTTTACCAGAATCTAGTCAGATATAATTTTATTCTTTCAAAGTGTATGTCTTTATCATGTATGTTTCCTTCAAAGGAGATGACTTATATCAATAATTTTTATTTGAGGTAATATTACTTCATAATGTATACCCTTTACAAAATAAATATGATAATGCTGACATTAAATCCAAGGTTTGTTCTGGCAGATGAAAAGGGACAATAATTTCCAGCAGTTCTGCAAATTTAAAGCTACCAATGCAAAGTAATAATATTTCTTTTTTATTATATAACCTGATTTCAGTGTTTGTCATTCAAGTAAAAAGGAGAACATCTTTATCTTCACAATTGTTTAGATAAAGAAGCTAAGTCTAGAAGTCAGAACCATGGCATCTATTTTGTTTTGTTGTTTGTTTGTTTGTTTTTGTCTTTTTATTTTCTTCTTTTAAGTTCAGGGGTTATAGGTGCAGCTTTGTTGCATGGGTAAATGGCACGTCTTGAATATTTGGTGTCCAGATTATTTTGTCACCCAGCTAATAACCATAGTAACTGATAAGTAGTTTGTCAATCTTCACTGTCCCCTCACCCTCCACCATCAAGTAGGCTCCATTTTCTACTGCTTCCTTTTTTTTTTTAAATCTACGTGTAGTCAATATTTACCTCCTACTTGTAAGTGAGAGCATGCAGTATTTGGCTTTCTCTTCCTGTGTTAGTTGACTTACAATAATGATCTCCAGCACCATTCATGTTGCTGCAAAGGACATGCTTTATTTTTGTTTTCAGTTTTTATGGTATTCCATGGTGTATATGTACCATATTTTCTTTACTCTGTCCACATTAATGGACATTTAGGTGGGTTCCATGTCTTTGCTATTGTCAATAGTGCTGTAATAAACATATATGTCCATGTGTCTTTCTGGGTGTATTAGTCTGTTCTCACACTGCTATAAAAAACTACCTGAAACTGGGTAATTTTTGAAGAAAAGAGGTTTAATTCACTCACAGTTCCTTAGGCTGTACAGGAGGCATGATTGGGGAGGCCTCAGGAAACTTACAATCATAGCAGAAGGTGAAGAGTAAGCAAGCATGTCTTTACATGGCTGGCAGGAGAGATAGAGAAAGTCAAAGGGGAGGTGCTACACATCTTCAAAGAATCAGATCTTGTAAGAACTCTATCAGGAGACAGCACTAGGAGGTTGGTGTTAAACTTTCATTATCACCACCCTCATGATCCAAACACCTCCCACCAGGCCCCATGTCTAACACTGGGAATTACAGTTTAACATAATATTTGGGTGGGGACACAGAACAAACCATATCGCTGAGAGAATGTTTATATTCTTAGGCGTAATATACCCAGTAATGCGATTGCTGCAGTGAATATTAGTTTTCTTATAACTTCTTTGAGAAATCTCCAAACTGCTTTCAACAGTGGTTGAAATAGTTAGCACTGACACCAGCAGTGTGTAAGCATTCCCCTTTCTATACAACCTTGCCAGAATCTTTTTTTTTTTTTGTAGTTTGTCATAACCATTCTGATTGGTGTGAGATGGTATCTCACTGTAGTTTTGATTTGCATTTCTTTCTTTCTTTTTTCTTTTCTTTTCTTTTTTTTTTTTTTTTTTTTTTTTTGAGGCAGAGTTTCGCTTCTTGTTGCCCAGGCTGGATTGCAATGGCACAATCTTGGCTCACTGCAACCTTCCCTTCCCAAGTTCAAGCGATTCTCCTGCCTCAGCCTCTGGAGTAGCTGGGATTACAGGCATGTGCCACCACACCTGGCTAATTTTGTATTTTTAGTAGAGATGGGGTTTCTCCATGTTGGTCAGTCTGGTCTCGAACTCCCGACCTCAGGTGATTCGCCCGCCTCGGCCTCCCAAAGTGTTGGGATTACAGGCGTGAGCCGCTGCGTCTAGCTTTGATTTGCATTTCTCAAATGATTAATGGTGATTATTTTTTCATATGCATTTTGGCCATGTTTATGTCTTCTCTTGAGAAGTGTCTGTTTATGACCTTTGCCCAATTTTTAATGTGGTTGTTTATTTTTGCTTGTTAATTTGTTTAAATTCCTTACAGATTCTGAATAATAGACCTTTGTTGGATGCATCATTTGCAAATATTTTCTTTCATTCTATAGGTTTTCCATTTACACTGTTGGTAGTTTCTTTTGCTGTGCAGAATCTCTTTCATTTAATTAGGTCTCACTTGTTAATTTTTGGTTTTGTCGTTAATTGCTTACAGAGCCTTAGTCGTGACATGTTTGATAGGTCCTATGTCCAGAATGTTATTTCCTAGGTTATCATTAAGGGATTTTATAGTTTTATGTTTTATATTTTAAAGATTTTAATTTATATTCTGTTGATTTTTTATATGGGGAAAGGAAGTGGTCTAGTTTTAATCTTCTGCATATGATTAGTCAGTTATGCCAGCACCATTTACCGAATTTTTAATCCTTTCCCTATTGCTTGATTTTGTCAACTTTGTCAAAGGTGATTGTAGATGGTAGGGTTTCTTTCTGGGTTCTTCATTCTGTTTCATTGGTTTATGTGTGTTTTTCTACTGGTACTGTGCTATTTTTTTACTATAGCCTTGTAGTATAGTTTGAATTCAGGTAGGAAGATCATTTTGAATAGGATTGATTCAGGCACTTTTTTTGGTTCAGTTTGAAATTTAGAATAGATTTTTCTAATTCTTTGAAAAATGTCTTTGGTAGTTTGATAGAAATAGCATTGGAACTGTCAATTGTGTTTGGAAGAATGGCCATTTTAACAATACAGATTTTTCCTATCAGTTAGCATAGACTTTTTGTCTCAACTTCATTTTATTTCAGCAGTGTTCTATAATTCTCATTGTAGAGATTTTTCACCTCCCTGATTAGCTGTACTCCTAGGTAATGTGTGTGTGTGTGTGTGTGTGTGTGTGGCTATTGTGAATGGAACTGTGTCTTGATTTGGCTTTTGGCTTGTATGTTGTGGTGTAAAGAAATGCTACAGATTTTTGTACATTGATTTCGTATCTGAACCTTTGCCAAAGTTGTTTATCATATCTAGGAACCTTCTAGCGGAGTCTTTAGGATTTTCTAGTTACAGAATCATATCAGCAGAGAGATATTTGGCTTCTTCTTTTCCTATATGGATGCCTTTTATTTCTTTATCTTGCCTCATTGCTCAGACTGGAACCTCCAGTATAACATTGAATAGGAGTGGGGACAGTTGGTATCCTTGTCTTTTCCCAGTTCTCAAGAGGAATGGTTTCAGCCTTTCACCAAATTACTATATACTATAACTTGACGTTGGCTGTGGGTTTGTCATAGATGTATTTTATTATTTTGAGGTATGTACTTTCAATGCTTAGTCCATTGAGAGTTTTCATCATAAAAGATATTAAATTTTATTCAATGCTTTATTTCTGCATATTTGGAGATAATCACATGCTTTTACTTTTAATTCTATTTATTTAGTGAATCACATTTATTAATTTGCATATGTTGAACCAGGCTTATATCTAAAGAATAAAGCTTATTTGGTTGTGGTAAATTAACTTTTTGATGTTCTACTGGATACTGTTTGCTAGTATTTTGTTGAGGATTTTTAGATATAGAATTTGTGGGGTCCTTTATGAATTTTATGGAAAATTTTAGTAAAGCCATATTGGACTGGAGATTAGTTTTCCTGGTAATGTTTAAATACAGATTTAATTTCTTTGATTGAAAGCTATTAATATTATCTACTCTTTTTAACAGTTAACGAATTTCAAGACATTGGTCTATTCCACCTACGTTATAGTATTTATGTATGTTGTGTTATTTTTATTATTTTATTATGATTTTTTAAATGTGTGAGTAGTCTTTAGTGTTAGTCACTCTTGTATGTCTAATAATGATAATCTGTGTCTTCTCTTTGATGATTTTCTTTATCAATATTTCTAGATGCTTATTCATTTCATGGATCTTTTTCTTATATTACCAGTACTTTGTTTCATTGATATTTTGTATCTCTCTGTGTTAAATTTCATTGCTTTCTATTCTTATGTCACTTTCTTATAGATTATTGATAGATTTGGGTTGATTTTGATTTTACTTTTTCAGTTTTGTAAGGTGGAAACAAATTAATTTGAGACCATTCTTCCTTTCTAATGTATTTATTTACAACTTACCTTTCCTTCTGCACATTTCTATGCTGCATTCTACAAACACTGATGTTGTATTTTTTTTATTTTTTATTATCTTAGTGCACCCACTGAATTTTTACTTTGGTTATTTTATTTTTAGCTCAAAAACTTTTATTTGTTGTTTTCTTCTTTATATTGATACAAATTGTCACTCTGTCACCCAGGCTGGAGTTCAGTGATGTGATCATGGATTGCTGCAACCTCCTCCTCCCAAGTTCAAGTGATCCTCCCACTTCAGCCTCTCAAATAGCTGAAAGTACAGGTGCATGCCACCACACTGGGCTAATCTTTGCATTTTTCATAGAGATGGGGTATTGCCATGTTGTCCAGGCTAGTCTCAAACTCTTGGGCTAAAGCTATCTGCCTGCCTGAGCCTCCCAGAGTGCTGGGATTACAAGTGTGAGTCACTATGCCCAGCCTACATTTAGGTATTTTTATAACTTCTGTATCTCTGCTAGAGTTTTCTGTCATTCCAGTTTAAGTGTGTTTTCTCACACCCTTAGAGTTTGATTATAATAGCTGTTCTAAAAACCTTGTACAATAAGCCCAATATCTTGAAAACTTTTTATTGGTATTTTACTGTATTTTTTAATTTTAGATCTTGAGATTTTATTAATTTTTTGCAACCTAAGTAATATTTATTACCTTTGGGACATTTTCAATATTATAGTATATTATTCTGGGTCTTGTTTGAATATTATTAAAATTTTTACTTTCATTTTATTTTTACTTTTTAGCAATTAACTTGGTTAAATTAAAACTGCCCCACGATCTCAGGGGAGCAGGCTGGGCTACCCAGCAGTGACACATACAAACTAGTTCTAGGTTATCAAGCCAGCCATGGCCACAAGTCTCATTGCCCAGGAGCAAATGTGGTTGTAGCAGTTCTCTGCTCACCACAGTTCTATGATGAGTGACAGCACAATTCCAGCACCTACTTGTGTGGAGCTTTCCACAATTTTGGCTGTGAAGGTGCCTACCCTACTGTAGAGCAAGCATTTTGTGGCCCAATACTAAAATGCCTGTGTGGGCACACTCCTGGGTCACCCAATAACTTACTTTGTATGTACCCAAACTGAAAATAGTGTGCTCTCCATCTCAGATCTGGGAAAATTTCTGCAACTATTCTCAGTGAGTTTTGCTCCTAGCATCTCCCAGACTCTTTGGAAATTAGCTCTAGGGCTTTGGAGAAACAAAGTGCTCTTCTTTGGCCTGAGTTGCTTAGATCCCCAGTGGAAAGGTAAGACAGGGAGAAGCTATCTGTCTCTCACACATTTTGGGACTTCACTCAATTTTTTCCATCAGAAGTTGTCACAGGGTCAATTTCCCCATAGTCTCCTCACTGAGATCTGGGCCGTTCTTCATGACTCTGAGGAATTCCCAATTTACTTTTTGAATTAAAGTTCGCAGAGTTGATCTTTTTATACTATTTTGATATTTTCAAATGGCTGAGTCATGCTAAAAGATCTAATCTACCATCTCCCAGGAGCTACAGCTATACCCTGCATTAACTGCCAACAGTAGCCACTACACACTCCAAGGATCAGCCCATGCCTAAAAGAACACAGAGATTCTCTCAGTGAACAAAGATCAAGTATATACTCACCCATTTTCGCTGCTGCCAACTCCTACCTATAAGGGTCACCTACTGGCTTGTATGTGAAACCTTACAGCACAATATAAAACCTCTCAACAAAAATGCTTAGCCCTACAGAAGCAGAGCCAAAATTTCCTACCCAACATTACAGTCACATAACCTGGGGATGGAAGAAAGACAAGAAAATAAAGTCAAAATATCACGGGGAATAAAGAAAATATTTGTCCACATGAAAATGAATATGAGAATTAGAAATTCTGCCATGTCCAGATGAGCAAGAACCAGTGTAAGAATTCTGGAACCACAAAATATATATATATTTTTATTATATTACTTTAAGTTCTGGGACACATGCAGAATGTGCAGGTTTGTTACATAGGTATACACGCGCCATGGTGGTTTGCTGCACCCATCAACCCATCATCTACATTAGGTATTTCTCCTAATGCTGTCCCTCCCCCAGCCCCCACCCCGCCGATAGGCCCCAGTGAGTGATGATCACCTCCTTGTGTCCATATGCTCCAATTCTTCAACTCCCACTTATGAGTGAGAACATGCGGTGTTTGGTTTTCTGCTCTGGTGTTAGTTTGCTGAGAATGATGGTTTCCAGCTTCATCCATGTCCCTGCAAAGGACATGAACTCATCCTTTCTTACAGCTGCATAGTATTCTGTGGTGTATATGTGCTAAATTTTCTTTATCCAGTCTACCATTGATGGGCATTGGGTTACTTCTAAGTCTTTACTATTGTGAATAGTGCTGCAATAAACACACTTGTGCATGTGTCTTTATAGTAGAATGATTTATAATACTTTAGGCTTATTCTGCATGGTAGACCAAATGGATCTAATAGATATTTACATAATATTTCATCCAGCAGCTGAAAAACACACTCTACAAGCCAGAAGAGATTGTGGGCCAATATTCAACATTCTTAAAGGGAAGAATTTTCAACCCAGAATTTCGTATCCATCCAAAGTCAGCTTCATAAGCAAAGGATAAATACAATTATTTCCAGACAAGCTAATTCTGAGGGATTTTGTTATCACTGTGCCTTCCTTGCAAGACCTCTTGAAAGAAGCATTAAATATGGAAAGGAAAAACCAGTACCAACCACTGCAAAAACACACCAAAATATAAAGACCAGTGACACTATGAAGAAACTTTATCAACTACTGTGCAAAATAACCAGATAGCACCATGATGACAGAATCAAATTCCCACAGAACAGTATTAACCTTAAATGTAAATGGTCTAAATGCCCCAATTAAAAGGCACAGACTGACAAATTGCATAGAGTCAAGATCCATTGGTGTGCTGTATTCAGGAGACTCATCTCACATGTAAAGACACACATAGCCTCAAAATAAAAAGATGGAGAAAAATTTACCAAGTAAATGGAAAGCAAAAAAAAAAAAAAAAATTCAGGGGTTGCAATCCTAACTTCTGACAAAACAGATTTTAAACCAGCAAAGATCAAAAAAGACAAAGAAGAGCATTACATAATGGTAAAGGGAACAATTCAACGAGAAGGACTAACTATTCTAAATATGTATGCACCCAATATAGTAGCATCCAGATTTATCAAACAAATTCTTAGAGACCTAAAAAGAGACTTAGACTCCCACACAATAATAGTGGGAGACTTTAACACCCCACTGTCAATATTAGACAGATCAATGAGACAGAAAATTAACAAGGATATTCAGGACTTGAACTCAGCTCTGGACCAAGTGGACCTAATAGATATCTACAGAATTTTCCACACCAAATCAACATAATATACATTCTTCTCAGTGCCACATAGCACTTATTCTAAAATCGATCATATAATTGGAAGTAGAACACTCACTCCTCAGCAAATGCAAAAGAATGGAAATCATAACAAACTGTCTCTCAACCACAGTGCAATCAAATTAGAACTCAGGATTAAGAAAGTCATTCAAAATTGCACAACTACGTGGAAATTGAACAACCTGCTCCTGAATGACTACTGTTTAAGTAACAAAATTAAGGCAGAAATAAAAAAGTTCTTCGAAACCAATGAGAACAAAGCAACAATGTACAAGAATCTCTGGCACACAGCTAAAGCTGTGTTAAGACGGAAATTTTTGCTACTAATTGCCCACAGGAGGAAGTGGGAAAGATCTCAAATGGACACTCTAACATCACAATTAAAAGAGCTAGAGAGGCAAGAGCAAAGTAATCCAAAATCTAGCAAAAGACAAGAAATAACTAAGATCAGAGAAGAATTGAAGGAAATAGAGATACAGAAACCCTGCAAAAATCAATAAATCCAGGTTTTTTTTAAAAAAAGCAAATAGACCACTAGCTATACTAATAAAGAAGAAAAAATGAAGAATCAAATAGACACAATAAAAAAATGATAAAGGGGATAGCACCACTGAACCCACAGAAATACAAACTACCATCAGAGATATTATAAACACCTTTACACAAATAAACTAGAAAATCTAGAAGAAATGAATAAATTCCTGGACACATACACCATCCCAATACTAAACCAATAAGAAGTCACATCCCTGAATAGACCAATAACACATTCTAAAATTAAAGCAGTAATTAATAGCCTACCAACCAAAAAAAGCCCAGGACCAGGCGGATTCACAGCCAAATTCTATAAGAGGTACAAAGAGGAGCTGGTACCATTCATTCTGAAGCTATTCCAAATAATTAAAAAGGGGGAACTCCTCCTTAACTAATTTTATGAAGCCGGCATCTTCCTGATACCAAACCCGGGCAGAAACAAAACAAAAAAAGACAACTTCAGGCCAGTATCCCTGATGAACATCGATTCAAAAATCCTCAATAAAATACTGGCAAACAAAATCTAGCAGCAAATCAAAAAACTTATCCACTACAATCAAGTCGGCCGCATCCCTGGGATGCAAGCCTGGTTCAACATACACAAATCAGCAAACAAAATCCATCACATAAACAAAACCAAAAACAAAAAGCACATGATTATTTTAACAGATGCAAAGAAGGCGTTCATGTTAAAAACTCTCAGCAAACTAGGTGTTGATGAAACATATCTCAAAATAATAAGAACTTTCATGACAAACCCCCAGTCAATATCATACTGAATGGGAAAAAGCTGGAAGCATTTCTTTTGAAAACCGGTACAAGACAAGGATGTCCTCTCTCACCACTCCTATTCAACATAGCATTGGAAGTTGCAGCCAGGGAAATCAGACAAGAGAAAAAAATAAGGGGTATTCAATAGGAATAGAGGAAGTCAAATTGCCTCTGTTTGCAGATGACATGATTTTATATTTAGAAAACCCCATCATCTCTTTAACCCCAATATCTCCTTAAGTTGATAAGCAACTTCAGCAGTCTCAGGATACAAAATCAATGTGCAAAAATCACAAGCATTTCTTTACGCCAAAAATAGTCAAGCAGAAGGCCAAATCACGAATAAACTCCCATTCACAATCTCTGCAAAGAGAATAAAATACCTAGAAATATAGCTAACAAGGGATGTGAAGGACCTCTTCAAGGAGAACTACAAACCACTGCCCAAGGAAACAAGAGAGGACATAAACAAATGGAAAAACATTTCATCCTCATGGATAAGAAGAATCAATATCGTAAAAATTGCCACACTGCCCAAAGTAATTTATAGATTTAATGTTATTCCCATCAAACAACCATTGACATTCTTCACAGAAATAGAAAAAACTACTTTAAATTTCATACGGAATCGAAGAAGACACTGTATAGCCAAGACAATCCTAAGCAAAAAGAACAAAGCTGGAGGCATCACATTAGCTGACTTTAAGCTACACTACAAGGCCACAGTAACTAAAACAGCATTATACCGATACCAAAACAGACATATAGACCAATGGAACAGATCAAAGACCTCAGAAATAACATCACACATCTAAACCATCTGATCTTTGGCAAACCTGACAAAAACAAGCAGTGGGGAAAAGATCTCCTATTCAATAAATGGTGCTTGGAAAACTGGCTAGCCATATGCAGAAAACTGAAACACGGACCTCTTCCTTACACCTTATACAAAAATTAACTCAAGAAGGAATAAATACTTAAATGTAAAACCCGAAACCATAAAAACCCTAGAATAAAACTTAGGCAATACCACTCAGGCATAGGCATGGGCAAAGACTTCATGACGAAAATGCCAAAAGCTATTGCAAAAGAAGCCAAAATTACAAATGGGATCTAACTAAACTAAAGAGCTTCTGCACAGCAAAAGAAACTATCATCAGAGTGAACAGGCAACCTACAGAATGGGAGACAATTTGTGCAATCTACCCATCTGATAAAGGTCTAATAGCCAGAATTGATAAGAAACGTAAACATATTTCAATAAAAAAAAACCCCATCAAAAAGTGGGCAAAGGGTATGAACAGACACTTCACAAAAGAAGACATAAATGCAGCCAACAAACATATGAAAAAAGCTCAACATCACTGAACATCAAAGAAATGCAAATGAAAACCACATTGAGATACCATCTCACGCCAGACAGAATGACGATTATTAAAAAGTCAGGAAACCACAGATGCTGGTGAGGCTATGGAGAAATAGGAATGTGTTTACACTGTAGGTGGAAATGTAAATTAGTTCAATGATTGTGGAACACAATATGGCAATTCCTCAAGGATTGCAAACCAGAAACACCATTTGACCCAGCAATCCCATTAGTGGGTATATACCCAAAGGAATATAAATCATTTTACTATAAAGACACATGCACACATATGTTTATTGCAGCACTACTTACAATAGCAAAGTCATGGAACAAACCCAAATGCCCATGAATGATAGACTGGTTAAAGAAAATGTGGTACATATAAACTATGGAATACTACACAGCCATACAAATGAGATCATGTCCTCTGCAGGGACATGGATGAAGATGGAAGCCATCATCTTCAGCAAATTAACACAGGAACAAAAAACCAAACACTGCATGTTCTCATTCATAAGTGGGAGTTGAACAATGAGAATACATGGATACAGGGAGAAGAACAACACACACCAGGGCCTGTTGGGGGGTGGGTGGTGAGGGGAGAAAACTTAGACGATGGGTCAATAGATGCAGCAAACCACCATGGTGCACATATTCCTATGTAACAAATCTGCACGTTCTGCACATGTATCCCAGAACTTAAAGTTAAAAAAAAAGACTCTCTGATGCATACTTTAGTTCTCCAATTGCATTTTTTAGTTCCAGAGTCTCTGCTTGATTTTTTAAAATTATTTTAGCCATTTTGTTATATTTTTCAGATAGAATTCTGAATTTCTTCTAGGTGTTATCTCGAATTTTCTTGAGTTTCTTCAAAACAATTATTTTTTAATTCTTTGTCTAAAAAGTCACATATTACTGTTTCACCCAGATTCTTCCTTGATACCTTATTTTACTTCCTTTGGTAAAGTCATTTTTTTCCTGGATTGTCTTGACACTTGTACGTGTTCATTTGTGTCTAGGCATTGAAGAATTAGATATTTATTGCAGTCTTTACTGTTTGTGCTCATTTGTACTCATTCATTTATACACTTGGGAAGGATTTCCACATATTCAAAAAGACTTGGGTGTTGTGATCTCAGCTATATCTACTTTACAGGGCACCCGAAGCCAGGTAATGCTGTGGTTTTTGCAGACTCACAGAGGTACCACCTTAATAATTTTAAAGAATATTCAGGAGAATTACCTGGATTACAAGCCAGAGACTCTTGTTCTCTTTCCTTACTTTCTACCTCACAAAATGGTGTCTCTCTCTCTTTTCTGAGTCACCTGGAGCTGGGGTTGGAGTGACATAAGCACCCTTGTGGCCACCATAACTAGCTGGGTCAGGCCTGAAGTCAGCACAGCACTGAATCTCATTCAAGGCCTGTTGTAATTACTCTCTAGCTACTGCCTACGTTGCTCAAGGGCCTAGGGCTCTTCAATAAGCATGTGGCAAAGTGGGCCAGGCCTGTGTTCTCTCTTTCAGGGTAGTGAGTTTTCCCAGGTACCAGGTGAATACAGAGGTACCATTCAGGAGTCAGGGACTAGAATCAAAAACTTATAGCCATCTACCTGTGTTCTATGTACAGCAGCTAAGCTGGCACTCAAACCACAAGATACAGTTCTTCCCATACTTTTCTTTCCTCCCCTTTCCAAAGGCAGAGGGACCTAACTCCATAGCCACCACCACCAAGGGCCACAGCGAGTTCTGCCAGACTACTGCCAATGTTCCCTTTATGCCTAAAAGCTCTTGAGTCAGCTTGTGTTGAATGCTGCTTCGCTGGGACTCACCCTTCAGGGAAGAAGGTTTCCCTCTGGCCCAGAAATGTCCAAGAGCCAAGTTCTAAAACTGGGAACCCCAAACACCTGCTTAGTGCTCTACCCTCTGTGGTTGAGCTGGTACCTAAGTTGCAAAGAAGAAGTTCCCTTTATTTTTTTCCTCTTCTTTTCTCAAGCAGAAAGAGTCTCACCCCATAACCACCACCCACTGGAAATATGCTGAGTTTCACCTGAAGCCAGAAAATCTCAGAACCTCAGCCAAGGCCCTGGATGTAATACCTGAGTATCACTGCTGGTTATTCTTGGCCCAAGGGTTCTTCAGTTAGCAGGTGACAAATTATGCCAGGACTGGGTCTTTCCCTTCAAGGCAACAGGTTTCTTTCTGGACCAGGTTGTGTCCAGAAATGTCTTCTAGGAGCTAAGGACTGGAAAGTAGGCTCACAACTCATACTGGCGCTCTATACTGCTGTGGCTGAGTTGGTATCCAAGATGCAAAACAAATTCTTCTCTATTCTGCCCTCTCCTCTCCTCAAGCAGAAAGAAAGAATGTCTTTTAACGTTGTGAGCTATGAAGCCTAGGGTTAGGGAAGGTTTGATGCTAGCACTCTTTTAGTCAGCCTATCTAAAGTCTCTGTAGGTCACAAGCCCCCTCAGTCTACTGTTTCTGGGACCAGTTCAGCACTAGCACTCACCTAAAAGTTGACGTCCTTAAGACCTAGATTGTGTTTCAAGTTTATTAGGGCCCCACAGCACTTTAACTCACAGTGGCAAGGCTTTTGATAACTCAAGTTTCCACTGCTGGGATTATCATAGAGAGGGCTAGGGCTAGTTTAAATGTTCCTTCCGTGGCTGGTTTCAACTGAGTTTGATCTAGTTGTCTTTTCCCCTATAACAGGACAACACTGAGTTCAATGCCTCTCGATTGCTTTGTTCTCCATCTGTCAACACACAGAAATGCTGTCCACAACACAACAATGCTGTCGAGGCATGGGGCAGGAGAGATGTTGGTGATTTGAGACTGTTCCTAATACCTCCTTTGTGCCGCTTTTAGAGATATGAACTTAAAACTGGATACTGTGAGTGCTCACCTGAGTTTTAGTTCTTATAAAGGTGCTTTTATTGTGTAGATAATGGTTAAATTGGTGTCCTTGTTTGGGGAGATGATTGATAGAGCCTTCTGTTCTGTCATCTTGCCTCACCTCCAGTAATTACTTTAAATATGCATAAATAAATTGAATTCCTCAATTATAAGGCATAGATTGACAAAGTAGTTTTAATAAATAGGATTTAGTGATATGCCACAGTACACAAAAATGGCTCACACTGAGTCCCACAAACTCTTGAGTCCTAAGCAGCTGCAGTAGAATGTATATTGAGAGCCCAGCCTCCACCAAAATACTCTCTGGCCTGAGGCTTAAAAGCCTCTGCATCTCCACATCCCTGACATTCACCGTCCACAACCACTACCACCAGGGCAGAGGCAGGAGCCACTGGCAGCTACCCTGCCTCCCGAAGCAGAGGAAAGGATATGCATTTTTATGCCTCCCAAGAGAAATGCTACTGCTTGCAACTACCTCCATTGTTAGCTGATGGTGGACTGAGGCACAGGTAAAGCATGCACTCTCCAGCCTCTTGCCTATATCTTCTACCTTTGAAAGCAACCCTGCTTTCCTCAGTAGCAAGGTCATAGCATGCCTGCTGCTACCCTAGCATTAACATTCTTCTGGGGCCTGTGGATTACCTTGCATATGCCTACCACAGCCAGTATATGCAAGCACCACTATGGAGTCTAAGGGTAGAGTCACCCAACCTGAAAACACCCACCTTCCAGTGCCCAAGCACAAGCTCCAGGTGCCTGAGAATCACCCAAACTATTCCACCACTGTGGATACCTTGGCACTTCTTCTAATGTCTCTGGTTTGTGCTAGTAAACTTGCCATTACGCCACTACCAACATAACTGGCAACCACTAGCATGCACCACTTACTTGCAGGCCCAAGAACTGGGCAACCACTGACCTTCCCAGCACCAAAGCTAGCCATCTAGAGGCTCAAGAATCAGCATGCCAGAGCCCATTAACACTGGTGCCAGCATATGCTACTCTGAAGCTCAAGGACTGTTGCACTCAGCCCACTGTTACCACCATTGGAGACAGAAGACTGGCCCAACAGGCATTCAAATCCCCAGAAAAATTTTACCACAGCCTCCACTACCAATCACAACTTAAGCCAATGAGGAAAACACAGAAACCACTGATAATGTCTACTACACACAAAAAAATTATACCAATACTACGTTACTGCACGCACCAGAATAAAAGCCAAAGTGTCTTACCAAACCAACGTCATAGATACATTTTCAAAAAAACAGTCCTCCCCTATAAAAGCAAATTAAAGAATTTGGAATAAGTGACTGTTACACCAGGTGTGTAGATATCAAAGTAAATAAACAAGAAACATTTAAAAACAAAGAAATATGACACCTTCAAAGGCACACAAAAGTTCTTCATCAACAGATCCCAATGAAGCAGAATTTGTAAAATCTGAAAAAAATACAAAATAATGATACTATTCATGTCCTTTGCCCACTTTTTGATGGGGTTGTTTGTTTTTTTCTTGTAAATTTGTTTGAGTTCATTGTAGATTCTGGATATTAGCCCTTTGTCAGAGGAGTAACAGATACTTCTCAAAAGAAGACATTTATGCAGTCAAAAAACACAGGAAAAAATGCTCACCATCACTGGCCATCAGAGAAATGCAAATCAAAACCACAATGAGATACCATATCACACCAGTTAGAATGGCAATCATTAAAAAGTCAGGAAACAACAGGTGCTGGACAGGATGTGGAGAAATAGGAACACTTTTACACTGTTGGTGGGACTGTAAACTAGTTAAACCATTGTGGAAGTCAGGGTGGCGATTCCTCAGGGATCTAGAACTAGAAATACCATTGACCCAGCCATCCCATTACTAGGTATATACCCAAAGGACTATAAATCATGCTGCTATAAAGACACATGCACACGTATGTTTACTGCGGCACTATTCACAATAGCAAAGACTTGGAACCAACCCAAATGTCCAACAAGGATAGACTGGATTAAGAAAATGTGGCACATATACACCATGGAATACCATGCAGCCATAAAAAATGATGAGTTCATGTCCTTTGTAGGGACATGGATGAAATTGAAAATCGTCATTCTCAGTAAACTATCGCAAGGACAAAAAACCAAACCCCGCATGTTCTCACTCATAGGTGGGAATTGAACAATGAGAACACATGGACACAGGAAGGGGAACATCACACTCTGGGGACTGTTGTGGGGTTGGGGGAGGGGGGAGGGATAGCATTAGGAGATATACCTAATGCTAAATGACGAGTTAATGGGTGCAGCACACCAGCATGGCATATGTATACATATGTAACTAACCTGCACATTGTGCACATGTACCTTAAAACTTAAAGTATAATAATAATAAAATAATAATAATACTAAAAAAGCTCAGTGAGATATAAGAGAATACAGAAAAACATACAAGGAAATCCATAAAACAATTCAGGGAATGAATAAGAAAATTATTAAAGAGACAGATGTCTTTAAAAAACAAACAGAAATTCTGAAACTAAAGAATTTATTGAACAAAATTCAAAATGCAATCAAAAGGTTTATCAATGCACTAGATTAAGCAGAATAAAAAAAATCCCACAATGTAAAGAAAGGTCTTTTGAAATAATCCAGTCAGGCAACAATAATACTAATAAGAAGAAGAGTAACAAAGAATGAGCAAAGCCTATGTTACATATGAAATACCATAAAAAATCAAAATTGGAATTTTCAGAGTTCTAGAAGACAAACAGAACACCCATGTAACAAAATAGAAACTGAATATTTCTCATGTCTTGCAAGAAATTAAGACATCCAGATACAGGGGACTAAGACATTCCCAAGCAGATACAATGAAAAAAACAAAAACAAAAATTTATTCCATGACATATTTTAGTCAACCTGTCAAAAGTCTAAGACACAGAGATAACTCTAAAAACAGCATATAGTCACCTATAAGACAACCTCCATCAAAATAAAAGCAGACTTCTCAGAAGAAAATGTACAGGCCAGGAAAGAAAAGGATGATATATTTAAAGTGACAAAAGAAAGAGAAAAACTTCCCAGATGAAGATATCATACGCAGCCAAATTATCATTTACAAACACAGGAGAAACAAAGTTTTTCCCAGGCAAGAAAAAGGTAAAGAAATTAGTCTCCACTACACTGGGACTGCAAGAAATGATTAAGGTTGTCCTATACCAGAAAGCAAATAATTTTTGAAAAATGATAATGACCATCATGAAAACACAAAAAATTATAGAAGACACTGGTAGAGCAAACACACAAACAAGAAATAGAAAAAAACCTCACATGTCACCATTACAGAATATCACCAAAGTACATGATGAACAGTAAAAAGGCATAGAAAAGAATAAAAGACACACAAAACAATGAGAAATTAATTAATGAAATCACAGAAATTAGCATTCACGTATCAATCAGTAATATCCTTGAATATAAACAGATTAAACTTTCTACTAAAGAAGGTATATTAGCTATATGGATTACAAAAAAACCCAAGACCCAACAATATGCAGCCTTCAAGAAACTTATTTGACTTGTATAAACAAATACAAACTGAAGCAAAGAGAAGGAGAAATATATTACACGCAAATGAAAGCCGAAGGTGAGCAGAAGTAGCACACTGTTAGAAGAAAACTAAAAATAAATGAAGGAGGTCATTATATAATGATATAGGGATGAATTCAGCAACAGCAACAGGATATAACAATTCTAAACTTACATTCACCCAATACTGGAGTACATAGTCATATAAATTAAATATTATTATCTCTAAAAAGAGACATAGACTCCAATACAGTAATAGTTGAGTTCTTCAAAACCCCATGCTCAGCATTATACAAATTATTTAGACAGAAAATTAAAAAAGAAACTTTGGACTTAAACTGCACCTTAGACCCAGTGGACATAAGCAACATTTAGAAAACATTTCATTCAACAGCTATGTAATACACAGTCTCTGTGTCTGCACATGGGACATTAACCATGATAAACCATATTTTTATCATACAACACAAAACATGTTTCAATACAATGAAAAAATGAAATTATATTAAATAGTTTCTCATAACACAATGGAATAAAATTAGAAATAAAAAACAAAAGAAATTTGCAAAACTGTACAAATACATGGAAAGAAGGTTATTTTAAAAAATAAACAAAGTTAAGAAACTGCTTCCTAAACTTGCCAAGAAAATAGAACAGAAGACCCGAATGAACAAAATTAAAAGTTAAAAGACAGAATTGCAACTGATAGCTGAGAAATACAAAAGATCATCAGAGACTATTATGAACAGCAACACACCAAAAAATTAGAAAACCTTGAGGAAATGGGCACATTTCTGGACACATATAACCTGTCAAGACTTAATCAGGAAGAAATAGACAATCTGAGCAGACCAGTAATAAGTAATAGGATTGATTTGGTAATAAATCTACCAGCAAACCAAAGTTCAGGACAGAATGACTTTACTGTCAAATTTTAACAAAATTTCAAAGAACTACCACCAGTTCTCCTCAAACTATTTCAAAATATTGAAGGAGCAAAAGTTTTCCATAATTATTCTACAAGGATAGTATTACCCTGATACCAAAATTAGACAAGGACAAAAGAGAAAGAAAAAATTGTAGGCCAGTATCCCTGACAAACATACGTGCAAAAATTCTTAGCAAAATACTAGCAATTTTAACAACTACACAACAAAAAATAATGCACCATGATAAAGCGACATTTATCCCTGTGATGCAAGATTGGTTCAACATATGAAAATCAACAGATGTGATACATGACATCCACAGAATGAAGGAAAAATCATATGGTAACTTTAATGAAAGCAGAAAAAAATTGTTGAAAGTTAATATCCTTTCACGATAAACACACTCAACAAACTAGAAATGAATGGAAGGTTCTCAACCTAACAAAACATATATATTAAATACCCACAGCTAACATCATACTAAATAATAAAATTCTGACATCTATTTCCCTCAGATGAGGAATAAGAGAAGGATACTTACTTTCACTAACTTTATTTAACATAGTGTTCAAAATTTTAGCCAGGGTAATTAGGCAAAAAAGTTATGGTGGTTTCAAAAAAAATCAATATATAATTATCATATAATTCCAAAATTCTAAGTATATAACCAAAAGAATTAAAAGCAAGGCTTTCAATAAACATGTATATAGCAATGTTTATATCAGCATTATTTACATTAGTCAAAAGTTAGAGACAACCTAAATGTTAATAAATGGATAAATAGATAAACAGTATGTAGTATACACACACCATGGAATATTATTCAGCCTTAAAATGAAATAGAATTCTGATACATGCTACTACATGGATAAGCATTAAAATCATTATGTTAAATGAAAAACAAAAACTAGATACAAAGGGGTAACTATTGTATTATTCCACTTACATGATGTACTGAGAATAGGCAAATTCATAGAGTCATAAAATAGAATAGAGGGTTCTACGAACTAAGGGGAGAAGAAAATTGGAAGTTATTGTGAAATAGGTACAGAGTTTATATTATGGATGAAGAAAATATTCTGAAGGTGTATAAGGCTCATGACTGTTCAATAACATAAATATGCTTTATTTTTGTTTATTTATTTTTTTGACAGAGTCTTGCTTTGTCACTCAGGCTGGAGTGCAGTGGCATGATCTCGGCTCACTGCAACCTCTGCCTCCCAGGTTAAAGCGATTATCCTGCCTTAGCCTCCTGAGTAGCTGGGACTACAGATGCCCACCATGCCTAGCTAATTTTTGTATTTTTATTAGAGGCAGCGTTCACCATGTTGGTCAGGCTGATCTCAAACTCTTGACCTCAAATGGTACACCCAGGTTGGCCTCCCAAAGTGCTGCAACTTCAGGCATGAGCCACTGTGCCCAGAAACGTAAATATTCTTAATGCTGCTTTAAATGAAAACTTCAAAATGGTTGATATGGTAAATGTTATGTATATTTTATTGTAATAAAAAAGCCATAATAATAAAACATTTCAGGAGCTTGGACAATTTCATTTTAATTTTGGTAAGCTACAGCCCTTGTCTTCTAGGAGTCTGCAGTACATTTGAGAAGAAAAGCTATTTTTTTTTTTTTTTGGATGGAGCCTCATTGTTGCCTAGGCTGGAATGCAGTGTTGCAATTTCAACTCACTGCAAACACTGCCTCCTGAGTTCAAATGATTCTCGGGCCTCAGCCTCCTTACTAGCTGGGACTACAGACACGCACCATAAACCCAGCTAATTGTTTTATTTTTAGTAGAGATGGGGTTTCACAATGTTGGACAGGCTGGTGTTGAATTCCTGACAGGTGATCCACCTGCCTTGGCCTCCCGAAGTGCTGAGATTACAGGCGTGAGCCACTGTGTCTGCTGAGAAAAAACATTTATAAAATTCATTATACTGAAAACGTATACTGAGAAGTGCCAGAAGTAATGGTTACAAATATAAAGCTGTGTAAATTCAAACGAAGAAGAGATCACTGCTTGTTAAAGAGATCATGGAATACTTTGTATAGAAAGCACACTTTATTTAGACTTTGAAAGACAGGTAGCATTAAAACACTTGTAAATTAAGGAGGTGAAGAGAATGAGGTATATAAAAAATATTTTAGAAAGATGGTTGCCAGAGGTTAGGAGGAAGGGGAGGGATGAGGAAATGGAATATGTTTATCAAACTGTAAAAATTCTCAGTTAGACTGAAAGTACAAACTTTAGTTATTTATTGCACTGCATTATGACCACAGTGAATGTGTCATATATTTCAAAATTGCTGAAAAACAGACAATTTTTAACTAAATAATTTTCTAAAAGTCTAGAAAAGAATGCTGAGGGAAGGTGGCAGAGAGGAGACAGGGCTAATGTGCAGGTAACAAACAAAAAAAACAGTGTGTGGAAACTCACACCAGGAACTTTTACTCTAAGAACCACTGTGGAAACATACCAGAAAAACTGAAAGAATTCACAGATCTTTTGAAAGAAGTGGCAAGCCGCTGCAAATTCTGAGACGGGTGAAAAACCGTGAGTTCCCCAAGTGTGAGAAGGGGAAAAGCTGCACTTGAACACACGTCCTCACTGGGTAATCTAAAAATCCAGATCACAAGAGAAAGATTTAACCTTACCTAGAGGTAGAATGAATTTAGAGAACTGCATAAAATATAAAAG
Source organism: Pan paniscus (assembly GCF_029289425.2). Taxonomy (NCBI): domain Eukaryota; kingdom Metazoa; phylum Chordata; class Mammalia; order Primates; family Hominidae; genus Pan; species Pan paniscus. The sequence goes on from NC_073272.2 coordinate 82,420,534, forward strand.
TAGAAGCTGCAGCAGAAAGAGCCTTATTGGCACTCTCATTCTCCAGCTCAAGCCTAGGGAAGCCATCCCTGACTCTCTCATTGGGGCCTTTGGTGAGCACACTCAGTGGAATTAGGGAGCTGTAACAGTGTGTAAGAAGCTTCCAAATAAATTTTGTAATAATTTCCACTGGGCACAAACATTTTTTAGAAGATTCTGTGGATAAATGGAAACTGATGCTGATACAAGCACAGAAGCTGCCACTGATATTGTGGACAGACAGGGAGAGGCAAGGCCTGGAAGCCAAGCTTCCTTGCTCAGCAGAGAAGTTTGTGGCCTGAGGCAGGTTTGAGTTCCACATACAAGCTGCCTGAATCTAAACTTGGCGCTGTTAGTGGGGCACTGTGGGAGTGAGACTGGTCTCACCAATTACATGGATACAGGGTGAGGCCTTTCACTACCAGCTATCCCCCATTTCCCTGACTAATTATATGCCACAGCAGAAGCAGACATAATCCCAATCCCCTCTGGAACAGAATCCCTTTGGTGTAATAAGCATGTCCCCATTCCCCACAGTGGCCACTGCAAGCCCCATTCAAAGAGAGTCTGAACCCAGACCCACCTAACCCTACCCCAGCCTGATAGCATTTCTCTACCTGACCTAGTAGCCACACACAAAAGATATACACTCTTGGGAGCTTTATGGCCCCACCCATCACCTGAGAAACCAGAATTACTACTCTGGCCAACTTAAGAAAAGCTTATATTCCACTGCTACTACTGCAACTGGTGTTCTCTGGAAAGTGCCACCTCTTGGCTAAAGGCAACTCAGGCCATTATAACAACTCATGACAGAATAACTCTGCTCCTGGGAAGGAAAAAGCAACATCTAATACCACTGCCTGCAACATCTTGGCTAACCAGAGGTCCTGAGCCTGTAAACGTGACAACTTCACTGCTAGGATAACCAGCATTCAGAAAAGCTAGCACACTAAATATATTTACAACCAAGGATTCTCACAGTCTAATTCACTCTCCTGCCACATCCACAAGAGCAGTTCTAGCTGGGAGACCTGAAGATGGATCACATCACAAGACTTTACAGACAGTCCCCAGCACCAGCAGGGAGCCAGGTAGCCCTGCTTGGTGGCTAGACCCAGAAAGGCAATAATAATCACTTCAGTCTGGCTCTCAGGAAGCCCCACCCCTAGGGGAAGGGGAGAGCACCACATCAAGGGATTACCTCGTGGGACAAAAATAATCTGAACAGCAGGACTTGAGTTCCAGATCTTTCCACTAGAGGGTAGTTTATCAGAGCAGAGACACAACTGCAGTGCTGGGCACAGTAGGGAAGGTCTGCACCTATACCGCAACAGTCAAGCAGCCTCTGTGATTGTGAAAGGCTTTGGAGAAGGGGTCCTGTATCCCCTGTGGCGTTCCACTGCAGGCACATCTGGGGCTTCCCCAACAAGATTGCAGCATGGAGGCACTTACAGACAGCTTTTCTGGAACAATCCATGGTGAGTGCAGCCCCACAGGAGGAACACACTTCAGATTCAGGCCACATGAAAGGCAGAGTGATGATTCCTCCCTGCTTGGAACATCAACATTTTTATACAAGAAAAGAGGTTCCTGTCTCATCTGAATAGCTGAAACACTAGAACAGGGGTGAGGCTGTGAGGTGAATAGCTTTCCTGCTGACCTAGCAGGGGAGCTGAGGTAGTTCACACTCTCCATCCTGATAAAACTTCAGCACATTTAACTAAGAGCTCCCTCAGCCACCATCATCAAGGTGGGGACCTCAGCCCATCATTGGGTATTACATCTACCCACCTTCCTTAGGCACAACTGGTGCCCCCCAGGGATTCTCTCTGATTGACCTAAAACCTGAATCATCAACTCAGTAAGTAAAACACTGGGGAAAAGTTAAATAAATAAATACACTGTATACTACAAGAGAATGAGATAAGCTTCAAGAGATCTCTGTCATCTCAACTTCATAAAAGAGAGTAAACTCACCCATACAGCAAGAATATGACAACTATAACCAGCACCAGGGAAAACCAGTGCACAAAGACTCTCTATGACTAAGAATCTCATACAGAGTCTTCACCCTTACGAGCACCAAGAATAAAATTAGGCAAAATTCAACATTAAAATCTGATTTATAAGAGGGAAAAAAGAAAAAAACAAAAAAACACAATTCAACAATCTCAAGAAATAGTCTAACAAAATAAGAAGAAAAAAGAAAAGTAATTCTGGTAACATGACAAAACAGGGTTTTATAATACTCCCCAAAGTTTACACAAGCTCCTCAGCAATAGACCCAAACAACCAAGAAGAAATTTCTGAATTGCCAGATAAAGAATTCAGAAAGTTAACTATTAAGCTACTAAGGAGATACCAGAGAAAGGTGAAAACCAAGTTAAAAAAATTTAAAAAATACAGTTTATGAATGAAAAATTCTTCAGAGAAATAGATATTATTAAAAAAAAATCACGATTTCTGGAAATAAAAGACACATTTAGAGAAATACAAAATTCGCTGGATGATTTCAACAATAGACTAGAACAAACAGAAAAAAGAACTTCAGAACTTAGAGACAAGAATTTCAAATTAACTCAATCGAAAAAAGACTAAATAAATAAGTAAATAAATAAATAACATCTTCAAAAAATGTGGGATTAGTTTAAATGACCAAACCTAAAAATAATTGGTGCTCCTGAGAAAAAAAGTCAAATCTAGAAGTTTAGAAAACTTACTTGAGGAAACAATTGAAGGAAACTTCCCTCACTTTGCTAGCTATCTAGACATTCAAATACAAGAAGCTCAAAGAACTCCTGAAAAATGCATCACGCAAAGATCATCACGTAGGCACATAGTCATCAGGTTATTTAAAGTCAAGATGAAGAAAGGAATCCTAAAATCTCTGAGACAAAACAACCTAATAACCTGTAAAGAAAAACTAATCAGATTAACAGCTGATTTCTCAGCAGAAACCTTACAAACCAGAATAGATTGGAGTCTATCTTTAGCCTCCTGAAACAAAATAACTGTCAGCCAATAATTTTGTATCCAGCAAAATTAAACTAGAAATACACCAAAATAGAACCTCCCTAAAGTATAAATCTCACAGGGCCTATAAAACAATAACATAATCATAAAAAAACAAGGTATTTAGGCAAAAGCTAGCATGATGAATAGAACAGTACCTCACCTCTCAATACTGACATTGAAAATAAATGACTAAATGCTGCACTTAAATAATAAAGAATGGCAGAATAGGTAAGCCTTTGCCAATTAAGTATGTCCTGTCTTCAAGAGACTCACCTAACACATAAGGACGCATATAAAGTTTTTAAAAATATTTAAATAAATATTTTATTTTAGTTTAAAAATTTTAATAGTTTTGGGGGAACAGGTGGTATTTGGTTACCTGAATAAGTTCTTAAGTGGTAATTTCTGAGATTTTTGTGCACCTGTCCCAAGCAGTTGTGTAGACTTTGATCCCTGAATCCCCTCCCACTCTTCCCAGAAAGTCCCCAAATTTCATTATATCATTTTTATGTCTTTGAATCCTCATAGCTTTAGACCCCATTGTTGAGTGAGAATGTATGATATTTGGGTTTCCATTTCTGAGTTACTTTACTTAGAATAATGGTCTTAAACTCAATACTGGTTGATGCAAATGCCATAATTTTGTTCCTTTTTTTGGCTGAGTAGTATTATGTGGTGTATATATACCACATTTTCTTTATCCTCTCATTCATTGATGAGCATTTAGGCTTGTTTCTTATTTTTGCAATTATGTCTTTTTCATATAATATATATTTTTTTCCTTGGGGTAGATACCCAGTGGTGGGGTTCCTGAATCAAATGATAGTTCTACTTTTAGTTCTTTAAAGAATCTCTATACTGTTTTCCACAGTGGTTGTACTGGTTTACATTCCCACCAGCAGTGTAAAAGTGTTACCTTTTCAGCACATTTACACCAACATCTATTATATATTTTCTGATTTTCTAATTATGGCCATTCCTACAAGAGTAAGGTGGTATCTCATTGTGGTCATAATTTGCATTTTCCTGAAAATTAGTGATGTTGAGCATCTTTTCACATATTTGTTGACCATTCATGTATCTACTTTTGAGAATTATCTATTCATGTCCTCTGCCCATTTTTTGATTCAGTTATTTGGTTTTTCTTCTTGCTGATTTGTTTGAGTTATCATAGATTCTAGATATTTGTCCTATGACAGATGCATAGTTTGCAAATATTTTTCCCATTCTGTGGGGTGTCTGTGTACTCTGCTGATTATTTCTCTTGCTGTGCAGGAGTTTTTAGCTTACTTAGGTCCCATCTATTTTGTTGTTGTTGTTGTTGTTTGTTTTTGTTACATTTGATTTTGGGTTCTTGGTCATGAACTCTTTGCCTAAGCCAGTGTCTAAAAGAGTTTTTCCAACGTTATCTTTGAGAATTTTTATGATTCCAGGTCTTAGATGTAAGCCTATGATTTATCTTGAGTTGATTTTTTTATAAGGTGAGAGATGAGGGTCCAGTTTTATTCTTTTACATGTAGCTTGCTAATTATCTCAGCACGGTTTGTTGAATAGAATGTCCTTCTTCCACTTTATATTTGTGTTTCCTTTTTCAAAGATCAGTTGGCTGTAAGAATTTGGCTTTACTTCTGGGGTTCTCTATTCTCTTCCATTAGTCTACATGCCTATTTTTATACCACTACCATGCTGTTGTGGCAGCTACAGCCTTGTAGTATAGTTTGAAGTTGGGTAATGTGATGCCTCCAAGTTTGTTCTTTCTGCTTAGTTTTGCATTTGCTATGTGGGCTCTTTTTTGGTTTTATATGAATTTTAAAATTGTGTTGTTGTTGTTGTTTACTTTTGTGAACAATGGTGATGGTATTTTGATGACAATTACATTGAATCTGTTGATTTTGGCAATATGGTCATTTTCACAATATTGATTCTACCCATCTGTGAGAATGAGATGTGTTTCTATTGTTTGTGTCATTGATGATTTTTTTCAGCAGTGTTTTGCAGTTTTCCTTGTAAAAATCTTTCACCTCCTTTGTTAGGTACATTTCTAAGTATTTTATTGTTTTTGCAGCTGTTCTAAGGTTATTGTTAGTATAAAGCAGTGCTACTGATTTGTGTACATCAATTTGGTATCCTGAAACTTTATAGAATTCATTTATCAGGTCTAGAAGCTTTTCAACTGACTCTTTAGTGTTTTCTAGGTATGCTATCATATCATCAGTGAAGAGTCACAGTTTGACCTTCTCTATGCCAACTAACATAACTCTTCCCTTTCTTTCTTTCTTTCTTTCTTTCTTTCTTTCTTTCTTTCTTTCTTTCTTTCTTTTCTTTCTTTCTTTTCTTTCTTTCTTTCTTTCTTTCTTTCTTTTCTTTCTTTCTTTCTTTTCTTTCTTTCTTTCTTCTTTTTTCCTTCCTTCCTTCCTTCCTTTCTTTTTTTTGTCTGATCGCTCTGGCTAGGACATCAAGTACTATGTTGAATAGAAAGTGGGCATCCTTGTCTTGTTGCAGTTCTTAGGGGGAATGTTTTAAACTTTTCCACATTCATTATAATGTTGGCTGTGGGTTTGTCATAGATGGCTTTTATTGCCTTGAAGTATATCCCTTCTAAGCCAATTTTGCTGAGGGTTTTAATCATAAAGAGATGCTGGATTTTTTCAAATGCTTTTTCTGCATCTATTGAGATAATCATATAATTTTTGTTTTTAATTCTTGTTTTATGTTATGTTTCACACTTATTGACTTGCATATGTTAAACTATACCTGCAGCCCTGGTATAAAACCCACCTAATCATGGTGTATTGTCTTTTTGATATACTACTGGATTTGGTTAACTAGTATTTTGTTGAGGATTTTCGTATCCATGTTTACCAGGGATAGTGGTCTGACATGCTGAATTGAAGAAGAAACCTCAAGTTCTCTCTGAACACCCCATCCCATCATCTCTCAATCCTCTGTCTCTCCCAAAGCACAGTATCAAGTTAATCTCTGAAGTTCTCTTATCTGCCTAAAGTCCAGACCTGTCAAAGAATAAAACCATTACCTCTGGTCTTTCTGTTGAGTTTCATTCACAGAACTCAAATCATGAGAGGAAAGACTGAAGCCTGTCAACACTCCTGGACAGACTTTTGTCACAAACCATTGTCCTGTGGGTCCAGCAGAATTTGTCTTGGGCCATTGTATGATCTTATATCCCATTGAATTACCCTAAGAATTACTTACTACCCCTCTAAAATTATCCTAAATTTCCTACTTTCCTTTCCCCTAAGAAGAAATGCATATAACCATCTGTAATCCATTATGTGGTGGGGTAATCATGTTGTGATTTTCTACTTAATCTCATTAATAAATTTGTATGTTTCTTCTCTTATTATTCTGTTTTTTATCAGTTGATTTTCAGTGAGCCTTTATACAATGAAGGGGAATTTTTTTCTTAACTCCTACAATATTATCTACCTATAATGGCTAATACGGTAGCAACTTGACATATGTGGCTATTAAATACTTGAGATGTGGCTAGTACAATTGAGGGATTAAATTGTATTTAATATTAATTTAAGTTTAATAGTCATATGTAGCTAGTGGCTATCAAATTGGGCAGTACATATCTAGAAACTATATCCTTAACCGCTAAGCTATACTCTTTTTATTGATAATTTTGTATGGGTCAAGTATTCAGCAAAATAGACAACATGCATTATCTTTTTTGTTTCTTATGACAATACTGTCAAAGTAAGTACCATGATTATCACAATTTTATTTTTCAGAAATAAATAAGGCTCAAAGAGGTTAACTAATCCAAGGTCACACAGAAAATAAGTGGAGAAGCCAGAATGAGAAACTTGATTACTCAAAAACATTTCCTCTTTGCCATACTACACTAACATAATAAGGCAATGTATAGTCCCTCTCCTGAAGGAGCTTACGCAGCAACCAATTAAACAAAAACACATTATATTTGTGGAAATATTAAATCATAATGCAAATCAGCATGCAACCAAAAACTGAATTACATGACACAAACTAACTACTCTTGCAAAATAGTGCATAAATTGGGCTAGACTAAGTGAAGATTTGCTTGCTAAAGGATATGGCACTTGACCTCAATAGAATTTGGATAAAGAGTAGAGGAGACAGTATTCTAGGCCTGAGATAAATCATGAGCAAACACAAAGAAGCAAACATTTCCCTCCTCAGATTATTTTAGTAGATGTAAAACCTAACCTAACCTGGATTAAGTGAAATATTTATATTTAGGAAAATTAGGTGATAAGTTGGACAGATTAGATGGAATATAATTCTGAAGGATGCTGAAAGTAATATTGAAAAGCACAAATTTTATCTACAAGGAACTTGAAATTAAGAGTGAAAGTGTTTGTTGTGAGTAACAGCTGGGAAATGAAAAAGGTCCACTAAAGGCTCATATTGAATTTGTAGAATTCACAGAGACTCTGCCTAATCATCTTCTCTATAAAAATTAGTCCAGCATGACAATCAATCATTACAACCTATCCAATGAAGTTCTAAAAATAATCAAAGCTTCTCCATTTAACACAATATCTACATCACTGATGCCAAAACCAGTTTGATGATGAGGCTTACTTTATATGTTTGACACATTCTCTGTCCCAATTTGTAGTAAACACATGCCTGTTTTGCATGAGTAGATATTGAAATTTGTATAATTAAATATTGCATATCAAAAATATCTTCAGAAAATTATGGCCAATGTATCCAACCCAAAAAATTTAGTTGGAATGGAAATCTAAAAATGTTTGGAAGAAAACTATAATTGCTATTAGAAGACTTAAGAAAAGTGAAGCAAAAACATAGTTGTATGATTTCAGGAGAGTTATGTAGGTGGCCAAATGATTACGACTTTAAATTATAGGTCACAGTCTAAGAAGTTAACTTTGTGCATAATCTGCAAAGTGAGAAGAGAAAGATATTTTGTCTAATCTTTTAAAAAATGACATAAATAAATCAAAATGAAAATCATTTTAGATTTTGAAACTCCTCAAAGTATAAATAAAAATAATTTAAAGGTAATAGCAATTCTTGATTTGGTTTAGCTCAAACCACACTTATTAGATTGGCTATGTTGGAAAATGTGGAAAAGTTAAACAGCAATTTTTCTTACCTGAGTTTTGATTAAGGGATAGAAAACTGAGCTGTATGATTGTCAGCAAAGCCAGTCACAGAAGTCTGTAGGAAGTGCATGACAAATTTGAGTCATTTAGTATTATGGAAGCAAAGGATAGAGGGAAAATATAAAGCGCCCAAAGGTAAATGGATGTATACTCACAGGCTATGCGTGCCATCCATAAATAATTACATTCGAGGGTACATAGTGGTAGATTTTAAAGGCCACTATAAAAGAAAGAGAAGTGCAGAATGTAATCAATCATGCAGAAAGAGCATACGCAGTTTATAATATATAAAACTGAGGAAAACTGTAATGATAATGAAATTTAAGGAAGCACAAAAAGTGATTTTTAAAAGACACAAAGGCAAGCAATGAAAACAAAATCACAAAATGATGAGATTAGTAATAATAGAAAAATTTTCAGAGCCTGAACATCCCCATCAGGGAGTACAAGAAGAAGACTGACTCACAGCTTCTATTTATTGCAGAGTAAGTTAAGACTAGGGAAATTGAATTGCTTTCTTTCTCATTATTAAGAGTAGAATAAAAGAAGAAAGAAAGATAGAAAAATGAGAAAGGGAATATCCATGATCTTGCTTTACTCAAACAGAATGGTGATATTTTGGAGAATATTATGCCAACAAAGACAAATGAGCTTAGTACAAAATGTACCAAAGGTGAGACTCCTTAGAAACATCAATTCTTTTTTATTTCTACTGAGGAAATACACACTTCTACCACATTCTGTTTAGTCTTTGTCAATAGAGTCTCTTTTCCTCTATACAAAATAGGATCCAAATGCTACGCTCCTCCAAGTAAAGTTTGGGCTTCAGGACTTCATAAACTTTTCATATTCATTTTAATGGAGCTTCCATAAGTAGAGCCACATTTTTCGTTTCCAGGGTATCACTATGAAATTCTCAGATTTTGTAATTTGTCCATTGATTGCCCCACTGTAATTGTTGGAAATTTCAGTAAGCTTGTACCTCGATCCACAATATTCAGAGGCAGTAGTTTTGTCAAGACACACCACCTATTGCTTATTTGCATTTTACTGCTTGCATTTTCTCCCCCCGTTTGATGAATGTTATTATTTCATCCTTAAAATAAATTGTTACAAAAACTCAAATGATCATTTTTTTATTTTATTTTATTTTTTGTTGAGACGGAGTCTCACTCTTTCACCCAGACTGGAGTGCAGTGGCACGATCTTGTCTCACTGCAACCTCTGATTCCCAGGTTCAAGCGATTCTCCTGCCTCAGCCTCCCGAGTAGCTGGGATTACAAGTGTCTGCCACCACACCCGGCTAATTTTTTTTTGTGTGTGTATTTTTAGTAGAGACAGGGTTTCACCAAGTTGGCCAGGCTGATTTCAAACTCCTGACCTCAAGTGATCCGCTTGCCTCAGCCTCCCAAACTGTTAAGATTACAGGCTTGAGCCAACGCACCCAGCCCAAATGATCATTTTTAGGTAACAATTACTCTGCCAGACTTCTTAGGTCTGAGGTAAGTTTTACTACGTAGCTAAGTGAATATTTAACTGTGGCTCTCTGGCTATACATAACACATTGTGTGTCTTTATTTCTGGTGTTTCAGAAATGTTTTCATTTTCAGCCTAGAAAAGATCAAGCTGAATAACACCTTCATAGGAAACTCCCATGTCACTGATTTCGAGAAGAGTTCAGCAAAGTGACCTCCCGCTTTCTGTATTCAATTCTCCCCTACTGCACCCTCCTGCTGTCTCAAATTTTTTCAACTGCTTACATTCTATTAGGTCTTTGTTTTATTTTTAAGAAGTCTTCCTCAATTCTCTTCCTTCACCACTCTCTTATATAAATGCACCAGAGATTTTTGTAGCCATCTTGTTTCCCTTCATTCCATATGCCCTAAATTTGGCTTTACCCACTCATTCAGTAGAAATCTACTGAATCCTTTGTCAGTACCACATACTATATTTGTTGCCAGGCACAAAAAGGTGAAAAAGACAAACTACGATAATCATATGTTCCAATGAAGGTAGAACAATAAACAAGTAAGTATATTAAATATTTGAGTGCAAAATGCAATATAAGAAAACATAATGGATAATGTAATATAGAGTAATGGAAGACACTTTAAGAGGATGGCCAAGAAAGGGTTCTCTGAGGGAGTGACACTTCAGTTATGACTTAGAGAAGAAAGAGCCAGCCACATCAATTCTTCTTTGAAAATGTAGATACGTGTGTGTTACACTCCATCATTCCAAACAAATCTAGATCCAAGAAATTATTATTTTAATATTGGACTACCTAATTTGCAGATCAGGCATAGACTGTCTACATGTAAAAATATTGACATCAAATTTAATCCTAAGACCCTTGTCTTAGCAGCATTAACACTTAATACACCTCAAGTAATTTACTTTCTAGTCCTACTCCTGACTCTTATTGGTCTGGAAATTTTCACAAGCTCTTAAATTTTCTTCATTTTAATTTTATTATTTAAAAGAAGAAGATTAACTTACATGTTTTCTTTGGATTTAATCAGTCAGAAATTTTACAATTGGAACATTTACTCATGAGCTGAGGGTAACTACTTGGAAAGAGCACCAGAGAATCAGTATAATATCATAATGAGAGGAGAAATAAAGAGGCAAGATCAAAGCTATTGCACTGTAACTATCTTATTCACCTGGGTAGCTAAAAGCAAGTCAAATTTTGGATAGTAATGCATGTTAATCCATCTAATTTAGCTAGTTTGTCAAATGTTTTGAAATAATATTGTGTTAGGTTAGTGCATGTCTTCTTTTCTTATTGTTGTAGATACATATAGCAAAATAATTATAATCTTATAATTCATACATGTATAATTCATTGGCATTAAATATATTCACAATTTGCATAACTCTCACTAGTATCCATACTCAAAATATTTTATAATCATCAATAAAACTGTATGCCCATTAAACAATACTTCCCACATTCCTTTCCCCCAGCCTTGGTAACCTCTATACTACTTTCTGCTTCTATGAATTTGCCTATTCTGTTACTCATAGAAGTGGAATCCTACTGTAGTCTTTTCTGTCTAACTTATTTTGTTTAGCTCATTGTCTTAAATGTTCATAAAAGTTGTAGTATGCAGCATAATTTTATTTTTCTAATGCTGAATAACATGTCATTGTATGTATATACCACATTTGGTTTATCTATTTATCCGTCTATCCATCTAATGAATCTTTGGGGTGTTTCCAACTTTTGGCTATTGTGAATAATGCTGTTATAAACATTGTTGTACAAATGTTTGTTCAAGTCCTGTCCCTGTTTCAATTATTTTGGATATATTGTAGTTATATGTATAACCTCTTGGAAAATTGTCAAATTGTTTTCCATAGTGACTTCACCATTTTCCATTGCCATCACTGAGGCTCAAATGTTCTCATTTCTTTACATTCTTACAAACTCTTATTTTCTGTTCTATTGATTATATCTACCCTGGTAGGTATTTCACCATGCTATCTCATTGCGATTTTGATTTGCACTTCCATGAAGACTAAATATATTAAGAATCTTTCCATCTACTTACTAGATATATATATATTTTTTTTTGAAAAATGTTTATTGAAGTAATTTGCCCATTTTTAATTGGATTATTTTATTGTTGTTGTGGTTGTTTAGTTGAAGGAGTGTGTTACACATTCTGGATAGTAATCCCTTACCAAATATATAATTTGAAAATATTTTCTCTAATGCTGCAACTTACCCTTACACTCTGTTGATTGGGTCCTTTGCTACACCAAAGTTTTAATTTTAATAAAGCCTAGTTTATTTATTTTTGTATTTCAGGTATTTTTGTGTTATATCCAAAAAAATTGCTAAATACAATGTCATAAAGTTTTCCCTTTATGTTTTCTACTAAGAGTTTTAGCTATTAAGATTATGTCTTAGATTCACTTTGAATTAATTTTTGCATATGATATACAGTAAACATCCAACTTCATTACCTTGCATGTGGATATATTTTTCCAACAACATTTGCTGAAATGACTTTTCTTTTCCTATTGAATGGTCCTGACACCTTTTTAAAAATCAGCTGATCATATGTGTGAAGATTTATTCTTAAGATATCTATTCTTTTAATGAGTTCTTTGAGGGAATATGAAGACATCTAAAATAACCTTTATCTTCAAGGAACTTATTATTGCATTGGAGAATTAAAACATTTTTACATGTAAAAAATGAATACAGGCATAGAAAATATAAGCCATATTGAGCTAAAGGAGGGGAGTTTGACAATGATGATACACAGATGAAAAAGGCCAACATTTAAATGAGATTTTACAAATAGACAGAAGAAGACAAGCCTGAGAAGGGGAGAGAATGTTGTTCAGGAAAAATGGAGAGTGATGACAAAAGCAAGACAATTTATAGCAGGTTTAGGAGCATTATGGGAAATAAGACACTTAACTATGCAGTCAACGAAGTGTGTCTTATTTCAATCAAGGCATGTAAAAGGTTAAAATAAATTTATACTATTGGTCCCTGTAAGTGAATTATCTGTACTGCTCCAGTTTAAAGACTGCCTCATTTTTGTTTTCTTAGATACATCTTTAACAATAATTATTTGCATTAATTACCACACAAGATGATTATATCCTTCCGGCTAGCTAATACCAAAGTTTTAAAACTTTTCCTAACAGCCACTTTAGGGAGAAAGCCATTGCTGTAGCTTTGTACTTTGGATGGTTTATCTTTGGCAGAGTTGGTTTGTTAAAGTTGTGAGGGAGGACATGTAAGTAATTTCAGGTGTTGAAATATGTAAATCATATACACGGATAAAACAAAACAAAATTTCTTAATGGCAAGTTTTTAAATATTATATTAATCAAAGGATATTTTTCTCCTCTTCAACCTGCAAATTTGAACAAAGACATTTTAAACTTTATTTTTGATGTAGGTCTTGTTCTAGAAATCACCTCATAATGATTACTGTAATATCTAATCATGAAACTTCAATAGAAAGTTAAAATAGTCATGCTTACCAACATATAAACAATGAACAGTTTTAAAAGTTTACATATTTTTGGTAAAATACATTATTAAACATTCTTTGTTAACACTCTGGTACTGTGATTTAGAGACAATTGCCTTCTGCATTAGAGTGTAAACAGAAACTTAAAACATTAACTATTTAATAAATACAATTAAATCATTTTAAACATTTTAACAAGAAAAAATATTCAAGTGTTTAGCAGCTTCTGTTAGTTTCAGTCTTACCTAGGTCAGTGAAGCTTTAAGATTGATTTTAACCTTGTGAGAAATAATAACTTACGTTGTCTTTGCCTTAGAATACCAGTCAAGTGTCACTACCACCACTGCAAATGAACACACAGATGCCAGCAACCCCTCCACCCCTGCACTGCCACTACTGATTTTGCAAAAGCATGCATGAAGGCCAACAGCCCTGCCCCCATCAGCTTACTGCCCCAGCTGCCACTGGGGCAAGCGTAAGCCTGAAGACCAGCAACCCTGCCCCCACATGCACCCCACCACAGATGTGAGCACACTTAGGAATGCTGAAGCACCACTTCTGCCAGTACCTCACCCTAGTCATTGCACATGTACTCCCTCACACTGGTATAGCTGCTGGCATATGCAAACAAGCACTGATCTCACTACCACCACCCTGAAAAAGTGTTTGGCTGGCACCAGCTATTGGAGTTCTGTGACCAGCAGACAGGAAACACCTTGACTCAACTAGCAGAGCAGGTTTCTGACCTCAAGGGGCCAAAGAACAAAGCTGGCAACCCACTAACAGAGCCACAGAGTTACAGCATGCAAACCAAGAGTGCTGAGCTGGGACTTGATCCCTTAAAATCTTCCAGAGATGATGTTAGTCAAATGATCCAAACTTAAACCACAATTAAATCACCAAGTGCATCAAAAAAGCTGAAAGAAAAAAAATCAGCAGGACAGCACCTTTAAAAACTGAAGTAACATCAGCTCACAAAGATAAGGAAGAACCAGCATAAGAACTCTGGCAACTCAAATGCCAGAATGTCTTCCTTTACCTCCAAATGATTACACTAGTCCCCAAGCAATGGTTCTTAAGCAGGCTGAAATGGCTGAAATAACAGAAATGGAATTCAAAACATGAATAGAAATGAAGAAAATTAGCATCCAGGAAAAAGTTGAAAACCAATCCAAGGAATTAAATAAATACAAACAAGAGATACAGAAGAGACAAAATGCCCATTATAAACAAGAACAAAACTGATGTGATAGAGTTGAAAAGCTCACTTGAAAAATTTTATAATACAATCACAAGTATCAGCAGCAGAATCAACAAGCTAAAGAAAGAATTTCAGAGCTCAAAAACCAATTGTCCAAAATAGCTCAGTCATAAAAAAAATTTTTAAAGAGGAATGAACCAAACCTCTGAAAAATGTGGGATTATGTAAAGAGACCAAATCTATTACTCATTTTTCATCAGAGAAGAGAAGCAGATAATGCAAGCAATGCAGAAAGCATATTTGAGAATATCTTTCACAAATTTTCGCAACCTCACTAGAAAGACCAACATACAAATTGAGAAAATTCAGAGAACAAGTGTGAGATACTACGCAAGATGAACAATCAAAAGAAGCATAGACATCAGTACCATCCCATGAAGGCAGCCACATAAGCTGTACTATCCAGAGCCATAGGGGTGGAGCTGCCCAAGGACACGGGAACCTACCCGCTGCATCAATCTGGCCTGGATGTAAGACATGGAGTCAAATAAGTTCATTTTGGGCTTTAAGATTTAACTACTGCATTGCAAGGTTTCGGACTTACATGGGGCCCGTGGTCCCTTTGTCTTGGCCAATTTCTCCTATTTGGAATGGGAAGATCTTACCCAATGCCTGTATCCCCATTATATATTGGAAGCAATTAACTTGCTTTTGATTATACAGGCTCATAGGCAGAAGGGACTTGCCTTGTCTCAGATGAGACTTTGGACTAGGACTTTTGAGTTTATGCTGAAATGAGTTAAGACTTAGGGTACTGCTGGGATGAAGTGATTGGTTTTGAAATGTGTAAAGGACATGAAATTTGGGAGGGGCCAGGGGTGGAATTATATAGTTTGGCTCTGTGTACCCACCCAAATCTCTTCTCACATTTTAATCCCCATGTGTCAAGGGAGGCAACTGGCATGAGGTGATTGGGTCATGAGGGCAGTTTTCCCCATGATGTTCTCATGATAGTGAGGGAATTTTCATGAGATCTGGTTGTTTGCTATGTGTCTGGGATTTCCCCTTCTCACTCCTTCTCTCTTTCGCCACCCTGTAAAAAAGATGCATGCTTCCCCATTGCCTTTTACCATGACTGTAAGTTTCCTGAGGCCTCCCAAGCCATGTGGAGCTGTGAGTCAATTAAACCTCTTTTGTTTATAAATTGCCCAGTCTCAAGTAGTATCTTTAAAGCAGTGTAAAAATGTACTAATACAGAAAGATACAGAGAAGAGGCAGGTAATCTACCAAGATAACTCCATTAGACTATCAGTGGACCTTTCAGAAGAAACCCTACAAGCTATAAAAGACTGGGGGGTATATGTAGCATTCTTCTAGAAAAGAGATTCCCACAAATAATTGTCTATCCAACCAAACTACTAAGCTTCATAAGCAAAGGATAAATAAGATCCTTTTCAGATAAGCAAATAAAAACTGGTTACCACCAGAGCTTCCATACAGAAGGTCATTAAGGGAGTGCTACATATGAAAAGGAAAGACTTACCAGCCACAGCCAAAACACAGTTAAGTGCATAGGTCACTGACACACTAAAGTAACCACACAATGAAGTCTGCATATTAGCCAGGTAACAACACTCTAACAAGATCAAATTTACACATCAATATTAACCTTGAATGTAAAAGGGTCTAAATACCCCAATTAGAAGGCATAGAGTGGTAAGTTGGATAAAGATGTAAGGCTCAACTGTATGCTATCTTCAAGAGATTATCTCACATGCAACGACACCCAGAAGCTCAAAGTAAAAGGATGAAGAATAATCTACAAGAGAATAGAAAACAGAAACAGCAGGGGTTACTATTTAAATTTCAGAGAAAACAGACTAAAACTAACGATGATCATGAAAGATAAATAAAAGGCATTTCTGGTGGTATGGTGGCAGTTCTGGTGGTAACAAATGATAGAAAAGGGTTGAATTCAACAAGAAGACCTAACTATCCTGCATATATACTCACCCAACACAGGAACACACAGAGTCATAAAATTCATTCGTAGAGACTCACAAAGACTCTTAGATAACCCCACAATAATGACAGGAGAATTCAACATCCCACTGACAGTATTAGATAGATAATAAAGACAGAAAACTAACAAAGATATTCAGGATGTGAACTAAAAACTTCATCAAATGGGCCTAATAGATATCTACAAAACTCTCCACCTAAAAACAACAGAATATACATTGTTATCATCTCAATATGGCACATACTCCAAAATCAGCCTCACTGTCAGCTATAAAACAATCTTCAGCAAATTTAAAAAAATAAAACATACAAAAGGTCAACGAATCCAGGAGTTCATTCTTAGAAAAAAAAAATAAAATTGATAGACAACTAGATAGACGAATAAAGAAAACAGAAGGTCCAAATAAACACAATCAGAAATGACAAAGTGGGCGTTACCATAAGCACCCAGATTTTTAAAACAAACAAACAAACAAAAAACCCTCAGAGACTATTATGAGCATCTCTATGCACACAAAGTAGGAAACCTAGAAGAAATGATTAAATTCCTGGCAACATACAACTTTCCAAGATTGAACAAAGAAGTCATTGAATCCCTGAACAGACCAACAACATGTTCCAAAATTAAATCAGTAATAAAAAGCTTAAGAACCAGAAAAAGCTCAGGACCAGACGGATTCAGAGCCAAATTCTACCAAATGTATGAAGAAGAGCTGGAACCATTTCCACTGATACTATTTTCAAAAATGGAAGAGAAGGGACTCCTCCACTTATTCTATGAAACACGTATCATCCTGATACCCAAACCTGGCTGATATACAACAAGAAAAGAAAATATCAGGTCAATATCCTTGATGAACACAGATGCAAAAATCCTCAATAAAATACTAGCAAACTGAATCCAGCAGTACATCAAACAGCTAATCCACTATTATGGAGTAGCCTGTATCCCTGGGATGCAATGGTGGTTCAACATACACAAATCAATAAATGTGATTTACCAATAAACACAACTAAAAACAAGAACCACATGATTCTCTCAATAAACACAGAAAAGCCTTTCCATAAAATTCAACATCCATTTATGTTGAAAACACTTAACTAGGCATTGAAGGAACATACTTCAAATTAATAAGAGCCATCTATTACAAGTCCAGAGCAAACATCATACTGAATGAGCAAAACCTGAATGTATTTCTCTTAAAAAACAGAAAAAGACAAGGATGCCCACTCTCACCACTGCTATTCAACACAGTACTGGAAGTCCTATCCAGAGAAATCAGGCAAGAGAGGAAAATAAAATATATCCAAATAGGAAGAGAGGAATTCAAACTATCTGA
The DNA here is from genome assembly GCF_029289425.2 of Pan paniscus. Lineage (NCBI taxonomy): Eukaryota > Metazoa > Chordata > Mammalia > Primates > Hominidae > Pan > Pan paniscus. The sequence continues at coordinate 82,438,277 of NC_073272.2, forward strand.
TTTTCGATGTTATGATTCTGTGCATAGAAAAGCCCATACTCTGCCCAACAGCTTGTAAATCTGATAAACAACTTTAACAAAGATTCAGGATTCAACACCAATGTACAAATTTCAGTAGCATTTCCATACACCAAAAGGTCAAAAACACTGCTCAAAGAAATTAGAGACAACCAAACAAATGAAAAAGCATTCTATGCTCATGGGTAGGAAAAATAAATATTGTTACAGGGTACATACTGTCAAAAGAAATCTATAGATTCCATGCTATTCCTATCAAATGACTAGTGATGTTCTTCACAGAATTAGAAAAAAAGTATATCTTTAAAAATTCATATGGAATAAAAAAAGTTTGTGAAACTAAGGTAATTGTAAGCAATAAGGGCAAATCTGGAGACATGATGCTACCTGACTTCAAACTATACTCTAAGGCTGCAGTAAACAAAACAGAATAGTCCTGGTACAAAAACAGACACATGGATCAATCAAAGAGGATAGAGAGTCCAGAAATAATGTCACACACCTACAACCAACTGATCTTCAAAAAAGCTGACCAATGCAAGCAATGGAGAAAGGATTCCCTATTTGATAAATGTTGCTGGAGTAATTGGCTAGCCCTATTCTGAAGATTGAAACTGGATCCCTTCCTTATACAATATACAATAATCAACTCAAGATGGATTAAAGACATAAATGTAAAAGCTAAAACTATAAATACCATGGAAGATAACCTCAGAAATACCATTCTGGGCACAGGCTCTGGCAAAGGTTTTATAATAGACAACAAAAGTAATTGTATAATAAACAAAAATGAACAAATGTGACCTAATTAAACTAATGAGCCTCTGCACAACAAAAGACACTATCAACCAAGTAAATAGACAACGTAGAGAATAGGAGAAAATGCAAACCAGGCATCTGACAAAGGGCTAATATCCAGAATCTATAAGGAATTTAAACAAATTTACATGCAAAAAAAACCAACCCCATTACAAAGTAGACACAGGACATAAGCAGACACTTTTCAAAAGAAGACATACATGCAGGCAACAGCCTATAAAAAAGTTCAACATCAGTAATCATTAGAGAAATGGAAATCAAAATCACAATGTGATGCCATCTCACACCAGTCAGTATGGCTATTAATAAAAAGTAAAAAAATAACAGATGCTGATGAGATCACGAAGAAAAGGGAACACTTGTACCCTACTGGTGAAAATGTAAATTAATTCAGCCATTGTGGAGATGAGTGTGGTGATTTTTCAAAGAACTGAAAATGGAATTACCATTAAACAGGGTAATCTCATTACTAGGTGTATACCCAAAGGAATATAAATCATTCCACCATAAAGACACATTCATGCATATGTTCATTGTAGCGGTATTCACAGTAGCAAAGACATGGAATCAGCCAAATGCCTGTAAACAGTATAATAGATAAAGAAAATGTGGTACGTATGCATCATCGAATACTATGCAGTTTTGAAAAGGAAGGAGATCATGTCCTTTGCACCAACATGGATGGAACTTGAGGCCATTATCCTAAGAAAACTAACGCAGGAACAAAGAAACAAATACTACATGTCCCCACTTGTAATGGGAGACTAACATTGAGTATACATGGACACAAATTAAGAAACAACAGATTCCAGGGCCTACTTGAAGCTGGAGGATGGAAGGAGGATGAGGATAAAAACTTCCTGTCTAGTACTATGCTTATTGCCTGCATAACAAAACAATCTGTACACCCAAACCCTGTGATACACAATTTACCTGCATAACAAACCTGCACATGTTCCCCTGAACTTAAAATAAGAGTTAAAAAAGGAAATTAGTTAAGAAATGAAGAGATGGGTAAACATGTTTTCACAAAAAGAACTGAAACATTAGGCACCTTTGTAAAACCAAATAACAAACAAACTGGCCATCTTCTGGAATTTCTCCTTCCTGGTTGAAGCAAAACAAAACAAAACGAAATGAAAAAACCACAATGCTTTAAAATAATTTATTTTTAATAAATGACAGTTGATACCAGAGGGACAGTGAGTCAGTTGACTATGTAAATACTCTGGATTCAAAATTTTTTTCTGTTTGTAGTGACAATTACGGGGGTATTATTACTTTTACAAAAGGGCATCAATATGTCTTAAAGCAAATGAATTTTATGTTTCAATTATCTATTTAATGTCCAATCAAAATCCCATGGTAATTTACCTCCTGGTAAGTTTATACATTTAAAGGAAATAACAGATGTGAAATGTCCTTGATCCTCTAATGTGGGCAACAGAAAGCAAAGCATCTGAAGACTCTGATCTCAGCCATGGAAGTCTTTTGCTCCAATTCCTGCCCAAGCATTCATTGTCTGAGTGGCATTAGGTCAGAAACAGGGCTTAATCATTATCAAAGCCAAGTGTTCTGTTCATTAATGTTTATGATGTGACATTTTGAATATCCTCAGCCAATACTTGATTTTTTACATATACATATATTATATATTGTGAGTACCTATACTTGATTATATATATATTATATATAATATAGAATATATATGATTTATTAATATATTATTTAAAAATATATTTTTAATGGAAGTACCTATACTTGATTTCATATATATATTATATTTTATATATATTACATTATATTATATATATAAATAATTATATATTTATATATACTATATAAATAATTATATATTATATATAAATATATATAAAATATACATAATTATATATTATATATAAATATATGTAAAATATACATAAATAATTATATATTATATAAAAATATATCTAAAATATATAAATAATTATATATAAATGTGTATAACATATAAATATAAATTATAAAATATAAATAATATACTATATATAATACTATATTGTATAAATATAAATTATAATATATAAATAATATAATATATATTATATTCTATAAATCTGAATTAAAATATATAAATAACATAATATATAATATTATATTGTATAAATATAAATTACAATATATAAATAATATAATATCTATGATATTGTATAAATATGAATTATAATATATAAATAATATGATATATAATATTATCTTATATAAATATAAATTATAATACATAAATAACATAATATGCAATATTATATTATACAAATATAAATTATAATACATAAATAATATACTATATAATATCTTATATAAATAATATATAATATCATATAATATGTAAATAATATAATATCTATCTTATAATATATAATATAAAATATAACATCTTATAATATATGAATAATATAATATATAATATCTTATAATATATGAATAATATAATATATAATATCTTATAACATATGAATAATATAATATATAATATCTTATAATATATGAATAATATAATATATAACATCTTATAATATATGAATAATATAATATATGTTATATATAATTAATAATATAAATTATATAATTATATTTAATTAATATAATTATATAATATAATATATAAATAATATAATATGTAATACCTTATAATATATAAATAATATATATCATATAATATATAAATAATATAATATATATCTTATAATATATAATATAATATAAAATATCTTATAATATATGAATAATATGATATATAATATCTTATAATATATGAATAATATAATACATAATATCTTATAATATGTGAATAATATAATATATGTTATATATAATTAATAATATAAATGATATATAAATAATATAATTAAATAATATATTATAATATATAAATAATATGATATGTAATATATTATAATATATAAATAATATAATATGTAATATATTATAATATATAAATAATATAATATATAATATATTATCATATATAAATAATATAATATATAATATATTATCATATATAAATAATATAATATATAATATATTATCATATATAAATAATATAATATATAATATATTATGATATATAAATAATATAATATATAATATATTATGATATATAAATAATATAATATATAATATATTATGATATATAAATAATATAATATATAATATCTTATGATATATAAATAATATAATATATAATATATGTAATTAATAATATAAATTATATATAATTAATATAAATTATATATGATTAATAATGTAAAATAATATGTCTTATATATTATATATCATATAATATGTATTATATGTTATTTATAATATAATATGTTTTATATTATATATAATATAATCTGTATTATATAATATATAATATAATATGTGTTATAGATTATATAATATAATATGTGTTATATAGTATATATAATATAATATGTGTTATATAGTATATATAATATAATATGTGTTATATAGTATATATAATATAATATGTGTTATATATTATATATAATATAATATGTGTTATATATTATATATAATATAATATGTGTTATATATTATATATGATATAATGTGTGTTATACATTATATATAATATGATAGGTGTTATATCTTATATATAATATAATAGGTGTTATATCTTATATATAATAGGTGTTATATATTATACATAATATAATAGGTGTTATATCTTATATATAATATAATAGGTGTTATATCTTATATATCATATAATAGGTGTTATATATTATATATCATATAATAGGTGTTATATATTATATATCATATAATAGGTGTTATATATTATATATAATATAATAGGTGTTATATATTACATATAATATGTATTATATAATCTATAACAGGTATTATATATTATATATAATATATAAGATGTATTATATATAATCTATAATAGGTATTATAGATTATATATAATATATCAGATGTATTATATATAATATATAATAGGTATTATATATTATATATAATATGTAATATGTATTATATATTATTTATAATATAATATGTGTTATACATATTATATATAATATAATATGTATTATATATAATATGTATTATATATTATATAATATATATTATATATAATATGTATTATATATTATATAATATGTATTATATATAATATGTATTATATATTATATATCATATAATATGTATTTTATATATTATGTATAATATAATCTGTATTATATATAATATGCATTACATATTATATATAATATAATATGTATTTTATATATTATGTATAATATAATCTGTATTATATATAATATGTATTATATATTATATATAATGTAATATGTATTATATATTATATATATGTATTATATATTATATATAATATAATATGTATTATATATTATATGTAATATAATATGTATTATGTATTATATATAATATAATATGTATTATATATTATATATAATATAATATGTATTATATATTATATATAATATAATATGTTTTCTATATTATATATAATATAATACATATTCTATATATTATATATAATATAATATGTATTCTATATATTATATATAATATAATATGTATTCTATATATTATATATAATATAATATGTATCATATATTATATATAATATAATATGTATTATATATAATATATAATATAATATGTATTGGATATATTATATATAATATAATATGTATTATATATAATATATAATATAATATGTATTATATATAATATATAATATAATTTGTATTATATATAATATAATATGTATTATATATTATATATCATATAATATGTATTATATATTATATATCATATAATATGTATTATATATTATATATAATATAATATGTATTATATATTATATATAATATAATATGTATTATATATTATATATAATATATAATATATATTATATATAATATAATATGTATTATATATTATATATAATATATAATATATATTATGTATAATATAATCTGTATTATATATAATATGCATTATATATTATATATAATATAATATGTATTTTATATATTATGTATAATATAATATGTATTATATATTATATATAATATATAATATATAATATATATTATGTATAATATAATCTGTATTATATATAATATGCATTATATATTATATATAATATAATATGTATTTTATATATTATGTATAATATAATCTGTATTATATATAATATGTATTATATATTATATATAATATAATATGTATTATATAATATATAATATATGTATTATATATAATATATAATATAATATGTATTATATATTATATATAATATAATATGTATTATATATTATATATAATATAATATGTATTATATATTATATATAATATAATATGTATTATATATTATATATAATATAATATGTATTATGTATTATATATAATATAATATGTATTATGTATTATATATAATATAATATGTATTATATATTATATATAATATAATACGTATTATATATTATATATAATATAATACGTATTATATTATATATAATATAATATGTATTATATATAATATAATACGTATTATATTATATATAATGTAATATGTATTATATTATATATAATATGTATTATATTATATATAATATGTATTATATTATATATAATGTAATATGTATTATATTATATATAATATGTATTATATTATATATAATACATATTATATTTTATATAATATAATATGTATTATATATTATATATTATAAAATATGTATTATATATTATAGATAATATAATATGTATTATATATTATATATTATATAATATGTATTTTATATATTATGTATAATATAATATGTATTATATATTATGTATAATATAATATGTATGATATATATTATGTATAATATAATATGTATGATATATATTATGTATAATATAATATGTGTGATATATATTATGTATAATATAATAGTATAATATAATATCTGTGACATATATTATGTATAATATAATATATGTGATATGTATTATGTATAATATAATATGTATTATATATTATGTATAATATAATATGTATTATATATATTATATTATATATATAATATAATATGTATTATACATATTATATTATATATATAATCTAATATGTATCTTATATATTATATATATAATATATTATATATATAATATAATATATATTATATATATTATATATATAATATAATATATATTATATATATTATATAAATAATATGATACATATTATATATAATATATAAAATATATATATATAATCAAGTATATGTACTCACTTCCATTAAAAATATATTTTTAAATAATATATTTATAAATATATATTATTTTTTAAATGGGAGTGAGTACCTCAGAATGAATTTGTATGACAACAAGAGGAGATCTTAAACCTTCATTAATCAGACAAAGAGGCACCCTTTTCCTACAAAGCCTCAATTTTACTTGCAAGAAAGGAGTATTTAAGGAGCTGTGGCCTGGCAAATCTTTCTCACATTTCATACCCAGAATAGCATCCTCTCGGCCTTGCTGTGCTGGAACCAGCAACCACAGATACTTTTGGGTGTGTTAGATTTGCCATATATAGGCTGTGTCATTCATGTGTATTTTCTTTGTGTCAATTTATTTCAAATAGAGCATGGCCAGTTGCATTTTGCCAAAATAACAGTTCATAATGTTTTCTCTGTCTGTCACATTACGAGATGACACAAAAACATTATTTTCTTCTTTTTTTAGTGTTGTTTTCTACCAGAATGAATACAAAACATCAAGACATGAAATGGGCAGTGGCTGTGTTCCACAAGGAAAGGAGCCAAGTAACTTGAATCCTTGATTTTGTTCCAGATGTCACAACTGCAGCTGCCATCTAAGAATGCCCCTAGATCTGGCCAGCAGGCATAGAGACCTGAGATGTCGAGTCAGAGGCATGAGTTCAAAATTAGTTTTTCTAGATGGTTCATCTGAGAGTGACTTGGAGGGCTCATTCTGAGCATAGAACCAGGAAGATACTAGGAAAGCCCAAGTAAAAGATTAAAATGGCCTTTAGCAGGCTATGGGGATAACAGCAGCAGAAACCACAGCTTCGATAGCAGCTTTTATGTGTGTATGTTAGGGATGAGAAATTATTAATTCAGTCTTTATCCCTATAATTCAGAAGCTACCAGGAAACTGGTGTCAATTATGTTGCTGCACTAATGGTTTATTGGCAGAACTTGGCCTTCTCCTTATTTTATTCTTTTTCATCATTGTTCCCATGTTCTAACCACAATGAGATGGACGATTTTCTCTTCTGGAAGGATGGAATAGGGAAATGTAGGAATAAGGAAATGTAGGATTTTTTATTGTTGTAAGCCCCATTTGAGGACAGATCTTACCTTCCAAGGCTTCTAGTTGGGGCCAGTCTTATATAAGCAGCTACATGCAAGGTCTGAGTGGAGAGGGTTCCGAAAGACAGTAGCTTCAAAACATGGGCTCATACAATGTTAGTGATGGATGGCCCCACTAGATATTATTTATTTTGTTGATGTCCTACATATGGTTATTAAGTTTTTAGTTTACTAAAAGGGACATCGTGAAAACATAATGTGATTTCTGAAACAAAGACATAGTTACTGCCAACAGGTATATGAAAAAATGTTCAACATTACTAGTCATCAGGGAAATTCAGATCAAAACCACAATGAAGTATCATTTCACCCTAGCTACAATGTCTATAATGAAAAACTAACAAATCCTGGCAAGGATAGAACGAATGGGGGACACTTGCACACTCTTAGTGGGAATATAAAGTAGTGTAGCCATTATAAAAAAGCATATGGAGGTCTCTCAAAAATGTAAAAAATAGAACTACAATGTTACCCAGCAATTTCACCACTAGTTATATATCCGAAAGAAAGGAAATCAGTAAATTACAGAGATATCTTTACTCCTATGTTTTTTACAGCATTATTTACAATTGCCAACATATAAAATGTACCCATGTGTCCATCAACAGATTAATGAATAAAGAAAATGTGGTATATATACACCATGGAATATTATTAAGTCATAAAACATAGTAAAAGTCTGTCATTTGCAGCAACATGGATGGAACTTGAGGTTATGAAGTGAAATAAGTGAAGCACAGAAAGACAAATCCCGCATGTTCTCACTCATAAGTGAGAGCTAAAAAAGTGTATTTCAGGAATGTAGACAGTAGAATGGTGGTTACCAGAGTCTGAAAAGGGAAGCTGGGAAGGTGGATGAAGTTCATTAAGAGCTATACAAATGCGGTTAGATAGAAGGAAGAATTTTCAGTATTTGGTAGTACAGTAGGGAAATTATATTAAATAGTTAACAGTGGCCAGGCGTGGTGGCTCATGCCTGTAATCACAGCTCTTTGGGAGGCCGAGGTGGGAGGATCACGAGGTCAAGAGATCAAGACCATCCTGGCCAACATGGTGAAACCCTATCTCTATTAAAAATACAAAAATTATCTGGGCGTGGCAGCACGCGCATGTAATCCCAGTTACTCGGGAAGCTGAGGAAGGAGAATCGCTTGAACCCGGGAGGCAGAGGTTGCAGCGAGTCGAGATCGTGCCACTGCACTCCAGCCTGGAGAAAGAGCGAGACTCCATTTCAAAAAATAAATAAATTAAAAAATTAAAACAATAAATAAATAAATCATTAACAGTAATTATTGTATATTCCAAAGTAGCTAGAAGAAAAAATATGAAACATTCCCAAAACAAAGCAATGATAAATATTTGAGGTGATGGATATCCCAATTACCCTGATTTGATTATTACACATTGTATATAGGAATCAGTATATCACATGTACTCCAAAAATATGTACAACTATTATACGTCAATTTTAAAAAATACAACAAAGAACTATATGTTGCCATAATATTAATATCAAATAAAATTAACAGCAAAAAATAGGAAAGACAAACATTCTATATAAATTTCTAAGTATAACTCTATAAAAGAGAAAAAAATGTCATTCATCATCCTTATGTTTCTCATATATCTTTTATTTTTTAAATAAAATTATTAGACTTAGTTTCAGATCAACACAGGTCCATGGGAAAATACTTCCCCCATTTGTCTTTCTTTCTCTGTCTCTCTTCTTCATATGCAATATACGTCTATGTGTGCATGTATGTGTATATATATGTGCACATACATATGTGTATGTTTACATTTGTGCTTATATGTGTCTATATATGCCCATGTAAAGAGAAAAAGTTTTCATAGTTTAGGTATATAAACAGAATGTTGATATGTATGATGTAATTGATCTAGCCTTCCTACTGTTGAGTCATTTATTCATGAAATCACATGGCCTGGGTGGGAAGCAATTTCTATCTATTGTAAACATGAATGAAAAGCTAGACAAATAGTTGGAAGAAAGCAGGATTATATATTTTAAAAATGGAATAAGAGGTACCATAGAATACTTTTTTCTCTGTCTCTTTCTGTCATGTTGGGCTTAATTGGCCTGAAGCTGATGCACACATTTATGTTATTTATATTCTGATTTTATAACAGATCATATATTGTACAGAAATTTTGCAAAATATATAAAGGACTAAAAATAGAAAATATACTTCCTAATTCTATCAGCCTGAGGTGACAATTTAACAATGTTGGTGTGCTTCTATTCTATCTTTATTCAAATAAATATATATGGCAAATTATTGTACATACTGTATTAGATTTTTTCCATTTTGTAAAAAATAAACAATGCCCATTTAATTAATTATAATAATTAACATTATATTAATTATATAATTTAAAAATACATGCATTATAATTTAGAAATTTTCTGTTTTTGAAAGATAAATTGATTATAATTTTTTGCTACTGTAAATACTGTTGTATTAGTCTGTTTACCTACTGCTATAAAGAAAAACCTGAAACTGGGTAATTTGTAAAGAAAAGAGGTTTAATTGGTTTATGTTTCTGCAGGCTGTACAGGAACCATGGCTGGAAAGGCCACAGAAAACTTTCAATCATGGCAGAAATGGAAGCAAAAATATCTTACATGGCCAGAGCAGGAGGAAGAGAGAGAAGGGGGAGGTGCTATGCACTTTTAACCAGATCTTATGAGAACTCACTCACTATCAAGAGAACAGCAAGGAGGAAGTCCATCTCCATGATTCAATCACTGCCCATTAGGCCCTTTTTCCAACATGGAGGATTACAATTTGACATGAGATTTGGTGGGGACATAAATTCAAACTATATTATTCTGCCACTGGCCCCTCCCAAATCTCATGCCCTTTTTACATTGAAAAATATAGTCCTCCCTTCTCAACAGTCCTCCAAAGTCTTAACTCATTTCAACATTAACCCAAAAGTCCACAGTCCAAAGTCTCATCTGAGACAAGGCAAGTCCCTTCTGCCTATAAGCCTGTAAATTAAAAAACAAGTTCATGACTTCCAAAATACCATCGGGGTACAGGCATTAGCTAAATACTCCAATTCCAAAAAGGAAAAATCAGCTAAAACACAGTGGCTACAGGCCCCATGCAAGTCAGAAACCCAGCAGGGCAGTCATTAAATCTTGAAGCCCCAAAATAATTTCCTCTGACTCCATGTCCCAAATCCAGGGCACACTGATTCAAGGGGTGGGCTCCTAAGGACTTGGGCAGCTCTGCCCTTGTGGCTTTGCAAGTCTCAGCTCCCATGCCTGCTCTCAATGGCTGGCATTGAGTGCCTTTCGCTTTTCCAGGTACACAGTACAAGCTTTTGGTGGATCTATTATTCTGGGGTCTGGAGAATGGTGGCCCTATTCTCATAGCTCTGTTAGGCAGTGCCCCAGTTAGGACCCTGTGCACGGGCTCCAACCCCACATTTCCCCTCTGCACTGCCCTAGTAGAGGTTCTCCATGAGGGCTCTGCCCTTGCAGCAGACTTCTGCCTGGACATCCAGGCATTTCCATACATCCTCTGAAATCTAGGCAGAGACTCTCAAGCCTCAACTCTTGTCCTCTGTCCACACACAGGCTTAAGATCACATGAAAGCTGCTAAGACTTATGGCTGGCATCCTCTGGAGCAGTGGCCTGAGACATATCTAGGGATGTTTTAGTCATGATTGGAGTGGAAGCAGCTGGGATGCAGGGAGCAGTGGCCTGAGACATATCTAGGGATGTTTTAGTCATGATTGGAGTGGAAGCAGCTGGGATGCAGGGAGCAGTGTCCCAAGGTTGCAGGGCAGCAGAGCCATACAGAATATTTTTGTGTTTAAAAATTGTTGTTATTTGGCATTATTTTCTTTAGCTAGAATCCTTAAAGTGAATTTACTCAATTGAGAGATATAAACATTGTATAGTTTCTCAATAAATATTGCCAAGTTGCTTTAAATGGTTTCAGCTTATTTTCACATTACTGTGTTCAGAGCACAGAGAAGGCTTGAGATGAGCAGATGAGCACTTTAACATTTCTTGGGCATGTCTCCCATTTCTATAGCATGCCAGACTATTTGAATCTTTATGTCTTTTGGGGCGATGAGAAATCTGACAAGAAAGAAAGTTATCCAGATGCTTCTTTATATAAAGGAGACAATGATGATGAAAAATTCTTATTGTTAAGTACTTTCCAGCATGCATGAAAGATAGTTCTCTACTTTATATGTTGGACAGTTGTATTTGCTGGTAAGATTCTGTCATATTTCAATAACAATTTTTCCCTTTCTTAACCTATGGAATTTCTTTTAATGCTGACATCAGACCTGTCTAAAAGATATTCTGATCATTTGCATACTCTGTGACTAAAAGGGAATGATAGTAATTTTAAACATACCAAAACTGTATATCTCAATTAATGGTATTCTTCAAAGAAGTTAAATTGGGTGATTACACACTTAATCCTATTATAATATCAATTCTCTGAACAGTGGTAGAAATCTGGTATTTGAAGGGTCTTCAGAGACATGTTTAAACTTTATACTCTCATATTGAAGTATCTTTGCAAGCTATTTTTAATTCATATATCCAACTTTAAATATTAGTCTCTATGGGCTAGATTATGACAATAAAAGAAACTACACAAAAATGTCAGTATTTTAAAGTAACAGGAAGATATTACAAAGTCTGTTACAGTCCTAGTCATCTTTTCAAGGCAGCAGTCCCCTATGTGATAGCTCAGTAATACAGGATGATTCAATTTTGTGGCACCACCCCCTCAATAATAGAATCCTATATTTACCTCCATGGAGAAAAAGGGAAGTAGAATTGTGTACCTGCTTGTAAATACTTCTACCTGCTCTTAACATCTTTTCCTTCTTTCATTTTCATTGGCTTCACCTAAATTAAAGAACACAAAGGAATCCAATCTTCCAATGTGTCCAAAATGAGAGGAGGACTAAAAGTATTGGTAAGCACTAATACTCTCTACCATGCCTTATCTCCTGCAACTTTCATAAGCATACCATGTACAGGAATTTCAATGTCATTTACATTATTATTATTGATTTTGAAAGATTGTTATATGCATTGTAGAGTGCTTTCATTTCTAATAGAACCAAAACTAATCTCACTCATTTCTAAACATCACAGTTGTACTGCCATGGTTGAGTACCATTAATACAGTCCAAACTTAATTACTCAAATATACTACATGATTTTATTTCTGTATCTCTTTGCCTGTATTTTAAAATCCCTGTCTCTTTATGCCCACCTATAAAAATTCTGTCTCTCCTTATTATTCCAACTTAAATGTTCTCCCTTATAAAGTATTTATTTTTATCCTCAGCTAGAAATACCTCTCCTTCTTCTGAATTAAAATCTTTGTTTACATCTGTTTTACAGCACTTAATAATATAATAATAAGCATGCATATTAAGTATGTACTTATGTATTATGTGTGTACAGCACTTATAATAAGTGGTTATACAACTTATAGTAAGTTCTGCATGTACATAATACATAAGTACATTCTTAATATGTGTGCCATTAAGTACATACTTAATATGTATGCATGGCTTTTATTACCCTTATTTGAGGCAACATTGTAGAGTAAAGGGAACAAGAATTTTGAAGGCTGATAGCATTAGATCTGAATCATGGCTCTGCTATTTACTATCTGGGTGATGGCATGCAATGTTTTATAACCTCTCTGAACTTTGTTTTTCTCATTTATGAAACAGGGAGATGATTATACATCTTATACTGCTGCTGTGAGGATTAAATACTGTAGGACACATAGAGATTTAAAAAAACTGCTTGGCACAGAGTTAACACTCAGCAAATAGTACTTTACTCTCTACCCTTTAGTTTTATTCTGTTGACTGTGACTCTGTAGGTGAAACTCACAGCATAGGGAAACAGAAAGACATTTTTCATCAGTTGTATCCAGTTAATTGTCTTACTTATGTCTAAATATTTTACCTTAGCCATTTACAACCATGGTTACACATTATAATCACCTGGAAAGGGTTTTTAATGTTTACATCAATACCTGGGTCCCACCCAGGCAAATCAATAATTATTTATGGGAGTAGGACTTAGTATTTTTAAAGCTGCCCAAGCAATTTTATTGCAAAGTTGAGAACCATTCCCTTTAGCATCAAAAACACAACTTTTATACATATCACTCAGTAAATATCTGTTGAATAAAGCTCATATTAATCACACAAATAAGCCAATCATGTCACTATATTTTTAGCCTAAATTATATCAGCCAAGTTATTAAAAATCTAGTCATCTTTGGGTTTTTATAATATTTGAATTAAAATCAAGTTCATTCTCAAAAGATTATGATTTGTCACTTCCAAGAATAGTTAAAATAATGTGGCTAACTCCCAGAGAGTGTTTTTTGAAGCAGAGGAAGGCCCAACACATTTTTTAACAATGGCAACATTAGATCTCTATAAATACTTTCACAAATAAGCAAATCTGGTACATAGAAACATTGATAAGTTTTTATTAATATATTCATATGTGACATTTTGAGTACTGCTGACTCTTCCATGCTAATCTTGTATTTTATTCATTTAATCCAAGAAGTTTATAGTATCTTCTCCATGGCCCATACCAGTATTAATGCAGATTTTTTCTTTTTCCAAAGGCTTCATCAATGTATATTTTCCCAAAATTTGAGTAATAGAAGAAAAGAAATCTGGACCTGAAACATAAAATGAGATCATGAGCATGAAATCATTAAATTGTCACAGTTGTATCATAATTCAATCTGCAGACACACTATTCAATAATGTCATATATACTCAGGTTAATGCATTATAATTTTCATGAGTTACCTTTGATCATTTAAAAGAATTAGCATGTGTTTCAGTAGATCACTATTACAGTTGTCTGTTGCTTTTAGAGGTTTAAAAATGCATAGCAAGGAATTCACAAGATAAAATAAACATTTTAAATATCTGACAACATTGGAGATAGAAGATGTTTAAGCAGTGAGTATGGTACTTAAGAAAAGCATTTGTTTTGATGCTATAGTGAATTCTACATAATATACTTGTTTTCATTATACGAAACACGATCCAACAACTAAAATACAATTGAGCATGAATTCCATACTTCTTACTTCATTTTCTCCTTAATTGCAAAATAAGCCTTTATTGTGGTTTTGCAAGGCTTCTCTTGTGATTTTGCAAATGTTAGAAATAAATTTCTTTCTCATCAGAATCACCCAAAAATAATGCAAAACTTAAAGAGTTGCTGAAAGAGACAAGTAAAACATGGGATATTGATAGTATGAATGATGAAGATGTTAAGTTGGTGTTTACAAGTATTCAGGTTATAGCTAACATACAATTTCTATTCAGGCAGTTATCTATGGCCATCTTTCATCAGTTTTTCTTCTTTCTCTAAGGACTAGAAACCTATGGTAGAAGACTGACAAAATCATTAAGTTATCTGTAATGTTAAGAATCAATGCAGAATACTTGGTCCAAAATAGCCTAAGAATTTTTATTGTTTCTTATATTCCTATAAGCCCCATTGCCAGAATCCATCTTAACACTTAAAGTCAAATATAGTTTCTCCCCTAACTGTGCCCAGTTATATTTTTTCACTTATGTTTCATTCAGTACTAATGAATGAAATTATGGCAGCTTCCAATGTCAAATTAAAATTCTTCTATCACTTTCATCTTACCTTAAGTTACTGCCACTAAATAATGAAACTCCTTATTTACAGTGCAGTTGAGATTAAATATGTACATCTAATATCATGGCTGGAGTTCTTTAGTGTTATCATCAAGATATAAGGTTTGTCCTCAGCTTTACAAGATTTGGCATAAACTTCTAGTTCATCACCAAAACCACTTATGGTTCTTCTGGGCACACAATTAAGCAAAGCATCTCTGCCTCCTTTGCAATTGCATATAGCCACATAATGGATTTTTAGTCAATAGAATAAGAGCAAAAGCTATGCAATTTTCTGCCAAGGCCTATGAGTGGCAAGCATTCCTTCACAATTTTCTCTTTCTTCAACTAAGTGCAGATGAAAATAAGGCTCTATGGGATGGTGTATCCACAAGACAGAAGAAATCCATGTTCATAAGTCATCAACTGGAGGAGTATAACTTGCCAACAAGAAACCCAACTTAAACTGTTAAGTTAGTGAGAAATGAATCTGTATTGAATATGTGCTGTTACGCAACTTTTATTTTATTTGTTATAGTTGTTTAACTTCTTGTGCCAAATATAGGAACCCATTTTTTGTTCCTATTTCAAGAGGTAATAGTTTTTTAAGAATACGCTCACGTTAACTATTCTCAGAATGATTGATGTATATGCAAGAATGCTAGTTTTAAAATTTACAGCAAAAGGTACCTCATTCTAGTGGTGCAAAGAAAATGTATATGGAATCAAAGTACTTGGCAAGCTAAATTAGGTAGTTAGGAACTGATTAACAAGAAATCCAAATGTGGTGAGCCTTGAGCTTTCTTGTGATGAAATCTGTGTCACAAGAGAGACTGATGATTTATTCTTGACCTGCAATTACAAAGACATGTCTAGAGACTAGAAAATTTGTGTCCATCAAATATAGTGTCTCTCTTAATTGCATTGTGCTCAGTAACAAGACTAAATTCTTACTCTTTTATCCTCTTCTGTGTAGTCTTTTGGTAAACCACACCTGTCTGTATTAGTCCATCTCAAGCTGCTAATGAAGACACACCAAAGACAGAGTAATTTATAAAGAAAAAGGGGTTTAATGGACTCACAGTTCCACATGGCTGGGGAAGCCTCACAATCATTGTGGAAGGCAAAGGAGGAGCAAAGACACATCTTACACTGTGGCAGTCAAGAGAGCATGTGCAGGGAAACTGCCCTCCATAAAACCATCAGATCTCCTGAGACTCATTCACAATCATGAGAAAAACCCACTCCCATGATTCAACCCCCTCCCACCTGGTCCGTCCCATGACATGTGGGGATTATGGGAGCTACAATTAAAGATGAGATTTGGGCGGGGACAGAGCCAAACCGTATCACCATCTGTAATAAAACATTAGTTTTTAGAGTACAATAACATTGACTAAATTACAGTTTTAAGTTACGTTCTAGTCCCGATGAAACATGCTAGTCATCTTAATTATAGGAGACACACTATCTCATAATAATCATGATTATATAGCGTCCTGTATGGTAAATGACTTCTACAAATGACTAATCTCATTCATTGTATGTTTAACTAATCTCTTCTCTGAGACTAATATTATCTCTAAGTTCATGAGGCAATTATAAACTTACCTAAGGAAATTTAGCAAGGAGCTCTTTGAGCCTGGAAAACTAGGAATTTCCAGTTATATAATAGCAAAGTTTTTATAAATATACAAAGTTAAAAATTTAGTCAAAAAGATTCATTTGATTTAAAAAATAGAGTTCAAATGGGCAAACCCCACAATCTGAAAAACTTGTACTGTATTCCTAAACATCTTTATAATTTTGCCCCTCTGTAGCTGACACTCAGCTCTCAGCATTCAAGTGCTTAAATATAATGATTTGTTCCTTACTAAGTTATATAATGACCCATTCATTTTTAATCTTCTATTCATTTTTTTCTGTTTTGTTCTTTGCAGTTTATTTTTTAATCATTTGTTTATTTTCAAGATAACAATTTCCTGACTCTCTGTCTCCGTATTTCATCATGAACTACTTTCTTCTCTGCACTTATTCATTAGCTTCTTTCTCTCTGGAACAGTATTTTTCTAAAACATTTTCTTCAACTGTTAGGAAAACTCTTCTTTCTTGATCTCTATTTCTTAGTGAAGGTTCTTATATTTTGCTTGCTCCAGATATTTCCAATTATGTTCTTACCAGCTAGCTTTAAGAGAAAAATTCAACAGCAAGGCTATTTAAAGGACCCACATCAGGCAGTCAGCAAGTTAAAATAGTTAAAATAAAGTTAATCATATTTTTAAACTTTTATTTTAGGTTCAGGGGTACATGTGCACGTTTTTAATCTAGGTAAACTCAAATCATAGGGGTTTGTTGTACAGATTATTTCATTACCCAGATACTAAACCTACTTATATTTAAATATATTTAATATTTATATAATATAAAAGTAACTATTACTACGCAATAGTTATTTTTCTGCTCCTCTCTCTCCTCCTACCATTCACCCTCAGGCAGGGCCCAGTGTCTGTTGTCCCCTCCTTGTGTCCATGTGCTGTCATCATTTACTTCCTACATACAAGTGATATCAGGCAGTATTTGGTTTACTGATTATGCATTAGTTTGCAAAGGATAATGGCCTCTAGTTCCACACAAGTCCTGTAAAAGACACGATATCATTTTTTTATGGCTGCATAGCATCCCATGGTGTATATCTACTACAATGTCTTTATCAAGTAGACTATTGATGGGCATTTAGGTTGATTCCATGTCTTTGCTATTGTGAATAATGATGCAATGAACATACGTGTGCATGTGTCTTTATGACAGAATGATTTCTATTCCTTTGGGGATATATGCAGCTCTTTAAGAAATTGCCACACTGCTTTTCCATAATGGTTGCGAAGTTTTCATTCCCATCAACAGTATGTAAGTGTTCCCTTTGTTCAGCAACCTTGCTAACATCTGTAATTTTTTGACTTTTTAAAAATAGCCATCTGACGGTATCTCACTGTGGTTTTGATTTGCATATCTTTAATGATCAGTGATATTGAGCTTTCTTTCACATGCTTCTTGGCCACATGTATGTCTTCTTTTGAAAAATATCTGTTCATGTTGTTTGCACACTTTTAAATAGGATTGCTTGTTTCATGTAAATTTGTATAAGTTCTTTACAGATGCTGGATATTAGACTTTTGTCACATGCAAAATTAGTAAATATTTCATCCCAGTCTATAACTGTTTGTTTACTCTGTTGATAGTTTCTTTTGCTGTGCAGAAGCTCCTTAGTTTCATTAGATCCCATTTGTCAATTTTTGCTTTTGTTGCAATTTTTGTTGGTGTCTTTTTCACCACATTTTTGCCAGTACCTATGTCCTGAATGATATTGTGTAGGTTGTCTTCCAGGGTTTTTATAGTTTTGAGTTTTACATTTAAGTCTTTTATACATCTTAAGTTGATTTTTGTATATGGTGTAAGGAAGAAATCCAGTTTCAAAGTTCTGCATATGACTTGCTAGTTTTCCCAGAACTGTTTACTGAATAGGGAGTCCATTCCCCATGGATTGTTTTTGTCAGATTTGCCGAAGATAAGATGTTTGTAGGTGTGCAGCCTTATTTATGAGCTTTCTATTCTGTTCAAATGGTCTATTTGTGTGCTTTTCTACCAGTACCATGCTGTTTTGGTTACTCTAGCCCTGTTGTATTGCTTGAAATTGGGTAGTGTTATGCTCTCTGCATTTTACTTTTTACTTAGAATTGCCTCAGTTGTCCAGGGTCTTCTTTCATTACCTATGAATTTAAAATATTTTTTCTACTTATGTGAATGATGTCAGTGGTAGTTTGATAAGTATACCATTGTACCATTGAATATATTAATTGCTGAGCATGAAATGTTTTTTCATTTGTTTGTGTCATTTCTGATACCTTTGACCAGTATTTTATAATTCTCACTGTAGAGATCTTTCACCTCCCTGGTTAGAAGTATTACTAGATGTTTTATTCTTTTTATGTCAACTGTGAATGGGATTGCATTTCTGATTTGGCTCTCAGCTTGGTTGTTGATATGTAGGATTGCTAGTAATTTTTGCATGTTGATGTTGTATCCTGAAACTTTGTTAAGTTGCTTATTAGTTCAAGCAGTGTTTGGGCAGAGACAATGGAGTTTTCTAGATATAGAACCATGTCATCTGCAAACAGGGATAGTTAGATTTTCTCCCTTGCTATTTGGTTGCCCTTTATTTTTTTTTTATTTTGCCTAATTGTTCTGGCTAGGATTTCAATACTATGTTGAGTAGGAATGGTGACAGAGGGCATCCTTGTCCTGTGCCACTTTTCAAGGGGAATGCTTCCAGCTTTTGCCCATTCAGTATGATGCTGCCTGTAGGTTTGTCATAGATGGCTCTTATTTTGAGGTATGTTCCTTCAGTACCTAGTTTGTTGAGAGTATTTACCATGAAGACATGTTGAATTTTATCAAAAGCTATTTCTGCATCTATGAGATGATTTTTTGGTTTTTATCTTTAGTTGTATTTATGTGACAACTTGTGTTTATTGATTTGCATATGTTGAACCACCCTTGTATCCCAAAGATAAAACCTACTTGATCATGATGGATTACCATTTTTATGTGATGCTGGATACAGTTTGCTGGTATTTTGTTGAGGTTTTTTGCATCGATGTTTATCAAGGATATTGGCCTAAAATTTTCTTTTTCTGTTGTGCGTCTGCCAAGTTTTGGTATCAGGATAATAATGGCCTCATAGATGAGTAGGAGAGGAGACCCTCCTCCTTATTTTTGGGAATAGTTTCAGTAGGAATAAAACCAGCCCTTCTTTGTTCATCTGGTAGCATTTGGCTATAAAGTTGTCTGATGCTGGGCTTTTTTTGGTTGGTAGGCTATATATTACTGATACAATTGGAGCTCGTTTTGTTATGTTTAGAGATTCAATTACTTGCTGGTTTAGTGTAGGGACTGTGTATGTATCCGGGAATTTATCTATATTTTTTCTAGATTTTCTAGCTTGTGTGTACAGAGGTGTTCATAGTACTGGCTGATGGTCATTAGTATTTCTGTGTGTTCAGTGGTAATATGCCCTTTGTCATTTCTAGCTGTGTTTATTTCAGTCCTCTGACTCTCCTTCTTTATTAGTCTAGCTAGCAATCTACCTATCTCATTATTTTTTTTTCAAAACCAGCTTCTAGACTTGTTGATCTTTTGAATATTCTTTTGTGTCTCAATCTCTAAAAGTGTTCATGGGACAGGGATGCCCTCTCTCACCACTCCTATTCAACATAGTGTTGGAAGTTCTGGCCAGGGCAATCAGGCAGGAGAAAGAAATAAAGTGTATTCAATTAGGAAAAGAGGAAGTCAAATTGTCCCTGTTTGCAGATGACATGATTGTATATTTAGAAAACCCCATCGTCTCAGCCCAAAACTTCCTGTAGCTGATAAGCAACTTCAGCAAAGACTCAGGATACGAAATCAATGTGCAAAAATCACAAGCATTCCTATACACCAATAACAGACAAACGGAAAGCCAAATAATGAGTGAACTCCCATTCACAATTGCTTCAAAGAGAATAAAATACCTAGGAATCCAACTTACAAGGGATGTGAAGGACCTCTCCAAGGAGAACTACAAAGCACTCAACGAAATAAAAGAGGACACAAACAAACCGAAGAACATTCCATGCTCGTGGATAGGAAGAATCAATATTGTGAAAATGGCCATACTGCCAATGGTAATTTATAGATTCAATGTCATCCCCATCAAGCCTCCAATGACTTTCTTCACAGAATTGGAAAAAACTACTTTAAAGTTCATATGGAACCAAAAAACAGCCTGCATTGCCAAGATAATCCTAAGTCAAAAGAACAAAGCTGGAAGCATTATGCTACCTGACTTCAAACTATACTACAAGGCCACAGTAACCAAAACAGCATGGTACTGGTGCCAAAACAGAGATATAGACCAACGGATCAGAATAGAGCCGTCAGAAATAATACCACACATCTACAACCATCTGATCTTTGACAAACCTGACAAAAACAAGAAATGGGGAAAGGATTCCTTATTTAATAAATGATACTGGGAAAACTGGCTAGCCATATGTAGAAAGCTGAAACTGAATCCCTTCCTTACACCTTATACAAAAATTAATTCCAGATGGATTAAAGACTTAAATATTAGACCTAAAACCATAAAAACCCTAGAAGAAAACCTAGGCAATACCATTCAGGATATAGGCATGGGCAAGCACTTCATGTCTAAAACACCAAAAGCAATGGCAACACAAGCCAAAGTTGACAAATGGGATCTAATTAAACTAAAGAGCTTCTGCACAGCAAAAGAAACTACCATCAGAGTGAACAGGCAACCTACAGAATGGGAGAATATTTTTACAATCTACCCATCTGACAAAGGGCTAATATCCAGAATCTACAAAGAACTTACACAAATTTACAAGAAAAAATCAAACAACCCCATCAAAAAGTGGGCAAGGATATGAACAGACACTTCTCAAAAGAAGACATTTATGCAGCCAACAGAAACATGAAAAAATGCTCACCATCACTGGCCATCAGAGAAATGCAAATCAAAACCACAATGAGATACCATCTCACACCAGTTAGAAAGGTGATCATTAAAAAGTCAGGAAACAACACGTGCTGGAGAAGATGTAGAGAAATGGTAACATTTTTACACTGTTGGTGGGACTGTAAACTAGTTCAACCATTGTGGAAGACAGTGTGGTGATTCCTCAAGGATCTAGAACTAGAAATACCTTTTGACCCAGCCATCCCATTACTGGGCATATACCCAAAGGATTATAAATCATGCTGCTATAAAGTCACATGCACATGTATGTTTATTGCGGCACTATTCACAATAGCAAAGACTTGGAACCAAACCAAATGTCCATCAATGATTGATAGACTGGATTAAGAAAATGTGGCACATATACACCATGGAATACTATGCAGCCATAAAAACGGATGAGTTCATGTCCTTTGTAGGGACATGGTTGAAGCTGGAAACCATCATTCTCAGCAAACTATCGCAAGGACAGAAAAACAAACACCGCATGTTCTCACTCATAGGCGGAAACTGAAGAATGAGAACACTTGGACACAGGGTGGGGAACATCATACACCAGGACCTGTCATGGGGTGGGGGGAGTGGGGAAGGATAGCATTAGGCGATATACCTAATGTAAATAACGAGTTAACAAGTGCAGCACACCAACATGGCACAAGTATACATATGTAACAAACCTGCACATTATTCCCATGTACCCTAGAACTTAAAGTATAATAATAATAATAAATACCTTCAAAAAATCAATGAATCCAGTAGCTGTTTTTTTGAAAAGATCAACAAAATTGATAGACCGCTAGCAAGACTAATGAAGAAAAGAGAGAAGAATCAAATAGAGGCAATAAAAAAATGATAAAGGGGATATTACCACCGATCCCACAGAAATACAGACTACCATCAGAGAATACTATAAACACCTCTATACAAATAAACTAGAAAATCTAGAAGAAATGGATAAATTCCTGGACACATACACTCTCCCAAGACTAAACCAGGAAGAAGCTCAATCCCTGAATAGACCAATAACAGTCTCTGAAATTGAGGCAATAATTAATAGCCCACCAACCAAAAATATCCAGGACTAAGTAACTAATTTTTGACTCAAATTCTAGAACTTGAGATTTTCCCCAAGTATTAGGCTTGAAAATCATATGCTATATAAAATGTATAATTGGCCTCTTCTTATTTATACACTTGTACTGACTAGTCAGGTCTTATTTGCTCCTAAATTTATGAGATACGCATCTGCATTAGTTTTTTGGTGTATTCTTCATTTATAACATCTTTGTTACATATTTGTTACTACCTTTATCATTCAATCTGTTAAAATCATTTTCTTCCCAATTTTGTTTACAGGTCCTGAATTACTGTGTTGTTCATTCATGAACATGAACAAAATAAAATCAGGATTCAAGATTATTTACCTTTTATATTTTTTAATTTATTTAATTTACTTTATTTTTATTTTATTTTATTTTTTTTTTTTTGAGACAGAATCACGCTCTGTCACCCAGGTTGGAGTGCAGTGGCGCAATCTCGTCTCACTGAAACCTCTGCCTCCTGGGTTCAAGCGATTCTCCTCCCTCAGCCTCCCGAGCAGCTGGGATTACAGGTTGTGCCACCCTGCCCGGCTAATTTTTGTATTTTTAGTAGAGATGGGGTTTCGCCATATTGGCCAGGCTGGTCTCGAACTCCTGACCTCAGGTGATCCACTCGCCTCGGCCTCCCAAAATGCAGGGATTACAGGTGTGACCCATCATGCCTGACTCTATTTATCTTTTAGAAAACAACTTTTATAGAATGCTCAACAAAATGTGTAGTTTTTTTTAGAACTATTGTTTAAGTTTCAGGGGAAAGATGTGCAACTTTGCTATATGAATAAATTATACGTATTTTCTTTCCTAGGTAGTAAATATAGTACCTGATAAATAGTTATTTGATCCTCACCCTCCTTCCAACCTCCACCCTCTGACTCTGGCTTCCTTCTTTGTGTCCATATGTACTTGATGTTTGGCTTCCACTTATAAGTGAGAAAATGCAGCATTCGGTTTTCTGTTTATTTGTTAATTTGCTTAGGATAATGGCCTCCAGCTCCATTAAAGTTGCTGGAAAGGGCATGATTTGGTTCTTTTTTATGGCTGCATAGTATTCCACGGTGTATAAGTACCACATTTTCTTTACCAAGTCTACCATTGATGTGCATTTAGGTTGATTTCATGTCTTTTTATTTTGAATAATGATGTGATGAATATACACATGCATATGTCTTTATGGTAGAATGATTTACATTTTTTGGTGTATATACCCAACAACAGAATTGCTGGCTAAATTGTAGTTCTGTTTTAAGTTCTTTAAGGAATCACCACGCTGCTTTCCACAATGGCTGAAGTAATTTTTCTTTGTGCTATCAGTTTATAAGTACTCTTTCCCTACAACCTTGCCAGCATCTGCTATTTTTGACTTTTTAACAATAACCATTCTGACTGGTGTGAGATGATATTTCACCATGTTTTTTATTTGCAGATCTCTAATTATTTGTAATGTTAAGCATTTTTTATAAGCTTGTTGACCACATGTATGTCTTCTTTTGAAAAGTGTCTGTTCCCATTATTTGTCCACTTTGTAATGTGGTTGTTTGGTTTTTGCATGTAAATTTGTTTAAGTTCCTTATAGATTCTTGACATTAGATATTTGTCAGATGCATGGTTTTCAAATATTTTCTCTCACTCTTAGGTTGCCTGTTTATTCTGTTGATAGTTTATTTTGTTGTGCAGAAGCTATTCCACCAGGTTGCTGGTGGAATTGGCCCAGGATGACAGCTGGAGAATGGAGTCAGTTTTATCGAAGTATGAAAACCAGATTACTACTTTCAGTGAATACCTCGAAGAATATTTAGATACAGATGAGCTGGTATGGATCTTAGAAAAGCAGCATCTTATTAAAACAGAAACATCTAAGCTCTTGTCTGATATAAGTGTTTGTCTATAGTTTACATACAGAAGGAAATTTTCACCAATTTGGGGAACGGGCCCTTCATCAGATGCTGGTTGGGGATGTATGCTATGCTGTGGACAGATGATGCTGGCTCAAGCCCTTATATGTAGACACTTGGGAAAGGATTGTTATTGGGAGATAACAAAAAGAACAACAACAACAACAATAAAATACCAATGGATCCTACAGTGCTTCTTAGAGAGAAAAAATTGTTGCTACACTATACATCAAATGGCACAAATGGGTGTAGGAGACGGGAAATCAATTGGAGAATGGTTTGGACCAAATACAGTTGCACAGATGTTAATAAAAAACTCGCTTTATTTGATGAATGGAATTCCTTGGCTCTTTATGTTTCAATGGATAACAGTGGTCATTGAAGATATCAAAAAATGTGCTGTGTCCTTCCCTTGAGTGCTGACACAGACCGTGACAGGCCTCCTGATTCTCTGACTGCTTTAAACTAGAGTAAGGGCACCTCCACCTACTGCCTAGCCTGGAAACCCCTGCTGCTTTTTATGCCCCTTTGCCTGGGCATAAACCAAAACAACCCTGTCTATGTTGATGCATTCAAACAGTATTTTAAGATGCCACAGTCTTTAGGGGCATTAGGAGAAAAACCAAATAATGCCTATTGTTTCAAAGAATTCTTAGGTGATAAGCTCATCTTCTTGGACCCTCACACAACCCAGACCTTTGTCAACACTAAAGAGAATGAAACAGTTGATGATCAGACTTTCCATTGCCTGCAGTCCCCACAGCGAATGAACATACTGAACCTGGATCCTTCAGTTGCATTGGGATTTTTCTGAAAATAAGAAAAAGACTTTAATAACTGGCATAGCCTTGTTCAGAAGGAAATTCTAAAGGAGCATTTAAAGATGTTTGAATTGATTCGGAAACATCCATTGCACTGGCCTCGCCTTGTACCTCCAGCCAAGCCAGAAGTGACAACCACTGGGGCATAATTCATTGACTCTAGTGAACAACTGGAGGAGTTTGATCTGGAGGAAATTTTGAGACTCTGAATGTGTAGAATCTCGGGATCTCAACTTGGAGGCCTGTCTTCCATCTGGCACCATAAAAACATGAACTTCTTACATAAAACTTTTCTAGTCAGCAAGTTCCTGATATACCAATAGCATACAAATTCGATAGTATTCATGACTGAGCCAATCACTGTTTCTCAGAAAAACAAAATGAAACAAAACAAATGACAGTAACCCTTTCCCAGAAAGAAATAGAACAATTGTGGAGCCTAGGAGCAGAGAGATGAGGAGTTGATTGCTTCCCAGCTTGTCTTACATGGCTACAGCAAGTCTTCAGCTTCTGTAATGAGGAGATGGACATCTGGAAAACAAGCAGCAACTCTCAGCTTGCTTTAAGAACAAGCAGATGAGAGATGGTTAAGCTGTTCTTCTTCACCCTTTCAGGTGTGACCTCTTTTCGACGAAATATTAGCAATCTGTTCTCTTGCTCAAATAATAAAGTGACCAAATCAGGGAAGAAAAGGTTCTTGTTAAATTATTTGAATGTGTAGCTTAAGTAATTATAATTTACATCAAAACATTTGTCAAAGAATTGATGTCAAATATTCACTCTTGATCTCCTTCCTATTTGGGGGAATCTTACTATTTGATGGATCAGTGCCCCCATTCTTACTGATACTTTTGTCAGATGTCACCTTGTCCTTAAATCAAATCATGGTCACTTAAATTAGGGTTCAGCAAACTTTTTCTGTAAAGGACCAGACAGTAAATATTTTGGGCTTTGCTGGTAATGCGACCTCTGTTACATCTACTCAACTCTGCTGCTGACGTGCAAAAGCACCCACAGAAAATATGCACGCAAATGAGCATGGCTGTAATCCAAGAAAAGTTTATTTACAAAAACAGGTGTGGCGCGTGGTTTGGCCTGCAAGCTGTAGCGTGCCAATCAGTGACTTGAACTGTTTATTTTTGTTTGAGAAATTAAAAATAAATTGTGTTTGAATTATTTAAAAAGTTCCTCATTTTTTACATTAATTTTGTATCCTGAACTTTCCTAAGTTTGTTTATCAGATCAAGGAACTTTTGGGTAAGTCACAAAGGGAAACATCTTTAATTCTAACCCAGGTACCCCTGGAAGTGTAACGGAAAAGTCTTCTGTTTCTACATGTGAGAAATCCATTTTAAATGTATGTTACGTCCGTGATAAGGTTAATATGATTTTATATTATTAGACCTAAGTGTAAAGTCAGTGTTGACTTTTTAAAATGTGACAATTCTTGGTGTCAAATATATATTGAGAAAAAAAGCATCTTTTAAAACCCAAAAAACTGAACTAGCAGAGTAATGCCTTATATGAGCTACCATTTGAGAAATTGAGTCTTCTGGTATGAGACATTTAGTAGTGTTAAGGAGTCTAAGATAAAGTTTATAGAGGATGAGTAGAAAGATGACTTCCTCCTGGTAGAGGTAGCTAATAAAAAATTGTTGTGTTTCGGAGCTGGAGTTTAGCTACTACAATTACACAGGTCCTACCAAACCTGAAGATGAGATTAAAATGTCAGAATTTGAAGCCTGGATTTGGCAAGCATAGATGATTTTGAACTTTTTATCCTCTCTATATGTTTTACTATTTGGTGCTTTTCCCATAGTATTATGTAAACCTTAGTAAAATATGTCCAACCTGGGCCAATAAAAACAAAAGGAGGATTAAATTCCTTCTTGGAAAAGTGGGGTAAAGGGTAGATAGCAGTTACCTAGGAAACAAATTGTTGATGGCAGCACTCAGGGTAGTAAGAGAACACCAGTGTAAAGGCAAAGTTAGGGAGGGCAGAAAATTTGAGGTTTTCAATTTAGTCACCACTTTTCACTTGACTTGGAAATCCTTGCTACAAAAAGTAGCTTGGTAGGGTCTGTTTTCTACTGAGATAAGGAAGGCTGCATGAAATACCCAAGTTGTCACAGAAAAAAAAAAAGATGAATTTTCCTATGCCTTAATAATTGAATGAAGTTAAAAAAAGTCAGGAAACAACAGGTGTTGGAGAGGATGTGGAGAAATAGGAACAGTTTTACACTGTTGGTGGGACTGTAAACTAGTTCAACCATTGTGGAAGTCAGTGTGGTTATTCCTCCGGGATCTAGAACTAGAAATACCATTTGACCCAGTCATCCCATTACTTAGTATATACCCAAAAGATTATAAAACATGCTGCTATAAAGACACATGCACACGTATGTTTATTGTGGCTCTATTCACACTAGCAAAGGCTTGGAACAAACCCAAATGTCCGACAACGATAGACTGGATTAAGAAAATGTGGCACATATACACCATGGAATACTATGCAGCCATAAAAAATGATGAGTTCATGTCCTTTGTAGGGACATGGATGAAACTGGAAACCATCATTCTCAGCAAACTATCGCAAGGACAAAAAACCAAACATTGCATGTTCTCACTCATAGGTGGGAATTGAACAATGAGAACACATGGACACAGGAAGGGGAACATCACACTCCGGGGACTATTGTGGGGTGGGGGGAGGCGGGAGGGATAGCATTAGGAGATATACCTAATGCTAAGTGACGAGTTAATGGGTGCAGCACACCAACATGGCACATGTATACATATGTAACAAACCTGCACATTGTGCACATGTACCCTAAAACTTAAAGTATAATAATAATAAAATTTAAAAAAAATTGAATGAAGTTCAAGTTGCACATATCCAATAACATAGAATTTCCAATACCAGGTATAATACCTTTAAGAGATGCTATTTATGTGCATAAGAAGTAGTGTATAATACTATTCACTGCTGAATTGTTATAACAAAAAATTAGAAACCTTATAGTAATGTATAATAATATTCACTGTTACATGGTTATAAGAAAAAATTAGAAACATCTTAAGTAATTGCTATTACTCAAAAGTAAAAAAGTTACATATGCTGGTGAGATTGCCAAGAAAGAGAACACTTATACACTGTTATGGGAAGTGTAAATTAGTCCAACAATTGTGGAAAGCAGTGTGGCAATTTCTCAGAGGTAAAAACAGAAGTAGCATTCAACCCAGCTGTCCCATTACTACATATATACCCAAGAGAATATAAATCATTCTATCATAAAGACATATGCATGCATATGTTCATCACAACACTATCCACAATAACAAAGACATGGAATCAACCTAAATACTTATCAATGGAAGATCGGATAAAAAAATATGATACATATACACCATCGAATACTGTGCAGCCATAAAACATAATGAGATGATTTCTTTTGCAGGAACATAGATGAAACTGTAGGTCATTTCCCTTAGCAAACTAACACAGAAACAGAAACCCAAATACTGCGTGTTCTCCCTTGTAAGTCGGAGCTAAATGATGAGAATACATGGACACAAAGAGGGAAACAACAGACACTGAGGTCTAACTGAGGGTGCAGCATGTAAGGAGGGAGAAGAGCAGAAAAAGTAACTACTGGGTAATAGGCTTAGTGCCTGCGTGATAAAATAATCTGTACATCGAACCCCCATCACGTGAATTTACCTATGTAACAAACCTTCACATGTAGTTTTGAACCTAAAATAAAAGTTTAAAAAAGGATGTGGGGGATGAAGGCAGAAAGATTGAGTCTAGGGTGGGAAATAAAATTGGGAAGCCTTTTTATTTTGTCAAAAATGCATTTAATATTTTATCCATATATGCAGATTTCTCAAAATTCTATAATCAAAAGTTGTTATCTTATCCAAGAAAAATGTACTCATCTTTTAGATGCTTTTACATTTAAGTTCTGAATGTAAAGACATAATTGCACACACAAATGCACCTATGCATAGTTCAGACAAAAGTTTGCTACTCTCAATCATAATATTGGTGCATTAAAATATAGTTATCCTTTCCTAGAGAATAAAGCCATTTGACAATATTTAGGCACCAGTCATCTGAAAGGTCATTGGGTTTCATTAAAAAAGTTAATAGCAAACTATCGCAAGGACAAAAAACCAAACACCACATGTTCTCACTCATAGGTGGGAAATGAACATGAGAACACTTGAACACAGGAAGGGAAACATCACACACCAGGGCCTGTCGTGGGGTGGGGGGAGGGGGAGGGATAGCATTAGGAGATACACCCAATGTTAAATGATGAGTTAATGGGTGCAGCACACAAACATGGCACATGCATACATATGTAACAAACCTGCACGTTGTGCACATGTACCCTAAAACTTAAAGTATATATATGTAAAAAAGTTAATCTAACTAATATTGCCTTAGGCCTTAATTTTCAAAAGCCGTGCTTTAACTTGTCAGACAAAGCATACTACCTTATGTTCCCTCTAGAATCTCTATTCTTAGACACTCAGGGGAAAAAAAAATACTCTTGCTGCAACCACAATCAGTAATTGCCAGTTTGAAACTGAGGTCAAAAGACATTATTATCCTTTAAAATAGACAAAAATTAAAACAAGTATAATTAGAAGCCCAGTGATGAACAGTCACAGTGACAGTGTGACATCAATCCAGTTGTTTCCACTGACCAAAACATTTTTGTGGAAAAGACAGAAAACATATTTATACAGGAAAAAAAAATGACAAATTCAAGAATATATGCCAGTTACTTTGAAATAGCTTGAGCAATTAGTCAACAAATATCTAGCCAGAAAAATTTTGCTCCACTGCCCAACACATGTATACATTGGGAGACCCTTCTCTGTTCTATGACCTTAACTATTCTGTTTTTGATACTTGTTTATAAGTCAGTCTTCTTGTCTGCTTGAAGAAAAATGTAAAAAATAGAAAGAAAAAAGGAAAGAAAGAGACAGAAAGAAAAAGAAAAAAAGAAAGAAAAAGAAAAAAAAGAAAAAAGAAAGAAAGAGAAAAGGAAAGGAAGGAAGGAAGGGGAAAGAAAGAAAAAGAAAGAGAAAGAAAAGAAAAAGAAAGAAAGGAAAAGAAAGAAAAAGAAAGAAAGAAAGAAAGAAAGAAAAACAGAAGGAGAGAGAGATGAGGAGAGGGAGAGAGAGAGTGAAGGGGAGAGAGAGTGAGGGGGGAAGAGAGCGAGAGTGTGTGTGTGTGTGTGTGAGAGAGAGAAAGAGAGAGAGAGAGAAATTTGCAGTCTCCTGAGGAAAGTTAGTTTTTTAAAGGAATTTTTTGTTTGTAATTTTCAATCTGAGTCCCCAGTACTTTGCAAAAGAAGTTCATAGAGAAATATGTTTGTTAACTGATTAGATGAGCAAACCTACTAGGTACAATTAGTTCCGAGTACTAATGGAACAGGACACAAATCTAAAATGCAAACAGCTTCAGTCTCATCTCAAAGAATGTGGTATGGGATGAGCCATGAAAATCAAAACAGACAAATGTAATAAGTGAAAATATTTATTTTAAAAATCCATAGAAATTTTAGAAGTCTTCAGAGTTTTGGTTCTTTTTTTTTTGGTGGTAGTGGAAGAGCATAGTGAGAAATAATAGAAAATATATTTAACATGCAGGCGGAGACTTTTTAAATGCTCTATGAGTTGAGATTTGCAGATGAGAAAGCTATGGGAAAGAGGATGGAGGCTGAAGAATGCCATTCCATAAAATGGCAAGAGCTACCATATGCTGTATCCAATTGTTCTAAGATATGTTGAAAAAAATATCAGTAGGGTAGTCAAGAATCATGCTATTTGTTTTGGAGTATCATACTATTTGTTTGGAGTATTATACTATTTGTTTTGGAGTATCATACTATTTGTTTGGAGAATCATACTATTTGTTTTGGAGTATCTTAATGGCAGTAGATGCAATGGCTTTGTTGCAAAATGTTAGGACAACATGAGTTGAGCTATATATTTTGGTTCTGTCAAATCACATATTGGCATCTGATCTTTGAAATATTGTCTTATTTATATAAGCCTTAGTATTCTGATCTCTAAAACATGTGTTGCAAAAATATCTACAGGTTTTTGTTCTGGATAAGAAAAACTAAACACACCTCATCTTCTCTTCCTATTCAACATAGCTGTAGAAACTGCACAGAATGCATATAACAGCTATTTGAGAACATTGACAGGTAAATAGTAGTAAATTAAATTAAAAAAAAAAGAATACAAAATACCACCCAACTATCATTAGTTTGCCTGTTTTAAAATTGTGTTATCCTGTAGCCAAGAACCAACATAACTTAAAACCTGGAAGTAAGAGTTTGCAGCAATAGAGAGATCCAGAACTAACATTCTATTTCTGGGTCAAGGAATGTAGAATGTGATCCTAATTCTCACTAAAAAAATGAAATAAATTTATTGACATTTTTCTTTTCTAAATTTGATTCCTCCTTCCTACTAAATCACGTAGTGGTCAGAGAAACAGCAATAGGAGCCGACAGAAGTCTAAAAGACTGAGAGAAGTAGATCTTTCTTTCTTATCAGAGTGTCTGTAGACCCAAAACTGTTGGTAAAGCCATGTTT
This sequence comes from Pan paniscus, assembly GCF_029289425.2. Lineage (NCBI taxonomy): Eukaryota > Metazoa > Chordata > Mammalia > Primates > Hominidae > Pan > Pan paniscus. Next base: position 82,471,254 of record NC_073272.2, read on the forward strand.
CCTTTTTTGCTCTCTGTCTTTTCATAGCTTGCCTTCATGTGTGAGAACAGACACATGAATTGCACAAGGTAAATAAATCCTAAGGTCTCTGACTGAGAAATCAAAATGGGAAGGCTCAAGAAACAATACAGTACTGGCTAGATTACAGAGAGAATGAAATTCTGGAAACCAACTATACAAAGATTTTAATAAATTCCTAGACTCATCCCAGAGATGTGCATGCTTATATTTGACCCTATTTGGCATAGCAGAGGCAGATTTTGTCCAGTTATTCAGACTGGAAAGTAAGGCAAACATATATGAGGAACTTCTAAATAACAATGCAAATAATTTAAGAATGGAACTGATGTTGAAACTATTACCCACAGACCTGGAGGCCTGTACCCAAAGTTCCGCTGCATGTTAAAACAGAAATAAAATAAAAATAAAGTGTCTAATGATATAATATTCACACTTTGCAGAATATAATACAAAATTACTATATATAATAAGAATGAGATAAATGACTATTAATAGAAAAAAAGAATCTTCAGACACCAACACTGCAAGGCAAAAATCTTAGAAGTTCCTGACAAAGACTTTAAAGCAACTATCATTAAAAATTCGCACAAAAAGGCCGGGCACGGTGGCTCACGCCTGTAATCCCAGCACTTTGGGAGGCCGAGGCGGGTGGATCACGAGGTCAGGAGATCGAGACCATCCTGGCTAACACGGTGAAACCCTGTCTCTACTAAAAATACAGAAAAATTAGCCGGGCATGGTGGCGGGCACCTGTAGTCCCAGCTACTTAGGAGGCTGAGGTGGGAGAATGGCATGAACTGGGGAAGCAGAGCTTGCAGTGAGCCGAGATCGCGCCACTGCACTCTAGCCTGGGTGAGAGAGCGAGACTCCGTCACAAAAAAAAAAAGAAAAAAAAAAATTTGTACAACAACTAAGAGCAAACACTCTTACAAAAGATAAAAAAAAAATTAGAAAACCTCAAGTCAGAATTAGAAAATATAAAGCAGAACTAAATGGAAATTTTTGAAGTAAAAAATACAATAGACAAAATCTAAAACTCACTTTCAGATGTAACAAAATTGTGCATTAAAAAAGACCTGAAGTTCTGCCTCTCTATAAAATCAGTAAAAAATTGGGAAAATTTAGAATTAATTTTTTTTTCAAATTTTAAACTTAACCATAGAGTATCAGAAAAAAAAGAAGTAGCTTTTTTTTTTAAAACAAAATGGCTGAATTCCACTAAGAACAGTGAACTATTTGGAATTTTAATTTATCATAGTTCCATCTTCTTTTCTTTAGTGTATCAATATCCTTGGAAATAATAGCCTGAATTTCCAGTACAGAAGGTTGTGGAATAGACTTTATTCACAGTTAAAAAAAAATTGAACCATCTGGTATCCTCCTAGAAGACAGACTCAAAAGGTTTGTCTTTATTTTACAAAACTTAAATTTACCAGTGATAAAGATGCAATCTATGATATAGGGAGATTTTTCAAAATACTTACAGGCAATTGTTTTTGGGAATGCTCCCTGAGGTAATAAATGACGGTTGAGGAAAACAATAGAGTTAACTAAAATGCTTAAGAGGAAAGGTGAAAAAAAAAATGAGGTAACCACAATGGCCTTGGAAAGCTCTGATGTATTCTTGGGAATGTAGAATTCCATCTGCCTGCTCAGGGCTGCACACAATCTTAGAAAAGACATGAGGATCCCCAAAGATATAAGTGTGATTGACCTTAGCTCTACACAACATGTTGAGAAGACTAAGGCATAATAGTAAACTTCCTGAGTATGAAAGTCATACCCAATATGCAAACAGATCCCTGGCAAAAAAATTAATAATTAGTTGCAGAAATTTAAAGAAATATTTATCAAGTTATTTGCTGACCACTAAGCTAATGGAACAGAGACTTTAATGTCCACATATGGCAAATTATACACAGTTCACATAAGTTTAGACTGCTTTGCCACTTCCCACCTGTTAGATTTGAAACAGCCTCATTGTCTGGGGTGATACCCGATGTTCATTGTCTCACAGCATGGAGAACAAGGATGCAGACACAGAAAGAGTGATGTTGAGAATGGAAGTTGAATAGTCGAAGGAAAGAAAATAGCTCTCCTACAGAGAGGGGTCCTGAAAAAATGGCTTACCAGTCCTCAGAGAAATGCAAGGGGGTGTACAGATGAGTGGTGGGGAGGTAGTGTATGATGTAGGTAGCTCAAACAAACAAACAAAAAAACTGGTTAGACCAGGTGTGCCATTTGCATAGGGCATAAATTTCTGGTAGCCCCCAACCTAATCTTCTATAATGCAGGCTGGGTCTCTTCCTGAGCTGTACCATGTTGCCCATTTCTTTGTTCCTGTACTTGCTGTAACAAAAAAAGGGAATATGGAGCCTGCATGCCTGGACATGCCTAGTCCCCAGGTAGCCTTTTTCTATTGGTGCAGCTACCAGCATTCCCCCGTGCAAGCTTCTAGCTTCCTTATTTATGTTTGCAGCTCATTTTTTCAGGCTGCTCTTTGTTAGAAAAAAAATGATTTTGGCAGATGCTTTTTTTGGACGGGAAATTCTGCAAAGGACTCTTTTGCCCTCACTATCTGCCTACGTAATTTATTTCTACCTCCTGTATTATCTCCCTCATCAAGAGTGGAAACCCTAACTGCTCTTGGGGGTGGGGGGCTGGATGATGACTTCTTATGACTACTTTCTGCTGGAGAGGGCGTCGTGTGAGGAACAGCATCTAGGGCTCCTCCTGGGGTCAATATAAGGGTCCTCAGAAGAAAGACATGTCCATGCGTGGTTCCATCTGCAGCACCATTTGGAGCTTAATAGCTTCTAGGCAAGAAGATATCAATTTTACAAGGTTTAGAATACAGGTTTCGAATATGAGTGTTAAGATTACCACTATTAGTGGGGGTACCATAGGCCATAACCATGACAATAGAGTTTTGATAGCCGTTCTGATGGATTTTAATACTGGTTTTCTCCACCAGATGTCGCTCTACTTTACCAAAAATGTTATATAAAAGCAACATTTGTTTCTTTGAGAAAAACATATATTCCCCTGTGACTTCCTGTTAGAAGATAATTTTAGGTCTGGGCCATCTTTTATAACTTCCGATATGATTGGGAGAAATACGTTATTGGGTGGCTAGAGTAACTTTAGTGTTAACTTTGGCTACGTAATCCCTGTAGTTATTAATCCTGTTATAAAGACAATAATTTGGCTATTAGAGCAATTAGAATTTTCTATTTAGAATTCCACATCTCAGGTGCCTTGCCCTACTATAAATAGTACGGTGAGTATAACAATTCACACATAGATGGTGTAGTAAATAACTTCCATCTAAAATTTTACTCACCAAGATATAGAATTTTCCTTTGGGGGTTTAGGAAGTTACAAATATAATCTCATAGATAATCAAAATGTCCCTGAAAATACGCATCAAAAAAGTTGTAATACCTGGCAGCAAATTTTGAGAGGCAAGGTAGAGATAACTGAAAGTATCTGGTAATGTAGGGGTGAGACTGACTAGGATGAGTAGCTCTCACTCATTTACTTATCTTTTATGATTTTCAGCTTAAGATCCCCTCTTTTTACATTGATATCCAGGATGTTCCTTTGGGCCATCCGGGGCTGCTCTCTCAGCTTTCAAGGCTTTGACTGGAGTGTGATGTATCCAGGAGTTGATTCCTCTAACTTTTACTACTGAAGGGGTTGAAAGAACAGTGTAAGGCCCTTCCCAGCTTAGGCTTAAGGAGGGAGAGCGAGAGGGTAGAGCCTTAACCAATACCAAATCTCCTGGGTTAAATAAAGGTGGTCCTATTTCTTGGGGTTGGACTTCTGCTAATTGTGTTAACTCCTGTCGGAAGTGAGTCTGAGAGGTTACATGCTTAACCAATTTAGAGGTTTCCTGGTCTAATAGGAAATCACTGGTAAAGAAAAGCCATCCATGCAGCCTTTCAAAATGCCTTAGATCTAACTTTGAAGGGGTATTTCTTACCCACAATAAAGCCATGGGAAGAAGAGTGACTCAAGGAAGGTGAGTTACTTGGGACAGTTTTCCGAGTTGTATTTTGACAACATCATTTGTCTTCTTTACCCTTCCTGAGAACTGGGGTCTCCAAGCACAATGGAGATTATATTGTATGACTAGTGACTTTGAGACCTTCTGTGTGATGCTGCCTTAAATGAGGGATCGTTTTCACTTTGAAAGTATTTAGGTAGACCAAAACAGGAAGTTATTTCATTAGCGCTTTTATTACCTCAGAAGACTTTTCTGTGTGGCATAGAAATGCTTCTACCCACTTAGCAAAAGTATCTACCCATACCAGGAGGTATTGGATGTCCTTCGTCTTTGGCATGTGGGTGAAGTCTATCTGCCAGTCCTCCCCTGGATAGCTTCCCATCCTTTGGGTTTGAGAAGTAAGAGCCGTCTGTTAAGGGGATTATATTTAAGGGAGACTTTACAAGCATTAACAACTTGTTTGACTGTTTTTGTAAAGTTCTCTCCCGAAAACAATCTCTGGGCACACTGGTAAGTTTTGTCTTTTCCCAAGTGAAAAGCTTGGTGGAGGATTTTAAGAACTTTCCACTGGCTGGAGGATGGCAAGTGGAGTCTGCCATCCTCTGACTGTAGCTATCCTGAGGGCTAGAAAATGTACCCTTGAGAGATGGCCCATTCTATCTCTACAGCAGAGTACTGAGGCTTAATGTCTCTTATTTAGCCAACCCAAATTAGAGAGGCTTTAAATGTATTGAGTCCCTGAGGCTTTCTTGCTGCTGATTTGGCTGTCTGATCAGCTAACTTGATCTTTCGGCTATTTCATCTGTTCCCTTCTGATGTCTCTTAAATTAATCACTGCTACTTCTCGTGGAAGAAAAACTGAGGATAATAACCTGCTAATTTCCTGATGATATTTTATCCCCTATTTTATAGGGGATCCACTAGCAGTAAGAAAGTGTCTTTCCTTCCAAATGGCAGCATGAGCACGAAGAACTAAGAAAGCATACTTGGAGTCAGTGTAAATGTTGGCTACCATTCCCTCGCTTAATTCAAGTGTTCTTGTAAGAGCTTTCCGTTCAGCTATTTGAGGGCTTGTTTGTGGAGAGAGGGGCACACTTTCAATAATATCGTTCGGAATAACTATTGTATATCCTGCTTTAAGGACTCATTGGTCCACAAAGGAACTTCTATCTGTGAAGAGAGTCCAGTCTGGATTTTCTAGGGGAATTTCCCTGAGATCCTCCCTGGCTGCATAAGTCTGTACCACTATTTGTTCACAGTCATGTTCAGGTATCCCAGTTTTCTTGAGGAGGAAAGTGGCTAGGTTTAGGTGAGAGCAAGTTTTTAATTGGATTGTAGGCCCTGCTAACATCAGAGCCCTATATTTAAGGAGCCAGCTGTCTGTTTGCCGAAGGCTCCCACTAGAAGACAGCAATCTGGGCACATTATGTGAGGTATAAACAGATAAGCTATTTCTCAGAGTTAATTTGGTGGCCTCTGTACCAGTAAGGCCACTGTGGTAACTGCTTGGAGGCATGCTGGCCATCCTTTAGCCACAAAATTAAGTTCCTTACTCAAGTATCCCACTGGCTGTTGAGTGGTTCTAGGGCTTGAGTTAAAACTCGCAGGGCCATTCCCTTCCTTTCTGATACATAAAGATTGAAGGCCCTCTCTATGGGAAGGCTGAGGGCGGGTGCCTTAAGTAAGGCTTGTTTTAGCTGATTAAAGGCCTTTTGAGCTTCAGGTTCCAATGTTAGGAAATCACTTTTAGTCACTTGAGTTTGTTTTATGAGTTGATATAAGGAACAAGCTATCTTACCACACCCAGGTTTTCATAGTCTGCAAAATTTTGTAATGCCCCAAAATCCTCTTAGTTGCTTGAGGGTTTTATGGAGGGGGAGAGAAGATGTGAGCTTAAACCTTTCTTTGCTTAATGCTCTAGTCCCTACAGACAACACTAAATCCAGGTATTTCACTGAAGTTTGGCAAATATGGGCCTTGAACTTTGAAACTTTATATCCTCTTTTGGCTAAGAAATTTAGAAGAGCTTCAGTGCCTTTCTGAGAAGCTTCCTCAGTTGGGGCACAGAGCAGAATGTCATCTAGATATTGCAAGACCCTGGCCTGAGGAAGGGAAAACCTGGAGAGGTCCTTTGACAGTGCCTGTTCAAACAAGTGAGGACGGTATCAAAATCCCTGAGGCAGCACTGTCCATTTTAATTAGGTGATTTGGCCAGAGGGATCTTTGAAGGCAAACAGTTAATGAAAGTTAGGATGTAACAGTATGCAGAAAAAGGCATCCTTTAGATCTAGAACTGTGAACCATTTAGTTCCCTCAAATATTTGAGCTAGCAAGGTATAGGGATTAAGGACCACTGGATAAATTGGGACTATGGCCTCATTAATGAGGTAGAGGTACTGAACTAGTCTACATTCCCCATTGGGTTTTTTCAGTCCTAATATTGGGGTATTGCAGGGGCTGTTACAGGGTTTGAGAAGGCCCTGCATTTTCAGGTTACTAATAATGGCTTCTATTTTTTTCCTAGCCTCTGGCTTCAGGGGATATTTTGTCTGGTTAGGGAAAGAAGAGGAATCCTTAAAGTGGATCCAGATTGGGCTAGTGGTTATAGCAAGACCTATTCTTCTTTGAGTTGCCTACACTTCTAGATTAACACCAGCTTCCACCAGGGAGAGAAAAAGAGTTTGTCCCATGGCTATAAGGATGCTGGCCCCCATGTGAGCTAAAGTGTCTCTACCTAATTAAGGAGTGGGGCTTTCAGGCATGATTAAGAAGGCATGTGTAAATAATAGGTTCCCCCAACTACAACTAATGGGTTGAGAAAAATATTGGGTTATAATCTTCCCTGAGACATCCATCAATGTCATGCAATGGGAAGAGGGAAGGCCTGGGTTAGAGAGAAGAGAGCGACTAGATCCAGTGGACCAGAAAGAGGTCCACCTCCTTCCTTCAATTTCTAGAATAATCTGGGTCCCCTGAGCAGTAATGGCAGTTTGAACCACTGGAGCTGGGGGTCTGAGTCTAGGGACCTGTCCGTCCTGTTGGACTATCTGTGAGATTATCTCTGAACCTGGTGACCTCTATCTTTGTAGGCAGTCTGACCTCCAGTAGTCCCTGCCACAGGTTGGAGAGGGTCGAGGTGGCTTCTTCTTGCTGCCTGAACAATCTTTCTTAAAGTGCCCTGACTTGCCACACTGGTAGCAATTAGTGAATGCACCTTGGGGATCCTGTACTTTGCAAGCCCGCAAAGCAGCCATTAGAGCCTCTGTTTTTCTCTTGTGTTCCCTCTCTTTCTCGTGGGTCTCCCCTGTTTCCTATTATAAAAGACTGAGGTGGCCACTATCAGGAGGCTTTCCAAGTTCTATCTGGTCCTGTAGCCTGCTTCTGCAGTTTCATTCTAATATTTGGAACTCCCTGTGTAATGAACTTGTTATTTAGTATTAGCTGTCTCTCAACTGAATGAGGGGATAAAGAGGTGTGTTTTGTTAGTGCCTCCCTCAGCCTTTCCATAAAAGCTGAGAGATTCTCATCTGGCATTTGGTCTGTCATGGACAGTTAGAGTAATTACAAGGTTTAGCCCTAGTTCTTCCTAGGCCCTCCAATATGCTCATTAAAAAGTGTTTCCTTTTCCATTTATCTGTGGAGTCAGGGTTGTGAAGAAGTACTCTCTTCCTGTTGGAAATGATTGTTCCCCTATTTTGTCACCTTCCTTATTTTCACTTTTCCTTTTTGGTCTGCTATAGGAGACATATTGCTCACGTCTGAAATTCTCTGCTGTCTGCAGAGCTGCCTGTTTTTCAGCAGCAGTTAGGGTTTGGCTTAGGAGCAGCATAACATTCCTCTATGTGAAGTCAAACACCTGAGTTAAATTTTGGAAAGCCTCTATACACCTATCAGGGTCATCAGAAGATTGACCTATGTCTCTATTTGCTTAAGGTCCTGCAATGCGAAGGAAACTTGAACTCTAGTGACATCACTTCCATTGGGCATTTCCTGTAGGGGTAAGAGTGAATCTGGGGGAATGGGGAGTTTTGGAGGTAGTAAAACTGGAGGAGCTGACGGTGCTGTTAAAGGGTGCCCCAAATAAAGAGGACAGGAAGGGCTGGGACACTCAGTAAGTGCCTCAGATTGTTACCCCAGGAGTTATTTTTCTAGTTTGGGGGAATCAGTCCCTTTGGGCCTGCCTGATATGACTGCTAAAAGAGCTAGGTCGATTGTGCAATGCTTGCAAATGTCTGGATTGTCTCACAAGGCAAAGAAAGCCTGTACATAGGGGACCTCAAACCATTTGCCCTTCCATCTACAGAAAATATCTAATTGTTGGATAGCATTAAAATCATGGCTTCCCTCAGCTGGCCAGGTTGATTCGTGATGGTAAGATGGCCGCATCCTTCTGCAAAAGAAAATGAGCTTTTCAAAGTATTGGGGGTAAAAGGAGTCCCAGTGCTCCAGAATGCACTCAAGAGGAGTGAAGGCCAAAGATGGTCTGTTACACGCTTACAAAAGGAAGGGAGAAAAGGGTGCCCCTTTAGTTTCTTTCCTTTCCTTTGGAATGACTCTTGGTGTAGAGGAACACAGCAGGAGCATCCCCCAAACTGTTTTCCCTCCTTGGTTCCCTGGGTTCCAGCATCCACTAAAGGTGTCACCCATGTTTGCAGGCATAAACCTTAGCCTTGGATCTGGAGGAGCTAGTTCATATTGTAACAGTTGTTAAGTGTACTCTGTTGAGCTCCATACTTTGCTATTATGGCCTGGACTAAAGCATTTATTCTTAGGCAGTGCCCCTGGTTAACATTCAGATATAAAATCCCCTTACTTGTTTAAATAACATTTTAATTGGAGGCAGAATAGGTGAATTAAAAGAACATAGGGACTGAATGGCAGTCTTCCTGCTGACGGAACAGTATTGAGATGAAAATTTTGTTTTAGAGTACATTTTTCTCCTTATTGTTGTAGACAGAGTTTTCTCATTCACAGAAGAGTCATAAGTCCTCTTTTCCAGTAGAGGGGTGAAAAGGGGAGGAGAATTGGGAAACTAGAGTGTTTCAGCAAAAGACTGACAAGGTGTCTCATGGAGAGGATTCATATTCTACTAGGTGGTGCTATAGACATTAAAATATCACCTGCTCTTCAGACAAGGGTAGAAAGTGATACATTCACTGGGTTGGGGGGTGGAGAGACCCTCTGTTCCTAGAAAATTACAAAAATGGCATTCCCTTGAACTATATCCTCGGTTACTACGGCATTTGCTAATTTTGCTTAACAGGATTATTTCCCTGAGCTGTAAAAGTTTTTGCAGCATTGCTTATAGAGAGGCTACAGGAGAAATGGTGGTCACGGAAAGAAAAGAATAAAAATTTTGATAGAAAATGCCTGGAGATCCTGTTGCCAATGCCCAATGGGCATTCAGAGGTTGGGGTAAGTCCAGAAGCCTTCAGGCAGCACCGGGGTGTAGCTCTAGCCAGGAACTGTCAGTTCCAGCCCAATGCAACAGCTGGGCTCTCCATGAAAAGAAACCAGTTCAAAACCGAGCTGACATTCACAGCACCCTGAGGGCACGGGAGGATTTGCTAAGTTATACCCAGTAAGCCTGTCATCTGAGTCTTGAGAATGGTGGTCACCCTAATGGTTTCTTAACTCACCATATGACACCCATTTCTTAGTTTGATTTTAAAATCGAGGGCAGAAGGCCTAGAAATGAAAGTAAAGAGTTGGGGTACACTCCTATACTCACCCTTCCGATCAATCAATCCTGGATCCCGAGCGAGCTCCCACAATGAAATGGCCTCATTGTCTGGGGTGATACCCAATGTTCATTGTCTCATAGCCACAGAGGACAAGGACAGAGACACATAAAGAGTGAGCTTGAGAGCGAAATTTTAGTAGGTGAAAGAAAGAGAATAACTATCTGCTGCAGAGATGGGTCCCAGAAAAATCGGTTGCTGGTCTTCAGTGAAATGCAGGGGGTTTTATAGATGAGCTGGTGAGGATGTGGTGTCTGATTTACATAAGGCACAAAAAGCTGGTTAGACCAGGTGTGCCATTTGCATAGGGTGCAAATTTCTGGTAACCCCCAACCTAATCTTTTATTATGTAGGCAGGTTCTCTGCCTGTGCTGCACCATGTTACCCATTTCTTTGTTCCTGTACATGAGGTAACAAAAAAAGAAAGACGGAGCCTCCATGTTAGAAATGCATAGTCCCCAGGTAGACCTTTTCTGTCTTCACAGCTACCCCCATGTAATTTTCTAACCCCCATTCCCCCGTGAGCTTCTAACTTCCTTATTTAGGTTTGCAGCTCTATTTTTCAATCCTGTATCAGATTGACTATTATCAAAAAGATAAAAGCTTACAAGTGTTGGCAAAGATGTAGAGAAAAGTAAACTCTTATACACTCTTTGTGGTGAATAATTTTTTTTTATTTTTTGGAAAAATAACACAGGATTTCCTCAAAAATGATTACAGTTAACAATAATGTATTATATATTTCAAAATATCTAATAGAATTTTAGATGTTCATGCTACAAAGAAATGATAAATATTTGAGGTGATAGATATACCAATTAGCTTAATTTTATGATCTCAGAATGCATACATGTATCAGATCATCACATTGTACCTCATGATATACACAATCATTATTTGTCAATTAAAAATAAAATACAGTCTGGGCGTGGTGGCTCATGCCTGTAATCGAAGCACTTTGGGAGGCCAAGGCAGGTGGATCACGAAGTCAGGAGATCAAGACTATCCTGGCTAACACGGTGAAACCCTGTCTCTACTAAAAATACAAAAATTAGTTGGGTGTAGTGGTACATGGCTGTAGTCTCAGTTACTTGGATGGCTGAAGCAGGAGAATGGCATGAACCTGGGAGGCGGAGGTTGCAGTGAGCTGAGATCGTGCCACTGCACTCCAGTCTGGGCAACAGAGTGAGACTCCATCTCAAAAAAAGAAAAAATAAAATACATAAAAATAAAATACAATTTTAAAAGGTTATTAATCAAAAGCAACAAGAAATGTGACAACATCAAACATTTCAGATGAGAATTTTATTTATTTAGGTGTCATATTATAATATTCAAATTGCCCAATTGACAACCAAAAAAATTAAGGCATGTAAAGACTTGAATTAATACATATGAGATTTTTATAATTGCACATATCAACAAAATTTATAAGTAAAGATAGCAATAAATAAAAAGAGACCTTAAAGAAGACTCATCTTTGAACTTTCTAGAAAAATACTTAAAATCAGCTATTTTAAGTAGCTATTTATATACTGTAAATATGTTTTATAGGCAAAAAAGCAGTAATATATAAATAATTTAAAAATATGAGAACAACATCACTTGAACGGAGATGTAAATTACGAAAAGAAATCAAACACTTTAGTTCAAAGTATAATAACTAAAATGATTATAGCAAGCAGAAGGAAAAATTTGAAGAAAGTTCAATTAAGATTTTTTAGTCTAAGAAACAGAAAATTTATGAAGCAAAAGTAACAAAATTATTATGACACAACGTTAACTTTACTGATATATACACAATGGGAGTCCCAGGAAAAATGGGAGAGTCAGATAAGTGAGGACCAATATTTGAAGTCATAATGGCCAAAAACATCACAAATTATATGAAATGTTTAAATCTACCCATCTAAGTATCTCGACAACCTCCAAGATCTAAACTGAGGCATATCATAAGCAACCTACTGAAAGACAAAAATTATTTTGAAAATAGAGAGAAGTGACTTACCAGATACACACACACACACACAAATCTTTGTATCTGGTCTTAAATAAGAATAACAGATTATTACTAATAATAAACCATGGAGGCTGGAAAGCAGTGGGATGGCATACTGAAAGGAAAAACAAAACTGTCAAATAAATTCTATAGTTTGCAAAGTATTATTCAAAAATAAAAATATAAACAATGGGATATAAAGTATAAGAAAAAGCAAATGGAAATTCTAAAGCCAAAAACTGAATAACTAAATTTAAAAATTGAGCAAAAGGGTTCAGCAACATATTTTAACAGGGAAAGAAAATAAGTGGCAAACTTGAAGGTAGGAAAATTTCAACTATAAAGTCTGAAGAGTAGGAAAAAAAAAAAAACGAGCACAACCTAAGGGAATTGTTGAAAAAAAGTAAAGCATGACAATAATAACAATATACACATTATGAGGATTCTAGAAGAAAGAGGAGACAGAAATATTATTTAAATAAATAATATCTCCAGAATTCCCAAATTTGATAAAGGATATGAAACTACAAATTCAAAAAACTCAACAAAAGAGTTAATGGGTGCAGCACACCAGCATGGCACATGTATACATATGTAACTAACCTGCACATTGTGCACATGTACCCTAAAACTTAAAGTATAATAATAATAAAATAAAAATAAATAAATAAAAAATCCATGTAGTACAAACCCAAAGAAGCTCACACAAAGATATACAGTCAAACTGTTAAAAGGCACAGACAAGATGGCCTGTTGAAATCAGAAAGAGGTGACTTGCCTCATTTAAAAAAATCTTCAGCCAATTTCTCAAAACTTCAGAGAACAGACTGTTGTGGAATGATAAATTTAAAGTCTCAACAGGACAAAATGAACTGTCAAAAAATATTTCAATATCAGGCAAAACTGTCCTTCAGAACAGAGGCTGAAATTAGGACATTCACATTCAAATCCAGAGAGAGTTTGTGATCAATAGTCTTGTGCTGTAATAAGTTTTCATGATTTTTTTTAAGGTTGAAATGAAAGGAAGATAGAGAGTAACTCTAAGTCACATGAAGATATAAAAATCTCAAAGGTAAATACTTGGCTGAATATGAAAGCCAGTATTACTTTAATTTGCTTTGTAACTCCATTTTTTATTTTATACTATATTTAGAAAACAAATGCATAAAATAATTATAAAACTGTGTTAATGGGTACACAATATACATATAACTGTAACTTGTGATATCTATATCACAAATGTGTTGGTAGAAATGGCACTATGCAATAGTAGAGTTTCTTGTAAATGACTCAAATTAAGTTGTATACATCGAAATTAGTTTGTTTTAAACTTAGAATGTTACATGTAATCACTACGGTTACCCCAAATGAAATATCTGTCAAATATTTATTTAAAAATGAGACTGCAATCAAATAAATAATTACCAAAAATTAACTAGATGTAAAAGACAGCAGTAATAGAGGTAATTAAGAACCAAAAGACCGTAAAACACAATAAACACACATCTAAATGGCAGAAATAAGTTATTTCCCATTGGTAATTACATTAATTAGTAGTGGATTCAACTCTAAAATGAAAAGTCAGAGATTAGGAGAACGAATTAAAAATAGTATGATTCAACTATATGCTTCCTAGGAAAAGCTCACCATAGATGTAAAAGTGCAGATAGGTTAAAATTAAAATATTGACAAAACATATTTCAGACAATAGTAACAAAAAAATCTGGAGTGGCTATACAAATATCACATAAAATAGGCTTTAAGTCAAAAACTGCTACAAGACACAAGAACACAAGAATGGCATTACACATTGATAAGAACATTAGAATATTAAGAAAATTTAACCATTAAAAACAAACACGAACCAAACAAGGCAACATCTAAAATATAAAGCAAAAATTGACAGAACTGAAAAGAGAAACACACAGCCCTACAGTAAGAGTTGGAAACACTGACACCCACATTCAGTCATGGAAAAAGCATTCAGCTAAGAAACGAATACAAAAATAAATAAACTAAACTTACTATATAACTGTTAGACCTAACAGACACACACACAAATACTCTACTCAGCAAAAACACAACACACATTTAAAAAAATGAAATGGAACATTCTATTTCATAGACCATATATTGGACTGAAAAATAAGTCATAATAAAATATATAAGATTAAAGTGATACAAAGTTTGTTTTCCAATTATTCTAGGATGAAACTAGAAATCAATAGTAGAAGAAAAACTAGAAAGTTCACAAATATGTGGAAATTAAACAACACACTCTAGAGGAATCAAATTATAAAATAAAAATTAGCATGGATATAAGAAACACCTTAAATCAAATGAAAACAAAAATACAACAAAATAAAATGAATATGTTGTAGTAAAAACAGTACTAAGAAAAAAAATTATAACTGCAATGAATACATTACATTAAAGATTGCACATCAGTAACCTAAGTTTGCACCTTAAGAAACTATGTAAGCAAGATAAAAAACTAAGCCCAAAGCTTGAAAAAAGAAGATGACAGTAAAGATTCACAGCACACATAATGAAAAAGAATTTAAAATAGAAAAAATTAGCAGAACTAAGAGTTGGTTATTTGAAATTATCAATAAAACTTGAAAATCTTTACCTAGTTGATCAACAGAATAAGAAAGACGACTCCAGTAGCCACAATAAAAAATAAAAGTGGGCCATTACCAATGATATTAAAGGATTTAACACAGTTATATTAAAGTACTATAAAATATTTTATACCAACTAATGGGATTGTCTAGATTACATTGAAAATGTCTTAGAAATACAGAACCTACCTAGACTCATTAATACAAATAAAAATATAAGTATCCGCAGCTAGCTAAGAGATTGAATCAATAATGAAAACCTCCAAACAAAAGCTCTCAACCAAATTACTTAACTGGTGAAATCTACCAAGCATTAAAGAAGAATGACCAGAAATACTTTAAAAATTATCCAAAATACTGAAAGAGTAAACACTTTGTAACATAATCTATAAGGTCATCATTATTCTGATACTAAATACAGAGAAAGACACTGCAAGAAAATAGAAAAGGCTGATATCCCTTATTAATACTAATGCAAGCAACCTCAACAAAATAGTAGCAGACTGAATTTAGCAGCATATTATAAGGATTATACATCTGACCAAATGTAATTGATTAAAGGAGTAAAAAGAAGTTTAACAAATATCACTTAATGCAATACACATTATTAGCAAATAGAGGGAAAATAATATTATCTTGAATAATGCTTGAAAACATTGAACAAAAAGCAAGAAGTTTTATAACAAGAAGCAACAAACTAGGAATAGGAAACTACCTTAATATAAAAAAGATCATGTATAAAAGCCCCACAGTTAACCTCATACTCAATAATAAAGGACTAAAAGGTATTTTCCTAAGATCAGGAATAAGACAAGGACTCCCTCTTTCACTACCTTTATTCAATATGATAGTCAAGTCTTAGTCAAAACAATTATAAATAAAAATAAATAAAAGTCATCCAAATTAAAAAGTAAGATGAAAAATTACCACTGTTAATAGATGACATAATATTTTATGCAAAAAATTTTCAGACTCCTCAAATGAAAATTTTGAAAACTAATAAAGAAATTTAGCAAAAATTTGCAATACAAAATCAAGAGACAAACTTCTGTTGCATTCTATACACTAGCAAAATAAATTAAATGAATAAATTCCATTTACCATATTGATGAGGTCAATAATAAAATACTTGGATATAAATTTAACACAGGAGTCAACAGACTTGTAAACTAAGAAGTACAAAATACTGTTGCAAAAAATTTAAAAAGACAAAAATAAATGGAAAGATATTCCACTTTGATGAATTAAAATACTTAATATTGTTAATATATTAATAGTACCCAAATAGAACTACAAAGTCAATGTAATTCCTATCAAAATTCCAATGACATTTTTAGCAAAAATAAAAAAAAAACTATTTCTAAAATTTGTAAGAGAACTTAAGGCACTTCAAATAGCCAACAAACCGTTTAAAAAGAAGAATGAAGTTGGAAAACTTTCACTTCCTGGTTTTAAAACTTACTAAAAATATACATTCTTCATGATAGTGTGGTAGTAGAATAAAGATAGACAATATTGACCAACGACAGAATAGAGAGCTCAGAAATAAAACGCCAAATATGTAAATAATTTTTAGTTTCAAGACCATTTGATGGAAAATGTATAGTCTTAAGAAAGTATGCTTAGAAGGCAGAGCAAGATGGCCAAAAGAAAGTTCCACCAATCATCCCTCCCACAAGAACAAAAAATTTAACACCAATGTAAACAAAAAAACGCACTTTCATAAAAAACAAAAATCAGATGATTACTCACACTACTTGCTTTTAACTAAAAGAGGCACTGAGGATAATAGGAAAGATAATCTCAAATTACTGATGCTACCCCTTCCCCATCACCCAGCAGTGACCATGTGGCATGGAGAGAGAATCCGTGCACTTGGAAGAGAACTAATGCAGCAATTGTGAGACAATGCATAGAACTCAGTCCTTCCCTGACACAAGAGAAAGTAAAACTGGGCTGAATTCAGGTGATTTTCACCCATGGAGGAAGTATTTAAACTACCTCTAGCAAGAAGGAAATTGCCCATTCCAGTGGTGAGTAATTGAGTTTTCACAAGCCTTGCTATCCCAACCTAAATTGCTCTGGGGCCCTAAGTAAACTTGAAAGGCAGTCAAAGCCACAAAAGCTGAAACTGCTAGGCAAGTTCTAGTGTAGAACTGGGCTTAGAGCCAGTGGACCAGGGTGGAATGTGACCTAGGGAGACACCAGCCATGTCAATTAAGCCAGTGCTTGCACCACTCCTCCCCCGACCCCATGCAGCAAAGCTCACAGCAATAGAAGTGACTCATCTCTTCTACGTGAGGAGAGGAAAGAGTAAAGAGGACTTTGTTGCATCTTGAATACCAGCTCAGCCACAGTAGGATAGGGCACTGGCCAAAGGTATAAGGCCTCTTTTTCAGGCCCTAGCTTCCACATGACATTTGTAGACATACCCTGGACAAAAAAGGAATCTGCTGCATTAAAAGGAAGGACATGGATCTGGCAGGACCCATCACCTGCTGACTAAGAGCCATTGAGCTCTGAATAACAAGCAGTGATACCCAGGTAATATGCTTCCCGGATTCAGGTGAGATTCAACACATTACCACCTGTGGTGGATATGAGGAAAGATTCTTTCTGCTTCAGAAAAGTGGAGGGAAAAGTAAAGGGGACTTTGCCTTTCACCTTAGGTACCAGCTTGGCCACCGAAGGGTAGAGTACAAATGGACCCTTGGAGTCTCTGATTCTAGGCCTTGGCTGCTGGACAGACTCTTTGGATCTTCTCTGGGTCAGAGTGGAGCCCACTGCACTAAAGGGTAAATTGTAGGCCAGGCAGCATTCACCAGCTGACTGAGGAATCCTAGAGCCGTAAGGAAACATCAGCGGTAGACTGGTAGTATTCCCCATGAGCCTGTGGTGGTGGTGGTCACAGAGTAAGACTCCTCTGCCTGTGGAAATGGAAGGAAAGAGTGAGAAGAACTGCTTCTTGTGGTTTGAGTGCCAGCTCAGCCAAAAAACAAAATAATATCACATAGACTTATTAAATTTTGCCTCAAGTCTATGCTTTCATATTACACCTCTGGATCTGCCGGGAGCCTGGTGGATCTCACCTACCCTAAAGGGAAAGACACAAGCCTGCCTGGCTTCTAAATGCCCTGATCACAGAACACTAGGGCCCTGAGTGAACACAGGTGATAGTCAGGCAGTGGTTACAGCAGGCCTTGGGAAAGACCCAGTGCTGTGCTGGTTTCAGATCTTACCCAATGCAGTCCCAGTTTGGTGGCCAAAAGGGTGCTTGTTTCTCCTCACCCTCAACTTCAGGTGAATCAGAACAGAGAGAAATACTTAATTTGAGGCCAGGATGGGCAGGGGAGAAAAAAGAAGAGAGCAGGGGTCTCTGCCTGGTAATCCAGATAATTATTCCAAATTTTATGCAAGATCATCAAGGTTGTATTTCTATGAGTCTGCAAGAACCACAGTGTTACTGGGTTGGAGTGCACTTTAATGAGAATATGGCTTGGATAACAACACCACGATTTTGTCAAATACCTAGAAACTCTTCCAAGAAGAACAGATAAAAACAAGCCTAGACTGTGAAGAACACAAAAAATACCTAACACTTCTATGACCAGAGAGAGATGAACATTCACAAGTATCAAGACTATCCAGGCAAACATGACCTCACCAAATGAAATAAATAAGGTACCAGGGGCTAAACCTGGAGAAAAAAGAGATATGTGACTTTTTAGTAAGAGAATTCAAAACAGCTGTGTTGAGGAAACTCAAATACAAGAAAACATAGAGAAGGAATTTAGAATCTAGCAGATACAATCAACAAAGAGATTAAAATAACTTTAAAAATCAACCGGAAATTCTGGAGCTGAAAAATGCAATTGGCATACAGGAGAATGAATCAGAGTCCTTTAATAGCAGAATTGGTCAAGCAGAAGAAAGAGTTAGTGAGCTTGAAGACAGGCTACATGGAATACATGGCCAGAGGAGACAAATAAAAAAAGTAAAACAACAACAACAACAAAAACAAAGAAGCACACCTATGGGATCTAGAAAACGGCCTCAAAAGGGCAAATCTAAGAGTTATTGGTTTTAAAGAAGAGGTAGACAAATAGGGGCAGAAAGTATACACAAAGGGATAATATCAGAGAATTTCCAAAAGGTAGTGAAAGATAATAACATTCAAGTACAAGAAGGTTACAGAAGAAAAAGAAGATTTAATCCAAAGAATAATAGCTCAAGGCATGTAATAATCAAACTCCTAAATGTCAAAAATAAGAAAAGCGTCCTAAGCATCAAAAGAAAAGAAACAAATAACAAGCAATGGAAGTCCAATACACCTGGCAGCAGTTTTTCTAGTGAAAATTTTAGGCCAAAAGAGAGTGGCATGACATATTTAAAATGAGGAAGGAAAAACTTTTAAGTTATAATAGTATATTCAGTGAAAATATCTTTCAAACCTGAGTAAGAAACAAAAGTTTTATCAAACGAACAAAAGCTGAGCGATTTCTCAAACACCAGTCATGTTCTTCAGGAAATGTTAAAGGGAATACTTCAAACAGAAAGAAAAAGACATTAATAAGCAAAAAGAAATCATATGAAGGTACAAAGCTCCCTCGTAGTATTAAGTACACAGAAAATCACAGAATGCTATAACACTGTAACTGTGGCGTGTAAACATGAAAGCAAAAAACATACAACAGGTATACAAAAAATAAAAAGGGAATAGAAAATCATTTCACCAAAGAAAATCATCTTCATGAACAGGAAGACAGGAAAGAGAAAAGGAAGAGAAGACCATAAAACAACCATAAAATATACAGCAAAATGCAGAAGTAAGTCTTTACTTATAAATAATAACATTGAATGTAAATGAACTAAACCGTCCAACCAAAAGACACAGTATGGCTAAAGGGATTTTTAAAAAAGCACACCCAGTGATTTGTTGCCTATTAAGAAACACACTTCACCTATAAAGACACACATAGACTGAAAATAAAGGGATGGATAAAGAGATTCCATGCCAAGGGAAACCAAAAAAGAGCAGGAGTAGCTATATGTATATCAGCAAAGGTAGATTTCAAGACCAAAAGTATAAGAAGAGAAAAAGAAGGTCACTGTATAATGATAAAGGAGTCAATTCCACAAGAGGATATAGCAATTTAAAATATACATGCACTTAACTCTGGAGCACCTGGATATATAAAGCAAAATTATTATTGCTAAAGAGAGAGATAGGCCCCAATATAATAATAGAAAATATACCAAGAAACATCAGCCTTAATCTGCACTATGGATCAAAAAAACCAATAGAAATTTATATAACATTTCATTCAAAGATTTTAGAATACATATTCTTTTATTCAACACATGGATTCTTCCTAAGGAAAGACCATATGTTAGGTCACAACATAAGTTTTAAAACATTCAAAAAAATAAAATAATATCAAGCATTTTCTCTGATGACAATAGAATTAAACTAGAAATAAACATGGAATTTTGATAAGTACAGAAATACATGGAAATTAAACAATATGCACTTCAATGACCAATGGGTCAATGAAGAAATTAATAAAAAATTTGAACATTTTCTAGAAACAAATGATAGTGGATACAAAATATACCCAAACCTATGAGATATATCAAAAGCAGTACTAATATGGAAGTCTATAACTGTAAACATCTACATCAAAAAAGAAGAAAAATTTCAAATAAATGACATAAGAATTTAAACTAAGGAACTAGAAAATCAAAAACAAATCAAGCCAAAAATTGGTAGAAGAGAAGGAATAATAAATGTAAGAATATAAATAAATAAAATTAAAATGAAGACATTACAAACAATCAAGGAAACAAAAAGTTGATTTTGGAAATAATAAAAAAATTGGCAAACCTTTAGTCAGGCTAACTAAAAAAAGAGAGAGAAGATAAAAAATTAATAAATAAAATCAGAGATGAAAAAAGAGATATTACAACTGATAATGCAGAAATACAAAGGATCATTAGGGGCTACTATGAGCAAATATATGCCAATAATTTGAAAAAAAAAGAGAAATTGGATATGGTCCTAGAAACATACAAGCTAATAATATTAAACCAGGAAGAATTCCAAAATCGAAACAGACCAATAATACTTAACATGTTCTAAGCCTTAATAAAAAGCCTGAGACCTGATGACTTCTGTGCTGAATGATACCAAACATTCAAAGAAGAATGATTACCAATTCTACTCAAATTATTCTGAAAAATAGAAGAGTAAGGAATACGAAGTCAGTATTATCCTGGTACAAAAACCAGACACAAACATATTACAAAAAGAAAACTGCAAGCCAGTATCTTTGATGAACATTTATGCAAATTTTTCAACATTATATTAGCAAACTAAATTTATTGACACATTAAAAAAATCATTCATCATGACCAAGTGGGATTTATCCCAGGAATGCAAGGATGGTTCAACTTAATTCAATAAATGTGATACATTATATCAACAGAATGAAATAAAAAATCATAGAAACATTTCAATTGGTCTTGAAAAAGCACTTGATAAAATTCAACATTAATTCATAAGAAAAACCAGAAAAAAACTAGATGTATAACGAATATATTTCAAAATAATAAAAGTCATATACATTAGACACATAGCAAGTATTATACTGAATGGAGAAAACCAGAAAGCCTATCCTCTAAGATGAGTAACATAACAAGGATGCTCACTTTCAACACTGTTATTCAATATAGTACTGGAAGTCCAAGCTAGATCAATCAGGCCAGAGAATAAAATAAAGGGCAACTAAATTGAAAAGGAAGAAGTTGATTTATCCTTGTTTGCAAATTATATACTCTTATATTTTGCAAAATCTAAAGACTCCACCAAAAAAAAACTATTAGAAATGACAAACAAATTCGGTAAAGTTGCAGGCTACAAAATTAAGATACAAAAATTGGTAGCATTTCTACATGCCAAGAGCAAACAATCTGAGAAAGAAATATAAAATGTAATTGCATTTACAATAGCCACAAATAAAATTAAATACCTAGAATTTAACTTAACCAAAGAAGGGAAGGATCTCTGCAATTAAAACTATACATAATTGATGCAAGTAGTTGAATAGCACATGAAAATTGGAAACATATTCTGTTTATAGGTTTGAAGCATTGATACTGATGAAATATTCATACTACCCAAAGCGATCTAAAGATTCATTGAAAATAAAAATCCTATCAAAACACCAATGACATTTTTCTCAGAAACAGACAAAAAAGACTAAGATTTATATAGAAAAACAAAAGACCCAGAATAATCAAGCTATTTTAAGCAAAGAGGACAAAACTAGAGAAATCATATTAATGGACTTCAAATTATGCTACAGAGCTCTAGTAAACTGAATGGCAAGCTACTGGCATTAAAACAGACACATAAATCAGTGGAACAGAATAGAGAACCCAGAGATAAAGGCATACATCTACAGTGAACTCACTGTTGACAAAGGTGCCAATAACATACATTGAGGAAAGAATTACCCCTATCTCTCTACCTAAAAAATCAAATAAAAATGGTTTAAGAATTAAATATAAGACCTCGAACTATGAAAGTACTGCAAGAAAATATTGGGAAAACTCTCAAGGACATTGGAATGGGCAAAGATTTATTGAGTAACACTCCATAAGCGAAGGCACCCAAAGCAAAAATGGACAGATGAGATCACATCAAGTTAAGCTTCTGCACAGTAAAGGATACAATCAGCAAAGTGAAGAGACCACACACAGAATGGGACAAAATACTTGTAACCTACCCATTGGAAAAGGGTTTAATAACCAGAATATATAAGGAGCTCAAACAATCCTATAGGAAAAAATACAACAATCTGACATAAAAATTAGGCAAAAGATTTGACTAGACATTTCTCAAAAAAAGACATAAAAACGTCAAACAGACATGAAAAGGCACTGAACATCAATGATCGTCATAGAAATGCAAATTAAAGCTACAATGAGATATCATATCACCAGTTGAAGTGTCTTTTAGTCAAAAGGCAGGTGACAACAAAGGCTGGCATGGATGTGGAGAAAAAAGAACCCTTGTACACTGTTGTTGGGAATATAAAGTAGTACAACCAATATGGAGAACAATTTGTAGGTTCCTCAAGATACTAAAAATAAAGCTTCCATATGATCCAGCAATCCTACTGCCTGATATATACACAAAAGAAAATAGATCAGGGTATTGAAAAGATATCTGAAGTTCCATGTTTGTTGCAATGCTGTCCACAATAACCAACATTTGGAAGTAACGTGTTTATTAACAGATGAACGGATAAAGAAAATGTGGTACATGTACACAATGGAGTACTATTCAGCCATGTTTGCAACAACATGGATGGCACTGGAGTTTATTATGTTAATTAAAACAAGCAAGGCACAGAAAGACACATTTCACATGTTCTCACTTATATGTGAGAACTAAAAATTAAAACAATTGAACTCATGGACGTAGAGAGTAGAAAGGTGGTTATACAGGCTGGGAAGGTTAATAAGGGAGTAGGGGGAAGTGAGGATGGTTAATGCATACAAAAATAATACTTGGATATAAGAAGACCTACCATTGGGTAGCACTACAGGGTGACTATAGTAAAAAATAATGTAATTGTACACTTAAAATATTTAAAATACAATAACTGGATTATTTTTAACTTGAAGGATAAATGCTTGAAGTGACAGATACCTTATTTACCATGAGGTGATTATTACTGCTTGCATGCCTGTATCAAAATATCTCATGTATCTTATAAATATACACACCTACTATGTACCCTAAAATTAGGAAATAAAATAAAATTCTTAGAATCTGAAAGAGAAAATATGCTTAGCAAACTTAATATTCAAAATGGAAAATACAATGTTGAACCCTTCACTTATGCTGTATACAAACATTAAAATAAATCAAATACCTAAATGTAAGAACTAAAATACAAAATCTTTTGAATAAGTTATAGGGGAGAGCTTCATGCTGTTGAATTTAAAAAAGAGTACTTGTATATGACACAAAGATAACTGGCATAAAAGAAAAAAATATGACAGATTTCATTGAATTTCAAAACTTTTGATAATTAAAGGACAGTAAAGAATGTGAAAATGCAATCCACAGAATGTGAGAAAATGTTTTCAAATCATATATCTGATGAAGTATCAGGGGAACCAGCCCCCAGTTTTTCAACCTAGGTTCTTTTCTATTTTCCCTAAGTGTTGACTGGTCTGAGAAATAAAGAGAAAGAGTACAAAAGAGAGAAATTTTACAGCTGGGTCTCCGGGGGTGACATCACATGTTAGCAGTTTCCGTGATGCCCCTGAGCTGCAAAACCAGCAAATTTTTATTAGCGATTTTCAAAGGGGAGGGAGTGCATGAATAGGGTGTGGGTCACAGAGATCACATGCTTCAAAGGCAATAAAAATCACAAGGCAAATGGGGGCAGAGCAAGATCACAAGGCCAGGGCAAAATTAGAATTACTAATGAGGTTCCATGTCCTGCTGTGCAAGCATTGTCATTGATAAACATCTTAACAGGAAACAGGGTTCAAGAGCAGAGAACTAATCTGACTAGAATTCACCAGGCTGGAATTTCCTAATCCTAGCAAGCCTGAGGATGCTGCAGGAGACCAGGGCGTATTTCATCTCTTATCTACAACTGCATAAGACAGACACTCCCAGAGCGGCCATTTTAGAGGCCTCCCCCTGGGAATGCATTCTTTTCCCAGGGCTGTTCCTTGCTGAGAAAAAGAATTCAGTGATATTTCTCCTATTTGCTTTTGCAAGAAGAGAAATATGACTCTGTTCTGCCTGGCCCCACAGGCAGTCAGGCCTTATGGTTATCTCCCTTGTTCCCTGAAAATCACTGTTATCCTGTTCTTTTAGGATGCCCAGATTTCATATTGTTCTAACACACATACAAACAATTTGTACAGATAACACAATCATCACAGGGTCCTGAGGCAACATACATCCTCAGCTTACAAAGATGATGGGATTAAGAGATTAACGTAATGGTTGAACTAGTTTACAGTCCCACCAACAGTGTAAAAGTGTTCCTATTTCTCCACATCCTCTCCAGCACCTGTTGTTTCCTGAATTTTTAATGATCGCCTTTCTAACTGGTGTGAGATGCTATCTCATTGTGGTTTTGATTTGCATTTCTCTGAATGGCCAGTGATGATGAGCATTTTTTCATGGTTTTTTGGCTGCATAAGTGTCTTCTTTTGAGAAGTGTCTGTTCATATCCTTTGCCCACTTTTTGATGGGGTTGTTTGTTTTTTTCTTGTAAATTTGTTTGGAAGTCAGTGTGGTGATTCCTCAGGGATCTAGAACTAGAAATACCATTTGACCCAGCCATCCCATTACTGGGTATATATCCAAAGGATTATAAATCATGCTGCTAGAAAGACACATGCACATGTATGTTTATTGCGGCACTATTCACACTAGCAAAGACCTGGAACCAACCCAAATGTCCAACAACGATAGACTGGATTAAGAAAATGTGGCACATATACACCATGGAATACTATGCAGCCATAAAAAATGATTTGTTCATGTCCTTTGTAGGGACATGGATGAAACTGGAAACCATCATTCTCAGCAAACTATCACAAGGACAAAAAACCAAACACCGCATGTTCTCACTCATAGGTGGGAATTGAACAATGAGAACACTTGGACACAGGAAGGGGAACATCACACACCGGGGACTGTTGTGGGGTCAGGAGAGGGGGGAGGGATAGCATTAGGAGATATACCTAATGTTAAATGACGAGTTAATGGGTGTAGCACACCAACATGACACATGTATACATATGTAACAAACCTGCACATTGTGCGCATGTACCCTAAAACTTAAAGTGTAATAATAATAAAATTAAAAAAAAAGAAATCATCAGTATACACTTATATTCATAAAATAAAGAGATTAACGTAAAGACGGGCATAGGAAATTATGAGTATTGATTGGGGGAGTGATAAATGTCCATGAAATCTTCATAATTTATGTTCAGAGATTGCAGTAAAAACAGGCATAAGAAATTATAAAAGTATTAACTTGGGGAACTAACAAATGTCCATGAAGTCTTCACAATTTATGTTCTTCTGCCGTGGCTTCAGCCAGTCCTGTTTGGCGTCCCTGACTTCCCACAACAATAAAGGATTAGTATGAAACATGAAAATAATTTTAACAATTCTACAACAAAATAAACCAAATAACCCAATTTAAAGATGGGCAAAGTAGTTGAATTGACATCTCTCCAATAAAAATATACAGATGACCATTAGGCACATAAAAATATGGCTAATATTTCTTTTCATTAGGAAAATGTAAATAAAAAGACAATGAGATTTTTTTTCTTTCTGAGATGGAGTCCCACTCTGTCACCTAGGCTGGTGTGCTGTGGCATGATCTTGGCTCATTGCAATCTCTGCCTCCTGGGTTCACGTGATTCTCCTGCCTCAGCCTACTGAGTAGCTGGGATTACAGGCACACACCACCACATCTGGCTAATTTTTGTATTTTTGCTACAGAAGGAGTCTCAAACTCCTGACCTCAAGTGATAAACCCACATTGGCCTCCCAAAGTGCTGAGATTACAGGTGTGAGCTACTGCACCCGCCCAAGACAATGAGATTATATCTCACACCCATTAGAATAGCTATTATTAAAAAACAGAAATAACAAGTGCTGGAGAGGATGTGGAGAAATTGCAATCATTGTCTATTTCCAGTCAAAATGTAAAATGATATAATCACTGTAAAAATAGTGTGGGGTCCCTCATACCCCTATACTATTTTTAAAAAGTTAAACTTAGAACACCATATTATCCAGCTATTCAATTGCTTAGTTGTATATCTAAAATTATTAACAACAGGAAGTGAAACAGATATTTGTACACCAATGTTCACCACAACAATATGTATATCTTACAGGTGATAACTACCCAAATGTCCATTGATGATGTAAATGGATAAACAACGTAGGACACATTTATATAGTATAATATTATTCAGTCTTAACAAAAATTCTGACATCTGCTGCAATATAGATGAAACTTGAAAATATATTAAGTAAAATAAGCCAGATGAAACAGTGCAATATTACATTATTTCACTTGTATGAGGTACTTAGAATAGATATATTTATAATGGGAGAAACTATAACAGTGGTTGTCAAGGGCAAAATGGTGGGTAGAAAGAGGAGTTATTGTTTAGTAGGTATGCAGTTTCATTCAAAAACAAAAATGTCCTGGATACTAATAATAGTAATATTTGTACAATATTGTGAATGTATTTCGTGCCACTGAATTGTGCATTGAAAAATGTTTAAGATCATGAATTAAAAAAAATTCTGCCACAATAAAAAATACAAAAAAACAGTAAAGGGTAAGTCTGAAAGAAAATGTGAAAATATTATAAACTTAAAATACAACATGGCAAAATTCATCAGATGCTGTCAACATAGTGCTTAAAGAAAAACTTAAAGCATTTAATGTTTATATTAACAATGTGGGGTGCCTGAGAATTGGCCAGCTCAGCCTTCCAGTGCCTACACGCCTTATAAGGGGTCTTGGAAATTGACCTGCTCTGCACACCCCTGCTGGCATATGTATGCTCTTCCCAGTGGCTTGAGGATGGGCTCATCCAGACAGCCAGTGACACCACCTCCAGCACCCACCAACATGTGCCATCTAGGAGTCTGGGGACTTACTCAGACAACCCACTGCTTCCACCATTGCTACATATGCCTGCTTCCTGGGGTTATGAGGCTTGGCTCCTAACCACTACTGCCATTGCTGATGCCACACTTGTTTCCCAGGGGTTCTGGGACCCACAAACCTGCCCAGCCCACTGCTGCCACAACCAGAGCACAAGATAGCCCCCTGGAGGGTCAAAAACTAGTTTGCTCAGATCTGGTACCATTGGTGCAAGTGTATACCACCTGTTGCCCCAAGGACTTGTATCCTCAGCCCTGCCTCCACCACAACTGAAGCTCAAAACTTGGCTCACCTGTCAGCTCTGTCCACAACAAAGCCTCACCATAGTCTTTAATAATACACGCAGCTTAAGCTACTGAAAAAATCGCAGACATCATTGACACTAATTACAGCTGAACAAATTATATGCAGAATACACTACTGCAGTCAACCAGAATCAAACCCAAAGTATCTCATCCAGCCAATATTATAGATACATCAATAGAAAAAGTCTTACCAGCCGAGTTGGGTGGCTCATGCCTGTAATTCCAGCACTTTGAGAGGACCAAGGAAGGTGTATTGCCTGAGCTCAGGAGTTCAAGACCAGCCTGGGAAACCACGTCTCTACTAAAATTACAAAACATTAGCCAGATGTGGTAGCATGCACCTGTGGTCCCAGCTACTTGGGAGGCTGAGGTGAAAGAATCACTTGAGCCTGGGAGACGGAGGCTGCAGTGAGCCGAGATCATGCCACTACACTCCAGCTTACGTGACAGAGTGAGACTACATCTCATTAAAAATAAAAAAAATGAAAGAAAGAAATATGCCTTATCGTAAAAAACCCAACCAATAAAATTTAGAGAAGCAACTGTTACACCAGATATGTGAATATAAATGTAAGGGCACCAGAAAAACTGAAAAGCAAGGAAACATGACATCTCTAAGGAAACATAAAAATTCTCCAGCAACAGATTCCATTAAAAAATTACAAAAACCCACAGAAATAGTTCAAAATAATATTAAAGAATTTCAGCAAGACATAAAGCAACACAGATAAACTATACAAATGAATAAAGAAATAATCAAAATGAGACTTTTAACAAAGATATTACAAATAAGAACCACACAGAAATTGTAGAACTAAACAAGTCAATGAATAAAATTAAAAATACAATTAAGAGCTTCAAGAATAAAATAGATTGAGCTGAGCAAAAAAAAAAATTTAAACTTGAAACAGGATTTTTGAATTAACTCAGGAAGGCAAAAAGAAAAAAAAGAATAAAAAATAAATAAAGCCTATGAGACATCATAAAGTGATCAAATACTTGAATTGTATAAAAGCTACCAAAGCATATGATACCCATTAAACTTCTCTTCAAAAATAAAGAAGAAATAAAGTCTTTCCCAGACAAATAAAAACTCAGGAAATTTATCACCACTAGACTGGCTCTACAAGAAATGTTTAAGAGAGTTGTACTTCTGGAAGCAAAAAAATGTCTATCATCAGGAAAAAGCACAAAACTAAGAAACTTTCAGGAAGAGAAGAGGTGCAAACTAGAAAGAGAAAGAACTCAAATATCACTACAGAAAGCCAAAAAATTGCAACAATAATCAAAAAGAAAGGATCTGACAAGAATATAGAAAACAACCAGAAATTTAAAAAAATGACAGGAATATGTTCTCACCTATTAATAACAACCTTGGATGTAAATGGATTAAATTGTCCACTTAAATGTTATAGACTGGCTGAATGGATAAAGAAAAGGGACTCAACTATAAACTGTCATCTACAAGAAGCTTACCTCACCTATAGAAACACACATAGACAGGCTAGGCACACTGGCTTATACTGTAATTCCAGTAGTTTTGTAGGCATAGATGGAAGGATCACTTGAGTCCAGGATTTCAAGACCAGCCTGGGCAAAATAGGGAGAGCCTCTCTTTACAAAAAAAAAAAAAGAAAAAAAAAAAAAAAGGCCAAGCATGGTGTCACATGACTATAATCCCAGCTATTCAGGAGGCTGAGGTGGGAGTATTGCTTGAGCCTGGGAGTTCAAGGCTGCCTTCAGCCATGATTGTGCTACTGCAATCCAGGCCAGGTGACAGAGCAAAATCTTGTCTCAAAAGAATATATATATACACACACATATATATATATATACATATATATATGTATGTATATAGACAGAAATGAATGTAATAAAAAAGATCTCCACACAAATGGAAAGCAAAATTGAGCAGGATTCGCTATACTTATACAAGATAAAATAACTTTAACTCAAAAACAATAAAAAAGACAAAGAGTGTCATTATATAATAACAA
Source organism: Pan paniscus (assembly GCF_029289425.2). NCBI lineage: Eukaryota > Metazoa > Chordata > Mammalia > Primates > Hominidae > Pan > Pan paniscus. The sequence continues at coordinate 82,500,693 of NC_073272.2, forward strand.
ATTCAGCATGAAGGTATAACTTAACAAATCTAAATATGCACCCAACAATGAAGCAGCCAGATATGTCAAGCAAATATTATTAGATCTAAAGGGAGAGATTGAGTCCCACACAATGATAATTGGGGACTCCAGCACCGCATTTTCAGCATTACACAAATTATATAGGCAGTAAATCAACAAATAAACATTGGATTTAAACTGTACTTTAGATTAAATGGATCTAACAGACCTTTATAGAACATTTTATCCAACAGTTGCAGAATGAACATTCTTCTTATCAGCAAAGGACAAATTCTCCAGGAAAGACCATATGTTAAGACACAAATTAAGACTTAAAAAATATTTTTAAAAAAATCAAAATTATATCAAGCATCTAATCTGACTGCAATGGTATAAGACTAGAAATCAATAACATGAAGAACTTTGGAAACTGTACAAAAACAAGGAAATGAAACAACATGCTCCTGACCAGCCATTGATCAAAAAACTATTTAAATAGGAAATAATATATTTTTGAAACTAATGAAAATGGAAACACAATAATACCAAAACCTATAAAATTCAGCAAAATCAGTGCTGAGGGCCATTTATAGAAAAAAATAACCTTACATCAAAACAGGACAAAGATTTCAAATAAACAATCTATCATTTTACTTTAAGGAACTAGAAAATCAAGAACAATACATATAAAAAGTAGTAGAAGAAAAGAAGCAATAAAAATTAGAAAAGAACTAAACAAGATATAAACAAAAATGACAAATACTCAGCAAAAGGAAAAGTCATTTTTAAAAAACTGAGCAATATTGATAAACTGTTTGCTAGACAACTCAAGAGAAAAAGAGAGAAAACCCAAATAAATAAAACCATAATCAAAAAGGACACATTGCAACTAATACTACAGAAATATGAAGGATCATCAGAGACTATAATGAACAACTATATGCTAACCATTTAGAAAACCTAGAAAAATGTATAAATTTCTGAATATGTACTACCTAAGAAGATTGAATCAGAAAAAATAGAAAACTATAACAGATCAACAGTAAGTAATCAGACTGAATCTGTAAAACATATCTCCCAATAAAGAAAGGTATAGGACTAGATGGCTTTACAGCTAAATTTTACCAAACTTACAATGAAGAATGACACTAATTATTCTCAAATTATTCCCAAAAATGTTAAGAGAAAGGGATTATTTCTAGGTCATTCTATGCAGAGAACATTACCCTGATACCAAAAGCAGACAAAGACAAAATGACCAAACAAACAATAAAACACTGCAGGCAAATATTCCTGATGAACATATACACTAACATTCTTACCAAAATACAATGGATTATAGTATAGAGAGGACGTACACATGGGATTTCAGAATGAGCCAACATATACAAATCAAAAAATGTGATATATCACATCAACAGAATAAAGGACAAAAACAATATGAATATCTCAATAACTTCAGAAAAAGCATTTGATAAAATTCTACATCCCTTCATGACAAAAACTATCAACAAAATAAGCATAGAAAGAACATACATAAACATAATAAAGGCCATATATGAATAACCCATAGCTACCATCATTCTGAATGGGGAAAAGCTGAAAATCTTTCCTCTAAAAACTAGAACAAGACAAGTATTTCCACACTCACCACTCTTGTTCAAAATAATACTAGGATTCCTAGTGAGAGTAATCAGGCAAGATAAGAAAATAAAAGCATTCAAATTGTAAAATAGAAAATAGAAAGTCAAACTGTCCCTTTTTGCAGATGGTGGGGTCTATATATAGAAAAACCTAAAGCCTCTACCAAAATACACTTACAACCGATAAATTCCTTCAGTAAAGTTGCAAGATACAAAATCAGTACACAAAATTTAGTAGCATTTCTATAAATCAATAATAAACTAGCTAAAAAAGAAATAAAAATCAATCCCATATAGTTACAAAATATACTTAGAAATAAATTTAACTAAAGAGGTAAAATATCCTTACAAAGAAGTGACAAAAGAAATTGAAAAGGACAAAAAGAAACGGAAAGAACCCAAATAGCCAAAGCAATACTGAGCAAAAAGAAAAGAGCTGGAGGCATGACACTACCTAATTCCAAAATACACTACAAACCTATAATTCTCAAAACAACATGGTATTGGTATAAAAACAGACACATAGACAGATGCAACAGAACAGAAAATTTAGAAAATATCCACATACTTACAGCAAACTGATTTTTAACAAAGGCACCAAGAACATACACTGAGGAAACAACATCCTTCTTAATTTGTGATGCTTGGAAAACTTGATATCTATATGCAGAAAAATAAAACTAAACCATTATTTCACCAAATACAAAAGTCAACTCAAAATAGAATTAAAGGATTAAATATAAGACCCTAAACTATAAAATTTCTAGAAAAAAGTATAAGTGAAGATGATGGCCAAATAGGAATAGTTCTGGTTTGCAGCTCCCAGTGAGACAAATGCTGAAGGCAGGTGATTTCTGCATTTCCAACTGAGGTACCCAGCTCATCTCATTGGGACTGGTTAGACAGTGGGTGCAGCCCACAGAGGGTGAGCAGTAGCAGGGTGGGTTGTTGCCTCACCTGGGAAGTGCAAGGGGTCAGGGAACTCCCTCCCCTAGCCAAGGGATGCCATAAGGGACTGTGCTGTGAGGGACAGTGCTATCCGGCTCAGACACTATGCTTTTCCCACAGTTTTCACCACCTGCATACCAGGAGAGTCACTTGGGTACCTACACCACCAGGGCCCAGTGTTTCAAGCACAAAACTGGGAGGCTATTTGGGCAGACATCGAGCTAGCTGCAGGAGTTATTTTTTGTACCCCTGTGGCATCTGGAACGCCAGTGAGACAGAACCGTTCACTCCCCTGGAAAGGGGGCTGAAGCCGGTGAACCAAGTGGTCTTGCTCAGCGGATCCCACCCCCACGGAGCCCAGCAAGCTAAGATCCAATGGCTTGAAATTCTCGCTGCCAGCACAGCAGTCTGGAGTCCACTTAGGACACTCCAGCTTGGTGGTGGGAGGGGCTTCACCGTTACTGAGGCATAAGTAGGCAGTTTTCCCCACACAGAATAAACAAAGCCGCTGAGAAGTTCGAATTGGGTGGAATTTGATGCACATGTTTCCTAGAAGCATATTATTTTGCCTCCAGGAAGAAATTGCTAAGAAATTACCTTTTTTTAGGAAAAAAAAAACTGGAAAATCAGTGGCATAAGCAAGTTGTAGGGATGTATTTTTTTCAGTACACACACACAAAATGTATTCTACGGGTAGACACTCGAGAGCGTGTTTACTTGTTCCATATTATCAGCTCTAGCTTCAAATATGTATTATGGTCACTAGACTATTGCTGTAGTTCTAGTGAACACAGTTACATTCCAAGTATCAGGAAGGAATAGGGCAAGTAAAAAAGCATCTTTGGAAGAGTCAGATATTCTTCCCCTTTCAAGGAACTTTTCCAAAATGCACGCTTATATCTCTCATTAGCCAATCCTATCTGCAAGAAGGCAGAAAAGTGTAGGTTTTCATTAGCGCAATACTATCCTCTTAAAAATCAGGATTCTGTTATTAATTGAGAAGATAAGAGTGGCTATTTATAGGCAATTATAATTTTTTCAATAATGGTAGTCTTACATACTAGAGGCTTGTGTTTACTTCAAGAAAGATCAAAAGCTTGTCTTTTCTCCTTCACCAGAAAGTAATGCTATTTGTCATTATTTCAGTCTGGCCTATATTCTCTAAGTTCTTTCCATTTTCAAAACTTTTTTCAACTACTTTTATTGTTAACTAAGCTTCATTGTCTGAACACAAACCTTAGCTATAGAGGCAATTTTGTTAAAACATCATTAAATATTTAGATATATCTTGAATTTTACGCCATTTTGCAAAACTAGCATTCTGTTTATGTTAATAGATGAGGAAAGGGAGGCACAGAGTGGTCAACTAACTTGAAAAAAATCTCATAGCTCGTCTTTAGCAACCATGGATTCCAAAATTGGTTATTTGTAGTCCAGGAAATTCTATGCAATCTCTCCATCCTCTATTTTCCATCTTAAATCTAACATAGATCACTCTCAACATTTTTTCCTGCCTAAAGAGGTAAAAATATACACATTAGTGTGGAAATGTCTTATATCTCATATTACTTTGTAAAATGAAAGTGGACTGAAACGACATTCAGAAGACGTGGATATGAGCCCCAGCTGCACTATTTAAGACCTATCGATAAGGCATTGGGCAAGTAACTGAATGTCTCTTAAGCTTCATTTTCTAATCTATGCAATAAGAATACTAATACATTCCCTGTCCACTTCACAAAATGATGGTGAAGAATATCTTCACATCTCACAAATTTGCACTCTCTCTCTATTTCCATGACTATTACCTTAATTTATACAACAAATATTTCTAACTTGAACTACTGTGGTAACATTCTAACTAGTCTTCCATTTTTCATGATATCTCCTATCCAAGTTTATTCTTTGTGTTCAATCTAGAGTGATATTTTCAAATTGCAAATACATGTATTGCTTCCCTGCCTAAACCTTTTCAATGGGTGCCCATTGCTTTCACTATAAAGGGAAAAGCATCCTAGAATGGTTTATTGCATTATCATCTTACATCGTGCCCCAACTGACTACAGAACTTTGGTACATACTAGTCCCTCATTTCTTTCCTTCATTGTCCTCCTAACTTCAGACAATCACATAGCTCAACTCTTAGACATAAGGTCACAAGTCAGTATTTCAGAGAGGCATTCAATGGTCCTACATGAACAAAGACTAATTTGAACTCTCATTACATACTATTATAATACTATGTAATTTTAATAGCATTTATCATAGATTATAATTATATGTTTACATCTATTCACATTTGTTTAGATCTAGCTCACTAGCCTGTATGCTTTAAGAAAAGTCTTTTTTGCCTGCCATTGTATCTTCAACATCTTGCACAGTGCCTGTAATATATTAGGGGATCAGTAAAAAATGTGTTGAATAAATAAGTAAAGTAATTAAATAAGTAAAGTAATACCATGAATAGGAGAAAGTCTTTTACATTATGAAATGTATATAATTCAAGTGTGACTATTATTATTGTAATTTTTATCATCGATATTATTACATGATTCTTTGGAGCATCTTTCATGATGCCCAGCATAGTTCTAAGTCATGTAGTGTATCTTCAATAAGTATTTGTTAAAGAAGTGAATTACCAGAGAAAATTATCTAATCAGTGACAGAATGAATTAATACTAAATTATAAGTAGACAGAAATGGCACACTGGTTTGTAGAGAGAGAAAGACATTATGGATACCATTTCAGTCAGCTGCCAGAGACATTTTAATTATCAAAAGGCTGGGATTTCCTGGTCTAGAGAAATTTGGGAAGACAGTAAGGGTAAAAAGACGTGAAGGTCTAGGCACACGAAAAATAGAATACTAAGGCCAGGTAACTATGGGTCTCATTCGCTACATCAAGGTTGGTGTTATTTTCTACTTATACCTAAGATTGAACTTCTGTATACCTAAAATTGAATTTGTTGAGTAACTTTTTTAGAATGCTAACCAGGCACATAATGAGGATCAATGAACTAAAACCCAGGCAACGTAAGTTTTTATGGTGGAAAGAACAGTAAGATCTGGAACAGTAATATATGCCCATAGAGATTTGACCTGTTTATGAGTCTACACTGTGGGGCCCAGTAGTCAAAAAAGAGTATGAGAAAATTTCATCACTTATAAGAGTAAGGGAGATGTAAAAGTAGAAAAGGATGTAGGAAGAAGAACAGGGATAGGAAGAGAATAAAAAAGGCCAAGACAAACTTGTTTTACAGTTTTGTCAAAGGCTAAACTGCTCACATTATCCTACTTGTTACAACCACTACACCTGTATGTAAAATTTCAAGGAAATCAGTGCACATTAGAACTTTATGCCAGTCAAGTCCCTCTCCTTACATTGAAGAGCTAATTTTGCTATCCCTGAGGGATAAATATGTAGTTAGAAATGAGCCTCTGTGAATCACCGCTCTCCAAATAAAACCCAAAGTTGCGCCACTGAACCAGTATAAAATATGTGAAACACAAAGGCTGTAGAAATGACGGGAATGGTGCCAAATTACATATCAATTAAAAGGGGTCATACTTTTTTAACCCATCACTGACTTCAATTCCCTTATTTTATGCAATTATTCTTATCATCTTCATCATTGTTATTGTTATAATAACTCAGAATCATCAAAACTGGCTAGTGGTAATAAAAACTCTACGGCAGGCATACAATTCAACTTAAGTATTCCTAATAAGTAAATAAATGAAAAAAACAGCTAAAGTCTTTTCCGAATTTTACTTCAAAATTACCATCTTCTTTTTTTACATATGTAAGTGGTTCAACATCCCCCTAAAATAAATAAACTCCACCTGAAAGTCCAAACTACTCTTAAGTCTCTTAAACTCCTGACTTGGCTGGTGATTCCATTGTCTATCTGAGAATAAAATGGAAAATATTCCAAAGGTTATATCATGTGGGTGTCATGCTATAAATCATGACCATATGATTCAATTTTACATTTGAAATTTAGAAGTAAATAAGCTATAGAATTACCAAAACTTTTTGGAAAAATGTCTAAATCTGTAATTGTAGCTTCTTATTAATCTCACCATATATAACCTAAACAATAATCTCTTAAGGTAGTTTGAAACTGAAGAATAGGGGAAAGTTAAACTTCAATTCTTCTATGGCCAGGTGGAAAGAAGAAAATGCAGCAAATGAAATGGATAATCTAACTAAGAAGATTTCCAGACAAAATGAAGAAAGTGACTTCTGGCAACTTCTTGCTGTTTGTAATAAAATGTAAGAGAAAAGTGTTAAGCTAAGAAAATATTTGTTAAATATAAAGAGCTCAGAGTGCGATGGGTTTAAAAACAAAATTGTTATTTTCAGAAATAAAATTCATAGAGATTAAAGAAGTAAAACTATTTATATTTGCAGATTACATGATATTATATATAGAAACGTCTACACGACATTTCTAACAACAACTAAATACTTATCAGAACCATTAAATGAATTCAGTAAGATTGCAGGGTAACATATTAAAATTAAATATATTTGTATATTTATACCCTAGCAATGAATAATAAATATGTAAAATCCCATTTGCAATAGCATCAAAAAGAATTTAAAAAAAAAGAGTTTCCAGGCACGGTGGCTCACACCTGTAATCCCAGCACTTTGGGAGGCTGAGACGGGCAGATCACAAGGTCAGGAGTTCAAGACCAGCCTGGCCAAAATAGTGAAACCCCGTTTCTATTAAAAATACAAAAAATTAGCCAAGCGTGATGGTGGGTGCCTGTAATCCCAGCTACTCGGGAGGTTGAGGCAGGGGAATCGCTTGAAACCAGGAGGAGGAGGTTGCAGTGGGCGGAGATTGCACCACTGCACTCCAGCCTTGGCAACACTGTGAGACTCCGTGACTTAAAAAGTGAAAGACCAAGATGTGCAAAATATTATTGAAAAAATATATATATATACAGAATACCTAAGGAAATGGAAATATACCCCCATGTTTATGGATTGGAAGAATTCATATTGTTTAGTTGGCAATATTCCCCAAACTGATCTACAGATTTAGTGCAATCACTATCCAAATCTCAGATGGCTTTTATTTTTTGCAGAAATTTACAAGCTGATTCTAAAATTCATATGAAAATGCCAAAGAGGCCAAGCACGGTGGCTCACACCTGTAATTCCAGCATTTAGGGCGGCCAAGGGAGTTGGATCACGAGATCAAGAGATCAAGACCATCCTGACCAACATGGTGAAACCCCATCTCTACTAAAAATACAAAAATTAGCTGGGCATGGTGGCACGTGGCTGTAGTCCTAGCTACTCAGGAGGCTAAGGCAGGAGAATCGCTTGAACCCAGGAGGCGGAGGTTGCAGTGAGCCGAGATCATGCCGCTGCATTCCAGCCTGGGTGACAGAGCGAGACTCTGTCTCAAAATAAAATTAAAAAAAAAGAAATAAAGAAAAAGGAAAGTGCCAAAGAATGAGAATAGTGTAAACAATCTTGAAAAAGAACAAAGGTGGAGGACTCACACTTACCAGTTGCAAAAATTACTAAAAGGTACAAGATTCAAAATGGTGTGGTGCTGGAACAAGAATAGACATCTAAATAGAATATAATCAAGAATACAGAAATAAACTTTCATATTTATGGTCAATTGATTTTTGACAAGGGTGTCATGAAAATTTAATAGAGAATGAGTAGTCTGTTCAACAAATGGTATGGGTGTTGGAACAACTGTGTATCCACATAAAAAAGAATAAAGTTGTACCCTTACCATATACCCTACATAAAACCTAACTAAGGTGACATCAGTAAGATGCCAGAATAGGAGACACCAGCCTGCTGGTATCATCTCTTTCATTTCCTTCAAAAATGTACAATTAAATTATGATTTACGATAATCTTCCTGCTGTACTATCAAATACTAGGTCTTATTCTTTCTAACTATATTTAGAAAGAATATACCCCCACACCAACTGCTACCTTTCCCAGCTTCTAGTAACCATCTTTCTACTCTCCATCTCCATGAATTCAACTGTTTTAATATTTAGCTCCCACAAATGAGTGGAAACATGCAGAGTTTGGCTTTTTGTTCCTAGCTTATTTCACTTAACATGATGACCTCCAATTCCATCCATGTTGTTGCAAATGATAGGATGTCATTCTTTTGTATGGCTGAGTAGTACTCTATTGTATGTATGTACCACATTTTGTTTATCTATTCACCTGTTGACAGACACTTAGATGCTTCCAAATCTTGGCTATTGTGAATACTGCTGCAATAAACATAGGAGTGCAGAGTATGTTTTTTATATGCGGATTTTTCTATTTTTTGTTACATAGCTATCAGTGGGATTGTTGGGTCATATAGTAGCTCTATTTTTAGTTTCTTGAGGAACCTCCAAACTGTTATCCATAGTGGCTTTACTACTTCACATTACCACCAACAGTGTATGAGGGTTCCTTTTTCTCCACATCCACCTGAACCTTTGTTATTACCTCTCTGTTGAATAAAAGATACTTCAACTGGTGTGAGATGATATCTTATTGCAGCTTTGATTTGCATTTCTATGTTGATCAGGGACGTTGAGCACTTTTTAATATGCCTGTATTCCATTTGTGTGTCTTCTTTTGAGAAATGTCTATTCAGGTCTTTTTTCCATTGTTTAATCAGATTATTAGATTTTTTTTCTAATATAGAGTTCATTGTGCTCTTTATATTTTCTGGTTACTTATCCTTTGTCCGGTGGGTAGTTTGCAAATATTTTCTCCCAATCTGTGGGTTGTCTCTTCACTTTGTTGATTGCATCCATTTCTGTGCATAAGCTTCTAACTTGATGTGATTCCATTTGTTCATTTTTGCTTTGGTTTCCTGTTCTTGCAGGGTATTAATGAAGAAATCTTTGCCCAGACCAGTGTCTTGGAGCATTTCCAAATGTTTACTTGTAGTGGTTTCATAGTTTGAAATCTTAGATATAAGTATTTAATTCATTTTGTTTGATTTTTGTATATGGTGAGAGATAGGAGTCTAGTTTTATTCTTCTGCCTATGGACATCCAGTTTTCCCAGAACAATTTCTTGAAGAGACTGTGTTTTCCCCAATGTATGTTTTTGGCACCTCTGTCAATAATGATTTCACTGAAAATGTATGGATTTGTTTCTGAGTTCTCTATTCTTTACCATTGGCCCATGTGTCTGATTTCATGCCAGTATCATGGCGTTTTGGTTACTAAAGCTTTGTAGTATGATTTGAAGTCAGATAATGTGATTCTGCAAGTTTAGCTATTTTTTTCTCAGAATAGATTTGGTTATTCTGGGTCTTTTGTTGCTCCATATATTTTTCCATTACTGTGAAGAATGCCATTGGCATTTTGATGGGTTTTGCATTAAATCTATAGCTTGTTTTCAGTAGTATAAACATTTCAACCATATTTATTTTTTCAATCTGTGAACATGAAATAATTTTTTTTTCCATTTTTTGTGTCCTCTTCAATTTCTTCTATTAATGTTTTATAATTTTCATTGTAGAAATTTTCACTTATTTGGTGAAGTTAACTTATTAGGTTTTTAATGTTATTTAGGTTAGCTTTTAATGCAATTGTAAATGTGATTACATTTTTTATTTCCTTTTCAGATTATTCAGTGTTGGCATATAAAAATGCAACCAAATTTTTATGTTGATTTGTATCCAGAAACGCTACTGAATTTGTTGATCAATTCTAGTAGTTTTTTGTTAGTCTTTAGTTTTTCTAAATATAAGATTATGTCACCTGTAAACAATAATAATTTGATTTCTTCCCTTCCAATTTGAATGTCCTTGATTTTTTCCCTCTCGTTTGATTGCTCTAGCTAGACCTTCCAGTACTGTGTTAAATAACAGTTGTGAAAGCGGACATCCTCATCTTTTACCAGGTCTTTCAGTTTCTCCCAATTTAGTATACCAGCTGTGGGCATGGTTTTTATTATTTTTAGATATTTCCCTCTTAAACTTAATTTATTAGGATTTTTAGCATGAAGGGACTGTTTTCAAATGCTTTACTTCCCCACTTTTTAACTTTTTGTCGTTTCTCTTTATGTCTTTTTGTACTGACTATATCTTAGAAAGTTGTTGTAATTATTATTTTTGATTCGTATATCACTTTGTCTTTCTACTTGAGATAAGAGTGTTTGGTACCCCACAACTACGGTGTTATAATATTTTGTGATTTTCTGTGTGCTTATGATTACTAGTGAGTTGTGTACCTTCAGATAATTTCTTATTGTTCATTATGCCTGTTTATCAATATTGACGAACTTTGTTTAGCATTTCTTTTAGAACAGGTCTAGTGTTGATGAAATTCTTCAGCTTTTCTTTTTCTGGCAATGTCTTTATCTCTCCTTCGTGTTTGATTAATATTTTCACTGGATATACTATTCTATGGTAAACAATTTTTTCTTCAGCCCTTAACTGTGTCGTACCACTGTCTTCTGGTCTTTAATGTTTCCACCAAAAAGTCTGCTGCTAGATGTATTGGAGCTCCAATATATGTTATTTGTTTCATTTGTTTTGCTGCTTTTAGGATTCTTTTTTATCCTTGACCTTTGAGAGTTTGGTTATTTAATGCATTGAGGTAGCCTGCTTTGGGTTAAATCTGCTTGGTATTCCATAACCTTCTTGTACTTGAATGTTGATATTTTTGGCTAGGTTTGGGAAGTTGTCTGTTATTATTGCTGTGAATAAACTGTCTACTCATATCTCTCTCTCTCTACCTCCTCTTTAAGTCCAGTACTTTTAGATTTGCCCTTTTGAGGATATCTTTTAGATCCCTTGGCATGCTTTATTATTTTATATACTTTCTTCTTTTGATTCTTCTGACAAATTATTTCTTCTGTGTGAACAATTCTTCCATTAAGAGACTGATGTATTCTTTTGTATGCCAATTGCATTTTTCAATTCCAGATTTTCTGCTTTATTCTTTTAATTATTTCAATCTCTTTGCTACATTTTTCTCATGGAATTTTGAATTCCTTCACTGTGTTATTTTTAATTTCTTTGGGTTTCCTCAAAATAGATATTTTTGAATTCTCTGTCTAAAAGGTCATATGTCTGTTTCTCCAGGATTGGTTTACGGTGACTTATTTAGTTCATTTTGTGAGTTTATATTTTCATGGCTAGTCTTGGTGCTTGTAGACATTCATTGGTTTCTGCGCATTGATGAGTGAACTATTTTTTGTTGTCTTTGAAATCTGGCATTCACAATCTGTGCTTATCTCTTGGGGGAAGGCTTTCCAGGTATTCAAACTGACTTGGTCTCCCAGTCCAGTGACGCTGTGGTTCTTGCAGGCTTTTAGAGGTATCACCTTGGTTGTCTTGGATACAAACAAACGGCATGTCTCTCCCTGTGCTGAGCTGCCTGGAGATGGGGGTGAAGTGACACAAGTACCCCTGTGTCCACCACTACTGAATCTGCCCTGGGTCAGACCTGAAGCCAGCACATCACAGGGATTCAACCACAGCCCACTCTAACCACTACCTGCTACCTCTGTGTTCGCTCAAGGACCGAGGTCTCTACAATTAGCAGAGTGCAAGGCCAGTCAGTTTTGTGTCCTTCTTTTCAGTGTGACAAGTTCCTCCAGGCCCTAGGTGGGTCCAGAGATGCTGTCTGGAAGCCAGAGATTGAAGTATAAAACCTTAAAAATCTACCTGGTGTTCTATTCTACTATGGTGAACCTGGCATTCAAACCACAAGATGTCATTCCAGCTCTTTCCTCCCCCTTCTAAAAGCAAAGAAGCTTCTCTCCATGCCATCACCACCATTGACCCATGAGCAGTTCTTTCATTTTCCTGTCAGTGTTTACTTAAGACCCAAGTACTCTTCAGTCAGCTTATGGTGAATGTTGCCAGGCCTCAGAGTCACCCTTCAAGGCCCCTGTTGCCCAGGACAGGTCCGGAAATGATGTCTAAGACCCTGGGACTTGTCTCAGAACCACCAAGAGCCTAATTTGCGCTCTACTCCACTGTGGCTGAGCTGGTACCTGAAACCAACACATCTCAGTCTCACCCAAGGCCCATGGTGTAGTACCTAGGTATTACTGTTGATTATTTAGGGCCCCGGGGCTTTTTAGTCAGCTAGTGATGTACCTTTCCAGAACTGGGTTCTTTCCTTCAATGCAGCAGGTTGCCTTCTGGCTCAGAGTTTGTTTAAAAATTCATCTGGAAGCTTGACCCTGGGATGGGAACCTCATGACTCTGTCTGGTACCCTGTCATACTGTGGCTGAGCTGATATCCAAGATGCAAGACAAAATCTTCTTTACTCTTCTTTCTCCTTTCCTCAAGAAGAAGAAATGAATCACTTTAATTGCCGTGAGCTTCACTTCCTTTGGTTGGAGGAGGGGTGGTGCAGGCGCTACCCCATTCACTCCATCGGGTGTCTCACTAGGTAACACACTGTCCGAGTCCACTTTCTCTAAGCCCAGCACAGCATCAAGCCTTGCCTAAGAATTGCAGTCCTTGTGTACTAGACTGCCTTTCATCTTCACTGAGGACCCCAGGGCACTTTAACTCATGGTGGCAAGGTTTGCCAAAACTCGAGTTCTGACTGTCCCCCTACCTATGCTGGTTCAAATGCTGCCTCTGTGGGTGGCTACTGTCTGATTTCAGCATGGTTTTGTTTTTTTCTGTAACAGTGCAGCAGAGACTTCAATGCAACCTTTCCCAGTCACTTAGTTCTCCCTTTACCAATTCTTCTCCACAGATTCTCCTTGCCATGTAGCCACTGCTGGGGGAGAGTTTAGTGGAGGCATTGGCAATTGAAGACAGTCTTTTCTCCCTCTTCAGTGCCTCTTTCAATGATATAAATTTAAAGCCAGATATTGTTATTGTTCAAATAAACTTTGGTTTGATGGAGGTGCTTTTTGTGTGGATAGTTGTTAAAAGTTGGTGTTCATGCAAGGGGTTGATTGGTAAAGCCTTCTGTTTGATCATCTTGCAGCACCCTAGCATACTCTTCTCAAGTGCACTAAAACATTCTTCATGATATTTCATATGTTGGGCCACAACCAAGATTTAATAAATTGAAGAACATTTAAATCATGTGAAGTATCTTTTACAATGACAATAATATAAAACAAAAAATTAACAGCTAAAGAAGTCCTGAAAATTTAAAGAAAATTAATTTAAACAAATTACCTTTGAACAGCTAATTGATTCAAAAATAAATCAAAGAGGAAACAAAATAAATCTTGAGACAAACAAAAATGAATACACAATATACCAATCTTATGAGATATAGCAAAGGCAGTTCTAAGAGGAAGATTTACAGCAATAAATGCCTACATTAAAAAAAATAAAAAATCTCAAATACACAGCATAACTTTACACCTCAAAGAAGCAGAAAAAAATCTAAGTCCAAAGTAAAGAGAAGGGAGAAAATCACAAAGATCAGAACAGAAATAAAATAGTAGACTAGAAAAAACAATAGAAACAATCAATTAAACTGTTTATTTTTTGAAAAGATAAACACAGTTGACAGACTCTTATACTAACTAATAACAACAAATATTCAAATAAATAAAACTAGAAATAAAAGAATAGACATTATAACTGATACCACAGAAATATAAATTGTAAATTATAGAAGAGTAAAATAAACAGTTTTATACTAACAAATTGGATTACGTAGATAAAATGTATAAATTCCTAGAAATATACAACAAACAAATATTGACTCACAGAAAAATAGAAAATCTGAACAGGCCAATAAAAAGTAACAGATTAAATCGGTAATAAAATGTCTCCCAGCAAAGGAAAGAAAAAATAAACCTATTGGCTTCACAGTTACATTTTACCAAACATTTTAAAAACTAATACTGAACTTTCCCAATATCTTCCTAAAAAGTAAAGAGAAAAAAGTACTTTTGTATTTATTTTTCCAGGCTAGAATTACCTTCACATTTAAGCCATATAAAGATACCACAAGAAAAGAAAATTACAGGACGGTATCTCTCATGAACACTTGTATTAGTAAGCGTTCTCCAGAGGAACAGAACTAATAGGATATATGTATATATGCAAGGGAGTTTATTAAGGTGACTCACACGATTACAAGGTGAAGTCTGACGACAGGACGTCTGCAAGCTGAGGAACAAGGAAGCCAGTAGTGGCTCAGTCCAAGCCCCGAAGCCTAAAAAGTAGGGAAGCCAACAGTGCAGCCCTCAGTAAGTGGCTTAAGGCCCAAGAGCCACTGGTAAACCACCGGTGGAAGTCCAAGAGTTAAAATGCCAAAGAACCTGGAGTCTGATATTCAAAGGCAGGAACTATCCAGCAGGAGAAAGACGAAAACCAGAAGACTCAGCAAAACAGTTTATTTCACCTTCTTCCACCTGCCTTTTCTAGCCTTGCTGGCAGCTGAGTGGATGATGCCCACCCACACTGAGGGTGGATCTCCCTCTTCCAATCCACTGGCTCAAATGTTAACCTCTTCTGGCAACACCTCACACACACACTCAGAAACAATACTTTACATTCTTCAATTCAATCAAGTTGACATTTAATATTATCCATTACAACATAAATGCAAATACCCTCAACAAATTATTAGCAAACCAAATTCAGCAGCACATTAAAATAATCATACACCATGATCAAGTGAAATTTATCCCTGGGGTTCAAGGATGGCTCAAGAAGCATATGCAAATCAATAAATGTGATACATCATACTAATAGAATGAAGTCTAAAAATTATATCATCTGAATACATGCAGAAAAAACATTTGACAAAACACAACATTCTTTTATGATAAAAACTCTCAACAAATTAGGTGTAAAAGTAAATTACATCAAAACAATGAAAGCCATATATTACAAGCCCACAGCTAACATCAGACGCTGTTTCTCTAGGGTCAGGATGAAGAAAAGAATACCCACGTTCAACACTTCTACTCAGCAAAGCACTGGAAATTCTAGCCATAAAAGTTAGGCAAGAAAAAAATCTGCATCAAAATGAAAAAGGAAGTCAAATTTTCAGATTGCATAAATTTATATATGTATAACCCTGAATGCTTCAGCACAAACTTGTTAGCAATAATAAGAAAATTTAGTAAAATTTTATAATAAATTGAGTGTTGTTTCTATAGACTAACAAAAAAACTATTACAAAAAAAAATCTCATTTACAATAACATTCAAAAATATTTAGAAATAAATTTAACAAAGGAAGTGAAATATTGTACACTGAAAACTATAAGACATTGATCAAAGAAATTCAAGATGATACAAATAAATGTAAAGATACCCCATGTTCATGGATTGGAATAATGTATATTGTTAAAATGTCCATATTTCTCAAAATGATCTAACAATGTAATGCATTTCTTATCAAATTTCAATAACATTTTCCCAGAAATGGAAAAAATTCTAAAACATGTATGAGTCAACAATAAACCCAGAACAACAAAGCAATGTTGAACAAAAAGAACAACGCTGCAAGCATAGCACTATCTAATCTTAAAATATACTACAAATATATATTAATTAAAACAGTATTATACTAGCATAAAAACAAACACATAGACTAATAAAACAGAATGGAGAAAACAGAAATAAATCCACAAAGGTACTGTCAATTATTTTACAAGTTGCCAAACACAACCAATGGAGAAAGGATAGTCTTTTCAATAAATCGTATTAGGAAAACTTGGTATCAACTTACTGAAAAATAAATTTGACATTTATATCACACCATATACAACAATCAACTAATAATGCAATAAAGACTTATATGTAACACATGATACTGTGTAATTGCTAGAAGACTGCATATGAGAAAAGTTCGTTGGATATTGGTCTTGACAAATATGTTTTAGATATGACCCCAAACACAGGCAAGCAAAGCAAACAGAAAAATGAGATTGTATCAAAATAAAGGGCATCTACACAGCAAAGAAAAACAATCAATATAATAAAGAGACAACCTACAGAATAGGAGAAAATATTTGCAAACCATAAATCTGACAGTGAACTAATATTTAAAATATAGTGGGAACTCATACCAGTCAATATAAATTAAACAAATACTTTGATTTTAAAAAATTGGCAAATGACCTGAATAGACATTTCTCATTTGAAGACATACAAGTGGTCAACAAGTATATTAAAACAATGCTCAACACTGCTAATTGTTAGGAAAATTCAAGTCAACACCACCTTACATCCACTAGGATGGTTATTATCAAAACGACAAAAGATAAGTATTAGTGAGGATCTGGAGGAAAGACAAGCTGTGTAAACTGTGTGTGGGTGCTGTGTTTTGGATATGGTTTGCTTTTCTCCACCAAAAACTTATACTGAAATTTGATCCACAGTGTAGTAATGGTAAGAAGTGGGGCCTAGTGGGAGGTGTTTTGGTCATGGAGGCAGATACTTCATGAATGGCTTGGTGCTGTTCTGAAAGTAGGGAGTGAGTTCTTGCTCTGATGACACTGGATTACTGTCATTACTGTGGGAATACATTAGATTCTGCTAGAGGTGGTTTTTACAAATCCAAGATGTCCCTCAGATTTCATCTCTTTGCATGTGTTTGCTTCATCTCTGACCATCTCTGCCATGTTATGACACACCACGAAAGAACTTACCAGGCAATGACCTTGAACTTCCTAGCCTGCAAAACTGTCAAATAAATAAAACATTTTAAAAATAATGTATTACCGAGTCTCAGGCATTCTATTATAGCAATACAAAATGAACTAAGTCAGTGGGAATGTAAATTAGTATAGTCACTATTGTAAAAAAGTATGATAGTTCCTTAAAAAAAAGTAAAAATAGAACTAACACATGATCAAGCAATCCCACTTCTGTGTATATATCCAATGGAAATGAAAACAGTATGTCAAAGAGACATAAGCACTTCTATGTTCATTTTAGCATTATTCACAATAACCAAGATATGGAATCAACATATGTGTCCACCAATGAATGAGTGGATAATAAAAATATTAACATATATATGTACATCTGTATATAATGTATACGCACAATAGAATATTATTCAAACTTTAATTTGATGAAATTTATGTCTTTTATGAAAAGAAAATGATGAGCCTGAAAGACCTTAAGTCATAGCCAGGCAGAGGGAAACAAATATTGAACTTATGTGTGGAACACAAAAAAGTCATACTCATAGATTCAGAGACTACAGGGGTGGTTTCTAGTTGCTGGGGAGTGGGGGAAAATTGAGAGATATTGATCAAAAAGTACAAAGTTTCATTTTGAAAGGAGAAATAGGTCCTAAAGAATTAGTGTAGGGCATGTTGATTTTTTAAAAAATTTTTTTTCTTTTTTCAACCTTTAGGTCCAGGGGTACATGTGCAGGTTTTTCACATTAGTAAATTTATGTCATAGGGGTTTGGTGTACAGAATATTTTATCGCATAGGTACTAAGCATAGTACTTGATTGTTATTTTTTATTATCATCTCTATCCAAACATCCATTCATCTTGATTTGATTTTTTCTATATGGTGTAAGGAAGGAATTCAGATTCTTTCTTCTTCATATGGCTAGGCAGTTATCACAGCACCATTTATTGAACAGAAAATTCTTTCTCCATTGCTTGTTTTCACCTGTTTAGGAAAAGATCAGATAATTGTAGGTGTGCAGCATTATTTCTGGGCTCTCTATTGTATCCCATTTGTTTATATGTCTGTTTCTGTACCAGCAGCATGCTCTTTTGGTAACTGTAGTCCTGTAGTATTGTTTGAATATGGGTAACATGATGCTTCCAGCTTTGTTCTTTTTGCTTAGAATTGTCTTGGCGATTTGGGGTCCTTTTTTGCTTCCATATGAATTTTCAAATAGTTTTTTTCTAGTTATGTAAAGGATGTCATTGGTAATCTGATACAGAAAGCATTAAATTTGTAGTTGCTTTCAGCAGTATGGCCATTTCAACAATATTAATTTTTGCTACCCTTTAGCATGGAAGGTTTTTTTAATTTGTCTGTGTCATCTCTGATTTCTTTGAGCAATATTTTGTAAATTTTGTTGTAGAATTCTTTCACCTCCCTGGTTAGCTCTATTCCTAGGTATGTTATTATTTTTGTGGCAGTTGTAAGTAGATCACTTTCTTGATTTGGCTCTCAACTTGGATCTTGTGGTGTAGAGGAATGCTACTAATTGTTGCGTGTTTATTTTGTATTATTAAATTTTGCTGAAGTTGTTTATCAGCTCAAGGAGTTCTGGGTAAGAGATTATAGTGTTTTCTAGACATAGAATCATGTCATCTGCAAATAGGAATAGTTGGCCTTACCCTCTTCCTGTTTGTAAGCCTTTTATTTCTTTCTCCTGCCTGATTTCTCTTCCCAGAACCTCAAATATTATGTTAATTAGTTGAGGACGTCCTTACTTTGTGCTAGTTTTCAAGGGGAATGCTTTCAGATTTTGACCATTCAGTATGAGGTTGGCTGTGGGTTTCTCATAGATGGATGGCTCTTATTATTCTGAAGTATGTTATTTCAATATTCACTTTATTAAGGATTTTCAATATGAAGAGATGTTGAATTTTATCAAAAGCCCTCTCTGTTTCTATTGAGATAATCATGTGGTCCTGGTCTTTATTTTTACATGATGAATCAAATTTAATGATAATTTACAGTCATATGGTGGACCAAATTTTTATCCCAGGTATAAATCCTGCTTAATTGTGGCAGATTAGTCTTTTGATGTGCTGTTGAATTGGTTTGCTTGCATTTCAGTGAGAATTTTTGCATTCGTGTTTATAAAGGATATTGCCCTTAAGTGTGTGTGTGTGTATGTGTGTGTGTGTGTGCTAAGTTTTGGTATCAGGATGACACTGGCTCCACAGAATGACTTGAAAAGGAGGCCTTCCTTCTCAGTTTTTTGGAATACTTTCAGTAGAAATCATACCAGCCCTTCTTTGTACATCTGGTAGAATTTGGCTGTGAATTCATTTGGTCTTGTGCTTTTTTTTTTTTTTTTTTTGGTTGTTGTTGTTGGTACACTATTACTGATTCAATTTTGAAGCCCATTATTGGCCTGTTCACAGATTCAGCTTCTTTCTTGTTCAGTCTTGGGAGGGTGAATGTTTCTAGGAATGTATCCATTTTTTCAGATATTCTAGTTTGCGTGTATAGAGGTGTCCATAGTAGTGTCTGATAGTTACTTGCGTTTCTTTAGGCTCAGTGGTAACATCCCCTTTGTCATTTCTAAATATGTTTATTTGGATCTTCTCTCCTTTTTCTGTATTCATCTAGTTAGTGGTCTATCTTATTTTTTTTTCAAATAGTGACTTATGAATTTGGTGATATTATGTATGTTTTGTTTTGTTTTCGAGATGGAGTCTCACTCTGTCACCCAGGCTGGAGTGCAGTGGTGTGATCTCGGCTCACTGCAACCTCCCCCTTCCGGGGTCAAGCAATTTTCCTGCCTCAGCCTCCTGAGTAGCTGGGATTACAGTTGTACACCCCACGCCTGGCCGATTTTTTTTCTATTTTTTGTAGAGATGGGGTTTCACCATGTTGGCCAGCCTGGTCTCAAACTCCTGACCTCAGGTGATCCACCCGTCCCAGCCTTTCAAGGTGGTGGGTGGGATTACAGGTGTGAGCCACTGCACTTGTATGTTTTTATGTTTGTTTCTCAGTTTCCTTCAGTTCAGCTCTGATTTTGTTTCTTTTCTTGTCTGCTGCTACTTTTAAGGTTGGTTTGCTCTTGCTTCTCTTGTTCTAGTTATGATGTTAAGTTGTTAATTTGAGATTCTACTAGCTTTTTGATGTGGGAATTTAGGGCTATAAATTTCCCTCTTCTTGTAATCTCAGCACTTTGGGATGCAAAGGTGGGTGGATCACGAGGTCAGGAGTGTGAGACCAGCTTGGCCAATATGGTGAAACCCCATCTCTACTAAAAATACAAAAATTAGATGGGCATGGTGGTGTGCACCTGTAGTCCCAGCTGCTCAGGAGGTTGAGGCAGAAGAATCACTTGAACCAGGGAGGCAGAGGTTGCAGTGAGCTGAGATCGCACCACTGCACTCCAGCCTGGGTGACAGAGCGAGACTCCATCTCAAAAAATAAATAAGTAAATAAATTACCTCTTAATACTGCCTTGCCTTAGCTGAGTTCCAGAAATTCTGGAATGTGATATTTTTGTTCTTTTGACTTTCTAATAACTTCTTGATTTCTTCCTTAATTAAATTATTTGCCCAAAAGTCATTCAGGAGCAGGTTGTTAAATTGTTATGTAACTGTATGGTTTTCAGAAGTTTTCTTCATTTTGAATTTTTTTTATTGTGCTGTAGTCTGAGGGTGGTGTTGGTATGATTTTATTATTTTATTATTTTTTAGTTTGCTGAATATTGTTTTATGCCCAACTGTGTGTTTGACTTTAGATTATGTGCCATGTACTGATGGGAAAAATGTGTATGCTGTTGTTTGGGGGTGGAGAGCTCTGTAGATATCTATTATTTCCATCCGGTCAAGTGTTTAGTTCAAGTCCTGGATACCTTTGTTAATTTTTGTCTTAGTTCAAGTCCTGGATATCTTCGTTAATTTTTGTCCTTCATGATCTGTCTAGTACTATCAGTTGGGTGTTGAAGCCTCCCACTATTATTGTGTAAAAATCTAAGTCTCTCTTCATTGGTCTCTAAGAACTTCTTTTATGAATCTGGGTACTTCTGTGTTTGGTGCACATTTATTTGGGATCGTTAGGTCTTCTTGTTGAATTGATCCCTTTATTATTACTGAATTCCTTCTTCTGTTTGTTTTGATCTTCGTTGATTTAAAGGCTGTTTTATTTGAAATTAAAATTGAGACCCCTGCTTTTTTTGTTGTTTGTTTTCCATTTGCTTGGTAGACTTTCCTCCATCCTTTTACTTTGAGCCTGTGGGTGTGATTGCATGTGAGATGGATCCATTGGAGACAGCATACCATTGGGTCTTAATTCTTTATCCACCTTGCCACTCTATGTTTTTTAATTGGGGCATTTAGCTGATTTATATTCAAGCTTAATATTGATATTTGTGGATGTGATTCTGTCATCATGTTGTTAGGTGGTTTTTATGCAAACTTGTTTGTGCTATTGCTTTATAGTTTCACTTGTCTGTTGTATTAGGCTGTTCTTGCATTGTTATAAATAAATACCTGAGACTGGGTGATTTATTTTAAAAAGAGTTTTATTTTGCTCATGGTTCTGCAGGCTGCACAGGAAGCATAATGCTGGCATCTTCTCAACTTCTGGGGAGGCCTGAGAAAACTTACAGTCATGGCTGAAAGTCAAGGGAGAGCAGACATGTCTTACATGGCAGCAGGAGGCACAAGAGTGAAAGGCGAGATGTGCTACACACTTTTAAATAACCAGCTCACACAATAACTCACTCATTATCATAAGGTCAGTACCAAAAGGGAAGGTGCTATACCACTCATGAGAAATCCACCCCCATAATCGAATCACCTCCCACCAGGCCCCACCTTCAACATTGGGGGATTACAATTCAACATGAGATTTTGTGGGGACACAAATTCAAACCATATTATTTTACCCCTGATCCCTCTTAAATCCCATGTCCTTCTCACATTGCAAAATACAAGTATACCTTCCCAACCATCCTCCAAAAATCTTAACTCATTCTAGCATTAATTCACAGGCCCAAAGTCCAAAACTCATCTGAGATAAGGCAAGTCCCTTTTACCTATAAACTTGTAAAACCAAAAAAAAAAAAAAACGTTATTTAATTCCAAAATACAATGGGAATATAGGCATTGGGTAAATACTCCCATTTCAAAAGGGAGAAATTGAACAAAAAAAAGGAGGCTCAGTCCCCACACATGTCTGAATCCCAGCAGAGAACTCAGTAGATCTTAAAGCTCCAACATAATCTCCTTTGACTTTATGTCCCACATCCACAGCACGCTGCTGCAAGGGGTAGACACTTGAGGTCTTGCATAGCTTCAATCCCGTGCCTTTGCAGGGTTTAGCCCCCACAAGTGTTCTCATGGTATGGCTTTGAGAGGCTGCAGTTTTTCCAGGCACAGAGTGCAAGCTGTCAGTAGATCTACCATTCTTTGATCTGAAGGATTGTGTCCCTCTTCTCACAGCTTCACTAGTTAGTGCTCCAGTATGCACTCTGTGTGAGGTCTCCAATCCCACATTTTCCCTCCACATTGCCCTAGTAGAGGTTCTCTGTGATTACCTCTCCCCTGCAGGTACTTCCTGGACATGCAGGCTTTATCCTACGTCCTATAAGGTTTAGGCACAGGCTTCCAGCCGTCGACTCTTAACACTCTGTGCACCCACAGGCTCAACAGCATATGGGATCCACCAAGGCTTATGGATTAGCAGTGCACATTAAATAAAAAAATAATAACCCAGTTAATAATAGGTAAAATATCTGTATAGTCATTCCTCTCAAATAAGATATAAAAATAGTGCATAAGTATATGAAAAAATGCTTAAAATTATTATTCATAATAGAAATGCAAATCAGAACCATAGTGAGGTATCACCTAACACTACTGTGATGGACATCACAAAAAACGTGAAAAATAGCAATTATTGGTAAACATGGAAAAATTAGAACCCTCATGTATTTCTGGTATAAATAAAAAATGATGTAGCCACTTTGGGAAACTGTATGACAATTCCTCAAAAAGTTAAACACAGCCTTATCATATGAACCAGCAATTCTACTCCTATACACCCAAAATAAATAAAAACAAATGTCCTCATGTAAACTTATGCACGAGTGTTCATAAAAGTAGCATTATAAACAAAAGCCAGTTGGTGGGAATATCTCAGACATCCATCAAAATTGGTGAGTAACTAAATAAATGTGGTATCCATAAGATAGAATACTATTCTTCCAAAAAATTTAATGAAATACTGATTCATGCTACATTTTAAAAACATGAAACCATTATACTAAATGAGAGAAGCCAGACAAAAGGGTTACATATTATATCATTTTTAAAAATATCCATATCTATAGAGACAAAAAGATGATTAATAACTTTCAGGCACTAGAGGGAGAGGGACCAATGAGCAATGATTGCTTATTGGGTTGGGTTCATGGTTCGCTTATGTTTTTTTTTTCCCAACGTCCACCTCCCAGGTTCATGAGATTCTCCTGCCTTAGCCTCCCGAGTAGCTGGGATTACAAGAGTGCGCCACCATGCCTGGCTAATTTTTGTATTTTTAGTAGAGACGGGGTTTCACCATGTTGGCCAGGCTGGTCTCAAACTCCTGACCTCAAGTGATCCACCCACCTTGGCCTCCCAAAGTGCTGGGATTACAGGTGTGAGCCACTGCACCCAGCCTCAATTATATTTTGATTAAAATATTCTAGGATTAGACAGTCATGTCTGTACACTCTGAATATATTAAAAGTAAGTGAATTGTATACTTTAAAGTGGTTAAAATGGCAAATATTAAGTGATATAAATTTTATGCCTATTAAAGAGAATTACATATTTATTTCCATAACAACATTCAGAAGACATTTAAATGCAGCAAACCTAAATAAAAAAGAAAACAAGGTAACAATGAAAATGAGATTCATAGTAAGTGACCCAGGGAAATAGATTGAAGTGGAGAAGGGTATAATTAAATGTAAGTTAAGTTATTATCAAGGCCTAAGTTTAGTTTTGGATGTTGAAACTGTGAGTGCTTATTACATTATGAGAGGTAACTTACTAAATTTAAAACACACTTTGGACTGCATTCTTCTCCCCCATTTTTTTTTTTTTTTTTAGTTTGCAGAGTGATTTTATTGTGGTTTATTCCTATTCAGAAGTCCTGCATTTCTTTTCATCTTTGAAAAATGTTTAAACTCTTTTGTTATTGTAGTATAGTTACCTATTTCTAGAGAAAATTCTTAGGATTTATGCAGTCTTTTCTTTAGCTGAATGTGGGAGATTCCAGGAGACACCAAAGTTTGTTGCTCAGAGGTTTGGGAGCATCTCAATTCAGATGGAGAATTTTAAGTGGCTAGTGCATATTAATGGCATATGACATAAAAAGTAGGGCACTTTATAACAAACACTTTCTCAAAAGGGCAAAAGTGACACACTCATAATCAACTGCATCTTTTCCTCTGAAAAAAAAACACTGTATTATTCTTACGGGGAAGTGAGGTTTTACGATAGTGGAAGAAGGCTGTCTAGGAAAGGACTAAAAATAAAGTTGGTATGTGGGGAGTCTTAAACCTAAGGAAGAAACATTCACAAACATTCCTCTATACAAAGCTACTTCTTTCACCTGGACCTGAGACATCATATTACTTTCTTCCAAGAAGCCATTGTGCATTACAAAATAATAAAATCAAATTATCCATATTAGTCACTCTCTTCACTTCATTAATATGACTTTATTAAGTTCATCTTCTCAGAGAACATTTCCCTCACCATCTGATCTAAAACGTATGCCCTATTCCATTACTGTTTCTTCTTACTTTTCTTTATATTTACTTTACAACATCTATGATAGTACATTATATTGTCTTACATTTATTAATTATCATTTTCTTCCCTTAGGATGTAAGCTCCATGAGAGTAAACGTGTTTTGTTTATTATCTTTTTAAAATTTATTTTAGTGATGGAGTCTTGCTCTGTCACCCGGAGGAGGGGGGGGCTGGAATGCAGTGGCATGATCATACCTCACTGCAGTTCAAATTTCTGGGCTCGAGCAGTTCTCCCGTCTCAGCCTTTTTAGTAGCTGGGACTACAGGTGTGCACCACTATATCTGGCTCATTGCTGTATCTTGAAAACTTAGAATAGTGTCATTCACTGTTGAATGAGTGAGCAAATGAATGAACTTCTGGGGCTCCTCAGGAAGGCCATGGCTATCAAAACAAGGATGAAAGTATCTCAGTACCAGCAGCAAATATACCTTTTATAGTGGTAGTATTAGTGCTGCTCTAGTTTTCAGAAAAAAATAAAATAAGACTTAAAGTTCATTATTCTTTGGCTCATGTGCATAGACATTACTAAAATGTGAAAATCAATATTTGGAAATGGACATTTTGTTTCTATGTGTATTAGATTTCTACTGATGTTGTAACAAATTACCACAAACTTAACGGCTTAAAACAACACACATTTATTTTCTTACAGTCCTAGGGATCAGATACCCTAATTGGGTCTCACAGGTGTGTTAGCCAGGGTTGTCCAGAAGGACAAAACCAGTAGGATATAGGTATATATAAAAGGGAGTTAATTAGGGAGAATTGGCTCACACGATTACAAGGGGAAATCTCACAATAGGCTGTCTGCCTGCTGGGGAAAGAAAAAACCCAGTAGCATGGAATCGGTCTAAGTCCAAAAGCCTCAAAATCAGCAAGCTGACAGTGCAGCCCTCACTCTTAAGCTGAAGGCCCAAGACCCCCTGGGAAGCTGCTGATGTAAGTCCCAAAGTCTAAAGGCCTAAGAACCTGGAGTCTGATGTCCAAGGGCAGGAGGAGAGGAATCAAGTATCCAGCATGGGAAGAGAGAGAGAAAGCCACAAGACTCAGCAAGCAAAATTATCATGCCTTCTTCCACCTGCTTTGTTCTTTCCATTCTGGCAGCCGATTGAATGGTGTCCACCCACACTGGGGTTGGATCTTGATCCTCCAGTCCACTGACTCAAATGTCAATCTCCTCTGGCAACACCCTCACAGACACACCCAGGAACAGTGCTTCACCAGCATTCTGGGCATCCTCAAGCCAGTCAAGTTGGCTTGTAATATTAACCATTGTTGGGATGATCAGACCCAACACCAGGTCGTGGGGGCAACAAAGTCTAGTGGAGTCAAAGGAATGAGAAAAAGACAGTTTGAGAGAGGAAGTGGTACCAGGGGAGCCATAGTGAGTGTGGAGGCTGTGAAGGCCCGGAGCTCTGGGAGCCCACGCTATTTATTGGTGCTCAAACAAACAAACAAACAAACAGGTGGTGAGGATGTGGGGGTTGAAAGGAAACAGTGTATCAAGTGAATGAGAAACATATGGCTGCTTGAGATAACAGAAGTGCTAGAAGCAAAGAGCCAGCAAGTCTAGCAGACATGCAAGCCCTGCCTCAGCTTCTCTCCCAACACTCAGCTTTTCTCCCAACAACCATCACACTGGGCTAATATCAAAATATCAGCAGGGCTGATTTTTTTTTCTGGGGGTTCTAGAGGAAATTTCAGTTTCTTTATTTTTCCAATTTCTAGAGGCTGTTCACATTCTTTGGTTTTTGTCCCTTTCTAGTCCCTTCAAAGCCAGTCATCACCAGTCAAGTCTTTCTCACACTACCTTACTCTGACATTGACTAATTAACCTTCCTCTTCCATTTTTAAGAGTCCTTGTGATTACATTAGATTCACTTGAATAGTCCAGGATAATAGGTCAAATTATTAATATGGTCAAATGATTAATAACCTTAATTTTACCTATACCTTGAATTCCATTTGCTATGTGACATTACATATTCACAGGTGCTGTGGATTATAACACGTACATTTGAGGGACCATTATTCTGCCTATTGCACTATGTCACCACCAGTCATCTTTTATACATGTTTATTTTCTTATAGGCCAATTCAAATGCCTTTCTGGAAGTAGATAGAGTACAATTGTAAATGCATTTATTAATTGTAGCCATTGTTCATCAAATTTCCATTGATTTAGTCAATATCTACTGAGCATATGCTATATGTTAGATATAACAAACATGGCATGCTCCCTGCTCTTAAGAAAATCGTATTTATCCACAGTGGATGAATTTTAAGAGGCAGATGCCCCAAGTCTTTGTTTTTTTGTTTCTTTGCTTCTTAACTCAGTTGCTCTCTGTAGTTAATAATATGTAAGCAGATATGTAAATGTATTTAGGGAAAACCATAATTAAAAGAGCCCTGCAGTGAATGTTTATGCATAGCAAATCATTCTTCGTAATGAAAACAACCACTTTCTGATGTATCCATCTTGTAACGTTATATTTCACATACCTAAAACTCCCCACTTTAAAAATGCCTGCCCAATCTTACCCTTCATCCCAGTCAAATCAGCCACAAATTGCCAGGGCCAGTAGCATAACTTACCTATTTTCATAGAAAGCAGCCAAAATTGTTTTTGTGTTTTTTTTCTTTCTTCCTGCTCTACTTTTCCTTTTTTTACTCTGTCTCTTCATTGATATTTCTGTTAGTTTTACCTTAGGCAATTTCTTTCATGGCATCTTCTTTAATCTAATTTTTCATTTTTTGCCAATTTTTACTCCCCTTTATTACATAAAAAATCTCTTGCTTGCAACCCACATTTCGTTCTATTTTGAAATCAAATATAATAACCACATACCCTAGTAATAATTTATAGGCTTATACACAAATGTTTATTATAGGAGCTTATCACATATTCTTATGGATTGTGTGAGAGTGAAACCTATCAAAAAGTAACCAATATGATCAACCACCAAAGTGCCTGAAAGTGTCCAGAACTTCTCAGTGGAATCACTGCAAAAGAGTTTTACTTCCTTCTCATCTTTGTTAAACCTAGAGGTTAATGCCTTTACACTTAAGGTCATAGGTCACAGCACACTAAGACCATAATGATGAACGGTATATAGCAACCCTGATGTAAACAGATTCTCCATAATAAAAAATAACCACACAAAATTGTGGCAAGACTTATCTCCATGGCACCTCAGCTGAGGTTTCCTTTTAGCCAGAGAAAAAGGGGCTCATACACTTTGAGACTTATTGTCTGTTTAAGCTTGGACAACCTATAACTTCTCTAGGCCCCAATTTCAACCTCTTCCAAGTGAAGATAACCTT
The DNA here is from genome assembly GCF_029289425.2 of Pan paniscus. Lineage (NCBI taxonomy): Eukaryota > Metazoa > Chordata > Mammalia > Primates > Hominidae > Pan > Pan paniscus. The sequence continues at coordinate 82,529,041 of NC_073272.2, forward strand.
ATCCTTTACTCACAATATTAGCTCCTTTTACTTTTCTCTTTACAAATCATAATTGTTAGATAAACTAGAATCTGCTTTGAATAAAGAGTAGCACACTCAGACCATCAAATTGCACTTATTTGAGCCAAAAGACTGAGATGCAATAGATCTTCATACTCACAATTTACCAACTTGAAGCAGAATCAGCAAAGAAATTCTCAACTTATTATCATCATCATCACTATCACACACCACAACCCCCACACTTTTAACCATAATATTAGACTATTTGTTTGAGATTCCATGAGAGGAAGGCAGGTGGTCTCAAAGAGCTGACAGATGTCCTTTACTAATAGCCAGCAAGAAAACAGGGACCTCAGACCTACAACCACAAGGAACAAATTCAGCCAACAATCTGAATGAGATTGGAAACAGATTCTTCCCAGCCTCCAAATGAGACCTCACTCCCAACCAGCATCTTGATTTCAGTCTTGTGAGACCCTGAGCAGAGAATCCAGATAAGCCTGCCAGGACTTCTGAACTACAAAACTCTGAGCTAATAGGTGGGTCTTAATCTGATAATTTGTGATAATTTGTTATGCAACAATAGAAAACGAATGCAGCTGATGACTTCAATTCTTACCATCTTTGCTGTTAACTACTCACCAGGAGAAAGGAAGGCAGAAGTTAGTAAAATAGAAGGGAGATAGTTATGAGAGACAAATGCAATCTCACAGTTTTACTGAGGTCCAGTCTTAAGTACTGCTGTATCAATTACCTTATATTATAACAGTTTGCAGCCCTTCATTTGGTCTAGTCAATTTTATTCAGTGGTTTTAAAGTCTCAGTCTCAAGTCAGCAGGCATTTCTAATAACCACATGAAATAACTTCAACAAAATCCTTCACTCAAATTAATTCTCCTGAAACCTACAATAAAGGCTTGTTACCATTTTGAGTAACTATAGCCACCCTTCATTCTCCTTTCTGAAGGTTAAACATCATCTATACACTAATCAATCATCACTACAGAGATTAGTAGAAACATCTGCATGTCAAAATTCAGTTGGTACAATGTTAATAATTATTTCTTGCAAACAATTATTTCAGCCCGAATGTCCCAATATTAAGCACGTGAAGTGACTCAAAGTTTGCCAAAAGTATCTGATTTTGAGATTTTGTTGTCATTCTTTGCTAGAGTGCTGTCACAATACAATGCTTGCAATATGTTATGTAAAGAATTCGTTTAACTTATATAGTACTTTATGGCTGTGGCTAAATATATTGTGAGATCTTTTGTCACTACATATTTCTATTTGTTCATCAAGTTCATATTCACAGGCAGTTTAGCCTGCCTAGAGTATAACTTCAAATCCCTTGGAGCAGGGGCTTTCAACAACTGCATTTCCCAGTTATGGAATTGACTTCCAACTTCTGCTTGTAGAGTATCATCTGTATTGGAATTTTAAACTAAATGTATGACATATCTGCTTACTGATGCAGTCAAATACTCTTTTTTAAATGGCTTTAAAAAAATCTTCCAAAACCATGTGACTTTTTTTTTTCCTCAGTGGTAATTCAAGGCACATATAGTGTTGCTGGCTGTTTTTGTCTTTGTTTTTAATAACTTGGAAAAAAGCTACACCTACCCCCAACAACAATTTATGTGAGTTAGAGACTGGTAATTTTTAAATCTATCATCAAATTGTTTCACTTCATAAGATTACAATGATGTACATGAGATGCACATAAGGCAGCTGTCTTCTTCCTTCAACCTCCAGCTCCCATCCTGAAGGCCTGTGGTAGTGAGACGTTCTGCACCTAAGGCCATCTTGTCAAGAAACATTTTGCTGGGTAAATAAGTAAACTACAGTATGTGCTTTCATTGTGCGTTGTTGACTTCTGCAGGCATTATTTAGAAGACATTATTATTAATATCATAGGTGGCTAATGTAAATGATGGAAAAACCATAGGTCAATAATATAATATACACAGCACATATTTATCAAAGCTAGAAAGAGTAGAAAATAGAAAATAGAGTGCAATTTTACTATTAAATTATAGGGCTTAGAAAATATTATGATGCCTGACTACTCTCAAGAAGATTTGTCAACAATTTCTAGGGAACACATCACATCTTGTCAAAATCACAGGCCTTTTAATAAAGAATACGACTAAAAACATAGTCTATGTTATTCAAAAACCCTTATATAAAATGTACACAATAGTTATCTTTTTAAAATTCAGTTCCAGAGAAAATTTCCACCTCCTGGTGACCTGACCCATTTCCTTCTGTCAGCCAATTCATTTTGTCTTCGACTGTGGCTGGCATGACTTTCAGAGCTAAAATATAGCTCAAATACTTTATATTAACTTAGTTATTTGGTATACTTATTGTAGGGAGACCCCCTGAAACTATTGCTACAGAATAAAAGATGAAATGCTCCTGATTATTGTAAATATAAAGTTGCATGCAGGATTGTGTAAAGACAATGCCAGGTTGGATTGCCAGAACAAGCCAACAGCACATGATGTGCTTCCCCCTGCAGAGAGCCTATGAATGGATGTGCAGTCAGGGAGGTTTCACATCACCAAGATTCCTATCCCAGAAAAGCAGATGTTCATAGCTCTGGGAATGGAATGTGACCCTTGTGGAGAGCCTATAAATGGATGCATGGGGGGGCGCCTGTTCATATGGATAAGATAGGGCTATAAACACCCTCATCTTGCCATGGCTCTTCTAGGGTTAAGGCATACTCCTTTCTGAGAATTTCTGGTCTAACCGGTTGTCTAACTTCACGTCCTGTTTCTATGGATTGTTTGTAAGCAGCTTTTGCTGCAACTGTTACTGCTGATTAATATCTTGCTAATCATAGGTTATGGAAAGACTGTGTTTCTGTTTTAAGGCTCTGTTAGAAATTACTGATGCACACACTATATTGTAAATTCTTATCTCTGTGTACTGTACTTCTGCATACAGATGTTATGTTAAAGAATTACTTCATCCCTATGTGACCATCTCACCTCATAATCAAATGACCCTAAATCCCTCACTAACCTACCCCTGCCCTCACTAAACTTAATAATAAATGCTGGTATATCCAGTGCATTGTTGGCACCACGGGACCAGAAGGCGGTGACCCCCCCGGACCCAGCTTTCACTATCTTGTGTGTGTCTATTATTTGTCAACCTGCCGATCCGCCTGGGAACAAAGAGAGAGCCCCGTTGCATTGCAGGCTGCTGGCCAGATCCCGCAATAACTCATGTTCTCTCAGTTTAGCTTTTTGTAAATATTTCAGCATTTACAAACATTTATTAGCCTCTCACACTTTATAAGACTGCTTTTATCCTTTATAAATCCAAAAATGTAAATAGACGATCATCTCATTATTTTGAAATGGTAAGTTGAGAATTAATTGAGGGAGTAGACATGGGCAGAAGGGAGACTTATACTCTTCCCAAAAGTACCAGAAACTACCCTACTGCATTTTAGCGAATATACCTTAGAGATCTAGACATTTAGAGACATCATTTGATTACTTCATTTATTTTTGTAACAATTGTTCACATGAACTTACTTTCTATGGTCTATCATCTTTTTGATTTCTGTAGTTATTCTTGGGCTGAGACAAGTGAGATTCTAAAATCACATGCCTAATTGGACTTTTCAATGTCACTGCCAACAGTTATCTAGTATTTTTTCTTAGTTTTTTTCATATACAGCTTTTTGCCATTATTTCCATTTACCAAGTTTTAGGGAATAGGGATCTCAATGTTTGCAAAGAAAACAAACATTGTTTTAGAATTTTTATTTCTAAAGAAGGCTTTATTTTGGTTCAGACATCTGAAAATAAGTAGAAATCTAGCGAAATATGTTGCATTGACTCATTCATTTGACAATTTTGAGAATCTATATGAGTAAAGCATTGTTCTAGGTGTTGGTGATACAGTAGTAAATTAGAAAAATCAAAGTCTTTACCATCAAAGATCTTGCAGTCTCATGGTGGAAAGAAAATAAATATCTAGATAAATAGATAAATACTTTCTAATAAGAATAAATGCTAAAGAGAAAAATAGCAGGGTAATGAGGTGGAGAGCAATGTAGAAAGCTAGTGGAAACGTTTGAATCTTTTGCTAAGGGAATTTGGAAAAGCATCTCAGATAATGTAATATATGAACTCAGAGTTGAAATACGAGGGAGCTTCAAGACATTTATTGAAAATTTGAATAAAGTATAAAAAATAAAAATAAAAACTTTATTTTTCAACATAAGCTCCATCAAGTTCATGACAGTTGTGTAGGTGATGATATCTGCCATTAAATAACTGGGGGTCCTGGGAGTTTAACCATGTCAATATAGTCTTTTTTTCCATTAATAACTGAAGGAAACAGGTGCCATTTAAAGATTTTTAAAGATGAGACAACAAAACGAAGTCAGAAAATGCCAAATCAAGACTGTAAGGTGGATGCCTAATGATTTCCCATTGAAACTCTCATAAAGTTGTCCCTGTTTGGTAAGAGGAATGAGCAGGAACATAGTTGTGGTCAAGAAGGACTCTCTGGTGAAGCTTTCCTGGGCATTTTTCTGCTAAAGTTCTGGCTAACTTTCTCAAAAACACTTGTAATATGCAGATGTTATAGTCCTTTGGCCCTCCAGAAGGAAAAGAAGCAAAATGCCTTCAGCATCCAAAAAAACTGCTGCCATAATCTTTGCTCTTCAATAGCGTACTTTTGCTATGGGTGGGACACTCCCACCTTTCGGTAACCATTGCTTTGATTGTGCTTTGTCTTCAGGAGTGTATTGGTAAAGTCATGTTTCATCTCTGGTAACAGTTCTTCAAAGAAATATGTCAGGACCTTGATCCCACTTGTTTAAAATTTCCATTGAAAGCTCCATTCTTGTCTGCAGCTAATCTTGTGTGCAATGGTTTTGGCGTTCATTGACTGGAAAATGTGTTCAACCTTAATTTTTCAGTCAGAATTGTATATGCTGAAGCACTTGAACTGTCTATTGTGTTAGCTATTGTTTCTGCTCTTAAGCATTGGTCCTCTTAATTTAGGGCCTGAATAAGATTTTTTTTCACACAAATTTATATGCATGATCTGCTGCAACAGATTTCACCTTTACCATCATCTCATTCCTTCTAGAAGATGAATTATCCATTTGTAAACTGATAATTTCTTTGGGAGTATTATCCCTATAAACTTTTATTAAAGCATCATTGACTTTAGCATTCTTCCCCATAAGCTTCACCACAAATTTGATATTTGTTCTTGCTTCCGTTTTAGCAGAATTCATGTTGCTCTGATAGAGGACCTTGTCCAACTAATGCCATATCTTTGTTAGTGCTTCAAGCTAGATTCTGTTCAGACTTGATATAACAAGTTAGTATGAATTTATTTTGGAGCAAAAATAGTTTGAAATACATGCAGAATTTTTTACATTTAATTTAATTTAATTTAAAGTTCTGGTATACATATGCAGGACATGTAGGTTTGTTATAGGTAAACATATGCCAAGGTAGTTTGCTGAACTTATCAACCCATCACCTAGGTATTAAGTCCCGCATGCATTAGCTATTTTTCCTGATGCTCTCCCTACCCCAATACCCCCCAACAGGCCCCACTGCATATTGTTCTTCTGACTGTGTCCATGTGTTCTTATTGTTCAGCTTCCACTTATAAGTGAGAACACACTGTATTTGGTTTTCTGTTCCAGTGTTCCTTTGTTGAGGATAATGGTTTCCAGCTTCACCTATGTTCTTGCAAAGGACATGATCTTGTTTCTTTTTATGACTGCATAGTATTCCACGATGTATATGTATGATGTTTTCTTTATCCAGTCTATCATTGATGGGCATTTGAGTTGATTCCATGTCTTCGCTATTGTGAACAGTGCTGTAATGAACATACTTGTGCATGTATCTTTACAATAGAATGATATATATTCCTTTGGGTATATACCCAGCAATGGGATTGCTGGGTCAAATGATGTTTCTGGTTCTAGTTCTTTGAGGAATATCCACACTGTCTTCCACAATGGTTGAACTAAAAGATGGACTAAAGACTTAAATGTAAAACCCAAAACTATAAAAACTCTAGAAGAAAATGTAGGCAATACTATTCAAGACATAGTCATGGGCAAAGATTTTATGACAAAAAATATCAAAAGCAATTGCTTTTGATATTTTATATCAAATAACAAAACCAAAAATTGACATATGTGATCTAATTAAACTAAAGAGCTCCTGCACAGCAAAAGAAACTATCATCAGAGTGAACAGACAACCTACAGAATGGGAGAAAATTTTTGCAATCTATCCATCTGACAAAGGTCTAATATCCATAATCTACAAGGAACTGAAACAAACTTACAGGAAAAAAAACAACCCCATTAAAAAGTGGGTAAAAGACATGTACAGATACTTCTGAAAAGAAAACTTCTTTGTGGCCAATAAACATATGAAAAAATCTCAACATCACTGATTATTAGAGAAATGGAAATCAAAACCACAATGAGATACCATCTCACGCCAGTTAGAATGGAGAGTACTAAAAAGTAAAGAAACAACAGATGCTGGCAAGGCTGTGGAGAAATAGGAACACTTTTATGCTGTTAGTGGGAATGTAAATTAGTTAAACCATGTGGAAGACAGTGTGGCGATTCCTCATAATTTTTTATAATACACATTTTTCATGAACTTTTTGAAGACCGTTAGTATATAACATTAAATACTTGTATATAATTATATGTTCATTCATTGAACAAATAGTTATTAAACTCTTTCTATTGTCAGACACTGTAGAAAAACAAAAGTGAACAAAACAGACATGTTCTGTGGGAGTTTATAATTAGTGTGAGATATCGACAAATAATAGATGATAATGAAAAACAGTCTAAATAATGTATTTTATCAACTAAAGTGTGATCATGCCAGAAAAGTATATAATAATGGTAACTTGCCAAGTCATAAAAATGATAATGGAGCTGAAATATGAAGGACGGGTAGGAATTATTTAGAAGCAGAATGGGTAGAAGAAAATTCCAGGCAGAGGAAACAGCATGTGCAAAGGTCTTACATTGGATGAAAGAATGACATACTTGAGAAATCAAAATAAAAGTTATGGTTAATAAGAGAGGGAAATAAATTTCTTGATATAATATGGGGCTGGAGAGGTAGATTGGGTTCATACCATGCAGGGCCTTATAGCAATGTTAAGAATTTTATTCTGTATTCCAAAAACAACTGAGTTCTATCAAAGATTTTAAGGCAAAAGAGTGACAGTTTTACAGGTATTTCTGGAAAGAAAAGTCTAGCTTCTGTAAGAAGAATTGGGTATGGAAAAGTAGATGTGGAGATGCTATTCCAGAAAGTTATTACTATAGTTTTGATCAAGATAATGGTGTCTTGATATTTGATGGCTACAATGGTGGTAGAGATATGGAGAAAAGGCCCATTTCAGTGATATGTGGGAGACAAAATCCACAGAACTAATTGACAGGTTGAGAATGGAAGTGAGAGAAAGGGATTTCTAGGATAATTTCTACATTTCTAGCTTCTCAGTTTAATTGTTGGCAGTGTCATTTGCTAAGATAAAAAAATGCTTTTGGATGTGTTTAATTTTATATATGAGTATATTATGTTCATGTATTTATAGAATGCTGTTTGTGATACAGGTATCAACCCAGCATTCCTAACTGTGACCAGTGAAAATACTGCCCCAATGCAGTTGTTTCAAGAAAGTGCTTATGCCATGTGAAACTCCTGCTGTCAAGTCCCTCCTAATCTCATATCTCACAGTGCTTTTATACAAGCTTATATAAGATCTTATACAGAGCTTAGACCAAGATAGTCCCAAATTTGGCTATTTATTTAGCACTTACTCCATGCCACAAAATATTTTAATAATTTTATATGAATTACCCCATACAGTACTCTTATCAATCCAGTGAGAATATTTGTTATACTGTCATAGTTATAGCAAAAATGTATTTTTTCTTATATATAACATCATTGTCAGTTTTCTGTTATCACATTGCAATAAAGAACTACATGAGGCTGGTTAATTTATACAGAAAAGAGGTTTAATTGACTCACAGTTCTGCAGGCTGTACAGGAACCATGGCTGGGGAGGCCTCAGGAAAGGAAGCAAGCACATCTTACCATGACAGGAGAAGGAGGAAGAGAGAGAAGGGGGAGGTGCTACACACTTATAAACAACTAGATCTCATGGGGACACACTCACTATTACAACAACAGCAAGGAGGAAGTCCACCTCCATGAGCCAATCACCTCCCACCAGACCCCTCCTCTGACACTGGGGATTACAATTCAACATAAGATTTGGGTGGAAACACAAATCCAAACCATATCACCAATTGATACCTGAGAGCAATTTGATAATAACTTATATGAATGTAAAGTCTGATAACACAAAGTGTTGGTTAAATATAGGGAAACAAGGCATTCTATATATTGCCTGTGGGTGTAAATCTGTATAAACCATTTGATCAATGTATTTATATAAAAGAATATTAACTTCTTTCTTCAAATTATCAATCTTTTAAGACGACCATAGTCATTAGTGAACAGGATTTCTTTAATCTTATTAGGAATAATGTGTTTTGTTTTAATTTTTTTTATTATACTTTAAGTTCTAGGGTAAAAGTGCACAACTTGCAGGTTTGTTACATATGTATACATGTGCCATGTTGGTGTGCTGCACCCATTAACTCGTCATTTAGCATTAGGTATATCTCCTAATGCTATTGCTCCCCCCTCCCCCCAGCCTATGACAGGCCCCAGTGTGTGATATTCCCCTTCCTGTGTCCAAGTGTTCCCATTGTTGAATTCCCACCTATGAGTGAGAACATGTGGTGTTTGGTTTTTTGTCCTTGCGATAGTTTGCTGAGAATGATGGTTTCCAACTTCATCCATGTCCCTACAAAGGACATGAACTCATCATTTTTTATGGCTGCATAGTATTTCATGGTGTATATGTGCCACATTTTCTTAATCCAGTCTATCATTGTTGGATGAAACTTCTTTAAAACAATTATTTTGAATTCTTTGTCAGGCAATACACAGATCTCCATGCCTTTAGAATTGATTACTGGAGATTTATTTTGTTCCTTTGGTAGTTTCTTATTTCCTTGATTCTTCTTCAAATTCCTGATAGATATGCATTAGTATCTGTACAGTTGAAGAACCAGCCACATCTTCCAGTCCTTATGAAGTTGCTTCAACAGGAAAACATGTCATCAGCTACAGATTCCGGGTGTCTCTCAAATATTTTCAATGGATATGTATTCTTCACATCTCTCCCTCCTTGGGAAGGAGGCAGTCTCAGGATTCTGCACCTTCTCCCAATCTTTCAGAACCATGCTTAGTGCTGAAAGCCACCCAACCCATTTTCCTAGGTCAGTTTACTGAAACGCTAGGTCTTTAGTGGAAAGTTCCCATTCCTTTTTTCCCTTCTGAAGCAGACATCTCAGGATTTTGTGCCTTCTTCCAGTTCTGCTGAGCTGATCTGACTGCTGAGATATCAGTTGAGAGGTATGGCATCTACTTATAGCAACACTTCAGCTGTGATAGCTGTTGAGATGCATGCCATCTGCTGAAATCTGTGTCAGCTTCTGGGATCTGTGTCAGCTGCTGAAAGGTACATGGTAAGTTGATAACTGTGCCATCTGCTGAAATCCATGCTGTCTGGCAAAATCTGCACTGGCTGCTGAGAACCACACAGTCCACTGGGATCCATGGCAAATGCTGAGAGCTGTGCTATCTACCAGGATGTTCACTGTCAGCTGAGAACTGCAACAGATGTTCAGATCCATGCCATCTGCTGAGTCTGCATCAACTGCTGAGATCTGTGTTAGCTCCTCATAACTGGGACATCATCTGAGAGTATTACCGTATTCTGAGAACTGCACCAGCTGCTGAGAGCCACACTGACTGTTGATATCTATACCATCAGCTGATAGCTATGTTGGTTGCTGATAATTGTACTGTTTGCTGAGGTTCATGCTGTCTGCTAATATCCATGTCCTTTACTGAGATCTACACTAGCTGTTGAAATATGTGCCATAGGCTGAGCTGCACCACTTTCTGAGAAATACTCCCTCTTTGCTCTTAGCTTCCCTGACTCATTCCAATTGTGCTGGGTTCCCTCAGTGTTCTAGGTAAGGTGAGATATAAGCAGTCCTTTTGAGTAGGAATCCATATATCTAGGGATGCTGGATGCATATTTTTCTCTCTAGTTCCCTCAATTCCATGGGAGAAATCACAGGCCAAGGTGATCTCTCTCTACATGGAGCTGTGCCAGATTGGGGTAGGGCATGGTATGGGCAAAGTGGAACTGTTCCTCTTGTCTGTTTCAATGTGGCTGTTCTTAGTCTTTGGCTTCTCTGGGATGCTACAACTTCTTAACTGGATTCTCATGAATGTATTTTTGTCTACACATGCTTATTAAATTGGTGTTTCTCTGAGGGGATCATTGCTGGGACATTCTATTTTTTTATCTTGTTGATATCACTCAATATTTGATTACAGTACACAAATTTCCTTAGTCGATAGTCCAAGGATTATTTTATGACTTTCTTATGAATACAAGTTCACGAGCCTGGAGAATGCTTTTTCCTGCTCGGTTCTCATTTTCCTTATTTTCACATTTTAAAGGAATGGTAGAATTTATACTACTAGACATCTCATGACTAATTAAATGGGTTAACAATATATAGGAAAAGTTAGCTGAGATGTTCCAGCTTCAACAACTCAAATTTGTACAGTATTGTTTTCTGTTGGATTGTACAAATTATTCCAAGCTTTAGTACATTAAATTCTCATATTAAAAACTACCAAATTTACATAGACAACTCTTTCATTATGCCCCTTAATATCTGAGGGATGTTCAGTCACAGCCTCTATTTGTGTGTTTTCACACTGCTATAAGACACTGGTCAAGACTGGGTAATTTATAAAGGAAAGAGGTTGAATTTACTTACAGATCAGCATAGCTGGGGAAGCTTCAGGAAACTTTTGATCATTCCAGAAGGCAAAGGGAAAGCAAGGCACCTTTCTCACAAGGCATCAGGAAGGAGAAGGAATGCAGGAGGAACTACTAAACATTTATAAAACCATCAGATCTCATGATAACTCACTCATTATCATGAGAATGGCATGGGGGAAAACTGCCTCCATGATTCAATTACCTCCACCTAGTCTCTCCCTTGATACTTGGGGATTATGGGGATTACAATTCAAGATGTGATTTTGGGTGGCGATACAGCCAATCCATATCGCCACCCAAAATAGAAACAAAACGATGCTATTACACAATCACAAATGCAAAGGATACCAGAAACTGGTATAAAGTATTTGTTTACCTTTACCTTTGTATCAGTTTTGCATATCTGCAAAAAAATTTATCACATGCTTAGTGACTTCAAACTACACCTATTTATTATCTCACAATTCTATAAGCCACAAACCCAGGCATTTTTGACTGAATTATCTTTCTAAGGACATCACAAGACTGAAATTAAGATGTCCACTAGGCTGTAGTCTTATATGGAGGGTCTGCGAAAATATTTGCTTATAAGCTCATCCACATTGTTGGCAAAAATCCAGAATAAGTTTCTTGGTTTATTGCTGGCTATCAGCCAGCAATTTTTCTCAGCTTCCAGTGGCCATACTCAGGTCCTGTGCTGTGGCCTACTTAAGAACAGAGTCCACAAAGTCATGGTAAATTTTTCTCACACTTGGAATTGCTTTGACTCCCTTTTTTGCTAACAGCTAGAAACAACTTTTTAGAAGGGCTTGTGTGATTACATTAGGCCTATTAAATAAGCTTTCTGATTAATAAGCGATCTGGAAAATCCTTTTTGCTGTGTGTATTAGTCCATTTTTATACTGCCATGAAGAAATACCCAAGACTGTAATTTATAAAGAAAAAGAGGTTTAACGAACTCATAGTTTCACATAGCTGGGGAGGCTTCAAAATCATGGTAGAAGGCAAAGAAGAAGCAAAGTCACCTCTTACATGGCAGCAGGCAAGAGAGTGTGTGGAGGGGAACTGCCCTTTATAAAACCATCAGATCTCTCGAGACTTATCCTCTATCATGAGAACAGCACAGGAAAAACCTGCCCCCATGATTCAATTACCTCACACTGGGTCCCCCTCATGACACATGGAGATTATGAGAGCTACAATTCAAGATGAGATTTGGGTTGGAACACAGCCAAATCATATCACCATGTAATGCAACAGAATCACTAGAGTAATTCCAGAGGTCAAACGCCACAGGGATCAGCTTAGAATTATCTGTACCACATACATATAAATGTTGAGCCTTAGATCCATGCCTAAGGGTCCCTTTTATCTGATACCCTCTTGGTATATTTTGTCTTGTATACCCCTATCCATAACAGGCATTATTCATTTATGCAGCAAGGCTCATCCTTGCAACAATGAATGATGTTAAGAACATGAAAGCCATGAATTCTACCTCTATTCTGTAGTAGACTATGAAGTCAGTAGTAGACTATGAAGACCATGGTATTCTTTCTTAGAAGCAGGAGTAGGTCTTTCAAGATTCTTCAGAGTAGAGCATGCTTAAAACAAACTACCCTTGCTATTGGCAATACAGTCTCCAAGTTATGATGGTTCACCTCAAGATTTTTTAACTTTAACATGGTGCAAAATCAATATACATTCAATAAGCACACTCCTTGTCTTGCAGTAGGGTATATACAGATAAACTTATTATAAGTTGAAAATACAGTAAGTCATATATTGCAAATATTGCATATTTTGTAGTCCCACTTCTTCCCCTGCTGATAATCTTGTGCATGTCATCATGATGCATACAAATAAGAAAATTATTTCCACAAACATTTTCTCATATTGTGCCTTTGCATTTTTTAATTAAGGTATCCAGAGTACCCTATTATTCCATCTTTACAGAATCAATCCTTGTTTCATTAAATGCTGCCTTCTGTGTCTATTCATATCCTTCACCCACTTTTTGATGGAGTTATTTCTTTTCCTTTTTTTTAAATTTATTTATTTATTTATTATTATACTTTAAGTTTTAGGGTACATGTGCACAATGTGCAGGTTAGTTATATATGTATACATGTGCCATGCTGGTGCGCTGCACCCACTAACTCGTCATCTAGCATTAGGTATATCTCCCAATGCTATCCCTCCCCCCTCCCCCCACCCCACAACAGTCCCCAGAGTGTGATGTTCCCCTTCCTGTGTCCATGTGTTCTCATTGTTGAATTCCCATCTATGAGTGAGAATATGCGGTGTTTGGTTTTTTGTTCTTGCGATAGTTTACTGAGAATGATGATTTCCAATTTCATCCATGTCCCTACAAAGGACATGAACTCATCAGTTTTTGTGGCTGCATAGTATTCCATGGTATATATGTGCCACATTTTCTTAATCCAGTCTATCATTGTTGGACATTTGGGTTGGTTCCAAGTCTTTGCTATTGTGAATAATGCCACAATAAACATACTTGTGCATGTGTCTTTATAGCAGCATGATTTATAGTCCTTTGGGTATATACCCAGTAATGGGATGGCTGGGTCAAATGGTATTTCTAGTTCTAGATCCCTGAGGAATCGCCACACTGACTTCCAGAATGGTTGAACTAGTTTACAGTCCCACCAACAGTGTAAAAGTGTTCCTATTTCTCCACATCCTCTCCAGCACCTGTTGTTTCCTGACTTTTTAATGATTGCCATTCTAACTGGTGTGAAATGGTATCTCATTGTGGTTTTGATTTGGAGTTATTTCTTTGTATCTGGTACATTTGTTTAAGTTCTTTATAGATTCTGGATATTAGCCCTTTGTCAGATGAATAGATTGCAAAAATTTACTCCCATTCTGTAGGTTGCCTGTTCGGTCTGATGACAGTTTCTTTTGCTGTGCAGAAGCTCTTTAGTTTATTTAGATCCACCAATACCATTACTGGGTATATACCCAAAGGATTATAAATCATTCTACTATAAAGACACATGCATACGTATATTTATTGCAGCACTGTTCACAATAGCAAGGACTTGGAACCAACCAAAATGCCCATCAATGATAGACTGGATAAAGAAAATTTGGCACATATACACCATGGAATACCATGCAGCCATAAAAAAGGATGCGTTCAGGTCCTTTGCAGGGACATGGATGAAGCTGGAAACCATCATTCTCAGCAAACTAACATAGGAACAGAAAACCAAACACCACATGTTCTCACTCATAAGTGGGAGTTGAACAATGAGAACACATGAAGACAGGGAGGGAAACATCACACACTGGGGCCTGTGAAGAGTGGGGGGCTAGGAGAGGGATAGCATTAGGAGAAATACCTGATGTAGATGATGGGTTGATGGGTGCAACAAACCACCATGACACGTGTATGCCTATGTAACAAATCTGCACGTTCTGCACATGTATCCCAGAACTTAAAGTCTAACAATAAAAAAGCTACTGATTTTTGTACATTGATTTTTTATTATGAAACTTTACTAAAATTGTTTATAAGTTCTAGATGGCTTTTGGATAAGATGATGGAGTTTCCTAGGTACACAATTATATAATCGGTCAAGAGACAAACTTTGGCTTCCTCTCTTTCTTTGAATGCATTTTATTTCTTTCTCTTCCCTGATTGCTTTGGCTAGGTCTTTTTGTACTATGTGGAATAGGAATGATAAGAGCAGGCATCTTTTTCTTGTTCTTTTTCACAAGGGGAATGCTTCAATTTTACCCATGCAGTAAGGTATTGGATGTGGGTTTGCCATAAATGGCTTTTATTATTTTCAAGAATGTTCCTTTGATGCCTGATTTGTTTAGGGTTTATAACATAAAAGGCTGTTGGATTAGGTTGCAAGCCTTTTCTGTGTACATTGAGATGATCATGTGGTTTTTGTTTTTAGTTCTGTTTATGTGATGAATCACATTTATAGGTTTGCATATGTTGAACCAACCTTGCATCCCAGAGATAAAATCTACCTGATGGTGGTGGATTAGCTTTTGATATGCTATTGGATTTGGTTTGCTACTACTTTGTTATGGATTTCTTTTGCATCTATATTCATCAAGGATATTGACTCATAGACTATTTTTGTTTTGTCTCTGACATGTTTTGGTATCAGAATAATGCTGGCCTGATAGAATGAGCTAGTGAGGAGTTTATCCTATTCAAATTTTAGGAATAATTGCAGTACGAATGGCACCAGATCTTCTTTGTACATATGCTGACACTTGGATGGGAATCCATCTGGTACAGGGCCTTTTCTTGTTATTAGGTTTTCTGCTATTAATTCAATTTCTGAACTCATTATTTTTGTTTTTAGTGTTTCAGGTTTTCTTGGTTCAATATTGGTAGGTTGTATGTTTCCAGGAATTTATCCATTTCACCTAGATTTTCTAATTTGTGTACATAAAAGTGTTTGTGATAGTCTCTGAGAATTTTTTTCATGTTTCTATGGGGTCTGTGGTAATGTCACCTTTATCACTTTGGATTATGTTTATTTAGTTCTCTCTTTTTTCTTTATTGATGTAGTTAGCAGTTTTATCAGTCTTTTTTGTTATTTCAAGAAGCAAATTTTGGTTATATTCTTTTTTTTATATATACTTGAAATTTTAGGGTACATGTGCACAACATGCAGGTAAGTTTCATATGTATACATGTGCCATGTTGGTGTGCTGCAACCATTAATTCGTCATTTAACATTAGGTATATCTCCTAATGCTATCTCTCCCCCCTCCCCCCACTCCACAACAGGCCCCAGTGTGTGATGTTCTCCTTCCTGTGTCCAAGTATTATCTTTGTTCAATCCCCACCTATGAATGAGAACATGTGGTGTTTGGCTTTTTGTCCTTGTGATAGTTTGCTGAGAATGATGGTTTCCAGCTTCATCCATGTCACTACAAAGGACATGAACTCATCATTTTTTATGGCTGCATAGTATTCCATGGTGTATATGTGCCACATTTTCTTAATCCAGTCTATCATTGTTGGACATTTGGGTTGGTTCCAAGTCTTTGCTATTGTGAATAGTGCCACAATAAACATACGTGTGCATGTGTCTTTATAGCAGCATGATTTATAATCCTTTGGGTATATACCCAGTAATGGGATGAGTGGGTCAAATGGTATTTCTAGTTCTAGATCCCTGAGGAATCATCACACTGTCTTCCACAATGGTTGAACTAGTTTACAGTCCCACCAACAGTGTAAAAGTGTTCCTATTGTCCACATCCTCTCCAACACCTGTTGTTTCCTGACTTTTTAATGATCACCATTCTAACTGGTGTGAGATGGTATATCATTGTGGTTTTGATTTGCATTTCTCTGATGGCCAGTGATGATGAGCATTTTTTCATGTGTCTGTTGGCTGAATAAATGTCTTCTTTTAAGAAGTGTCTGTTCATATCCTTCACCCACTTTTTGATGGGTTTTTTTTTTCTTGTAAGTTTGTTTGAGTTCATTGTAGATTCTGGATATTAGCCCTTTGTCAGATGAGTAGATTGCAACAACTTTCTCCCATTCTGTAGGGTGCCTGTTCACTCTGATGGTAGTTTCTTTTGCTGTGCAGAAGCTCTTTAGTTTAATTAGATCCCATTTGTCAATTTTGGCTTTTGTTGCCATTGCTTCTCGTGTTTTAGACATGAAGTCCTTGCCCATGCCTGTGTCCCGAAGGGTATTGCCTAGGTTTTCTTCTAGGGTTTTTATGGTTTCAGGTCTAATGTTTAAGTCTTTAATCCATCCTGAATTAATTTTTGTATAAGGTGTAAGGAAGGGATCCAGTTTCAGCTTTCTACATATGGCTAGCCAGTTTTCCCAGAACCATTTATTAAATAGGGAATCCTTTCCCCATTTCTTGTTTTTGTCAGGTTTGTCAAAGATCAGATGGTTGTAGATATGTGGCATTATTTCTGAGGGCTCTGTTCTGTTCCATTGGTATATATCTCTGTTTTGGTACCAGTACCATACTGTTTTGGTTACTGTAGCCTTGTAGTATAGTTTGAAGTCAGGTAGCGTGATGCCTCCAGCTTTGTTCTTTTGGCTTAGGATTGACTTGGCAATGTTGGCTCTTTTTTGGTTCCATATGAACTTTAAAGTAGTTTTTTCCAAATCTGTGAAGAAAGTCATTGGTAGCTTGATGGGGATGGCATTGAATCTGTAAATTACCTTGGGCAGTATGGCCATTTTCATGATATTGATTCTTCCTACCCATGAGCATGGATTGTTCCTCTATTTGTTTGTATTCTCTTTATTTCATTGAGCAGTGGTTTGCAGTTCTCCTTGAAGAGGTCCTTCACGTCCTCCTGTAAGTTGAATTCCTAGGTATTTTATTCTCTTTGAAGCAGTTGTGAATGGGAGTTCACTCATGATTTGGCTGTCTGTTTGTCTGTTATTGGTGTATAAGAATGTTTGTGATTTTTGCACATCGATTTTGTATCCTGAGACTTTCTTGAAGTTGCCTATCAGCTTAAGGAGATTTTGGGCTGAGACCATGGGGTTTTCTAGATATTCAATCATGTGATCTGCAAACAGGGACAATTTGACTTCCTCTTTTCCTAATTGGATACCCTTTATTTCCTTCTCCTGCCTGATTGCCCTGGCCAGAACTTCCAACACTGTGTTGAATAGGAGTGGTGAGAGAGGGCATGCAGGAGCTGAATTTTTGAAAAGATCAACAGAATTGATAGACTGCTAGCAAGACTAATAAAGAAGAAAAGGGAGAAGAATCAAATAGACACAATAAAAAATGATAAAGGGGATATTACCACCGATCCCACAGAAATACAAACTACCATCAGAGAATACTATAAACACCTCTACACAAATAAACTCGAAAATCTAGAAGAAATGGATACATTCCTCGACACATACATCCTCCCAAGACTAAACCAGGAAGAAGTTGAATCTCTGAATAGACCAATAACAGGCTCGGAAATTAAGGCAATAATTAATACCTTACCAACCAAAAAAAGTCCAGGACTAGATGGATTCACAGCCGAATTCTACCAGAGGTACACGGAGGAGCTGATACCATTCCTTCTGAAACTATTCCAATTGATAGAAAAAGAGGGAACTCTCCCTGACTCATTTTATGAGGCCAGCATCATTCTGATACCAAAGCCTGGCAGAGACACAACAAAAAAAGAGAATTTTAGACCAATATTCCTGATGAACATCGATGCAAAAATCCTCAATAAAATACTGGCAAACTGAATCCAGCAGCACATCCAAAAGCTTATCCACCATGATCTAGTGGGCTTCATCCCTGGGATGCAAAGCTGGTTCAACACACGCAAGTGAATAAACATAATATGGCATGTAAACAGAACCAATGACAAAAACCATGTGATTATCTCTATGGGTGCAGAAAAGGCCTTTGACAAAATTCAACAACCCTTCATATTAACTTCATTGAGAATTCTCAAAACAGCTTTCCACAGTGGCTGAACTAATTTGCATTTCCAGCAATTGTGCATAAGCATTCCCTTTTCTCCTCAACCTCACCAGCATCTGTTATGTTTAACTTATTAATAATGGTCATTCTTACTGGCACAACATACTATCTCATTGTGGTTTTGATTTGTATTTATCTGACAATTAGAGACATTGAGTATTTTTTATATATTTGCTGGCCACTTGTATGTCTTCTTTTGAGAAGTGTTTGTTCATGTGTTTTGCCCACTTTTTGATGGAGTTGATAGTTTTTTGTTTGTTCATTTTTTTAATTATTATACTTTAAGCTTTAGGGTACATGTGCACAACTTGCAGGTTTGTTACATATGTATACATGGGCCATGTTGGTGTGCTGCACCCATTAACTCGTCATTTAGCATTAGGTATATCTCCTAATGCTATCCCTCCCCCCTCCCCCCACTCCACAACATTCCCTGGTGTGTGATGTTTCCCTTCCTGTGTCCATGTGTTCTCATTGTTCAATTCCCACCTATCAGTGAGAACATGCAGTGTTTGTTTTTTTGTCCTTGTGATAGTTTGCTGAGAATGATGGTTTCCAGCTTCAACCATATTCCTACAAAGGACACGAACTCTTCATTTTTTATGGCTGCATAGTATTCCATGGTGTATATGTGCCACATTTTCTTAATCCAGTCTATCATTGTTGGACATTTGGGTTGGTTCCAAGTCTTTGCTATTGTGAATAGTGCCACAATAAATATACGTGTGCATGTTATCTTTATAGCAGCATGGTTTATAATCCTTTGGGTGTATACCCAGTAATGGGATGGCTGGGTCAAATGGTATTTCTAGTTCTAGATCCCTGAGGAATCGCCACACCGACTTCCAGAATGGTTGAACTAGTTTACAGTCCTACCAACAGTGTAAAAGTGTTCCTATTTCTCCACATCCTCTCCAGCACCTGCTGTTTCCTGACTTTTTAATGATTGCCATTCTAACTGGTGTGAGATGGTATCTCATTGTGGTTTTGATTTGCATTTCTCTGATGGCCAGTGATGGTGAGCATTTTTTCATGTGTTTTTTGGCTGCATAAATGTCTTCTCTTAAGTTTCTTATGGATTCTGCATAGTAGATCTTTGATGAATGCAGTATGCAAAAATTTCCTCCCATTCTGAGGGTTGTTGGTTTACTCTGGTAATATTTTTTTTCCTGCCCAGAAAGTCTTATATTTACTTAGGTCACACTTGTCAAGCTTTGGTTTTGTAACAATTGCTTTTGAGGACTTTGTCATAAATTCTTTCCAAAGGCCAGTGCTTAGAATGTTATTTTCTAAGATTTTTTCTAGAATTTCTGTAGTTTGAGATCTTACAGTTAAATATTTAATTCATCTTGAGTTAATTTTTGCACGTGGTAAAAAGTAAAATGTCCCATTTTATTCTTCTGCATATGACTTGGCAGCTATCCCAGAATTATTTATTGAATAGGATGTCTGTTCCCCATTGCTTATTTTTTCTGACTTTGCTGAAGATCAAATGGGTGTAGTTTTCCAACTTCATTTCTGAGTTCTCTTTCCTGTTCCATTAGTCTATGTGTGTTTTTCTAGCAGGATCGTGTTGTTTTGGTTACTGTGGCCTTAAAGTGTTGTTTGAAGTCAGGTAATTTGACACCTCTGGCTTAGTTCTTTTTGCTTAGCTTTGGTTTTGCTATTGTCTTTTTTGTTTCCATGTGAATTTTATAATTTTTCTAATTCTCTGCAAAGTGATGTTGATATATTGATAGGAATAGATTAGAATCTGTAGATTGCTTTTAGGAAATATGGCCATTTTGACAATATTGATTCTTCCAATCCATGAGCAGGAAAGGTTTTTCAGTTGTTTGTGTCATACATGATTTATTTCAGCAGTGTCTTGTAATTCTCATTTTAGAGATTTTTTACCTCCTTGGTTAGGTGTATTCCTGAGTTTATATTTGTGGATATTGTAAATTTTATTTATTTTATTTTATTTTATTTATTTTATTTTATTTCATTTCATTTTATTTTATTTTATTTTATTTTATTTTATTTTATTTTATTTTATTTTATTTCTGAGAAAGATTTTTGCCCTGTCTCTAGGCTGGGGCACAATGGCGCGATATGGGCTGATTGCAACCTCTGTCTCCTGGGTTCAAGCGATTCTCGTGTCTCCGTCTCTTGTATAGCTGGAATTACAGGTGCCCGCTACCACGCTCAGCTAATTTTTGTATTCTTAGTAGGGACGGGGTTTCACCATGTTGGCTGGACTGGTCTCAAACTCCAGACCTCAGGTGATCCACCTGCCTTGGCCTCCCAAAGTGCTGGAATTACACGCATGAGCCACTGTGCCTGTCCCCTAAAATTTTATTCTTGATTTGGCTCTCAGCCGGAACATTGTTGGTATACAGAAATGCTACTATTTTTTGGCTGGGCACGGTGGCTCAAGTCTGTAATCCCGGCACTTTTGGAGACCAAGGCCAGCTGATCACCTGAGGTCAGGAGTTCAAGGCCAGCCTGGGCAACACGGTGAAACTCCGTCTCTACTAAAAATACAAAAATTAGCCGGCCATGGTGGTGTGTGCCTGTAATCCCAGTTACTCGGGAGGCTGAGGCAGGAAAATCGCTTGAACCTGGGAGGCAGAGGTTGCAGCGAGCCAAGATCACACCACTGCACTCCAGCCTGGGAGACAGAGTGAGACTCCATCAAAACAAAACAAAACAAAACAAAAAGCTGCTATTTTTACATTCATTTTGTATTCTTAAACTTTATTAAAATCATTTATTAGATCCAGGAGCACTTGGTGGGGCCCTTAGGCTTTTCTAAAAGAAAAGAAAAGAATTACATTGACAGTCAAGATAAATAATTTGATTCCTTTTCCAATTTGGATGTCTTTCATTGTTTTCTCTTGCCTGATTGCTCTGGGTAGGACTTTTAATAACATATTGAATAGGTGCGTGATAGGGTGTTTCGTTGTCTTTTTCCTGTTCTTAAGGGAAATGCTTCTAGCTTTTGTCCATTCAGTATGACACTTGTGTGTTTGTCATATGTGGCTGTCATTATTGTGAAGTACGTTCCTTCAATGCCTAGTTTGTTGCAGGTTTTTATCATAAAGGCATGTTGAATTTTAATGAAAGCTTTTTCCACGTCTACTGAGATGATCATGATATTTGTTTTTAATTCTGTTTGTATGGTGAAACATGTTTATTGATTTTCATATTTTGAAACAACTTTGCATCCCAGATATAAAGTATAGTTGATCTTGGTGGGTTAATTGTTTGATGTATTGCTGGATTTGGTTTGCTAATATTTTGTTGAAAAATTTGAATGTATGTTAATCAGGAATACAGGTCTGTATTTTTCTTTTATTCATTGAGTTTTTATCAGGTTTTGGTATCAGAATAATGCTCAATTTAGACATTAAGTTAAGGACCCATTCCTCTGCTTAAATTTCTGGAATAATTTCTGTAGAATTTGTCCCATCTCTTCTTTGTACATTTGGCAGAATTCAAATGTGAATCCATGTGGTCTGGGGCTTTTTGGTTTCATATTTTTTTATTAGTAATTCATTCTTGGAACTCATTATTAGTCTGTTCAGGGTTTTAATTTCCTTTTTATTTAATCTTTGGCAGTGGTATGTTTCCAAGTTTTTTACTATTTTCTCTAGATTTACTAGTTTGTGTTCATAGAGGTGTTCATAATTTTCTCCTAGGATCTTTTATATTTCTGGGAGATTATTTGTAATGCCACTTTTGTCACTTATGATTATACATATTTGAACCTTCTCTCTTAAAAAATAATTCAAGTTAAGGCAGTATAAATCATAAGCTTCCAATGAAAAGGAGTCACACATTTGTCAGCATTTAGCCATAGGGATATTCATGATGTCTAAATAATGGGTCTTTTGACCACATTTAGTTCACTATAGTTAAGAAACTGTGTTACATTAAAAAGCAATACCAAACTGAGACAAATGGGAGAAATAGGGAAAATGTACAAATTGTTGCCTTTACTGACTGTATTTTTTGCTAAATAATAAATTCTATGCAGAGAGTTGGGAAGATCTGAGTTTGATTCTATTCTTGGCCCTTGACTAAGTTACCTTAGTCACTTTTTCAGCTAGGTATACCATATCATCTGTGAAATAAACTGGTTAGACCAAATGTTCTCAAAGGTATTTTCTAAAACTAAAATATTTATATTTCTCATTATATCATCTGTAGAGTTATCCATTTTGTTTTAGATAGAAATAATAGCACTTTATTATTTTTGTAAATAAATATATGTTTCGTGAGCAATGTTATAATTTCTATAAGGAGAAAGAATATGGGAAAAAAGTCAAACTTTCCTTCAACATTATCTTTGTTCTTTTGGCCTCAGAATAATGTTCAAGCTCCATGTCTCTATTACAAGTGCTGGTACAGGTAGACTATTATGTGATTCTGATGATGAAGTTTATAGAAAACATGGCATCTATTTATGCTAAGATGTATTTTGCACTTATAGTGTGTCTGCTACTATACTAAGCACTCAAAAAAATTAATCTCATTTGATGACAGAAAACTTTTAAAGTGCCTAAGACTAAAGTATAGTTAGTAATGAGAAAACTCAGGTTTCAAAAGCTTATGCATCTGTCAAAGATAATACACTACTAGTGGGTCAGGATTTAAACCTAAATCTTCTTGACACTTGAATTATGAGTGTTTTCACGTGTGTGTGTGTGTGTGTGTGTGTGTGTACCTCTATGCAATTTAGCACATGTGTATCTTTATATAACCTCCTCCACAATCCAGATACTTAACTGTACCGTTAGTACATGATTCCTGGGTGCTACTCTGTTATAATCGCACCATAAAAACCCCACTTCTCCTTAACCACTGGCAACCACTAATCTGTTCTCCAACTCTACAATTATATTATTTTACAAATGTTAAATAAATGTAATCATGCAATATGTATCCATTCAAGATTGACTTTTTTCACTCAGCATAACTTGTTTGAGTTACAAACAAGTTGTTCCATATATCAATGGCTCAATTCCTTTTAATTGCTGAGTAGCATTCCCTAGTATATTACAGTTTGTTTAAATATTCACCTATTGAAGGACATTTGGGTATTTTATAGTTTGGCGTTATTACAAATAAAACTGCTATGAATATTTGTGTAAAATATTCCTTATAAGAATAAGGTTTTATTTCTCTGGGATATATGCTTAATAGTGCAATTGTTGAGACATTTGGTAAATTCATTTTTAGTTTTAAAACCATTTTGCAGAGTGGCTTTTTACATTTTGACCAGCAATGTATTAGTGACTTAGATTCTTAAAATTCTTTACAAAATTATTTTAGTGTTATCATCATCTTTTTTTATTTTATTCGTTGTCATAGATATGCACTGATATTTCCTTATGATGGTACCTTGCAATTTCCTAATGGCTAATGATATTGCACATCATTTAATGTGCTTATTTGCTATACATATACGTTGAATTTTTGATAATTTTATTTTTAATGTTGAGTTTTAATACTTATTTTTATGTTCTAGATAGAAGTCCTTTGTCTGATACGGGAGTATGATAGGAATAATAGTGACTACCACTGCCACCCTTCAAAGACGTCCACATACTAATTGCCAGAATCTAAGAATATGTTACATTAAAGAGCAAGGGAAATTCATATTTGCAGACAGAAGTATAAGTGATAATAATTTTACCTTGAAAAAGGGAGATTATCTTGAATTATCTAAAAAGGCCAAACGTAATCACAAAGATCCTTATAAGTAAAATAGGTAGGCAAAGGAGTCAGAGTCAAAAGAAGAGACATGATTATGGTAATAAAGGTTGCACAGATGCCATTTCTGGCTTTGAACATGGAAGGAGGCCATAAACCAAGAAATTAGAAGAGGCTTTAGAAACCAGAAAAGACAAAACAAAAAAATGAAAAAACAACAAAAAAAGCAGAACTAAGATTATTAATTTGAGATTATTGCTCTTTTCTAACGTAAGCATTTCGTGGCATAAATTTCTTTCTCAGCACTCCTTTAGCTGCAACTCTCACATTTAAAAATGTATTTAGTTTTCATTTTCATTCAGTTCTATATATTTTTTAGTTTTCTTTTATACTTTCTCTTTGAGTCATAGATTATTTAGACATGTCTTGCTTAATTTCCTAGTACTTGCAGATTTTTCCCATTGTCTTTAGGTTATTAATTTCTACTTTCATTGTTTTGATCAGAAAACATACTCTGTACAATATAAATGTTTTCTGCATTTGTTAAGTTTAGTAACATGATCAAAAATATGTTCTAGCTTGGTGAATGTTCCACGGGTGCTTGGAAAAGAATGTGTACTTTTCTGTTGTAAAGTGGAGTGTTCTATAAATGTTAATTTGGTTCTGATTGTTGTTGGTATTGTCCAGTTCTTCTATACCATTGATGATTTTCTGACTAGTAGTTATATCAATGGCTAGGTGTGAGTTACTGAAGTCTTCATTTCTGGATTTTTAAATTACTGATTTAGCTCTCTCAAATTTTGCTGTATGTATTTTTAAGTGTTTTTTTTTTTGAGTGCACACAATTTTAAATTACAATACATTCTTGGTAAATTAATCCTATTATGATTAAATAGTGTATTTTACACCTAGGAAGCTTCTTTGTTTGTTTTATATTAAAATACCCACTCTTTTTGCTAATATGTCCCTTTTAATCTTTTTGCTTTCAACCTATTTATGTCATTGAGATTGCAGTGAGTTTCTTATAGATAGTGTAGAGTTATATCCTGTTTTATTTTTGAATCAACTCTGCCAATCTCTGTCTTTTAATTGGTGGGTTTATACCTTTTACATTCAATGTAATGATTGGTATGTTGCTTCTATGTCTGCAACTTTATTTTGTTTTAAAATTTTTCCCCAGCTGTATTGAAATATAATTAACAATTTTAAGTTGTATAGAATCAAATTACACAATATGATAATTATATATGTAATTATATATAATGCAATAATTGCCAAAATCAAATTAATTAATATATTCATCTTATGTTAATATCATAGTTAACATATTCATCCATTTGTATATGTGGTAAGTACATTAAGTTCTACTCTTCTAGAAAAAATTAAGTATACATTATTATTATCAATAGTCATCATGCTGTACATAAGATGTCCAGAAATTATCCATCTTGTAACTAAAAATGTCTACCCTTTGACTAACATTTATAATTTATCCCATACCCAAGCCTTTGGCAGCCACTATTCTACTCTCTGCTTCCATGAGTTTGCCTTTATTTTAAATTCCAAATATAAGTGAGATCATACAGTACTTCTCTTTCTGTGTCTGGCTTATCTTACTTGATATAATGACCTTCAGGTTCATCCATGTCATTGCAAATGGCAGGATTCCTTGCTCTTTGTAGCCAAATAGTATTCCATTGAATGGGCAAAAGTACTTGCGGTTTCACATCATTAATTTTAAATCATTATAACTAGGCTCTAACACATCTTTATTAATCAAAATAGGAACCATTAAAATCAATACATTTTTTTGCCACTGTTAAATAAGTTTGTTTATTGCTGTAGTGTAAAACTCCGTGCTTCAGGATTTGATAAACTCTTGGAAAGCATTTTCTGCATCTTGGTGTTTGTGGAAGCATTTTCCATGCAAAAATTGTCAAGATGCTTGAAGAAGCGGTAGTCAGTTGGCAAGATGTCAGGTGAATATGGCAAATGTAGCAAAATTTTGTAGCCCAATTTGTTCAATTTTTGAAGTACTGGTTGTGCAACGTGTGATCTGGTATTGTCATGGACAAGAATTAAGCCCCTTCTGTTGACTAATGCTGGCTGTAGGCCTTGCAGTTTTCAGTACATCTTACTGATTTGCTGAGTATACTTCTCAGATTTAATGGTTTCACCAGGATTCAGAAAGCTGTAGTGGGTCAGATTAGGCGCAGAACCAACAGTGACCATGACCTTTGGTGCAAGTTTGGCTTTGGGAAGTGCTTTGGCTCTTCGTCTCAGTCCAACCACTGAGCTGGTTGTTGCCGGTTGTCATATAAAATCCACTTTTCATCACACATAGTAATCTGATTAAAAAATGGTTTATTGTTGTTGCATAGAATAAAAGATGAGACTTCAAAACGATGATTTTTTATTTTTTCTCAGCTCATGAGACACCCATTTATCGAGCTTCTTCACCTTTCCAATTTGCTTCAAATGCCAAATGGCTGTAGAAAGATCAATGTTGACTTCTTCAGCAACTTTTATGTAGTTGTAAGAGGATCAGCTTCGATTATTGTGATCAACTGGTCATTGTCAACTTTCAATGGGCAGTCAGTACACTCCCTATCTTCAAGGATCTCATAGCCTTTGCAAAACTTCTTGAACCACCACTTGTAATGTACGTTGGTTAGCAGTTCCTTACAAGTCAGAAGTTGAATCCCTGAATAGACAAATAACAGGCTCTAAAATTGAGGCAATAATTAAGAGCCTACCAACAAAAAAAAAAGTCCAGAACCAGATGGATTCACAGCCGAATTCTACCAGAGGTACAAGGAGGAGCTGGTACCATTCCTTCTAAAACTATTCCAATCAATAGAAAAAGAGGGAATCCTCCCTAACCCATTTTATGAGGCCAGCATCATCCTGATACCAAAGCCTGGCAGAGACACAACAAAAAAAGAGAATTTTAGACCAATACCCCTGATGAACATCGATGCAAAAATCCTCGGTAAAATATTGGCAAACTGAATCCAGCAGCACATCAAAAAGCTTATCCACCATGATCAAGTGGGCTTCATCCCTTGGATGCAAGGCTGGTTCAACATACAAAAATCAATAAATGTAATCCATCATATAAAGAGAACCAAAGACAAAAACCACATGATTATCTCAATAAATGCAGAAAAGGCCTTTGACAAAATTCAACAGCCCTTCATGTTAAAAACTCTCAATAAATTAGGTATTGAATGGACGTATCTCAAAATAATAAGAGCTATTTATGACAAACCCACAGCCAATATCATAGTGAATAGGCAAAAACTGGAAGCATTCCCTTTGAAAACTGGCACAAGACAGGGATGCCCTCTCTCACCACTCCTATTAGACATAGTGTTGGAAGTTCTGGCCAGGGCAATCAGGCAGGAGAAAGAAAAAAAGGATATTCAAATAGGAAAAGAGGAAGTCAAATTGTCCCTGTTTGCAGATGACATGATAGTATATTTAGAAAACACCATCCTCTTAGGCCAAAATATCCTTAAGCTGCTAAGCACCTTCAGCAAAGTCTCAGGATACAAAATCAATGTGCAAAAATCACAAGCATTCTTATACACCAATAACAGACAAACAGAGAGCCAAATCATGAGTGAACTCCCATTCACAATTGCTTCAAAGAGAATAAAATACCTAGGAATCTGACTTACAAGGGATGTGAAGGACCTCTTCAAGGAGAACTACAAACCACTGCTCAATGAAATAAAAGAGGATACAAACAAATGGAAGAACACTCCATGCTCATGGATAGGAAGAATCAATATCATGAAAATGGCCATACTGCCCAAGGTAATTTATAGATTCAATGCCATCTCCATCAAGCTGCCAATGACTTTCTTCAAAGTATTGGAAAAAACTACTTTAAACTTCATATGGAAACAAAAAATAGCCTGCATTGCCAAGACAATCTTAAACCAAAAGAACAAAGCTGGAGGCACCATGCTACCTGACTTCAAACTATACTGCAAGGCTACAGTAACCAAAACAGCATGGTACTGGTACCAAAACAGAGATATAGACCAATGGAACAGAACAGAGCCCTCAGAAATAATACCACATATCTACAACCATCTGATCTTTGACAAACCTGACAAAAACAAGAAATGGGGAAAGGATTCCCTATTTAATAAATGATGCTGGGAAAACTGGCTAGCCATATGTAGAAAGCGAAACTGGATCCCTTCCTTACACCTTATACAAAAATTAATTCAAGAAGGATTAAAGACTTAAACATTAGACCTGAAACCATAAAAATCCTAGAGGAAAACCTAGGCAATATCATTCAGCACATAGGCATGGGCAAGGACTTCATGTCTAGAACACCAAAAGGAATGGCAACAAATGCCAAAATTGACAAATGGGATCTAATTAAACTAAAGAGCTTCTGCATAGTAAAGGAAACTACCATCAGAGTGAACAGGCAACCTACAGAATGGGAGAAAATTTTTGCAATCTACAGATCTGACAAAGGGCTAATATCTGGAATCTACAAAGAACTTAAACAAATTTACAAGAATAAAACAAACAACCCCATCAAAAAGTGGGCGAAGGATATGAACAGACACTTCTCAAAAGAAGACATTTATGCAACCTACAGACACATGAAAAAATGTTCATCATCACTGGCCATCAGAGAAATGCAAATCAAAACCACAATGAGATACCATCTCATACTAGTTAGAATGGGGACCATTAAAAGGTCAGAAAACAACAGGTGTTGGAGGGGATGTGGACATATAGGAACAGTTTTACACTGTTGGTGGGACTGTAAACTAGTTCAACCATTGTGGAAGACAGTGTGGCAATTCCTCAAGGATATAGAACTAGACTAGAAATACCATTTGTCCCAGCCATCGCATTACTGGGTATATACACAAAGGATTATAAATCAAGCTGCTATAAAGACACATGCACACGTATCTTTATTGTGGCACTATTCACAATAGCAAAGACTTGGAACCAACCCAAATGTCCAACAATGATAGACTGGATTAAGAAAATGTGGCACATATACACCATGGACTACTATGCAGCCATAAAAAAGGATGAGTTCATGTCCTTTGTAGGGACATGGATGAAGCTGGAAACCATCATTCTCAGCAAACTATCTCAAGGACAAAAAGCCATAAACCACATGTTCTCACTCATAGGTGGGAATTGAACAATGAGAACACTTGGACACAGGAAGGGGAACATCACACACCAGGCCCTGTTGTGGGGTGGAGGGAGCAGGGAGGGAATGCATTAGGAGATATACCTAATGTAAATGACGAGTTAATGGGTGCAGCACACCAACATGACACACGTATACATATGTAACAAACCTGCAAGTTGTGCACGTGTACCCTAGAACTTAAAGTATAATAATAAAAACTGAAAAAAATACATATATATATGCAAATCAATAAATGTGATTTATCACATAAGCAGAATTAAAACAAAAACCATAGAATCGACTCCATAGACACAGTAAAAGCTCTTACAAAATTCAAGATTCCTTCATGATGAAAATTCTCAACAAACTAGTCATCAAAGGAATGTTCTTCAATATAACAAGAGCCGTCTATGAGGATCCACTAGCCAACATCATACCAAACAGTCAAGAGCTGGAAGCATTTCCCTTAAGAACAGGAATGAAGCAAGGATGCCCACTCTCACCATTCTTTTTCTTTTTTTAAAAAAATTTATTATTATTATACTTTAAGTTCTAGGGTACATGTGCACAACATGCAGGTTTGTTACATATGTATACATGTGCCATGTTGGTGTGCTGCACCCATTAACTCATCATTTAGCATTAGGTATATCTCCTAATGCTATCTCTCCCCCCTCCCCCCACCCCACAACAGTCCCCGGTGTGTGGTGTTCCCCTTCCTGTGTCCAAGTGTTCTCATTGTTCAATTCCCACCTATGAGTGAGAACATGCGGTGTTTGTTTTTTGTCCTTGCGATAGTTTGCTGAGAATGATGGTCTTCAGCTTCAACCATGTCCCTACAAAGGACATGAACTCATTCTTTTTTATGGCTGCATAGTATTCCATGGTGTATATGTGCCACATTTTCTTAATCCAGTCTATCATTGTTGGACATTTGGGTTGGTTCCACGTCTTTGCTATTGTGAATGGTGCTGCAATAAACATACGTGTGCATGTGTCTTAATAGCAGCTTGATTTATAATTCTTTGTGTATATACCCAGTAATGGGATGGCTGGGTCAAATGGTATTTCTAGTTCTAGATCCCTGAGGAATCACCACACTGTCTTCCACAATGGTTGAACTAGTTTACAGTCCCACCAACAGTGTAAAAGTGTTCCTATTTGTCCACATCCTCTCCAGCACCTGTTGTTTCCTGACTTTTTAATGATCACCGTTCTAACTGGTGTGAGATGGTATCTCATTGTGGTTTTGATTTGCATTTCTATGATGGCCAGTGATGATGAGTATTTTTCATGTGTTTTTTGGCTGCATAAATGTCTTCTTTTGAGAAGTGTCTGTTCATATCCTTTGCCCACTTTTTGATGGGGTTGTTTGCTTTTTTCTTGTAAATTTGTTTGAGTTAGTTGTAGATTCTAGATATTAGCCCTTTGTCAGATGAGTAGGTTGCATCTTATCATTCTTTTTCAACACAGTACTGGATATCCTAGTTAGAGCAAACATGCAAGTAAAAAAAAAAGGATCCAAATAGAAAAATACATGTATAAGTCAAATTATCTCTCCTTGTGGGTATTTCATTCTACATTTCAAGAAACCTAAAGACTCCACCGAGGATTTTAAAAACTGATAAATTACTTCAGTAAATTTACTAGATTCAAAGTCAACAAATGATAATCAGTACCATTTTTATATACCAATAACATTCAAGCTGCGATTCAAATCCAGAAGGAAATCCCCTTCACAATAGCCACCAAAAAAGGAAATACGTAGGAATGCATCTAACCAAGGCAGTGAAAGATCTCTACAAGGAGATGTACAAAACACTGCTGAAAGAAATCATGGATGACACAAACAAATGGAAACACATAACATGCTCATGGATTGGAAGTATCATTATCATCAAAATGGCCATAATGCCCAAAGCAATACACAGATTCAACTCTCCCTGTCCAACTACCAACTTTGTTTTTCAGAGAATAAAAAAAATATAAAATTCATATGGAAACACAAAGGAGGCTGAATAGCCAAAATAATTCTGAGCAAAAAGATCAAAGCTGGAGGCAACAAATAACCTGACTTCAAACAATACTATAAGGCTATAGTAACCGAAACATCATGGTACTGGTACAAAAATAGTCACGTAGAATAAGAGAATAGGATAGACAATACAGAAATAAAGCCACATACCTACAACAAACTGATATTTGAGAAAGTTGACAAAAGTAAGTACTGGGGAAGACTATTCAATAAAGGGTGCTGAGATTACTGGCTAGCCATATGCGTAAGAAAGAAACTGAACCTCTATTTTTCCCCTATATAAAAAATTAACTAAATATAAGTTAAAAACTTAAATCTAAGACCTAAAACTATAAAAATTCTAGAAGCAAACGTAGCAAATACCATTATGAACATCAGCCTTGGCAAGGAATTTATGACAAAGTCCCCAAAAGCAATTGCAACCAAAATAAAAATTGAGAAGTGGGACCTAATGAAACTAAAGAGTTTCTGCACAGGAAAAGAAACCACCAACAGAATAGAAAGATAACTTACAGAATGATAGAAAATATTCACAAACAACGCATCTGACAAATGTCTAATATCCAGAATCTATAAGGAAATTAAACTACTGAAAAACCAAAAGAAACAAACAGAAAATTAACCTCATGAAAACTTGGGCAAAAGACATAAACAAGCACTTTTCAATAGAAAACGTACAAGCACATAAGAAACATGTAAAAAATGCTCAAGATCACTAAATCATCAGGGAAATGCAAATCAAAGCAATAATGAGATACCATCTCATGCCAGTCAGAATGGCTATTATTAATAAGAAAAAAAAAACCTATGCTGGTGAGGCTGCAGAGAAAAGGGAACACTTTATTTACTTGGTCAGAATGTAAATTTATTCAGCCACTGTGGAAAGAAGCTGGCAGATTTCTCAACAATCTACCATTTGACCCAACAATCCCTTTTCTGGATACATATCCAAAAGAAAATAAATTGTTCTAACAAAAAGACACATGCACAGGTATGCTCATTGCAGCACCATTCACAATAGCAAACACATAAAATCAACCTAGTTTCTCATCCATGGTGGACTGCATAAAGAAAATGTGGTATATAAACAACATGAAATACTATGCAGCCATTAAACAAAATATATATATATATATATATATATATATATTTTGTAGCAACATGGATGCAGCAAGAAGATAATATTCTAAGTGAATTAATGAAGAAATTGAAAATGAAAAACCACATTTTTTCACTTATGAGTGTGAGTAAAACATTGACAACAGGTGAACATAACAATGGGTACAATAGACACTGGAGACTACAAAAGAGAAAAGGGACAGTGAGGTCAAGGGTGAAAAACTACTTATTCGGTAATACACTTAGTACCTGGTTGGTGGGATCATTCATACCCCAAACCTCAGCATCATGCAAAATGTTCATATTTAAAACCTACGTATGTACCCTCAAAACCTAAAATAAAAGTTAAAATTTAGAAAACAGAATATATAGTATATGAACTCAATGGAATACTATTTAGCCATAAAAATGAAAGCCTGCCATTCAGAAAAAACATAGATCACTTTATTTTAAGTGAAATAAGCTAGGCATAGAAAGATAAACACTGCACATTACCACTCATATATGGAAGCTATAAAAAGGATCTGATAGATGCAGAGATTATAATAGTGGTTATTTAAGGCTGGAAGTGGGGAAGGGGTGTAGAGGATAGGGGGAATTGGTTAGCTGATAAAAATTGGAGTAATACATTTTAGTGTTTTATAACACTTAGGGTGATTACAGTTCATGATAATTTATTGTATATTTTCAAATAGCTAGAAAAGATCATTTTGAATATTCTCAACACATAAAAATAGTAAATTTTTGAAGTAATATTTTGATTTCCCTGACTCAATCATTACGCATTGTACACATGTATTAAAAATTACACTGTACCTCAAATAGGGACAATTAATGTACCAACTAAAATAATAATAAAAGCTAAATAGATAAATAAATTCAACAACAGAAACAACAAAATAGTCCATAACTTAAATTTGCCTTAAATTAGGCATGAACAACTTCTTTACCACACGGAATTAACTCTGTTATCTAACATTAAATGGCAAATAATTTATTTGCTATTTTTGTCTTGATGTTTATAATCATCTCAGTTTTCTCATGAAAAATATTTTTATCTAGTATTAGGGAATTGTGGTGAGTAAAATGTAAGAACCACATTGTCAACTGTCATATTAAATTCAAGTATAAACTATTGTATTTAATTCTCATGTATCTAACAATGTAATAAATACTGTAGAAGACACAAAGACACATTGCTATCAATATATTTTTATTTTCAATAGAGATATGATCCTGATGCTAAATGACAAGATGTAAAGAGAATGTTTAAAAATATTTTTTTATGGCCAGGCACAGTGGCTCATGCCTGTAATCCCAGCACTTTGGGAGGCCGAGGCGGGTGGATTACTTGAAGTCAGGAGTTCGAGACTAGCCTGGCCAACATGGTGAAACCCTATCTCTACTACAATACAAAAATTAATTGGGCATGGTGGTGTGCACCTGTAACACCAGCTACTCTGGAGGCTGAGGCAGGAGAATTTCTTGAACCAGGGAAGCAGAAGTTGCAGTGAGGCGAGATTAAGCGAGACTCCATCTCTAAATAAAATAAAATAAAATAAAATAAAATAAAATAAAATAATTAAATAAAAAGAAATATATTTTTAAAAATACCTGAATCAATGGAGCTATTAATGTGTCTAAATGAAAAAATTAATTTCATAGAGATGATAATCATCTCCTCTTTAGTGTCCTAAATTAATTGCAATTCCAATTCAAATCATAATAGAATTTACTAGGAAAATTATTTCTAAACTTTACTTGAAAATGTAGTGTGCAAGAATAGACCAAACAAGTTTGAAGAAGAACAAAAAGTAGAGATATTTTCCTACCAGCTATCCAGATATGTCATAAAGCTATAATTAATTTTTTTTAAAAATGGTATTTGCATATGTTTATATTACAAGATTAATGGAACAAACTACAGAGTCCAAACACATGAATATATTTCTGCATATATACATATATATAAATATAGTTATTATCAAAGAGGTGGAATTAGTGACTGGTAGGGAAAAATGTTCTGTGCAGTATCAAATTTTGGAGTGATTGGCTATCTATATGAAATATACTAAAATTAATTTTTAGCTCACACATCCCACAAAAGTGAATACCATATTTACTGAAGACATCAAAGAAAAAGGTAAAAAGATAGCTCTTTTATTAAAAAGTGCAAGAATATACATATCAAGATAAAGAAGGAGATTTCATGAGTAAGACATAATGAGCACAAACCATAAAAGAAAATATTAATAAATTTGATTACATTTTTACAAAAAAAATCTTCATGGAAAAATGTTATAAACAGACTGAAGATGCATGCTAGAATCTAGGATAAAATATTTTCAATCTATAAAACTTAACTTATAGAAACCAATAGGTTAAAGAATATATATGAAAATAAACACATTATGGGTAATTTATAAAGGAAGCAATCTAAATAAGCAGTAAGTATAGGAAAAGATCAACTTTACTAATCAGAAAGAAGCAAGGTTATATAACAATCACATATTTGTCCAAACCCATAGTACTGGCAAAATTTTAAAAAAATAACAACACTAAAAGGATGGTAAATTAGTTAACAATTTTGGTGAACAATTTGAAAAAATATCTAATAAACATGAAATCTACATAACCAACAATTCACCAATACCACTCTATGGTACATAAAGAACCTCTATTACATGCGCACAAAGAAAACATATATGTAAATATTTATTGCCACATTTTTTGCCACAGCGGAAATTTGAGGAGAAACTAAAATAAAAATATGGCTTAAAATAATACAATAAAATATGGTACAGCCACTGAAAAAATTGAAATAGAACCACATGTATCAACATGAATATATCTGAATAACAATACTGAATGAGAAAAGGAATTTCTACAAGAATATATACAATATAATGTAATTGAAGTACATTATAAAACATAAAAAAACAAATAACATGTGAATACATACACAAAAATATAAATAGCATGGATAGATATAATTCACATCAACTTCAAGATAACAGTTGCCCCTGAAGGAGAAGCAAAAGAAAGGAATGGTGAAAAGTAGAAGGGAACTTCAATTGTATTTGCAATGTTTCTTTCTTTAAAAATTGGAAGCAAATATGTGAAAGGTTAACATTTTCTAACATATTTGAAATGGCTAACATATTAGAAAATGTTGAGGGCATCTAGGTGGGTATTGGTTATACTAACCACTGTACTTTTCTGTATGCTTGAAATATTATGTAATTTTTAAAATAAAAAGCACTCGAATTTTGTAGTCAGATAAACTTGAGCTCAATTTGAGAGTTATTAGTTATGCAAGACATTATTTAAATTCGTTGAACCTCAACTTCTTTATCAGTAAAATAGCAGTGATCATATCTACCTTGCAGGATGCTGGTAATGAGGAAATAATATGAAGCATGTAAAGTGCCTAGCACAGGGCCAAATATCTAGTAGACATTTAATAAATGTTAGGTATCTTTCTTTTGCATATTTACCAGTACTCTAATTAAGCCATTCTATTAGTGCTACTGGAGACATAGATGCCAATGAACTCAGTTAAAAAATTAAGCTTCCTGCTAGTAATCACTACGTTATTTTCTAAGTGCTTACAAACCATCTGATTGATAATCCATTCTATAGTTTTGTCATAGAGCCAAGCGTATCAAAATTTTCTGAGCGATATTACCAAAATTCATTTTCTTTTTGCCTGTAAAACCTCAAGCCATTTGTCCATTGTTATTCTCCTGGTACTTTTTTCCATCTTCAAGCTTCTATTGTCACTGTCTTTCCTTCATACATCTTTTCACTATTTCTAAAAATCATATCCACTTTCTTACACTATAAATTTATCCCACTGAAATTGTTCAGAAAAATATGCCAAAAGTTCTTAAGGAATGTCAAGAAAAAAATTTCAAAAATGCTTTGAGCAATAGCAGCATCTCAGGAACAACTTTCCAATTTCCCCAGCCTTTTCCTTTGATGAGAACAAGTACTCATTGAACTGGATCAGTCTTGTACATTTCATAAGCTTACAACTTCATTTCTGTGCATGAATTTTCTAAACCCTGTTACATAATAGGATGTTTTACAGCAAAGATTATGTCATCGTCCACTTCATTATCTGTGACTGGGACATAGCAGGTGATGTCTATATGCTGAATAATAAAATGAATGCCCAAGGTTCTTCTTCTCTTAACATAGTTCTTATATTTTTTCTTCACTGCGTGCTCATGAATGAAATACTGATTGGTAAAAAATGCCATAGATATATAACACAATCAGTAGTTTCATGGTAAGAGAGAAGCAATGTGTTAACTGATTTTGCCTCCCTTAGTATTTAAATCAATGCATAAATTTTATACTACATTTTTAATTTGTTTCCATTAAAAAATCTGCAATTGATAGTCCAGACATATTTAGTTGTGTGATAGTTTGAGATCTCTCCTGGATTTGTCTCTTTTCCAACCATCACCTGAGAAGAGCCACCTCTGAAACAGACCTGACTTCAATTCCATTCCAGTTCATCCTAGTTGCTAACTGCTTGACTATCTCCCATTTTCACCAGCTTTTATCTTTTACATTAAATGACTGAATCCATGCTTTCTAGAACTGGGCCTCTAAACATTTTGAAACTTGGTTTGGATACTACCTCTGAGTCTTCCTGCTTTTGGTCATTTTGTATATACTACCTTAGCCAACATAATTCCTAACGCTGGGGCTAATAGCTATTGGCTGCTCACTAATAAATCCATTTGAGGAACATGATTCAAAAGGAGGGTCTCATAAACTTCTAGAAGCAATTTTAAAAAGGCAGGCCTCTTGTTGTGTGGTTTATGGGCCCCACCTTCTACAGACTTAGCTTCTCCAACGCCATTGCAGTATCTACTCTGGAAGCAGATCAGCAGAACCTCAGAGTGTGTGTGATCAAGTAGTTATATGTGAAGGAGAAAAAGCTTTCTGAATGCCTTTCATAGCATGCCTGATAATCATACTGAAAGTACCATGGCAAATGAATGCTACCATTTGTAGCCTTCATCAGATTAAGGAGCCAGTCTAGTTGTGTAAAACACAATTTAATCTCACCAAAGAGGGGTCATGGAAAGATGCTGTTCTTTGATCTAGTTCTAAGAGCATATTTCATCAGATTTAAGAAACGAAGTGGCCCATATTTTTTAGCTTTGCAGTTAGCCAAGCTAATAAACTCTACACCCAATAAAGGCATAACTAGTCTTCAAATCTCATCTCAGCAGCATTCGCAATAATCTGTAATGACACACTTTCATTGTAGAACTGGATGATAAGCTGAAGCCAGTGAGAGGGGCCAGCCATGACCTACTGATAAAAGACAATGGGCTAGCTTAGATTTAGCACGTATGCTTACTTTATGATAGATCTGGCCATGTCTCACAAAAGTGACCTATATGGGTCGTCTCTAGTGGCTCTATAAAAAGATGTCACATTGATGTCAGTTCAATTTAATGTTTTATACTCATCTATTCTAGGTCCTCAGCAGAAACTCAAAATATCTGTACTTTGGGTGGAACAGTAAATAGCTGGATACTGCCTACAATTCATACCTTGGAGAATTTTGGACTATCAGAAGATTTTGGAGATCAAATTTTATTGCAATAGCTACCAACTTCAACTCCACCAAAAAGCTTGTATCAATAGGACTAGATATAATAGGAAAACCCACAATAGTAGGGTGCTGAGACACATAGAAGTTCCTGTCTGCAGAACTTAATATTAGAGAGCATTTATAACTGTTGATGAATTCTGTCATGCATTGTTCATATCAGCCTTGTTCTTGAGATCACCCTAATTAGAAACCCATAACATTACTTCTTTATCCCTAGTCACCAGAAAACTGAGCTTCCATTCCAACTACTGCTATAGCCATGGCTGAGTTAAAGGGATTGAGAGCCCGTTTGCTTCACTAGCACATAGAACATGTATGGAACTGACAAGACATTTCATAGCAAGAGTTCCCACCCAGGCTTGTGACTTTCCTTTACACCTGGTGACCAAGATCCATTGATAAGGTATATACCTCATCAGGACCATAAGCTCAAATTTTCTGGGAATATTTTCTGGGAATATTTACCAAAACATTGACAATGAGGATACATTAGGCCTTCAACCTCTCCTACTTGGCACCAATGCTCACTCTTGTATAGAAAATTGATGCCTCTACATATGAGTGAGAACATGCAGCATTCGCCTTTCTGTGCCTGGCTTATTTCACTTAACATAATATCATCCAGGCCAATGTATGTTCCTGCAAATGACAGAATTTCATTGTTTTTATATGGCTAAATAGTATTCCATCATGTATATACTTACCACATTTTGTTTATCATTCATCTGTTCATTCTGTTGATTCCACATCTCGCCTATTGTGAATAGTGCTGTAATAAACATGGCAATACAAATATCTCTTTGACATACTGGTTTTCTTTCTTTTGGATATATACCCAGTAGTGAGATTGTTGGATCATATGATAGTTCTATTTTTAGTATTTTTAGGAACTTCCACACGGTTTTTCATAATGGCTATACTAGTTTACATTCCCACCAATCATGTATAAGTTCCTTTTTATTCCACATCCTTGCCAACATTTAATCTCATAGAAGTAGGGAGTAGAATAGTGGTTACTAAAGGGTAGGGGGAGTACAGGAAAGACAGGGCTTAGGAGAGGTTGGCTAATGGATACAAAATTATAGCCAGATAAGATCAATAAATTTTAGTGTTTCATAACTTTGTGAGCTTACTATAGTTAGCAATTTATTGTTTTGTTATTTTTTAAGAGTTGTTTTGTTTTGTTCATATAGCTAGAAGCCAGGCACTGTGACTCATGCCTATAATCCCAGCACTTTGGAAGGCCTTTATGGGAGGATTGCTTGAGGCAGAGAGTTTGAAACCAGCCTGGGCAACATAGCAAGAGCCTATATCTATGAATAATAATAATAATAATAATAATAATAAATAATTGCTGGGCATTGTGGCACACACATGTTCTCCTAGCTACTCGGGAGGCTGAGACAGGAGAATTACTTGTTGAGACCAGGATTTCAAGGCTACAGTGACATATGATCATGCCACTGCACTCCAGCCTGGGTGAGAGTGAGCTGTCAAAAGAAAACCAAGATAGAAAGATTTTGAAAGGTCCTAACACATTTGTGAAGTGATGGATTTGCAAATTATTTTGATTTGATCATCACACATTGTACACATGTATCAAAATATCACATGGTGCCCCATAAATCTGTACAATCATTATATGCCAATTAAAAAATTAAAAAGAAAGGATGAGCTATAACTATATTTAGAGCACTGTAGTTCAATTTAGGAATTATACTGGACTGCGTTTTCACTCTTCCTTGGCCCTGTATTATTGGTAATTCCCAAATTTATGCATACTTTTTTTTAAACTATAGCATAACTATTGTAAGTAATTTAATCCATAGTAAATAAATTTCAAATAAGTACTGAGGCAAATTGTCCAGGTTTACAGAATTTATATAGATCCATTCACTGTTGTCAGTGCTTGATTCTCAAACAGCAGTTAATTAGCACTCAATTTGAATTGTATTAGCCATGGTGAAAATTCGCAAGGGAAGGAGAAAACACAGCTCTTACACACAACAGCTTTTCATTATA
The DNA here is from genome assembly GCF_029289425.2 of Pan paniscus. Classification (NCBI taxonomy): domain Eukaryota; kingdom Metazoa; phylum Chordata; class Mammalia; order Primates; family Hominidae; genus Pan; species Pan paniscus. Next base: position 82,569,219 of record NC_073272.2, read on the forward strand.
ATTACAATTATTTATACTTTCTGATTTTGCTATAAGTAATATATATTATATTTGAAACAGTCTGTATTAATCATTTCTCTTTCTCTTTTATCTGTTTCATTTATTTTCCCTCCTCTCTTCTCTTCTCTCCTCTCCTCTTTCTTCCACCATCCTTCTCTTTCTCTTTTACTTTCCCTCCCCTTCTTTCTCCCTTTTTCTGTCTCTTTCTAATTATCCCTTTCTCTCTGCCTCCATTCTTTTCCAGTTTATTTTTCCCTTTCATGATTCTATCAATCTCACTCCATTTCTCTTTATTTTCTTTTCTTGTTCTGTGTGTTTCTTTATTTCTCCCTCTCAATCTTCTTTTCTTTAACTTCCTCTCTCACTCTCCTCCTTCTTTATTTGTCTACATATATTGTTATCCGAAGGTATATCCCTATTTCTCATTTGCTTGTTCTCTCTCTTTCTCTTCATCTCTGCCTCTCTTTTCTTCTAAGTCTTTTCCTATTTGTCTCTTTTTCCCTACTATCTTCCCTCCTCCTTTGTCTTGTTCTACTTTGGTTGTACCTCTGGTGTCCCTTTGTATTTCCTATTTTGTTTGTTTTTTTCTCTTTCATTTTAACTTCTTATGATTTAATTTTACCTTATAGTTTACACAGAATAAATTAAATTTATTTTTAGTTTTGAGTAATATGAATTTTAACACATGTATAGATACATGCAACCACTAACACAGTCAGGATACAGAACAGTTACATTACCTCAAAAAACTCTCAGTTTTTGTCTTTATACTCATGTTATCATGCTATGTGGGGTGTCTGTGTGTGTGTGTGTGTGTGTGCGTGTATGTGTTGTGTAAAATACATTTTTAAAGCTATGTATTATTTTGAGGTAAGTTTTAGAAAAGATTTACAGCTACAATCAAATTTCATTTTATATGAATATTTTTTAACTCCAATGATGAAAAGACTATATTTTATTCATTGAATTACTTTTGTATCTTTGTCAAAAATAAATTGGACCTATTTGTATGGCTTAATTTCTAGACTTTTAATCTGTTCAATTTGCCCGTGTGTGTGCCCCTTCACCAACAGCAAACAGTATTGATAAGTTTTATTTTATAAAAAGTCTTAAAAGAAAATAATGTGTGACCTCCAACTCTATTCTTTTTTTCAGTGCTATTCTGATTATTCTAATTTCCTTGCCTTTCGAAATAATTTTTAAAATAAGCTAATTCATATGTAAACAAAAATTCTGCTGTAATTAAGATTTGAATTACATTATATTTAAGATCAATTTGAAGAGACTTAACATGCTATCTATATTGACGTGTCCAATCCATGAACACAGTTTATCTGCTTATTTATTTACAAATTACTTATTTCATTCATCAGCATTGCAGAGTTTGCAGCGTACAGAAAATGCATGTGTTTTGTTATATTTATACCTAAGTATGTCTTTGTGTTTGTTTTAGAGCTATTGTAATGGTTCTTATTTTTAATTTGCTAACATAATAAAACACAACTCTATTTTAGTTTTAGTTTTTGCTTTTCTGTAGAGATAGAATCTCACTATCTTGCCCAGGCTGGTCTCAAACTCCTGGCTTCAGGCAATCCTCCTACCATGGCCTCCCAAACTCTGGAATTACAGGTGTAAGCCACTGTGCCAGGCCACACAAGGGATTTTTACAGGTTGGTCTTGTAACTTCTGACCTTAGGATACTCACATATTGGTTATAAGAAATTTTTTATATTCCTTGAAATTTTCTATGTAGACAATTCTGCAAATCAAATATGATCTGCAAATATAGATAGTTTCATATAATTCTTTCAAATCTGTACACATTTTATTTCTTTTCCTTGCCTTGTTACACTGGCTAGGACTTCTAATAAAATGTTTAATAGTTGTGTGAGAATGGACATTCTTACTTTGTTCCAAATTTTAGGGATATAACATTTAGTCTTAGTCTTTAACTAAAAAGTGCTGTTAGCTACAGCTTTTTGTAAATGCCTTATCAGATTGAGAAAGTTTTCTTATATTACTAGTGAATTGAAAGTTTTTGTCTGGAATGCTTGTTGAATGGCATCAAATGCTTTTTCTACATGAATCAGTATCATCATTTAACCATTGTTATTTAATATCTTAATATAGTGGATCACGATGATTGATATTTGCATATTAAACAAGACATATTCCTGGCTTACACCTCAATTTGCTTTTGTTTATTATTTTATATAAATATTGCTAGGTTATAATTGCTGCTCTTTTATTGAGAAGTTTTGAATCTATGTCTGTGAAAGGTGTTGGTCAATTTCTTTTTTTTTTCCTACACATTCATTCTATGGTTTTGCTACCAGAAAAGGGGTCTCGTCTCAGACCCCAAAAGCTAGTTCTTGGATTTCATACAGTAAGAATTCATGGTGAGTCACAGAGCATAGTAAAGTGAAAACAGTTTATTAGCGACTCCTCTATTACAGAAAAGGGCACCCTCACAAAGCAAAAGGAGGAATGCCCTTACCTTAAATGTAGTGTTAGTTTATGCATGTTTTTAAGAACAGTGTTCTTTATTACAAAAGCTTGTGATCAGCTTGTGACAAGCTATTAGTATTGTTATTTTTCTCTGTTACTTTTGATTTCAGCAAGAATGCATGAGTGTACTATTATCTTTAATGCAAAATCTATTCTTAAAGTATAAAACGCTATTTGTTCTTAAAATATTGGGACATTTTCATAAGTCCTGGGTCTTTATTTAGTTAGTGTATTAGTCAAGGTTCCCTAAAGGGATGGAACTAATTGGATAGATATGAAGTGGAATTTATTAAGAGAATTGACTCACACAATCACAAGGTGAAATCCCACAATAGGTCGTCTGCAAGCTGAGGAGCCAGGAAGCCAGTCCAAGTCCTAAAACCTCAAAAGTAGGGAAGCCGATAGTGCAGCCTTCAGTCTGTGGCCAAAGGCCTGAGAGCTCCTGGCAAAATCACTGGTGTAAGTCCAAGAGTCCAAAAGCTGAAGAACTTGGAGTCTGATGTTCGAGGGCAGGAAACATCTAGCACAAGAGAAAGATGGCGGCTGGAAGACTCAGCCAGTCTAATCCTTCTATGTTCTTCTGCCTGCTTTTATTCTAGCCACACTGGCAGCTGATTAGATTGTGCCCACCCAAATTGAGGGTGGGTCTGCCTTTCCCAGTCCACTGACTCAAATGTTAATCTCCTTTGGCAGCAGCCTCACCGATATGCCCAGGAACAATACTTTGCATCCTTCAATTCAATCAAGTTGACACTCAATATTAACTATCACAGTTAGCATCATTAACTTGTTCCCTCAACCATAAACATTTTGAGACCAACAGTGTCCAACCCCTTGGGAATGTAACCCAACAGATTTGGCCTTATCCAGCCTTTATTTAAGATGGGGTCACTCTAGTTAGGACGCCTCTGACTGTTTCGTCGTCGGCTAATAGTGAATCATAAAATAAATTGGAATGGCACTTTCTCCTTTATTTTTTTGAAGAGATTATGTAGATTTCGAATTATTTCTTGATTCAATATTTAGTAGAATTTGCCAATAACACCAATTGGGCCTGAAGTTCTCTTTGTAGGAAGGTTTTAAACTACGAAGTCCATTTTTAATAGACACAAGACAATTTCAGGACATTTATCTATTTGTTAGTGGATGAGCTTTTAGCTTCAAGAAATTGGACCAGTTCATCAAAGTTGCTGGATTTATATGCATGTAATTATTTGTAGCATTCTCTCATTACTCTTTTAATGTCTGTTGGGTCTATAAGTGAATACTCATTGTATTTTCATTTAGTATAAAATATTTTTAATTTTCCTTGAGACTTTAATTTAACCCACAGATTATTTAGAAGTGCGTTGTTTAATTTCCAGGTATTGGAAATTTATCATCTATCATTCTGTTATGGATGTCTGATTTATATTCCACATAGTCAGACAACATATTCTGTATGACAGAAGTTCTTTTATATTCATCAAGATTTGTTTTATAACCCATGGCATAGTCTTTTTTGGTGAAGACTCCATGGACGCTTGAAAGAAATTTGTATTCTGCTATTGTTGAGTAGAAGGTTCTATAAATGTCATTTATATCCTCTTTATTAATGGTGGTGTTCAGTTTTTCTACATCTTTGTTGATTTTTTTTCTTTCTGGAAGTTTTATGAATTTCTGAGTTGGTTAACACCTATCAATTTCCATTTCTCCTTTCTCTATTTTCTATTTCTCTTTTCAGTTCTATCAATTTTTTGCTTTAGATATTTTAAGCAATTTTTTGCTTTATATATTTTATATATTGTTAAGTGCATGTACCTTTAGAATTACTATGTTATGCCTCCTTGATGAAGTGACCCTTTTGTAACTATGTGATATTCCTTTTGATATATAGTATTTTCCTTGCTCTGAAATTTACTATGTTTGATAATGCCATTCAAGTTTTCTTTAAATTAGTTTGGATGAGAAATATTTTTATCCTGTTTCCTTTAAAGGACCTATGTCATTATAGCAAAGGAAGTTTCTTTGTAGATACCATACGATTTAGTCTTTTTAAAAAATACACTCAAACCATCTCTGTCTTTTTAATGGTATATTTGGACCATCTACCTTTAATGTTAAGTATTGCTAATGTTTGAATGTTAGAGTTTTTGTTATAGTCCTATACTCCTCCATGGGTCTTTTAATTTTTGTTAGTCTTTAGGCGGAATATTTTTTTGATTTTTCAAGTGTGTCAACTTTTTCCTCGGTCATTTCCATTCTGTCATTAATCTAATATAGTAAGTTTTATATTTTGGTTTTTGGATTTTTCATTTCCCTAATTTTTATCTGGATCTTCTTTGCATCTCTTACTTTGCTGATACTTTCTATTTTACCATTTGATTGAAAAGAGCCATTACTTTTTGGAATATAATTATATAATAGCTGCTTTTAAGTCTGAATTTTTGATAATTATAACATATGTATCATTTTTGGATTTATATCTGCTAATTATCAGTTCCCTTGAAAGACGTAACTTCCTGATTCTTTATATGCCATGTATTGTTGGATTATTTCTTGTATTTTTAGACATTATATTATGAGACTTAGGTCTTGTTTAAATTCTAAGTGAAATTTTGATTTTCCTTTTGTTTTGTATTAGAAGCAATTGACTTAATGAGGGTCAAGGCACAATTTTCTACCTACATTCTGTGGGCTTTTTTTCAAATGTCACTACAGTTTTCACAGACTCTATAGCACTTTCAATCTGTACAGTGTGTTTGACCCTTTAGGCCCTGAATTTTGAATCCTAAGGAGAAACTTGATTTCTTTTTTTGTTTTGTTTGCTTTAGTAGGCAATAAACTTGGTCTACTCTGTAAATTCCTACATGTCCTCTGTGGTCTGTGAATCAAATATCATCATTTCAGTTTATATAACCTTTATAATGTTATTTGGATGAGTCTTGCATGTGTACCACCAAGTACCTCTTCTGTAACCTTAGTGGTAGTTTCTTCTGGAGATCAATTTTTAAAGCCATTGGTGTGATGTATAAGATAGATCCATGCATGTGATCCTTAGAGATGACCCCAGGTATACATATACCACTTTATGAAATTGCTTATTATTTTCATCATCTCCATGATTTCTCCCACACTTTATAGTTTCCTGAATACGCTCCTGGTATTTTTTGCCAGAAATCCAAGGCCTTAGTTTCTTTACTCTGCTATACATACTTCACCACTGTGGCTGCATTCCAGGGAAAGCAGTTAGTAGACATAGAAACCAAATATAATTGGGATACACCACACATTCTGGGGACAACAACTTCTTCAGTCACAGAGAAAGACTCTTTTATCTCTGAGAGTTTTAGACATCTACCCAGCCCAAACTACCACTTTGACACAACAGCATTACCTGGGTGTTGGAATAAGACTGAAGAGACAAAATAACTAAAGGAATTTTCCCAAGGTTCTTTGAAACTTAGAAACTCCCTTTCCTGTACATCAGAGCAAATAGAAAGGCATTCTTCTAAAGTTCTTTTTGTCTGCACCCAGTATGGTAGTCTAGATTTTGAACTGTCTTTTAGATCAGTCAGTCAATACTGGGATAAGTGGTGTGGCATAGGAAACTTACCTCTGTTTTAGTGGTATATCAAATTCTGATCTATTTCTCCAATTTTCCTATTATCATTTACTTTTTAGAATCCTTGGATAGTTGCATTCAGTGGGAGAGAGAGGAAGGAGTGTGCTCACCCCATCTCTTCTGATCCAAACCCAACTCTCTTTTAATCTCTTTCTCAGATTTTATGTTTCTTTCTTTCATGACTCCTTTCTCTTTGCATATGTTCATTAGTTTTTATATTTTTCACCCTTTCTCACTCTCTCCATTTTCTTCCATCTCCCCATATCACTTTCTGTAGTTGTATCTGTGCCTTATTTTGTTCTGTTTTGCTCTCTCCATAACATTTTTTCTTCTCTGTTTTTCTCTCTCTCTGCTTCAGTTTCCTCCTGTCCATTTCACTTTCTTTACTTCTCTCTACCTTTGCCAACTTTCTTCTTTGTCTCTCTCTGTCATTCCCTTTTCAAATAAAATATTTTTTTTCTTTTAGAGGAGCTCCTACAACAGTAATTCTCTTTTCAAATAAAAGTGCCACAAGAGTATTTATTTTCCAGTGGATTTCTAAGAAATGGTGACAAATATTATGAAAGTAAAGGTAATTATCTTAACTAGAATTTTTGCACATTTTAATGCAATATTAAACTTTAGAATTTTTAATTTGAAATATTTTAACTAAAAATCCTTTTTCCAAAGTGTAATTATTTGAAAACTTGATTTTTCAACAGATGTTTACTGATTACTACTATATGTGCAGCACTGTAAAATATTCTAAATTGCAAAAGACATACTCTCTGGCATTAAAAAACTTACAGCCCAGTAAAACAAATAAAATGTCAGATTTTTAAAACATTTTAATGCAGTTCTACAGAGCATAAATTATACACATTGAAAGGCAAAATAGAAGCCAACCGTTGTGCAAATAAGAAAACCAATTCTAAGACCTTACTGGTGGTCTTCATGGGATTTCCTTATCACAGTTAACAAAAGGGTTCTTTACAGGTGGCAAGAACAATTTAGACGTCAGATTTGCAAGTATTGTTTGTGGTATTATAATTAGCACTGTGTCAAGAGACTAATTTATAATAAGCGCCTAAATTTTCACTTACTCATCTCTTCAAATCTGAAAACAAGTAAACTTGTTTCCACCCTCAGGTTCAGCCTTACCCATTACACCAGAAAAACAATACAACACAAAACTGTCCTTGGAAGGTGAAATATCAGTAATTCACTGTCTCATCACTAGATAGTCTCATTTCTGTTATCAATTGCTCAATCCCAATATAAACATAAAGCAGTTTATACTTGTTAATCCACACTCTTACGAGAAACAGTTCTATCAACGGGGGTCCAGTACTTGTGGCAGAGTTTCTTTTGCATTTACTCTGATGTTTTTCAGTGAAAACACTGTTCTACAAAATTACTTAGGTCAACATTTATCTCATACCTTCTTCAATGAGTTTATCTCATACACTGGTAATGCAATTAGAATTTTTCATCACAGCTTGGATTCCATTCTGGTATTCCTCCAATATCTTGAATGATACACTTTTTAAAAAATTTGAATAGTTGTGGTTGATCCTTTGTGCTGTAAAGGTTTATGGGTTTTGACAAATGCATAGATTTTTGTATTCACCATTACTCTGTTATGCAAAATTTATTTAAATTTTGTTAAACTTGTTAAATATATCAATAGTTTCTTTTTTTCTATCAAATAATATGTGATTTTATAATTGTACCACAGTTTGTTTCTCCCTTGATCTGTTAAAGAATATCTTGGTTGTTTTCACAGTTTGACAACTATAAACAAAGCTACTATAATCCATTTGCATACAAGTACTAGTGTAAATGTAATTCTTCTAATCAGTTGCGTAAATACCTAGGAACATGACTCCTGGGTCATGTGATAATACTATCTTTAACTTTGTTGGACACTGCCGAAGTGTCTAACAAGTGGTAGAATTTCTGTTCTCTGCATCCTCAGTAGCAACTGATATTGTCAGCTTTGTGGATTTTAGCCATTCTAATAGGGGTGTAGTGTTAGTTCATAACTACTGATAGGTGTTCAATAGTATCTTTTGCTGGTGAAGAGTCTTGCCTCCATGCTGATGACTACTGACTGATGAGAGTGGTGGTTGCTGAAGTTTGGGATGGCTCTGGCAATTTCTTAAAATAAGGCAATGATGGACTTTTCCACATCTATTGACTTATTTTTATGAAAAGATTTATCTGCAGGATGAGATGATGTTTCATATCATTTTACTCATAGTAGAACTTCTTTCAAAATTGGTGTCAATTTTCTCAAACTCTGCCAGTGCATTACCAACTAGGTTTGTATCATATTCTTTTTTTCCACACATTATATTTTTATTAATTGCTTGATACATCTTTATAGTGCCTTTTTAAAATTATACGTTAAGTTCTAGTATACATGTGCAGAATGTGCAGGTTTGTTATATAGGTATACACGTGCCATGGTGGTTTTCTGCACCCATCAATCCATCATCTACATTAGGTATTTCTCCTAATGCTATCCCTCCCCTAGCCCCCCACCCCCAACAGGCCCCAATGGGTGATTCTCCCCTCCCTCTGTCCATGTGTTCTCATTGTTCAACTCCCACTTATGAGTGAGAACATGCGGTGTTTGGTTTTCTGTTCCTGTGTTAGTTTGCTGAAAATGATGGTTTCCAGCTTCATCCATGTCCCTGAAAATAACATTATCTTATCCTTTTTTATGGCAGCATAGAATTCCGTGGTGTATATATGCCACATTTGCTTTATCCAGTCTATCATTGATGGGCATTTGGGTTGGTTCCAAGTCTTTGCTCTTGTGGATAGTGTTGCAATAAACATACGTGTGCATGTGTCTTTATTCTAAATCCTCTGTTGTCATTTGAACAATGTTCACAGCATCTTCACTAAGAGTAGATTCCATCTCAAGAAACCAGTTTCTTTGTTCATCCATAAAAAAGCATTTCCATATTTGTTCAAGTTTTATTATGAGATTTCAATAATTAATTCACATCTTTAGGCTGCATGTCTATTTCTAGTTATCTTGCTATTTCTACCACATATGCAGTGAATCCCTCTACTGAAGTCTTGAACCCTTCAAAATGATTGATAAGCATTAGAAAAAAACTTATGCCAAACTTCTATTAATGCTGATATTTTCACTTCTTCCCATGAATCACACATTTTCTTAACGGCATCTAGAATAATGAATTCTTTTCAGAAGGTGTTCAATTTCAGTTGCCACGATCCATCAGAAGAATCACTATCTATGGCAGCTATCATCTTATAACATGTATTTCTTAAGTAATAAGGCTTAAAAGTCAACATTCCTCCTTGATCCATGGGCCACAGAATGGATGCTGTGTTAGCAGTCATAAAAAACTCCCTATAGATGCCCATATGAGCTCTTGGGAAACTGTATACATTGTCAATGAGCAGTAATATTTTGGAAAAAAAATCTTTCTTCTGAGCAGTGAGTCTCACAGTGGCTTAAAATAGTCAGTAAGTTATGCTCTGAAGAGATGTGCTGTCATCCAGGCTTTGTTGTCCCATTTATAGAACACAGGCAGAGTATGTTTACCACATTTCTTAAGGACCCTATGATTTTCAGAATATTAAATGGCCATTGGCATAACTTAAAGTCACTAGGTGCATCAGCCCTTAAAAAGAGAGCCAGCCTGTCCTTTGAAGTTTGAAGCCAGGCATTGGCATCTCCTCTTTAGGTATGAAAGGCTTATATGGCATCTTATGTCAGTATAAGTCTGTTTGAACATAGAAAATCTGTTGTTTAGTGTAGCCACCTACATCAATTATCTTAGGTAGATTTTCTGGATAACTTGTTGCAACTTCCACATCAGCACTTGTTGCTTCACCTTGCACTTTTATGTTGTGGATAAGGCTAAACTTCTTAAAACTCATGAATCAATATTTTCTGCAGCTTCCTCACCTCTCAGCCTTCACAAAATGGAAGAAATTAGGGGTCTTGATCTGGATTAGGCTTTGGCTTAAGTGAATGTTGTGGCTCACTTGATTTTCTATCTAGACCACAAAAACTTTCTCCAGATCAGCGGTAAGACTGTTTGTTTTGCTTTCATATCATGTATGTGTTCACTGAAGTAGCAGTTTTAATTTCCTTCAAGAACTTTTTCTTTGCATTCGCAACTTGGCTTATTGATGCAAGAGGCTTAGCTTTTGATCCATCTCAGCTTTCAGCATCCCTTCCTCAGTAAGATAAGTTGTTTCTGGTTTTTGATTTAAAGTAAGAGACTTGCAACTTTTTTTGAATATTTAGAGACCATTGTAGGGTTGCTAATTGGGCTAATTTCAATATTGTTGTGTCTAAAGGAATGGAGAGGCCTGAGGAAAGGGAGAGATATGGGTGAACAGCCTGTTGGTGGAGCAATCAGAACACACTCGAAATTTATTGGTTATGTTTGCCATCTTGTATGGGCATGGTTCGTGGTGCCCCAAAATAATTATAATAACAATATTAAAGATCACTGATTACAGATCATCATAGCAGATATAACGATAATGAAAATTTTGAAATATTTAAGAGTTACCAGAATGTGACACAGAGACATGAAGTGAACACATGCTGCTGAAAAAATGGCACTGATAGACTTGCTTAAAAAAGAGTTGCAACAAAATCTTCATTTTAAAAAAAAACTAATATCTGTGAAGCACAGATAAAGCAAAACACAAAAAAATGAGGTATGCCTTTAACTCCATTAAAAATGGGCAGAATACTTGAATAGACATTTCTCAAAGAAGACATACAAATGGCCAACTGGTTTATAAAAATGTTCAACATTACTATCAGGAAAATGAAAATTAAAACCACAGTGAGATATTACCTCACACTTGTTAGAAAAGCTATTATCCAAAAGATGAATGATAACAAGTGTTGGCCGAGATTCAGAGCAAAGGGAATCCTTGCACACTGTTGATGGGCACATAAATTAGTACAGACGTTATAGAGAATGAATTAGAGTTTCCTCAGAAAACTAAAAGTAGAATTACCATATGATCAAGCAATACCATCTCTGGGTATATAGCCAATGGAGATGAAATCAGTATTTCAAAGAGATAGTTGCACTCTCATGTTCTTTGTAGCTTTGTTTACAACATTCAAAATATTAAACCTACCTGTGTGTCCATGAATGGACAAATGGTAAGGAAAATGCTATGTGTGGGTGAGTGCCTGTACGTGTGTGTATACACACATAAATATGTATATATTTATATATAAATACAAATGCACCCAATGGAATTACTATTTAGCCTTAAATAAAAAAAGAAAATTCTGTCATTTGTGACAACATGTATAAGTCTGGAAGACATTATGCTATGTGATGTAAACCAGGCAAAGCCACGCATACCACATGATGATCTCACTTATATGTGGAATCTAAATACAGTGAAATTACAGAAGTAGAGAGTAAAGTGATGGTTATCCAGAGTCTGGGATGGGGTGGGGTGAAGAATGGAAATATGTTGACCAAAGAGTACAAAGTTTTAGTTAAAGAGGAGGAATAAATTTTGTAGATTTATTGCACAGCATGACAAACATAGTGAATAATTATGCATTATATGTTTCAACATTGCTAAAAGAATAAATTTTAATGTTCTCTACAAAAAAGTATGTGAAGTGAAGAATATGTTATTTAGCTTGATATAATTATTTCACAATGTAAACATATATCAAAACATCATATCATATCCCATAAATATAAAAAAATTATTTGTCAAATGAAAATAAAATTAAGAAAATAAAACAAGATTATGAAATACCTCATTATTTTTAGATTAATTACATGTTGAAATAACGAAATTTTGTACATATTGAGTTAAATACAATATATTATTAATTGTTTTAAAAAATGGGATACTGCATATATCAACAGCTTAGCATTTTCATAGCTATATAATATAAGGTATTATTATTATTTTACAGATATGATATGAGCAAAAATTCAGAGCAGAACAGAAATAATGACAGAGCAGTACTGAGTTAGAAAACTCCAGCTTTTGCATCTTTGTTCTATGATCAAATTAACTGAAAAAATAAGATGGTTTGCTTATGATGTGATTGGTCAATTACTTCTATGGGAATCAATTAAATTTCAGGTATTATTTGGGTATATATATTGTATAATGTGTAGTGCACAAACAGATTAATAAGTTTAATAGAAGTAGCATTCTATAAATCTTGTTGTTTTCAAGTTTTAAGCACTCCACATTGGATTCTTGACTGTAATAGTCTTAATATAGATTTGTTGAAAATGACTAACCTCACTCTCAGGAGTAAGAACTCATGCAGTTTACTATATATGCATATAGAATGTAAAATGTGGAGAGTAAACATCAGGTTCTGGTATAGTCACTGTTCCTTCCTCAATAAGAAACTAAGACTACTGTAGCCCATAATATGAAGAATATATCTTTTGTTAGGCATGCCATGCTGCACTTTTCCTACTACATGTCTACATTTGTTAAGTTGTTGTTTCAAAGCCCTCATGACTTATCACAGATTGCTATTAGTCATCAAGGAGGATTTAACAAGGGAATTTTATTTTAGGTTCCAGGATACATGTGCAGGATGCGCAGGTTTGTTACATGGGTAAATGTGTGCTATGGTGGTTTGCTGCACCTGTCAACCCATCACCTAGTTATTAAGCCCACATGCATTACCTATTTATCCTGATGCTCTCCCTTCTCCCCGGCCCCCACAGGCCCCAGTGTGTGTTGTTCCAAGAAGGGGATTTTATTACTTGCAACAAGAAATGTAGACACTGGGGATAGTACCACAAAACAGGGCCTTCCCCCAAAAAGGTGAAAACAGGGCTTTTATTAGGCTATTTAGCTGAGTCATTTTATATAGAGATGGAGTCAGTACAGGTGCAGTTGTCAATCATGCTTCTACATATGTCACATGTATAGAAAATGGACAATAAGCTCGTCTCTGGCAGGATTTTTAGTATGGTAATGAGAAGAGTTCAACAAAGTTCATCTCCAACTCAGGCATCTCTGGATTCAATCGGTTTTTGTTGTACCAGGGCTAGGCTTTTTCCACAAACTTTTCTGTAACAAGAACTCAAGGTGCAAGTTACCAGTGGATAATTTTTCAGTGTGTCCCCCAAAACCTGAGAATCTTGGGTTACAATTACTTGTTAATCCTAGGAAAGTCTGCAGAAGGCTTTACAATTTCTAACATAAGTGCAGTGTATCTAACTTCTTTTATGGAGATTAGCTTCCCACACTTCAGGCAGCTTAGCAGTCTTATCTACAAGTGGGTGAGTGGCTAGATTGATAAGTAGGGGAGAAATCATCTTTGCGTGTTTTGGTGAAAAAAAAATCACATTCTTCTTAAGGTCAGAACTGAAAATTGATCTGGTGCCATGGTACCATGGGTATGGCATCTTTCTTGATCCAGAATTATAGTCTTACATTCTCATATTGCTGTTAAAAATTACTCTTTTGAGGTTCATGCCACACAATATTTTTCCCTCATTCCCTCTGTCAGGTTTATGCCTCTCAGCCACTCACTGTCATTTTTTTAGTACATGACAGCTGGATCACTGGTTTCTACTGCATCTCAATCTCTGTTGTCAGAGAGATAAGAACAAAGGTGCTGGATTCAGTTTTCCCCAGTTTTGATGCTAGATTTACCAATTACTACATTCCTACCAGAAATTCTAGTCTTGAATTATTTTAGAGTTAGAAATATAAACTTTTTACCATACTGTATCCAACTCATAAAAATTTTTAGTCTCTTGCTGTTAGCCCTTTTCCTTCCCTATATAGTTGCAACCTTGTGCTCTAACAATTCATTTATCAATATACTCATCACTTACCTGTTTTTGTCTCCACCACATTTACCAGATAGAGTGCATATTGTAGTGCTCTTCCCAGATTCCTTCTTCCTGGCTGTATCCATTGCCTAGCAACTAAAAAGATAAACTACTGACAGCTCGTGGCTTTGTCCATCATTGTGTATTGACCTTTGCCAAGGTTATACTCTTTCCCAGAGGAAAGTTTATATTAGAGTCTGTCTGTTGCAGGGACAAAAGAGCATAGTCACCTTGAAGAGTCATCCCAGATACAGAGATGCCCATAGGCAGAATGCCAAATTATAGCTGGGCACATTGGAACTTAGAATAAAAGACTACATTTTCCATATTTCTTTGTAGCTAAATGTACCATATGACTAATTTCTGGCCAAGAAGTTGTATGTGAAACTTTTATGCGGCTCTTCTAGGAATGTTTCTTAAAGAAAGCTGATTGAGAAGAATCCACTTTTTGTTCCTTGTTTCTACTTTCTTCCTGCTGATGGCAATTACCATCTTGGACTGTGACATGACCTTGATAATGGAAGTCATGTATTAAGAAGTGGAACACAAAGATAAAAGTAACATATATCTGTGATAACTCAAACTGCGACACCAGTTCTGACTTTCTACCTCCAGGCTTTTTATTGCTTGCATTCTGTCTACGTCCATCAACATACATGTATACTTAATTTTCTCTCAATAAAAGAGCTCTTCTTAAAGAATGACTTCAAGAGCTTAAAGGGAAAACATAAAATAAAAAACAAAATCAACTTTATATAAAAGCTGTTCTGTCCTGTCTTTCTCTCCTCTTCACAGTTAAGTTTTTGGCAAAGTTTTCTGTACACATTGACTTCTCTTTCTCACTTCCAATTTACTCCACCCACTTCAAATTTTTTTTTAAACAAAAAAAGGTTAATCCAAACCTGAAAGAATATGTTTCTTTTTGGCAAATTCTGTGAACTTTATTTTCTGATAACTAATTTTTCACTCTGAAGTATTTCAAACTCTTGACAGTGCTCTTCTCCTTATGCCACTCAAAGGTGTGTATATTTGCATATCTGAAAATTCGTAGTCACATCTCTAACTTTATTGTTTGGCTGAGTGTAGATATCCAGGTTCAAAATCATTTTTCTTATAATTTTGAAACAATATTCTATTAGTTTTTACCTATGAGTTACTTATGAGAGATCTGATGTCCTTATGAGAATTGTTTCTATTGCCTTGTTTACTCTCCTCCAAAAATTGTCTTTTCTACTGCCATAGTACCCAGAATGTGCCGGATCTCATTATTGCTCTTTGGAACCTTTGAAATATATATCAGAATACTGGGATCTAGACAGGGTACAGAACTGGTGTCTTGGCATTCAGTACATAAACTTTTGTTTAATCTCTTTTGTAGCCCCTAAATATTATGACTAGCTTTTCCCGGTATTCAAGATCCTGGAGAATTTTTCACTTAGTTTCCACAAAGAACAAACATTCTACTCCTTAAGGGATGAAATGTGGATAATGGCTTCTAGCTAACCAGGCAAGAAGAAGAGCTCTGGGTGTCTAATGCTCTTCATATAGACTTTCTCCATACCATCCTGTTTTAATCCTTCACTTTATACTCACCTTTATTATATCTAGTGCCTTTAATTTCTGAGACTTTGTGGAGTGTGGTCTCAGAAACGACATATGGAAAATTAATGTATTCATTCTTGAATGAAAGCCCTATAGAAAGCAGAATTAGTTTCAAGTGCAATTTCTTTCCTTCTATGCCACCTTTACATTTATCTGAGCTTTGAATAAAGATCTTAAAATACAATACATTAAAAGATAAATTGTTGTGGTCTATTTCTTAAATTCCAATTATCAGTCTATTATTTTTTCTTATAAAGAAGGACTATGCAGGGCCGGGCACGGTGGCTCACGCCTGTAATCCCAGCACTTTGAGAGGCTGAGGTGGGGAGATCACGAGGTCAGAAGTTCAAGACCAGCCTGGCCAACATATTGAAAGCCCTGTCTCTACTAAAAATACAAAAGTTAGCCGGGTGTGGTGGCAGGCACCTGTAGTTCCAGCTACTTGGGAGGCTGAGGCAGGAGAATCGCTTGAACCCAGGAGTTGGAGGTTGTAGTCAGCCGAGATCACGCTACTGCACTCCAGCCTGGGTGATACAGCAAGACTCTGTTTCAAAAAAAAAAAAAAAAAAAAAAGAAGGACTATGCTAAACACTCTATCAAGGGCTGGTTTTTTACAATTTGCGATGAAAAAGTACCTGATAAGACAAGTATTTATCATATTTTTTATACATGTAATTTAATGAGATTACCATTTTCTGGTTGTTGGCCTACTCCAACATCTATAATGAAGCATAATAGAAAAATGCTTAAGCAGTGTGATTTGAGAGATTCCGGAAAGCAAGTCTTTGGATGAATCTATTCACTCTCTCACTGGTCATCAGTGCGATCAATGGGTTAAGGAACAAAGACAGAAGTTTTAAAGCATGGTATAAAATATATGTTGCCAAGAAGTTATTTCCCTTTACTCGGAAAAAAAAATTGTGACTTGTTCCCCAAAAGGGTGAAATTTATATGAAAGGAATTTTAATAGTTGAGTACCAGCATAGTAACTAGAAACCCTGGATGGCTGTCCTAGGTTAAGAAAATTGAATGAGGCTCTGTATAAAGGCCCCAGGGGACAGGAGGAAAGCTAAATCCAAAACATTAGACTGTGATTGACTCAATGCCAGCCCCTCTTAATCCACTATCATAAAAATTACCAATGAACAAATTGAAGCGTTATCCCACAAATCATCCCCTTTTCTGACCACTTACAAATTTTGATAATTTTCTTCTCTTGAGCTCCATGATATTGCATGCTCCTGGTTATCTTTCTGATTGCTACTTCTCTGCCTTTTTCATTTATTATTTGATAAACAGAAGCTTATCAATTATTCAGGAAAAACAAACTTTTTTCTAATGCTAGAAACACAAAGTAATTTATCATACCGAACCTTTTCTAGAGGACATTGACTGATGTATTCAGACACTTGTTTGACAACAGATAAACAGCAAATAATCTTCCAGTGGCTTTTCTTTATCAGCTTATGATAAAGGCCAAAAGCATAACTGTAAATGATAACACACTGAGGGCTCTTCTTAACAGAAGCTAGGGAAATGTTCATGCAAATAACTTTCTGTTGATCAAGTCTGAGTGTCTGAGAGGATAACACATACTTTTCTTTGAATGCCTTCCTAATGTATAATATCTCACAGCCCAGAAATTGATTACTATGAATACATGTATTTGATAGGCAGCAGGCAAGATCTTCATTAATTGTTTGTGAGAATAGAGGAAGAGAAGTGGGGAAAGGGAATCTTGCAAAAGGTGAAGTGGACACCAAAGCAAACTTTAGAAACTACATGTCTCTCATAGATCTAAACTTATAAAAGAAGAGAGGTTTTTATTTTGTTTTATTTTTTAGCTCTTGATATATTTTCCTCTTGAGCTACATTCTCCATGTTTTACATGTCTTTTCTCCAAAGGCAGGTCAAGGATTTACTTATTGCCAAAGAGTTGCAATAAGGGTATATTTTATACTCTCTCTATAATGTATAATTTATTGCTGGTATTTTTAAATGTTAAAGAGTATAATCACAATAATTCAATGCTACTGAAATCTAATGTTTAGTGAGTTAAGTGAGAAAGTTGTGTATTACCTAAATAATCTTGAGTAAATTAGAAAAAAATAAAACTATACTGTAATAGAACAAGACGTGCTTTTAATTTTTGAGTACTCTGATTTTGGACTGATTTGCACATCTTTGTACTTGTTAAGCTTTCCATGTTTACGTCCCTTTGGCAATAAGCCCATTTTTTAAAAAATGAAAGTAATTGTCTACCCTCTTTTGAATTTTTAATTTTGAATCTGTACAAAAGGGACCTGAGGCAACTGTGTTTCTCTTATCTCATGTATATAGCATAATGGTTAAGAGAGTTAGGTCTAGAGGCAGCCTGTATAGTTCAAGACCTGGATCTACCCTCTATTAACTGTAAACGTGGGGACCAGTTATATATGTTCCCTATGCCTTCATTTCCTTACCTACACAATGTGGATATGATGTCATCTACCTCATAGGTCATAGCAAAAATTACATGATATATCATGTGTAGAATAAATGTTAGATGATGAATATATCTGGTGATCTGGTGGTCTAGTAAAGTAACAAAGATATCTGGCAACATGTTTGCAACATGATAAAAAAACTCTTTTTTACTATTTACTGGTTCGAACTCTAATCAGGTGGTTGGTCTGTTTCTGGGTTGTTCTACAATAGGCATTTCATGAAAACTTTCCAAAAATAAACCCCACTAAATTATGCATTTCATATATCCCTAGATAAACTTACTCCAGTGACTCCAAATAAAACATCAGCATTTATATATATATATATATATACACACATATATATATGCTTTATTCTTTTTTATTCATTCATTAAACATTGGCTAGAACCGATCATGCATTTTGATAGGCTCTTGAGATATAATAGTTACTAAGCTGTAGTTTGTGAACTAAAGTCATTCATGGTCTAGTAAGGAATGAAGAAAAAATTATAACTATAATTTACAAGTGCTTTTGATGTGTTTGGTTCACAGTTGAAGTTATTTGACAAGGCAGGATCTTAAAACTAGTGTAAAAACTTAGCGGAAGTGATAAATTTGTGATTTGAACATCAGCTATCTGATCTTTAAAGATCATACACTTAAGTGTTAATACTATATTGCCTCTATAAACATAGACAGTTGGGTGTTGGACAACATGGAGGTTAGGAGCACCAACCCTCTACACAGTTGAAAATCCACGTATAACTTTTGACAACTAAAAACTAATAGCCAGCCCAGCTTGTGTCCCATCTCTACTGCTCCATATCCTTTGCTACAGTGTCCTTCAGGCAAAGGGGAACAGCAAAGACCCTGAGTGCTTTAGCCAGATATCCCTTAAATGCAGCTGCCTGAAGCAGAAGATGCCAGCTGTTCTTCCCAGTGAGCCACCCCTTCGCCACTGCTCATCGCCAGGAGGCCCTAAGTGACCCTGCTGCAGCCTCTGTCTGTCACTCAGTGACCTGCAGGTAAACACATTGGGATTCATCAAGGGAACGACCTGACCTATGGAAAATGGAGACGAATAAGATAGGAAAACTGCCCACCGAGGACTGGCATGAAGACAGGGGAGGCCATGGGTCAGGTTGTTCTCCTCTTCCCTACTGCAAGGAAATAGTGAGTGATTGACAGTCCTCAGGGACACATGCTTCTACCATGGAACTTTATATCTCTGAGGTTCAGGAGCTCCTCTGTGAGCCCTCCCCACCAAAGCCTCCAGACTGACATAGAAAGCTACATGGGGTCTGGACAGAGCTGCTGCTCAGGCACATGTGGAGTCCTGGGAGACTTGGATCCCTGGGCATCCCGGCACAAGCAGCAACAGCTCCAGCAATAAGGGAGGCCTGGATCCCTCATGTGCCTCCAGAAAATGGACAGAATCCACAGGATTTAGCAGCAACGCACTGGAGGCCTCACCTCCATTGCACCTCACAGGATAAGTCTCACCTGGTATGCTAGTGAGGCAACCCCAGCCCCACCTAACTTCTGGGGCTGGGAGCAGCTCTGCAATCCCCTGGGATATAGCTTCCAGAGGGAGAGACAGACTGACATTTTTGCTGTTCTGCAGCCTTCACTCCTGTTATCCTCTGGTTCTGGAGGGAGTATAGTGGTTGGGGACTTACTCAGACTTCCACCCTGACTGACCCCCCATTCCTCCCTGCCACCGACCACTCCCTCCCTGTGCAAAGCAGCAGCCTTACAGAAAAGTGGCCAGACTGTCTTCCACACAATTACCCACCTCTGCTATTCTTCACTGGGCAATGTTTCCTGACCTGGGCTCCAAGCACAATCACCCTGCCCCCATCTGAACACTTTACTTGGTGGCAGCTCTGTATTGCTCTGAGGAGGGAATCCCAGAGACAAACCTACAGCCCCTCTACCAATGCAGCTGCAGTGGTACCACCCTTAATGTCCTTAGGTTGGGAAGGAACAAAGTGCCTGGTCACTATGCTGGACCTTTCCAGTACACTGCAGTCACCCTGTGAAGAGGAACCCAGTGTTTCTACCCTGTGAGCCTCCACCTTCTACTCTTCACCAGACAAGGACCTTGCTCAGAACCATAGAACAGCTGCCTCACCCATGACCAAGCATTTCTACTGCTTGTTGCTCTGTGTTTCCCTGTGGGAGGAGCTCCCAGAGGTAAACAACAGCCCCTCTGCCACTGCCAAGGCAGTGGTTCTGCCCTTGCTGACCTCAGACTGGAGAGGAAACAGAGCCTGAGGGCTTTACTCATGATTGCAGCATGACACCCTCCCTATACCATAGGGTGAGGAGCTCCGTTTCTCCTCTCTGTGAGCCCTCAACCCTCATTCTTCACCAGGTAAAGCCCCCATCTTGGGATTTTGGAAAAGCTGCCCCACCCCAGACTGAGCATTTCCACTGCTAAGGTCCTGTGTTTTCCTGGGGAGGTGCTTCCAGAGGCAACCAACAACCCTTTTGCCACTGCCACGACAGCCACAGCAGTTCTGCCCCTGCTCACCTTGGACTAGAGAAGGAACAAAGAACCTGAGGGCTTTACTTACACTCCCAGCATGACACAGTCACCATAAGGAGAGGAGCCCAGTTTGTCTTATCTGTAAACCCTAGACCCCCTGTTGTTCAATAAGCTGGGCCCCTGTCTTGGGCCAGCACAGCAGCTGCTCCACTCCCTGGCCGAAAAATTCCCAGTAGCAGTGGCCCCGTGTTTCTCTAAGGTGGAGCTTCCAGAGGCAGCTGAAAGCCCTTCCATCACTGTCACTGCAATGGTACTGCCCTTGCTGCTCTTGGACTGGAGAACAGCAAAGATCCTGAGTGTTTTAACCACATCTCCAGCAAGTGCAGCTGTCCTAAGCAGAAGACACCATTGGTCTCCCCAGCGAGCCACGCCCCTCCCACCGCTCACCAGGCAGGGCCCCCCAGCTTGGGCCCAAAATGCAGTGGTCCCATTCCAAGTCAATTTGACTGATTGGTAGTGGCTCTGCATTTCTATGAGGTGGAGCCCCAAGAAACAAGTGAAAGATCCACTGCCATTGCCACTTCCAAGTTTTCTTCTCCTACTGCCTCAAAGCTGAGGAAAGAACTTAAAGATTGAGATTGCCCCAGGGCTGCAGTGTACAGCCTGGAAATGCCAAGCCAAGGGCTGCAACCAACAGTCACATGAGAGAGAACCCAAAATTTTTAGAGCATTTAGAGGGAGAATGGCTGCAATTGTGAGGAAATACAAAGGAGCCATGTGGCTAAGCAAGAGCCTATATACCAGCCATTATGCTTGAGCACTGTCTACAGGGTCACAGCTCAAACTTCAACGTGAAAAATACTTTGCTAATGTAACCCCCTGTGAAACCAAGGGCAAGGGCTCTGCTACAAATGAAGACCCTGGACAAAGGCTCAGCCCTCTGAAAACATCCAGAAAATAAGTCAACTGATTGTACTCAAATTATACCACAGTTAATGAAACATCAGCCCAAACAGATAAGAATGAAATAGCACAAGAACTCTGACAACTCAAAAAGCCAGAATGTCTTCTTTGCTCCAAATGATTACACTAGTTCCCCAGCAAAGCTTATGAACGAGGCTGAAATGGCTGAACTGACAAAAATATAATTCACAATATGGATAGGAATGAAGATCATTGAGATTAAGGACAAAGTTGAAACTCAATCCAAGTAAGCTAAGGATTACAGTAATACAATAAAGGAGATGATAGACAAAATGGCCACTATAGGAAAGAACCAAACTCATCTGGTAGAGCTGAATAGCACACTATAAGAATTTAATAATGCAATGGCTAGTATTAACAGCAGAGTAGATCAAGCTGAGAAAAGAATCTCAGGGCTTGAAGAGGAGTTCTCTGAACTAACTCAGACAAAACTAAAAATAAAAATGAGTGAACAAAACCTTGGAGAAATATGGGATTATATAAAGAAACAAAACCTATGACACGTTGGTATCCCTGAAAGAGAGTGGGAGAAAGCAAGCAACTTGGAAAGCATTTCAAAATATTATACATGAAAACTTCCTCAACCTTGCTAGAGATACCAACATTCAAATTCAGGAAATCCAGAGAACCCCTGTGAAATACTACAGAAGAAGACCATCTCCAAGACACACATTCATCAGGTCCCCAAGGTTGAAATGAAAGAAAAAATATTGAATGCAGCTAGAGAGAAGAGGCAGGTCACCTACAAAGGAAACCTCATCAGTGGACATTTCAGCAGAAAACCTTCAAGCCAGAAGAGAAACTGGGGGCCTATGTTCAGCATTATTAAGAAAAAGAAACTCTAACCAAGAGTTTCATATCCAGCCAAACTAAGGTTCATAAGTGACGGAGAAATAATATCCTTTTCAGACAAACAAATACTAAGGGAATTCATTACCATCAGACCTGCCTTACAGGAGGCCCTTAAGGGAGTGCTAAATGTACAGAAAGAGAAGACCATCACCAGCCACTAAAAAAACACACTTAAGTACACACATCATTGACACTATAAAGAAACCAAACAAAAAGTCTGCATAATAACAAACTAACAACACAGGACAGGATCAAATCTACATAAATAAATATTAACCTTGAATGTAAATGGGTTGAATGTCCAAATTAAAAGCACAAACTGGAAAGCTGGATAAAGAAGGAAGACCCACTGTCTATGTTGTCTTCAAGAGACCCATCTCACATGCAATGACACCCATAAGTTCAAGATTAAGGGACAGAGAAAAATATACCAAGCAAATAGAAAACAGACAAAAGCAGGGGTTGCTATCCTAATTTCAGACAACACAGACTTTAAACCAGCAAAGAACATAAAAGATGAAGATGATGAGCATTACATAGTGGTAAAATATTCAGTTCAACAAGAAGACCTAACTCTCCTAAATATAGATGCTTCCAACACAGGAGCACCCAGATTTATAAAGCAAGTTCTTAGAGACCTATGAAGAGATTTGGATTTTCACCCCAAAATAACGAGAGACTTTAACACCACACTGACAGTATTAGACAGATGATTAAGCCAGTAAGCTAACAAAGACATTCAGGACCTGAACTCAACACTTGACCAAATCAACCTAATACACATCTACAGAGCTCTCCACTAAATCCCAACAGAATATGCATTTTTCTCATCACCACGTGGCACATATTCTAATATCAACCCTGCAATCAGACATAAAGCAATCCAGAGCAAATTCAAAGAAACTGAAATCATACCAAACAAACTCTTGGAAAACAGCACAATAAAAACAACAATCAATATTAAGAAAATTGCTCAAAACCATGCAATTACATGAAAATTAAAGAACCTGCTCCTGAAAGACCAAAAAATGAAATTAATATTTTTTGAAACTAATTGAAACAAAGATACAACCTACCAGAATCTCTGAAACATAGCCAAAGCAGTGTTAAGAGGAAAGTTTATAGCACTAAATCCCCACATAAAAAAGTTAGAAAGATCTCAAATTAACAACGTAACATCACTCCTAGAGTAACTAGAGAAACATAAGCAAACGAATTCCAATGCTAGCAGAAGACAAGAAATAATCAAAATCTGCTGACCTGAATAAAATTGAGATGGGAAAACCCCAAAATTAATCAACAAATCTAAGTTGGTTCTTATAAACAATAAATGAGATGTATAAACAGCTAGATAGATAAACAAAGAAACAAACAGAGAAGATAAAAATAAACAAAATCAGAAGTGACAAAAGGGACATTACCACTAACTGAAAAAAATTAAAAAAAAAAAAAACCCAGAGACTACTACAAAAACCTCTATGCACACCAGAAAGGAAACCTAGAAGAAATGGATAAATTCCAGGAAAGATACAACCTCCCAAGATTGAAAAGAAGAAATTAAATCCCTGAACAAATCAATAGTGAATTCTGAAATTGAATCAGTAATAAAAAGCCTACCAACCATAAAAAGTCCAGGACTAGATGGAGTCACAGCCAAATTCTACCAGATGTATAAATAAGAGCTGGTACCATTTCTACTAAAACTATTCCAAAAATTGAGGCGTATGAACCCTCCCTAAACCATTCTTTGAGGCCAGCGTCATCCTGATAACAAACCTGGCAGAGATACAACAAAAAAATAAAATTTCAGGGCAATATTCTTGATAAACATAGATGCAGAAATCATCAACAAATGCTAGCAAACTAAATTCGGCAGCCCATCAAAAAGCAAATCCATCATGATTAAGTGGGCTTTATCCCTGGAATGCAAGGTTAGTTCAACATATGCAAATCAATAAATGTGATTTACCACACAAACAAAACTAAAAACAAAACCCACAGACTTATCTTGATAGATGTAGAAATGGATTTTGATAAGATTTATCATCACTTAATATTAAAAGCCCTAAAAAAACTAGACATTGAAAGAACATACAACAAAATAATAAGAGAATGAGAGCCATCTGGGGCAAACTCGCAGCCAACATTATACTGAATGAGCAACACCTGAAAACATTCCCCTTGAAAGCTGGCACAAGACAAGGATGTTCTCTCTCACCATTCTTATTCAACATAGTACTGGAAGTCTTGTCCAAAGCAATCAGTTAAGAGAGGGAAATAAAAGGCATTTAAAAAGGATAAAGAGGAAGTCAAACTATCTCTGTTGGCAGACAATATGATTCTATACTTAGAAAACCCAACTGTGTCTTCCAAAAAGCTCCTTGAGCTAATAAACAACTTCAGTAAAGTTTCAGGATACAAAATCAATGTACAAAAATCAGTAACATTCCTATACCCCAACAACATTCCAGCTGAGAGCCAAATCAAGAACCCAATTCTATTTACAATAATAATAAAAATAATAAAATACCTAGGAATAAAGCTAACAAGGGAGGTGAAATATGTCTACAACTAGAATTACAAAACATTGCTTAAAAAATCACAGATGACTGGCCAGGTGCAGTGGTCCACACCTGTAATCCCAGCACTTTGGGAGGCCAAGGCAAGTGGATCACCTGAGGCCAGGAGTTTGAGACCAGCCTGGCCAACATGGCGAAACTCCATCTCTACTAAAAATACAAAAAATTAGCCAGGCGTGGTGGTGGGCACCTTTAATCCCAGCTACTTGGGAGGCTGAGGCAGGAGAATTGCTTGAGCCAGGGAGGCAGAGGCTGCAGTGAGCCGAGATCACGCTACTGCACTCCAGCATGGGCAACAAGAGCGAAACTCTGTCTCAAAAAAAAAAAAAAAATCACAGATGACAAAAACAAATGAAAAAACATTCCATGCTCATAGATAGGAAGAATGAATATTGTAAAATAGCCATATTGCGAAAAACAATTTACAGATTCAATGGTATTTCTATCAAACTACCAATGATTTTTTTCACAGAAGTATAATTTTAAATTTTATAGAAACCACAAAATAGCTTGACGAAGGCAACCCTAAGCAAGAGCAACAATGATGGAGGATTCACATTATCCAGCTTTATACAATAATACAAGGCTACAGTAACCAAAGCAGCATGGTCCTGGTAACAAAAGCCACATAGACAAATGAAACAGAATAAAGAGCACAGAAACAATGCTTCTTATCTTTGATAACCATCTTATCTTTGACAAAGTCAATCAAAGCAAGCAACGGGAAAAGAACTCCCCTTTCAATAAATGAATTGGCTAGCCGTATGCAGAAGATTGAAACTGGGCCCCTTCCTTACATCACATGCAGAAATCAATTCAACATGGATTAAAGACTTAAATGTAAAACCCAAAATTATGGAAGCCCTGGAAATAACCTAGGAAATACCATTCAGAACATAGAACCTGAGAAAGATTTCATTATGAAGACGTTAAAAACAATTGCAGCAAAACAAAAATTGACAAGTGAGGCTTAATTAAACTAAAGAGCTTGACACATCAAGATAAGCTATCAACAGTGGATACAGAGAACCTACAGACAGAATGGGAGAAAATATTTGCAAACTATGCATCCAAAAAAGCTCTAATACCCAGAATCCATAAGAAAATTAAACAGATCAATAAGAAAAAAACTCCATTAAAAAGTAGGCAAATGACACAAATAGATACTTTACAAACGAAGACATACACATGGACAACAAGCACATGAAAAAAATGCACAACATCACTAATCATTGGAGAAATTCAAGTCAAAACCACAATGAGATACTGTCTCACACCAGTCAGAACAGCTATTACTAAAATGTAAAAAAAAAAAAACCACACACACAAAACAAAACAAAACAAAACAAAAAACAGAATCTGAGGAGGTTGTGGAGTAAGGGGAACACTTATACACTGCAGGTGGGAATGTAAATTTGTTCAGCTGTTGTGGAAAGCATTTTGGTAATTTCTCAATAAAACTCAAAGCAGAGTTACCGTTTAACCCAGCAATTTCATTATTGGGTATATACCCAAAGGAATATAAAATTTTATATCATAAAGACACATGCACATTCATGTTAATTGCAGAACTCTTCATAATAGCAAAGACATGGAATCAACCTAGATGCCCATCAACAAGAGACTGGATAACAAAAATGTGATACATATAAACCATGGAATATTACACAACCATAAGAAAGAACAAGATTATGTCCTTTGCAAAAACATGGATGGAGCTGGAGGCCATTAACCTAAATGAACTAACACAGAAAAAGAAAACTAAATACTGCATGTTCTCACTTATAAGTGGCAACAAAACACTGAGTGCATGGACTCAAAGAAGGAAACAACAGACACTTGGCTCTACTTGAGTGTGGAGGGAGGGAGGAGGGTAAGAATAAAAACACACTACATACTGGGTACTATGATTATTACATGGTGAGTGAATAATGTGTTACACTTAACTTCTATGACACACTATTTATCTATATAAAAAACCTGCACATTTACCCTTGAACATAATATAAAAGTCTTAAAACAAGTTAGTAGCTTACTGTTGACTGAGAGCCTTATCAATAACATGAATAGTAAATTAGCATGTTTTCTTTTTTCTGTAGTTACATAAAATCTTTCAGAAAAAAATACTGTCAATGTTACATGTATTGTATACTTTATTCTCACAATAAGGTAAGTTAGAGAAAAGAAAATTTTATTAAGAAATCATTAGAAAGAGAAAACATATTTTCTATTCATGAAGTGGAAATGAATCATCACAAAGGTCTTTATCTTTATTGTGTTCACGTTGAGTAGGCTGAAGAGGAGGAGGAGGAAGAAGAGAGGTTGGTCAGCTTTCTCAGATACAGCAAAGGTAAAAGACATGGAGAATGTGGAAGGGGAGAAAATAGATATTTATTGAAAAAAATCATGTGTAAGTGGACCCATGCAGTTCAAACCCATGTTGTTCAAGGGCCAACTGTAATTTCCTACGAGTAAATTCATTTATAAATTTTGCAAAGGCTTTAGCCTCAAGGTTTCACTCTCGCTGTTTCATCTGCCAGAAATGTCCCTCTGTATTTCCATTCCTGCATTTTCTATGTTTAGCACCTTCTAATTCTTCAAGTTTTAACTTAAATATCATATCCTTTGAAAGGTTTTTTCTGTTTATACTATCTAAAATATTCCCACCTTCTTATTCTTTAACAGTATGTGTTTTCTTTGTAGTTACTAGGATTTATAATTAGGATTTATGATTATTCTGTGTTATTATTTACTTTTTTATTTTCTGAATTCCCAGAAAACTCCATAAAGACAGAGATGTTGTCTATTTTGTTAACCATTATGTTCACAATACCCCTACAAGTGCCTGGGACATAGTAGGTGCTTAATAAATATTGATCCAATTAATGAATAAAAAAGGATTCAAAAAGCAGTAAACCTAGAAAGGACTTCATTCTTTTGGACTAAAATTTTACGTATTTTGAAACCAAGAGAAAAAATACAATTTTTATACTTGGTACTATATAATGAGGGAATGTCTAGGTCATGTCATTTGTTCCTTTTTAATAACACTTTGCAATTTTTTCATAGCTAATTCCATTAAAGCGTTTCTCAGCCCAGGAGATACGTAATTTTCAAACATGCAAAAAATTAATTGTCTACTGCTCACAGATGGTCAATCTTCAGTTCTTTTACAATAAAGACTTATTTTTAAAGTACAGAAGATTGATCTTTTAATATATTAACATGACACAGCCTCAATTATATTAACTTAAAACTTTAATAAAGTTTTGTAACAAAGCAAGTAAAGCTTTAGCTCATGATTTCCACCTGTCACATAATAAAGAAAATTACTCAATAGATATTCTTTTCAGATTTATCCCCTTCCCACTTTGTTTTACCAATAGAGGAATTTTAGGCTGGTGTCTAAGTTTAAAGCCTCTAATTTTTTCTTTCACAAATTCCTCCTTATGTTTGATGAAGCTTCCCATAACAAAGCCCAGGCATTTTTCCTCTTTAATACTACTTCTTATTTTTTTTCTTTCTTTCTTTTTTTTTTTTTTCTTTTGAGACAGAGTCTTACTCTGTCACCAGGCTGGAGTGCAGTGGAGCGATCTCGGCTCCCTGCAACCTCCACTTCCTGGTTTCAAGTGATTCTCCTGCCTCAGCCTCCCGAGTAGCTGGGACTACAGGCAAGCACCACCACGCCCAGCTAATTTTTGTATTTTTAGTAGAGATGGGGTTTCACCATGTTGGCCAGGATGGTCTCGATCTCTTGACCTTGTAATCCACCCACCTCGGCCTCCCAAAGTGCTGGGATTACAGGCGTGAGCCACTGCTCCTGGCCTACTTCTTATTTCTTTATTTTCCAAAGTACTCTACAACTGAAAATTTCTTTCAGCACAGTTTTGGTGGCAAGAAATGTCACCCCACAAAATACAATCATTTTGGTGTGTTTTAATTTCCACCCAGTGGACTGAGCACATTTTTCACTCTTCATTCCTCTTTAAAACCCTATGAAATGACAGGAAATAAAAAATTACAAAGAAATAATTATATAACATAGAAAATTAATGAGAGCATATTAACAGGCTAGGCAGAGCAGTGCATGTACACAGTGTGGAGAAAAGATCCAACATTTCCAGAGGAATACCAGAGAAATTACAGGCAAGTACAGAACACAGGAATGATATAAGGCTGAAAACAGGGAAACATCACTAATTAGTACCTCTCCATGCACCCCCCCTACACACGCACCTTCTAGAATGATAGGAAACTTGGTAGTTACCAGCAGGCAAAATGCCCTTAGGTTTATTTAATAAAGAAAGTGAATAAACTGACTGCACAGGACTTGGGTTCCAAATGTGGGATATGATATAGTTGAATAAAGATATCCTCATTCTGTCACTTGAAGGACTCCCACAATCTACTTCACAATATACTCATAAGACTCCCCACAAATGCACCCAAAATGAAACCTTGCAAAGTAACACATCTTACCAATGTACAAAGAGCCCATACTCAAGCTTCACATTAAGGAAAAAGGCCAATTATGGACACAGATCTACACACACAAAAACAATGATGAATCATCAACTACTTATAAAAAAGCAAAATCATTCTTAAATATGAACAGACAACTGAGTATCAGGACATAAAATAAATGAGTATAATATCTTACAGTAAGAATTCACTGGGCATGGTGGCTCACACCTGTAATCCCAGCACTTTGGGAGGCCAAAACGGGCAGATCATTTGAGGCCAGGAGTTTGAGACCTGCATGGCAAACATGGGGAAACACTGTTTCTACTAAAAATACAAAAATTAGTTGGGCTGGTGGTACATGCCTGTAATCCCAGCTACTCTGGAGGCTGAGGCACAAGAACCACTTGGACCTGGGAAGCAGAGCTTGCAGTGAGCTGAGATCACACCACGGAACTCCAGCCTGGGGTGACAGAGCAAGAAGTGACTGATCAGTTGCAAAGGATTCTCAGTAAGATGCACAGCTGATTTATCATCTGCAACAATGGTGTCCAGGATGCAGTGAAATAACACATTTCACGTGCCAAAAAATAAACCCAAACAATCAATGATTAATTCTATAACTGGCAAAAATACTCTTTTAAGCATGAAGGAGAAATTAAGACATTCTCAGATAAACAAAAGCTGAGGGAGTTTGTTTCTGTAACACATGACCTACCAGAATAGTAAATGAAGTCCTTCAGACTGAAATAAAAGGACACTGAACAGTAACTTAAAGCTATATGAAAAACTATATAAATCATCAGTAAGGTAACTATGTGGGTAAGTAAAACACACGGTATTTTGATTTTAGTTTGCAGTTCCTCCTTTTTTTCTCATATAATACAAAAATTAGCTGGGCTGGTGGTACATGTCTCTAATCCCAGCTACTCGGGTGGCTGAGGCACAAGAATTGCATGAACCTGGGAGGCAGAGATTGCAGTGAGCCGAGATCATGCCACTGCACTCCAGCCTGGGCAACAGAATGAGACTCTGTCTCAAGAAAAATAATAGTTCTATAAAGAGAAAAAAAAAGACAAATTATTAACCCAGTATGAAGTGACAACATGAATTGGTGGAGTAAACTTCAAACTCACATTTCTTTACAGAAACATCAAAAAATAACCAGAAACTGTCATATTCAAATATCAGAAATATGAAAAAGAGTCAAAGATTTATAGCCACGAAGAAATGCCAAATAGAAAAAGGTAACTTGAAAAGTTTTGTGGTGATTAGAAACAAATAAATCTATGCAGGATCAAAATTAGGTTATCATTTAAGAGACAAAAATTATAGAAATAAATAAAAACTCTAGAGCTGAAAAGTACAATAATCAAAATTTTAAAATCACTAGAGAATTCTAGAAACAAATTTGAGTAGGCAGAAGAAAGGATCAGCATATATAACGATTAGGCCAAATGATTTTTTTTTAATCTGAGGGACAGAAAGAACAGAGTCTAAGGGATTGTGGTACACCATCAATCAGACCAGCATATACATTATGGAAGTCTCAGAAGGAGAAGAGAAAAAGAAAGAGGCAGAAGTAGTATTTGAAGAACTAATAGCTGATAAATTCCCAAATTTAATGAAAGGCATAAACTACATATAAAATAGCCCAACAAATTCCAAGCAGATTAAACTAAAAAAGATCCATGCTGAGACACATTATTGTCAAATTTTTGGAATACCTAAAGCAAAAGGAGAATCTGAAAGCAGAGCGAAACTCTGTCTCAGAAGTCCTATAAAGAGAAAAATAAAACTAAAAATTAACACAATATGAAATGACAACAGGAATTAGTGGAGTAGGAACTTTCAAACTTCTGTTTCTTTACAGAAACATCAAAAAATAACCAGAAACCGGTCATATCCAAGTATCATAAATATGAAAAACAGTCAAAGATTTATAGCCACCAAGAAAAGCCAAGTTAAAAAAAAGTAACTTTAATGGTTTTGTGATGTTATATTTTTTCTTGCCTCACACAATTTCTGGATCAGTGATAGTCTGAAAGATGGCAAATTATCAGGCAAAATAGATTTTTTAAGTCATAAAAGGTCAGAGAAGACAAAGGACATTATATATTGATAAATTTTTTAATTCACCAAGAAGATATAACAATTATAAATATATATATGCACTTAACAGATTCCTCAAATACGTGCAGCATTACTGAAAAGAATTAAAGAAATAGAGTTCTAGAGTGTTCGAGATCACAATAGCTCTATTGAATGTGCAATAAGGTGATAGAATGAACAAGACAACTGATCAGTAAGAAAGCAGAGGAAATGAATAAAACTACAAAAAATTAGACCTAATAAATACATAGGAACAATTCACTGTATAACAGTAGAATATGTTTTCTTCTCAAGTACACAAAGACTATCCTTCAGAACAGATCATGTGTTAGGCTGCAAGTCTCAATAAACCTCAAAATTGAAATTATACAAAATATTTTTTGATGGCAATGAAGTAAAACCAGAAGTCAATTGCAGAAAGAAAACTTGAAATATCACAAATATATGGAAAGTCAAACATATATCCTCAATTAGCTAAGAGGTCAAAAAAAGTGTTGTGGTAAATTAGAGAGTACTTCAACACAAATGAAAATGAAAACACAACATATTAAAACTCATAGAATGCAGCAAAAGTAGTGCTAAAATGGAAATTTATATCTGTAAATGCATTTATTAAAAAGAAATATCTAAAATAAATAACCTAACTGTACACTTTGAGGTACCAGAAAATGAAAAGCTAATGCCAAAAGTAGCATGAAGGAAAAAAAGTCTAAGTATTTTGAATACAAATAGACAAAATAGAGAAAAAATAATAATATAGAAAACCAATACAGCCCAAAAATGGTTTGTTGAAAAAAAAAATCAACAGAATTGTAAAACCTTTACCTTGATTGGCTAAGAGGAAAATTGTTAAATTCATAAATAAAAAGGAAACATTACTACTGACATCATGGAAATAGAAACATTTATAAAATATTACTATGAATAACTGTATGTCACTAAGTTGCATATCTAGATAAAATGGACAAATTCTGAGAAATGCAAAAAATACCACAGATGACATAGGAAGGAATACAAATTCCTGAATAGACCTAAAATAAATAAGTAAATTTAATCCATAATCAAAAACCTCCCAACAAAGAAAAACCCAGTACTAGAAGGATTCATTTGTAAATTCTACCAAAGATTTAAAAAAATGCAAACTAATTCTTTTCAAACTTTACCAAAAAAATAGAAACAGAGAATACTTTCTAGCTCACTCTATAGGTCACCATTACCCTGATAAACGAGCCTGACAAAGACATTACAAAGAAAACCGTACACACTAATGTTTTTTATGAATATTATGAGGGTTAATTTCAGGGATCAACTTGACTGAATTAAAGAATTCCCAAATAGCTGATAGGGAGTTATTTCCGGGTATGTCTGTGAGGATGTTTCCAGAAGAAAATGGCATTTAAATCTGTGGACTGAGTAAGGAAGAAAGACTCTCAGCCAGTGTGGGCAGGCACCGTCAAATCGGCTGAGGGCCTGGACAGAACAAAAAGGCAGAAGAAAGGCAAATTTTCTTTCTGGATTTGGGAGCTGGGACACCCTTCTTCTCCTGCCTTTGGACATTAGAACCATAGGTTCTCTGGCCTTTGAATTCCAGGACCTGTAGCAGCAACCCCTCAGGTTCTCAGGCTTTGGACTCAGGCCTTTCGACTGAGAGTTACATCATCAGCTTTCTTAATTATTTAGCTTGCAGACAGCCTATCTTGGGACTTTTCAGCCTCCATAATTACATAAGCTAATCCCCCTAACTAATCCGCTTTCATCTATCTATCTATCTATCTATCTATCTATCTATCTATCTATCTATCATCTATCTATCTATCTATCTATCTATCATATTTTTTCTGTCTCTCTGGAGAACCCCAATTAATACAAATATATGTGCAGAAATTCTGAAAAAAATACTAGCAAACCTAACCTAATATCATATTAAAAGGATTATACACCATGATCTGGTGGGGTTTATCTCAGGAAAGTAAGTGTAGTTGAATTTAAAAAAAAAAAATCCATGTAATGCATCACAGGCATAGATTGAAGAAAAAATGATTATATAAATTGATGCAGAAAATATACTTGACTAAATCAAGCACATTTTCATAATAAATACATTCTATAAACTAGGAACAGAAAGAAACTTTCACAATATGATGGAAACCATATATGAAAAGCCCACATCTAACATCAGTGGAGAAAGACTGAAATATTTCCCCTTAGGATGAGGAACCAAACATAGATGTTTGTTTTCACAACTATATTTAATATACACTAGAAATTCTGGGAAGAGCAATTAGACAAGTAAAATTAATAAGAGTTTCCCAAATTAGAACATAATTGTAAAACTACATTTTCAGATACCAAGGTCTTATTTCTAGTAAGCCCTGAAAACTACAGTAAAAACTGTTAGAACTCATCAAGAAATCCAGCAAAATTGCAGCATACAAAATCAACACATAAAAATTAGTCTCATTTCTACACAACAGCATAAGTAATCTGAAAAAGCAATTAAAAAAATAAATTTACAATAGTTTCAAAAATACTTGGGAATCAATTTAATCAAGAAGGAAAAATGCTTACACATTAAAAATTATAAGATATTACTGAAAGAAAATTAAAAAGA
Source organism: Pan paniscus (assembly GCF_029289425.2). NCBI lineage: Eukaryota > Metazoa > Chordata > Mammalia > Primates > Hominidae > Pan > Pan paniscus. Next base: position 82,603,328 of record NC_073272.2, read on the forward strand.
AAAAACATGAAAGACATCTTGTGTTTATGATTTGAAGGTTTAATACTGTTAAGATATCAACACTACCTAGAATAATCTAGAAAATCAATGTAATCCTCATCAAAATCCCAATGTCATTTTGTGAAGAAATGTAAAAATCCATCCTAAAGTTCATATGCAATCTAAAAGGGCCTCGAGTAACCAAAACAGTCTTATAAAAGAACAAAGTTTAATGACTCACCCTTCCAGATTTCAAAACTTATTTACAAAGGTAGATATAGTACTCCAAACCATGTGTAACTGGCATAAGGACAGACATATAGAAATAATGGAATAGAACTGAATGCCCAGAAAAAGTCCTCACATATATGGTCGAATGACTTTTGACAAAAATGCCCAGTCCATTAAATTGGGAAATAAAATAATAATAAAAAAACAGTGCTAGGGAAACTGGATATGCCAAAATATGAGTGATGGATTTTTAGTTTTTACCACATACAAAAATGAACTCAAAATGAATTGAAAAACTCTAAATTAGCTACTACTCAATATTGGATTCCTAGAAAACTTAAAGGAAAGCATAGAGGAAAATCTGCATTACATTGGTTCTGAGAGTGGTTTCCTTAATATAACACGAAAAGCACAAGCTATAAAAGAAAAAATGAATTTTCTTATAAAAATTTTGTGCATCAAAGATCACAATAAAAGAAGTGAAAATACAATCTACAGAATGGGAAAAATATTTGCAAATCATATATCTGCTAAGGGATTAATATCTAGAATATATTGAGGACAACTCAACCACCACTACCATTCAATTAAAAGAAGACAAAACACCCAACAAATAAAATGGACAAAAGACTTGAATAAATTTTTTTCCAAAGAAAATACACAAATGGCCAATAAACCCATGAAACAAATCTCAACATCATTAGTCATTAAAGACATGCAAATTATAACCACAATTAGATATCACTACAAACCTACTAGGATGGCTATAATTTAAAAGAAAGTGGAAAGTAAGTGTTGATGAGAATGTGGAGAAACTGGAAACCTTGTGCATTGCTGGTGAGAATGTAAAATGATGCATCTGCCATGGAGAACAATTTGGCAGTTCCTCACAAAGTTAATTATAAAATTACCGTATGACTCGGCAATTCCTCATTTCATTATAAACTCAAAAAGCATTGAAATTAAGCTTTCAAATAGACAGTTGAACACCGGTATTCACAGCAGCATTATTCACAATAGACACAATATGGGAAAAAAACTGAAGTGTCTATCAACAGATGAATGTATAAACAAAATATGGTATATGCATGCAATGGAATAATACTCAGCCATAAAGCTGAAGTTTGATACATGCCACAACATGGGTGAACCTTAAAAACATTATGCGATGTGAAATAAGTCATTCACAAAGGGACAAATATTGCATGATTTCACTTACATGAGGTTTCTAAATTAAGCAAATTCATAGAGACAAAAAGAGTCTGCTGGGGCTGGGATCAGGGAGGAATGAGAGTTCTTGCTTAATGGGTACAGAGTTTCTGTTTGGAAATATTTAGTAGTAATGGTTGTGTACTATTGTGGATGTAATTAATGCCACTGAATTGTATACTAAAATATGGTTAAAATGGCCACATTTCTAGCCCAATTTGTCACTCTTTATCCTACGATCTGAAACCCACTATGTCAGTAGCAAGTTAGATATTTATGATATATATTATATCAGCCCTTTAAACCCAAAGATAACATTATTTATGAGGGTGAAAAAAAGTCAGGGATGCTTTTAAAAGTGGCTACTATAAATTTAATATTGAGGATTATACACAGCTCCAAATTTCTTACACTTTTAAGTTTTTTGACAGCGAAATGGACATGATTCTGAACTATATGAAGCTGGTCCTTGCAGGTCTTTCTTGTTTAATTAAAGTCTTTGAATATTTCTATCCATCTCTCTTATGATTCACAGGTAGCCAAACCAAATGATTCACCAAGAAATTTTGGGCCAACTAAGAATATATGGTGTCTTAGAGAGTAGTAGTTAACTAGATGGGGAATAAAGGCAAATTTTAAAGTGGAGTTACAGATATTTCCGCAAACTTATCTAGCTTCTACTCCAGAGCATGAAAAATCAGTTTTAAGTAATAGAGGATAAGAGGCTTTGGCCTCAAGTATTTCAAGAGATCCACCACTTGCTAGCTGTGCAGTATGTGCAAGTGATTTCATCACTCAGAGCTTCAGTTTCCTTATCTGAAATATTGTAATAGTAAATATTTCCCCAAAGCATTAAAGTGCCTGTTGACTGAGATAATGTAAAGCAACTAGCCCAATAAATAGTGAATAATAGTATCTAATACAGCAGCAGAATCACCTTGCTCTTTCTGAGATGGTTTCTTGTCTATTCCTGGGTCTATTCCAAGCTAGTAGATATTCACTCTTACCAATCATAAAAATGAAAGATCAGATATGTATTCAGCTTAACTGCTCAGTTAATCCTAGCATCTAGGGATGAATAATCTCAGATTTTCTGCTGTCTAGTCTGCAAGTGACTATAGTTCTGTTGGAAGTGTGAGAGATGGTTAGAACAAAAGTTAATAAAAAGAATGTGTTGTTTAAAATTTCTGTTAGAAAAGTGAAATAAGTTTTGAGATTTGTTACACAGCAGGATGACTATAGTCAATAATAATATATTGTATATTACAAAATAACTTAGTAAATTCAAATATCTCACCACAAAACAACAATAGGCAAGTGAAGTGATGGGTATGTTAATTAGCTTGATTTAATCATTTCACATTGTATACATATATCAAAACTTCACATTGTACCATATAAATGTATACATTTATGATTTAGCATTGAAAGTAATATTGATAAAAGTAAATTTTAAAAATAATATAATGTGCTGTATAGTCTAGCACCTAAATTCCAAATTATTTGTGAAACATCATTTAGAAATTGTTTGTGCTTTCCTTTTTTTCTTCATAGTGTTCTATGAAAATATACCTGTTTTTAATAATGTGATGATTTCTTAACTTCTCTATGTACTTTTGCTGATCTTTCTCTCTTATACATAAAAATGTGGGGGGTTTGTGCCTCTATTAACGCTCTTATCATAGTCTTACTCAGAACACACTTTTTAAAGTTTGTGTTTTTCTCCCCACTACAAAGAGCTCCTTAAGAAAGAAGGGGTTCTGTTTGGGACATTTCATGTATTCTGAGTAATACCTAATGCAGTAGCTGGGACATATTAGGCAATTAGCAAATATTTGTTGAACTGCCTCTGTTGTTTGGTTATCAATGCAACTCATTTTTATTACAGATTTTGTGTGTTGTCCATTTGTAAATTCTTCAGTCCTTGGGATCCCTGAAAGGCAGTGTTAGAATAGTTCAACTACCAAACTCTTCACCAACTTAACACCATTTACAATTATCACAGAAACACGTATTACTAGATTACAAGGCTTATTTTCATTAATTCTCTGCATAATCTACTTCATAAATTTGCGCCTCACCTATCCACATAGTCAAGGACCTGGAAAACTCAAATTATTTTCTGCTATGCTTTAAGCCTCCCTGCTTCTGTATACAAGATAAGAGTGTGAAGTCTTCATTATTGTACTGTTTTCACACCCAGGCATAAGTTATGGATATAGCAACAGAGAGTGAAATTTCTTTGTGCTTCTCATTGGCTTCGGTTCGCTGCTTTAAATGGACTGAGTCAAGGCCATGTTTTCATGCCATAGACATGCTATTCAAATACCAGTGTGACCACATTTGAAAAGCCATCCTGTACCACTTCATTGCCGCAGATGTCTTTTACATCTGGCAAGGGCCGTTTCTCTGCATGTCAACAGTAATTCAGTTTAACAGCTGTCTCTTTTGACAAGCTTAGTGTCAGACTCTAAAATGACAGGGTGACAGTTTTTCTTTTCTTTAACAGAACATAGTGCAAATTAACTATTTGAATACAGAAGCATTGAATGTATTTAGAGCAGTTTTTTCTGAGTAAGCTGAATAGGCTTTGGGATTTTATTTGTATGATTACATGGTCTATAAAGCTATTGAAGCTGATGATTCAAGGCATTTTGCAGGGAGCTTCGATCTGTACCTTAAATATGCTCATGTACAACATAACACTTAAATGAGGGTAAAGCAATTATTGTAAAGAAACAGTGGAATTTGAGACATTGGTGAAATAAACACTTGTGTCGCATTGTCTAAACTTGCCAGAATTCTCTGGATTCAAGTCACAGAGAGTTAAGTTCTTGCAGATATCACAGCCAATTGTATCACAGGCTATTTTTTTTTTTTTGGTTGTTCCAGACAGCATGTACACCATCTTTTCTAAATAAAACCAGCTATAAGAGCGGAATCTTGGAAAAATCATGAACATTTGACTATACTGGCCTATGTTTTCCCCTATTTCCATTTTTCTGTTAATCTTTCTTCTAATGTCTGCCTGCCTCCAAGTAATACCCAGGAACTCTACTTGTCTCCTATATGGTTCTCTTGAGTTCAACAAATCTTGACTAAGCAACTACTTTCTGCCACAGAGCTACTCACTGGGGATATTTTGAGGAGCAAAGGCAGATATAAACCCTGTCTTCATAGCGGTTTCAGTCCATTGGCGTATATTAACTTTCTACTACTATTGTAACAAATTATCACAAACTTAGCAGTTTAAAGCAGCACAAGTTTATTATGTCACAGTTATGTAGGTCAGAGAAGTCCAGGTACAACATGGCTCAACTATTTTCTCTGCTTAGAGTCTCACAATACCCAAATCAAGATATTGGCAAGTCTGCTGTCTTCTAAAGGCAGTAAGGAAGAATATGTTTACTTGTTCATTCAGGTTATTGGCAGAATTGAATTCACTGTGGTTGTAAGACTGAGTTCCTCATTGTTTCATTAGGTACTTTTTCAGTAGTTCATTTTAGTGTGTAGAATTGCAGTTGATTTTTATGTGTTGATTTTGTATCCTGCAAATGCACTGAATTCATTCATTAGTTTTAACAGTTTTTTTTTGTTGGAGTCTTTAGGGCTTTCTATATATGATCATGTCATCTGCAAACAAAATTTTATTTATTTCTTTTGAATGTGGATGCTTTGTATTTTCTTTTCTTGCCTTAATGCTCTGACTAGGAATTTTTGTACTATGTTAAATACAAGTGGCCAGAGTAAGCATCCGTGTCTTCTCTTTGTTTTAGAGAAAAAGCTTTCAAATTTTTACCTTAGAGTATGATGTTAGCTGTGGCCTTGTGATGCGTGGCCTTTATTCTGTTGAGTGAAATTTCTTCTATACCTAATTTGCTGAGAGGTTTTATCATGTAAGGACATTGAGTTTGTCAGCTGCTTCTCTGCATCTATTGAAACTATCATGGTTTTTGTCTTTCATTCTTTAATGCAGTGTACCACATTCATTGATTTGTGTTTGTTAAAAATTCCTAGCATCACAGAATAAATACTACTTTATCATAATGTATGAGTCAATTAACATACTGCAAAATTTGGGTTGCTACTATGTAGTTGAGTATTTTTACATTTGTGTTCATCAGGGATATTAGCCTGTAATTTACTTTTTTATAGTGCCATTGGTTAACTTTGGTATCAGGGTAATGCCAAATTGGTAAAATTTGTTTGAAAATATTCTCTCTGCTTCAAATATTTGTAACAGTTTTAGAATAATTGGTTTTTATTCTTCTTTAAATGCTTAGTATAATTCACAAATAAAGGCATCAGGTCGTAGACTTTTCTTTAATGAATCAGTTTCTTATCAATGATTCCATTGGTCATTTATTATTGTTCTATTTAGGTTTTCAATCTGAAATATAACTAATTCAGTTTTGAAATGTTGTATGTGTCTAGAAATTTATCAATTTTTTTAGGTTATCCAATATGTTAGAATATAGTTGTTAGAATACCTGTATTCTTGGATATTTTATTTTTTGTTGCAATTATGAATGTGCTTATGTTCCTGATTTGGCTCTCAGCTTGGGTGCTCTTAGTGTATAGGAATGTGTCTGATTTTGTACATTGATTTTGTATCCCTTTGCTGCAGTTGCTTATCAGCTCAAGGAGCTTTTAGGTGGAGACTGTGAGGTTTTGGGGGTTTTCTAGATATAGAATCGTGTCATCCAAAAACAGCGATAGTTTGACTTCTTCACTTTTCGTTTGGATGCATTTTATTTCTCTCTCTTGTATGATTGCTCTGGCCAGGACTTCCAATATTGTGTTAAGTATGAGTGATGAGAGAGGGGATCCTTGTCTTCTTCCTGGTTTTAAAGGGAATGCTTCCAGCTTTTGCCTATTCAGTATGATGTTGGCTGTGGATTTGTCATAGATGGTTTTTATTATTTTGAATTATGTTTCTTCAATGTCTAGTTTATTGAGGGTTTTTAACATGATGGGATGATGAATTTTATCAAAAGCATTTTCTGCATCTATTGAGATAATCATGTGGCTTTTTATTTAGTTCCATTTATGTGATGAATCACATTTATTGATTTGCATATGTTGAACCACCCTTGCATCCCAAGGATCAAGCCTACTTGATCATGGTGAATTAGCTTTTTGATGTACTGCTGGATACAGTTTGCTGGTATTTTGTTGAAGACTTTTGCATCTCAGTTCATTAAGGATATTGGCCTACTTTTTTTTGGACTCCTCCAGGTTTTGGTATAAGGATGATGCTGGCCTCATAGATCCCTACCTTTTCAATGAAGTTACAAAACACTGCTCAGAGTAATCAGAGATGACACAAACAAATGAAGTAACATTCCATGCTCTTGGGTAAAAAGAATCAATATCCTTAAAATGGCCATAAGGTGAAAAGAAATTTACAGATTCAATGCTATTTCTATCAAACTACCAATGACAGAAATAGAAAAAAACTATCTTAAAGTTCATATGGAACCAAAAAAGAGCCAGTATAGCCAAGGCAATCCTAAGCAAGAATAACAAAGCTGAAGGAATCACATTGCCCATTTTCAAACTGCACAAAGGTACAGGCCAGGATCTGGAGCATAGACAGGTACAGAGTAACAGTGGCACTTGGGTCTGGGGCATGCTTTGTTGGGGGTGGTGGCAGCTCAGCCTCAGGGTAGCACCACAGTGGTGTTTTCCTGAGGAAGTGCACAGCAACAAATCACTCTTCAGGGGGTCCATGATGGTGATGGCTGTTGGTTACTTCAGTGATTAAAGTGGTCAGTGTCCTCTGCAGATCGGGCCACTGGGACCAAGGTGGCACCTGCTTTGTCACTAATATTGATAGTCTCTGCCCTTTTCCTTTGTTCCCATGATCTTCACACATCTCAGGTATGCTGATCTCCCCAGAAACTTTTTCTATGTGGTTATTTTTTTTCTCCACTGTTTTACTGGAGGTTTTTAATTGGACTCTTGGGCCCTCTCGAGGCTATTTTCATTCACTCATAGTTGTCTAATTATTGGTTTTAATAGAAGAATAAAGCTGGTATCTCCCACTTTACCATCTTGATGACATCATTTCCCAAATATTTAGGTCCTTATATTTCAAATATCAAAAAATCTTTTAAGAGTCATCCCTGGAAATGTCCTCATGTTTAAAACCTATGGTTTAGGGCCTAAAATTTAGGCTCAATATTATGCAAGACTTGCCATCTGGGAGAACCTTGGAAGCCTCAAATGGCCTAAATTCAAGTTTCAAGTTTTCCTCTCTGTTTTACTCCCACAGAAGGGTTCCCTATTCAAACACCTTTCATTGTTATGGAGAAGACACTGTTTCTGCTTACCCTGAATAGCAGGCCTTGAAGACCATGAAATTATTCACAGAAGTCTGTCATATTCTTCTGTGAAAACCTAGTCATGTGTGTTGGTAGACAGTGGACCTGTATTTTTGTAAAGGAAAATTGAGAAGACTAGCCTTCCTAAAAAATGACTTATTAATAGTGGAATCACATCGATACAGCAGACAGTGGGATAAATTTGGGAGCCAAAGAGCTGTGACTGGTGCTACTCATTATACAATATAAGAAAATGCATGCCAATGCGTACAATAGGCTTTTGTGGCCAAGTAAATGGTTCTTCCAAACCCAAAGTGAAAAAAAAATTATAATCAGGAGACAAGAAATCTAAATTTTAAAGACATTTAAGTTTTGTACCTAGTTCTGTAAGTAACTAGTCACATGACTTAGGTAATTTATCTTCCCTGTGTCTCTGTATTTCTACTTGTAAAAAAGTCTGTGAAAGGGTTAGACTCAATTGTTTCCATACCTTCATTTATTTCTGAAATTTTATATAGCTAAAAAAGATTTATAGGGATAAATTTTACCCTGAACTTATACACAATATAAAATGTTGTGGGACATGTTGGAAAGTAGAGAGCTACTACAAATTGACCTTTCGTGGTGCAAGAGGGAGACCTTTCAGATCCTGAAAATCTTTTCAGATTTTGGGGAGTAATGCAAACTAAAAAAGTAATTTTTCTGACTCCCTTTCTTCATTCCAATGTTCCAAATCATATCAATTTTTTATCAATACATAATAACTGTACATATTTATGGGATACATGTAATATTTTGACACATGCATATAATGTGTAATGATGAAATCATTATAATTGGCATATCCATCACCTCAAATATTCATCATTTTTTAATGTTAAGAGCATTCCAAATTTTCTATTACGGCTATTTTGAAATATACAAAAAATTATTGATAACTATAGTCACCTCACTGTGTTACCAAATATTAGAACTTATTCCTATTATTTAACTGTATCTGTTTCCATTAATCAAACTTGCTTAACTCTCCTATATCCCCTACTCTTTCTAGATAACTACCATTCTACTCTCCTCCTCCATGAGAACAAGATTTTTACCTCCCACGTGTGATTTTTTTTCTACACTTGGCCTATTTCATTTAACATAATGGCCACTAGTGTATATATATATATGTTTACAACATTTTATTCATTTATCCATGATTGGGCACAGATTAATCCCATAACTTGATTACCATGAATAGTGCTACAGTAAACATGGGAGAACATATATGTCTTTGATTTACTAAATTCCTTTATTTAGGGTGTATACCCAGCAGTGAGATTGTTGAATCATATGGCAGTTCTATTTTTAGTTCTATAAAAAAAAAAAAAGGAGGGGTAGGGGAGAGGTCAAGACGGCCTAATAGGAACAGCTCCGGTCTGCAGTTCCCAGTGAGATCAACGCAGAAGGCGGGTGATTTCTTCATTTCCAGCTGAGGTACCCAGTTTATCTCATTGGGACGGGTTAGGCAGTGGGTCCAACCCATGGAGGACGAGCAGAAGCAGGGTGGGGAGTTGCTTCACCCGGGAAGTGCAAGGAGCTGGGGACCTCCCTCCCAGAACCAAGGGAATCCGTGAGGGACTGTACTACCTGGCAAGGTTACTACACTTTTCCCATGGTTTTTGCAATCTGCAGATCAGGAGATTCCCTCGTTTGCCTACACGACCAGGGCCCTGGTTTCAAGCACAAAATTAAGCAGCTGTTTGGGCAAACACTGAGCTAGCTGAGTATTTTTTCATAACCCAGTGGTGCCTGGAACCCCAGCAAGACAGAACAATTCACTCCCCTGGAAAGAAGGCTGAAGCCAGAGAGCCAAGTGGTATCGCTCAGCAGGTCCCACTCCCACAGAGCCCAGCAATCTAAGAACCACTGGCCTGAAATTCTCACTGCCAGCACAGCAGTCAGAAGTCAACCTCAGATGATCAAGCTTGGTAGGGGGAGGGGCTTCCAACATAACAGAGACTTTACTGGGCCGTTATTCTCTGACAGTACTAAGGAGGCTGGGAAGTCTGGGCTGGGTGCAGCAAAGTGGCTTTGGCCAGACTGCTTCTCTAGATTCCTCCTCACTGGGCAGGACATCTGTAAAGGAAAGGTAACAGCCCCAGTCAGGGGATTACAGACAAAACCCCCATCTCCCTGGGGCAAAGCACCTGGGGGAAGGAGTGGCTGTGGGTGCAGCTTCAGTGGATTTAATCATTCCTGCCTGCTGGCTTTGAAGAGAGTAGCTGATCCTGACAAGAGAGATTCTCCCAGCACAGTGCACCAGCTCCGCTAAAGGACATACTGCCTCCTCAAGTTGTTCTCTGACCCCTGAGCCTCCTGACTGGGAGAAACCTCCCAACAGGGGTTGACATCGCATACAGGAGAGCTCCGGCTGGCATCAGGCTGGTGCCCTTCTGGGACAAAGCTTTCAGAGGAAGGAGCAGGCAGCAATCTTTGCTGTTCTGCAGCCTGCCCAGGCCAACAGGGTCTGGACTGGAACTCCAGCAAATTGCAGCAGACCTACAGAAGAGGGGCCTGACTGTTTGAAGAAAAACTAACAAACAGAAAGCAACAACATCAACATCAACATCAACATAAAGGACTCCCACACAAAAACTCCATCCAAAGGTCATCAGCCTCAAATATCAAAGGTAAATAAATCCACGAAGATGAGGAAAAACCAGCGCAAAAACACTGAAAATTTCAAAATTTCAAAATTGGAGGCTCTTCTTCTCCAAAGGATTGCAACTCCTCTCCAGCAAGGGCACAAAACTGGATGGAGGATGAGATTGATGAATTGACAGAAGTAGGCTTCAGAAAGTGAGTCATAACAAACTCTTCTGAGCTAAATTAGCATGTTCTAACCCAATGCAAGGAAGCTAAGAACATTGATAAAAGTTACAGGAAATGCTAAATAGGATAGCCATTTTAGAGAGAAACATAAATGACCTGATGGAGCTGAAAAACACAGCACGAGAACTTTGTGAAGCATACACAAGTATTAATAGCCAAATTGATCAAGTGTAAGAAAGGATATCAGAGATTGAAGATTAACTTACTGAAATAAAGTGTGAAGACAAGATTAGAGAAAAAAGAACGAAAAGGAATGAACAAAGCCTCCAAGAAATATGGGTCAATGTGAAAAGACCAAACCTCCCATTGACTGGTGTATCTGAAAGTGACAAGGAGAATGGAACCAAGTTGGAAAACACACCACAGGATATTATCCAGGAGAACTTCCCCAACCTAGCAAGAAAGGCCAACATTCAACTCAATACAGAGAACACCACTAAGATACTCCTCGAGAAGACCAACCCCAAGACACATAACTGTCAGATTCTCCAAGGTTGAAATGAAGGAAAAAATATTAAGGGCAGCCAGAGAGAAAGGTCAGTTTACCTAGAGAGGAAAGCCCATCAGCCTAATAATAGATCTCTCTACAGAAACCCTACAAACCAGAAGAGACTGAGGGCCAATATTCAACATTCTTAAAGAAAAGAATTTTCAACCCAGAATTTCATATCCAGCCAAACTAAGCTTCATAAGCAAAGGAGAAATTAAATCCTTTCCAGACAAGAAAATGCTGAATGATTTTGTCACCACAAGGCCTACCTTACAAGAGCTCCAGAAGGAGGAATTAAATAAGGAAAGGAAAAACTGGTACTAGCCACTGCAAAAACACACTAAAATATAATGACCAATGACATTATAAAGAAATTGCATCAACTAATGTGCAAAATAACCAGCTAGCATCATGATGCCAGATTTGAATTCACACATAACGATATCAACCTTAAATGTAAATGGGCTACATGCCACAATTAAAAGACTCAGACTGGCAAATTGGATAAAGAGTCAAGACCCATCGGTGTACTGTATTCAGAAGACCCATCTTATGTGCAAAGACACACCTAGACTCAAAATAAAGGGATGGAGGAATATTTACCAAGCAAATGGAAAGCAAAAAAAAGTAGGGGTTGCAATCCTAGTCTCTGATAAAACAAAGATTAAAAAAGTCAAAGAAGGGCATCACATAATGGTAAAGGGGTCAATGCAGCAAGAAGAGCTAACTATCCTAAATATATATGCGACCAATACAGAAGCACGCAGTTTCATAAAACAAGTTCTTAGAGAGCTACAAAGAGACTTAGACTCCCACACAATAGTAGTAGGAGACTTTAACACCCCACTGTCAATATTAGACAGATCAATGAGACAGAAAATTAACAAGGATATCCAGGACTTGAACTCAGCTCATTATCAAGCAGAAGCAAGAGCAAACAAATTCAAAAGCTAGCAGAAGAAAAGAAATAACTAAGATTGGAACAAAACTAAAGGAGATAGAGACACACAAAATAACCCTTCAAAAAATCAATGAATCCAGTAGCTGGTATTTTGAAAAGATTAAAAAAATAGCTGGAACGCTACCTAGACTAATAAAGAAGGAAAGAGAGAAGAATCAAATAGGCACAATAAAAAATGATGAAGGGAATATCACCACTGATTCCACAGAAACACAAACTACAATCATAGACTATTATAAACACTTCTATGCAAATAAACTAGAAAATCTAGAAAAAATGTACTAAACCAGGAAGAAGTTGAATCCCTGAATAGACCAATAACAAGTTCTAAAATTGAGGCAGTAATTAATAGCCTGCTAAAACAAAAAAAGCCCAGGACCAGATGGATTCACAGCCGAATTCTACCAAAGGTACAAAGAGGAGCTGGTACCATTTTTTCTGAAACTATTCCAAACAGTAGAAAAAGAAGGACTCTTCCCTAACTCATTTTATGAGGCCAGCATCATCCTGATACCAAAACCTGGTAGAGACACACAGAAAATTTCAGGTCAATATCCCTGATGAATATCGATGTGGAAATCCTCAATAAATTACTGGCAAACCAAATCCAGCAGCACATCAAAAAGCTTATCCACCAAGATCAAGTCGACTTTATCGCTGAGGTGCAAGGCTGGCTTAACATACACAAATCAATAAATGTAATCCATCACATAAACCGATCCAACGACAAAAACCACATGATTATCTCGATAGATACAGAAAAGGCCTTTGATAAATAGCCAGACTTGGAACCAATCCAAATGCCTATCAATGATAGACTGGATAAAGAAAATGTGGCACATATACACCATGGAATACTATGCAGCCATAAAAAAGAATGAATTTATGTCTTTTGTAGAGACATGGATGAAGCTGGAAGCCATCATCGTCAGCAAACTAACAAAGGAACAAAAAACCCAACACCCCATGTTCTCACTCATAAGTAGAAGTTGAACAATGAGAAGACATGGACACAGGGAGGGAAGCATCACACACTGGGACCTGTCAGGGGGTGGGGGACGAGGGGAGGGAGAGCATTAGCACAAATACCTAATGCATGCAGGGCTTAAAATCTAGATGACTGGTTGGTTGGTGCAGCAAACCACCATGGCGCATGTATACCTACGTAACAAACATGCGTATTCTGCACATGTATCCCAGAACTTAAGGTACAATTTTTAAAAAAGGAAAAAAAAAAAACTCCGTACTATTTTTTTATAATGGTGGTACTAATTTATATCCCACCAATACTTATGAGAATTCCTCTTTTGCTGCATCCTCATCAGCATCTATTATATTTTGCCTTTTGATAGTAGCCACTTTAATATGGGTGAGATGTCTCACTGAAGTTTTGATTTACATTACATTTATGATTAATGATGTTGAGCATTTTTCATATACCACTTTGCCATTTGTATGTCTTGTTTTGAGAAATGTCCATTCATTTTATTTTCCCATTTTTGAATTGGATTATTTGCATTTTTACTATCTAGTTTGAGTTGTCTATATTTTCTGGATATTAATCTCTTATCTGATGGAGGGTTTACAAATATGTTTCTCTCATTTTTTACGTTGTCTCTTTGCTCTGTTGATTGTTTCTTTGATGTGCAGAGGCTTTTTCCCCTACTCTAATCCCATTTGCCTATTTTTACTTTGTTTGCCTGTGCATTTGAAGTCTTAAGCAAAAACTCTTTGCCCAGATCAATGTCCTATAGCATTTGCTTAATATTTTTTCTAATAGTTTCATAATTTTGTATTTTCCATCTGTCTTTAACTCTACTTTCATTTTATTTTTATATATGGTGAAAGATAGGGGTTAATTTTATTTTTCTGTATATGGATATTCATTTTTTTCATCACCATTTATAAATAGACTGCCCTTTCCCCAATGCATATTCTTGGGCCCTTTGACAAAAATGAGTTGGTGGTAAATAAATTCATTTAGATCTGGGTTCTCTACTCTGCTTCATTGATCTATGTGTCTTTTTTTTATACTGATACCTTTTTTTATTATTAGAACTTTGTAGTATATTTTAAAGTCAGGTAGTTTGATGATTCCAGCCTTGTTCTTTTTGCTCAGGATTGCTTTGACTATAAAAGGTTTCCTTCTGTGTTTCCTATAAATATTAAGATTTTTTAACTTCTATTTTAAGTTTAGGAGTACATGTGTAAGATGTGCAGGTTTGTTTCACTACTTTGCTATTATGAATAGTACTGCCATGAACATAAACGTGCTTGTATCCTTATGATAGAATGGTTTATAATAATATTTCTGCTGATAATGTTAATGCTATTTTGATAGCTATATTATTGAATCTGTATATCAATTTGTGTATTATGAATATTTTTATCAATATTAATTATTCCAATTCGTGAATACAGATTATCTTTCCATTTTTTGTGTTCTCCTCAATTTTGTTCATCAGGGTTTTTTTTGTACAGATCTTTTACTTTGCTTAAATTTATGCCTAGGTATATATTTTTATAGCTACTGAAAATGAGAATTCTTTCTTAATTTGTTTTTCAGATTGTTAACTGTTAGCATATAAAAATGTTACTGAGTTCAATAAGTTGATTTTGTATCCCGCAACTTTACTGATTTCATTATCAGTTCTATCAGTTTTTGGTGGCATCATTAAGTTTGTCTAAATATAAGATTATATCATCTATGAAGGTAGACAATTTGACTGCTTTCTTTCCAATTTGAATGGCCTACATTTCTTTCTCTTATATAATTGCTCTGGCTAAGACTTACAGTATTAATGTTGAATAAAAGGAATGAAAGTGAACATCCTTGCCTTATTACAGATCTCAGACAAAAAGCTTTCAATATTTCCTTGTTCAGTATAAAGTTAGCTGTGTGTTTGTCATATATGGTAGCTATTGTTTTGAAGTGTTTTACTTATACATCTAATTTGCTGATTTTTTTTTTTACCATGAAGAAGGTTGAATATTATCAAATACTTCCTCTGTATCTATGGAGATAATCATATAGTTTTGTCATTACTTGATCGATATGATGGATCACATGTATCAATTTGTGTATATTGGACCATCCTTGCATCCCTGGAATAAATCTTCCTTGATCAAAATGTATTATCTTTTTGATATTTTATTGTATTAAGTGTGCTTGTAATTTGTTAAGGATTCTTGCATCTATGTTAATCAAGAATATTAGCCAGTAGTGTTCTCTTTTTTCAATTTTAGTAACATTTTTATCTTATCGAAAATATTTTTTAACTTTTATTTTAGGTTCAAGGGTATATGTGAATGTTTGTTATATAGGTAAATTGCATGTCATATGGGTTTTTGTACAGATTAGTCACCCAGGTAATAACCATAGTACCCAATAGGTAGTTTCTCAATGTTCAACCTCCTCTCACCCTCCTTTCTCAAGCAGCTACTGATGTCCTTTGTTCCCTTCTTTGTGGCCATGTGTATTCGATGTTTAGCTCCTCCAGCCTTGAAAGGTACTTATCAGGCCCTAGCCAGAGATAACCATGCTGGAATTTTCTCCACTGATAAGCATGCACATTCCTTCAAAAATTCACCCTAAAGTTGCCTTTTGTTCATTATAATAGTAACAAACAGATGTCTGGGTGGAGGTTTTATATGCTAATAAGACATGCAATGTGTGTACTAGCACATACAACCACAAAGCATACGTGCCCAAAGAGACTTCCTAAAACATTGTTGCAAGTAACACCCCCTTGGCCATTTATAAAAAAATTATGTAAGATTCTCATAAAGAGAATATTCCAGCACTAGCTGTTGCTGGCTCATTCTTTTGAGCAGCCCGCTCTGTCTCATCTTTCAGAGTGTGTACTCTCTCTTTAAATGAACACTACTACGACTACTATTACTACTACCACTACTACTACTACTAATATTCCAACTGGACCTGCCTGGGGCTGTTTTCCACTCCTCTCTAGGAAGGTACTTATCTACCTTCAATAAACTCTGCTACCTAACCATTGCTATGCATCTATTGTCTGAATTCTATCTTTCAAGTTAGGCAAGAACCAAGGATTACCACACTTCCTGGTCACATACTGTGGTGCTGTGGCTCAGACGGCCTTTCCTGTGAACTTTTCTCCGAGGTAAGTGCCGAGGGTGGTTGAGTCCCCAAGTTGACTGCCTCTGATTTTTCTGCATTGCCTAATGCTGTTCTTGCCAGTTTAAGGTGTGAAGTTTTTTCTCTCCCTCCCTTGCTCACATATAAGCCTCACAGATCAGACTGCTTACCCCTGCCAGCCTGTCCTTTTGTTCTTGGCAGGGCTTTCTCACATTTCTTTCTTCACTTTTACCTTTGACCGACCAGGCTGATTTGGAGGTCCTTTCTGCTGTGTATGTCAGAATTCCTCTCCATCTGTCCAGGGCAAATAGAGTTTTTATCCACACAGAGAAAAACTTAATTTCTGGGTAAAATGTCTTTTTGGCCAGACTCCCTTTGTGAAACCTAAGAAACCTAATGGGTGTGACCACTCACACCTTCCCCCAAAAATAAAGACAGAAATCAATTCAGTTAGACACCAACATTCTTGTCATCATAAAATTAGGCTTATTTGTTCTAAGGATTCCAAAAGCTTTCCCTTTTCCAAAGCCCCAAGGGCTGCAGATGCTTAAGCAATAAACACTCCCTCAAGAAGACAGCTGCTTCATGAACACCCACTTCAGGACAGAGCGGTCCAGGGGAGCACCAAGGGATGCCTGGGTGTGGGTCATTGCGCCAAAGAGGACAGGGATGCCTGATATCCCTGGCTTGACTGCAGGATGGCCTCCTAAATGATGCAGGTTCCCTGGAAAAGGTAAAATAAAAAAAACAACTTCTCATTCAGGTACCTTTCTGATTCATTTTCCTCTTTCTTTTGGAACATGTGAAGGACAAATATAAATTATAATTGAGCCACCCAGACCCATCTAGGTCCAGGTCCGCTCTTCTATACAGGACCTTTGCCAAATTAAAGAAAACCTAGGAGAGCTCTCAGCTGTCACTGAGAGGCTCACCAATGGATTCCAACAATTAACTCTTATATTTTATTAACTTGTTCATCCTCATGAAACAAGCCCTCTCACAAGAAAAAAAAAACATATATAAGGCAGCATTCTGCTGCAAGGATAACCTACACTTGGCAGATGCTACCTACCTCATGGTAACTACAGGTGTTCCCATGCAGGACCCCGGTTGGGACTACACTACCCAGAGGGGGATACAGGCCAGAAACAATATGCTCCTATGCCTAGCAGAGGTAATAAAAAGGAGTAACATCAAATAAGGAAATTATTATAAGTTAGCCACCATAGACCAAGGGCCAAATAACAAACCTATAGCCTTTCTCAAAAGGCTGCAAGAAACGCTTATCAAACATACCAACCTAGACCCAGGAATCCCCAAAGGAGAACTAGTCCTAAAGCATTACTTTCTTACCCAAGCTGCCTCAGATATTAAGAAAATGATTACAAAAGTCAGGCTTAGGACCCAAAGTCCATATGTCACAAATCGTCAAATTGACCTCCTCAGTCTTTTATAAACGAAATCAGGATGAGGAGAACAGGGCCAAACAGAAGGAGAAATGGAAAGACGGGAGACAGGCTCAATTACTGGCTGCTTTACAAATCAACCAGGCCCCTCTAGGTTACCTTAAAAATCCCATAAGATTTTTAAGAACTGCCATAAGAGCAGAAAGCCAGGCCACTGAAACATAAACTGTCCTAATGTGCCAAATAGTAAAAAGACCCAAATGGCCTTTCCTCTCTGCCACAAGCTTGGCCACTGGAAAAGGGACTGTCTCAAGAGACAAAAGGCCCCAGGCCAAACCCCAATCCAGTAATGGATTTGAACTGAAGTGGTCCTCTTCTCCAGCAGTCTCTGAGATCTGACATCATCATAAAAAAAAATGAAACCAAGGCAAGTCTAATGGTGTCAGGTAAGATTATACATTTTATTTTGGATTCAAGAGCTGATTACCCTATGCTAACCTCCTTCTCTGGGCAACTTTTGTCCAAAATCCTGTTGGGTAGTGAGGACAAGTGGCAGTCCCCCAAAAAAACTCACACTCCATCCCCCACCCTCATTTTGCGATAGAGTCTCATTCTGTCGCCGAGGCTGGAGTTCAGTGGCACGAGCTCAGCTCACTGCACCCTCTTCCTCCCGGGTTCAAGCGATTCTCCTGCCTCAGCCTACTGAGTAACTGGGATTACAGGCACCCACCCCCATGCCTGGCTAATTTTTGTATTTTTAGCAGAGACAGTGTTTCACCATGTTGGCCAGGCTGGTCTTGATCTCCTGCCCTCAGGTGATCCACCCACCTGGGCTTGCCAAAGTGTTGGGATTACAGGTGTGAGCCACTGGTACAGCCCACAACCCCTTTTTATTACTTAAGGGACCAATTGCTATTTGCCCACCAGTCCCTGGTAATGCCTAAATGTCCCAATCTTCTTTTGTGTAAAAATATACTCTCCCAAATGGATGCCTGGATAATATTTACCAAACATCTGAATTCATTTTTCCCTCCAATAGCCCTATTTCTCCTGGGGAAGCCACACAAACCAATCTTTACCCAATAGCTTCAACCTGGAAAGCCCAAATTTAGGGTTTGAAAAATAGTCCATACTTATTCAAACAGGCCCTAGCAAAAACTCTAACTGAGCTACCTCTTGATGGGGGAGAACTTCTACAATATATAAATTACTTACTCTTCTGCCCCACCCCCACAGAGCTCACACAAAGACATGCAGTACAAACCTTAAACTTTCTACAAAGAGGATACAAAGTATCCAAAACCGAAAGTGTAAGTTGAGGAAAGGAAATATAAAGAAAATTGTGAATATAAAGTTGTATTTTGGGTAAAGCAGGTCATAAAGAAAATACAATTTTGTATAAAAAAGATCTTGTATGGTTAAATTCTGGTTCTAAAATAAAATGACTGGCTGTTTAAAAAAGAGTGATATTTAGGAGAAGTAAAAATATTCAACCTTGTCATAGATTGTCTGTGTAAGTTGTGATAAGATTTGTGAAGATAAATTTATGGAAGGAATTTTGTATGTAATTAAACTGATTATAATTGGAAGAAAATTATTTATGACAGTTTTTCTAACATTGGTTCCCTCTGTTAAAAAGGTTTTATTAAAGTATTAATCTGGTTTTAATGAAATTATAAGAAGTTTTACTTTAAATTTTGTAACTTGGTTCTTTTAAAAACTTCTCAGAATTTTCTCTCAGAAGTTCACCTTTTGCTGTGCCTCACTGTTTTCAGCTTTTTCTCTCCTGAAGAAAGTCTGAGATAATAACTCTTTGCAGCTTTTCATCAACTCCTGTAATTTTTTCCTCCAGTGCTAACTATTATTATGGCCTAATGCTAAAGTGTTTTATCTTAAAAGTAAAAAAATATAATTAAAACAACGTTTTCCTCTAACATAACTTTTGTACTCTTAGCTTTTCTTAATATGTCTAAATTCTCAATATAATTAGAACAGTTCTTATGTTTTTCCTAAGAGTCATGTATTTCCCTGATATATTCATAACCCTAAACATACCCTTCCTGTTTCTGATTAAATTCAAGCATTTTTTCGTCAAGTTTGACCTCCAACTTATTTATATGGACTTCCCATAAAGAGAAGTAGTCACTCTGAGGAAGGTTTTTCTTTGCTTTTTTGGTAACTAGCTTAAGAAATAAAATTTTATCAGTCCTATGCTGTCTTTATTAGGTTTTTAGCTTCAGGAGAAAATATTAATACCCCTTAGTTCATGTAACTTTAGAAATATTTAATTAAAACCTTTTTAAAATTATCTATAAAATAAAAATATCTTCGCCTGTAATCCCAGCACTTTGGGAAGTCGAGGCGGGCAGATCACCTGAGGTCAGGAGTTTGAGACCAGCCTTGCCAACAAGGTTAAACCCCATCTCTACTAAAACTACAGAAATTAGCTGGATGCGTTGGTGCATGGCTGTAGTCTCAGCTACTCGGGAGGCGGAGGCAGGAGAATTGCTTGAACCCAAGAGGTGGAGGTTGCAGTGAGCCAAGATTGCTCTATTGCACTCCAGCCTGGGTAACAGAGCGAGACTCTGTCTCAAAATAAATAAATAAATAAATATAAATAAATAAATAAATAAATAAATAAAATGTCTTCATCCTTTTGAGATTTGGTCTAAATTACGCAGATCAAATATTAGGTTTACTGAATGCTTTATGGTCATGAGCTGTTTCTATAACTTTTAATAATTGTTCAGTTTTATTATTTTATTTTATTATTATTATACTTTTTATTTTCTTGCTTTATAGCTGTTAAATTCTGGGTAAGTCCTGGGGACATGTGGAGTTACAGATGCCCCCTGGCTATGCTGGGAAAAGTAAAATTTTATCTGTGGTTACATATCTATCCTTCCCTAACAATTGGAGGGGAAGTTGTTCACCAACTTATTTTTCACCTAACGTGGACCTCCTGCACTAACACCCATCAGTACCTATTCCCCTTACCTTCCAGGATCAAATCTCAGAGAGAGTAACTATAGCTTTTCTCCCCTTATGGCTCTGTTAATTAGTAAAGATTTTTACCTTGTAAAAAAATTTAAGGTTTTCATTTTGAGTAAATAAATGACTTACAGTAACATATGGCATTATAGTATCAAGTGTTTAATCCTTTGATATTTGACAAATATTCCAAAGTCAAATTCTTATTTAAGCCTTTTTAATCTAATTAATTCTTAAATATTAAGTCCTCTAAAGTCCAAAAGAGACATATTTGGCTTATTTGGTATATTAAAATCATACAGACGGCATTGTCAACTATAAAAATATGAAGTGTTTTTGGCTTTCCTTGGGCTGAATTCATATAAATGTGCTATTGGTATGTGTTTTCCAAAACTGTATAACTTTCCTTCAATTCTGATGTGTCTCAATATGTTATCAGTAATAAATATGAATGTACTTCCTTGAGTGTATTTCCTTGCTATACTTATAACCCTGAACACACTCTTTTTCTTGTGATATCTTTTCTGACCTTGGTATCAGGGTGATACTTGGCTTCATATAATGAATTTGGAAGTGTTGAAATAATTTAAAAATAATTGGTAAGAGATCTTTGTTAAATCTTTGGTAGACTTCACCAATGAAGTCATCTACTACTGGACTTATCTTTGTCGATTTTTTTTATTACTGTTTCAATCAATATGCTTCTAGTTGGTCTATGCAGGCCTTCTATTTCTTCTTGATTCAGTCTTGGTAGATTACGTTTCTATGCATTTTTATTTTTTCTCTAGGTTACCCAATAAGTTCACATTTAATTGTTCAAATGATACCTTATGATCATTTTATTTCTGCATAATCAGTTGTAATGTCTTCTTTTTATACTTCTTCTTATTTATTTGAATCTCTCTTTAGCTAAGTGTTAATTTCATTTCTTAAAAGTAACTTCGTTGTTTAATTTTTAATTTTTTTCTGTTTTTTTAAATTTTATTTCTGCTCTAAGATTTATTATTTTCTTTTCTCTCTTAATTTTTTGCTGTTCCATTTTTTTCTAATTTTCCGAGGTATAATTTCATTGTGTATTTGAGATCTTTGTTCTTTTTTAGTGTAAGCATTTATTGCTATAATCATCTTTCTTAGTACTGCTTTCCTGCATCCTTTAAGTCTGGATATGTTGGTTTCAGTTTCATTTGTCTTATTTTCTCAATTCTTTTAAAAATATTTTTATGACCGAATGGTTGTATAAATGTGTGTTGTTTACTTTCCACATATTTGTGAATTTTACCATTTTTATTCCATTATTAATCAAGTTTGATGCAATTTTGATTGAAAGAGATACTTGAAAAGATTTCAATTTTCTTAAAATTGTTAAGACTTATTTTGTGACCTAAAAGTTGATATATCCTGGAGAATGTATCATGTGTGCTTGACAAGAATGAGTATTCTACTGCTGTTGGGTAAAATTCTCTCTGCATATGTTTTAGGTTCATTTTATCTATAGTGTTATTCAAATCTGCTGTTTCCTTATTGATTTTTTTTTCTGAATGATCTATCCATTTGATATGGTGTGTTTATGTCCCCACACAAATCTCATATTGAATTGTAATTCCCACAATCCCTAGGTGTCATAAAAGGAAACTTGCAGGAGGTAATTGAATCATGCGGGTGCTTCCCCATGCTATTCTCCTGACAGTGAGTGAGTTGTCATGAGATCCAATGGTTTTATAATGGGCTTTTCCCTCTTCGCTTGGCATTTCTCCTTCCTACCTCTACGTGAGGAAGGATGTGTTTGCTTCTCCTTCTGCCATGATTGTAGGTTTCCTGTGGCCCCCCAGCCATGTGGAATTGTAAGTAAATTAAGCCTCTTTCTTTTATAAATTACCCAGTCTTGAGAGGTTCTTTGTATCAGCATGAGAACAAACTAATACAGTATATTGGTACCACAGAGAGTGGAGTGCTGCTATAAAGACATCTGGAAATACGGAACTGACTTTGGACTGGGTAACAGGCAGAGGTTGGAACAGTTTGGAGGGTTCAGAAGAAGACAGGAAAATGTGGGAAAATTTGGGACTTCCTAGAAACTTGGAAGGCTAAGAAGACAGAAAGATGTGGTGTTGCTGGAAGTCAGGGACTAATACAACATTATTAAAAGCAGGCATGAATGTTTCCTACTATTATTGCATTTGTGTCTATTCCTTCCTTAAGTTATGTCAACTTCTGTTTTATATAGAGCTTTGATGTTGGTTTTATATATATTTATAATTGTTTTCCTCTTGAATGGACCCTTTTCTCAATACAAAACAACTTTATTTGACTATTTTAGTTTTTAACTTAAAGTCTATGTTTTTCTGGTGTAAGTATAGATACTCTTGCTTGATTTTGGTTACATTTGCATGAAACATATATTTTCTTTTCCTCAGATGTAGTCTATATATGTCTTTAATTCTAAAATTAGTCTCGTAGATACCACAAAGTTGGGTACTTTTTATTTTTATTCATTTAGCAAATTAGACTCTTGATTAGGAAATTTAGTTCACTTATATCTAGACTTAAAATTGATGGGTAAGAACTTTCTACTTCTACTTTTTTATTGTTTTCTCTCTGTTTTATACTAATAACCATATTTTAAGCTATAACAGCTTAACTTTAATCATATACAGCAGGAGTCCCCAAACCCATGGACTGGTACCAGTCCATAGCCTGTTAGGAACCAGGCTATACAGCAGGAGGTGAGCGGCAGTGATTGAACATTGCTACATGAGCTCTGTCTCCCATCAGATTAGCAGCAGCGTTATATTCTCACAGAAGCGCAAATCCTATTGTGAACTGGACACGCAAGGGACCTAGGTTGCATACTCCTTATGGGAATTTAACTAATGCCAGAAGATCTGAGGTGGAACACTTTCATTCTGAAACCATCTACCCAACTCAGTTGGTGAAAAAATCATCTTTCACAAAAACAGTCCTTGGTGCCTAATGGCTGGAGATCGCTGACAGGAACTGTATACTTTATTTTCTTCTTATGGATACATTTTAAATTACTGCTGTCAGATTTTTCGTTTTCATATATTACTTTTATTATCAAACTTCTGAGATTATAATTATTCTTAATATTTTTGTTTTTTAATTTGTTATATTAGTGTTAACATTATTTATGTGCCATCATTGCAGTATTACAACATTCACTATTTGTCTATGTATTCACATTTATCAGTAAGATTTGTACTTTCATATGCTTTCATGTTATTGTTTAATACATTTTTGTATTTGAATAATTCACTGTAGCAGTCTTATACAGTAGGTCGAGAGGTAAAAAATTCCCTCAATTTTCATTTTTCTAGAAATTTTTATTTCCTTTATTCTTAAATATCTGCTTTATCTGGTACAGTATTTGTCTTTGGGAGATTTTTTCTTTCTGCTTATGTATTATATCATTCATTTCTTTCCTGGGCAGCAATTATTCTACTGAGAAATGAGTTGATAGTTCTATCAAGAACTCTTCCATATATGACAAGTCACTTTTCTCTTTCTGTGTCTTACATTCTTTGTTTTTTATTTTGATTTTATTCAATTATAATATGTCTCCATGTGGTCTTCATTAATCCAAATGTCCATTTTCCTCTGTATATTTAGAATGCTTTCTGTCAGCATTTTAAATGTGTAATTTATCTTTGTTTTTTTAATTTCTCAATAAATGGAAAACAATTGTACACATAAGGCACATGTAATATTTTTATACATACATACAATGTATAATGTTTAAATGAAAGTAACTAGGATATTCATTACCTCAAATATTGATTATTTCTTTGTATTAGAAGTATTTCAAATCTTCATTTCTACAATAAATTATTGTTATCTATTGGCATCCTATTATGCTATCAAATATTAGCATTTATTTATTCTATCTAACTGTATGCTTTTACCTGTTACCCCAATTTTTTCTCCCCCATACACCCCTACATTTCCCAGCCTCTAGGGACAATTATTTTACTCTCTACTTTGATGATGTCAACATTTTTAGCTCCCACATATGAGACAGACCGTATCATATTTATCTTTCTGTGCCTGGTTTATTTCACTGAACTTACTGTTTCATCCATGTTGCTGCAAATGACATAATTTCATACTTTTAATGGCTTAGTAATATTTTATTCTGTATATACACTACAGTTTCCTTTTACCCATTCATGTGTTTATGAACACATAGGTTGATTTTTATCTTGGCTGTTGTGGTTAATGATGCAATAAACATGGGAGTGCAGATGTCTCCTTATTAATTGATTTTCTTTCTTTTGGATATATACCCAGTACTGGAATTGCTAGATTATATGGTAGTTCTATTTTTAAACATTTGAGAAAACTTCATACTGTTTTCCATTGTTGCTGTACTAATTTATATTTCTACCAATAGTGTTTAAATGTTCCCCTTTCTACACATTCTCACCAATATCTGTTTCTTTTTATCTTTTTGAAAATACTAATTTTAACTGGGATGAGTTGTTATCTTATTGTGGTGTTGATTGGAATTTCCTGGATAATTAGTGTTGTTGAATATTTTCTTTCATATACCTGATGGCCATTTGTATGTCTTCATTTGACAAATGACTACTCAAATATTTTTTCCATTTTAATTTGATATTTTTTGATATTGAGTGCAAAATATATATTCTCATTATTAATTCATTCTCAGATAGATAGTTGCAAATATTTTCTCCCACTCTGAAGGTCTTATCTTCACTTTGTTGGTTGTTGCCTTTGCCGTGCAGAAGCGTTTTAGCATGATATAATCCCATTTGTCTATGTTTGCTTTGGTGGCCTATACTATTGAAGTCTTACTCGAAAAATCTTTGCACAGACCAATGTCTTGAAGCATTTTTTCTTAATATTTTTCTGTAGTAGTCTCATCTTTTTGGGGTTTATATTTACGTCTTTAATATATTTTAATTTGATTTTTCTGTACAGTGAGAGATAAGGGTCAAGTTTTATCCTTCTGTATATAGATATTTAGTTTTTCCAGCATCATTTATTGAAGAAACTGTCATTACGCCAATATATGTCTTTGGCATCACTGTCAAAAACGAGTTGGCTGCCAATGCATGGATTTTTTTCTGTGTACTCTATTCCCTTCTATTTATCTATGTGATTGTTTTTATGTCAGTAGTGTACTGTTTTTGTTACTATGGCTGTGTAGTATAATTTAAAGACAGTTTATGTGATGCCACAGGCTTTATTTATTTATTTATTTTGCTCAGTATTGCTATGGGCCCATTTAAATTTTAGGGTTTTTTTTTTCTGTTTCTGTGAAAAATGTCATTGTTATTTTTAAAGGGATTTGGCTGAATCTATAGATTTTTGGGGGTGGTATAGATACTTGAGCAATATTAATTCTCCAAATACAGAAGCATGAAATACATTTTACTGTTTCTTATTTAATTTCTTTTATCAGTGTTTTATAATTTTCATTGTAAAAATCTCTTACTATTGTCTTTGAGTTTATTTCTAGGTATTTTTGTAGGTATTATAAATTGGATTGTGTGCTTTTTTAGATTATTCATTGTTGGCATATAGAAATGCTACTGGTATTTTATTCTGCAACTTTACTAAATAAGTTTATCAGTTCTAACAATTTTTGTGGTAGACTATTTAGCTTTTTCTAAGTATAAGATTATGTGTTCTGCAAATAAGAACTAGTTGATTCCTATTCAGTTTGGATGGCCTGCATTTCTTTATTCAGTCTAACTGCTCTGTCCAGGATTTCCAGTACTAGATTAAATAAAAAGTTGAAAATGGGCATTCTTATGTCATTCTAAACCTTAGAAGAAAAGTCTTTATTTTTGCCTCTTCAGTATGATGCTAGCTGTGGGTTTGTCATATATGGTATTTATGGTTGAAAGTTTGTTTATTCCATACCCAATTTGTTGACTTTTCTTTATAATGAAAGAATAAATTTTACTGAAATTTTTGGTGTCTATTAAGTGATCATATGGCTTTTGTACT
The DNA here is from genome assembly GCF_029289425.2 of Pan paniscus. NCBI lineage: Eukaryota > Metazoa > Chordata > Mammalia > Primates > Hominidae > Pan > Pan paniscus. Next base: position 82,629,906 of record NC_073272.2, read on the forward strand.
TAATTCTATTAGTATGTGTATCTCATTTATTGACCTGTGTGCATTGAACCATCCTAGTATTCATTGGATAAATTCCACATGATCATGGTGAGTGATCTTTTTAATGTTTTGTTGAATTTGATTTGCTAGTATGTTCTAGAGCATTTCTGCATCTATGTTTATCAGAAATATTGGATCATATATATTTTTTCTTCCAACTTTTATTTTCAGGGACTACAGGTGCAGATTTTTTTATTGGGGTAAATTGCATGTTACTGGGGTTTGATTTAAAACTATTTTGTCACCCAGGTGTTGAGTATAAAACCTGATAGGTAGTATTTTTATCCTCACCCTCCTCCCATCCTACATCCTCAAGTAAGTCCTGAGGTCTACGATATCTCTTTTGGTGTTTATGTGTATTCAATGTTTAGTTTCCACTTATAAGTGAGAGCATGTGGTACATGGTTTTCTGATTATGTGTTAATTTGCTTGAGATAATGGCTTCCAGCTGCATCCTTGATGATGAAGAAGACATGATTTCATTCCATTTTTAAAAACCATGTAGTGTTTCATGTTGTGTATGTGCCACATGTTTTTATCCAGTCCTCCAATGTTGGGCATCTAGGTTGATTCTATGTCCTTGCTATGGTGCAAAGTGCTATATGTGTATGAGTCTTTGTGATAGAATGACTTAAATTCCTTTACGTATATTTGCCAGTTATAGCATTGCTGTATCAAATAGTAGGTTCTGTGTTAAATTCTTTGAGAGATCTCCAAGCTGATTTTCATGTGGCTGAACTAATTTATATCCCCACCAGTAGTGTGTAAATGTTTCCTTTTTCTCTGGAAAATTACAAACATATTATTTAAAAAAATTTAATAATAGTCTTTCTGACTGGTATGTGATGGTATCTTATTGTGATGCTTATTTGCATTTCTCTGATGATTGGTGATACTGAGTTTTTTTATTTTATGTATTTTTTGGACACATGCATGTCTTCTTTTGAAAAGTGTCTGTTCCTGTCCCTTACACATGTTTAACGGCGTTATTTCTTGTTTGTTGAATTGTATAAGGTCCTCTTATATGTGTGTGTGTATATATATATATATACGTACGTATATATATACACACATATATACGTATATATACATATATACATATATATACGTATATATACATATATACATATATACGTATATATACATATATACATATATATATACGTATATATACATATATACATATATATATACGTATATATACATATATACATATATATATACGTATATATACATATATACGTATATATACGTATATATACACATATATATGCATGCACACACACTCTATTAGTTCTTTCCCCTAGAGAACCCTGACTAATACACCCCCTATTGGCATAAAGCAGTTAAGAGAAGTCATCATGCCTATCTTAATGGCAGTTAGATGTACCTCTTCGGACAGGGAATTGATGGCAACAGCAGGCGGTCCAGAGAAGCCACTGTCATCATGCCAGTTGCACAGGGAGGAACTGTCTGTGGTGGCAGGAGTGGCTCCAGGAACAGCAATAGCGGTGGTGGGTCCCTTGTGTCTCACATCCCTGAAGCAGCTGATTGTACTGCTCCCACCCTCACATGGCCAGGCAGGACCTGCCTTTATGCCTAGAGCCTCCATTACTCTTGCCTGTCACCACTGCAGGGAGGGTACAAGGAGGAGGTGGAGCTGGGCCTGTGGCAGTGCTGTGCTCCATGGAGTTGGCAGGAGCCAGGGACAAGCTGGCGCCCCCAGGGAGCCCACTGCCTTGGGGACCACTGTGATGGGGCCAGACCAAGCCACCTGCCAGCTGGGGAGTAACAGTCAGGCACGGAGGGGCAGGCAGAGAGGGGCCCTAAGAGGACCTGGAGCCTCTGACCCAGGCTGCACCGAGGAGGCATATATATATGTACATATATATGTGTATATATATGTATATATATGAGCTTATTAAGTATTAACTTACATGATCACAAGGTGCCACAAGAGGCTGTCTGCAAGCTGAGGAGCAAGGAAAGCCAGTCCTTATCCCAAGCTGAAGAACTTGGAGTCAGTTGTTCAAGGGCAGGAAGCATCCAGCAGGGGAGAAAGATGTAGGCTGGGAGGCTAGGCCAGTCTGGGTTTTTCTTGTTTTTTCTGCCTGCTTTATATTCACTGCAGCTGATTAGATTGTGCCCACCAGATTAAGGATGGATCTGCCTTTCCCAGTCCACTGACTCAAATGTTAATCTCCTTTGGCAAAACCCTCACAGACACACTCAGGGGATCAATATTTTGTATCCTTCAATCCAATCAAGTTGACACTCACCATTAACCATCCCAAGTCCACCCCTTGTCCAATTGAACCCATACACATCTCCTGAGATTATATATGATCTTCAAATAAAGACAGTAATAAGGTTATAATTATGCCTAACATAATACAACTATTCTTCATATGACCGGAATTGCACCTATCCCCATCCCAAATACTATTACATAAAGTTAACAATGCTTAAATGCTGATATAAAGTCAATAAATCTTATGTCACATGATAAAGGAAAAGGAAATAAAATTAAGGTATTTTGTTAGTGCAACTGTATACGTGCACAAAAGTTTTTAACAAAAGAAGGAGGAAATACTGATGACAGTTACAGTCCTCGTTTCTGCACGTTGTCACGTGGTCATAGCTGGTATTGATGACTACCTTCTCCTACTACTCATTCTGTATTTTCTTTCCCTTCAGGAAGCACCTCAGCAGGTAGTGGTTTCTTTCCTGGTGAAGTGACTCAAATCATCATTCCTGAGGGGTCTGGGACATTTGTAGTCCTACCTGGATTGGACTATTGTAGTTTCCCATTGACCTTAATAACAGGGCATGGTAATACTAAGAGACGACCTACTGGACCTTCTGTATTCCATGCGTACTCCTCCTTATTTCCGTTATGGAGTAGTAGATTGATTTCATATTGATAGTCTGTGTCAGTTACCCAAGCCAACACTGTAACTCCCTTCTTAGCCTGTTGACTTAAAGATAGGAGCCCAAAGTGTAGAGGTGGCAATCTTAACTTCCAATTTAATGGAGTCGTTGTTGTGTCTCCTGGTGGCAGCAGTCCTCCCTCTGGAACTAAGACCTCTAGGCCAATAGAATGTAATGTGGTGGGAACAGGAAGCAAAAATTTTGCTAGTGGATCACTAGGAGTGATGGTGAGTGGCGCCACTTCCACTTCTACCCCTTGACTCCTGGACCCATGAATCCTGGCTATGGGAGAAACAGTACCATATATTGGATGCTGATTCAGAGCATACACGGCCTTCTGGAGATCTTTATCCCAGACATGCAAAGTATTGTCACCGAGTTGGCATTGTAACTGTGACTTCAGAAGGTCATTCCACCGTTATATCAATCCAGCTGCTTCAGGATAATTGGGAACACGGTATGACCAGTGAATTCCATGAGCATGAGCCCATTGATTCACTTCTTTAGCAGTAAAGTGAGTGCCTTGGTCAGAGGCAATGCTGTGTGGAATACCATGACGATGGATAAGGCATTCCATGAGTCCACAGATAGTAGTCTTGGCAGATGCACTGTATGCAGGATAAGCAAACCCATATACAGAGTAAGTGTCTATATCAATAAGGACATACCTCTGCCTTTTTCATGATGGGAGAGGTCCAAAATAATCAACCTGTCACCAGGCTGATCACCATGAGGAATGGTGCCACAGTAAGGACTCAAAGCTGATCTCTGCTGGTGGCAAATTGGGAACCCACCAGTGGACATAGCCAAGTCAGCCTTGGTGAGTGGAAGTCCATGTTTCTGAGCCCATGCATAACCTCCATTCCTGCCACCATGGCCACTTTGCTTATGGGTCCATTGGGCGATGACAGGCATAGCTGGGGAAAGAGTCTGAGTGGTGTCCACAGAATGGGTCATCCTATCCACTCGATTATTAAAATTCTTCTCTGCTGAGGTAACCCGTTGGGGAGCACACACATGGGATGCAAATATCTTCACAGTTTTTGACCGTTCAGAGAGGTCCATCCAAATACCTCTTCTCCAAATTTCTTTGTCACCATTTTTTCAATTATGCTTCTTCCAAGTTCCTGACCATCCAGATAAACCATTGGCTACAGCCCATGAATCAGTATATAATTGTACATCTGGCCATTTCTCCTTCCATGCAAAGTGCACAACCAGGTGCACTGCTCGAAGTTCTGCCCATTGGAAAGATTTCCCTTCACCACTGTCCTTCAGGAATATCCTAGAAAGGGGCTGTAGTACTGCAACTCTCCAATTTTGGGTGGTGCCTGCATATCATGCAGAACCATCTTTGAAGCACACAGTTCATGATAGGTAGCTCAGGTCGCTTGGTGACTTGATGACCAATAGTCATATGTTCAGTTTCCACCAAAGCTCAGTAACAGGCCAAGAGCTGTCTCTAAAAAGGAGGTCAGTTATCTGGAGAAGATGGCACAGCCTTGCTCCAAAATCTTAGAGGCTTATGCTGTGATTCACCTACCTGCCAAAGGATCCAAACAACATCCCTATCTGCCACTGACACCTTAAGCACCAGTGAATCTGCTGGGTCACATGCCCCAAATGTCAGAGCAGCTTGCACAGCAGCCTGGACCCAGTGCAGAGCCTTCTCCTGTTCTGGACACCACTCAAAAATGGCAGCCTTTTGGGTCACTCGATAATTGGACCAGAGTAACACACCCAAATGAGCAATGTGTTGCCTCTGAAATCCAAATAGCCCCACTAGCCCCATTGTGCCTCTTTCTTGGTGGTAGGAGGGGCCAAATGCAGCAACTTATCCTTCACGTTAGAAGGAATATCTCAACAGGCTGCACACCATTGGACCCCTAGAAATTTTACTTAAGTAGGAGGTCCCTGGATTTTAGTCAGATTTATTTCCCATCCTCTGGCACACAAATGTCTCACCAATAAGTCCAGAGTGTTTGCTAATTTTGGCTCACTGGATCCAATCAGCATAATGTCATCAATGTAATGGACCAGTGTGATATCTTGTGGAAGCAAAAAGTGTCCAAGGTCTCTCCAAATAAGATTATGACACAAAGCTGGAGAGTTAATATATCCCTGAGGTAGGACAGTAAAGGTATATTGCTGGCCTTGCCAGCTGAAGGCAAAATGTTTCTGGTGGGACTTATGGACAGAAATGGAGAAAAAGCATTTGCCAAGTCAATGGCTGCATACCAGGTACCAGGAGATGTGTTAATTTGCTCTAGCAATGAAACCACATCTGGTACAGCAGCTGCAATTGGAGTCACTACTTGGTTAAGCTTATGATAATTCACTGCCATTCTCCAATATCCATCTGTCTTCTGCACAGGCCAAGTGGGAGAGTTGAATTGGGATGTGATGGGAATCAATACCTCTATGTCTTTCAAATCCTTGATGGTGGCACTAACCTCAGCATTCCCACCAGGAATGTGGTATTGTCTTTGATGTATTATTTTCCTAGGTAGAGGCAGCTCTAATGGCTTCCATTTGGCCTTTCCCAACATAATGGCCATCACTCTATCAGTCAGGGAGCCAATGCGGGGGTTCTGCCACACATTGATGCCACACATAGGAGCCTGCCCCCCAGGAGCTTTTGGCAGGCCCCCATAGGCCCCCATCAGCTGCTAAGTATGTCTACGCCAATTATGCATTCTGGCACTGGGAAATGGCTATAGGATGAGTCCAGGTACCCACTGGATCCACAGTAAGTCAGATCTCAGCTAAAACTCCATTAATTACCTGACCTTCATAACCTCCTATTTTAACTGGAGGACCACAATGACATTTTGGTTCCCCTGGAATCAACGTCAGCTCAGAACCAGTGTCCAGTAGTCCCCAAAATGTCTGATAATTTTCCTTTCCCCATTGCACAGTTACATTGGTAAAAGGCCAGAGGTCTCCTCGGGGGAAGGATAGGAGAAAGATTCACTGCATAAAGTGTTGGTAATGTAGTGGAGTCCTTCCTCAAGGTGACCTAGCCTCCCCTTCATTCAAAGGGTTCTGGCTCTGTAAACTGGCTCAAGTCTGGAAATTGATTGAGGGGCTGTTTTGTTCATTCAACCTGGAAATTTTCTATTTTTATAATTTAAGTAGGAATGCCGTAGGCGTCCTATCAATTTCACTTCTAGGAACAGCATGATAAATTAGCCAATGCCAGAGCTCTGCACAAGTCAGACTATTATGATTGTCACTTTGCCTCTGCTGTCCATTACGGTAGCTATACCCACCTTGCCTTTGACTGTTTAGTGTTGACACTTGGCCCCTGCCACCTCGGGATCCGATTATTCTCATTGTATTTAAATTTTGTAGTTGAGTGACTGTGATTTCCACTGTTAGATCTGACATACAGAGAAGAGCAATTACAGGGCTCTTCAAAGATGCAGGTCCTGCCCTCACAAATTTATTTCACAAGGTATTGGTCAAGGGTATATCTTCTGGACCCTCCCAGCTGAAATGAGTAGATCTAAAGTGACTAATTCACTCCAACATCCCAAACTCCCTAAGCCTTTAGATCCCTTCCTCTACATTAAACCAAGGGAGATCACGCATTTCCAGCTTGCTCACAGTGTGCCATCTTTTAATCCATATTTTGGCTAATCAAGCAAATAAACTATTAGAACCTTTTTTACTCCCTGAGCTGCAACATTAAATGCAACGTCCCTTCTTAGCGGGCCAAAATTAATAATTCAGCCTTATCCAACTCTATGTTCCTTCCACCATTATCCCATACCCTTAATATTCATTCCCATGCCTGTTCTCCAGATTTCTGTTCATATAAATTAGAGAACTCAAACAGTTCTTTTTGAGTGTAGCACACCTTCTCATGGGTCACACTCTAAACCTCACCTCTAGGGGTCTGTCGAGACTTTGGTCTAGTTATAGGTCTAGAAACAAACGAGTGTTGGGGGTGGTTCCTGAGGAGGATCAACATAATTTTTCCTGGCAGCTGCCTCAGGGGAGGCCATCACTGTCGCCTCAGGCAGCACAGGGTTTGTCTCCTCAGACAAAGGTGGAAAGGCTGATGGCAGCATAGGTTGGGGAAGGGATGTTGCCACCACTGGGGATGGGAAACTGTTCCTTCTGGCAAAAACGGTTCATCAGAGTTTACAGACTCAGTGTCCCCAACTTCATCAGGGTCTTCCCACACCTCCCCATTCCAAGATACAGGGTCCCATTCTTTTCCAATCGTTTAACAGAAGACACCTGGCAAGGCTGTGCATGCACCTTTCATTGCAGGTCAGCCACTTACATGGTAAGCGCTCGTGTCTGTTTTTCCACAATTTCAGCTCTTTCTCTACTGGAAATAAGACTACCACTCAGGGCAATCTTAGCAGATTTGAGGCTATCTGCTTCTGAAGCTGGGAGACAGAATTTCTGAGCTCATAATGTTTTTTTTTTTTTCTTCATCAATTTGTCCACTGAACTTAGGAGCAACCAAACAGCTTCATTATATTCCTTGGCTCTCCACAGATGGTCAAAGGTATTATGTACAGAGTCACTAAACTCCCTGCCTCTCATGAGTGGTGAATCAGGAGTATCAAATGCATTAATTTTGTATAACTCTCTAAACAGTTTATGCCAAGGACTATCAGTATGCTCCATACTATTAGAAGTAGAGTCCTTAGCATTTTGGGGTCTAATCATATTAAGCAGTCAACTCTAGAAACCCCAAAACCAGTGAAAGAACTGTATCCTTAATATTCTGTTTCTCTAGAACCACTCCTGGTACCAAAATCTGTATTAGTCAGGGTTCTCTAGAGGGACAGAACTAATTTTATATATATGTAGTAACATATGTGGTATATATGGTAACATGTGGTATATGTGGTAACAAATTCTTAATGTTTACTTGCCTGAAAAATAATTTATTTCTCCTTCTTTTATGAATCTTAGTTTACCTGAACATGAAATATATGTGTGTGTGTGTGTATATATATATATATATATATATATGAGTTTATTAAGTATTAACTTACATGATCATAAGGTCCCACAAGAGGCTGTCTGCAAGCATATGTATATATATGAGTTTATTAAGTATTAACTTACATGATCACAAGGTCCCACAAGTGGCTGTCTGCAAGCTGAGGAGCAAGGAGAGCCAATCCGAGTCCCAAACTGAAGAACTCGAAGTTGGATATTCAAGGGCAGGAAGAATCCAGCAGGGGAGAGAGATGTAGGCTGGGAGGCTAAGCCAGTCTGGCTTTTTCACGTTTTTTCTACCTGCTTCATATTTGTTGGCAGCTGTTTAGATTGTGCCCACCAGATTAAGGGTGGGTCTGCCTTCCCCGGCCCAGTGACTCAAATGTTAATCTCCTTTGGCAACACCCTCACAGACACACGCAAGGGATCATTACTTGGTATCCTTCAATCCAAACAAGTTGATACTCAGTATTCACTATCACAGTGCTGTTGTTTTGGGAGAAATCGCAGTCAGATTTTCTCTCAGGGGTCTATCTAAGGGTCCCCAGCAAAAGGGAGCCATCATCCAATTGCATGACCATTTTGAGTTTGGTGGCCAATCTCCCTTATTTTTCTGCAAGCTGTGGACAGAGATCACTGGTTTGTTCACTCCTACAATCGTCAAAAGCTGCAAATAGCTCAAAAGAAAAGCTTCCTTGACTCTGAAAAACAAAACAAAGATCAGCAATGTTCCAAGCAAAAAGTGAAGAAAACATTACTTCTATCTTCCCTTAATTCAGTCTGCCCATTTAACTCCTGGTTACAATCTCCAAGGTTATCAGAAACTTGCACTCAAGGACTATAATCCATCTTCAGAAGAGGATCAAAACAAGACAATTGTCTGTGTTTGTCAAAGTGCCCTACGGTAATCACACTAAAAAACACAATTGACAAAGAAATTTGTCCACCTCTGTGCTCTACAATATACTAACCCAATAACCCTAATTATAATTGATAACACATACTCAGACACTTGGATTTTAGAAGTCCCATACAATTTTGGAACATACACCAACATTATTCACCAAAACATAACCTGAAGAAGACTAAATGCTATCTTTATCTTGACAATTCCATAAATTAAACATGTTAAATAATTTTGTTTTCCTCTCTTCTGGATGCTCCAGGAGTGAGAAAAGACAATTTTGAAGCTGAAATTTTATTTTGGGAAAGATAAAATATGTTAAAGATTTAAAACAGTTGATATTAAGAAATAGAATTTCAGGTTACCGTAAGTCATTTATTTAGTCAAAGTGATGAATCTAAAAAGAAGACAAAAACCTTTACTTATTTTTATTTATTTATTTATTTTGAGATGGAGTCTCACTCTGTCACCAGGCTGGAGTGCAGTGGCACGATCTCAACTCATTGCAACCTCTGCCTCCCGGGTTCAAGTGATTCTCCTGCCTCAGCCTCCCTAGTAGCTGGGACTACAGGCGTGCGCCACCATGCCCAGCTAATTTTTGTATTTTTAGTAGAGACGGGGTTTCACCATGTTGGCCAGGATGGTCTCCATCTCTTGACCTCATGATCCACCCACCTCAGCCTCCCAAAGTGCTGGGATTACAGGCCTGAGCGACCACGCCCGGCCAAAAACCTTTACTTATTAAGAGGGAAGACTTAGCTTTCCAAACAATCTGTCTCTTGTCTTTTCCTTCTTTTTTTAATAGTTTGTTGCCAAGGAAAACAAAAATCTTCCATCATCCTTTAACATTACCTGAAAATCTTAATCAGTTTTACCACGAGGTAAGATTCTTATAGACTTTTTATAACCCTATACACATTTTTGTTAAATAGCAGGTCAGTGCCTCAAGATAAACTTGTGCTTTGATTCCCAAGTTCAATTTACAGAAAAAGCCAATTGTACTCTTTTGAATGTAGTCAATATGTTTATTTAACATGGTTAATTTTTATAAACTTTCCACAATTTGTTCAGACCTTTAGCTTTTAAATAATCCTTTAACCATCTAAACTGAGGCAGAAATTTACATTCCCACCCCTTCTTATAATCTTTTACCAAAACCACATTTTACTCTTCTTACACACTTTGTATGTAAATTTATTTTCAGTAGTCTCAGTTACATTACAGTGTTAACTCTCAGCAATGTTTAATTTTGGTGGAAAACCCGGTAAGTTATTTTAATTATGTATTGGGTGTGGATAAGGTCTGACGCTTTCCAGCATAGTTAGGAGAGTGGTTAACTCCAAATTTCCCCAGGCCTTACCAAACTGTAAAGCAGGCAAGTTGAACAGTTTTCAAAAGCCAAAAAAGCAGTTTATGATCTTAAAGCATTTAGCAAACCTAATTTGGACCACACATCTAAATTTTGAAGACAATTTTATTTTACCAATAATTTAAAAAACATTATTTCTCAAAGATTAAAGTCATGTGAACTAAAAGGCATTACATTCTATTTTTCTTTAAGAGTATTTGATCTAAGTGCTTCTTTTTCCTTAAGCCAATCAGTTATAAATCTTTTATATAAACATCACACACATAACACACATATAACTACACAGACAGACAGAAGGGTATCCAGTAGTTGTAAGATTTTCTATGTGCCAATCTCTTAATTGAATTGCTGGCCTCAGGGAGAAGCTCTTCAAGAAACATGTCTAGGAAAACATGCAGTTTCTAAGATTTAATAAGCAGGCATAGCTGATAGACAAATCAGATTTTGAGAGGAATCCATCCATCTGTAATTCCTGGGGTTTTTTGAGGGAAACAGAGGTTTTTCCCAAAATGGGGTCAATGGCACCTTCTCCATTTTCCCAAGGAGACCCAGGTCACCAGAAGTAATCCTGGAGCCCCTCATGTGTTCATGGCAAGACAAAAATGGAGAAAAATAATTAAACTGACTGAGAATAAAAAATCTTTCTTTCAGAAAAACAAGATCCGCTAAGAGAAAAGACACAAAGCCCTTCTAAATATACCTATAGCTTGGATATCCATCTTTCATTAAGCTGATTTTAACTATAACACTCCTTTTTTAAGAAGTCCTTTTAAATCTTTTATTACCCGGCCATAGCCATGCCAAATGACCAATACTTTTGGCTTTTGGACTCATGGAAGAAAAAATAATACAGTCAGTTTTACCATTCCTGCAACCAGTTTGCACAGAGAGAGAGAAGCCAGACGTCTAACTGGTAAGAACTTTTACCCTTTTGCCAACATGTCAGGCTTCTGGGTTCTTTTTCCTGAAGCCATGGAGCCCTATTGCCCCTGGAGTCCTGTGAAGGGGGAACAGACAAATATAAATTGTTTCTTGTCAAGATATTACCAAGAGGTTTGAGATTGGGAGAAATTAAAATCTACCCAGCTTGGGAGATCCATCCAAGGGGTGTGTCCTGTGGTATGGAGATATGAAGAGAGGACACAGGAGGAAAATAGGAAAAAAAAAACAAAAAACTTTTTTTTTTCTTTTTTCAGGGTCTGAGGACCAAAAGAGTTCCAGTGTTTTAGGATGCACTCAAGAGGAGTGGAGGCTGAAGATGGTTGGTTACCCATCTGGAAAGAGGGAAAAAAAGGCATCCCTTTTTTCTCTCTCTTTCCAGCAAACACCAAGGGTATATTATGGGGATAAAAAAAGGCATCCTTATTTTTTCTTCTGACCTTATATCCCTGAGTCCTCACGATCTTTGCTGGTGACATCCCATGGGTGCAAGTGCAATCTTCACCTATGTAGCGTGGAGGCCTAATAGGTACGAATATTCACTTACCTACATGCCGCCCTATCCTCTCACTGTCGGTAATCTTTGGGTTTCCTAGACCTTAACTATGTCATGGATGTGAGAATGACCTCAATCCATGAAGTGGGAGGTCCTAATAGGCAGGAATTAGTCATGCTTACCTGTACTGTATCCCTTGAATCCCACTGTCATGTCTCAGGTCTAGCGTTCCATTTCAGGGCTTCAAACTAAACCTTTGGACAAAAAGTTGCCTCAGGAGGGTGTACGGCCCATTAAATTACTTCCAGGTGGCCCTTGCCCAACTGCAGCTAGCAACTGGTGGGGGCCACTTCTCCATTGCCTCCCTATCATAAGCAGGTGGAGCTGTGGAACCAGGTCCTCCTTAAACAAGGGAGATAAAGAGAGTCCTGGGAATAGGGAACCTGTCCTAATAAGGTGTTTTCCAAAATGAAAAAACCTAACCCCTCACATAGAAAAGCTCTCTGTATTCACAGGACTATGTTGACTCCTGACATACTGGAAGAAGGAGAACTTAAGCAGGGGAGGGAAGGCACCTGGGGGAAAAAGTCTCTTGCCTTATGCAAATGGGTTCCTTCAACAGGGGAAAGAGAACAGTAAGAAAGAGGTCTCCCCAACTACAACAAGAGGTTAGAAAGTCTTTCCTAAGATGCCCCTCAGGGTCATGTCAAGAGAGGAGGGATGCCTAGATAGGAGAATAGAACTGGAAGTCCCACTCTGGAGTCTAGGAGTAGATCCACTCTCCTTCCCTCAGCCCCCAGAATCACCCAGGGCTCCTGAACGGCAATGGCAGTCTGAACCACTGAAGATGGGGAGAGAAGCCCCACGGCCTGTTAGTCCTGCTTGGAAGACCAACCCTGGACCCAGCGACCTGTGTTTCCAGGGATGGTCTGCCTTCCATTGGTCCCCATCACAAACTGGACAGGGTTGAGGTGTCTTCTCCCTGCTGACTGGACAGTCCTTCCTAAAATACCCTTGCCTGCCATATTTGCTGCAGTCAACAGGTGCATCACAGGGACTCTGGGGTCTCTCAGCCCACAAGATGGCTATTAGAGCCTCTGCCCTTTTCTTGTATCTCCCCTCTTTCTTCTAAATTTCCTCCCGGTTCCCACTACAAAAGACAGAGGTGGCCATTCTCAGGAGGCCCTCCAAAGTACCATCTAGTCCCACAGTCCATTGCTGCAGCCACTTCCTGACATCAGAGGCTGCTTGTGTGATAAAGTCATCCCCTAGGACTAGCTATACTTTACTGAATCAGCGGATAGAGAGTTGTGTTTTACCAAGGTCTCTCACAGACTTTTCAGGAAGGCAGTGGTATTATCGTCTAATCCCTGGTCTACCATAGATAGCTTGGTGTAATTCAGAGGCTTAATACTAGTCCTTCTTAAGCCCTCCAGTATACACATATGAAAGTGTTTCCTTTCCCATTCTCCTATTTTATTATTGGAGTCTAATTTAGAGTCTTTCAACAGTACTTCTATTCTTCCAATCAGATAAGTTTTATCCTCTTCCCTGGCCCTATAAGAGATACACAGCTCATTCTCAAAATTATCTGCTGCTTTCAGGACAGCCTGCTTTTCAGCGGTAGTCAGGGTTTGATTCAAAGACATTCTTCCAAGGGAGTTCAAATATTTGGGGTAAGTTCTGGAAAGCCTCTGTATACCTGTCAGGGCCATCCGAAAACTTGCCAAAATTTTCCTTAAGTCCTGTAGAGAAAAGAGGACCTGGCCCTTAATAAGGTTGTATTCACCAGGCATTTGTTGTAGGGACAGTTGAATCTGGGAATGGCCTAAAGCAAGGATTTCTAGGCTTAGGCAAGCTTAAGACAGAACCTGGATAGGGAGGAGCAAAGGGGGTTGATTGCCCTGCTAGAGGTACCTCTGGTGTTTGCTTCCCTAATTCCTTGGGATTGCCCTTGCAGTCTCTCCTGAGATGGCTGCGAGGAGGGTTGAATCAATCCTACAACACTGGCAAAGGTCTGGTTCTGGATAACCCTGCAAGGCAAAGGCCCGCACATATGGAACCTTGGACCATTTGCCCTTGCACTTACAGAAAATGTCCAGCTGTAGGATCGTATTGAAATTAACGCTTCCTTCTTGAAGCCATACTTCTTTTTTTTGCCACAAGATGCTTGGCGCTATGTTGGAAACCTAGGAAATGACAAGAACATTTCCACCACAAATTTATGTACAGATACCAAGGCACACTTTGCTTCATCTGTGCTACTCTTAATCTTCCATTTTATACTTTTGATGACTAAGCCAAATGCTTATTATACCCAGTGATATTATCTCTGTTGTTTGCAAAATTCTTAACATTGTATATAAAGAAGAGATAGAAGCCATGACAGCCATGAAAGGAAGGAAGGAAGGATGGAAGGAAGGAAGGTACAGACTGGAGGTCTTAGTGCCAACACTTTAACGGGTGGTCAGGGACAGGAGTTAGTCCGTGGGCTTTCGATAACACTGAGGTGTAGCGTTGGCCAAATAACCTCAGTTACCCCAGGACCTTCTTTCTGGTCACATGTGACAGTTAGACCTCCATGAAGGGAAACTGATTGGAACAAAGCCAATGCTCCCAACACCCGAGGGTGATAGGGAATTGACAGTGTCCGCCCCAGCAAGTCTGTCTTATGTATCTTGAGTCCAGCAACCTCATCAGTTGCCATCAGCTGGCTGACAGAGGCCAGGTATTTTTATTTCACGTTAGCTATTGTGGAGTTTAGGGAATCTGAATAAAGGAGAGAGCAGCAAGTCCACTTTTACTCACCCTTCCACAGATCCTGGACAAGCACAAAAAATGTTACAGAATCTTGGGGGTATTGTTTTTCTGGCCAGAAACCTGTGGCCAGTGATGCCTTTGCCTGAATTTTGCTCAGGCCTGCTGAGCTCGTTCCACCCACACAGCCTGGCAGGCTGCACCCATCTCATGCTGCCGGCCTGGATCTATGCCTCTAAATGAAGACTACAAGTCAGGCATGGAGCAGCAAGGGGTGTGTGATCGAGTGTGGGGTCTGGCTACTGCATAGCCACACATGCTGGCATCTGCCACAGGATGGGCAGCTCCAGGTGCTGGCATGGGTGCTGGCTCCATGTGAAACTGCAAATAGACCACGCACACTGCAAGCAGCTTCCCCAGCTGGCACCAGGGAGTACAGTGGCACTCTGAAGCTTGGAGAAGCAAGGAACTGCAGGGCCCCCAAGGAGTCACAGCCCTGGCTTGGGGAGCTCCCAGGTCTTGGCTTGCCAAAGGGCCGCAGCACTTCTCTCCTTCTCTTTATCCACAACATGGCAAGCAAGGACCATGTTTCAGTCCTGTTTGTGTTACATCTCTTTTAGCCTTGCCATTTGGAAGGTCCCAAGTACTTGTCCTGTGACCAGGAAAAATAAGGTACGTAGACAAGTGAAAGGTGAGCAAAATGAAGAGGAGCTTTAATTGAGCAATAGAACAGCTCTGTCTTCCACAGGGGGCAGCTCCTTTTCACAGCCAGGGTGTTCCATTAAGTGTTCAGCTCCTAGCAGAGAGGGTAGCTCCTCTTTGTAGGTTGGTCATTACAAGTGTTCACTCCCAGCAGAGAGGGTATCCCCTTTCTGCAGCTGGTTGTCTGATCCTCTGTTCTGCTCAGGCTGAGCCCAGGACTTTTATGGAATTCAGAGGGGAGGAAGTGTGCATTGATTGGTGCATAGTCAGCCATGGGTGAACCTGAAAAAGGCACCACAATCTTCCACTCAGGTACACAGGACAGGCAGCCCAGGCCCCAGCCTTCATGTCCTCCCTGGCCTGAATGTGGGGCCTTACCAGGGACTCAACCACTTCCACCCAGGAGCCTGTCTTCCTCCTGACACTGTCCATGGTGCCCAGGCTGCTCGCGCCAAGTGGCACATGCAGGCCAGCGCTGAGCTGCCATCAACACCATTCCTCAGTTTCCCCGCCATGCTCATTGGTGCCCAAAGTCTAGAGGTGGCCAAGGCAGCAGGGGACTGACATGTCAGTGATGCCCCACACATGCACATACCTGCCTGGGCTGTAACACTGCCTGAGCTTGGCCCCAAACCTGCTCCAAGTTTGGAGTAGGCACTGAGAGCAGGGAGAAGCCAGGCAGCAGTAGCAGAAATCCCAAAGCCTGTCGGGGCAGAGGGACCTTCCCAGGACCTCAAGGGTGTAGAGTCCAGAGACAGCCGGGTCCTGTACCTTGGAGGGCAGGGCTCTAATCTGCTCCATGGGGGATGCCGGCAGCCCTGGCCATGCCTCCTCGCAGCCTGGGATGGGGGCTCTGGATCCTTGCTGGGTGCCTCTCTGTCCACCCCTCATGCCTGACCTCTCTGCTCCCCTTCCAGTGGGATGCTCAACCTAACCCCACTGTGGCAACCCCCAGGGAGATGGGCTCTCTGGTGGCTCCCACTCCTCTCTGGCTCCTGCTGGCTCTGTGGAGTGCAGCACTGCTCCCCGCAGAGCTCTGCCTCTTCCCCCTACCCTCCCCGAAGCAGCGCTGAGCGAGAATGGCAACGCAGGGCTGAATTTGGAGCAGCGGAGACTCCAGACCTGGGAGCTGGTCCCACCCAGCCACTCATGGCAGTCGGCTGCCTTGGAATCGCGGGGCAGAGGGAACCCACCGCCACCATTGCTGCTCTCGCAGCCACCATTGCCGTCACTGCCTGCATCTCCTTGCTTCAGCCAGCATGACGACAGTGGCCTCTCCGGATGGCCCGCCACCGCCATCTTGATAGTTAACCAGTTATCTCCGCACTATTTATTGAATAGAAAGTCCTTTCACTATTGCTTGTTATTATCAGCTTTGTCAAAGATCTGATGATTGTTAAGTGTGCAGCTGTAGTTTTGGTTTCTCTGACCTGTTCCATTGGTCTGTGTCTGGTTTTGTACCAGTACCATACTGTTTTGATTACTGTAGACTTATAGTGTAGCATGAAGGCAGGTAGTGTTAATTCTTTTGGCTTTGTTTTTATTTACTTCGGAATCCTTTGGCTATTAGGGCTCTTTTTAGTTTTGCAAAAATTTTAGAATAGTTTTATTTTTCTATTTCTGTGAAGAATGTCATTGGTAGTTCGATAAGAATAACGTTGAATTTGTAAATTGCTGAGGGTAGTATGGCCATTGTAATGATATACATTTTTCTTATCCACAAGCTTGGAATATTTTTCCATTTGTTTGTGTTATCTCTGATTTCTTTCAGCAGTGTTTTGTAATTCTCATTGTAGTTATCTTTCACCTCCCAGGTTAGCTGTTTTCCTAGGTATTTTATTCATTTTTTGTCTATTGCAAATGGCATTGCATTCTTGATTGGTCTTTCAGTTTGGAAGTTTTTGGTGTATAGAAATGCTACTGATAGATTAATCTAATTTCATAGATTAATTGTGCATCATGAAGCTTTACAGATGTTTGTTTTGTTTTTGTTTTTTGTGGCTCACTGCAATCTTCTCCTCCTGGGTTCAAGCGCTTCTTGTGTCTCAGCCTCCCAAGTAGCAGAAACTACAGACACCTGCCACCATGCCCGACTAATTCATGTATTTTTAGTAGAGAGAGGGTTTCAGCATGTTGGCCAGGTTGGTCTCAAACTCCTGACATCAAGTGATCTACCCACCTTTTCTTCCCAAAGTGCTGAGATTAGAGGCATGAGCCACTGTTTCTGGCCTGAAGTTTGTTTTGTTTTTATTCAATTCTATGAGCCTTTGGGCAAAGACGATCAGGTGTTTTAGGTATCTAACCATCTCATGCATGAAAAGAGATAGTTTTGCTTCCTCTCTTCCCACTCGGGTGCTTTTTGCTTATTTCTTCTTACTGATTGCTCTGGTAGGAATTTTAGTGCAATATTTAATAGGAGTGGTTACAGTGGACATCTTCGTCTTTTTTTTTTTTTTTTTTTTTTGGTTCTCAAAAGGCAATACTTCAGGCTTTTGCCAATTCAGTGTAATGTTGGCTTTGGGTTTGTCATAGATGGCTCTTTTCATTTTAAGGTACGTTCCTTCAATGCCTAGATTCTTGATGACTTTTAACATGAAGAGATGTTTAGTCTTATCAAAAGCATTTTTGCATGTATTCAGATTATCACGTGTTGTTTTTAGTTATCTTAATGTGATGAATCCCATTTATTAATTTGCATATTTTAAACCAACCTTGCATCTCAGACATAAAGCCTACTTTATCATGGTGGATTAGCTTTTTGGTATGATGCTGGATGCAGTTTGCCAATATTTTGTAGAGAATTTTTGCGTCTATACTTATTAGAGATATTGACCTGAAATTTTCTTTTGTGTGTGTGTTTTTGCCAGGTTTTTATATCAGAATGATGCTAGACTTATGGAATAAGTTAGGAATGAGTCCCTCCTTCTCAGTTTTTGGAATAGAATAAGTAGAAATAGTACCTTTTTATATACATCTGGTAGTATTTGACTGTGAATCCATCTGGATCTGGGCTTTTTCTGGTTGTTAGGCTTTTTCTTACTAATTCAATTTAAGAGCTCAATGTTGTTCTCTTCAGAAATTCAATTTCTTCCTGGTTCAATTTTGGGAGGTAGCAATTTTCCTGGAATTTATCCATTTCATGTAGGTTTTCTAGTTTTTATGCATAGAGGTATTCATAACAGTATCTGAGGATTTCTGTATTTGGGGTACTGACAGTGATAATGTCCTCTTTGTGATTTCTGATGGTGTTCTTTTGGATCTTCTCTCTTTTTTTTTGTCAAGCTGGTGACTTTTCAATTTCATTTATTCCTTCAAAGAACATACTTTTGTTTCATTTGATCTTTTTTTTTTAAATTTTCACATCTCAATTTTATTCAGGTCAGTTGGTTGAAATTTCAAATCAGAGGTGAAATGAATGAAATTTGAATGTGAAACATCAAACCATCCACAAAGCTAGCAAGATAAATGAAATTTCAGAATAAATAAAATTTCAGAGAAATAATTTCTTGAAGAAGAAATTTCAGAAGAAAATTTCAGAAGAAATTTTATTTCTCCTGCTAGCTTTGTGGATAGTTTCCTTTGTTTTTTTTTTTGTTCCTCTAGGTCTGATGTTAAGCTGTTAATTGGAGATATTTCTGCCTTTTTTGTGGGTGTTTTGTATTATTAACTTTCCTCTTAAGACTGCACTAGGTGTATCCCAAAGATGCTGGTATGTGGTATCTTTGTTTTCATTAATGACAAATAATTTCTTGATTTCTGCCTTAATTTCATTTTTTACTCCCAAATCATTTAGAAGTAGGTTTTTCATTTTTTATGTTATTGTATAATTTTAAGAGATCTTCTTTGTATTAATTTAGATTTGTATTGCGCTGTGTGGTCCAAGAGTGTTGTTTGCATGGTTTTTAAAATTTTTTGAGAATTGCTTTATTGCTGACCATGTGGTCAATCTTAGATTATATGCCAATGTGGAGATGAGAAGAATGCATATTCTGTTGTTGGGTGCAAAGTCCTATAGATGTATGCTAGGTCAATTTGGTCAAATGTTGAGTTCAGGTCTCAGATACCTTCATTAGTTTTCTGCCTTGTCGATTTGTCTAACACAGTCAGTGAGGTGTTGAAATCTTCCACTATCATTGGGTTGGTATCTATGTCTCCTTATATATCTCTAGAAACTAGTTTTATTGAATCTGGGTGCTCTAAGTTTGGGTTCATATATATTAACGATAGCTAAGTCATCTCATTAAATTGAACCTTTTATTATTATGTAATGCCCTTCTTTGTTGTTCTTGATTGCTGTTGGTTTAAAGTGTGTTTTCTCTTAAATTAAAATAGCTATCCCTGCTCCCTTTTGTTTTTCTGTTTGCTTGAGATATCTTTCTCCATCATACTACCTTTAAATAAACTATGGGTATCATTGCAAGGTGGATGGATTTCTTCAATATAGCATACAGTTGGGTCTTACTTATTTTTTCAGCTTGTGACTCTTTTTTTTATTATTGGAACATTTAGCTTATTTATGTTTAAGGTTAATATTGATACCTGAAAATTTCATCTTGTCATTGTGTCGTTTGCTGGTTGTTATGCGGACTTGATTGCGTAGTTGTATATGGTGTCAGCGGGCTATATCCTTAAGTATGTTTTATTGTTGCCAATACTTACCATTCATTTCCACATTTAGCTCTCTCTTAAGGATCTTTTGTAAGGCCCATCTGGTGGTAACAACTTTTTAATGTTTACTTGCCTAAAAAATAATTTATTTCTCCTTCCTTTATGAATCTTAGTTTACCTGAACATGAAATTCTTCACTGAAATTTTTTTAAGAATGCTAAACATAGGCCCCCTTTGTCTTCTGCTTTGTTGGTTTTCTGCTAAAAGGTCTACTCTTAGCCTTATGGGGTTTCCTTTGTAGGTGTCATGTCCATTCTCCTTAGCTGCCTTTAACTTTTGTTTCATGTTGACCTTGGAGAATATGATTACGTTACCTGAGGATGGTCTTCCAGTACAGTATCTCACCTAGTTTCTCTGAATTTTTGGTATTTGCATGTTCACCTCTCTAGTGTGGTTGGAAAAATTTTTGTGGACAGTTACTCTAATATGTTTTCCAAATGGCTTGCTCTCTCTCCCTCTTTTTCTGGTATGCCAATGTGTTATAGGTCTAGTCTCCTTATGTAATCCCATAATTCTGAGAGGTTTTGTTCATTTCTAATTTTTTAAAATTATTTTTGTCTGGCTGACTTGATACACGGATCAGTCTTTGAGCTTTAAGGTTCTTTTCTCAGCTTGATTTATTCTGCTGTTAATAACTTGTGCTTGTATTATGAAATTTTTGTAGTAATTTTTTTTAGCTCTAGAAGATCAGTTTGGTTGTTTCTTAAAATGTTTTTTTTTTTTATTTTTCAACTCTTGTATCACTTTATGACATTCCTTATATTTCTTAAATTAGGTTTTAATTTTCCCCTAAGTATCTTTGATCTTCATTATTATCCAGATTCTGAATTCTATGTCTGTCATTCCAGCCATTTTAGTCTAGTTAAGAAACATTTCTAGGGAGCTAGTCCAGTCATTTGAAGGTAAAACACCCTGGGTTTTAGAGTTGCCAGACTTCTTGCACTGGTCTCATCTGCTTGGGTGGGTGTTCCTTTCATCTTTGAAGTTGCTGTCCTTCAGTTGGGGATTTTTGATTGTATATTCTTTGAGGCCCTTGAGGTCTTGATTGTAATTTAAGTTGGGTTTAGTTGATTGTCTATTTCTGAATGATTTCAGGCAGCCAAGCCTCAGTTGAGGACTCCTGGAGTTTGTCCTCTAACTCGGGGGTGGGGACGGTCTGGCGCAAAACCCTTGGCTTTTTACTCTGGCCTTCAAGGTTAAGAATCAAATGGTGCTGGAAGTCCTAGCCAGAGCAATCAGACAAGAGAAAGAAATAAAGTGAATCCAAATCAGTAAAGAGGAAGTCTAACAGTCACTGTTTGCTGATGATGTGATCATATAACTAAAAAACCCTAAAGACTGATCCAAAAAGCTCCTAGAACTAATAAATGAATTCAGCAAAGTTTCAGGATACAAAATTAATGTACATAAACCAGTTACTCTGTTACATACCAAGAGCAACCAAACTGAGAATCAAATCCAGAACTCAATCCCCTTTACAATAGCTGCACAAAAATAAATAAATAAATAAATAAAATCCTTAAGAATACACCTAACCAAGGAGGTGAATGACCTCTAAAGGAAAACTACAAAACACTGCTGAAATAAATCATAGATGACACAAATGGAAACACATCCCATGCTCATGGATGGGTAGAATCAATGTTGTGAAAATGACCATGTGGCCAAAAGCAATCTAAAAATTCAATGAAATTTCCATTAAAATACCACCATCGTTCTTCACAGAACTAGAAAAGGCACTTCTAAAATTCATATGAAATAAACAAACAAACAAAGAGCCCACATAGCCAATGCAAGACTAAGCATAAAGAACAAATTTGGAGGTATCACATTACCTGAAGTCAAACTACACTAAAAGGCCATAGTCACCAAAACAGCGTGGTAGTGGTATAAAAATAGGCACATTGACCAATGTAACAGAATAGAGAACCCAGAAATATACCCAAACACTTAAAGCAACCTGATCCTCGACAAAGCAAACAGAAAAACAAAGTGGGGAAAGGACACTCTATTCAACACATGGTACTTGGATAATTCACAAGCCACGTGTAGAAGAATGAAACTGGATCCTTATCTTTCAACTTACACAAAAATCAACTCAAGACGGATCAAGAACTTAAATATATGACCTGAAACCATAAAAATTCGAGAAGATAATATCCAAAAAACTCTTCTAGACATTGGCTTAGGCAAAGGCTTCGTGACCTAGAACCCAAAAGCAAATGTAACAAAACAATGATAAATAGGTGATTTAATTATACTAAAAAGTTTCTGCACAGCAAAAGAAACAATCAGCAGGGTAAACAGAAAACCCACAGAGTGGAAGAAAATCTTCACAATCTATACATCTGACAAAGGACTAATATCCAAAATCTACAAGGAACTTGAACAAATTAGCAAGATAAAAAACAGACAATCCCATCAAAAAATGGGCTAAGTACATGAATCAACAATTCTCAAAAGAAGATACACCAACAAACAAAATGTTCAACATTACTAATGATCAGGGAACTACAAATCAAAACCTCAATGCAATGCCACCTTATTCCTGCAAGAAGGGCCATAATCAAAAATCAAAAAATAATAGATGTTGACAGGGATGCAGTGAAAAGGGAACACTTTTACACTGCTGGTGGGAATGTAAACTAGCACAACCACTATGGAAAGGAGTGTGAAGTTTCCTTAAAGAATTAAAAGTAGAACTACAATTTGATACAGCAATACCACCACTGCCTATCTACCCAGAGGAAAAGAAGTAATTATACAAAAAAGATACTTGCACACACATGTTTATAGCAGCACAATTCGCAATTGCCAAAATATGGAACTAGCCCAAATGCCCATCAGTCAATGAGAGGATGAAGAAATTGTGATATATGTATAGGAATGATGGAATACTATTCAGCCATACAAGAAAGGAAATAATGGCATTCACAGCAAACTGGATAGAGTTGGAGACCATTATTCTAAGTGAAGTAACTCAGGAATGGAAAACCAAACATTGTATGTTCTCATTCTTAAGTAGGAGCTATGTTATGAGGATGCAAAGGCATAACAATGATGCAATGGACTTTGGGTACTCAGGGGAAATTGTGGGAGCATGGTGAGAGATAACAGACTACAAATTGGATACAGTGTATACTGCTCAGGTGATGGGTGCACCAAATGTTAGAAATCACCACTAAAGAGCTTATGTAAACAAACACCACTTGTTCCCCCAACACCTATGGAAATAAAAATAAAATAAATAAAATAAAATAAAATAAAATAAAATAAAATAAATGTTTAAAATAATCTATTATGCTGGAGGGGTAGATGTGTTACCAGTCCATGGGCAAGAACACTCTAATGAGGAATACTGGCAAAAATGCTTTGGTGGGTGTGTGGTCGGTGGCAGAGGTTTACATGTGTGGATGCACCAGTGGTGGTTGGTGGCCATGGGTCCATGCTCATACTGATGAAGCAGTAGTTTACAGTTGTGGGTGACTACATGCCAGTGGAGGAGGGCTGAATGCAGCTGCTCATCAGCAGGGGCTCAAATGTAGAAACTTTCTCTTAGGCAGGGTATTTCAGCAAAAGAGCTATGGTAGTGGCCACTAGAAAGCACCTTAGCTTGGTAGCAGAGGCTACACAAGTTTGGTCCTGTGGGGACTCTGGTATAGACCAGCTGAACAGGGTGTGTGCTCAGGTCAGACTGGCCCCCTCCCACAGGCAAGATAGCTCTTCTCTGTCTATGTCTTGCATCCAACAAACGCTAAAGCCACCTAGAGAAGCATGGTGAGTCTTCGGGGATGGGCACCCAGGCCATGCTCCACAGCAGGCATTTTCATGCCAAACACTCTGGGATCCTTGCACGCTAGAGTTCTGCCCCTGCCCACTCTCCAGACAGTTCCCCCCACCAGGTGTAGTGTCCATGGAGATTAAAGGGTTACTTGCAGCTAAGATTCTGGAGGACCAAGGTGATAGTGGGCAATTCTTCTGACCTATTTTACTCACTCTTTTCCCCAGCATCTTCTCAGGGCCAGAAACAGAACCTGGTGTATGGCAAACATGTGCACGCTTCCCAGGTTTCTCTCCTTTCAGCCTGGGGTTTGCAAACTCCCTCCCTCTACTCTCAATGACTTTTTTGAAGAATTTTTTCAGAGTATGCCAGTCGACTTCATGGTCTGTTCTCTCTCGGTGGAATAATCTCTTCCTGGCTGCATCTAGTTTCTTATCATGGCTTTTTTTTTTTAATTATTTTAAGTTCTGGGATGCATGTGCAAGAGGTGCAGGTTTGTTACATAGGTAAATGTGTGCAATAGTGGTTTGCAGCACCTATCAACCCATCACCTAGGTATTAAGCCCCACATGCATTAGCCATTTATCCTGATGCTCTCACTCCCCCTGCCCCCCCTGACAGGCCCTAGTGTGTGTTGTTCCCCTCCCTGTGTCCATGTGTTCTCATTGTTCAGCTCCCAGTTATAAGTGAGAACATGTAGTGTTTGGTTTTTTGCTCCTGTTTTAGTTTGCTGAGGATAGTGGCTTCCAGCTCCATCCATGTCCCTGCAAAAGACATGATCTCATTCTTTTTATGGCTGCATAGTATTCCATGGTGTATATGTACCACATTTCCTTTATCCAGTTTATCATTGACAGGCATTCGGGTTGATTCCATGTCTTTGCTATTGTGAAAAGTGCTGCAATCAACATACACATGCATGTATCTTTATAATAGAATAATTTATAGTCCTTTGGGTATAAAACCAGTAGTGGAATTGCTGGGTCAAATGGTATTTCTGGCTCTGGGTCCTTGAAGAATCGCCACACCGTCTTCCACAATGGTTGAACTAATTTACTTTCCAACCAACAATTTAAAAGCATTCCTATTTCTGCACAGCCTAGCCAGCATACGTTGTTTTTTGGCTTTTTAATAATCACCATTCTTACTGGCATGAGATTGTATCTCATTGTGGTTTTGATTTGCATTTCTCTAATAATCAGTTATGTTGAGCTTTTTTCCATATGTTTGTTGGCTGGATAAATATCTTCTTTTGAGAAGTGTTTGTTTATGTCCTTTGCCCAGTTTTTTAATGAGGCTGTTTGTCTTTCTCTTGTAAATTTAAGTTCCTTGTAGATTCTGAATATTAGACCTTTGGCAGATGGATAGATTGCAAACATTTTCTCCCATTGTGTGAGTTATCTTTCACTCTGATGATAGCTTCTTTTGCGATGAAGAAGCTCTTTAATTATATCTTATTTGTCAATTTTTACTTTCATTGCAATTGCTTTTGATGTTTGTGTCATGAAATCTTTGCCCCGTGCCTATGTACTGAATGGTATTGCCTAGATTTTCTTCCAGGGTTTTCTAGTTTTGGGTTCTACATTTAAGTCTTTAATCCATCTTGGGTTAATTTTTGTATAAGGTGTAGGGAAGGGGTCCAGTTTCAATTTTCTGCATATGGCTAGCCAGTTTACCCTGTACCATTTATTAAATAGGAAATACATTCCCCATTTCTTGTTTTTGTCAGGTTCATTGAAGATCAGATGGGTTGTAGACACACAGGTCAATGGAACAGAATAAAGCTCTCAGAAATAAGAGAACCATCTATCATGGCTCTTAATTCTGTAGTTTTTCTTTTTTTTTTTCTGTTGTCTCTGTCTGGTTTGTTAACAGGGTAATGCTGGCTTCATGTAATGAGCTTGGAAGTA
Organism: Pan paniscus; assembly: GCF_029289425.2. Classification (NCBI taxonomy): domain Eukaryota; kingdom Metazoa; phylum Chordata; class Mammalia; order Primates; family Hominidae; genus Pan; species Pan paniscus. Next base: position 82,655,370 of record NC_073272.2, read on the forward strand.
TTTCCTTTGCTTCAGTATATTTACATAGTTTGAGTAGAATTAGTACTCTTTTTAAAATGTTTGGTATATTTAAGATATCAAGTCCTATACTTTTCTTTGATAGACTTTTAATTACTGTTTCTATCATGTTACATATTATTGTTTTGTTTAGGTTTTCTATTTCTTCATGTTTCTTTCTTGGTGTCATTTATGTGTTACATAATCCATTTTTCTAGGTTTTCATTTTATTTTCAAATATTTGTTTGTAATAGTCTGCAATAATCCTTTGTATTTCAATGGTATAAGTTTTAATGTCTTCTTCTTTTTGTGTAATTTTAATTTATTTAGGTATTCTCACATTTTTTCTTACTTTGTCTAGCTAAACTTTTTTGATTTTATCTTTTCACAAAATCAAGCTTTTGTTTCTTTGCTCTTTTGCATCATTTTAGTCTCAGTTTCGCATATTTTTATGCTGATTTTTATTACTTTTTTCTTCTACTAATTATGAGTTTAGTTTGTTCATGTTTTCTAGTTTTTTGAGCACATCATTTAGTTGTTTATTTGAGCCTTCCGACTTTTTTGATGCAAGTGTTTTTTCTCATACACTTTTCCCTTAATGTTGCATTTGCTGTCTCCCATAGGTTTGGGCATGTTGTGTTTACATTTCCTTTTGTCTAAAACATATCTTAATTTTTTTAAATAATTATTTGTTCACCTATTAGTTGTTCTTGCCATTTAGTTTTCGTGAATATGTACAATTTCCAACATTTCTTCTGTTATCAATTTCTAATTCTATTCCATTATGTTCAGAAAAGATACTTGACATCATTTTGATAGTTTTAAAATCTCTTAAAACTTGTATTACGACCAAACATATGGTCTACCCTAGAGAATATTCCAAGGACTGTTGAGCAAAATTTGTATTTTGTGGCTGTTAGATGTATTGTCCTGTAAATGTCTGCTTGGCCCATTTGCTCTAGAGTGCAATTTACATCCAATTATTCAATTATTCCATGTTAATTTTTGATTGAATGATCTGTCTATTGCCAAAGTTGAGGTGTTGAAGTTTCCTGCTATTATTGTAATAAAGTTAATATCTTCTTTTAGGTCTATTAATATTTTCTATATATTTGTGTGCTTTGTGTTGGGTGCATATATTTATAATTTATATTCTCTTGCAGCATTTAGCACTTCATCATTATATAATAGACTTGTCTTTTCTTAACCACTTCTTACTTAAACTTTATTCCATCTACTCTAATTACAGGTACTCCTGCTCTTTGTAAATGCCTCTTTGTATGGATTTTTTTTGCAGTGCTTCTCTTTTGATTTGTACATGTCTATATAGTTAAAATTAGTTTCGTGTAGACAACACATAGCTGAGTCTTGTAATTTTTATTCTTTCAACCACCCAATGTTTTAAAAATGATGAATTCAATACAATCACATTGAAGATAATTACTGATAGATAAGGATTTACTATTGACATTTTATTACTTATTTTCTGGTTGTTGTGTAAATTCTATTTTCTTTTATTCTCTTTTATTATCTTCATTTGTGGTTCAGTGATTTTTCTCAGGCAGTACATTTTGATTTTATGCTATTTACTTTTAGTGTATATGTTACAAGTTTTTGCATAATGGTTACCATGAAGTTTAAAACACTTATTATACTTATGTTATTTTAAAATAATAAAGACTTGTTTGACTGCCAAATATAGAAAAGTAACAACAATGAACTCTACACCTAATATATCATCACCCTTTCACATTTTTACTTATTAATGTTTCTATTTACATCTGTTTATATGACCAATCTCTTAAACAATTAGTTATGATTGATTTTAATTTGTTTTTTATTTAGATGGAGTCTCACTCTGTTGCCCAGGCTGGAGTGCAGTGGCGTGAGCTTGACTCACTGCAACCTGCACCTCCTGGGTTCAAGCGATTCTCCTGCCTCAGCCTCCAGAGTGGCTAGGATTACAGGCATGTGCCACAATGCCCAGTGAATTTTTGTAGAGCTGTGGTTTCGCCATGTTGTCAAGGCCGGTCTTGAACTCCTGACATCAAGCAATCCACCTCCCTTGGCCTCCCAAAGTTCTGGGATTACAGGCATGAGCCACTACACTCAGCTTTTAATTTTTTCTCTTAGTCTTCATATGTGGGATGTATGTGGCTTACTTACTCCAATTACAATATTACAGTATTCTGAATTTTCTTTTTAATTTATGATTAAGTATAATACCATTAGATTTTTCCCTGTCACATATGATCATCTATTTCTTTCAGATTGAAAAAGTCCCTTAGCATTTCTTACAGGAGAGAGAGGTCTAGTGTTGATGAATTCCCACCAGTTTTGCTTCTTTGTAAGTATTTTTCTTTTTTAGTTTTAAAGGACAACTTTGCTGAGACAAGTATTCTTCATTAAGAATTTCTTTTTTGTCCTTCAGCAATTTGGATATAGCATCCCACTCTCTCCTGGCCTGAAAGATTTCGGCTTAGAAATCTACAGGAAGTGACAAAAGGGAATTTTGTAAAGTTCATAAAAAATTTGACTTCACAGATAAAAATAAAAAATAAAAACTGTATTTCTTAACATAAACTTCATCAACTACAAGACACTTGTGTAAATAATCACACAAGTCACTTAGTTTTTCCTTATATAATTGAGGGTCCTGGGAATTTAACCAAGTCAATGAAGTATTTATCACGTTATTTCCTGAAGAAAAAAGAGAGCCCTTTAAAGACTTTTCAAGACTGGGAAACAAAAAGATGGTAGAAGGAGCCAAATCAGAACTGTAAGGTGTATGCTTAATGATATCCCTTTGAAATTTACACAAAATTACCCTTGCTTAATAAGAAAAATGACCAGGATCATTGTCACAGTAGAGGATGACTCCCTGGTTAAAGCTTTCATAGAAAATTCTTCTGCTAAAGCTTTCGCTAATTTTCTCAAAACATTCCTATAATAAGCAGATGTTATCATTGTTTGGCCCTTTAGAAAGTCAGCAGGCAAACTGCCTTGAGGATTACCAAAAAAGTGTGACCATAATGTTTGTTCTTGACTGATCTGCTTTTGCTTCAACCAGACCATGTCGTCTTCTCAGTAGTCTTTATGTTGATTGTATTTTGTCTTCAGTATAGTACTGGTAAAGAAGTGTTTCAGTTTTATCGCTTGCTATAATTCTTTCAAGAAGTGCTTTAGGATCTTAACCTCACTTGTTTAAAATTTCCATTAAAAGCTCTGCTTTTTTGTCTGCAACTGATTTGGGTGCAATGGTTTTGGCAATTGTCAAATAAAAAGTTTCCTCAACTTTTATTTTTTAGTCAGAATTATGTAAGTTTAATGAACTAAGATGTCTATGGTATTGATTACTGTTTTTGCTGTTAATTGCTCATCCTCTTCAATTACGGTAGAAGCAAGATTAAGTTATTCCTTACAAATTGATGTGAATGGTCTGCTACAGCAGACTTTAACTTTGGTCCCTTCTTAAAATAATTTATTTATTTGTAAACTGCTACTTATTTGGGCCACTTTATCCATACATTTTTCATAAAGCATCGATGAGATCACCCTTCTTTCGCCCAAGCATCACTATAAATTTGATGTTTGTTCTTGCTTCAATTTTGGAAAAATTCATGTTTCTCTTTTCAAACTGATATATTTTCCTTTTTACTCCTTCAAATCAGATCCCATTCAGACATGTTATAATAAATAAGTACAAGTTTACTTTGCTGCAAAAATAAAATTTCATAAATACTTTTTCCACAATATGCATTTTTATCAACTTTTTGATGACCCTTTATATTCCATTTTGTGTGTGTCAAAATTTTATTATCAATTTATTTGTTAATTGACTCCTATGTTACTTCTATATCTTGATTTATTTTTGAAACATGCTTAAAAACATAACTTATAATAAAGGAAAAAAGAAATAAAAGGCTAGAATGAACATGAGAATGGAGACATATGCTTAAGATAGCAATTTTTTTCTTTTGACTATATACTCAGAAGTCAATACTTTACTTTCAATAACAGACATAATCTCCAGTCAGAAGAGCATATATGGATATGAAAAGTACTATAAACAAATTAAATGTAACAGGCATAGAACATTCCCCAACAACAGCAGAATACACAATTTCCTCAACTGCACATGGAGCATTCTGCAGGATAGATCATATGCAGGCCACAGAAGAAGTCTTCATCTATTTGAAAATATTAAAATAAATTTTATTACAATAGAATGAAACTAGAAGTTAATGAAAGGGAAAAACTATAAAATTCATACATATGGGGAAATTAAATTACACACTATTAAACAACAATTGGGTCATTGAAGAAATCACAAAGGAGATTTTTAAATACCAAATGAAAACAAAAAGCAATCTACCAAAACTTATGAGACGGAAGTAAAGCAGTGCTAAGAGAGATATTCATAGCTGTAAACAGATACGGTGAAAAAGAAGAAAGACCTCAAGTCAATAACCTAACTGTACACTGTGAAGGAACTAAGAAAAGAAGAGCAAGCTAAATAGAAAGACAGATCAGGGAAAATATAATAAAGATTAGAATGGAGATAAATAAAACTGACAAAGAATACATGGAGAGAAAATGCAATAAAAAGTTTGTTCTGTGAAATGATAAATAAAACTGACAAATTTTTAGTGAGACTGACCAAGAAAAAAAAAAGAAGATCCAAATTATTAAAATTAAAATGAAAGAATATTACTAATGGCTTTACAGGAATAAAAAGGATTGTAAGTTCTCACCACAAAATATTGTGACTATGTAAATTATGCCCATGTTAATTAGCTTGATTTTGGGATTCATTACACAGGTATATTTATATAAAAAAGCTCCATTGTACACCTTAAATGTATCCAAATTTTAAATTGTCAATTATACTTCAATAAAAGCAGAAATAAAAAAATGCAGGGCATTAAAATCTCCAACTATTACTGTAGAACCATTTCTTCAATTTTGTCAGTGGTTGCTCCATAGAGTTTAGATCTCCGTTGTTAAGTTCATATATGTTTTCAATTCTTATATCTTCTTTGTGAATTAATCTTCTTCCCAATATTTAATGCTCTTCTTTTTCTTTTGGAATAATTTCCTCTTAACGTTTATTTTGTCTGATATTGGCGTTTATACCTCAGCTTTTCTTTTTCACTTTCTATTTGAATGAAATATCTTTTTCTGTACTTTCAACATATTTTGCCTTTGGATCTAAAACGGATCACATATATTTAATTATGTAATAGATCATTAAAAACATTTTTTCTACCAATCTCCACATTTCATTAGCCACCTTTATTTACTCACAGTTAATGTAGATTCAGATAAGAAAAGTCCCACTTCTACCATTTTGCAACTTATTTTCTATATGTCTACTAGCGTGTTTGTACCTCAGTTTCTTCATTACTGCCTTCTGTGTTTAGTTGATTTCTTATAGTGACGTATTTTATTTCCTTCTCACTTTCCTTTGTGTATATTCTATAGAATTTTTTGTGGTCACCATTGGGATTATAGCTAAATTCCATATGTGATAATAATCTAACTTGAATTGTTAACAACTTTACTTCAATAACATACAAAAACGCAACTCCTATAAAGCTCTTCTCCCATTTATGTTATTGACATCACAAATTTCATCTTCACACACTATGTGCCTGATTATATAGCTTGTTAATCTTCTTATGTATTTGTTGTTAAAATCATGTAAAAAATAAAAGTGTGGTTACAAACTAAAATTACAATATTGACTTTTAGTTTTGCTCATGTCTTTTTACCGGTGATCTTTATTGAAATGGATTCAAATTACCATATTGCATTTTGTTTTAAACTTGAATGATCCTATTTTCCATTTTTTGTAGGGCAAGTCTACTGGTTATAAATATCCGCAAGTTTTGTTTCTGGGGGAGTGTCAGTTTTTCTTTCATTTTGGAAGATGAATTTGCAAGACGTGGAATTTGTTTGTTTGTTTGTTTGTTTTGAGATGGAGTCTTGGTCTGTTGCCAGGCTGGAATGCAATGGCACGATCTCGGCTCACTGCAACCTCCACCTCCCTGGTTCAAGCAGTTCTCCTGCCTCAGCCTCCTGAGTAGCTGGGATTACAGGAGCCCACCACCACATCTGGCTAATTTTTGTGTTTTTTGTAGAGACAGGGTTTCACCATATTGGCCAGGCTGGTCTTGAACTCCTGACCTCAGGCGACCCACCTGCCTTGGCCTCCCAAGGTGCTGGGGTTACAGGAGTGAGCCACCTTACCCAGCTGCAAGATGCAGAATTTTTGGTTAATTATTTGTTGTTGTTTTATTATTTTAGTGGTTTAAACATATTATCCAAATGCTTTGGGGCCTTCAACGTTTTGAATGTGGGATTGGCTGATAATCATGTTTAGGATCCATATATGTGATGAGTCACTTTTTTTTTTTCTGCTCACAGTATTTTTCCCCTTTGTGTTCAACAGTTTGACTACGATATATCTCAGTCTTGGTGTCTTTGGGATTATACTGGTTGAATTTCATTGAGCTTCTTGAATTCATACATTTATGTATTTCGTTAAATTTCCAAAATTTGGGTCAATGATTCCTGTTTATTTATTTATTTATTTATTTATTTTATTTATTTTTTTGAGACAGAGTCTGGCTCTGTTGCCCAAGCTGCAGCACAATGGCATGATCACAGCTCACTGCAATCTCTGCCTCATGGGTGCAACCCATCCTCCCATCTCAGTCTCCAGTGTAGCTGAGACTGCATGCATGCAACACCACGCTTGGCTAGTTTTGTATATATACATATTTGGTAGAGATGGAGCTTTGGCCTGTTTCCTAGGTTGGTCTCAAACTCCTGGGCTCAAGCGATCTGCACAAACTTGGCCTCCCTCCTAAATTGTTGGGATTATAGGCATGAGCCACTGCACCCGTCTGGGGCCATTATTTCTTTTAAAAATCTCTTTGCATTGTTGTCTCTCTCTTCTTCTTCCGGATTGTCATATTACAAATATTGGTCCACGTGATGGTGTCCACCTGTTCCTTAGGCTGTGTTCATTTTTCTTTCTGCTCCTTTGAATATGCTATTTGCACTTTTTTATTTAGGTATAATAATTTCTTCTTTTTTCTGCTCAAAATGGCTGTTGAGCTACTTGTATAACTTCTTTTAAATTTTAGTTATTATACTTTTCATTTCCAGAAATTTTGTTAGATTTTTTATGGTTTTTATTTCATCATTGATAAGCTCATTTTGTTCTCATATAATTTTTATGATATTTTTAGTTCTTTATGTTATCATTTAACATTTTAGGAATATTTAAGATAGTTGTTTTCAAGGAACTTTCTATTTAGTCTGATGTCTAATCTTCATAAGAGACAATTGTTCATTGTTGTTACTTCAGCGTTCCGTGTTTTCCTGTTTCTTTGCATAAATTGATATTTTCATGTGAATGATTTGGCATTTGACTATTATAATGTTGTAAGTATAAAAACTGTTTTCCTCTCCTTCTCTAGAGATTGCTGGCTTTTTTTTTTTCCAACTTGTTGAAGGCCATAGTCTATTTTGAGACTTTTTCAAACTATTTTTGCAAAGACTATTCCTTGTCATTTGCTATCACTATAGTCCCTTTTCCTTCAACTGGTGTGAAGCTAACATTTTGATAAATATTTTCTTAAGTACCAGAAACTAAGAGAAACAGTAAAAATTCCATAAAAGAGAGAATCAGAAAAACACCCAATTTTCCTAGTTCTTGTTGATTGGCTCTGTGCTAGGGCACTTCAGCACTTAGCTAGACTTTTTCTAAGACTAGAGATCAGTACAAGGTGAAAGTTTATGGTCTTCTTAAAACTTTTCTGAGCATGTATCTTTTTTGGGAATGTTTGTGTTTTTCTAAATACCCCTGTATACATGTCTGCTTTTGAATATCTTAATTTCCTAAAGAGTGACACCCCAGATTCTTCTCCATGTCTTAGGTGGTCTATTGTATGTCTCCATAAACTCTTGCCCCAAGCCTCTGTGAGTCCGCAGTCTCCTTGAAGCCTTCGAAAGCATTGCCCTTTGCTTTGGCCATCAGAGATGCACAATAGAAAAATTGAGAAGTCCACCTTTCTTCTGTTGTTTAAGTAGCCTACGTGCAAGTTAGAAAAAAATATACATACCAATTTGCAAATAAGGTCATCAACTCCCTTTAGTTCAAGGGAGGTAACCGGGAACTGAGCTGCTATCACTTCATAACCAAGACAGCCACCAAACTAAGGAGGAAGTTAGGCAAGGGAGAGTAAAAGTACCACAGATTCTTCTTTTTTGATGATAGCTCTCTTTTAACTGAGTATTTGTTTGGTTACTGTAAAACTTTGCTTTTCAGAGCTCTGATAAAGCAGTGAAATCAATTGCTACTTGCTGTTGTTGGTGTTTAAAAATGTTTATATAAGAGAACAAAAGCTTGGAGCTTTCTAGTATATCATTTTGCTAGCATTACTCCTAGTGGCACATGAAACAAAATGTATGGTTATTATCAGCATTCAAAAATATTGACAGAAAGAAAAATATAAGATTAATATAACATTATTAAATAAAATACTTCTGTACTTGAAGACAGAAAATATGTCCATGGATAGAATAAGGAAGTCTTTCCAACAGCTTGTGTAATAATGAGTCAGAACTTTTAGTTAACAATGAGATCTGTGTGAGAAAAAAATATGATGTGAAAGCCAAAAAAAATTGTATGATATTATTAGTGTCATTAACAGAAGTATGGTACTTAACGTTAAGGAGGCAATATTACTAATCAGATCTCCAATGATACCCAGAGTCTTGGCTTTCTAACAGGGCATCACATTTTATTTTAATAATTAGAAAAATTAAAATGCATTGAGGAAAGTGTAGTGAGAGTGGTAATACAATTAAGCTATATGAAAAATGTTTTAAATAATTTTGCATGTTTACCCTGAAAGAGAAAAATTCACTGTGAGACATGAGATCCCTCTCCAAATATGTGAAAGGTGATCTTATATAAAAGGTATTAGAAATTTTGGATTTGCACCCAAGGGATAATCTCAATTTAAAATGGTCTGAGAGGGTTAACTCGGACCAACGGTGAGTTTTAAAAAGGGACAGATTTTACCATAAGTTACAACAGATATTTTAACACTCATAATTGTCTAATTGAGCATTTCAAACATCATTTGAGAAGTTTTCCATAGGATTGTATGATTGTATGTATTGAAAAATTAATCACACACATTGATTATAAGATCTATATAAAATGTCTTAGATGTTGAAGATAAGAGTGAAAAGCCAAATGCTGTTCCATGTTAAAGTTAGAGTGTAAAACAAGGACAGTAGCTACCAAGTAATTAATAAAATGTCATCTATCCAACAGAGATAAACTACAGTACAACCTACTGGCTTGAGGAGATTTTCTATTATTTATACCTTCAGTCTTTATTAATGAGTCACTTCGGCAACAAACACCGATCATGATAAGTTTCCATTTACTGAGTTGTTTTTATACAGGAACTGTATTAAGTGGTTTTAGATAAATTATCATGTCCTCTAATCCTCTTAACAACCCTATGAAATAGATACTAGTATTAAGCCTCATTTGACAAATGAGAAAATTATTGCTTAGCTAGGTTAACTAAGTCGTTCAGGGTCACACAGCTAGTAAATGACAGAGCAAAAATTTGAACTCATGTCTATTTATATAAAGATAAGTTAATAAACACTGTATTTTATGTCCATTTTTACAACAAGGTGCACTACTGCTTAGAAAAGATTTTCCTTACATGCTTAATAGGTTTCTGGAATACCGAGATTTCCAACAATGTTTACTTTAAACAGTGAAAACATGTTATTAATTTTTCTGTCTATTTTAGTTCTATTTTAGCAGACATATGAAAAGGTAATTCATATCTGTCAGTATTTTTAAAATTATTTCCCTGTTTATTGAAACTTCCATTAAATAAGTGTCTGAAATCTGTAAAAACAACTCAAGTAAAAAAATTCCTTTAATTTTTAAGAGCAACAGGTACTTCTTGAATTTGAATAAAGACACATATAGATACGTGGGTTTTACATAAGTGCCTGTTTGTAATTTTATGGTTGCACATGGTGAGTAAAGTTGTTTGCAGCCACCACTATTGCATTATTAGGAAGCCAAGTACCAGCCACTTTTATAGAATAGGACTGCAATAGGCATTTTGTCACTAATGAAATACGACTTGGGGGTACTGTGATACATGGAATCAAATATTTCACCATACTTTCTTGCCTTAGCACTCGACATTCCTACCGTTAATATTGCTTTTCTAGCTGAAGCATATTAAAAGATCAATTGAAAATTACACTAGACCAGATACACAGAAATCTGAGTTCCAACCCCATCTCATCCATGAACACATTGTTTACTTTGGAAAAGACACTTTAGTTTCTAAACCTGTTTTTTCTAAATAGATGGAGAATTTGGCCTACGAAATCTGCCATGTTACTTTAAATTTCAAAATTCAGATTATGGAAAATGTAAATTTGTTATTTTATAAAGATCACCAATTAAGCTATCATCACTCACAAATATCTTAGCTTATTAGTTTAGCTCACTATATTAATTGGCCAGTCACAAAGCAATTATGTAACTATATTTAATATACAAGTAATATTTTTATTTAATGGCCTATAAATGTTTTTATACAGATAACCTCACTAATTCCTGTCAACAACTATGGAAGAACAGACACTATTTTATTTTAAAAATAACATTATCAGGCTTACTTTCCAGGTAAGAAAATTAACTTGCTGAAGGCCATGTGGAAAATGATTTGCCATGTTTATTTCACAGTAATAATAATAACAACAAGGACTAACATCAAATTGGGAACTTTTTAAATGCTGAGCACCATGTTGAGTAGATTATAAGGAATGACTTCATTTAATCTTTATAACCACATCACAAGATAAGTATTATCATTACTCACTTTCCACAGATGAAAACTAAGGCCCAAGAATGTTAAGTTCCCTGGCCAATGTCATGACAGCTAGCAAAAGGTAGGCCTGTGTTGGTAAACTCATGTCTTCTGTGTCTAAACTCCATGTGCTTGCAATTATAATCACAATGATATTTTATATTTATTGACACATTTCTTATGTGTTAAGTTGTAAACTAAGTGTTAAATGGATTAGCCTATATAATTTTCACAATTATCTAGTAAGTTAAGAAACTATTGTTATTCTTATTTTATAAATGATCATACTAATTTTCAAAGAAATAATGTGTTCATCATTAACCACTTAGTAAGTGATGAAGATGAGGTCTGAAAAGGAGATGTCTGACTCTAGAGCCTGAGAATGTATTGCTGTGTAGTATCACATAATATATGAGCAATATTTCAACTCACTCTTGAAAATGTACATTTTTTAACAAAGCCATCTTGTATTGACCAAGAGTTCTTCTCTCTCTGCTATATCTAGACATGATTTATTTGTTATTACTAACCTTTTCTCTAACTCCCTGTAATAAAAATGCCCTTAATGATATTTAAAAATTCTATACTGAAATAAATTATGGTATAGCTATATGCTACATTAACATTTTCATTTATCTATTGGTATAACCTAGATAGTCTTGTCTACATTAGATTGTAAGGCCCATGACAACAGGTTTTGTAGAGTGATAGAATAAATATAGGTCAAAGATATTGTCTTTATTTCTGATTTTCATGCTTTAAAAAGGATACTGTAGAATTAATAGAAACAAAAAAGAGAGTGAAACAGATGATTTGGTACCTTGAGAGGTAAAAAGTAAGACTAAGAAAGGAGGGGATAAAGGTATATATTTATACCTTTCAGGTTCTCTACAATGTGCAAAATGTTGTTTTAGAAACTAGAGATATAGCTCTGAACAAAACATATTTTTTGTTCTCACAGAACATTTTTCTTACTATAGTGCTTATATTCCAGTAATCAGTTGAAAATATTCATAATGAAATAAAACACTTTAATTCTAATTTTTCTGATGCCTTGCAAGTTAAAAATTTCAACTCTCAAACCCCAAGAGGAAAATATTTTTGGAAGCACAGCACATATAAAATGTGTGCCAATCCAGTTATTTTATTTATTACTATATTCCTCCATAATTCTCCATTCATTTATTATTGACCCATTTTTTTCTACAAATATGTAATTATCATCTACTGTGTGCCCATCATTGGAATAATTACTAATATATGATACTGAACAAAGAAAATGTTGACCCTTGTTTAATGGCAAAGCCAGATAATAAGCAAGTAAATTAATACTTTTTTTTTTTTGAGACAGAGTTTCACTGTTGTTGCCCAGGCTGGAGTGCAATGGCACGATCTTGGCTGACCACAACCTCTGCCTCCTGGGTTCAAGTGATTCTCCTGCCTTGCCCTCCCAAGTAGATGGGACTACAGGCATGCGCCACAATGCTTGGCTAATTTTGTATTTTTAGTAGAGATGGAGTTTCTCCATTTTGGTCAGGCTAGTCTTGAACTCCCAACCTCAGGCGATCTGCCCACCTCGGACTCCCAAAGTGCTGGGATTACAGGCGTGAGCCACCGCGCCTGGCCAATAAACACATTTTTTAAACTTTTATGTGAGATTAAGAGAGCAAAGAAGGTTCAGTGATAGTAACAGGAATTTTATATTAGATAAATAGGGATGATATATCAATCAGATTCAGTGCCATGAAAAACAATCTATACATCAAACACCCATGGCATAACATTTACCGATATAACAAACTTTCACTTGTTCCCCCGAACCTAAAATAAAAGTTAAAAAAAGAAAAATAAACTATTTTAGGTATTTAAGAAGAAATTAATTTAATACAGGAAAGAAGGCACATTGTTGAAAGGCCCTTGAGAGGAGAAATCTAGGTGCCACCACTGAGTTATTGAGTTACGAAAACATCATTAGAAAGCACTTCTGAAGTTGTGGAGTAAGAAATTTTGATAATTACCTCTTCTGTAAATGAAACAGGGAGGGTGACCCAAAGAATGTAAAAATCAACTTTTTGGAAGGCTGGAATTAACCAAAAGATTAAAACAATCTGAGAAGCATTTATTCAAGAAAAACTGGAAGCTCAGTAAGAAGAACCATAAAGTTTGTAGCATTTTTACTTGCCACAATTTTATCCTTTTTTCCTCAACTCCACTGCAGCATTAAAAATTCAAGAGCCTTTCAACTATGGTAGTTATGCCTAGCAGCGGCTAGAGGAGAAAGAATGTGTTTAAAACTCCCCAAAAGTCATATTCCTCATGGACTCATCATTATTTGAGTTTGGATGCTCCCTTACAGCTCCATTCTCAGGGTTTGTTTTATTTCACCTAAGGCAGATTTTATTCTATGCAAATAATTCTATTCCCAGAGGGTTAGTGTTAGTCTAAACAATCACTGGTAATTGTTTGAAATTGAAGCTCCCTGGAATGGAGACTCTAGTCCAAATTCACTGGAGCTGATGAGAAAATCTACAAGAAAAAAAAGAAAATGAGCTTAGTAGATGTCTACAAGGGGTGTTGAAAAAGTTGTAACATATTTATGGGCACCTAGAAAAGCATAAAACGTACAAAGAGCTTTGCACATATCTAGGAAAAATATGAGAATGTCATAAGCTTGCACTTGTGGCTGACCATGATTCTTTCCACAAACAATAAGTGTAGACCAAGATAGAGATATAAAATTTCTGTATAATTGTAGAATGTATGCCCCAGTACAAACAAAACTGGGGAGACTTGTTATGTCAAGATATTTAAGAAAATATTTATCCCACCTGTTTCTATTTACTAAGTAACCCAGCAGTGACTTTAGTGGACAATATGGTAAAGAATATACATTTCAGAATTAGGCCAGAGTACTTATTAAATAAGCAAAAACAACCATTGAATAACAAGAACAGAAAACAAAGGTTAGGGAAGGAGTTAACTTTCAGAGCTAAAAAACTATAATATTTAAAAAATTTGCTTTGAAAAAAATAATTCATGTTAATAAATAGTAAAGTGTGAACACATACTCAGGGAAAAAAAAGCAATGAATAGCAATTGTTTCTCCAGAAACCCACAATTACATTTATTAGAAAAATACATTAAATTGCCTATTATTAATATCAAATATAAATTATAAATATGTTTAAAACAGGTCTAAAGCAAATAGAACAAAACAGAGAACTCAGAAATAAACTTGCACACCTGCAACCATCTGATCTTTGACAAAGTTTTAAAAAACAAGCAATGGGGAAAGGACACTGCATTCAGTAAGTGGTATTGGGATAATTAGATAGCCTTATGCAGAAGATTTAATCTGAATCCCTTCCTTTTGCCATATACAAAAATCAACTCAAGATGAATTGAAAACTTAAATGTAAGACCTGAAACTATAAATCCTAGAAGTAAACCAAGAAAATTCTATTTTGGACATTAGCCTTGGATAAGAATTTAGGACAAAGACCCAAAACTCAATTACAAGAAAAACAAAAAATGGACAAGTGGGACTTAATTAAACTGAAGAGTTTATGTACAGCAAAAGAAACTATAAACAGGGGTAAACAATCTACAGATTGAGAGAAAATCTTCACAAACTATGCATTTGACAAAGGTCTAATATCAAGGATCTACAAGGAACATAAATTAACAAGCAAATAACAAACAACCTTATTAAAAAGTGCAAATAAATCATTAACAGGCAATTATGAAAAAAGAAATACATATGGAAAATAAATATAAATTAAAAATTCTGCATTCCTGAATTTGAATGTTGGCCTTCCTTGCTAGGTTGGGGAAGTTCTCCTGGATAATATCCTGAAGAATATTTTCTAACTTGATTCCATTCTCCCCATCACTTTCAGGTACACCAGCCAAATGTAGATTTGGTCTTTTCACATAGTTCCATAGTTCTTGGAGGCTTTGTTCATTTCTTTTCACACTTTTTTCTTTAATCTTGTCTTCTCACTTTATTTCATTAATTTGTTCTTCAATCACTGATATCCTTTCTTCTGCTTGATCAAATCAGCTACTGAAGCTTGTGTATACTTCACAAAGTTCTCGTACTGTGGTTTTCCGCTCCATCAGGTCATTTAAACCCTTCTCTACACTGGTTACTCTAGGTAGCCATTAATCTAACCTTTTTTCAAGGTTTTTAGCTTCCTTCCGATGGATTAGAACATGCTCATTTAGCTCAGGGAAGTTTGTTATAACCGACTTTCTGAATCCTACTTCTGTCAGCTCATTAAACTCATTCTCCTTCCAGTTTTCTTCCCTTGCTGGTGAGGAGTTGTGTTCCTTTGTGGGAGAAGAGGAGTTCTGGTTTTTGAAATTTTCTGTCTTTCTGCTCTGGTTTCTCCCCATCTTTGTGGTTTTTATCTAGGTATTGATGGAACATATCTCAAAATAATAAGAGCTATTTATGACAGACCCACAGCCAATATCATACTGAATAGGCAAAAACTGGAAGCATTCCCTTCGAAAACTGGCAAAAGACAAGGATGCCCTCTCTTACCACTCCTATTCAACACAGTACCGGAAGTTCTAGCTAGGGCAATCAGGCAGGAGAAAGAAATAAAGGGTATTCAATTAGAAAAAGAGGAAGTCAAATTGTTTCTGTTTGCAGATGATATGACTGTATATTTAGAAAACCCCATCATCTCAGCCCAAAATCTCCTTAAGCGGATAAGCAACTTCAGCAAAGTCTCAGGATACAAAATCAATGTGCAAAACTCACAAGCATTCCTATACACCAAGAACAGATAAACAGAAAGCCAAATCATGAGTGAACTCCCATTCACAATTGCTGCAAACAGAATAGAGTACCTAGGAATCCAACTTATAAGGTATGTGAAGGACCTCTTCAAGGAGAATTACAAACCACTGCTCAACGAAATAAAAGAGAACACAAACAAATGGAAGAACACTCCATGCTCATGGATAGGAAGAATCAATATCATAAAAGTGGCCATACTGTCCAAGGTAATTAATAGATTCAATGCTATCCCCATTAACCTACCACTGACTTTCTTCACAGAATCGGATAAAACTACTTTAAATTTCATATGAAGCCAAAGAAGAGCCCACAGAGCCAAGACAATCCTAAACCAAAAGAACAAAGCTGGAGGAATCATGCTACCTGACTTCAAACTATACTACAAGGCTACAGTAACCAAAACAGCATGGGACTGGTACCAAAACAGATATATAGACCAATGGAAAAAACAGAGGCCTCAGAAATTACACCACACACCTACAACCGTCTGACGTTTGAGAAACCTGACAAAAACAAGCAATGGGGAAAGATTTATTAAATTTATTTATTTATTAGATGGTGCTGGAAAAACTGGCTAGCCATATGTAGAAAGCTGAAACTGGATCCCTTCCTTACACCTTATACAAAAATTAACTGAAGATGGATTAAAGATTTAAATGTAAAACCTAAAACCATAAAAACCCTAGGAGAAAACCTAGGCAATACCATTCAGGACATAGGCATGGGCAAAGACTTCATGACTAAAATACTACAAGCAATGGCAACAAAAGCCAAAATAGACAAATGGGATCTAATTAAACTAAAGAGCTTCTGCACAGCAAAATAAACTATCATCAGAGTGAACAGGCAACCTACAGAATGGGAGAAAAATTTTTCAATCTATCCATCTGACAACAGGCTAATATCCAGAATCTACAAAGAACTTACACAAATTTACAAGAAAAAAGCAAACAATCCTGTCAAAAAGTGGGCAAAGGATATGAACAGACACTTCTCAAAAGAAGACATTTGTGGGCAAAGGATATGAACAGACACTTCTCAAAATAAGACATTTATGCAGTCAACAGACATATGAAAAAATGCTCATCATCACTGGTCATCAGAGAAATGCAAATCAAAACCACAATGAGATATCATCTTACGCCAGTTAGAATGGTGATCATTAAAAAGTCAGGAAACAAAAGATGCTGGAGAGGATGTGGAGAAATAGCAATGCTTTTACACTGTTGGTGGGACTGTAAACTAGTTCAACCATTGTGGAAGAGAGTGTGGTGATTCCTCAAGGATCTAGAACTAGAAATACCATTTGATCCAGCAATCCCATGACTAGGTATATACCCAAAGGACTATAAATCATGCTATTATAAAGACACATGCACATGTATGTTTATTGTGGCACTATGCACAATAACAAAGACTTGGAACCATCTCAAATGTCCATCAATAATAGACTGGATAAAGAAAATGTGGCACATATACACCATGGAATACTATGCAGTCATAAAAAAGGATGAGTTCATGTCCTTTGCAGGGACATGGATGGAGCAGGAAACCATCATTCTCAGCAAAATATCACAAGGACAGAAAGCCAAACACCGTATGTTCTCACTCATAAGAGGGAATTGAACAATGAGAACACATGGACACAGGGAGGGGAATATCACACACTGGGGCCTCTTGGGGGGTGGGTGGAGGGGGGAGGGATAGCATTAGGAGAAATACCTAATGTAAATGATGAGTTGATGGGTGCAGCAAACCAACATGGCACATGTATACCTATGTAACAAACCTGTACATTGTGTACCTGTAACTTAGAACTTAAAGTATAATAATAAAAAAAGAAAAAATCTCAATATCACTAGTCATCAGAGAAATGCAAATCAAAGCCACAATGAGATCCCATCTCATACCAGTCAGAATGACTATTATTAAATAGTAAAATATCAAAAAATAACAAATGTTGGCAAGGTTGTGGAGAAAAGGGAATGGTTATACACTTTTGGGAAGAATGCAAATTCTTTAAGCCATCACGGAAATCAGTTTGGAGATTTCTCAAAAAACTAATAGGTGAACAATCGTTTGATCTAGCAATCCTATTACCAAGTATACTCAAAATAAAATTAATTGTTCTACCCCAAAAAAACCATTAACTCACATGTTCATTGCATCACTATTCATAATAGCAAAGAAATAGAATCAATCCAGATGCCTATTAACATTGAAATGGATAAGGAAAAATGTGATAATATACACCAGGGAATACTATACAGCCATAAAACATAATGAAATCACAATCTTTGTAGCAACATTGATGTCACTGAAGGCCATCTTGTTAGGTGAATTAAAATAGAAACAGAAAAACAAGTACTACATATTCTTACTTATGAGTGAGAGCTAAACATTGCATACACAAGGACATAAATATTTTTTAAAAAGACACTTAGAAATACTATGGGGAGTGGGTGAAAGGCATGAACACTAAAAAACTAAATATTGAGTATTATGCTCACTACCTGGATAACAGAACTATTCATACACCGAACCCCATTGGCACACAATTTACACATGCAACAAACCTGCACACCTACTTCCTGAATCTAAAATAAAAGTCTAAAGAAAAAATAATACACATTTTTAAAAAGACTAAGAAAGCTGGAAACCTTGCATGGGGCTGCTGAGCACCAGAATTTATTCCAGGCCTGAAGTGGCTTGTGGGGAATGGGTGATTTGAACAGGAAAAAAAGTGACCTGCTCTCACCATAGACCTATTGAATCCTAGCTGCAGGGCACTTTATGAGTCCTATGGACACTTGAGCTGGCAGGGACAAGTGTTTGGAGAGGTGGCAGGGGTAGGACTCCAACCTTTGTGGAGCTGAGAAGGTTTGGCATGGGAGTGGCTGCAATGGAGCATCACCAGGAATAGCCGTCCACCAAGGCTTTCCATTCCCCCTTAGATGGCTTTGGACTTTGGGGACTGTCAGACTTTGACAGAGCAGAATGTCATATATGGTTATGACATATAACCATATAGAAAAGAAATTCCAGCCAAGAATTTCACAGTCAAACTAAGCTTCATAAACATATTAATAAGATTAATACCTTTTTGTTATTAGAAACCATGGAGATAAGAAGGTAATTAGATGGCATTATGAAAGTTCTGAAAAAAAATATGGTTCAACCAATAATTCTGTATATGGCAAAACTATTCCAAAAAATTGAAAGAATAGTACCACTATACAACTTTTAGAAAGGCCAAAATCCAAAGCAAATGACAGGAAATTCTGGTGAAATTTTGGAACAACAAGAATTTTTTTTTTTTAAAGTTCCAGGATACATGTGCAGAACGTGCAGATTTGTTACATAAGTATACATGTGCCATGGTGGTTTGCTGCACCTATCAACTAGTCATCTAGGTTTTAAGCCCCACATGCATTAGCTATTTGTCCTGATGATCTCCCTCCCTTTGCTATGCGCCCCCATCCCCGACATGCCCCGGTGTGTGTGGAACAAGAAGAACATTCATTCATTGCTTGTGAGAATGCAGAATGGTATAGCCACTTTGAAATACAGTTTGGCAGTTTCTTACAAGCTGACTTATACTCTTACCACATGATCCAGTAATTGCATTAGTATTTACCCAAAGGAAACCTAAGCTGATGTCCACACAAAAACCTGCACACAGATGTTTATAGCAGCTTAATTTATAATTGCCAAAAACTTGAAAATAACCAAGATGGTTTATTTTTAAAATTAAATAAGCAATTAAGACATTCCCAGACAAACCAACACTGAGAGAATCTGTCACTATTAGATTGGCTCCACAAGTAAATAAATAAATAAATAAACGTAACTACCAAGAGAAATATACAAGAATAATTGCATTTTTTAAATGATTTTATTCTACTATACTATTTAAAAGGCATCCATAAAAAGCAATAGTTTGAAATGGTTTTGATGCTCTTCTAAAGTATAAAGATGAAGTTTGTATGACAATAATAACACAAAAAAGGTCTTTCTTATAGGGCTATTGAAGAGAAAGATTTATATACTGTTAAAGTTTAGTTGATGTTAATTCAAAGCAAAATATTTAAGGAGTTAATTGTAATCCTCAGGCAACCATTAAGTGATGACTTTTAAAAAGGGCATTATAATTGCACCCTAGAACATGCATATTTAATAAAAGCAAAGCCAGTAATGAAGAAATAGAGAAACCAAAGATATAAATCAGATTAAATATAGCAAAAATGGCAGGTGTAAATGATACCTTATTAATTATTAATAGTTACATTAAATATAAATTGACCAAACATTCCAATTAAATGATAAAGTTAGGTAGAGTGGATCTGTATTTTTTTAAAAAAGGAAACATGATCTATCTATATGCTGTGTACAGGATACAATTTGGATTTAAAGACGCAAATTGGTTAAATGGTTAAAGATGCAAAAAAGATATACTGTGCAAAGAAGTACCAAAAGAGAGGCTAAGCAGCTACACTGATGTCATACAAAATGAAACTTAAGACAAAAAAAGTTACTACAGAAAAGGAATATTTTATCATGATAAATCTGTCAGAGGACATAACAATTTTAAATGTATATGTACTTACCAACAAAGCCACAAAGATATGAATCGAAGACTTTCAGAACTGATAGGAGAAAGACACAATTAACTGATAATAGATTAAGACTTCAATATTTCCTTTTCAATAATGCATAGAACAAGTAGGCTCTACAATAAAAAAAGAAGGCTTGAACAACACTATATCCAATTAAATATAATATATATAAACAGAACATACCACAGATCAAGAGCAAAATACATATTATTTTCAAATGTCCGTGCAAGATTATTCAGAATAGATAGTATTCTAAACCATAAAACAAGCATTGATGATACCTTTAAAACATTCAGATAATGGTACATATATTCTCTGAAGACAATGAAATTAAATTAAAAAATCAATGACATAAGAAAGTTTGGTTTTAGGGTATATATGGCAAACAGAGAGAAATAAAAGACACAGAGGACTTCAAAAGGGGGACTGGTGGGTAGGAAATAAAGGTTTAAAAATTACCTATTTGGTACAGTCTTCACTATTCAGGTGATGAGTACACAAGAAGCCCATACAAGATATCCATGTAACAAACCTGCATATGTACCTCGTGAATCTATAAAATTTTTTTTTAAAGTTTAAGAAATTGACAAAATATTGTAATGGAACAATTCATCTCTAAATTACCCATGAGTAAAAGAGGAAATTATGAGAGAAATTAAAAATACTTTAAAGTGATTTGAAACAAAAAGAAACACAGAAAAATTATAAAATACAGCAAAAACACAACTTAGAGAGACATTTATACCTGTAAATATCCATACTTAAATGATAAAAGTTTAAAATCAGTAACATAAACGTCAACTTTAAGACACAGGAAAAGTAAGATAAAACGAAATCCAAAGCAAGTTGAAGACAGAAAATGAAGATTAAAGGAGAAATAAATAGAATAGAGAACAGTAAAAAAAAAATACAAAAATCAATAAAATCAAAAGTTGGTTCTGCATCAAAATGGAGATTCTTTAGTTAAACAAGAAATAAAAAAGTTTCAAATTATCAAATCACAGATGAAATAGCAACATTACTACCAACTTTACCAAAATAAAAGGGATTATAAGGTTATACTGTGAACAATTCTATACCAAAAAATTAGATGTTCTATAGAAAATGGAAACATTTCTAGAAAGACATAACTAATAAAATTAACTCCAAAATAGGAAATACAAATAGAGCCCTATAGGAAATGAGTTAGTAATAAAAAAATTATTACAAAAATTATAAACCAATATGGCTCCACTGGCAAATTCCATCAAATGTTTGAAAAAAAATCAAGAGAAATACTTCATAAAGAAGAGGAGAAATAATCATTTTCTAAGTCACCACAAATGGAAGAATACAAACCAATAACCTTTGTGAATATAGATGTAAAACAATTCAATAAAATACAGCAAACCAAATTCAACAATGTACAAAAAATACATTAGTAAGTGGGATTTATTCTAGAAATGTAAGGTTTGTTTAACATATAAAAATCGATCAATAGAACATGCTATACTAATAAAAGATAAAAATAAGAAATCATCACAATAAATGCATAAAATCAGTAGTAAATTCCAACACTGTTCATTTTTAAAATACTCATTTAACTACCTATAAAATAGAATTTTCTCCTCTAGATCCAAGTCATCAATGAAACACCTGTAGCTAAAATCATAATGATAGCGTTGAAAATAATTTATGCATAAAATCAGGAACAATGTCTAATCTCACCACATTTATTCAACATGGCACTGGAAGTTCTAGCTAAGGAATTAGAAAAAAATGAGAGAAAATACATCCAGATAGAAGGAAAAATAAAATTATCATTTTTTCCAGATGACAGGAACTTGTATATATAGAAAAAACTATGGTAAATCTTAAAAACTATTGGAACTAATTAATGAGTTCAGTGAGGTTGCAGGATATAAGATCAATGTATAAGAGTAATTTGTAGTTCTATACTTACAATAGAATTCAAAATGAATTTAATAAAATCATTTAGCTTGAAATAGCGACAACTGCATTTCAATTTGAAAATGAAATTACTATAACCATTTCACCTGAAATAGAATCAAAAGAAATAAAATACATAAGAATATGTTTAGCAAAAGAAATAAAAAACATACACTGAAACTTCAAAATATTGTTGAAAAAATTAAAGAAGTTTTAAATCAATCGAACTATATCTGGTGTTAATGGATAGAAAAACAGTATGTTCAAGATGCTGACAATCCCCAACTTAGGTCAAAACACACCTCCTAATAAAATTAAGAAGATTGAAATTTCCAAGCATATTTTCTGAAAACATTTGAATGAAAATAAATATTAATAGAAAATGGAATATTTTTAAAAATCACAAATGTGAAAATTAAACACATACTTGAACACAAATAGGTCCATAAAGAAATCAAAATAAAAAATAGAAACTATCTTGAGACAAATGAAACACAACACACCAAAACTTACAGGATACAACAAAAGCAGTGGCAAAAGAGAAGTTTCTAGTAATACATGTCTATGTTAAATAAAAGGAGTGTTTGAAATAAAGAACCTAACTTGAAACTTCAGAGAACTAGGAAAAAGAAGAACAAACTAAGGCCAACTTAACATTAGTAAAGGAAGAAGTTTGCATGGAAATTAAAGAAATAAATAATAAAAAAATTAGAAATCAATGAAATTCAGAATTTAGCAATTTTGACAAACTTTTAGCTAGATTATTAAGAAAAAAAGGAGAGAAGAATCAAATAAATAAAATCAGAAATGAAAAAGGTGGCATTATAGCAGATTCCATAAAAATTAAAAGTGTTATAAGAAACTACTCTGAGTAACTAAATAAACAACAAGTTAGATAACCTGGAAAAAATGAATATTTTCCTAGACACATGCAACCAGCCAAGACTGAATCATGAAGAAATAGAAAATCTGAACAGACCTGCAACTAGTAGACATTGATCAGCCCTCAAAATCCTTTCAGCAAAGAAAAGCTCATGGCAAGATAGCTTCACTGGTGAATTCTATAAAACATTTAAATAATTAATGCCAATCCTATCCAAACCCTTCAAAGAACCAAAAAGGAGTGAAAACTTCCAAACTTGTTCTAGGAGATCATCATGATTCTGATACCAAAACCAGACAGACATAATACAAGAAAATAAAATCAAAGGTCAGTAACTCCGATAAATATAGATGCAAATATTTTCAGCAAAATACAAGCAAAACAAATTCAATAGCACATGAAAAGGACCATAAACTATGACCAAGCAAAATTAATTCAAAGGATTAAAGAATGACTAATACATGCAAATTAATCAATGTGACATATCATACTAACAAATTCAAAAATAAAAAGTATATGATCATATTAATAGATGCAGAAAAAGCATTTGACTAAATTCAACAATTTTATGATAAACTCACTCAATAAACTAAGAACAGAAGAACATTTAGCAAATAAAAGCCATATTAAATATTTATACATTCAATAAAGTATAAAAAGCTAAAAGCTAACATTAAACTCAATGATAAAAACTGAAAGCTATTCTGCTGAGATCAGGAATATGACAAGGTTGCCCATTCTTACCACTTCTACCTGGCATAATGCTGGAAATTCTATCCAGAGCAATTAGACTGGAAAAAGAAACTAAAGGCATACAAATCCAGAAGAAAGAAGTTAAATTATCTCTGTTTGCAAGTGATATAATCTTATTTATACAAAACCCTAAAAGTTCCACAAAATAATTTCAGGAGCTAATAAATAAATTTGGCAAAGTTGTAGAATACAATATCAACATACAAAAATCAATTGTGTTTCTATATGCTAACAATGAACAATCCAATAAAAAATTTAAAAATCAATTTACAGTAGCATCAAAAAGAATAAAATAATTAGAAATAAAGAAGTGAAAGATCTATATACTGAAAACTACAAAACATCACTGAAAGTAATTAAAGAAGACATGAATGAATGGAAATTTTGCTGTGTTTATGGTTGAGAAGACTACTGCTAAAATGTTCATACTACCCAAAGCAATCTACAGATTCAATACAATTCCTATCAAAATTCCAATGGTATTTTTTACAAAAATATAGTAAACAAAGCTAAAATTCACATGGAATCACAAAAAAATTCTTAAATAGTTGAAACGATATTGAGAAAGAACAAAGCTTGAGTCCTCACATTTCTTGATTTCAAAAGATATTGCAAAGCTACCAAAATCAAAAGAGTATGGTACTGACAAGACAGACATGTAGACCAATGGACTAGAATAGAGAGATTAGATGTATGGGTTTATTGTTAAGCTCTCTATAAACCCACACATACATGGTCAACTGACCTTCAACAAGGTGGTCAAGAATACACATGTCCAAGATCTGGGAATTCCAAGATAAATGTACTGGAATATTCAGTGTCTGGTAAGGACTGATTCTCTTTTTCATGTATGGTGCCTTGTTGCTGCATCCTCACATGGCCAAAGGGGCAAAGGAGCTTGCTTCAACTTCTTTTATGAGGCTACTAACTTCATTAATGAGAAGGGAGCTCTCATGACCTAGTCACATCCCAAAGGCCTCACCTCTTAACACAATCACATTTCATGTTAGATTCCAACATGTGAATTTTGGGGGAACACTAACATCCAGAAAATAGTAGTCATTACTTTAAAAATCCAGAAAATATCAGATGACTATGTGGAAACATTGGAATTCTTACACACTTTTGGTGGGAATATAAAGTGGTGCAGCTGTTATGGAAAATAGTATGAAGGTTCCACAAAAAATTAAAAATATCTGCATATGACTCAGAAATCTCACTTCTGGGTATTTATCCAAACAAATTAAAATCAAGACCTTAAAAAGATACTTGTAATCCCATATTCATTGTGTCATTATTCACAATAACCAAGATTTGAAAAGGCACTAAATGGCCATTAACAGATGAATAAACAATGAAAATGTGATATAAGTATATATATATAATGTGTTTAATATAATGTGTGTACCTCTCTAATATATATGTACATATATACACTCACATGTTTATATGTATGTAACATATGCTACATATATAATATAAATATTATATATAATATTGTGTAATATATGTTGCATATATAACGTTATATGTGTCTATGATATACAGCACATATGTGTGTAATACATAGTATATACATATAAATATATATGAGATGCATATACACATATAAACATATGTCTATAAATGAGACAGCAAGAATAATATTCAGCCATAAATAAGGAAATCCCATCATATGTTGCAATGTGGATTAACCTTAAAGACTTTATGCTAAGTAAAATAAGCTAGTTACATCAAAACAGGTACTGCATGATTCCATTTATGTAAAGTATCTAAAATAGTCAAACTCATAGAAACAGAAAGTAGAATAGTGATTTCCAGGGACTGTGGATAAGGGAAAATGGGTGAATTGTTATTTCACAGGAGTAGAGTTTTAGTCATGCAGGATAAAATTTCAAGTTCTGGAGATCTGCTGCTCAACATTATGTTTATAGCTAAACGATACTGTTATGTGCACTTAAAAAATTATCAGGTATATCGCATGTATTTTTATCATAATGAAAGCAAGATGGTAATATTTTTAAAAATGATTAGTGGATTCAAAGTAATGCCTATTAAATCCCAGCTTACTTTATCACAGAAATTGACAAGCTGATTTTAAATTCATATGGAAATACAAGAGAACCTAAATAGCCAAAATAATCTCTAGAGGAACAAAGTCAGTGGACTCATAATTCCTCATTTCAAAACTTATAATGAAGCTATAGTAATCAAGATAGTGAGCTACTAACGAAAGCATAGACATGTGTAGTTCAGTGGAACTACACATTGAGAGTCCAGAAATAAACCCATGCACTTATGGTCAACTAATTTTTGGCAAATCATGAAGACATTTCAGTTAAGGAATGAGTAGTGTTTTTAAAAATGTTGCTGGGAAAAAAATCCAATACTTTTTAATCTCACATATATGTAGAATCTAAAAAAGTCAGAGAATAGAAACAGAGAGTCAAACAGAGCTATGGAAACATAATAAAATGGTGGTTAACAGAGGCTGGAGGTGGAAGACACGGAAAGAAGACACGTTAGTCAAAGGGTAGAAAGTTTCAGTTAGACAAAAAGAAAAAGTTGTAGTAATCTATTGCAAAACAATGAAAAACCCTTAGTAATCTATTGCAAAACATGGTGATCATACTTAATAATAATGCATGTTTCAAAATTACTAGAAGGGTGTATTTTCAACATTCTCACCACAAAAACAAGATAAGTAGGTGAGGTGATAAATATGTTAATCATTTTGATTTAATTTTTCTACAATGTATACATATATCAAAACAACACCTTACACCCCATAAAAACACAATTATTATTTATCAATGTTTTAATTATTTAATTATTTCTTATTTTTTACTTTTGTGGGTACATAGTAGGTGTAAATATTTATGGGGTACATGAGATGTTTTGATACAGATATACAATGTGAAATAAGCACATCATGGAGAATGGGGTATCCATTCTCTCAAGCAACTTCAGTCATTTGCAATGACATGGATAGAACTGGGTATCAATTAATTTTTAATCACAGTTAAAAATTATGCTGCAATTGTATATTGTTGACACATACAAAAGAATGCATTTAAACTCTTACTTCACACTATACACTAAAATTAACCCAATGGATCAAAGACCTAAATGTAAGAGCTCAATCTACAAAACTGTTAGAAGAAACTATAGGTGTAAATTTTCATGACCTTGTATAAGGACACTGATTCTTAGATATAAAACCAAAAGCAGGGGTGATACAATACAAACTGGATAAATTGGATTCATCAAAATGTAAACTTTCATTCTTTAAAAGAAACCAGTAAGAAAGTGAAAGAACAACCTACAGAATGAGAGGGAATTTGCAAATCACCTATCTGATAAGATATTTGCATACAAAATACATAAGGGAGCCTTACAACTCAAAAATAATATTAACAAATTAAATGATCCATTTAGAAAATGTGAAGATAATGTAAATGAACATTTCTTTAAAGAAGATATGCAAATACCCAACAAACTCCTAAAAAGTTGTTGGACATAGTCATTAGAAAAATGCAAATTAAAACTTCAATGAGATATCTCAGCACATCCAATAGAATGGCTAACATCAAATAGAAAGCTTGTAGCAAATGTTGAAGAAGATGTGGACAACCGGAACCATTATACATTGTTGATAAGGGTGTAAAATGTTGTAGTTACTTTGGTAAATAGTCTGGCAGTTCCTCAGAATTTGAACATAGAATTGTCTCATGGCCCAGTGATTCCCAGATATGTACCTCAATAAGTTAAAAACATGTGTTGGAAAAATGTGCCCATGATTGTTGACAGGAGCATTATTCTAATAGCCAAAACTTGGAAATAACATAGTGTCCATTAACTGATCAGTGGATCAACAAAAGGTGGTATAGCTATACAATGGAAATGTTAATCTTAGAAAGAATGAAATACTGATACCTGCTACAACATGGATGAATATTAAAAACACATGATAAGTAAAGAAAGTCAGACCAACAGTCATATTGTGATGTCATTTATATAAAATGTCCAGAACAGGAAACTCTATGAACAGACATTTGACTAGTGGTTGACAAGAGCTGAGAAGTGGTTGAAAAGAGCTGAGGAGAGTGCTGCTATTAGATACAGAGTTTTTCGGGGAGATTAATGAATATATTCTGGAACAGATAGTAGTGACGGGGGTATAAGGCTAAAAATGTTCGAAAGCCAATTGAATTGAACACTTTAAAAGTGTAAATGTTATGATATAAAAATATATTTTATATATAATATAAATATAAAATATTTATATATAAATATTATATATATATAAATAAATATTTTATTTAAATAATGCCAAAAGAAGGAAAGAGAGAGAACATCATTATCCAGTGATTCGGAGATCACAAAGCCATTACTCCTGCAATAACTGCTAACACTGCCTCAGTTGCCACTCAACATTGATGAAATTGATGATGAGCCACTGGAAATCTAAGTTCAGTCACCGCAATTGCTTCTCAATCCATGATTTTGTTTGCCAACAGATATAGCAACAACAAGAGCTTTCTGTCTCTTTTATGCTTTCCTAATCCCACAGAAGTGCATATAATTAGTGGAATCTCATTTTTTCAGGACTAAGTGTAAAGAAATCTGAACTATATAGTGTTTTGTTGTGTTTTGATGTTGCTTTTTAGACTCCATATTATAAGAAACAAAGGATAAATTGTTGCCTGAAAAATAAAATACTCAATACCCTCCACAGAAAAGCTCTCCAGGAGTATGACATGTAAGCTACAGTCTCAAAAACGAGAAAGGACCAGCTATCTGCCAGTGCAAAAATCTGGGGGAAAACCATTTCAGGCTGTGGAAATAGAATGTATGAGAATCCTGATGTGAGAGATGATTTGTTTTGCTTTAATTCAGAAAAAAAAGCTTTTTGTCTATATGTTCCTTAACAGTTACTATATTTATATTTCTTGTCTCATTGTCTCCCTATGCTGCATTCTGGAAAATTTCTTGTGACCCGTCTTCAAGACTACCAAGTATGTCTTCACATATGTTAATTTTTTTAAATGAATCTGCTGACTTAAAAAATTCTGTTATTTCCTACTTTCATTCCTAGCAGTTATATTTGGTGTGTTTTCAAACCTCTGGGAATTTTTAATATGCTATTCCTGATAAAATTTTATTTGGTTAAGTGTAAGACAGAATATTTGTTTATTGTTTGTTGATTTTAAACATTTCCTTTTTTGGGCTTTTAAAAATTTATTTTAGGTCCAGGTATACATGTGGAGGTTCCTTATATAAGTAAGTTATATGTCACAGGGGTACGGTGTACAGATTATTTCATCAGCCAGGTAATAAGCATTAGTACTTGACAGGCAGTTTTTCCATCTTCACCCTCATTTCACCCTCCACATTCAAGTAGACCTCAGTGTCTGTTGTTCTCTTCTTTTTGTCCATGTGTACTCAATGTTTAGATCCTACTTGTAAGTGATAATATGTGGTATTTGGTTTTCTGTTTCTGCATTAGTTTGCTTAGAGTAATGGTCTCCAACTTTATCTGTTGCTGAAAAAGACATAATCTAATTATTTCAATGACTGCATAGTATTCCATGGTGGTATATATGTACCATATGATCTTTGTTCAGTCTACAACTGATGGGCATTTAGATTGATTCCATGTCTATGCTATTGTGAATAGTGCTGCAGTAAACATATGCATGTGTGTGTCTTCTTACTAAAACAATTTATATTTCCTAGCACATATATTCAATAATGGAATTGCAGGGTCAAATAATAGTTCTGTTTTAAATTCTTTGAGGAATTTCCAATCTGCCTTCCACAATAGCTGAAATGATTATATTATCATCAACAGTGTATAAGCATTCCATTTTCTCCACAACTTCACCAGCACCTGATATTTTTTGAATTTTTAATAATACCGTTTTAACTAGAGCCAGATACTATTCATTGTGCATTTGGTTTGCATTTCTCTAAGTGATTAGTGATGTTGCATATTTTTTCATATGCTTGTTAGTCAGGTATATGTCTTCTTTTGAAAAGTGTCTGTTCATGTCCTTTGCACACTTTGTAATGGAGTTGTTTTTTACTTGTTAATTTGTTTAAGTTCCTTATAGACTCTGGATATTAGACTTATATCAGATGCATAGTTTGCAAATACTTTCTCCAGTTCTGTGGGTTGCCTGTTTTCTCTGTTGATAATTTATTTTGCTGTGCATAAGCTTTTTAGTTTAATTAGGTCATACTTATTAATTTCTGGTTTTGTTGCAATTTCTTTTGGAGTCTTTGTCATAAATCTTTGCCAAGGTCTCTGTCCAGAATGGTATTTCCTAGGTTTTCTTCAAGGGTTTTTATAGTTTCAGGGTTTCAATTTAAGTCTTTACTCCATCTTTGCTGATTTTTGTATATGATGTAAGGAAGGTGGCTGGTTTCACTGTACTGCATATGGCTAGCCAATTATCACAGCACAGTTTATTGGACAGGGCGTCCTTTCCCTATTGCTTCTTTTTGTTGACTTTGTCGAAGGACAAATGGTTATAGGTATGTGGTCATATTTTTCGTCTCCCTATTCTATTCCATTGGTCTATGTGTCTGTTTATGGACCTGTACCATGCTGTTTTGCTTACCATAGCTTTGCTTGAAGTCAGGTACTGTGAGGCCTCCAGCTTTGTTCTCTATGCTTAGGATTGCTTTTGCTACTCAGGCTCTTTTTAGGCTCCACATGAATTTTTTCTTTTCCTTTTTTTTTTTTTTTTTTTGAGACAGAGTCTCACTCTATCACCCAGGCTGGAGTGCAGTGTCGCGATCTCTGCAACCTCTGCCTCCTGGGTTCAAGTGATTCTCCCGCCTCAGCTTCCCAAGTAGCTGGGATTACCGGTGCCCACCACCATGCCCAGCTATTTTTTTTCTTTTTTGTATTTTTAGTAGAGATAGGGTTTTACCATATTGACCAGGCTGGTTTCAAACTCCTGACCTCAAGTGCATTTGCCAACCCTGGCCTCCTAAAGGGCTAGGATTACAGGCATGAGCCACCATACCCAGCCCATATGAATTTTAAAATAGCTTTTTTTTTTTCCTATTTCTGTGCAGACTCTCATTGGTAGTTTGATAGTAATAGCGTTGAATCTATAACTTGCTCTGGGCAGAATGACCATTTTAACAATATTTGTTCTCCCTATCAATGAGCATGGATAGGTTTTTTCCATTTGTGTCATCTGTGATTCCTTTCAGTGCTGTTTTGTAATTCTCATTGTAGAGATATTTCATCTTCCTGGTTAGCTGTACTTCTAGGTATTTTATTCTATTTGTGGCTATTGTAAATGGGATTGCATTCTTGATTTGGCCCTTAGCTTGCATGTTGTTAGTGCATAGAAATGCTACCAATTTTTACACATTGATTTTGCATGCAAGAACTTTGCTAAAGTTGTTTATTAGATATAGGAGCTTTTGGGCAAAGACTACGTTGTTTTCTAGGTAAAAAATCATATTGTTTGCAGACTGAGATAGTTTCATTTCTTCTCCTCCTATTCAGGTGCCTTTTATTTCTTTCTCTTGTCTCATTTCTCTGGCTAGGACTTCCAGTAACATGTTGAATAGGAGTGGTGATAATGGGCATCCTTTTCTTGTTCTGGTTCTCACGGGGAATGCTTCCAGCTTTTGCCCATTCAGTATGATGCTAGCTGTGGGTTGGACATAGATTTGTTTCATTATTTTGAGGTATGTCCCTTAAATGCTTAGTTTGTTGAGAGTTTTTAACCTGAAGGATATTGAATTTTAACAAGTCTTTTCTGCATCTTTTGAGAAGATTGTGTGATTTTTGTTTTAGTTCTTTTAAATGGTGAATAACATTTATTGATTTGTGTATTTTGAACCAACTTTACATTACAAAGATAACGTCTACTTAATCATTGTGGATTAGCTTTTAAATGTGCTCCTAGATTTGGTTTGCGAGTATTTTGTTGAAGATGTTCTTCAACCATGCTCATCAGGTATACTGGCTTGAAATTTCCTTGGTGTACGTGTCTTTGTCAGGTCTTGTCATCAGAATGATGCCGGGCTCATAAAATGGTTTAGGGAGGATTCCCTCCTTCTTCTTATTATTTTTTATTTATTTTTTTGAAATAGTTTTGGTGGTACCAGTGGTACCAGGTGGTACCAGTTTTTCTTTACACGTCTGATAGAATTTGGCTGTGAATTTGGCTGTTCCTGGGCTTTTTCTAGTTGGTAGGATTTTTACTAGTGATTCTATTTCAGGACACCTTATTGGTATTTTCAGGGATTCAATTTCTTTTTGGTTTTGTCTGGAGATGATGTATGTTTCCAGGAATTTATCCATCTCTTGAAGGTTCTCTACATTGTGTGCATAGAGGTGTTTGTAGTAGTCTCTGAGGGTTTTCTGTGTTTTTGTGGGGTCAGTGATAATGTCCCCTTTGCCATTACTGATTGTGTTTATTTAAATCTTCTCTCTTTTTTTCATTAGTGTAGCTAGAAGTTTATCAATCTTATCTAATCTTTCAAATAACCACCATTAGATTCATCTGTTTTGTAATTTTATTGTGTTTCAATTTCATTCACTTCTTCTCTAATTTTGGTTATTTATTGTCTTTTGCTAGCTTTGGGTTTGGTTTGCTCTTTCTTTTCTACTTTCTGTAGTTTTTATGTTAGGTTGTTAACTTGAGATCTTCGTAACTTTTTCACGTGCACATTTAGTGCTATAAATTTTCCCTTTAATACTGCTTTGCGGGTCCCAGATATTCTGGTATTTTGTATCTTTATTTTCATTAGTCTCAAAGAATTTTATTTTTGCCTTAATTTTATCCTTAAGCCAAATTTATTCTGGAGTAAGTTGTTTTGTTTCCATGTGGTTCTACAGTTTTGAGCCATCTTCTTAGTGTTGATTTCTCTTTTTGTTTCACTGTGGTCTGACAGTGTGGTTGGTATGATTTCAGTTTCTTGAATTTGCTGAGACCTGTTTTATGGCTTAATGTGTGGTTGATTGTCGACTCTGTGTCATGTGGTGATGAGAAGAATGAATATTCTGTTGGTTTTGGGTGGAGAGTTCTGTAGATATCTGTTAGGCCCATTTGTTGAATATGGAGTTCAGGTTCTGAATATCTTTGTTAGTTTTCTGACTTGATGATCTGTCTAACACTGTCAGTGGGATATTGAAGTTTTCCACCATTTTTGTGTGATTATCTAAGTCTCCTTTTAGGTTTCTAATAACAAGTTATGTGAGTCTGGGTCCTCTTGTGTTGGATGCATTATACTTAGGACACTTCTTAGGTCTTCTTGTTGAACTATTTACCATTATGTAATGTCCTTATTTGTCTTTTTGATCAATATCAATATAAAGCCTGTTTTGTCTGAAATTAAAATAACAATTTCTACTTTTTTCTGTTTTCCATTTGCATGATACATTTTTCTTTATGTCTTTACTTTTAGTCTATGGGTGTCATGGCATGTCATATTGGTCTCCTGAAGACAGCATTTAGTGGGGTCTTGCATTTCTATCTAACATGGCATTCTGTGCCTTTTAAGTGGGGGCATTTATTCTATTTACATTAAATGTTAATAATGATATGTGTGGATTTGGTCCTGTCATCATGTTGTTACCTGTTATTATGTAGACTTGATTGTGTAACTGTTTTATAGTTTCTACTATCTATGTACTTAAGTGTGTTTTTGTGGTGACTGGTAACGGTCTTTCATTTTCATATTTAGCACTCCCTTAAGGACCTCTTGCAAGGCATGTCTGGTGATAACAGACTCCCTTAGCATTCGTTTATCAGAAAAGGATCCTATTTCTCCTTCACTTATGAAGCTTAGTTTGGCTGGATATTAGATTCATGGTTGGAATTGATTTTCTTTAAGAATCCTGAATATAGACCCCCAATCTGTTCAGGCCTGTAGGGTTTCTGCTGAATGGTACCCTGTTAGCCTGAGGGGGTTCCTTTGGTAAGTGACCTGCCCCTCCTCTCTAGCTGTCTTTAACATTTTTTCTTTCATTTCAACCTTAGAGAATCTGATGACTATGTGTCTTGGGATGGTCACCTTCTATGGGATCTCAAAGGAGTTCTCTGCATTTTCTGAACTTGAATGATGGCCTCTCCATTGAGGTTGGGCAAATTTTCATAGATTATATCTTCAAGTATATTTTTCAAGTTGCTTATTTTCTCTCCCTCTCTTTCAGGGATGCCAATGAGTCATAAATTTGGTCTCTTTACGTAATCCCACATTTCCAAGAGGATTTTTTCATTCTTTTTTATTCTCCTTTATTAATTTCTGTCTGACTGCTTTAATTTGGATAACTAGTCTTCAAATTCTGAGACTCTTTTCTCAGCTTATTCTACTCTACTGCTAATATTGTGATTCTATTATGAAATTTGTGAAGTGAATTTTTAAGCTCTATCAGATGAGTTTGATTCTTTCTTGAAATGGCCATTTTATCTTTTAGATCCTGTATTATTTTATTATATTCCTTAGTTTCCTTATATTGTGTTTTAACTTTCTGTTGAATCTTGATTATCTTCATTCCTATTCATAATCTGAATTCTATGCTTGTCACTTCAGCAATTTAAACCTGGTTAAAAACCATTGCTGAGGAACTGGTGTGGTCATTTGGAGGTAAGAAGATACTCTGGCTTTTTGAGTTGCCAGATTACTTGCACTGGTTCTTTTTCATTTTTGTGAGCTGATGATCCTTTAATCTTTGAGGTTGTTATTTTTTAGCTGTTACCTTCTTTGATGCCCTTGGGGGTTTGATTTTGATTTAAAATTCATTAAGTCAACTGGCTTAATTTCTGGAAGATTTTAACAGGTCAAGGTTGTGCTCAGCACTCTTGTGCTGTGTGTTCTAACTCTGGGGGGCTGCTATTGGGTCCCCAGTTTTGTTCTCTTTCCCCTTAAGTTCAGGAACCTACTGCACTGGAGGAGCCAGGGTGTTCCTAGTCTATTCCTAGTCTGATTGGTGATGCTGACTCAAGGCCTTCATTAGGGCAATGGAAGGGTCATTCATTGTCACTTGCACATGCTACCAGCTGCAGCAGTGCCACAGGGTGCATGTGCATCAGCTAGGTCAGGGAACTGGTGGGAGTTAGGTGGCAGCAATCCTGTATGCAGTCTCACAAGTGGCAGTGGTAATGCATCATGGGTGGATCTTGGCAAGATTAGGGTTGTTGACAACTGTGCTTATACATGTAGTGGTGGCAGGAGTGAGAATGGGGTGCTGGTAGTGGTGGATTTACTGATGTATGTGTGCATGTTTGCACAGGCAGCAGTGCAACATGGTCTGGATAGGTTTATGCATGTCCCTGTGTGCATGTGTACTGTCAAAGGTGACATGGGAGGGACCCATGCATTAGTGGACAGGTGTGTCATGGTGTGCACCTGCCATCAATGGTGGTACAGTAGTCTTCATGAGTATAGTTACACTGGTGGAGGAGATAAGCTGAAGTCTGCCCATGCATGAATGCCAGCAAAGTGGTGGTAGTGGGGATGGAAGACATGGGTATGTTTGTACTGTCAGAGCTACAAGGGGAGGCTGTAGTTGTGCTGATGAGCATCAGTGAAGGATGGACTGCTAGAACTGCTACCGTCAGGCAGTTTGTTGGTGAAGAAGCTATGATGAAAGCCGCATAGAAGTACTTTGGTTGGGAATCTGGGGCTCTGCTGCAGGTGAGCACAGCCTGGCTGGGGCCCCAAAGAAGGCAAGCAGACAGTGGGGAGTACAGATCAGACGGGCCCTGTCCCACTTATCCAAATCAAACAGTCACTCCAAGGCCAAAGTCTCTTAGGGGAGCATGGAGAGCCTTGAAGGATGGGTATCCATGCCCATGCTCCATTGTGATTCTTCACATACTAAACACTCTGAGCTTCACAGAGGCCATAGGGCTTCCCCTGCCACCTCTTTTAGCATAGGTGTCTGCAATGTCAAGTTTTTGTGGGGGTTGTGGGGTCTCTTACTGCTAAGATTCCAGAGGTCCATGGTGAGAGCAGAACACTCCTTGCCTGTTCAAGTCATCCCTTCCCCAGAAAAAACTAGGGCACAGAACATATCCTAATACTTGAGAGCCCCATGCAGGCTTCTCAGACTTCTCCCACATCATTCCAGCATCTATGTCCTCCCCTCATCCACTCACATTGCCTTCCATCCAAAGATGCACTCAAATTGTACCAGTCGTCTTGATTTCCTGGTGTCTTGGTGGAAGATGTTTCCCTTGGCTATGTCTAGTCAGCCATCTTGGCTCATGTCTGATTTAAATATTTGAAGAGTTTGCAAGTTTATTTTTGTTGCCTGCTGTTTTGTTCGTTCTAACTCATCTGCTTTGTTTTCTCGTGTGAGTGCTTACTTTTGAATGGGTGATGTTTGTTGTATTGCCACACTAAAGTGAAGAACACATGCCTCGTTGTCTTTGCTAAATGCTGATTATAAATACCCAGGGCATAGAAATATCTAGCTGAACTTTGTAACAATTTGAGTGAAGTGAGAAGCCTCCTGGCCAGAACTTGAGGGAAGTCCAAATGTGGTGTGCAGACTACACAGGCAGGGAAAAACCAAGCCCTTTTCTTTAGCGGCTGGGAGGTCAACACAGAAAGTCAACAAAGAAACAATGGATTTAAACTATACCTTGGAACAAGTGGACTTAACAGAAATATACAGAACATTTCATTCAACAACCACAGGGTAGCCTGGGGAAGATTTTCAAGCCTGTCTCACTCTCTGCTTGGAAATGGGCTCAGGGCTGTTGGGGGTGAAACAGTGGGAGTGAGATGATTTTCCGTTTGTGTTGGAGCTGGGTGAGGCCTGTGACTGCCGGCATTTCCCCACTTCCCTGACAACCTGCATGACTCAGCAGAAGCAGCCATAATTCTCCTAGGTACACAATTGCAGTCACCTGGGAATCTTTTCCCATCCCCCACAGCAGCTGCAGCAAGACTCACCCAAGGAGAGTCTGAGTTCCCCCCACACCTAGCCCCAACCCCAACTGATGGTCCTTCCCTACTCACCCTGGTAGTGGAAGACAAAGGGCATATAATCTTGGGAGTTCTAGGGCCCTGCCTGCCATGAGTTCTTCCCGATGCTACCACAGCTGATGCTCTCTGGAAAGTGCCACCTCCTGGAAGGAGGCCAACCAGCACAAAAATCGAGCATTAAACTACCAAAGCTAAGAACCCTCATAGAGTCCATTGTACGTCCCACCCCCCAACCTCCACCAGAACAGGTGCTGGTATCCAAGGCTGAGAGACCCATAGATGGTTCACATCACAGGACTCTGTGCAGACAACCC
Organism: Pan paniscus; assembly: GCF_029289425.2. NCBI lineage: Eukaryota > Metazoa > Chordata > Mammalia > Primates > Hominidae > Pan > Pan paniscus. The sequence goes on from NC_073272.2 coordinate 82,692,581, forward strand.
CCGGTACCAGCCTAGAGCCAGGTAGACTCACTGCGTCACTAGACTCAGAAGAGACACAACAATCACTGGAGTTGTCCTATGTGAACAATCACATAGGAAGCCACATCCATAGGAAAAGGGGGGGAGAACTACATCAAGGGAACAGTCCCATAGGACAAAAGAATCTGAACAACAGCCTTCAGCCCTAGACCTTTCTTCTGATAAAGCCTACCCAAATAAGAAGGAGCCAGAAAAAGAACCCTGGTAATATAACAAAACAACACTCTTCAACACCCCCCCAATCAAAATCACACTAGTTCACCAGTAATGGATCCAAACCAAGAAGAAATACCTGATTCACCTGAAAATGTATTCAGGAAGTTAGTTATTAAGCTAATCAGGGAGGGACCACAGAAAGGCAAAACCCAGTGCAAGGAAATCCAAAAACTGATACAAGAACTGAAGGGAGAAATATTCAAGGATATAGATACCTTAAAGAATAAACAATCAAAAATTCAGGAAACTCTGGACACACTTTTAAAAATGTGAAATGCTATGGAAAGTCTCAGCAGTAGAATTGAACAAGTAGAAGAAAGAAATTCAGAGCTTGAAGACAAGGTCTTTGAATTAACCCAATCCACCAAGGACAAAGAAAAAAGAATAAAAAAAATGAAAAAATCCTCCAAGATGTCTGGGATTATGTTACATGACCAAACCTAAGAATAATCAGTGTTTATGAAAAAGAAGAGAATTCTAAATGCTTGGAAAGCATATTTGGGGGAATAATCAAGAAAAACTTTCTCAGTCTTGCTAGAGACCTAAACATCCAAATACAAGTAACACAAAGAACACCTGGGAAATCCATTGCAAAAAGATGTTTGTCTAGGCACATTGTCATCTGGTTATTCAAAGTTGAGACAAAGGAAAGTTTCTTAAGATTTGTGAAAGAGAAGCTCCAGGTAACCTATTAAGGAAAATCTATCACGTTAACAGTAGATTTCTCAGCAGAAACCCCACAAGCTAGAAGGGATTGGGGCCCTATCTTCAGCCTCCTCAAACAAAACAATTATCAGCCAAGAATTTTGTATCCAGCGAAACTAAGCAACAGATATGAAGGAAAGATACAGACTTTTTCAGACAAACAAATGCTGAGAGAATTTGCCATTACCATGCCACTGCTAAAATGAGCTCTAAATCTTAAAACAAATCCTGGAAATATCAAAACAGAACCTATGTAAAGCCTAAGTCACACAAGACTTATAAAACAAAAATATAAGTTAAAAAGGAAATCAAAAACAAACCAAAAAAACAAAGTACACAGCCAACAAAGAGCATGATGAACGCACATTTTAATACAAACATTGAATGTAAAAGTCCTAAATGCTCCACTTAAAAGATACAGAACAGCAGAATGGATAAGAACTCAACAACCAACTATCTGTTGCCTTCAGGAGACACACCAAACGCATAAGGACTCACATAAACTTAAAGTAAAGTGATGGAAAAAGGCACTTCGTGCTAATGGACACCAAAAGTGAGCAGGGGTAGCTATTCTTATATTAGACAAAACAATCTTTATAGCAACAGCTGTTAAAATAGACAAAGAGGGACATTATATAATGGTAAAAGGCCTTGTCCAACAGGAAAATATCACAATTCTAAACATATATGCACCTAACCCTGGAGATTCCAAATTTATAAAACAATTACTAATTGACCTAATAAATGAGATAGACAGCAACACAATAATAGTGGGGACTTCAATACTCCACAGACAGCACTAGACAGGCCATCAACACAGAAAGACAACAAAGAAACAATGGATTTAAACTATACCTTGGAACAAGTGGACTTAACAGAAATATACAGAATATTTCATCCAACAACCACAGAATACACATTCTATTCAACAGTGCAGGGAAGTTTCTGCAAGATAGACCATATGATAGGCCATAAAACAAGCCTCAATAAATTTAAGAAAATTGAAATTATATCAAGCACTCTCTCAGACTACAGTGGAATAAAACTTGAAATCAACTCTAAAAGGAACCTTCAAAACCATGCAAATACATCGAAATTAAATAACGTGCTAATAAATGACCATTGGGTCAAAAACAAAATCAAGGTGAAAAGTAAAAAAATCTTCGAACTAAACAACAATGATGACACAACCTATCAAAATTTCTGGGATACGGCAAAGGTGGTGCTAAGAGGAAAGTTCATAGCCCTAAACGCCTACATCAAAAAGACTGGAAAAGCACCAACTGACAGTCTAAGGTCACACCTCAGCGAACTAGAGAAACAAGAACAAACCAAACCCAAACTCAGCAGAGGAAAGGAAATAACCAAGATCAGAGCAGAGCTAAATGCAAGGGAAACAAACAAACAAATAACAACAACAAAAAATACAAAAGATAAACAAAAAGCTCGTTCTTTGAAAAGATAAAATTGATAGATCATTAGCAAGATTAAGCAAAAAAAAAAAAAAAAAAAGAAGAAGAGAGGAAATCCAAATAACCTCACTAAGAAAAGAAACAGGAGATATTACAACTGACACCACTGAAATATAAGAGATCCTTCAAGGCTACTATGAACACCTTTACACACATAAACTAAAAAATCTAGAAAAGATGAATAAATTCTTAGAAAAATACAACTCTCCTAGCTTAAATTTGGAAGAATTAGATACCCTGAACAGACCAAGAACAAGCAGTGAGATTGAAATGGTAATTTAAAAAATATCAGCAAAACAACTTCCAGGACTGGATAGATTCATAGCAAAATTCTTTCAGACATTCAAAGAAGAATTGGTTCCAATCACTTTCACACTATTCCACAAGACAGAGAAAGAAGGGACCCTTCCTAGTTCATTCTATGAAGCAGCAGCACCCTTCCAATACCAAAACCAAGAAAGGATATAACCAAAAGAAAAAACTACAGACTGATATCCTTGATGAAGGTTGATGCTAAAATTCTCAACAAAATACTAGCTAACCGAATTCAACAACAAAGCAAAGAGATAATCCACCATGATCAAATGCGTTTCACAAACAGGGATGCAGGGATGGTTTAACATATGCAAGTCAATAAATGCGATACACCACATAAACAGAATTAAAATCAAAAATCACATGATCATCTCAATAGACGCAAAAAAGCATTTGACAAAATCCATCATTCGTTTATGATTAAAACTCTCAGCAAAATTGGCTTACGAGGGACATACCTTAATGTAGTAAAAGCCATCTATGACAAACCCACAGCCAAGATAACACTGAATAGGGAAAAGTTGAAAGCATTCTGTCTGAGAACTGGAAAAAGACAAAGATGCCCACTCTCACCACTCCTCTTCAACATAGTGCTGGAAGTCCTAGCCAGAGCAATCAGACAAGAGAAAGAAATAAAGGGCATCCAAATCGGTAAAGGTAAAGTCAAACTGTCATTGTTTGATGTTGATATGATTGTTTACCTCAAAAACCCTAAAGACTCCTCCAGAAAGCTCCTATAACTAATAAAAGAAGTCAGTAAACTTCCAGATACAAGATTAATGTACACAAATCAGTAGCTCTTCTACACACCAATGGCAACCAAGCAGAGAATCAAATCAAGAATTCAACCCCTTTTACCATAGCTGCAAAAACATAAAATAAAATACTTAGGAATATACCTAACCAAGGAGGTGAAAGACCTCTACAAGGAAAACTACAAAACACTGCTGAAAGAAATCATAGATGACACAAAGAAATGGAAACACATCCCATGCTTATGGACGGGTATAATCAATATTGTGAAAATGTCCATACTGCCAAAAGCAATACAAAAATCTTATGCAATTCCCATCAAAATACAACCATCATTCTTCAGAGAAGTAGAAAAAACAATTCTAAAATTTATATGGCACCAAAAAAAAAAAGCCCGCATATCAAAGCAAGACTAACCAAAAAGAACAAATCTGGAAGCATCACACTACCTGATTTCAAACTATACTATAAGGCCATAGTCACCAAAACAGAGTGATACTGATATAAAAATAGGCACATAGATCAATGGAACAGAATGGAGAACCCAGAAAAAAAAAAAGAACTCAATTACTTGCAGCCAACTGATCTTCAACAAAGAAAACACAAACAAAAGTGGGGGAAAGACACCCTTTTCAACAAATGGTGCTGGGATAATTGGCTAGCCACATGTAGGAGAATGAAACTGGATCCTCATCTCTCACATTATACAAAAAGTAACTCGAGATGGATTAAGGACTTAAACCTAAGACCCGAATTCTAGAAGATAACATTGGAAAAACCCTTCTAGACATTTGCTTAGGCAAGGATTTCATGACAAAGAACTCAAAAGCATATACAATAAAAACAAAGATAAAGAACTGTGACCTGATTAAACTAAAGAGCTTTAACAGACAACCCACATAGTGATAGAAAATCTTCACAATCTATATATCTGACAAAGGACTAATATCCAGAATCTACAACAAACTCAAGCAAATCAATAAGAAAAATAATTTTAGATTTCATCAAAAAGTGGGCTAAGGACATGAATAAACAATTATCAAAAGCAGATATATTGGACAATGAACATGTTAAAAAATGCTCAACATCACTAATAATCAGGGAAATGCAAATCAAAACCACAATGCGATATCACCTTACTCCTACAAGAATGGCCATAATCAAAAAATCAAAAAACAGTACATGTTGACATGGATGTGGTGAACAGGGAACACTTCTACACTGCTGGTGTGAATGCAAACTAGTGCAGCCACTATGGAAAACCATGTGGAGATTACTTAAAGAACTAAAAGTAGAATTACCATTTGATCCAGCAATCCCACTATTCGGTATCTAACCAGAGGAAAATAAGTCATCATTTGAAAAAGATTCTTGCACGTGCATATTTATAGCAGCACAATTCACAATTGCAAAATCGTGGAACCAACCCAGATACCCAATGATCAATGAGTGGATAAAGAAATATATAAATATATATGTGATGGAATAGTATGCAGCCATAAAAAAGAGTGAATTAACAGCAGTTGCAACGATCTGGATGAGATTGGAGATTATCATTTGTATTATTCTATTTGTGTTATTCTAAGTGAAGTAAGAAATGGAAAACCAAACATCATATGTTCTCAATGATATGTGGAGATAAGCTATAAGGAAGCAAAGGCACAAGAAGGATACAGTGGGCTTTGGGGACTTGGGGTGAAGTGTAGGAGGGGGTAAAAGGATAAAAAGCTACATATATGGTGCAGTGTATGCTGCTCGGGTGATGAGTGCACCAAAATCTCACAAATAACCACTGAAGAACTTACTCATGTAACCAAATATCACCTGTATCCCAATAATTTATGGAAAAAAGATAAAATAAATAAATAAATATAAATAAATAAATAAAAAGTAAATAACAAAAGAATTCAAAACATATTTTAAAAATCAAGCATTTTCTCTTACTACAATGGAAGAAAACAAGGAATTAATAACAGGAGAACTTTGGAAACCTCACAAACACATGGAAATTAAACAATATGCTACTGAATGACCAGTTGTTCAATGAATACACTAAGAAATAAAAAATTGAAACAAACAATAATAGAAACACAACATATCAACACCTATGAGATACAGCAAAAGCAATTCCAACAAGGAAGTTTATAGTTATAAGGGCCTACATCAAAAATAAGAAAAATTTCAAGTGAGCAGTTTAATGGTACATCTTGAAAAATTAGAAAAGCAAGAACAAATCAAACTCACAATTAGTAGTATAGAAGAAAAAATAAAAAATGGAGCATAAATAAATAAAATCAAAATGAAGAATACAGCACAAAAGATCAACAAAACAAAGTGTTGATTTTTTGAAAAGTTAAACATAATTGACCGACCTTTTAGCCAGACTAAGAAAAAAAGAAAGAAGATACAAATAAATAAAATCAGAAGTGAAAAGGAAGCCATCAAAGGTGATACTGCAGAAATTTAAAAGATTATTTCTGGCTACTATGAGCAACTATGGCAGTACATTGGAAAATCTAGAATAAATGGACAAATTACTATAATTATACAACTGACCAAGGCTGTATCAGGAGGAAACCAAAACCTGAACAGACCAATAACAAGTAATAAGATTGAAGTCATAATAAAAAGTCTGTCAGTAAAGAAAAGCCCAGGACCTGATGGCTTTACTGCTGAATTCTTAAAAATCAAAACAAAACAAAACAGAAACATTTAAAGAAGAACTAATATGAATCTTACTCAAACTATTCTGAAAAATAGACAAAGAAGGAACACTAAAGTAATTCTATGAATCCAGTATTAGCCTGATACCAAAACCAGACAAAGATACATCAAAAAAAAAAAAAAGAAAAAAGAAAAGAAAAAGAAAACTACAGGCCAATATCTCTGATGACTTGTGATGCAAAAATTCTCAACAAAATAGAAGCAAACAAACTCAAAAATGTGTTATAAAGATAATTCAACATAATCAAGTGGGATTTAACCCTTGAATGCAAGGATGGCTCTACATATGCAAATCAATCAACATGATACATGATATCAACCGAAAGAAGTATAATGACCACATTACCATTTCAAGTGATGCTGAAAAAGCACTTGACAAAATTCAACATCCCTTTACGATAAAAACTTTCAAAATACTGTATAGAATGAACATACCTCAATATAATAAAAGCCATATATGACAGACCAATAGCTAGTGTTATACAGAATGGAGAACAACTGAAAGCCTTTCCTCTATGATCTGTAACATGACAAGAATGCCCATTTTCACCACTGATATTCAACATGAGAGATATTCAACATCAGCGAGAAAATAATCTAAGGCATCCACATTCTAAGGCATCCAAATAAAAGAAATCCAAATGGAAGATGTAAAATTTTCATTGCTAGCAGATGATTTGATCTTATATTTGGACAAAGCTAAAAACTCCACCAAACAACTATTAGAACTGATAAACAAATTCAATAAAGTCATAGGTTACAAAATCGACATACAAAAATCAGTAGTATTTTTATATGCCAACAATGAACAATCTGAAAAAGAAATAAAAAACTAATCCCATTTACAATATCCACTAATAAAGTTAAATACATAGGAATTAATTTAAGCAAAGAAGTGAAAGATGTCTATAATGAAAAGTATAAAACACTGGTGGAAGAAATGGAAGAGGACACCAAAATATGAAAAGACATTCCATGTTCATGAATTGAAAGAGTCAATATTGTTACAATCACCATACTACCCAAAGCAACCCACACATTCAATACAATCCCTATCAAACTAGAAATGGCATTCTTTACAGAAATAGAAAAAAACTCTAAAATTTATATAGAGCCAGAAAAGACCAGGAATAGCAAAAACTAGCCTACGGAAATTAACAAAACTTGAGGAATCACATTACCTGACTTCAAATTACACTGCAGAGCTATAGTAACAAAAACAGCATGGTATTGGCATAAAAACAGATACATAGACCAAAGGAGCAGAATAGAGAATCCATAAGCAGATCCACACACCTACAGTAAACTCATTTTCAACAAATTTACCAAGAACATACACTGGAGAAAAGAGAGTCTCTTCAATAAACGGTGCTGGGAAAACTGGATATTTATAGGCAAAATAATGAAACTAGACCTCTATCTGTCACCACAAAAATCAAATCAAAATGGATTAAAGAAGTAAATCTAAAACAAAGTATGAAGCTGCTATGAGACAACATTGGGGAAAATCTCTAGGATACTGGTGTGGGCAAAAATTTCTTGAGAAATACCATAGAAGCACAGGTGACCAAAGCAAAAACGGACAACTGGGGTCACATTAAGTTAAAAAGCTTCTGCACAGCAAAGGATACAGTCATCAAAGTGAAGAGATACCCCATAGAATGAAAGAAAATATTTTCAAACTATCCATCTGACAAGGGATTAATAAACAGAATATATAAGGAGCTCAAAGAACTTTCTTTGAAAAAAATGTAATAATTTGATCAAAACATGGGCAAAGGATTTGAATAGACTTTTTCAAAAGAATAAATACTAATAACAATCAGGTATATAAAAAAGTGCTCAACATCATGGATCACCTGAGGAATGCAAATCAAACCTACAATGAGGTATCATCTCACCCCAGTTAAAATACCTTAGATTTAAAAGACACGAAATAACAAATGCTGGCCAGGATATGGAGAAAAGGGAACCCACATACACTGTTGCTGGGAATGTAAATTACTACAACTACTATGAGGAACAATTTGGAGGTTCCTCAAAAAACTAAAAATTGAGTTACCATATGATGCAGCAATCCCATTGCTGCATATATAACCCCCCAAAAGGAAATCAGTATATTAAAGAGATATCTGCACTCCAATGTTTGCTGCACACTGTTTACAACAGCTAAGATTTGGAAGCAACCTAAATGTCCATCAACAGATGAATGAGTAAAGAAAATGTGGCACATATACACAATGGAGTAGTATTCAGCCATAAAAAGAATAAGATCCAGTCATTTGCATCAACATGGATGGAACTGCAGCTCTTTATGTTAAGTGAAATAAGTCAGACACAGAAAGACAAACACCACATGTTCTCACTCATTTGTGGGATCTAAAAATCAAAATAATTCAACTCATGGACACAGAGGGTAGAAGGAGGATTACCAGAGGCTGGGAAGGGTAGTAGGGGTCGAGGCGGGAGGTGATGATAATTAATGGGTACAAAAGTTATACTTAGAAAGAATGAATAAGACCTACTATTTGATAGCAAAATAGGGTGATCTTAATCAATAATAACTTAATTGTATATTTAAAAATAACTAAAAGATTGTAATTGGATTGTTAACACAAAGGATAAATCCTTGATGGGATGGTACTTCATTTTCCATGATGGGATTATTTCACATTGCATGTCTATATAAAAACATCTCATGTACCTCATAAATGCAAATGCCTACTGTGTATCCACAAATATTAAAAAAATCCAAAAAATTATAATGAAGTTGAAAACTTTCTATTGCTCAGTGACATTATAGCCATTGTGAGACCATAGCACAAACAGTTACATATTTGTAGTAATGCTGGTGTAAACAAACATATTATGCTGCCAGTCATAAAAATATAGTACATACAATTATGTACAATATGTAACACTGGATTAATGACAATACATGACTATCCTAACCAATGTATTTGCTGTATTATACTTTTAATAATTATTTTAGAGTGTACTCATTCTGCTTACAAGAAAAAGTTAACTATAAAATAGCCAGAGGAAGATCTGTCAAGAGGGGATCTGTCAAGAGATATTTCAGAAGAAGTCATTTTATCATAGGAGATGATAGCTCCATGTGTGTTACTGCCTATGAAGAACTTGGAGTTGGACAACATGTGGAAATAAAAGACTGATATTGATAATCCTGACCCTGTGTAAGCCTAGGCTAATGTGTGTGTTTGTGTCTTCATTTATAGCAAGTATGTTTAAATAAAGAATTTTAGCAATAAATAAAAGCTTATAGAATAAGGATATAAAGAAAGAAAATATTTTTGCACAGCTATACAATGTGTTTCTGTTTTAAGCTAGCTGTTATTACTAAAGAGTCAAAAAGATTTTAAAAAGTAAAAATGTCACAGAAAACTGTTAAACTTTGTTAAAAATATTTTTAAATTTTAATATAATTTATCGTTTTTATATATGTAGCATAGTCTAAGTGTACAGTGTTTATAAAGTCTACAGTAGTGGACTGTAATGACTTAGGCCTTCGTATTCACTCACTGACTAACTCATTCAGAGCAACCTCCAGTCCAACAAGCTCCATTCATTGTAGGTGCTCTGTACATGTATCCCACTTTTTTTTATACCGTAGTTTTAAAATAGCTTTTCTATTTTTAAATATGTTTAGACATGCAAATACTACCAATGAGTTACAATTACCTATTCAGTAAAGCCATGTGATGTACAGGTTTGTGCCCTAGGAGCAATGGGCTATACCTTATAGCCCAGGTGTGTCATAGGCTATACTATTTAGGTTTGTGTAAGTACACTCTCTGACATTTATTTGCACAATGATGAAATTGCCTAATGACACATTTCTCAGAATGTATCCCCATGGTTGAGAAACTTATGACTATATATAATTATAGATGCTTTTTGACTTATGATGGGGTTCCATCCCAATAAAACCATCAAACATCCAAAACATTTTAAGTTGAAGTGTCTTTTCAATTCATGAAATTTTCAACCTATCATGGGTTTATCTGGAAATGACCCCACTGTAATTCAAGGAGCGTACTGAATGTTATCACATTTACATGATTGTGAAGTCAAAAAAATCAAAGTCAGACCATTTTAACTCAGGTTCTGTCTGTATATATTTTACAAGACTAAGTAATTTTCCTGTATCAAATAAAAATAAATCATTAGTTACATAAGTTTTATATGTCTGTCTCCTTCGCCAAACTGCAAGCTCTTTGAAGGCAGGAACTCCGTTTTCTTCTTGAATAAATTCAGACCAACTTGATTTCACAATTTCCTGCACATTATTTTATCTGTGGGTTTTCCCTTTCATAGCCTACTACTGAAATGACTCACCATTAAGTTTTAACTCTCATCTGTTAGAACTCTCTTAAGTCCTCTTAACTTAGCAAGAACAGGAAACTACCCTGATAGCACCTTGATAATAGATCCTTTCCACTCACAAGAAAAATAATTTCAACTTTTAATTTGTAGTTATGATATTGTTTCATAAAATTGTAGTTCTTATAAAAATCTTTGCTTGACATCTGCATCTTCCACAAAATTTCAGCAGAAGAGTTTCTCACAAATTTATTTTTGAAAAGCCTGTTTCTCTTAAATCAAATAACACATATAAAATAATATTTCTGAAGATCAATTGCAGCTAGTTTTAAGACAATTTCTGAAAAATTAAGATTTTTACATGCCTCAGATATTGGATGATCAAACGACCGAATGTAGTGCTACTCAAACTACTTATGATGAAGTTTCTTTTTAAAAAAATATATAATCTGTTACAAAAGTGTACTTTTGTAAAATACAATAAAAGTGAATTAATAGAAAGGTAAAATTTAAAAAGCAAACATATACAAAATGCAGCCCCACTGATCACCTTTGGTGATCACATTGGTGATCACATTGCAGCGATGTCTCAAGTTGCTATAAACATTTTTAAATGACTTGTTCTTTATTTCCATTTTTGTCTTGCCATGTACCAGTTGACAGACCATCACAGTCTCCAGACATCCACTGAGTAGCCCCGATAGAATTCATTTAATCAGTGCTTCTCAAACTTTATTTTTTCATTTAAGCTTTTGAAACCGGGTCTCCGTCTGTTGCCCAGGCTGGAGTGCCGTGGCATGATCATGGCTCACTTCAGTCTCAACCTCCTGGCCTCAATCAATCTTCCCACCTCAGCCTCCTGAGTAGCGGGAACTAGAGGCACATGCCACCATGCCCAGCTAACTTTTGTTGTTGTTGTTGTTGTAGAGACCGGGTTTCGCCATGTTGCCCAGGCTGGTCTCAAACCTTCAGACTCATGTCCTCTGCTTGACTTAGCCTCTCCAAGTGCTGAGATTACAGGCATGAGCCACCATGCCCAGCCCTATGCGTCTCAAACTTTAATGTGCACATGAACCACCTAGGGATCTTGTTAAAAATGTGTTAAAATGGGTCTGTGATTGGGTCAAAGATTGAGTATTTTTAGCAAGATACCAGATGAAGCCTACAATGCTGCTTGTCTGTAGATCACAATTTTAGCAACATGTCATTATTTCCCCATGTGGGGAAATATTGTGTATATTCATTTCCATATCTCCAATGGAAGATATTCCATATCTCCAATGGAAGATATTATGTGCCTAGGCACATAACAGGTGTATAAGAAATGTTTGATGGGTATTGAAATTTCCCTGCATGGATACATGGGCTTTTTTGATTTGAAAACATATTCCATAACATTTTGATTATAGGTGCAGGCAGTGATGAAGAATGTTTTTAAAATATCCACCTTGTCATCAATGTATAGTTTTATAAAATATTTTACAAATAAAATACTATAAAAGTTACACTAAAAATGAAAAACATACAAAATGTAAGTCCATGTTTGGATGTTGCAGCAATGTCAAATTTCTTGTGTTGTGATTCTATCAATTACTCGACATTTACAAAACTATGTTTCAAGGACAGGTTTGCTTTAATTTGCATAATCCATTGCAACACTGATTTTATAACAGTGAAGAGGGATAGTGTTTCTTCAATAGGTAAAGATTTGGGTTTTTTTAATACCCCATTAATGAAACTAACACTTACATAGATGTTGTAATTTTGTGCTTTTTCTCCTTTCACTGAGATGACCACATTAACTGGATTGACTCGTGAAGCTGATTATACATGCAGAATAGCATGAGTATAATAGGGTCTGGACAGCTAAGAGGCAGAGCTCCATGAAAGCTGTTCCGAACATTGTGTTAATAATTTCCATAAGACATTGTCTTCTAGGTGTGACATTTCACCAAGCTCGTGACTCATGTCACTGTCACCAAGCTTTTCTGTTTTATATCTACTTTCTCTTGGCAAATTGTGACATGGTAGTTTTATCAAAAGAAACTTTCAGAAAGCTTAGAAAAGAGTTTGTGAGTCTTCCTCAGCTTCAAATAATTCTGTCAAAATCTGATTTTGAAGTGTGCCACATAAATGAACCTGTTCTTTGAATTATAACAAATGGCTTTCAAAATGAGGTGGGAGAAGGGTTTAACAAAACACATTGTATTCAACTAGTCAAACCCATGAATGGTTTAAGTGACAGTGCCTGATACATGCATAGTTGCCGGAGGTGTTCTGTAGAAGCCCCCATGTCCCTGATGCCATTAGACTCCTCCACTATTTTTCTCTCCTCTGGAGTCTTTGAATTTTTGCTTACCAAGATACACTGCTGAAACTAAAAACAGCCCTAAGGGATCATTACTGTCAACAAAAAACACCTTTAGATATCCTTAGAGGACAATAAGGGTTTGTCTATTGGTGTCGGGGTCAATCAATAGCACTTTTGGAACTAATGACACTTACATTATCATTTTACATCTTGCATCTGTAAATTTACTCATGACCCCAGTTATTTTCTTTATTACTTGATTTTTGGTAAATGTGGATTACTATAAGGAATTTTTGTGTGGCAGTAAGGTAGTCATATAAATTATCCTAATGTATATGTCTTTTTCAGATTATTTCAATTTCAACTATCTACCGCTCACAGTAGATGTAAGCTCCATGAGAGCATGCTTCTTGCTTGCTTTCTTTACTACCACAACCCAGCACATAGAACTGTGTCTAGATCATGGAGGATGCTTGGCAAATATGTGTGGCATGAATGCTCAATTATCATTTCAAACATTAGACTCAAAATTACAGAAATGTTTCTTTGATACCTATACCTTGATAGACAGATAGATAAACATAAACTTAAGAAGCCTTGTTTTTAATATCGCTGAACTTAATCAGAATTTCAAAACAACTAAATTTAGAGAACCTAGTCAGTGCATGCATTTAAAGAAACGCCCACTTATATGAAAGATGTTACCTTTGTTACTGATCTCTAATATTTCACTCACAGTTTAATCTAACTCAGGTTTTAGCCTTACATCATATTACAATATTTCTTTCTATAATTATTTTGTGTGTCTTTCTTTTTTACCTTTATTGAAATATATGCCAAAATTGTACACATTTTGTGTATACATCTTGATGAGTTTGGACATATACACACACCCATGATACCATCACTACAACCAAGGTGCTGAAGACATCTGTCACCTCTAAAATTGTCCTTGTCTTGCTTTTTTAAGAACCCTAAACATATGAGTGAGAACATGCGGTGTTTGGTTTTCTGTCCTTGCAATAATTTGCTCAGAATGATGGTTTGCTCATAGTTGGGAATTGAACAATGAGAACACTTGGACACAGGATGGCGAACATCACACACCGGGGCCTGTCGTGAGTGGGGGGAGGGGGGAGGGATAGCATTAGGAGATATACCTACTGCAAATGATGAGTTAATGGGTGCAGCACACCAAAATGGCACATGTATACATATGTAACAAACCTGCATGTTGTGCACATGTTCCCTAGAACTTAAAGTATAACAATAATAAACAAACAAACAACAAAAAAAGAACACCAAACATGAGATCTACTAAACATATTTTAAAGTGTACAATGTCTTGTTGTTTATGTAACATAGTGCAACAACTGTGGAAAACAGCATGGAGGATTCTCAAAACATTAAAAATAGAACAACCATATGATCCAGCAATCCCAGTTCTGGTATATATCCAAAATAATTAAAAAAAAAGGATATCAAGGAGACATCTGAAACTTTATGTTTATTGCAGCATTATTTCCAATAATCAAGATATATAAACAACCCAAATGTCCACCTACAGATGACTACACAAATAAAATGTGCTATGCACATACATCCAATGTAATATTAGTCAACCTTAAAAAGAAGGAAATCCTGCCATTTGTAATACCATTAATCAAACTAGATGACATTATACTAAGTGAAATCAGCCAGTCACGGATGGACAAATACTGCATGATTCCACTTATATGAAGTATCTCAAATAGTCAAACTCATAGAAGCAGAGAGTATAACGGTGTTTACCAGAGGCTGGAAAAAGGGCGAAATGGGGAATTGTTCTCTGATAGGTAGAAAGTTTCTATTATAAAAGATTAGTATGATTTTGCTAACTAATTCTGAGGCTTCTTTTAGAGTCAAATATTTCTCATCTGTGGTTAAACACAGCTCTAAAACTTAGCTCAGATCGATTTGAGAAGAAGAGCACCCCCAATTCCAACTGTGGATTATTTGCACAGAACAAATTATTTTTAGAACTCTTTGTTTTATAGCATCAACCGAAGTAGACCCTTACATTAGAAGGGAGAAACTGAAGACACACAAAAGTAATAGTATGTGTTTCCTCCATCTCCTCCCCTACCCCTAATCAGAAAGTCACTTTATATTCTTCTGTTAAATAGAAACACTATCTTCTCTTTCTTCAAGGGACTTTCTGTTTGTAGGTAACCAACAGGTGTTAGCAATATCCTGGCAGCCTACAACTTCCATGGTTTGCCGTTGAAGTATGCTGCTTCCTAGAAGAGTATGTATGTATTACTATAGAACAATCCACTTTGAACAGAAATTTAAAGTGGTATTAATGACTCCTACTGCCTTCCCTTCTTCCTCACTCTGTTCCAGCAGCAATAACCTCCTTGCTGTTTCCTAGAACACCACAATAACATGTATGTTTTTCATACCTTAGTTTTCTTCATAGCATTTATCATCATCTGTTGTCCTATAGGTTTATTTCTTTGTTTATTGCCTATTTTCAATTTAACACACATATATATTGCTCATTATGTGCTGCATTTTACAAATATTAACTGTTTAATTTTCACGATTATTGTGGGAAGTAGGCACTATCAATACACTTATTTTGCAGATAATGAAAATGGCCATAAGTAGATTAGGTAACTTGAACAAGGCCATGCAAATATTAAGTGGTGGAGTTGGGATTAAAACACACACAATTAGACTCCAGTGTCCATGTTATTTAAAAAAGCATAAAATATAATCTTTATGAAGTCAGAGATTTTTAATTATTTTGTTCACTGGTGTATCCTTGGTGCCAAGAATGTCTAAATTATAGTAGGTTCTCAATATATATTTGTTGAATAGATTAGTTTATTACTTTGGGGTTGAATAAACAAGCAAAAATGTCCTTATACCTCCCTGGAGTTTCTCCTGGTAGCTTAGAAACACAGTATCAATCAGCTACATCATGGAATGGATTTAGTCCTGACAGAAAGAGGTCCACTTTCAAGAGATGACACTTTGAAAATATTAGGTGAGTTATACAACACCATAATGTTGTGCAGTTGTTGTAAAAGTATGGTATGAGGTTCTTAAGGAGACCCTTAAGGCTGTGAAAGAGGGCAGGTAGAAAATGATGAGAAGTTAGGTCTCTGAGACCACAAATCCTTTTCCAGGCAAACATCTCTGCTTGTGCGCAGAAACTCAATCCAATAATAATCACTTACAATTTATACTTGTTAAACTAAAACTAAACATATTCATATTGTATTTTAGCTTAGATGTGGAAATAATTTTGCTGCTCTGTTTTTCTGCTACTTTATTTTTTTTGGTATAGAGATTAACTTTTAATTGTTACAAATGTATGACATTAGTACAAATCTTTTGATTAAGTTAATAGGCTTGAAAGAAATTAAGAAAACCAAAACATATACAAAATATGTTGTTAATATTTTTTATTAAACTCAACTTTTTAATCTCTTAGTACAAATTTAAATAAACTCTATCGCTATTATACTTATGAATGGGTATATTTATTAATTCCTGTGAAAGACATTATTTCTATTTTTATTTTTCCAATTCATAATTAACAAATAATGACTGTATTTATTTATGGGATACAATGTGATGTTTTGATATATATTTACAATGTGAAATGATTAAATCAGATTAATTAAAATCCATCACCTCATATACTTAGCATTTTTTGTGGTGAAAACATTTAAAATCTATTACTTTAGCAATTTTGAAATATACGATGCATTATTAATTATGGACACCATTCTGTGCAATAGGTCACTGAAAATTATTTATACATAATAATGTATAAATAATATAATTATTTTTATGTAACCTTTGATGAACATCTCCCTTTTCCTCATTCACTCCCCTCCCCCAATCTCTGGTCACCATCATTTCACACTCTACTTCTATGAGTTCAGCTATTTTAGATTCCACATATAAGTGAGATCATGCAGTATTTGTGATTCTGGGCCCAGCTTATTTGTTTTAGTACAATGTTCCTTAGGTTTATCTACATTGTGGCAAATGACAGGATTTCCCCCTTCTTTAAGGATGAGTAGTATTCCACTGAGTATGTATCCCACAACGAGATATAACCTCAAACTTTTTAGAAGGGCTACTATCAAAAAGACAAAAGATAACAAGTGTTTGCAAGGGTATGGGGAAAAGAGAACCCTTGGCATTGTTGATGGGAATGTAAATTAACATAGCCATTAAGAAAAAGTATAAAGTTTCATCAGAAAACTAAATATAAAATTACCATATGGTTCAGCAAACCCACTTTTGGGTATATATCCAACTAATTTGAAATCGGTAAGTTAAACAGCTATCTGCACACCCTTGTTTACTGCCAGATTGTTCCCAGTAGCTACAATATGGGAGCAAACTAGGTGTCCATAATCAAATGAATGGAAAAAGACAGATTCTTGAGTATAGCTTTTATTATTACTTTTATTATCAAATTGCAACCTAACAGAATGCTTTTTAAATATTTGTGTGGACACCACCAAAAAACTAAGTGCAATAGAAATTTAATTTCTAAGTTGTGTTTGGCCAGCAGTTTTGTTTTTTTCTAATAAATACAGATTCTATACTAATTTATACTTTATAATGATGGGTTCACTGGAGAGTTACGTTAAATACACACATACCATTGCAAGTGAAAAAGCGAAATTGGAGAAATAATCTGGAAAATTCAGTCCATAAGTAATGATTTTGACTTAATAATCATCTCCAACAAGGAATTATCTTTATCCTATAGATGCTTTTTACCCAATTGATAAAATAAATATACCATATCTGCAGAATGCTCAAAAAACCACAAAGAGTTTTGCATCTTCAGTATATTAACAAATATTTTCAACTAAAGTATCAAGAAATACTGTCACTTCTTCATGTCCAAGATGGTAGATTGGTGTCATTATTAGTATGCATCACCCAGTTGGAAAGACAAAATAGTGTGTAGAGATTCACATTGTGAACTTTCTTCCAAGAAATAATGCAGGAAGTTAACAGGGAAACTAAAAGAAACCACGGATTCTTTGAAAGAAGTGTTGGGTTGGAGCCTACACCATGAGCCAGGTGGAAAACTGTAAGTCTCCAGAATGTGAGAGGAGGACAAACTGCCTCCAGAGTATACACTACCAACAGGGAACCTAGCAATTCAGGCCATGAGGGAAGTCTTTACTCTGATCCAGCATTGGAGCTAATTTAGTGAGCAGTGGGGAGCATATGAAAAAAATATGTGGCATTGGGACACGCTTTGTGTGCATTTCCAGTATCCAGAAGGAATTGAGGGAAGCCATACACTATTCTACCAAACAGGGGTCCTTGTGAAAATTTTACAGCTAACTCAGGAAGTGGTCACAGGCAGAGAGAACCTCCCAAATGAAATTTGTGTTATAATTATGAGTAAGGACAAAACACTTTGGGCAGAACTGAGGGACAAGTGGGAAGTGTGCTGCAGCCACAGATGCAGGAGCTGGGTGCCCTTGCTTTGTAGGCAGATCACAAGGGGCATGGCCTGTAAGCCATGGGTGTTGTGTCCTTGGGGAAGGTGTATGGCCTGGGGCTATTTTAAGTTCTGAGTGCAGATTGCTTAGAAACTACTTAGCTGCTGTTAGTGGAACACTGTGGGTGCAAGACCTTCCTTGCCAAGTGTATGGGAGCTGGTTAGGGTTTACTATTACCTGCTACCCCCAGCTCCCTTTACAGGCTTTTCTGTACAGCAGAGGCAGCTGCACTCCTTTCTGGAACATTACCCCTGGGGCCAGAGAACCACTTTCTGATCCCCATGGGGGCTGCTGCTTTTGAGCACACAAGGAGAGCCAGAGTATGGACTCGCCGGACCCAACCTCTAGGTAACTTTGCCCCTCCAACCACCCTGGCAGTTTAACAGAAAGGACAGATCTTTTGGGAGCTCAATGGCCTCAGCAATTGCCTGAGTCACCGGAGTACCACCCCTGGGTAACATAAGGCAAGACAAATCGCACTGCTACCACTGCAAGTGGTGGCCTTTTGCAGGCACCACCACCTGGGTAGAAGCCAACTGTCACAGTCTATTATGGCATCTGCAGGTACAATAACACCATGCAGGAAGAAAAAGAAAAAAGCTTGTGCATGACCTCAGCTATCACCATTGCCTGCATCACCCTGACTAGCCAGGGCTTCCTGAGTCTCTCCACATGACCCGTTTATTACTACTATAACTGGCATTTGAGAAAGCCAGTACACTGAAGCTATTTATAACAAAGTAATCTCACAGTCTATATCATTCCCCTCCCACTCCCATCAGAGCAGGTGTTGGAACCAGCTGCTGGGAGTCTTGAGAAAAGGTCTCATCACTGGACCCCTTGTGGACCTTCCCCACCACCAGCCTAGAATGTGGCTGCCACAGTGGGTGGCTAGACTCAGAGGAGAAGCATCATTCATTAGTCTGGCCCTCAGGGACACCTACTCCTAGGGGAAGGGGGACTATACCACATCAAGGGAGCACCCCATGGTACAAAAGAATGCAGACAGCAGGCCTTGAGTCCCAGAACTTTCCACTTGTGGGAAGTATCTTTCAGTAGAGTGACAGTTGTAGTGCTAAGCTCAAGAGGAAAAGTCTGCAGCTCCACCACAAATCCTGGTGCTTGCGAAGGGTCTTGGAGAAGGAGATTTCTCCCTCTCATCCACCACTGCAGACAGAGGTGGCAATTCTCCATGTGAGCTCAGTGTGGGTACACATGTAGGTAGTCTTTTTAGAACACTTTAGAGTGATTGCATTCCCACAGGAGGAGTGCCTTCCAGGTTTTCGCTTTCATGAAAGGTAGAGTCATAATCCCTCTATACATGGAGCATCAGCACTACTGCAAATGAAAAGTGGTCCCTGTCTGATATGAATAGCCAGAATACTGGGTCAGGAGTACGACTGGGAGATGGATTGCTTTCCTATTGGCTTGCCAGAGAAGCTGAGGTGGCTCCCTTCCTTACCTCTGAAAAGACCAATGTGTTTCACTGAGAGCTCCCCCAGCTGCCTCTGTCAAGGTTAGGACCTCTGCTCATCATTGGTTATTGCATTTACCAGCTTGCTTTAACCACAGAGAGTTTTTACCCACGGACACTTCCTTTACTGGCCTGAAGCCTGAACTGTTCAGCCCAATAAATAAGACACTGGGGAAAAAATAAATAAATAAAAGCATACACACCACTGGGGAACAAGATAAGCTTTAAGAGACTTCTGCCATTACAACCCCACAGGAGACAGTTAAACTAAACACACTCTGAGCACATTTCAACTGCAACAAACACCTTTGAAAGCCACCATACAAATATTCTGTATAGTCAAGGAACTCATACAGAGCCTTCATCTCTGAAAGCACACAGATCTGACATATTACAATCAGCTATAAACATTAAAGTCACAGTGCCAAGGGGGAAAATTTTGAAAAATCAAAATCATATCAAAAATAAATTCAAAAATAATTAGAAGAAATAGTTTATCCTAATGAGAAGGAACCAGAAAAATAATTTTGGCCATATGACAAAATAGGGTTCTACAACACCCCCAAAAGATCACACCAGCTCTCTAGCAATTGATTCAACCAAAGATGAAATTTTTGAAATACCAGACAAAATGTATCTCTATCAAAAAGAACACAGAAGAGAAGGGTGAAAATCAACATGAAAAAATTAAGAAAACAATTCAGGGTATGAATGAAAACTTTTCTAAAGAGACAGATATTTTAAAGAAAAAATATCAGAAATTCTGAAAATAAAAGGCACATTTAGGGAATTAAAAAATGCAATGGAAAGTTATACCAATAGACTACAAAAAGTGAATGATAAAACTTCAGAGCTCAAAGACAAGACTTTTTAACTAACCCAACCAAACAAAAACAAACAAAAAAAGAATTAAATGAACAAAGTCTCTACAACATATAGGATTATGTAAAATGGTTAAGTATAAAAATCATTGGTGTTCCCAAGGGAGAAAAAAAAAACAAAAAGTTTGGAAAACTTATCTGTGAGAAAAACTTCCCTGGCCTTGTTAGAGATTTAGACATCAAAATATCAGAAGCTCAAAGAAATCCTGGGAGATTTATTGCAAAACGGACATCACCAAGGGAAATACTCATCAGGCTATCTAAAGTCAACATGAAGGAAATAATTCTAAGAACACTGAGGCAAAAATATTAGGTAATCAATTAAGAAAAAATCTATCAGACTAATAGCAGACTAATTGGCAGGAACTTTATGAGCCAGAGGAATTGGGGATTCTATGTTTAGCCTTCTTAAACAGAATAACTGCCAACCAATCATTCTGTACGTAGCAAAACTAAGTTTCATAAATGAAGGAGAAACGAAGTCTTTTCCAGATAAGCAAATACTGAGGGAATTTGTCACTAGCCCTACAAAAAATACTAAGAAGAGTACAAAGGCTTGAAAAAAGGTCAATATGCACCAGAATAGAACCTTTTTAAATCATAAAACTCACAGGGCTTATAAGACAATATGACATGAGGAAAACAAAATATTTAGGTAACAATAAACAACATGACTGGGACAGTACCTTACATTTCAATATTAACATGGAATGTAAATGGACTAAATGCTCCACTTAAAAGATACAGATTGTCTTAGTAAACAAAAAAAGTCACAAACCAACTATCTGCTGTCTTCAATAGACTCATCTAACATGTTAGGATTCATACAGACTCAAGATAAAGGGTGGAAAATATATTCCATGCAAATAAAAACCAAAAGCAAGCAGGAGTTTCTATTCTTATAAACAGAAAAAAACAGATTTTAAAGCCACAACAGTACAAAAAGACAGAAAGCTCATAATATAATGATAAAAGGATCAATTCAACAAGATATTATCACCCTAAATATATATGCACCTAACTCTGGAGCTACTAGATTCATAAAACAATTACTACTAGACCTAAGGAAAGTGATAGACAGCAACATAATAATAGTGGAGAACTTAAATACTCCACTGACAGCACTAGACAGATCATTGAGGCAGAAAGTCAACGAAGAAACATTGAACTTAAACTATTCTCTAGAACACATATCAGAACACATAATATCAGATATTTCCAGAGGATTCTACCCAATAACTGCAGATATACATTCTCCTCATTAGCACACTAAACATTCTCAAATAAAGAATAAAACCATTTTTTAATAGCTGCAAAAAATAATCCTGGGATTATAATTAACCAAGGAAGTGAAAGATCTGTACAAGGAGAACAGCAAAACACTTCTGAAAATAATCAGAAGACATAAACAAATAAAAATACATTACATGCTCACAGATTGGAAGATTTAATATGGAATATCATGAAAATGACCGTACTGCCCAAAGAAATCTATAGATTCAGTGCAATTCCAATCAAAAGATTTACATCATTTCTTACAGAATTAGAAAAAATAATCCTGAAATCCATAGGAAACCGAAAAAGAGCCTGAATAGTTAAAGCAATCCTAAGTATAAAGAAAATAATCTGAAGATATTATATTACTTTGGCAAAGCATAAAAAATCCCATAAATTGGAAAACGGAAACCCTATTCAATAAATGGTGCTAGGAAAACTGGATAGCCCCATGTAGAAGAATGAAATTGGATCTCTATCTCTCATCATTTACTAAAATGTAGTCAAGATGGATCAAAGACGTAAATCCAAGTTGTGAAATCACAAAAATTATACAAGAAAGCCTAGAGAAAAAACACTTCTGCTCAATGTCCTAGGCAATGTTATGACCAAGACCCCAAAAGCGAATGCAACATAACCAAAAATAAATAAATAAGACCTAATTAAACTAAAAAGCTTCTACACTGCAAAAGAAATAATCATCAAAGAAAACAGACAACACAAAGAATAGGAGAAAATATCTGCAAACTATGCATCTGACAAAGGACTAATATTCAGAATTTATAAGGAGCTCTAAGAAACCTGCAAGAAATAAAACCAAATATTCCCACTTAAAAACTGAGCAAGTTACATGAATAGACATTTTTCAAAAGAAAATATAAATGGCCAAGAAACATATGAAAAAATGCTCAACATCACTAAATCATCAGGTAAATGCAAATTAAAATCATAATGAGATGCCATTTTACCCCAGCCAGAATGGCCATTTATTAACAAGACAAAAAAATAGATGTTGGTGTGGATGTTGTCAAAAGGAGACCCTTACACACTGCTGGTGCAAATGTAAATTAAGATAGCCTCTATGGAAAACAGTATGGATATTTCCTTTAAAAACTAACAATATATCTACCATTTTTTCCAGCAATCCCACTACTGGGTATCTACCCAAGGGAAAATAAGTCATTACATTAAAAACCCACTGGCACACATATGTTTATTGCAGCGCAACTCACAATTGCAAAGATATTGAACCAACTTAAGTGCCCATCAACTGTTGTATAGGTAAAGAAAATGTGGTGTGTATACACCAGGGAATACTACTCAACTATAAGAAGAATGAAATAATGTCTTTTGAAGGAACTGGTACGGAGCTTGAGGCCATTATACTAAGTAAAGTAACTCAGGAATGGAAAACCAAATACTGTATGTTCTCATTTATAAGTGGGAGCTAAGCTATGGGTACACAAAGGCATATGGAGTGATATAATAGATGCTGGGAATCAGAAGGGGATGTGAAGAAAGTGAAGGATAAAAAAACTACATGTTGGGTACAATGTGCACTACTGGGATGATGAGTGCACTAAAATCTCAGACTTCACCACAGTGTAATTTACCATGCAACCAAAAACCACTTGTGCCCCCAAAACTATTGAAAGTAAAAAATATATAGGATGGGTAGAGAAATACGGCAGAAGAGAAACCTATGCTATTTTCCCCCCACTGGAATAACAAATGTTAACAACTATATGCACAAGGAAATGTACCTTCACAAGAACCAAAAATAAGGAGAGCAATCACAGTACCTGAATAATTTCATATTGCTGAAACAGGAATTGATAACAGCAGAAGAGACAGGCTGGAATCACCTACATCACTCCTTCCCTATTAATCAGCATGGCCATGCAGTGAAGAAAGCGAATGTGTGCACTTTGGGTAGGAAGAGTGCATCGAGTTTGGGGGACTTTACATTGAACTCAGTGCTGCTCTTATTCTTATTCTCAGTAGAGAATAAGGTCATACTGGGTTCAACCCGTGCCCACACATGAAAGCAACATTTTTACCAGCCCTAGCCACAGGGGAGTTACCCAGCACAGCAATCAGGACTTGACTTTATCTGCAAACCTTGCCACAATGGGCTGAAGTGCTCTGGGGTCCTAGGTAAACTTGAAAGGCAGTCCGGGACACAAGAACTGCAATTCTTTTTTTTTTTTTTTTTTTGGCAGTTTTTTGCCTGAGAGCATTTCATTTATTTTTTTATTTTATTATTATTACACTTTAAGTTTTAGGGTACATGTGCACAATGTGCAGGTTTGTTACATATGTATACATGCGCCATGTTGGTGTGCTGCACCCATTAACTCGTCATTTAACATTAGGTATATCTCCTAATGCTATCCCTCCCCCCTCCCCCTACCCAACAATAGTCCCTGGAGTGTGATGTTCCCCTTCCTGTGTCCATGTGTTCTCATTGAAGAACTGCAATTCTTAGGCAACACCTAGTGCTATGCTGGGCTTACAGCCTGTGAACTAGGATGGCATGTGACCTAAGGAGACACCACCTGGTGCAGTTGAGTGCTTGTACCATCCCTCCCCCATCCCCAGGTAGTGTAGCTCACCACAACAAGTCAATTCCTCCTTCTGCTTAAAGAGGGAAGAGCAAAGAGTAAAGAGGACTTTGTCTTGCATCCTACGTACAAACTCAACCACAGTAGAATAGGGCACAAGGCAGAGTCATGAGGACCTTATTTTAGGCCCTAGCTTCCAGATGGCATTTTTAGACACACTCTGAGCCAAAAGGGAACCTTCTGACTTAAAAGGAAGGACACAATCTTGGCAGGATTTATCATCTTCTGACTAAAGAACCCTTGGGCCCTGAATGATCGGTAGTGATACATAGGTTGTACACCATGGGCCTTGGGCTGTGAGACATACTGGCTTTCAGGGTAACCCAGCAAATTCACAGCTGTGGTGGCTACAAGGAAAGACTCCTTCTGTTTGAGAAGAGCAGAGAAGACTAAAAGGAACTTTGTCTTGCGCCTTAGGTACCAGCTCGGTCACAATAAGGTAGAGCAACAAGCAGGCTCTTGGGGTCCCTGACTCCAGGCCTGGGCTCTTGCACAGCATTTCTAGACCTGCCCTTGGTCAGAGGGGAGCACAGTTTCCTGAAGCGTGAGTCTCAAGCCTGGCTGAATTTACCACAACGTGATGGAAGAATATTTGGACTTGAAGCGAACATTGTCAGTGGCCTGGCAGAAGCCCTGGTAGAGCAGTGGTGGTGGCAGAAACAAGCAGAAGTTTCTCTGCCTGTAGAAAGGGGAGGAAAGAGTGGGAAGGAGTTGGTATTGTAGTCTGACTGTCATCTTAACCACAATTCATTGTAGAATAGAATAGAAGGTAAATTCCCAACATTTTAGACTCCAAAATCTGGCTCCCAGACAGCATCATTGGACAAGCCTGGGACTTTGGGGAGTTCGTCACTGTGAAGGGAAGTTGCCTTGGGCAAGACCCAGTGCTGTGCTGGCTTCAGGTGTTACCCAGCACTATCTCAGTGTTGGTGGACAGAGTGATGCTTGAGTCATCATACCTCCAGTTCCAGGTGGCTCAGCACAGACAGAGAGACTCTATTTGTTTGGGAAAAAATAAAGAAAAGAAGAATCTCTGCCTTGTAATCCAGGGAATTCTTTCAGATGTTATCCAAGATATTCTTTGTTTGTTTGTTTTTTGAGATGGAGTGTCACTCTGTCACACAGGCTGGAGTGCAGTGGTGCGATCTCGGCTCACTGCAAGCTCCACCTCCCAGGTTCACGCCATTTTCCTGCCTCAGCCTCCTGAGTAGCTGAAACTACTGGTGTGTGCCACCATGCCGGGCTAATTTTTTTGTATTTTTAGTGGAGACGGGGTTTCACCGTGTTAGCCAGGATGGTCTCAGTCTCCTGACCTCGTGATCCACCCGCCTTAGCCTCCCAAAGTGCTGGGATTACAGGCATGAGCCACCGCACCCGGCTCCAAGATATTCTTTATACATTCAGATATACAAAGTGCTGAAGAAAATAACTTTTACCCTAGAATAATTTATTTGGCAAAAATATCCTTCAAGTATGAAGGAGAAATAGATAGCTTCCCAGACAAACAAATGCTAAGGGATTTCACCAATACGAAACCTTTCCTGCAAGAAATGATAAAGAGAGTTGAGAGGGCAAGATGGCTTACTAGATCAAGCCCAGTGGAATAGCTGCCACCAAGGAACTGAGATGACTGGAGCATTTCTAACAGATCTTCAGAGGGAAGGCACCAAGAGTGGGCAAAGGAAAGACACAGAAGCTGAGCTGAAGGAGGAGGAAGTTTGGAACCCTGCATGTGGTTATCATATACTGAGACTCTTCTGGTCCCAGTGACTCCAGAGGAATGGGTGAGTTGAACTGACAAGGAGCAACTTACCCTGGCCACAGGCCTCTGGAATCCTGGCAAGAGGACACCCTTTTACCACCATGGAAACTCTGGTTGGCAGGGAGAGCTGTTTAGAGAAGTGGTAGGGACAGCAAGGCAGTTGATGTGGAGCCCAGAGGGTTTGATGCGAGAGTATCTGTAGCAGAGCATGGACTGGAGTGGCCATTCTCCTAGGGTCAACTTGCTCTTATAAGAGACTTAAGCCCTAGGGGAACAGTCAGACCTAAATTTTGCAAAGTGATCTTTCTCATCAGACGTGGCCAATTCAACCTGAGCACCTCTTGGTCTTCAGGCTTCTCCCAGGGCCCCAACATGGCTGTGCCTGCTTGCAGGGAAGCCTCAGGGCCCCTCAAGACCCACATTATATTTCCTGCACTGGTGGACTGTACCTGACTAGCAGGGAGCTCAAGCAAGGCAGCCGCATGGGCATGCACCAGCTCATTTTCTCCCTGCCCACATTGCAGCTTCCCCTGGGACCATGGTAACCCCACTCATCACTTTGCCAGCATATGTGTGTGTGACATGGTTTTGCATTTTTTGTCCCTTCAGTGCAGGTGTGTGTATGCACCTTGCCTTGCCCCTGCTGCAGCGAGTGTGCAGTCCACTCTCCTTCCCCTCAGCAATGACCACTGCAGTCAGTTTTTCCACGCACAGGGTCAGTCAGCCCCACCCTTTTGCCAACACTGCCAGGGGAGTAAAACTAGGTAGTCACTCAGACTATCCTGAGTGCCCTTCCCAACCTGCAGTGCACAGAGTGTACATGAACCTGCATCTGCCAGAGCTCCTCCTTGTGCCAACACCACCAAGAGGGCGTCTGTGCACACAGTCACCAGCAGGGGATCCCAGACCTGCTGAACCACATTGCCTCCGCCATTGTGATAAACCCTAGCACAAAGGAAGGCACCTCAGCAGCCGCTAGCACCCTGCCATTCTGAAAAGCGTGCACACTGCCCTGCTGCTGCTGGCACATGCAAACAAGGATAGATCCTACTATCACTGCATTATGAATTGCTTTGCCTTCATCACCCATGAAAGTGTAGTGAACAGCAGTCCAGAAACACTTTGTCTCCCCAGCACAGTGGATTTCAAAACTTGAGGAGGAAGAGAACAAAGGCAAGTTTGCCAGAGTTAGAACAGGCAGTCCAGGGGTTTAGAGCTGAGTGTTTGGCCCCATAAAATCTTCCAGAAATGAAGCCAGTCAGCTGAATTCACCTTATACCACAATAAAACCCTCAAGGTCATCAAATAGGATTAAAAAAGACACCTAAAGTTCAGAAACTTCAAAGATTGAAGGAACACCATCTCATAAAGAAGAGAAAGAATCAGCCAAAAAACCCTGACAACTCAAATAGCCAGCATGCCTTTTTTCCTCCAAATGACCATACCACCTCTCCAGCTAGCTTTCTGAACCAGGCTTAGATGGCTGAAATGACAGATACAGAATTCAGAATATGGATAGGAACCAAGATCACTAAGATGCGAAAATACATTAAAATCCAATTCAAGGAAGCTAAGAATAATAAACAATGCAGGAGCTGACAGAAAAAATAGTTAGTGTAGAAAATAATGTAACTGACGTGATAGAGCTAAAAAACACACCAAAAGGGTTCATAACACAATCACAAGTATTAATAGCAGAATAGACCAAGCAAAGGAAAGAATCTTACAGCTCAAAGACTGGCTTTCTGAAATAAAACAGTGAGATAATAATAGAGAAAAATGAATAAAAGACAATGAACAGAACCTCTGAGAAATATGAGATTATGTAAAAAAAAATCTATGACTCATTGGCATCCCTGAAAAAGATGAGGAGAGTGTAAGCAACTTGGAAAACGTAATTCAGAATATCATCCATGAAAACTTTTTTAACCTAGCTAGAGAGGCCAACATTCCAATTCAGGAAATGCAGAGAACCCCTGTGAGATGCTTCACAAGAAGATCATCCCCAAGGAACATAATAATCAGATTCTCCAAGGTCAAAATAGTAGAAAAACTGTTATAGGCAGCTAGAGAAAGAGGACAGGCAATCTAAAAATGGAAACCTATCAGACTAACAGTGGACCATTCAGCAGAAACCCTACAGCCAGAATAAATTAGGAACCAATATTCAAAATTCTTAAGGAGAAGAAATTCAAACGCAGAATTTCATATCTGGCCAAACTAAGCTTCACGAGTGAAGGAGAAATACGATCCTTTTTCAGACAATCAAATGCTTAGAGAATTTGTTACTACCAGGTCTGCCCTAGAAGAGCTCCTAAAGGAAGCACTAAATATGGATAGAAAAGGCCATTACCAGCCACTATAAAAACACACTGCAGTACACAGACCATTGACACTATAAAGCAGCCACATAAACAAGTCTGCATAATAACCAGCTAATACCTTAATGACAGTATCAAATTTACACATATTAATACTAACTTTGAATGTAAATGGCCTAAATGCCTTAATTAAAAGGCACCGAGTGGCAAGCTGGATAAAGAACCAAGACCCATTGGTATGCTGTCCTCAGGAGACTCATCTTACATGCAATGACACTCATTGGCTCAAAATAAAGAAATGGAGGAAAATCAACCAAGCAAATTGAAAACAGAAAAAACAGGGGTTGCAATCCCAATTTCAGACAAAACTGACTTTAAAACAAAAAAGATCCAAAAAGTCAAAAATGAGCATTACATAAAGAGTTCAAGAAGCCCTAACTCTTCTAAATATATATGCAACCAACATAGGAGCACCTGGATTTATTTTATTTATTTATTTATTTATTTATTTATTTATTTATTTATTTATTTATTTTTGCAGTTGCAAGATTTAATAGAGTGAAAACAGAGCTCCCATACAAAGGGAGGGGACCCAAAGAGGGTAGCTTTTGCAGGCTTGAATGCCTGAGTTTATATCCTGATCATTGTCCCTCCCACTGTGCTCTCAGGCAATAGATGATTGGCTATTTCTTTACCTCCTGTTTTTGCCTAATTAGCATTTTAGTGAGCTCTCTTTCCTACCTGATTGGTCAGGTGTGAGGTAAGTTGCAAGCCCCATGTTTAAAGGTGGATGTGGTCACCTTCCCAGCTAAGCTTAGGGATTCTTAGTTGGCCTATGAAATCCAGCCAGTCCTGTCTCTCAGTCGGAGCACCTGGATTTATAAAGGAAGTCCTTAAAGACCTAAAAGGAGGCTTAGATTTTCTCACAGTAATAGTGGAATACGTAATCACCACACTGAGAGTATTAGATAGATCATCAAGGCAGTAAGCTAACAAAGATATTCAGAACCTGAGTGCAATGCTTGGCCAAATTGACCTAATCTACACCTACATAACTCTCCACCCAAGCACAATAGAACATACATTTTTCTCATTGCCAAACACAACAGAATATACATTCTTCTCATTTACACATACCATAATATTGACTATGCAATCAAAAATAAAACAAGCCTCAGCAAAATCAAAGACATTGAAATGACACCAAACACATACTTGGACCACAGCAAAATGAAAGTAGAAATGGATATAAAGAAAATTGCTCAAAGCCATGCAATTATCTGGAAAATAAAAAATCTGCTTCTGAATGACCTTTGGGTAAACAAGTAAGGAAGTGAAGAAGAAAATTAATAAATTGTTTGAAACTAATGAAAACAAAGATACAACATAACAGAATCTCTGAAACACAGCTAAAGTAGTGTTAAGAGGAAAGTTTATAGCACTAAATACCCACATAAAAAAGGTAGAAACATCTCAAACTAACAACTTACATTAACCCTATAGTAACTAGAGAAACAAAAGCAAACAAATTCTAAAGCTAGCAGAATAAAATAAATAACCAAAATCAGAGCTGACCTGAATGAAAGTGAGATGAAAAAACCCTAAAAATAATCAATGAATCCAGGAGTTGGTTATTAAAAAGAAAAAATAAGACAGCTAAACAGCTAGCTAGATTAACAAAGAAGAAAACAGGGCAGATACAACTAAATAAAATCAGAAATGACAAAGGGGGCATTACTAATAACCCCACAAAATTTTTTAAAAAGTTATCGGAGACTACTACAAGCAGCTCTATGCATACAAGATAGGAAACCTAGAAGAAACAGACAAATTCCAGGAAACACATAACCTCCCAGATTCAACCAGGAAGAAATTGAATCTCTGAGCAGACCGATAATGAGTTCTGAAATTGAATCAGTAATAAATAGCCCACCAACCAGAAAAAGTCCAGGATGAGTTGGATCCACAGGAAGAAATTGAATGCCTGAGCAGACCAATAATGAGTTCTGTAACTGAATCAGTAATAAATAGCCCACCAACCAGAAAAAAGTCCAGGATGAGTCAGATTCACAGCCAAATTCTAACAGATGTATAAATAAGAACAGGTACCATTTCTACTGAAACTATTCCAAATAATTGAGGAGTATGGACTCCTTCCTAAGCATTATCTGAGGCCAGCATCATGCTAATACCAAAAGCTGGCAGATATACAAAAAAAAATAAAAATTTCAGGCCAATATTTTTGAGGAACATGAATGTAAATATCCTCAATAAAATGCTAACAAAATAAATCCAGCAGCACATGAAAAAGCTTATCCACCATGATCAAGTATGCTTTTATCCATGAGATGTAACATTGGATCAGCACATGCAAATCAGTAAATGTGATTCATCACATAAACAGAACTGAAGACAAAAACCACATAATTATCTCAATAGGTGCAGAAAAGGCTCTTGATAAAATTCAAAACTTCTTCAAGTTAAGAACTCTTAATATGCTAGGCTCTGAGGTAATATACCTCAAAATAATAACAGCCATATATGACAAACCTGCAGCTAACATCATACTGAATTGGCAAACCTGGAAGCATTCTCCATGAAAATATATACACAACAAGGATGCCCTCTGTCATCACTCCTATTCAACATAGTATTGGATGTCCTGCCCAGATCAACCAGGCAAGAGAAAGAAATAAGGGCAACCAAATAAGAAGAGAGAAAGTCAAACATCCCTGATGGCAGATGGTATGATCCTATGTCTAAAGGACCTATGAGATTCTTGACCCCAGGCACTGTAAGCTGATAAACAATGAAAAATCAATGTACAAACATTACTAGGATTTGTATACATTAAGAACAGCCAAGCTGAGAACCAACTCAGCAACACAATCACATTCACAATTTCTACAACATTATTGAAATACCTAGGAATACAGCTAACCCAGGAGAAGACAGATCTATATACAAGGAGAACTACAAAACATGGCTCAAATAAATCAGAGATTACACAAATAAATGGAGAAACAGTTCATGCTCATGGATAGAATCAATATCAGTGTAATAGCCATACTGCCAAGAGCAACTTGTGGATTCAGTGCTATTCCTATTAAACTACCAGTGACATTCTTCAAAGAACTGGAAAATACTATTCAGAAATTCATGTGGAACCAATAAAGAGCCCAAATAGCCATAGCAATCCTAAGCAAAATGAACAAAGCTGGAGGCATCATGCTACTTGTTTTCAAACTATATTACAGTATTACAATAACCAAAACAGCATGGTACTGGTACAAAACCAAAACAGATAGTCAAATGGAACAGAATAGAGAGCCCAGACGTAAAGCCACACACCTACAACTATCTGAACTTTGACAAAGCTGCCAAAAGCAAGCAATGGGGGAAAGGAATCCCTATTTCATAAATGGTGCTGGGATAACTGGCTAGCCATAGGTAGAAAATTAAAACTGGACTCCTTCCTTACACCATATACAAAAACAAACTCAAGATGAAGTAAAGATTTAATTGTAAAACCAAAGACTATGAAAATCCTGGACGACAACATAGGCAATACCATTTTAGACATAGGACCTGACAAAGATTTTATGTCAAAGATACCAAAAGCAATTGCATCAAAAACAAAAATTGACACATGAGATTTAATTAAATTAAAGAGCTTCTGTGCAGAAAAATAAACTGTCAACAGAGCAAACAGAAAACCTACAGATTAGGAGAAAATTTTTGCAAACTATGCCTCCAACTAAGGTCTAATATCCAGCATCTGTAAGAGGCCAAATGCTATGGCTCATGCCTGTAATCCCAGAACTTTGGGAGGCCAAGGCAGGCAGATCACCTGAGGTCATGAGTTCAAGACCAGCCTGGTCAACATGTTGAAACCCCATCTCTACTAATAATACAAAAAGTTAGCTGGGTGTGGTGGCACATGCCTGTAGTTCCAGCTACTTCAGAGGCTGAGGCAGGAGAATTGCTTGAACCCAGGAGCTGGAGGTTGCAGTGAGCCGAGATCTCACCACTGCACTCCAGCCTAGGTGACAAAGCAAGACTCCATCTCAAAAAAAAAAAAGGAAAAATAGAAGTAGGCAAAGAACATGAACAGACATTTTTCAAAAGAATATATTCATGTGCCCAACAAGCATAAGAAAAAAAAAGATCAACATCACTGATCATTAGATAAATGCAAATCAAAACCAAAATGAGATGTATAGGTAGAAAATTGAAACTGGACTCCTTCTTTACACCATATACAAAAATAAACTCCCACACGGGTCTGAATGGCTATTATTTAAAAGTTAATATTAACAGGTGCTGGCAAGGTTACAGAGAAAAAGGAACACTTATACACTGTTGGTGGGAATGTAAATTATTTCAACATTGTGAAAAACAGTTTGGTGATTCCTCAAATACTAAAAACAAAACTACCATTCAACCCAGCAATCCAATTACTGGGTATATGCTGCCCAAAATATAAATTATTCTACCATAAAGACACACGCACTTGTATGTTCGTTGCAGCACTTTTCACAATAGCAAAGACATGGAGTCAGCCTAAATGCTCATTAATGGTAGACTAGATAAAGAAAATATAGTACATACATACCATTGAATACTGTGCATCCATAGCATCCATAGAGAAGAGAGAGATCATGTCCTTTGCAAGAACAAAAATGGAGGTGGATGCTACTGTCCTTAGCAAACTAACTGAGGAAAAGAAAACCAAATACCTCATGTTCTCACTTATAAGTAGGGGCTAAATGATGAGAACATATTTGACACATACAGGGGAACAACAGACACTGGGGCCTATCTTGATAGCTATCTTGAGAGTGGAGGGTAGGGGGAGGGAGATAATCAGGAAAAAATAGCTACTGGGGGCTAGGTGTAATAACTGGGTGACTACATAATCTGTACAACAAACTTCCATTACACAAGTTAACCTATGTAACAAACCTGCACATGTACCCCTGAACTTAAAATAAAAATTAAAAAAATTGGGACTTCTGACATCCAAAACTGTGAAAATAAAGACTTCTGTTATTTTAAGCCACCCAATGTGTGTTAATTTGCTACAGTAGCCCTAGGAAATTAAATACAATGATCAAAAGAAAATTGAAGAGTAATCTTTCAGTAACACAAATGAACTCAAATTGACATTCCTAAAAATATAATTCCAAAATGCCTGAAATATCTGAAAGCAATGATTACCAAAATAGAAACTTTCACTTGACTTAAAGGAGTCAAATAATTCAGTATACAACTCATAATTTCCTTCTGACACTCAATATTTTAAAAAATTCACAGAAAAATTACAACCTTGACTCAAACTGTATATCAACATGAATATATGATTTCCAAACAAAAGGAAAATTTGATTTATTTAAAATCCTGTATTTACTTTTAGATTAAGGCTATAATTATGCATATTTATGCTTTCAATCTTTTCTATTTTCAAAGCAAGTAAGATTTCTGTTATCCACAACTTTTTAAGCCAGAAGTTAAATGTTTGTAGAAATTTGGAAAATACTAAAGAGAAAACAATTTCCTAAATTCTGATACTCTAACACAACAATTTGTAGTATTTTGGTGTATTTCATTTCCATCTTTTAAAAACATGGCTACAAGCAGAAAACATATAATTAGGTATCCCACTCTTAAAAAAACTTTATGATTGTGTCATGTAAATTTTGCATCAACACAGCCTTTCAAATTGTAATTTTACAAGCTGTATATTGATACCCATTTTCCTGTTGTTGGAACTTAGACTGTTTTTAATTTTCCTATTGGAAATAACACCACAATTAAAATCTTGTTCATAATTTCATAAAAAAGAAATGCTGAAGGGAGCTCTTTAGCATAAAAGAAAAGAATGTTAATGAGCAAGAAGGAATCATCTGATGGTACAAACTGACTGGTAATGGTAATCACACAGAGGAACACAGAATAATATAACACTGTAATTGTGGTGTGTGAACTACTCTTGTCTTAAGTAGAAAGACCAAATAATGAACCAATAAAAAATAATAACTACAACAATTTTTGAAGACATATAATGTTTACACATAAAGAGAAGGAAAAAGTTAAAAACCAGGGGAAGAAATAAAGTGTAGAATTTTGTTAGTTTTATTTTTGTGTGTTCATATATTTATTTATGCAATTAGTGTTCTGTTGTCATCAGTTTAAATAACAAATTATAAGATAGCTATCTTGAGCAGAAAGAACAAAACTGGATGAATCATATCACCTAACTTAAAATTATACTATAGAGCTAGAGTAACCAAAACAGTATGGTACTGTCATAAAAACAGATGCATAGGCCAGGTGCAGTGGCTCACGCCTGTAATCCCAGCACTTTGGGAAGCTGACATAGGTGGATCACAAGGTCAGGAGGTCGAGACCATCCTGGCTAACACAGTGAAACTCTGTCTCTACTAAAAATACAAAAAAATTAGCCGGGCATGATGGCGGGCACCTGTAGTCCCAGCTACTCAAGAGGTTGAGGCAGGAGAATGGCGTGAACCCAGGAGACAAAGCTTGCAGTGAGCTGAAATCACTCCACTGCACTCCAGCCTGGGCAACAGAGTGAGACTCCATCTCAGAAAAAAAAAACAAAACAGATGCCTAAACCAATAGAATAGAGTAGAGAACCCAGAAACAAATCTATGAACCTACAGTTAATTCATGTCTATCGTGTCTAACAAGGTTGCCAAGAAAATATGTTGGGAAAAAGACAGTCTTTTCAATAGATGGTGCTGAAAAAAACTGCATATCCATATGCAGAAGAATAAAAGTAAACTACTCTTGCCATATATAAAAATCAAATCAAAATGGATTAAAAACTTACATCTAATATCTCAAATTATGACACGAATAAAATAAAACATTGGGAAAACTCTCCAGGACATTAGTCTGGGCAAACATTTCATGAACAATACCGCACAAATACAGGCAACCAGAGCAAAAATTTACAAATGGGATTGCACCAAGTTAAAAAACTTCTTCACAGCAAGAGAAACAATGAACAAAGTGAAGAGACAACCCACAGAATGGAAGAGAATATCTGCAAACTACCTATCTGACAAGGGATTAATAACCAGAATGTATAAGGAGCTCAAACACCTCTATATTGAAAAGATCTAATAATCTGATTTTAAAATGTGCAAAAGATTTAAACACACATTTTTCAAAAGACTTATAAGTGGCAAACAGGCATATGAAAATGTGCTCAACATCACTAATCATTAGAGACATGCAGATCAAAACGACAATGAAATATCATCTCATCTCAGTTAAAATGGCTTTTATCCAATTGGCAGGCAAAAACAAATGCTGGTGAGAATGTAGAGAAAAGGCAACTCTTAGACACTTTTCTTGGGAATGTAAATTGGTACAACCACTGTGGAGAATAATTTGGAGATTCCTCAAAAACTAAAAATAGGGCTACCATATGATCCAGCAATCCCACTGCTGGGTATATATTTTTTTAAAAAAAGGAAATCAGTATATCAAATAGATATCTGCACTCCTATGTTTGTTGCAGCACTGTTTCCAATAGTCAACATTTGGAAGCCACAGAAATTTGCATCAGCAGATGAATGGATAAATGAAATATGGTACATATACACACTGGAATACTATTCAGCCTCAAAAAAGAATGAGATTCTGTCATTTGCAACAATATGGATGAAACCTAAGGCCATTATGTTAAGTGAAATATACCAGGTGCAGTAAGGCAACCACCATGTTTTCACTTATTTGTGGGATCTAAAAATCAAAACAATTCAACTCATGGAGATAGAGAATGGAAGAATGGTTACCAGAAGCTGGGAAGGGTAGTGGGGTATTGAGAGGGAGGTAGGTATTGTCAATGGGTACAAAGAAATAATAGAATGAGTAACACCTAGTATTTGGCACAACAGAGTGATTATAGTCAATAATAACTTAATTATTGTACATTTAAAAATAACTAAAATATTATAACTGGATTGTTTGTAACACAAGTAATTAATGTTTAAGGAGATGCACACCTAATTTTCATGATTTGATTATTACACATCACATGGCTATAACAAAATATCTCTTCTACTCCATAAATATAAATCCCCGCTATGTATCCAAAAATTAAAAATGAAAAACTTCATATATATGTTTTAAAAAGAGTTTATCAACATAGTGTTTTAATGTGTATATGTTAAAAATATATTTATAAGAGTTTGTTGGTGTCAATAAACTTTTTTATAATTACAGTATTCAGAATGAAATTATAAAAATGACACCACATATATGTTGAAAAACCTGGTGTCAATAAACTTCTTTTTATAATTGCATTCTGAATAATGGTCCACATTTCATCTTTTTGAAATTATGTAAAATTTAAAGTTCAGATGCTGTACTTATGTATTCATTTCTGTTTAATAATGTTGAATGTATAATATTTAATGCTTTTGGCATCCCTGAAAATTGGGAGCAAAAGAGTATTGGAATATATTACTGTTTAATATATAGTTACAAAGTAAACCATTGATAGTGAATAAAAACCAAGAATACTAAATAAACAAAAATATCAGTAGTTGCAATCTTTCTCACATTAACTTCCTGTAGCTAGATAACACATTTCTGGGGTGTAAGATTTGATTTTCTGATCTGGGCATTAAATATTTACTTCTAATTATAGTCTTATGTGAGACACACAAAAAAAACTAATTTGCATTATCACTGATGCAAGAAATGTGACATTTAGTCTTTTAAGATTGGTAATAAAGAGAAAAGCATGTGGAAGATTTACTTTACCTTCTTTTTCTCTTGAAAGCAAGTTTAAATAATGAAACTTATTTAATTAACTTCTTAAGAATTATTTTTTTCTACTGACTAGAATATAAAAAGAGGGTACTATCTGAGATAGAGCTGGGACTGCAAAGATTCCATTTCAGTCTCAATCTCAAGGGGAAAATCAAAGGGTTTCTTTCTCTCAACAGTTTTGGTGAGATCATATGCTGAGATGTTGACAGCTACCACACTACAAAAACAGTAAAGCAACTTTTCTCAATGAAACTTCTGTTTTTGTCCACAAAATGTTTCTGTTTGTTCGGTCCTTTATTCTCTTAATAAATTTTTTCAGTGGATTGAGGTCTAAGAATGCCATTCTTCCCAGCCAGGAAAGAGCAAGCCAGTGTTCCATTAACTATTCATCAAGCCATGCTTTCCCCCAATATTCTATTTATATATAGTTTTACTTGCTTGATGATAGCCAAATGTGAATTAACATGAAAGTCTGATTTTTATGCAAATTGGACATTACTGGAAAACTCTCTAATCCAATGGAATAAGTGTTGAGTAATGAAATTCTGATATTGTGTTTAATGATATATTGCACTATTGAGAATATTTGTGCTTACCTTCGAGTCTATCTTCTAAAAGATACCAAACCCCCTTACACAAAGTAGAAAACAAAGTCAAATAGCTAAATATTGCGTCTTAATAATGTTAAAACATTAAATGTTTCAAATATTCCAATGTTTAGAATTATTTAAACAAATAAAACATAAGAATTGTTTTACTGTCTTGTTATTACCCAGCAGTTTGGAACTCAACTTGGTGAGTATGGGGTAGTGGAAAACTTGTGAATTTCAGAGACAGACCGAACTTGGTTCATAAAGTCAAGATTTTACTAGATATTAACCTTGGGTGAGTTATTAAAAATATTTCAACCTTGATTACCTCATCTGCAAAATATGAATAACAATACTACTTGCTTCATAGGATTCTGAACATCAAAACAGAAAACATATATAATGCAAATATCACAGTGACTAAAACATAGAACCTGATCAGTCAATGATAATTATTATAACTATTATTGTCATGTCTGGCTTTTAATTCTACCAATAACAGCATCTTTTAAAAAGCTATGTTGATTCCTGCTTTTTTCATTTTATCACACCATTGAGAAGGTAATTAACTTGTTTATCTTTTCTCAAATTTTATTTTAAAATATTGTTCAAAGGAGCTTTTCACTGAAAAGATAGTTGACTGCTAGTCGTACTACATTTTATCTTTAAAATGTGCTTTAATTCCTTGACAACTGACAAAAATGAAAAAAATATGCTTTAATTCCTTGACAACTGACAAATATGAAAAAAATGTGCTTTTACATGGTTGGTGGGAGTGTAATTTAGTTCAACCACTGCAGTGTAGTGATTCCTCAAAGACCTAAAGACAGAAATCTCATTTGACCCAACAATCCCATTACTGGATATATACCTAAAGGAATATAAATCATTCTATTATAAAGATACATGCACACGTATGTTCACTACAGTACTATTCACAATAGCAAAGACATGGAATCAACCTAAATGCCCATCAGTGATAGACTGGATAAAGAAAGTGTAGTACACCATGGAATACTATGCAGCCATAAAAGAACAAGATCATGTAATCTGCGAGGATATGAATGGAGTTGGAAGCCAATATACTCAGCAAACTAATGCAGAAACAGAAAACCAAACACCACATGTTCTTACTTATAAGTGGGAGTTGAATGATGAGAACCCATGGACATATGGGGGGATCAAAACAACCACCATGGCACACATTTGCCTATGTAACAAACCTGCACATCCTGCATATACATGTATCCCTGAAGTTAAAAGTTGAAGAAAAAAAGAAAAAAAAAACATATTTGGGGTGGAGAGAGACAATATGATTTGGACAATGACATCTTACATAAACTTGGCCCATGAGTGTTTAGGCATATTTTGTTTTTTTTTTTTTTCCTGAAATACTAAGTATAGGAAAGTATTATGTCTAGGGCAATTTTGGGAAATAGGTGTCATATTTTCCCTTGAGGAAAAGGTTTTTCATGGCAGTGAGGAGGGGGTGAGGGGTTATTTTAAACATTAGCAAATATCTGAACAATAGAAGTGGAGATACCAGAAGGATGAGGTCTTTAAGGAGGTTTGAGCTCTGAATCCTTTAGAAAGCAACTTTATTACTTGTCCTGACTGTACAAATGAAGGTTTAATGAAATAAGACTTATTTTTGCTTTTATTTTTTAGCTTTTGCTTTTGAAATTATTCAAGACCCACAAAACTTGCAAAAGTGGTCCAAAGTGATTTTGTATACCTTTGCCCCAGATTCTCCAAAGGTTAACATATTACATAACCAAATTACAATTGACACAATCAATAAATTAACACTGATACATTACTTTAATCTCCAGACCTGTTTAATTTTGCCAATTGTCCCACTAATTTCCTTTTTCTGATCCAGGACCTAATATTTGATTAAACATTGCATTAACTGTCCTGTCTCTTTAGTCTCCTTAAATTTGAAATCGTTTCTCATTATTTCTTTTTATTTTAGGATGATGCATTTGAAGAGTAAAAGCTAGTTATTTTGTGGAATTCTTCTCATTTTTCTTTTGTCTAATATTTCTTAAAGATAAAATTTAGATTATAAATTTTGTGGCAAAAACATCACGGAAACAATGTCTGTCTCCCTCTTAACACATCATAGTAAGAGGCCTATGGTATTGGTATGTCTTGTTAATGGTGAAATTAACCTTGATAATTTAGTTAAACTGGTACCTACTGGGTTTTTGTGGTGCAAAGGTACTATTTTTCCTCTTGTAATTAACATTTCATAGAAAGATACTTTGAACCCATGCAATTTACCTGTTTTTATAATAGATTTTCCCACTAATTTTTATCCATTGATGATTCTTGGCTGAAATAATCGGTGTGGAGTTTACCCATGGTTTTTTTTTTAATTTATTTTCATCATCACATAGTTTCCTAAGAATAATGGTCTTTAGTTCCATCCATGTTCCTGCAAAGGACGTAATCTTATTCTTTTCTATGCCTGCATAGTATACCATGATGTACATGTACCACATTTCTTTATCCAGTCTACTATTGATGGACTTTTAGGTTGATTCCATGTCTTTGCTATTGTGAATAGTGCTGCAATTAACATTTGCATGCATGTGTCTTTACAGGAGAAGAATTCATATTCATTTGGGTATATATCCAGTAGTAGGATTGCTGGGTCGAATGGCATTTCTGTTTTTAGGTCTTTGAGGAATCACCTCAGTGATTTCCAAAATAGTTGAACTAATTTACACTCCCACCAGCAGGGTAAAAGCATTCCTTTTTCTCCGCAACTGTCAGCATCTGTTATTTTTTGACTATTTAATAGTAGCCATTCTGACTGGTGTGAGATGGGGGCCCTTTCAACTTGCATCCTGTAGACAGGTCTTAATTTTAATTTTTATATTTTTAGAAAACAAAAAGCAGTTTTATTTAACAATCTTTACATGCCAGCATCTATTTCTTTTTAAGATGGGGTCTCACTGCTGCCCAGGCTGGAATGCAGTGGTTTGATCATATGTCACTGCAGCCTCAAACTCCTGGACTCAAGTGACCCCCCTGCCTCAACCTCCCAAGTAGCTAAGACTACAGGTGCACTACCATGCCTGGCTAATTTGTTAAATTTTTGGCAGAGACGGGGTCTCACTTTGCTGCCCAGGCTGGTCTGGAACTCCTGGTCTCAAGTCTCCTGCCTTGGCCTCCAAAAGTGCTAGGATTACAAACACGAGCCATCATGCCCAGCCCCTATTTTTAATAGGGTTATTTTCAGGTGCCACAAGTAAGGAGAGATGATGCTTTTAACTATGAGTCAAGCAACCAGGATTCCATCCTGAGCTTATCTAAGAACAAGCTGTCAGTAAATTATTTCCCATTCCTTCACCTCAACAGATTTTTTTTTCAATAGCAAGTGGGTATTGGACTTTTAACAATAGGGGTATTTGGTATCCAAAAATTGTTGACCTCCATCTGATGAAAAGTAGTTCTGGTCATCAGTTGACTGATTTATTTTTCTACAATAACTTGATTAGCATAGAAGCTATAAAAAAAAGTAAAATAATGGTTCTATTGGGTATCACATGTAAAGCAAAGTTAACCCAGAAGTACAAAAGCAGGAATAACAAGACTTACAAAGGAGGATTTTCAGTATATTTCTAATTTAGAAAGAGATAGAGCTCTTGACCTTTGGTGGCTTGTGGTCTCCTGTAAATGTTACATTACCTCAAAAAGACAATATTAATAAAATTATGCTGTTCTGCTTAGGAAATAGTTGTAATGTTACCAATATAACAAACTATTCCTTCATATACAGAACCAAAGGGAAAAAAACTCTCAAATTCAAGAAAAAATGTATCATTGATGAGTTGCAAAAGTGAGAATGCCTGAACACTTCTCAACAGGTGAGTAGGATTTAAGACTGACAGATATAAAAATCTTTTTAAAGTAATGCTTTTTCTGGTTACTTCTCATGGAATAAACTTTACTTATATTTTTGGCATATGCCCTTCAATATTTTCAGTTCACTCTCAATGAATGTACTTTTATTCTGTTCTTACCCACAAAGTATTTTTAGCAAAATTTTAAAATAGTAAACATACAAAAATATGTTAACAACTTTAGCACCTTGTGGAAAATAATAACATCATATTACTTGTAGAATTATGATTTTATTTCAACCAAGATACTATGGTTCCGATTCATAATTGGTCAACTTTACTTGTAACCAAGACAGCCTTTCATTAAGTCACAAAATATTTTCTTCATTATTGGATTCAGAGCAAAAACTTCTTAAATTATGGCCTAACACAACAATTTTTATTATTAAAATTATTTACATCAGAGCAATTAATTCTTCATTGGTTGTCAGAATATACACACACACACACAATTTGTAGATTTTTCTTTTTCATCTATTTTAATGATTATAAAAATATCAACATCAATTGTTTTAATTAAAGTGCACTCTACAATGTTCTCCTTATATTACAATGAAGGTAACCTATAAGACAATGACACACTAGTATCTCATGTCAGCTAATTTCATGAAAAGTCTCATGAAAACTAAGATGTTCAATTAAATATTATTTTATGCAATGTTGAATTTTGCTAGAATATAAGGTGACAGCATCATTAATCAGCTTCTTACAGGACATAAAATTAATTTTTCTATTGAGGCAAATGTGTCATTTATGTGAAATCAGATCCTCATTTACACTTTATGGGGAATTTGAAATCACACTTATGCCTGAGAGTGCTCTCACAAAGCGGGCTGACCTGGTATAATTTTGAGTTATTTAAAGAACTACGTAATCCACTCTGAATTTCAAATGCAACTTAAAGCTCAATTCTCAAAGCTCTCAAGAAGTTTAATTTACCGTAACAAGCACTGTTTCAACTA
This sequence comes from Pan paniscus, assembly GCF_029289425.2. Lineage (NCBI taxonomy): Eukaryota > Metazoa > Chordata > Mammalia > Primates > Hominidae > Pan > Pan paniscus. The sequence continues at coordinate 82,735,608 of NC_073272.2, forward strand.
ACTGGTTTTATTTTCAGATGCCAAGGAAGAGACGTACAGGAGCAAAAAGTGTACATTTTCCAGGGTTCAGTCCAGAGATAGCTGGCATTTTAATTTGTTCTTAGCATAAAGCAATAATGAATAGGTCCATGTCAGCTTTTCCCAAACAGAGGCGTTTTCACCTCCAAGGGTTCATAGCCTAGTAAACAACTGATAAGCGATACATGAAAAGCTTGAGTTTTCATAATGTAACTATTCAAATGCAAGTGCTGTCTTGTTATAAAGAGCCTACCACACATTTTTCTGTCTTGTAAACAGCATCTGGAGCCCAGGGAAGAGAAGAAGGGAACGATTTGCATCTGGCTTAGGCATCTCAAAATGAATGGATGAAAAATGCAAGAGCAGTAGCAAGCTGTGTACTGTCAGCAATGATGAAAATAACAAATGAGCATGTGTAGTCCATTATACACATTTTACAGTATCCAGCTCTCTTTGTGAACCAACATTCCTGTGGACTAGGATAGCTGACCATTTTCCAATCAGGAGGACTGAGGCATGAGTAAATTTCAACCATTTCCCTAAACATTTTTCATGGAAATTGACAAATAAAACTATGCTTTATAGATGGTAATTCCCAGGACAATTCTGAGAGGGTGGACAAAGGAGGTGTGGGACTAATACTACAAAATTCCTAACAGATGTTTAGTAAGTTTAGTCAGAAACTGGAGGTTATGAGACCTACAGCTCCCATTCTCCAACCCCTTGATCCTTCTCTGCTCTCTTGAAACTTTGAGCGACTGTTAGGACATTAATAAGAAAACCAGAATAGGTAATTATTTAAATAGATTAAAAATGTTTGAGAGAGCCCAAATTGTACTTATCCTTCAAAAGTAGCTTCAATCCTGTCTACCCTGAGAAAGACTTTCCCAAGCCACTTTAGCCTAAGGGCATGTGTTGTCCTCTGAACTTTTCTAGAACCTATTGCCTTCACCACTCATTGTGATAAAGACAACTAATCACATTATCTTGTATCAACTCACCTTTTTCTAGATTTTTGTTCCTTTGTACATTTTTTTTAGCTTTTCACATATTTTTACATCTTCTCTAAGTCTAGACATTAAGGTCCTTGAGATCAGAGACTTTCTCTTGCTTTTTAATGTCTCTTCTGATACTTACTGAATGACTTTCACATATAGAAGTTCTTAGTATAAATGTGTTCACTAATTGAGAATAATCAGGAATTAAGAAATATGGAAACTACCAAAAACAAATGAATATTCTATTGGTACTCTAAAGATATTGAACAAGACCAGAAAAATGAAAGTGCATAATAAACAGGCATGGACTTTTGGGTCTCTATTTGATTACTTTCTTAAATATGTTCTCATTTTTAGTTACTAATGTTAATTATTGCCACATTCAATTTTAATTTAAAAGTTATTTTCCTTTGGCAGTAACCCTTAGGCAAGTTGTACATTCTACTAATTGATCCTAAACTCTATTTTAATCATCCTCATGTTCTTATTTTCTCCAAAATATATCAGCATCTTAAATATTCACTTTAAATGCACTGTTTTTTTTTCCTAAATGCATTATTCCTGGTATGTGAATATTAGGGTTATTGTTCAGAGAATCCTTTCTTTGTTAGAGAAAGGAAATTCGCAAGTCAAAACAACATTTATTTTCTGTTTCTCAATAATTATTCTTTTTCTGAAGATAGCATCAATTGTCAGACCATGGATAGTAAAGACAGAACATAATCCGATGGAGTCCAATGTTCAATAAAACACTGAAAAGGAAGCAAAAGACATTAGTGTTGTCGATCATTTTGAGTTATCATTATGTGCCAAGACTATGTTGTTAAGTACTTCACATATAAAATTATTTTAATTATCATTATAGCCTTATGAAAATAATTATTCTTGCAAATTTCATTTACAGTAGAAAAACTGAGCACAGGATCACACAACTAAAAAGCACTAGAGCCAGAATTTGAATGTCAATTTATCTAACTAGAAATCCCAAATCTTTAGCTAATTTATCATCCTAGAAAGACGACACATGGATCATTGTCATATGCCACAGCATGGATATCCATGATCTTATTATATGAATAATTTTGGACAGGCTGAGAGGAGCAAAGACATGAAACCAGAACAACCACTAGTGGGGTGCATGATGGTTAAAAGATTGGGAAAAAGGAGATAGACTCAGCTACAAGTGCTAAGAAAATCTAGTCTAGAAGCTGATTTTATATCAAGAATATGGTAACAGATACCAGGAAGTTTAGGCAAAATAACATTATTTACCTCAGGCCTGATGTGAGGCATAAGTAATTTAATACTTTGAAAGTTTATAGGCCATTCTTTGGCACATGGTTAGCACTCAGTTCATGTAATCCATTATTATTCATTGTTATTATTTATATCTAGCTAATAAAGCCAGTAGAGCAGAGATAGGAAATCTAACTGGCTGTGAAACTCTGAAGTCCAAGAAGGTAACTGGTTTGAGTAAACACTGTCAGCATCTAGGCAGAGTCCCAGGTAGTCTTGTCACAAGGACAAGACTTTCGATGAAGTGAGCTGCCTTCTTTAAAGTCTAAAACGGCAGGGGCACTAAAGTAAAAATTATCACATAGAAAATGAAGGCAAAAGTGCTAGCCAAACTAGGGCATAAAATTGGCACCAGATAAATGGCAAAGGGATTTGATCCCTGCTGAAGCTTTATAGTTTCCTCCTATCTCAGCCCATGGTTGGTATTAGGGATTGGGACCACGGTTGAGTCCACGGACCAAGTAATTCATGTTATTGAGAGCAGAGAGATGCAGGGATTAGGAGTCAGTAAAACAGCAATATCTTAGGAAATTTTCTTCTCCACTATGTTTTTTTCAGCATAACCAATCCCTGTAATTTACTATAGTCTAAACCAATGAGGTAAAGCTGCCACATGCCAGAGTCTGAGCTGAGAGAACTACAGTTATTAATCAAGATTGTGAGGTGAAGTTCATTGTGAAAAGTCTGAAAGAGCAGTCCAAGCGGTAAACCAGAAAACTTGCCAAGTACAATATGTGTACAGAGGTCAGTCTAAAGCAGGCAAAGAAAGACAGTCCAACCAGGAGCCAGGAATTCAAACCAATCTTCAAAAGTCTTTGGAGACCAGCTCAAACAGGCACTGGAAGATCTGAAACAACCCCGGGAAGGCGATATTTGTGCATGGAATTGCTAAAGCTGAAGTTTGTCAGATGGTGCTCTAGACAGTCACATAAGCAGAAAACATAGTCATAGGCTGGTGACAAATTTTACTGATCAAACAGGGACTGCACAAAGAAAGTCAATTTTACTCCTTGAAATGTTGGGCATAAAGGATGCTACTGCAAATAATGAAGATTTTGTATGTGAAAGATTAAATTATTTTTCTTCAAAGAGCGATGAGATTTTGCATAACACTCTGAAGACGAAATCAGCTCTCTTTTATTTGAGGAGAAAAGTAACTTTATTTTAACTAAACAAGTGAAGGAAAATGAGAAAGGGGATCAACGGTCTGGAGGTCTAATCTCATCTTTGCTATAATGCTTCAACCTTGTGCAAGTCACTTAAACCTTTGCTTTTTTTGCTCAGAAATAAGGATAATAATACCTGAGAATTAAATTCTATTACAGGATATTATTTAAAGCAAAATATTTCATATAAGTATTTAATTTTTTTTAAAAAGTCCAACCCTAATAAAACAAAACATTAGAATATTAACAATTATTCAAGTTATGTGATGAGTACATTAAGAAGGAATCATTATACTATTATCTCTACTATTGTACAATTATTTTTAACAAAAATTTAAACACAAAAAGTCTAATGCTCACAGAAAATAAAAGAATTTCTGCTTCAATGGCAACATATATGCCCAAGGTATGGATATTCTGAAATAAATAAGTCAGGGAAAATAACCAAGCTTTCAAAGAACACCCAATACTGACTTTCTCAGGGCAGGAAGTTTTCTGCTGAAAACTACTTGGAGAAGTAAGTCCATTCAAATGCTAGACAGTAGTATGACTAAGGTGTGATTCAAGGATTATTAAGAAGAAAATAAGGATGAGCCTTGGGCATTCCTCCATAGTGGGATGAGCATAACAGTTTTGCTTTTCTAAGATCAATACAGAGAATTGAGCTCATAATTCTCAAGCCTGAGACTAGCAATATTTGACCCTGGAGCCACATACAGCTCTCTAGAGGTTCATATGTAGCCATTGAAGGCTACATTAAGTAAAAATAAAAATTTTAACATTTATTTATATTCTGAATAAGAGTGATGCTATGTTCTCTGAAAATGCCAAAGCACTATTATAAGTGGAATGAAATATTTTAAATGTATTATAAGTGCAATGAAACATTAGAAGTGGAATGAAACAATTTAAGTAAATAATGTAGAAGTTTTTCATTTCTTCTCAATATGTAATAAAGTTCTCAGCTTGGGAAACTCATGGTGTTTAATTTAGGATTCAGGTATGCCTCAATGGAAGATCTATGAGACACACTGACCCTGAGTCTACTCTCATGAGGGATTATAGAATCTACTGTGAGAAAAAGAAGACTCAACCCAAGGAAAAACAGAGAGAATACATAAAACGTTGACCGAAGATAACGGACCAGCATAGAATGAGAGATAATATTTTATATCCAGCAGGGTGACTCATTCAAATTGTTCCCCAGTCAATCTGAGTTTTGAGGATATGGAGTATCTTAAGAATGTTCTTCCCCATCCACTACATCAATCTTTTTGTTTAATTTTATTATTATTCTACTTTAAGTTTTAGGGTACATGCTCACAACGTGCAGGTTTGTTACATAAGTATACATGGGCCATGTTGCTGTGCTGCACCCATTAACTCGTCATTTAGCATTAGGTATATCTCCTAATGCTATCTCTCCTCCCTCCCCGCACCCCACAACAGTCCCCGGTGTGTGATGTTCCCTTCCTGTGTCTATGTGTTCTCATTGTTCAATTCCCACCTATGAGTGAGAACTTGCAGTGTTTGGTTTTTTGTCCTTGTGATAGTTTGCTGAGAATGATGGTTTCCAGCTTCATCCATGTCCATAAAAAGGACATGAACTCATTATTTTTTATGGCTGCATGGTATTCCATGGTGTATATGTGCCACATTTTCTTAATCCAGTCTATCATTGTTGGACATTTAGGTTGGTTCCAAGTCTTTGCTATTGTGAATAGTGTCGCAATAAATATACCTGTGCATGTGTCTTTAAAGCAGCATGATTTATAATCCTTTGGGTGTATACTCAGTAATGGGATGGCTGAGTCAAATGGTATTTCTAGTTCTAGATCCTTGAGGAATTGCCACACTGACTTCCACAAAGGTTGAACTAGTTTACATTCCCACCAACAGTGTAAAAGTGTTCCTATTTCTCCACACCCTCTCCAGCATCTGTTGTTTCCTGACTTTTTAATGATTGCTATTCTAACTGGTGTGAGATGATATCTCACTGTGATTTGATTTGCATTTCTCTGATGGCTAGTGATGATGAGCATTCTTTCATGTGTTTTTTGGCTGCATAAATGTCTTCTTTTGAGAAGTGTCTGCTCATATCCTTTGCCCACTTTTTGATGAGGTTGTTTGTTTTTTTCTTGTAAATTGGTTTGAGTTCATTGTAGATTCTGGATATTAGTCCTTTGTCAGATGAGTAGGTTGCAAAAATTTTCTCCCATTCTGTAGGTTGCCTGTTCACTCTGATGGTAGTTTCTTTTGCTGTGCAGAAACTCTTTAGTTTAATTAGATCCCATTTGTCAATTTCAGCTTTTGTTGCCATTGCTTTTTGTGTTTTAGACATGAAGTCCTTGCCCATGCCTATGTCCTGAATGATATTGCCTAGGTTTTCTTCTAGGGTTTTTATGGTTTTAGGTCTAACATTTAAGTCTTTAATCCATCTTGAATTGATTTTTGTATAAGGTGTAAGGAAGTGATCCAGTTTCAGCTTTCTACATATGGCTAGCCAGTTTTCCCAGCACCATTTATTAAATAGGGAATCTTTTCCCCATTGCTTGTTTTTGTCAGGTTTGTCAAAGATCTGATGGTTGTAGATAGGCAGCATTATTTCTGAGGGCTCTGTTCTGTTCCATTGATCTATATCTCTGTTTTGGTACCAGTACCATGCTGTTTTGGTTACTGTAGCCTTGTAGTATAGTTTGAAGTCAGGTAACGTGATGCCTCCAGTTTTGTTCTTTTGGCTTAGGATTTACTTGGCGATGTGGGCTCTTTTTTGGTTCCATATGAACTGTAAAGTAGTTTTTTCCAATTCTGTGAAGAAAGTCATTGGTAGCCTGATGGGGATGGCATTGAATCTATACATTACCTTGGGCAGTATGGCCATTTTCATGATGTTGATTCTTCCTATCCATGAGCATGGAATGTTCTTCCATTTGTTTGGATCCTCTTTTATTTCATTGAGCAGTGGTTTGTAGTTCTAGAAGAGGTCCTTCACATCCCTTGTAAGTTGGATTCCTAGATATTTTATTCCCTTTGAAGCAATTGTGAATGGGAGTTCACTCATGATTTGGCTCTCTGTTTGTCTGTTATTGGTGTATAAGAATGCTTGTGGTTTTTGCACATTGATTTTGTATCCTGAGACTTTGCTGAAGTTGCTTATCAGTTTAAGGAGATTTTGGGCTGAGACAATGGGGTTTTCTAAATATACTATCATGTCATCTGCAAACGGGGACAATTTGACTTCCTCCTTTCCTAACTGAATGCCCTTTATTTCCTTCTCCTGCCTGATTGCCCTGGCCAGAACTTCCAACACTATGTTGAATAGGAGTGGTGAGAGAGGGCATCCCTGTCTTGTGCCCATTTTTAAAGGGAATGTTTCCAGTTGTTGTCCATTCAGTATGATGTTGGCTGTGGGTTTGTCATAGATAGCTCTTATTATTTTGGATACGTCCCATCAATACCTAATGTATTGAGAGTTTTTAACATGAAGGGTTGTTGAATTTTGTCAAAGGCCTTTTCTGCATCTATTGAGATAATCATCTGGTTTTTGTCTTTGGTTCTGTTTATATGCTGGATTATGTTTATTGATTTTCGTATGTTGAACCAGTCTTGCATCCCAGGGATGAAGCCCACTTGATCATGGTGGATAAGCGTTTTGATGTGCTGCTGGATTCTGTTTGCCAGTATTTTATTGAGGATTTTTACATGAATGTTCATCAAGGATATTGGTCTAAAATTCTCTTTTTTTGTGGTGTCTCTGCCAGGCTTTCATATGAGGATGATGCTGGCCTCATAAAATGAATTAGGGAGGATTCCCTCTTTTTCTATTGATTGGAATAGTTTCAGAAGGAATGGTACCAGCTCCTCCTTCTACCTCTGCTGGAATTCGGCTGTGAATCCATCTGGTCCTGGACTTTTTTTGGTTGGTAAGCTACTAATTATTGCCTCAGTTTCAGAGCCTGCTATTGGTCTATTCAGAGATTCAACTTCTTCCTGGTTTAGTATTGGGAGGGTGTATGGGTCCAGGAATTTATCTATTTCTTCTAGATTTTCTAGTTTATTCGCATAGAGGTGTTTACAGTATTCTCTGATGGTAGTATGTATTTCTATGGGATTGGTGGTGATATCACCTTTGTCATTTTTTATTGCGTCTATTTGATTCTTCTCTCTTTTCTTCTTTAATAGTCTTGCTAGTGGTCTATCAATTTTGTTGATCTTTTCAAAAAACCAGCTCCTGAATTCATTGATTTTTTGAAGGGTTTTTTGTGTCTCAGTCTCCTTCAGTTCTGCTCTGATCTTGTTTATTTCTTGCCTTCTGCTAGCTTTTGAATGTGTTTGCTCTTGCTTCTCTAGTTCTTTTAATTGTGATTTTAGTGTGTCAATTTTAGATCTTTCCTGCTTTCTCTTGTGGGCATTTAGTGCTATAAATTTCCCTCTACACACTGCTTTGAATGTGTCCCAGAGATTCTGGTATGTTGTGTCTTTGTTCTTGTTGGTTTCAAAGAACATGTTTATTTTTGCCTTCATTTTGTTCTGTAGCCAGTAGTGATTGAGGAGCAGGTTGTTCAGTTTCCATGTAGTTGAGCGGTTTTGGGTTTCCCTCTGTGGGTAACCCTACCTTTCTCTCTGGCTACCCTTAACATTTTTTCTTTCATTTCAACTTTGGTGAATCTGACAATTATGTGTCTTGGAGTTGCTCTTCCCAAGAAGTATCTTTGTGGTGTACTCTTTATTTCTGAATTTGAATGTTGGCCTGCCTTGCTAGATTTGGGAAGTTCTCCTGAATAATATCCTGCAGAGTGTTTTTCAACTTGGTTCCATTCTCCCCATCACTTTCTGGTACACCAATTTGACATAGATTTGGTCTTTTCACATAGTCCCATATATCTTGGAAGCTTTGCTCTTTTCTTTTATTCTTTTCTCTGTAAACTTCTCTTCTTGCTTCATTGCATTCATTTCATCTTCCATCGCTGATATCCTTTCTTCCCATTCATTGCATCGGCTACTGAGGCTTGTGCATTTGTCACGTAGTTCTCATGCCATGGTTTTGAGCTCCAACAGGTACTTTAAGGACTTGTCTGCATTGGTTATTCTAGTTTGCCATTCTTCTAATTTTTTTTCAAAGTTTTTGACTTCTTTGCCATTGGTTCGAATTTCCTTCTGTAGCTTGGGGTAGTTTGATCATCTGCAGCCTTCTTCTCTCAACTCTTCATAGTCATTCTCTGTCCAGCTTTGTTCCATTGCTGGTGAGGAGTTGCGTTCCTTTGGAGGAGGAGAGGTGCTCTGATTTTTAGAGTTTCCAGTTTTTCTGCTCTGTTTTTTTCCCCAACTTTGTGGTTTTATCTACATTTGATCTTTGATGATGGTGACGTACAGATGGGTTTTTGGTGTGGATGTCCTTTCTGTTTGTTAGTTTTCCTTCTAACAGTCAGGGCCCTCAGCTGCAGGTCTGTTGGAGTTTGCTGGAGGTCCACTCCAGACCCTGTTTGCCTGGGTATCAGCAGTGGTGGCTGCAGAACAGCGGGTATTGTTGAACCACAAATCCTGCTGCCTGATCATTCCTCTGGAAGTTTTCTCTCAGAGGAGTACTTGGCCGTGTGAGGTGTCATTCCACCCCTACTGGGGGGTGCCTCCCAGTTAAGCTACTTGGGGGTCAGGGACCCACTTGAGGAGGCAGTCTGCCCATTCTCAGATGTTAAGCTGCCTGCTGGGAGAACCACTACTCTCTTGAAAGCTGTCAGAGAGGGACATTTAAGTCTGCAGAGGTTACTGCTGCCTTTTGTTTTTCTGTGCCCTGCTCCCAGAGGTGGAGACCATAGAGGCAGGCAGGCCTCCTTGAACTGTGGTGGGCTCCACCCACTTTAAGCTTCCCCACCACTTTGTTTACCTACTCAAGCCTCAGCAATGGCGGGCACCCCTCCCACAGCCTCGCTGCCACCTTGCAGTTTGATCTCAGACTGCTGTGCTAGCAATGAGTGAGGCTCCGTGGGCATAGGACCTTCTGAGCCAGGTGTGAGATATAATTCTCCTAGTGTGCCGTTTGTTAAGCCCTTTGGAAAAGCGCAGTATTAGGGTGAGAGTGACCTGATCTTCCCGGTGCCATCTGTCACTGCTTTCTTTGACTAGGAAAGGGAATTCCCTGACCCCTTACACTTCCCGGGTGAGGCGATGCCTCACCTTGCTTCGGCTCATGCACGGCACGCTGCACCCACTGTCCTGCACCCACTCTCTGGCACTCCCCAGTGAGAAAAACCTGGTAACTCAGTTGGAAATGCAGAAATCACCCATCTTCTGCATCGCTCACCCTGGGAGCTGTAGACTGGAGCTGTTCCTATTCGGCCATCTTGGCTCCAGGCTCTACATCATACTTTTTCAATTCAGATCAATTCTCCAAGGTAGACATCCTCCTTTCTGTTAGTTAGTGTCACTCTCACAGCACCAGTCTCCCCCAGAGTCATTCTCACACTTGAAATTTCGCTTTTATTTGTGTAATTCTTTCATTATTGTCTATCTGTCTTCTTCATTAATGTGTATGCTCCATGAGGGCAGAAACTATGTCAGCTTTTGTTTGATATTATATCTCTAGTTCCTAGTTTAACACCTAGTGCTGTTCAATATCTTTAAATTAATAAATGTACTAATAAATTATAAATGGTAAAATTTAAAGTCAGAGGAGGAGCCAAGATGGCCAAATAGGAACAGCTATGGTCTACAGCTCCCAGAGTGAGCTAAACAAAAGACAGGTGATTTCTGCATTTCCAACTGAGGTACCGGGTTCATCTCACTGGAGAGTGCCAGACAGTAGGTGCAGGACAGTGGGTGCAGCACACCGTGCATGAGCTGAAGCAGGGTGAGGCATTGCCTCACCCGGGAAGAACAAGGGGTCAGGGAATTCCCTTTCCTAGTCAAAGAAAGCAGTGACAGATGGCACCTGGAACATCGGGTCACTCCCACCCTAATACTGCACTTTTACAATGGGCATAAAAAACGGCACACTAGGAGATTATATCTCACCCCTGGCTCAGAGGGTCCTACGCCCATGGAGTCTCACTCACTGCTAGCACAGAAGTCCGAGATCAAACTGTAAGGCAGCAGCAAGGCTGGGGGAGGGACGACCGCCATTGCTGAGGCTTGAGTAGGTAAACAAGGCGGCGGGGAAGCTCGAACTGGGTGGAGCCCACCACAGCTCAAGGAGGCCTGCCTGCGTCTATAGGCTCCACATCTGGGGGCAGGGCACAGAAAAACAAAAGGCAGCAGTAACCTCTGCAGACTTAAATGTCCCTCTATGACAGCTTTGAAGAGAGTAGTGGTTCTCCCAGCAGGCAGCTTAACATCTGAGAATGGGCAGACTGCCTCCTCAAGTGGGTCCCTGACCCATGAGTAGCCTAACTGGGAGGCACCTCCCAGTAGGGGTGGACTGACACCTCACACGGCCGGGTACTCCTCTGAGACAAAACTTCCAGAGGAATGATCAGGCAGCAGCCTCTGCAGTTCACCAATATCTGCTGTTCTGCAGCCACCACTGCTGATACCCAGGCAAACAGGATCTGGAGTGGACCTCCAGCAAACTCCAACAGACCTGCAGCTGAGGGTCCTGTCTGTTAGAAGGAAAACTGACAAACAGAAAGGACATCCACACCAAAAACCCATCTGTACGTCACCATCATCAAAGATCAAAGGTAGATAAAACCACAAAGATGGGAAAAAAAACAGAGCAGAAAAACTGGAAACTCTAAAAATCAGAGCACCTCTCCTCCTCCAAAGGAACGCAGCTCCTCACCAGCAACGGAACAAAACTGGATGGAGAATGACTATGAAGAGATGAGAGAAGAAGGCTGCAGATGATCAAACTACCCCAAGCTAAAGAAGGAAATTTGAACCAATGGCAAAGAAGTCAAAAATTTTGAAAAAAAATTAGATGAATGGATAACTAGTATCACCAGTGCAGACAAGTCTTTAAGGACCTGATGGAGCTGAAAACCAAGGCACAAGAGCTACAGGACAAATGCAGAAGCCTCAGGAGCCGATGTGATCAACTGGAAGAAAGGGTATCAGTGATGGAAGACGAAATGAATGAAACAAAATGAGAAGAGAAGTTTAGAAAAAAAAATAAAAATAAATGAACAAAGCCTCCAAGAAATATGGGACTATGTGAAAAGAACAGATCTATGTCTGATTGGTGTACCTGAAAGTGATGGGGAGAATGGAACCAAGTTGGAAAACACTCCGCAGGATATTATCCAGGAGACTTCCCAATCTAGCAAGGCAGGCCAACATTCAAATTCAGGAAATAAAGAGAATGCCACAAAGATACACCTTGAGAAGAGCAACCCCAAGACACATAATTGTCAGATTCACCAAAGTTGAAATGAAGGAAAAATTGTTAAGTGCAGCCAGAGAGAAAGGTCAGGTTACCCACAAAGGGAAGCCCATCAGACTAAAAGCTGATCTCTTAGCAGAAACTCTACAAGCCAGAAGGGAGTGGGGGCCAATATTCAACATTCTTAAAGAAAAGAATTTTCAACCCAGAATTTCATATCCAGCCAAACTAAGCTTCATAAGTGAGGAAGAAATAAAATCCTTTACAGACAAGCAAACACTGAGAGATTTTGTCACCACCAGGCCTGCCCTAAAAGAGCTCCTGAAGGAAGCACTAAACATGGAAAGGAACAACCGGTACCAGCCACTGCAAAAACATGCCAAGCTGTAAAGACCATCGATGCTAGGAAAAAACAGCATCAACTAATGAGCAAAATAACCAGCTAAACTCATAATGACAGGATCAAATTCACACATAACTATATTAACCTTAAATGTAAATGGGCTAAATGCCCCAATTAAAAGACACAGACTGGCAAATTGGATAAAGAGTCAAGACCCATCAGTGTGCTGTATTCAGGAAACCCATCTCATGTGCAGAGACACATATAGGCTCAAAATAAAGGGATGGAGGAAGATCTACCAAGCAAATGGAAAACAAAAAAAGCAGGGATCGCAATCCTAGTCTCTGATAAAACAGACTTTAAACCATCAAAGATCAAAAGAAACAAACGAGGCTATTATATAATGGTCCAGGGATCAATTCAACAAGAAGAGCTAGCTACCCTAAATATACATGCACCCAATACAGGAGCACCCAGATTGATAAAGCAAGTCCTTAGAGATCTACAAATAGACTTAGACTCCCACGCAATAATAATGGGAGATTTTAACACTCCACTGTCAACATTAGACAGATCAACAAGACAGAAAGTTCGCAAGGATATCCAGGAATCGAACTCAGCTCTGCACCAAGTGGACCTAATAGACATCTACAGAACTCTCCACCCCAAATCGACAGAATATACATTCTTCTCAGCACCACACCACACCTACTCCAAAATTGACCACATAGTTGGAAGTAAAGCACTCCTCAGCAAATGTAGAAGAACAGAAATTATAACAAACTGTCTCTCAGACCAAAGTGCAATCAAACTAGAACTCAGGATTAAGAAACTCACTCAAAACCGCTCAACTACATGGAAACTGAACAACCTGCTCCTGAATGACTACTGGGTAAATAATGTATTGAAGGCAGAAATAAAGATGTTCTTTGAAACCAACAAGAACAAAGACACAACATACCAGAATCTCTGGGACACATTCAAAGCAGTGTGTAGAGGGAAATTTATAGCACTAAATGCCCACAAGAGAAAGCAGTAAAGATCTAAAATTGACACACTAACATCACAATTAAAAGAACTAGAGAAGCAAGAGCAAACACATTCAAAAGCTAGCAGAAGGCAAGAAATAAATAAGATCAGAGCAGAACTGAAGGAGATAGAGACACAAAAAACCCTTCAAAAAATCAATGAATCCAGGAGCTGGTTTTTTGAAAAGATCACCAAAATTGATAGAGCACTAGCGAGACTAATAAAGCAGAAAAGAGGAAGAATCAAATAGATGCAATAAAAAATGATAAAGGTGATATCACCACCAATCCCACAGAAGTACAAACTACCATCAGAGAATACTATAAACACTTCTACACAAATAAACTAGAAAATCTAGAAGAAACGGATAAATTCCTGGACACATACACTCTCCCAAGACTAAACCAGGAAGAAGTTGAATCCCTGAATAGACCAATAACAGGCTCTGAAATTGAGGCAATAATCAATAGTCTACCAACCAAAAAAAGTCCAGAACCAGATGGATTCACAGCCGAATTCTAGCAGAGGTAGAAGGAGGAGCTGGTACCATTCCTTCTGAAACTATTCCAATCAATAGAAAAAGAGAGAATGCTCCCTAACTCATTTTATGAGACCAGCACCATCGTGATACCACAGCCGGGCAGAGACACAACAAAAAAAAGAGAATTTTAGACCAATATCCATGATGAACATCGATGCAAAAATCCTCAGTAAAATACTGGCAAACCAAATCCAGCTGCACGTCAAAAAGCTTATCCACCATGATCAAGTGGGCTTCATCCCTGGGATGCAAGACTGGTTCAACATATGCAAATCAATAAATGTAATGCAGCATATAAACAGAACCAATGACAAAAACCACATGATTATCTCAATAGATGCAGAAAAGGCCTTTGACAAAATTCAACAGCCCTTCATGCTAAAAACTCTAAATAAATTAGGTATTGATGGGACATATCTCAAAATAATAAGAGATATCTACGACAAACCCACAGCCAATATCATATTAAATGGGCACAAACTGGAAGCATTCCCTTTGAAAACTGGCACAAGACAGGGATGCCCTCTCTCACCACTCTTATTCAACATAGTGTTGGAAGTTCTGGCCAGGGCAATCAGGCAGGGAAATAAAAAAAGGGTATTCAATTAGGAAAAGTGGAAGTCAGACTGTCCTTGTTTGCAGATGACATGACCGTATATTTAGAAACCCCATAGTCTCAGTCCAAAATCTCCTTAAGCTGATAAGCCACTTCAGCAGTCTCAGGATACAAAATCAATGTGCAAAAATCACAAGCATTCTTATACACCAATAACAGACAGAGAGCCAAATCATGAGTGAACTCCCATTCACAATTGCTTCAAAGAGAATAAAATACCTAGGAATCCAACTTACAAGGGATGTGAAGGACTTCTTCAAGGAGAACTAAAAACCACTGGTCAACGAAATAAAAGAGGACACAAACAAATGGAAGAACATTCCATGCTCACAGATAGGAAGAATCAATATCGTGAAAATGGCCATGCTGCCCAAGGTTATTTATAGATTCAATGTCATTCCCATCAAGCTACCAATGACTTTCTTCACAGAATTGGAAAAAACTACTTTAAAGTTCATATGGAACCAAAAAGGAGCCAGCATCACCAAGTCAATCCTAAGTCAAAAGAACAAAGCTGGAAGCATCACGTTACCTGACTTCAAACTATACTACAAGGCTACAGTAACCAAAACAGCATGGTACTGGTACCAAAACAGAGATATAGATCAATGGAACAGAACAGAACCCTCAGAAATAATAACACACATCTATCGCCATCTGATCTTTGACAAACCTGACAAAAAGAAGCAATGGAGAAAGGATTCCCTATTTAATAAATGGTGCTTTGAAAACTGGCTAGCCATATGTAGAAAACTGAAAATGGATCACTTCCTTACACCTTATACAAAAATTAATTCAAGATGGATCAAAGACTTAAATGTTAGACCTAAAACCATAAAAATCCTAGAAGAAAACCTAGGCAATACCATTAAGGACATAGGCATGGGCAAGGACTTCATGTCCAAAACACAATAAGCAATGGCAACAAAAGACAAAATTGACAAATGGGATCTAATTAAACTAAAGAGCTTCTGCACAGCAAAAGAAACGACCATCAGAGTGAACAGGCAACCTATAGAATGAGAGAAAATTTTTGCAACCTACTCATCTGACAAAGGGCTAATATCCAGAATCTACGATGGACCCAAACAAATTTACAAGAAAAAAACAAACAACCCCATCAAAAAGTGGGCGAAGGACATGAACAGACACTTCTCAAAAGAAGACATTTATGCAGCCAAAAAACACATGGAAAAATGCTCACCATCATTGGCCATCAGAGAAATGCAAATCAAAACCACAATGAGATACCATCTCACACCAGTTAGAATGGCAATCATTAAAAAGTCAGGAATCAATGGGTGCTGGAGAGGATGTGGAGAAACAGGAACACTTTTACACTGTTGGTGGGACTGTAAACTAGTTCAACCATTGTGGAAGTCAGTGTGGCGATTCCTCAGGGATCTAGAACTAGAAATACCATTTGACCCAGCCATCCCATTACTGGGTATATACACAAAGGATTATAAAACATGCTGCTATAAAGACACATCTACACATATGTTTGTTGTGGCACTATTCACAATAGCAAAGACTTAGAACCAACCCAAATGTCCAACAATGATAGACTGGATTAAGAAAATGTGGCACATATACACCGTGGAATACTATGCAGCCATAAGAAATGATGAGTTCATGTCCTTTGTAGGGACATGGATGTAATTGGAAACCATCATTCTCAGCAAACTATCACAAGGACAAAAAACCAAACACCACATGTTCTCACTCATAGGTGGGAATTGAACAATGAGAACACATGGACACAGGAAGGGGAACATCACACTCTGGGGACTGTTGTGCGGTGGGGGGAGGGGGGAGGGATAGCATTAGGAGATATACCTTATGCTAAATGACGAGTTAATGGGTGCAGCACACCAGCATGGCACGTGTATACATATGTAACTAACCTGCACATTGTGCACATGTACCCTAGAACTTAAAGTATAATAATAATAAAATTAAAAAAAGAATAAAAAGCCAAAATCATACGTTCATCTCAATAGATGCAGAAAAAGAATTTGATAAAATTTAGTATCTTTTTTTATATGTACTTTAAGTTCTGGGATACATGTGCAGAATATGCAAGTTTGTTATGTAGGTATACATGTGCCATGGTGGTTTGCTGCACCCATTGATCCATCATCTACCTTAGCTATTTCTCCTAATGCTATCCCTCCCTTATCCCCTACCCCATGACAGGCCCTGGTGTGTGATGTTCCCCTCCCTGTGTCAATGTTTTCTCATTATTCAACTCCCACTTATAAGTGAGAGCATGCAGTGTTTGGTTTTCTGTTCCTGTGTTAGTTTGCTGAGAATGATGGTTTCCAGCTTCATCCATGTCCCTGCAAAGGACATGAACTCATTCTTTTATATGGCTGCATAGTATTCCATGCTGTATGTGTGCCACATTTTCTTTATCGAGTCTATCATTAATAGGCATTTGGGTTGGTTTCAAGTCTTTGCTCTTGTGAATAGTTATGCAATAAACATACATGTGCATGTGTCTTTATAGTAGAATAATTTATAATCCTTTGGATATATATTCAGTAATGAGATTGCTGGGTCAAATGGCACTTCTGGTTCTAGATCCTTGAGGAATCACCACACTGTCTTCCACAATGGTTGAACTAATTCACACTCCCACCCAATAGTGTTCTTATTTCTCCACATCCTCTCCAGCATCTTTTGTTTCCTGACTTTTTAATGATCGCCATTCTAACTGGCATGAGATGGTATCTCATTGTGGTTTTGACTTGCAATTTTCTAATGACCAGTTATGATAAGTTTTTTTTTCATATTTTTGTTGGCCACATAAATAGCTTCTTTTCAGAAGTCTCTAAATTTACAAGGAAATTTAGTATCTCTTTATTATCAAAACCCACAATAAATTAGGCATAGAAGGATCATATTTCAAAATAATAAAAATCCATATAACACAAATCAACAGCCAATTTTATACAGAATGGGGAAAAGTTGAAAGCATTTTTCCCTAAGAAATGGAACAAAAAAATGATGCCCAATATCACTGCTGTTATTGAACATAGTATTGGACATCCTAACTAGAGGAATCTGACAAGAAAAAGAAATAAAAGGCATTTAAATTGGAAAACAGGAAGTCAAATTATCTCTGTTTGCTGATGATATAATCCTGTAAGTAAAACATCTTCAAAAGACACCTTCAAATACTTTTACATTTGATAAACAACTTCAGTAAAGTTTCAGGATATAAAAATCAATTTTAAAAATCATTAACATTTCTATACAACAATAATGATCAACCTGAGAACCAAATCATGAATGCAATCCCATTGACAATTGCTACAATAAAAAGTAAAATATCTGGGGATAACGAACCTGGAAGATGGCTGACTCGAAGTAGTTAGTATGAACTGCTTTAATGGAGAGGAGAAAGAGTGGTGAGTAAACACTAGCTCCTCAACTGGAATATCCAGGTGAACATGTTGGGATTCATTAAGGAAGCAACAAGACCCACAGAGAACAGAGAAAATTAAAAAAAGACAGCTACCCCCCTTATACTGGCCTAGAGTGAGGGGGTGGCTCCCCACCAGGAGGAAGTTGTGAGTGACTGAGAGCCCTAACAACATTTCTGCCACAGACTTTTGGAATTTGGAGCTTAGGAGATCCCCATGACCTGCACCCAAAGCTGGGCCTCCACCTGCAGACTGATAGAGAGAGCTACATGGAGTCTGGGCAGAGCAACTGCTTAGGCCCAGTTGGAGTCCCAGGTGCCTTGGATGCCTAGACATCCTGGCATCAGTGGCTGCAGCTCTAGCAACAGGTGAGGCCTGGCTCCTTCACATGACCCCAGAATAGGGGCTGAATTTACAGGGCTAAAAAGCAGACAGACTGCAGGCCTTGTCTCCAGTGCACCTTGCTGGACAAGGCCCACTGGCTTGCGATGCTAACATGGCCACCCCAGCTCCACCTGAGCTCTTGGGCCAGTAATAGCCCTGCACTTCCCTGGGATAGAGCACCCAATGGGATCAGATAGGTTCACCAGGTTTTCTGTCTCACAGCTCCCACTCCTGCTGCCCTTGGCCTTGGAAAGGAGTGAAGTGACTATGGCATGGCACAGCTGCATTATGTAAAAGAAGCCAGACTATTTTCCATGTAGGCCCATGCCCCTACTACTACTCACCATGCCCATGCTACTACCTCCCAATCTGGAACCCCAGCCACCCCAACACAACCTAGGCTCTCAGGCAAGTCACAACTCTGCATTTCCTGGGATAGAGCTGCCAGTGGAAGGAGGGAGTGTTACAGGTAGTTAAGCAGGCATGAGCTGGGCTGGAGAGGGCTGTCCTCCACCCACTAGGAATGTCAGGTGATGGCTCAGCAATTATCACATTGACTCTCTAAAAGTGACAAATTGGCAGCCAGTGCCAGGGAGAAGCCATTTCCTGATGGTCCACACCTGTTACACTAAAGTGTTAATTGAATGCAGATGCCAGGGAGAAGCAACTTCCTGGGCATGTGGATTAAGAGACAAAATGGCAGAATATGACCTTCTGGGGCACTCCACTGGAAAAGAGAAGAAAGCCTCAGATGGACATGCATACAGCTTCGTAAACACACTGCACGTGCTAACCTCCCAAGGGTAAGAAGGGCACTGTGCATGCAGACAGCCCATCCTAAGGGAAGAATCATGAAAAAGGGGTCAGCCTATGAAGTCCTAGGATCAAGGTTAAATATGGCATTTGATCTTCATGTGCCTACTGGGTTTTATCTAGGTGTATTTTCCTTTCTTTCCTGTTCTAAAGCCTTTTTAAATAAACTTCCACTCCTGCTCTGAAACTTGCCTCAGTCTTTTTTAAAGCCTTATACCCCTCAGTCAAATTCTTTTTTCTGAGGAGGCAAAAATTGAGGTCGCTGAAGACCTGAAGAGATCTGTTGCTGGTAACCTGGGCGCCTTCCACTGGTAACAAGAGGATAACTATTTTTGCTGCTTTCCAGCTCCTTCTTCAACTGACCTGAAATCCAGCACTGCCAAGCTGAGATCTGCAGCCAGCACTCAAGTGGGAGAGGAGCCCACACAGAACACTAAGAGGGAGAACAGGTGCAAATGTGAGAAAACACAGAAGAGCCATGTGGCTAAGCAAAAGCCTACATACAGGCCATTAAGTGTAAGTGCCATCTACTGAATTACAGGATACACTGAACCACCAAAAATACTTTGCTAATATACCTTCTTGTGAAACAAAGATAAGAATTAAGCTACAAATAAAGACCCAGCATAAATCCTCATGCTTTTGAAAACATGCAGAGATGAATATCTGAAAACATTCAGATACAAAGTTAACTGACTGTACACAAATTCCACCAAAGTTAAGGAACATCAGCCCACACAGATGAGAAAGAATCAGTGAAAGAACTCTGGTAACTCAAATAGCCAGAGTGTCTCCCTTCCTCCAAATGACCACACTAGTTGCCCAGCCATGGTTCCTAACTAGGCTGAAATGACTAGAATGTCAGAAATGTAATTCAGAATATGGATAGGAACAATGATTATTGAGATTCACGAAAAAATTCAAACCCAATCCAAGAAATATAAGGACTACAATAAAACAATATAAGAGCAGAAAGACAAAATGCCCATTTTAAGAAAGACCAAACTTATCTAATAGAGCTGAAAACCATACTACAAGAACTTCATAATACAATCACAGGTATTAACAGCAGAACAGACTGAGTTGAGGAAAGAATGTCAGAGCTCAGAGACTAGTCCTCCAAACTAAATCAGTCAGACAAAAATAAAGAATAAATAATAAAAAAGAATAAACAACACCTCTGAGAAATATAGGACCATGTAAAAAAACCAAATCTAAGATGCACTGGTGTCCCAGGAAAAAAGAGAGAGAAAAAGCAACTTGGAAAACATATCTGAGAATATTGTCCACTAAAATTACCCCACCCTCAATAGAGAGAACATTCAAATGCAGGAAATACAGAGAATTCCTGCAAGATACTATACCAGACGACCATCCCTAAGATGTATAGTCATCAGATTCTCCAAGGTCAACATAAAAAAAAAATGTCAAAGGTAGCTAGACAGGAGAGGCAGCTCAACTACAAAAGGAACCCTGTAAGGTTCACAGTGGGTGCTTCAGCAGAAACACTACAAGCCAAAATAGATTAAGGGCCTATATTTAGAATTCTTAAAGAAAAGGGTTTTTAGCCAAGAATCTCATACCCAGCAAAACTAAGCATCAAAAGTGAAGGAGAAATTAAATCATTTTCAGACAAGTAAATTCTAACGGAATTTGTTACCACCAGACCCAACTTACAAGAAGTCCTTAAGGGAGTGCTAAACATTGAAAGGAACGACTGTTTCCAGCAACTGGAAAAAAACACTTACACTTACGTATATAAACCATTGACACCATAAAGCAATTAAACAATCAGGTCTGCAAAACAATAAGCTAACAATACGCTTACAAGACCTAATATGCACATATCAACATTTACCTTGAATTTAAACATGCTAATTGCCCCACCTAAAATTCACAGTGTGCCAAGTTGGATGAAGAATGAAGACTCAACTGTATGCTGTCCTAAAGAGACCCATTTCACATCCAATGACAGTGATAGTCTCCAAAGTAAAGGGATGGAGAAAAATGAACCAAGAAAACAGAAGACAGAAAAAAATATCAGGGTTGCAATTCTAATTTCACATAAAACAGAATTTAAAACAACAAATATCAAAAAAGACAAAGAAGGACATTATGTAATGGTAACAGGTTCAATTTGAGAAGAAGACCTAACTGTACTAAATATATATGCACCCAAACACAGGAGAACCCAGATTCATAAAGCAAGTTCTTAGAGTTATTTAGAGAGTTAGACTCCCAACAATTATAGTGGGAGATTTCAACACCTCACTGATAGCATTAGACAGATCATCAAGTCAGAAAATTAACAAAGATATTCAGGACTTGAACTAAACACTGGACCAAATGGACCTAATAGACATCTATGGAAGTCTCCACTCAAAATAACAAAATGTGCATTCTTCTCAATGGCACATGGTACATATTCTAAAAGCAACACACAATCAGGCATAAAACATCCTCAGCAAATGCAAAACAGTTGAAATCATACCAACAAGTCTCTCGTACCACAGTGCAATAAAAATAGAAAATGGTACTAAGGAGATTGCTGAAAATTACACAATTACATAGAAGTTAAACAACTTTCTCCTGAATTACTTCTGGTAAACAATAAAATTAAAGCAGAAATTTAAAAAAAAACTAGGAAATTAATGAAAATAAAAACACAAAATTCCAGAATCACTGGGACATAGCTAAAGCCATGCTAAGAGATAAGTTTATAGTGCTAAATGCCCAGATCAAAAAGTTAGAATGATCTCCACTTCACTTAATATTATACCTTGAGGACATAGATAAACAATAGCAAACTATTCCCAAAGCTAGCAGAGGCAATAAATAACCAAAATCAAAGCTGAATTGAATAAAAGTGAGATGCAAAAAAAAAAAAATTCCAAAATACATCAAAACCAGAAGATGGTTTTTTGAAAGAATAAATACAATAGATAAACCACTATCTAGGCTGCTAAAGAAAAAAGAGAAGATCCAAGTAGACAAAATCAGAAATGAAAAAGTGGACATTACCACCAATCCTACAGAAAGACAAAAAACCAACAGAGATTAATATGAATATTTACATGCACACAAAATAGAAAACCTAAAATAAAGGATAAATTTCTGGAAACATACCTCTTCCCAAGACTAAACCAGGAAGAAATTCAAAACCTGAGCAGACCAATAAGGAGTTCTGAAATTGAATCAGTAATAGAAAACCTACCAATCAAAAAGGCCCAGGTCCAGATGAATTCACAGCTGAATTTCACCAAATGTGTAAAGAAGAGCTGGCACCATTACTACTGAAAGTATTCCAAAACAGAGGAGGAAGGAATATACCCTAATTCATTCTATGAGGCCAGCATCATCCTGACACCAAAACCTGGCAAAGATACAACTAAAAGGAAAACTTGAGGCCAATATCCTTGATGAACAAAAATGAAAAATCCTCAATAAAATACCAGCAAAGCAAATCCAGTAGCACATCAAAAAGCTAAACCACCACAATCAAGTAGGCTTTATCCCTGGAATGCAAGGTTGGTTTAATATATGCAAATCAATAAATGTGATTAATCACATAAACAGAACTAAAGACAAAAACCCCATTGATGTTCTCAATATATACTGAAAATTATTTAAATAAAGTTCAGCATTCCTTTTTGTTGAAAACCTTCAACAAACTATGCAGTCATTGAAGAAACATACCTCAAAATAATGACAGCCATCTAGGACAAACCTACAACAAAGATTATATTAAATGGACAAAAGTTAGAAACATATCTATTGAGAACCAAAACAAGCCAAGGTTGCCCACTCATACCATTCCTATTCAAGACACTAGTGGAAGACCTAGCCAGAGAAATCTGGCAAGAGAGAAAAATGAAATGCATCCAAATAGGAATAGAGTGAGTCAAACTATCAATGTTTGCAGATGATATAATTGTATACCTAGAAAACCCCATAGTCTATGTCCAAAAGCTCTGAGATCTGATAAGAAACTTAAGCAAAAATATCTCTCCAAAATATTCATGCAGCCCTATCTCTTCAGAATTTACATTTTTCTTATCTAATCCCACATACAATAATAAACTATATTTTAATAGTCTCAAGTATATTAATCAGTTCATCCTAGCTAGAATATAAACATTCTGTGAATTAGAATATTTACTTACTGTTTTTCTCTGTCCACCATAGCACTTTGCAAACTAATATTCATTGACTGCATAGTGCCTGCCAGACACTGTTATAAGTGCTTTAATTTATATACATATATTTTTGAGAAGGAGTCTTGCTTTGTCTCCCATGCTAAAGTGCAGTGGCATGATCTTGGCTCACTGCCACCTCTGCCTCCCGGTTTCAAGCTATTCTTCTGCCTCAGCCTCCCGAGTAGCTGAGATTACAGACACATGCCACCATGCCCAGCAAATTTTTGTATTTTTAGTGGAGATGGGGTTTCACCATGTTGGCCAGGCTGGTCTTGAACTCCTGACCTCGTAATTCACCCACCTGGGCCTCCCAAAGTGCTGGGATTACAGGCGTGAGCCACCACCCCGGCCTATGTTTTCTTATTTCATTTAATCCAGGAGAAAATCTGTAAGATAAACATTTTCTTTCCTTTAGGAATGAGGATTCTGTGGCTTAGAGAATTTAAATAGGCTCACCCAAATATATGTATATAGGCTATCTAAACCACAGATCTTTCAAAATAAAATGTTAGCTAAGGTTTAAACAAATGCCCATGCTTGCTTGCTCTTTCCACAATACCAGTAATTTTCAACCATTTCCTTAGTGGTGGACCTTTTTTTTTAAAGAACTATCTAACACAGGATGTCAATGAATAAAAGAGGTAAAAATAGGTCTGCCCTTATTCAACAGAGTTGATGACACAGATTCCATCCACTTAGCCGTACTTTTCCTCCTTCTACTGAACTCCTCTACTGAATCCTACAACCTACTTCCAGGATGGTTCTGACACAATATCATGGAATCTTTTTGAAGTCTGAGAAGCACAATCCAAAAATGACATCCTGCTGCTCAGCATTACTGGGCACACAGTAATTGCTCAGAAAAAAAATACTGACTATATTTAGACCACCAATGCCCTAAGGAATAGTTTCAATACAGGGGCCAAAAAGTAAATATTTTTTCTTACAAAAGTTAGGGTAAAAAGAAAGAAACAAATAAATAAAAAAGGAGTAAAATACATCATCTTAGGTTGGGCATGGTGGCTCATGCCTGTAATCTCAGCACTATGGGAGGCCCAGGTGGGAGGATTGCTGGAGCCCAGAAGTTTGACAGCAGACTGGGCAACATAGTGAGACCTCATATCTACTAAAAAAAAAATAGCTTGGTGTGATGCTGTGCACCTGTGATTCTAACTACTAGGGAGGCGGTGGTAGGAGAATTGCTTGAGCCTGGAGGTCAAGGTTGCAATGAGCTGTAATCACACCAATACACTTCAGCCTGGGTGACAGAATGAGACCTGGTCTCAAAAAGAAAGACATTATATTTTTTAAAAGTAGGAGGAGGAAGTAGAGAAATAGAGGGGAAGAGAGAATGAGAGAAAATGTAAACCCCTTAGTGTCAATAATAAATGGCCTAGGTCCTAGAAACCTCTGGGATTAAACTCAGCCCTTGGGAAACCAGTCACTCCAAGTATAAATTCTTGGCTTGGTCAGTTAGGTCAACAAGCTGCAGCCATCACATATTCTAGAATAATGTGGGGAAGCTCACTCCAGGAGATGCAAGGACTTCATGTCTAAAACACCAAAAGCAATGGCAACAAAAGACAAAATTGACAAATGGGATCTAATTAAACTAAAGAGCTTCTGCACAGCAAAAGAAACGACCATCAGAGTGAACAGGCAACCTACAAAACGGGAGAAAATTTTCGCAACCTACTCATCTGACAAAGGGCTAATATCCAGAATCTACAATGAACTCAAACAAATTTACAAGAAAAAAACAAAGAACCCCATCAAAAAGTGGGCGAAGGACATGAACAGACACTTCTCAAAAGAAGACATTTATGCAGCCAAAAAACACATGAAAAAATGCTCATCATCACTGGCCATCAGAGAAATGCAAATCAAAATCACAATGAGATACCATCTTACACCAGTTAGAATGGCAATCATTAAAAAGTCAGGAAACAACAGGTGCTGGAGAGGATGTGGAGAAATAGGAACACTTTTACACTGTTGGTGGGACTGTAAACTAGTTCAAGCATTGTGGAAGTCAGTGTGATGATTCCTCAGGGATCTAGAACTAGAAATACCATTTGACCCAGCCATCCCATTACTGGGTATATACCCAAAGGACTATAAATCGTGCTGCTATAAAGACACATGCTCATGTATGTTTATTGCAGCATTATTCACAATAGCAAAGACTTGGAACCAACCCAAATGTCCAACAATGATAGACTGGATTAAGAAAATGTGGCACATATACACCATGGAATACTATGCAGCCATAAAAAATGATGAGTTCATGTCCTTTGTAGGGACATGGATGAAATTGGAAATCATCATTCTCAGTAAACAACTATGGCAAGAACAAAAAGCCAAACACCGCATATTCTCACTCATAGCTGGGAATTGAACAATGAGAACACATGGACACAGGAAGGGGAATATCACACTCTGGGGACTGTTGTGGTGTGGGAGGAGGGGGGAGGGATAGCATTGGGAGATATACCTAATGCTAGATGATGAGTTAGTGGGTGCAGCGCACCAGCATGGCAGATGTATACATATGTAACTAACCTGCACAATGTGCACATGTACCCTAAAACTTAAAGTATAATAAAACATTAAAAAAAAGAAGAAAATAGCTAGAAGTAGCAGTCATTTGCTTCCTTTATGACAGCTGCTAGATCCTGCCTGGAGAGATGTACATAGTTTGCTATTTGCCAGTTAAAATAACTAACCCTTTTGGCCATGTCAAACAAATGCTAAGTCTAAGTCACCATTTGAGCACATCGTTAGTAATATGTAACAGGATAAGCTGATCCAACTTCAACTTTTACCTCTGCAAATTATATCAACATGCTGAGGAAAATCCAGTAAAGTCCCAGAAAACTAATATCGGCAGCAAAGAATACAACTTTAGACTGGACTTCCTCTGCCAATAGCCTTTGATTTTACATGACTAGACCAGAATAGGGATGCACAATTCTGCATTTGATGGTCAGGAGTTGTTAGGTAATTATCCATTTTCATTCACTCCAATTTCTTTAAACAATACAGTTAATAATATGTTTTTATAGAGAGATGATTTTCAAAACATAAACATCAGGACATTAAAGAGATTTCAGTGATCCAAAAGCGAGGTAGACTTGGTTTGTAGGTTAAGAGATTGTTGTTGCAATTAAAGTTTTTGGATGTCACAGTTTTGGCTTAAGGTTTCCATTAAGTCATTGTCAGTGTTGTAAATTGTACATTTTGGCATAATCAGTGATATGTTTTGGATTTGAATAGTAAATGATATTAAGTTTCCCCCTACCTAATATTAGCAATGGGTTTATGTTTCCTTGAATTATTCAAAAGATAATGGCTTATCTATAGTCATGCATTCAGCACTATTTTTTGAGTGACTACTATGTGCTTAGCACTGTTCCAGTACTAGTGATACAGCAGAAAATGGAACAAAGTGCCTGCTTACAAAAAACTTTCATTTTAACATGGCAACAAAGGAAATGCAGTACAAGTCAGCTCTCCATATCCGAGAGTTTCACATCCATGGCTTCAATCAAATACAGATAAAAAAAATTTGAAAAAATTGCAACTGTAGTGAATGTGTATAGGCTTTTTTCCTTTGTCATTTTGCCCTCCACTACATAGATAGCATTTATTTTGTGTTAGTTATTATAAGTAATCTAGAGATGATTAGAGTAGTTTAAACTACTGGAGAATGTGCACAGGTTATGTGCAAATACTACACCATTTTATTTCAGAAACTTGAGCATTCATGGATTATAGTATCTGCAGGATATCCTGAAACCAATCCCCCATGGATATCAAGGAATGCCTGTCTAGACAAATTTTGGATGGTTACAAATGTCAAGAAGAAAATTTAAAAAGGTAATAAGATAGAGAGTTGAACACTGCTATAGATGGTTACAGGATGTAACTCTACGTAAATGACATTTGCAAAAACAAAGAACCATCCAAGCAAAGATGTTGGTGAAGAGCAGTCTAGACAGAGGGAAGAGAAACTGAAAAGGTCACAAGGTAAGAATGAACTTCTTGCGTTTGAGGGAAAACAAGAAGCATTTGTGATAGGAATATTGTAAGTTAGGGAGAACGTGGGATAAGATGAGTGAGTAGAGGTAGGCAAAGGACAAATTATGTAGGGGGCCAGGCGCGGTGGCTCACGCCTGTAATCCCAGCACTTTGGGAGGCCGAGGCAGGTGGATCACGAGGTCAGGAGATTGAGACCATCCTGGCTAACACGGTGAAACCCCATCTCTACTAAAAATACAAAAAATTATCCAGGCATGGTGGTGGGCGCCTGTAGTCCCAGCTACTTGGGAGGCTGAGGCAGGAGAATGGTGTGAACCCAGAGGCAGAGCTTGCAGTGAGCCGAGATCGTGCCACTGCACTCCAGCTTGGGCTACAGAGCTAGACTCTGTCTCAAAAAAATAAAAAAATTATGTAGGGCTATGATATGCTGTTTACATTTAATTATAAATGCAATGGTTTTAAAGGCCAGTGTTTTAAACAGAGGAGTGAAAAATATTATTTACAATTTTAAAATATTGGGTTGAATTCTTTGTGGGTAGGAGACTGCAGGGAGAAGAACAGAAGCAGGAATACCAGTTAAGAGGCTTTACAGCCATTCTGGAAGGGATAGTGGTAGTCATAGAGATGATAACAAGTTTTGAAGTTAAAGCCAATTAACTTTGTCTTAGTCCACTAGACTTAGGCTTTTATAACAAAATATCTTACACTGGGCTGCTTTTAAACAACAGAAATTTATTCTCATGGTTCTAGTAGCTGTGAAGTCCAAGATCAAGGTGCTGGCTGATTCAATCTCTGATGAGGGTCCAATATCTGGTTCAGAGATGGTGATTTCTAGCTGTCTCCTCACAAAAGAAGAGAAGGGTCTCTCTCAGGCCTTCCTTAAAAATTTTAGTTTTTTAATTGACAAATATTAATTTTCTATATTTAAGAGGTATAATGTGATGTTATGATACATTTTTACATTGTGGAATAATTAAATCAAGCTAATTAAGATATTCATCACCTTGCTTACCTATTATTTGTGGAGATAACATTGGGAATCTATTCTTATAGCAATTTTGAAATATATAAGACATTATTATTAACTATAATAACTATGATATGCAATAGATCATTAGAACTTATTCCTGCTATCTAATAGAAAGTGTTTCTTACCTTTGACTAACATCACTCCATTCCCTGTCCACTACCCCCAATATCTTCTGATAACTTTCATTCTACTCTTTCTATCTATATGAGTTTGATTTTTTAGATTCCATATATAAAGGAGAATATATGGTATTTGTCTTTCTGTGCCTTCTTTTTGTTCATATATGCAATATTTTTATCCATTCATTCATTATGGGCATTTAGCTTGTTTCCATATCTTGGTTATTGTGAATAATGCTGCAATGAGCATAGAGTATATAAACAGTGAAATCCCACTCAACTTTTAAAAAGAAGGAAATTCCGTCATGTGCAACAACGTGGATAAATCTAGAGGACATTATGCTAAGTGAAATAAGCCATTCTTCTTTGGATACCTGAGTCATGTAGTGCTGTACTCTGCTTTCCTTAACACTGTGTTCTTTCTGTTTTCATGAATTATGATACGTTTTTGTTTGCCTGGGACAGTTGCAGTTTCTGCCTGTTGTTCCAGTGTAAGTATTAATAGCATCCCCTTTCAATCTCAAAAGGGTTCATGTAATAAATCACCTGGCCATCTAGCTTTCACCCATAGCAAAAAAAGTGGTTACTGAAAATTATAGAACCTTTTCCCATTTGAGTTTTCTCCTATTTGCATAAGAAAGACTTTGCCAGAACATTTTGATATCAATTTACATCTTTTATTCTTTACTTTAACAAATGTTTCTCAAGTATTTCAGAAAATGGGACAGAGCATAGAAAGAACAAATGGGCAAGGTGAGGTGGAGGTTGATGCAGATACACCTTGCTGACCGAATTTTGCTGAAGGCAAGAGCTCTAATTATATCTCTTGCCATTTATCCATTTCATGAATTAATGTTTCTTTGTATGTTTCACCTGCATTTTGAAGTAATAGCAATGTTTTCTCTCTCTTATGTTATCAATTTAAATGC
Organism: Pan paniscus; assembly: GCF_029289425.2. Lineage (NCBI taxonomy): Eukaryota > Metazoa > Chordata > Mammalia > Primates > Hominidae > Pan > Pan paniscus. Next base: position 82,764,875 of record NC_073272.2, read on the forward strand.
CAATTTGGAATTTTGCTTCTTAAGCCAATGTGAATCTTATTATCTTCATAGAGAGTTTCATTAATTCACATCTAGATAGTAAACAAAGGATATTGTTAAAACAACAGGATTTTAATGAAAAATTCATTACTTGTCAGTATAAGTTATAGTAAATGACATTCAGTAGGAGGCAGTATGGTCTGTGCAGTAGAAGGCAGGCTGCTCTGGAGTGTGCTAGATCTGGGATCCAGATCTAGCTCTACCCCAATTCTGTACATCCTTGAATAAGTCACATTCTTGCTCTGAGCCTTAATTTCTCCATATGTAAAATGAGTTTAAGGATTAATAATCTCTAAGCTCCCTTCCAGTTCAGACTTACTTTGGTTCTATTCACAAAAATTTGCTACATATTCATTCTCTAAGTGGAAATTATAATTTCCAGAGCTTTGCAAATTAACTTGAAATAATTCTACCAGAAGTAAAAGCTGGACTGTCTAGCTGATGGAAGGATGGGGGAGGTTGTGAGTAAAATCATGCAAACATGATTACCAGGGGCATATTTATACCCCTTAGAAGAACAAACTGTTTTCAAGCACTTATGGAGCATCCATTTACATACAAATCCATTTACATACAAATTCCTGATGACAAATAATTCTCAATTCATTACACTTGCTCCCAGAGGCCCTTTACTTGGCAACACTTTGTTGGACTGGTTCGGGTTGCTGTAGCTCCTTGACTATAATAAAATTGCCTTTCAAATATTCTATCATTTTTAATTGAAAAAAGTTAATTAAAAAAATTATTCAGGCCCCAATTAGACTACATTAGCAAGATTTTGTGTTACTATATTTTTGTTCATTAAGCTCTGTTAAGGATCATGCTCCTGAATACTCATTTCCAGCTGCACCCTGCCTCTTCTCCAACTCAGTGAGTGTGAGAAGCACTGTTGCTCTTTGAGTGCCTGCTGTGCCAGAAGCAGCCCCATGGACCTAATTGGAAAAGGCCTGCTTCTGCCCTCCTTAAATCTTATCTTCCCTTGGTATCTATTAGTCCTTCCTCTCTATTCTGGCTGACTTTATGGGAATCTTTCCCAGCCTTTTCTTCTCATGGGTGTGACAGTTGGTTTGGGAGGAATTTGGATAGACATGGAAAAACAATCCAGAAAAATCACCATATTCCCAAAAGGCAACTGGAGAGTTTCCAGGCCAGACTATCTCAAAATGCAATCCAAAAATCATCTCCATCAGTACTCACATGATACCTGTTTAAAATTCAGATTCTTGAAAGTGACTTCTAGAGCTATTAAATCAGAATCTTTGGACAATGTGCCAGGAGGTATATTTTTCACATGTTCCTCAGGTAATTCTGTTACATACTAAAGTATAAGAATCACTGTGAGCCTATGTCACCAGAAGCAGAATGGCCCACAATGGAATGAGGAATAAAGAACCTTTGGAAATTTTCTGCAATAGCTAATGTTAATATTCATAATGTAATCTGAAGTAGTCATCTCAGGTCTCAGAAAAGCTACAACCATCATGTATGTCAGTAATAATTGCTTATAACAGATCATAATTGCTGAGTACTTACTTTGTGCCAAGCATTTTGCTAAGTGCTTCATCATTGTAATTATCCATAATAACTCACTTCATCTTTTACCAGACCAGCTTTATCCCACTGAATTCTCTTAACAGACCTGTGAAGTAGGCACTATTATTATTCTTTTCCAGATGAGAAAACTGAAGCTCAGAGAGGTTAAGTGACCTACCCAATGTTAAGTTCTTAGTAAAGTGGAAAAGCCTGGAAGTGAGGTATCTCCCTTACCAGACCATGAGCTCCAGAAAGGAAATAATATAGCCTGCCTTGACTTCAAGCCCCACTGCTCAATCTGGATCTTGTACAGAACAGGGGCCTAGTTAGATTTGAAATGAGATGAGGCTAAGGTTGCCTTTGAATGCAAAGGAGGGAGGAGGAACCTCTAGGTTGGGGGTCTATGAAAGACCCAATGGCTCTGAGATCTACATCCCACCATGAGTATCCTCCAGGTTTCAGGCGTAAGTACTTTGATGCTTAAAATGTCTCTTCTACTCTCTCTCTCATTACTTTTGTGACCCCCAAAATCAGTGCTTTTCACATTTTTGTAATATTTCTACATGCTAAAGGCTCAAGACTCCATTCTAGCTACCAAGAAACCCCTATCTGGATCAACTGAGCAGGGTTTCACCCCACACCCATATTATCAGTCTCCATTTTGTATCATCATTTCCCCACTGGGAATGTGGAACTAATGTACTAAACTAATCTATAATAACTAAAGGTGTTATGGATAATGAAGACAAAATATGTTAACCTCTTTATATGTATACAGAATATTTTGAAACCCTTAGTCCAAAGAGTAACTAAGGTGGGAATTCTGGATATTCTGCAGCCAGTAACATGGATACTTTTATTCCCAGATGTAGGAGAAAGAGGCATAAACTACACTAACTTCAATAGAGGCATAAAGTGCACTATGAAAATTTTCACATCCAATTTACTTTCAAAGTTGAAAGGTTGTCTATATATGAGATTTAAAAGAGTAAAAAATACAATTTTTCTATGCTTCAGCATGTTCATCATTTTCTTAGTTTTTTTCCTAATTAGATAAAAAGGAGAAGTTGTCTGGAATCATTTGCTCATTTGTTTACATTCACTGAAGGGCTCTCACAGTGTTAGTAACTCACAAGTAATGTCTTTCACCTTCTGAGGCTTAAATCACCTAATGAACTCACACAATAAATCAACAACATGAAGAGAGTGCACATTGTTGCAAGAAAACAACACTCATCAGTTAAAGATCAATTAAGTAGACTAATTACACTCTTTAGGTACAACAAAAGCAGAATAAAGGAAGAATAAGCAAGAAATTCTGTCCTAGCTGTGGACTGAAAAAGCCATGTCCTCACTGACTCCTCCACACAACATCTGAGAGATGCATAGGTCCTGAAGTCACAAGGCTGTAATGTGAGGACAAGGTGAGAGATTAGGGACCATTTCTTTTGTTGTCACACTTTGGCATTTTCCCCAACCTAAGATCCCTTGTAAGGGACCTCTAATTTTAGAAGGTGAAAAGTGTTGATTACTGTCTAAACTTTCCGGCTTCCTCATTATTAAGAAACAAAACCTTATATGACTCAAAATTAAAATAAATTTCATTTTTTTCTGAACCACTATAGCACTTTAACCTGCTTCAACCTTTCTTTGTTAAAGCTTACATTATGTTAATTTTATTTCAACTTATTGAATAACTGCATCAGAAAAGTTTAAGTAGGTTTCAAAATAACAAAGGGCACAATTGTTATCAGGTTGATAAAACTTTTCTTCTGTTCCAATTCTGTAAGACTTTTGATCAGAAATGAATGTTCCATTCTGTTAACTGCATATTCCTAATCTATTAAAATGGTTGTGTTGTTTGTGCACTTCATTATATTAATATGATGTATTATATTAATTTATTTTTGGATGTTAAACCAACCTTGCATTCCTAGGACAAATCTCACTTTATCATCATATGTAATCTTTGTTACGTGTTTTGGATTTGGTAAGCTAATATTTTTCAGGATTATTTTACATCTACATTTATGGGAGCTACATTTATGTAGTTATCTTTGTCTGGTTTTGTTGTGATGCTGATAATTGTCTCATAGAGTGAGTTGAAGGATATTTCGACTTCCTACATTTTTGAAAGAGTTAATAAAATATTGGGATTATTGTTTGTTTAAGTCTTTAATAAAATTCACATCTGGGTGTAAGTCTGTCTTTGTGAAAAGATTTTTAACTACTAATTTTTTCATTTGTTACATTTTTATTCTAAATTCGTATTTCATCTTCAGTGGGTCTTCTTGTTAATTTGTGACTTACTAAGGATTTGTCTATTTCATCTTAGTTGTGAAATGTGTTGACATAAAGTTTTTCATTGCATTCTCTTATAATCATTTTAATTCCCCAGGGATCAGTGGTAATGTCCCTTCTCACATTCCTAGTTCCCAGCATCTGTGTCTTTCCTCTTTTTCTCATGGTTTATCTGTTTAAAGGTGTGTCAATTTTGCTTATCTTTTCAAAAAAACTAACTTTGATTTTATTTATTTCTCTGTATTATTCTATTTTAATGTAACGATTTTCTGTCCTAATCTTTATTACTTTCCTCCCATGAGCTTTGCCATTAGTTTTGTTAGTCTTTCTTTTTCTAGATTTTTAAGGTGATACATAATATTATTAATTTGATATCATTCTTCTCTTTTAATTTAGGCATTTAAATGTATAAAATTTCATCTAAGCACTTCAGCTGCACTCCAAAAATTTTGATATGTTGTGTTTTTATTTTTATGCAGCTCAAAATTTGATTTTCCCTTATAATTTATTACTTGACCAAGGAACTATTTAGAAATACATTGCTCATTCAATAAATGCAATACATCAGATTAACTATATGAAGCATAAAAACCATAATATAATTTCAATAGATGAGGAAAAAAGCATTTGACAAAATTCAATATTTTTACGATTAAAAACACTCAACAAATTAGATATAGAAAGAATGTACCTCAACACAATAAAGACCACATATGACAAACACATAGCTAACATCACAAGGAAAAGCTTTCTTTCTAAGATTCAGAACAAGACAAAGATGCCGACTTTCACCACTTTTATTCAACATTGCAGTGAAAGTCCTAACCAGAGCAATTAGATAAGAGAAAGAAATAAAAGTCATTCAAATTGGAAAGAAGTTAAATTGTCCCTGTTTAGAGACATAATCATATATTTAGAAACCCCTTAAAACTCCATGAAATAAATTTAGAACTAATAAACAAATTCAGTAAAGTTGCAGGATACAAAAGCAACATACACTTCTTTCTCTCATTGACTGCTTCTGTAAAAAAGAACATGTGAGGAAGAGGCAGAGAAAGATGGCAGAATAGAAGGCTCCACTGATCATCCTCCCATGAGGACACCAATTTAACAACTATCTACACAGAAAATAAAACACACCTTCATAAGAACCAAAAATCAGGTGAGCACTCACAGTACTTGGTTTCAACTTTGTATCACTGAAAGAGGCACTCAAAAGGTAGACAAAAAGAGTCTTTAATCACTGATGCCACCCCTTCCCCATCCCCCTGGCAGTGGCAGCATGATGCTGAGACCATTTCTGTGCACTGGGATAGGGAGAGAGTAGGAACTGTGAGGCATTGAACTCAATGCTGCACTTGTTATAGCAGAATGCAAGATTGAAACAAACTCAGATAATGCCTTCCCACACACGGAGCATTTAAACTAGCCCTAGCCAGAGGAGAATCACCAGTCTCAGAGGTCTGAACTTGAGGTCCCACAAGCCTTAGTACCATGGGCCAAAGTTCTCTGGGGCTCTAAATAAACTTGAAAGGCAGTCTAGGCCACAAATACTGCAACTTTTAGGCAAGTCCTATTGCTGAACTGGGACCAGAGCAAGTAGACTGGGGTATAGGGTGGGATGGCACAATATAAAAAGACACAAGCTGGGGTGGCTAAGGGAGTGTTGGCATCACCCCTCCTCTAACTCCAGACAGCACAACTTGTGGCTCCAACAGAGACTCCTTCCTTTTGCTTGAGGAGAGGAGAAGAAAGGTAGGGAGGACTTTGTCTTGCATCTTGGATAGCAGCTCAGCCACAGCAGGATAGGGCATTTATCAGAATCACAAAACCCCTTTTCCAGGGCTTAGCTCCAAGATGATATTTCTAGACACACCCTGGGCCAGAAGGGAACCTACTTCCTTGAAGGGAAGGAACCAGTCCTGGCAGCATTCATCACCTACTAACTGAAGAGACACTGGGCCCTGAAAAACCAGCAGTAATACCCAGGTACTATATCAAGGGATTTGGATGAGACTCTGAGACTTGCTGGCTTCAGGTGAGACTCAGCACATTTCCAGCTGTGACAGCTGTGGGGCAAGACTTCTTTTGCATGAGAAAAGCAGAGAGAAAAGTAAAGGGGACTTTGTCTTGCGTATAGGTGCCAGCTTGGCCAGAGTTGGGTATGGCACCAAGTAGGCTCTTGAGGTCCCTAATTCCAGGATTTGGCTCTTGGACAGCATTTTTGGACCTGCCTTGGATCAGAAGGGAGCCGACTGCCCTGAAGTGTAAGACCCAGAATGGGCATCACTAATCACAGGCTAACTAAAGAGTCCTTGGGCCTTAATGGAACATCGGCTGTAGTCTAGCCATACTCCCCATGGGCCTGTGGAAATGGTGGCCACCAGGTGAGGTTCCTCTGCCTTTTAAAAGGGATGGGAAGAGTGGGAAGGACTGCATTTTGTGGTTGAAGTGCCAGCTCAGCTGCAGTACAAGAGAACAATGTAGAATTCTAAGGTTTTTGACTCTAGTCCATGGCTCCGGGACATCGCCTTGGGATTGCCTGGGTCCTGAGGTAGCTCGCTGCTCTGAAGGGAAGAACACAGGCCTAGATGGCTTTGCCACCTGCTGACATAGAGCCCCAGAGCCTTGAGCAAACATAGGCAGTAGCCAAGGAGTAGTTACAGCAGGCCTTGGGTGAGATTCAGTGCTCTGCTGGCTTCAGGTATGATCCAGCGCAATCATAGTGTTGGTGGCCACAGAGGTTCTTGTGTCACTCCAACCCCAGCTTCAGGTGGCTCAGAACAGAGAGAGAGAGAGAGAGAGAGACAGACCCCATATGTTTCAGAGAAAGTAAGATAAGAAAACAAGAGTCTCTGCCTGATAATACAGAGAATTCACCTGGATTTTATCCAAGACCATCAAGGTATATCTCTATGAGTCTGCAAGAACCACAGCATTACTGGGCTTGGAGTACTTCCTAAATCAGATGCAGCTCAGATTACCACACGCAAGTCCTTTAGAATAGCTGGAATATCTTCCAAAGAAGAAGAGACATAAACCAGCCCAGACTAAGGAGACTAAAATAAATACCACACTCTTCAATGTAGAGACCCAGACAAACATCTACAAGTGGAAAGACAATTCAGCAAAACTTGAGCTAAACAAATGAACTAAATGAGGCACCAGGAACCAGTCCTAAAAAACATGGAGATATATGACTTTTCAGAAGTGAATTCAAAATAGACTTTTTGAGGATACTGAAAGAAATTCAAGATAACACAAAGAAGGAATTCAGAATTCTATCAGATAAATTTAATGAAGAAAATTAGAAAATTAAAAAGAATCAAGCAGAAATTCTGAAGCTCAAAAAATGCAACTGGCATACTGAAGAATACATCATAGTCTTTTAACAGCAGAATTGGTCAAGCAGAAGAAATAATTAGTGAGCTTGAAGACAGGCTATTTAAAAATATACAGTCAGAGGATACAAAAGAGAAAAGAAGAAAAAAAACAGTGAAGCACACCTACAGCATCCAGAAAATAGCCTCAAAAGGGAAATTCTTAGTTTTTGGTGTTAAGGCGAAAGTAGAGAAGGAAATAGGGGCAGAAAATGTTTTCGAAGGGATAATAACAGAGAACTTCCAAAACCCAGAAAAAGAGACCAATACTGAAGTACAAGAATATTATACAACACCAAACAGATTTAACCCAAGGAAGACTTCCTTAAGGCATTTAATAATCAAACTCCAAAAGAAAAAGGATAAAGAAAGGATCCTAAAAGCAGCAAGAGAAAATAAACAAACAACATACAATGGAGCTTTTATATGTCTGGCAGCAGTCATTCAGTGGTAAATTTACAGGCCAGCAGAGAGTGGCATGATGTAATTCAGGTGCAGAAAGAAAAAAAAAAACTTTTACCCTAGAATAGTATATCTGGTGAAAATATTTTTCAAATTATTCTTGAAAATATTCTTCAAATGAAGGAGAAATAAAGACTTTCCCAGATAAACAAAAGCTGAGGAATTACGTGAATGCCAGGCATGAGCTACAAAAAAAAAAAAAAAAAAAAAAAAAATGCTAAAAGGAGTACTTCAATCAGAAAGATCAGAAAATTAAAAAAAATGCTAAAAGGAATACTTCTATCAGAAAGTAAAGGACATTAATGAGCAACAAATATTCACCTAAGAGTACAAAACTCACTGGTAATAGTAAGTGCCCAGGAAAACACAGAGCATTATAACGCTGTAGCTGAGGTGTGTAAACTACTTTTATATTAACTAAGAATAGACGATGAAACAATGGAAAATAATGACTTCAACAACTTTTCAAGACATAGTCAGGACAATAAGGTATAAATAGAAACAACAAAAAGTTAAAAAGTGGGGGAATGAAGTAGTAGAATTTTTATTAGTTTTCTTTTTACTTGTTTGTTTGTTTATGCAAACTTAAATCTAAGACCTCAAACTATGAAACTACTATGAGACAACATTGGGGAAAATCTGCAGGACATTGGTCTGGGTAAAAATTTCTTGAGCAATACCGCACAAGCACAGGCAACAAAAGCAAAAATGAACAAATGGAATAACCTCAAGTTAAAAAGCTTCTGCACAGCAAAGGAAACAATCAACAAAGTAAAGAGACAACCCACAGAATGGGAGACAGTATTTGCAAACTACCCATTCTACAAGGAATTAATAACTGGAATATATAAGGACTCAAACAACTTTGAAGGAAAAAACTATAATTATACGACAAAAAAATTGGCAAATGATTTGAACAGACATTTCTCAAAAGAAGATGTACAAATGGCAAATAGGGATATATAAAGGTGGTCGCCATCACTGATCATCAGAGAAATGCAAAGAAAATCTACAATGAGACATCATCTCGTCCCAGTTAAAAAGGTTTATATCTAAATGGCAGGCAGTAACAAATGGTGGCTAGGATGTGGAGAAAAGGGAACCCCAAACACTGTTGGTGGGAATGTAAATAAATATAACTACCATGAAGAACAATTTGGAGGTTGCTTATAAAACTAAAAAATAGAGGTACTATACAATCCAGCAATCTCACTGCTAGGTATATACCCAAAAGAAGGTAAAGCAATTTATTGAATAGATATCTGAATTCCCATGTTTGCTGCAGCAGTGCTTACAATAGCCAAGATTTAGAAGCAATCTAAGTTTCCATCGACAGATGAATGGATAAAGAAAATGTGCTTCATGTAAACAACGGAGTACACTTTAGTCATAAACAATAATGAGATCTTATCATTTGCAGCAACATGGATAGAATTGGAGATCATTATATTAAGTGAAATAAGCCAGGTACAGAAAGAGAAACATCATATGTTTTCATTTATTTGTGGGATTTAAAAATTAAAACAATTCAACTCATTGACCTAGTGAGTAGAAGGATGGTTACCAGAGTTTGGGAAGGGTCCTACTATTTGAAAGCACAAGGCAACCATAATCAATAATAATTTGATTGTATATTTTAAAATAACTAAAAGGATATAACTGGATTGTTTGTAACACAAAGGATAAATGCTTGAGAGGATGGATACCTCACTCTCCATGACGGGATTAGTATGCTTTGCATGCCTATATAAGACATCTCATGTTCCCCATATATACACTATTATTTACCCACAGAACCAAAAAATTTTAAAAAATAAAAACAAAACACAAAATCAACATACAAAAATCAGTAGCATTTTTATCACACTAACAGTAAACTATCTGAGAAAAATTAAAAACAATCTCATTTACAATAGTTACAAAAATATAAAAATTTTAGGAGTTAATTTAACAAAAGAGGTGAAAGATCTCTAGACTGAAAACTATAAAGTATTTCATCACCCAGGTAATAAGCATGGTACCTGAGAGGTAGTTTTTCAATCCTCAGCCTGGGATATTTAATTCATCTATATAACAAGCCTGCCAATTTACCCCTAAAACTAAAATAAATGCTAAAATAAAACTAAAGTGCTGAGAGAGTAGATAACTGTTCTCACCAGAAAAATGATAACTATGTGAGGTAATGCATATGTTAATTAGCTAAATTTGGTAATTCCACACTGTATATATGTTTCAAAATACCATGTTATATGTGATAAATGCATAAAATTTTCTTTCAATTTGAAATAAAATAATAAAAAAGAAATATGTTGCTTAATTTCCAAATAGCTGTGGGTTTTCTAAGTTGTGTTTTGCTTTTTGAGTTTTTATCATACTCCATTGTGGCTATAGAGTTACTTTGTATGATTTTGATCATTTAAATTTATCGATACTTATTTCATGACACAGTGTTTGGTCTATCCTGGAAAACATTCCATATTTGCTTGAGAAAAAAATCTATATATTCCTGTGTTGTTGGATGGAGTGGTTATTCAAAATACAACTCTGTGCTAACTTTCTGTTTAGTTTTTCTACCAATTATTGAGATAATGCATTGAAGTCTCCAAATATTATTGTTGATTTGTGTTTCTCTTTTCAATTTAGTTTCTGTTTGTATTTCGGGAATCTATTACTATATGATATGATGTATATATGTTCCTGCTGAGATGATCCTTCTATTATTATAAAATATCCCATTCCTTCTATGGAATTCCCATTATGGATATGTTAGTACACTTCATGGTATCTCACAGGTATTTTAGGCTTTGCTCATTTCTATTCATTCTTTTGTTGTTCCTCAAAAAAAAATAAATAAAAAGATAAACTCACTTATTTTTAGGTCTGCTGATTCTTTTTTTACCAGTACAAATCTGCTCTTGAGCCTATCTAGTGGGTTTTTTTTAAATTTATTCATTTATTTCAGTAACTGTACTTTGCAACTCTAGAATTTCTCTTTGGTTCTTTTTTAAAGCTTTTGTCTGTTTATTGATCGCTAGTAGGTGTGATGTTATCCTCATACTTTTCTTTAATTCAATGAAAATGGCTTCCTTTACTTCCTTAAACACATTGTAATATCTGATTTAATGTCCTTGTTTAGTAAGTTCAAAATCTGAGCTTCCGAAAGGACAGTTTCTATTGACTATTGGTTATTTTTCTGTGTATGGGCTATATCATTTCTTGTTTTTTTTTTCTGACTCATAAGGTTTTCTTTCTTGAAAACTGGATGTTTAAAATATGATGTGGCAATATAATGCAGCAACTAGAAAAATTATAACACAGCCGTCAAATTAGTTGTTATTGCTCTTTCTTATTCTTTTTGTTATTGCTGCTGTTTGTTTAGTGACTTCTTGGAATAATTCTATAAAGCCTGTATTCTTTATTGTATGTGTCCACTGAAGTCTCTGCTTGGTTAGTTTAGTGATCAGATAATGACTAAACATTTTCTTTAGGGAAAAAGTACTCATCTCCCGGTTTCTGCATCATACACTTACATATTATATTTTTTATTTAGCCTCATTAGTATTCATCCTGAATGTTTTGTACTTTTTGTCCAAAAGATACCTAATGACATTTACACATGTCAATTTACCATTTTGTTATCTTTTAAGTGTTTGGTGAGAAAGATTCTTTATGATTTCATGTTCCTCTGGTAGAAAAGACTGCCAAGTGCATATTGACCCTTTTGGAAGAACAAAAACATTCGAAGATAGAATCAAGACATACATGTCGAGCAGTTTTTTAAGTGAATGATGAGCTTTATTTAGCCCCTTGGGAGGAATTACCAATTAGTCATTGTACTGATGTTACCCATCTGTAAGTCATGGAAGAAGCTGAAATATTCCTTTAAAATGTACACAAGTCTATGTACTATTTCAATGAAGACAACAATGGCACCGAATCTTGCAAAATTTATTGGCATAAAGAAGTGAACTTGCTCCTTTGCCACTAAACAACTCACCAAACTTAACAAAAGATGTATATTCTTTGAAAAGTTGAGGAATTATGGGAATCACAATCTGATAGGATTCACTTGCCTAGAATATACAAACCCTAGGATGGGATTCATAGCTTAGGTTTATTATTAACACTCTATAATTTGCCTATGAATTTCTAGCATTCACTACCTTTGGAGTTTTTGTTTACATGTCTACATTCCTCATTATGAGTCTTTTCTTTAAAAAGTGAATGTGCCATCTTTTTTTAATCCACAATGCATAGCAAAATATACATTACACAAAAGTAACCAATTAATAGTTTTAAAAAGTAAACAGAATCGTTATTTGATATGGTTTTGCTCTATGTCCCCACACAAATCTTATCTCAGATTGTAATCCCCATGTGTCTAAAGATGAACTGTAAGCCCCATGTGTCAAGGGAAGGAAGTGATTGGATCATGGTGGCAGTTTCCCCCATGCTGTTCTTGTGATACTGAGTGAATTTTCATTAGATATGATGGTTTTATAAATGGTAGTTTTCCTGCACTCACACATGCTCTGTCTTGCCTGCTGACATGTAAGATGTGCCTACTTCTCCTTCCACCATGATTGTTAATTTCCTGAGGCCTCCTCAGCCATGAGGAACTGTCAGTCAATTAAACCTCTTTTATTTATAAATTACCACATCTCAGGCAGTTCTTTATAGCAGTGTGAAAAGGAACTAATAGAGTAAATTGGTACCGAGGGTGGGGTACTGCTATAAACATACCAGAGAATGTGGAAATGACTTTGGAAATGGGTATCAGAAAGAGGTTGGAAGAGTTTGGAAAATTTTCTGCCTGGTGATAAGATAGAAAATAAAAACCAATTTTCTGGAGAGAAATTCAGGCTGGCTGAAGAAATGTGTATGAGTAATGAGGAGCCAAATGTTAATCACAAGGGGGAAAATGTCTCCAGGGCATGTCACAGACCTTCACAACAGCCCCTCCCATCACAGACCCAGAGGCCTAGGAGGGGAAATGGTTTTGTGGGCTAGGCCCAGGGCCCCCGTGCTCTGTGCATTCTCAAAACTTGTTGCCCTGTGTCGCAGCTGCTACACCTCCAGCCGTAACTAAAAGGAGCCAAGGTACAGCTTGGGCTGTTGCTTCAAAGGGTGCAAGCCCCAAGCCTTGGCAGCATCTACATGGTGTTGGGGCTGTGGGTGCACAGAAGACAGGAATTGAGGTTTGAGAACCTTGGTCTAGATTTCAGAGGATGTATGGAAATGCCTAGATATCCTCCCCAAAGTCTGCTGCAGGAGTGAAGGCCTCATGGAGAACTTCTGCTAGGGCAGTGCAAAGGGGAAATGTTGGTTTGGAGACCCCACTCAGAGTCCCCACTGGGGCATAGTTTAGAGGAGCTGTTAGAAGAAAGTCACCATCCTCTAGACCCCAGAATGATAAATCCACCAATAGCTTGCACTGTGTGCCTGGAAAAGCCACAGACACTCAACACCAGCTGTGAAAGCAGCCACAGTGAGGGGATGGGGGTTATACCCTGCAAAGCCACAGGGGAAGAGCTGCCCAAGGCCATGGGAGCCCATCCTCTGCATCAGTGTGACTTGAATGTGAGACATGGAATCAAAGGAGATTATTTTGGAGCCTTAACATTTAATGACTGCCCTACTGGATTTGGGACTTGCATAAGACCTGTAACCCCTTTTTTGGCTCATTTCTCCTATTTGGAATGGGAGCTTTTATCCAATGCCTGTACCCCCACTGTGTCTTGAAAATAATTAACTTGCTTTTAGTTTTTCAGGCTTCTAGGGGGAAGGGCTTGCCTTGTCTCAGATGAGACTTTGAACTTGGACTTTTGGGTTGGTGTTGGAACAAGTTTAGACTTTGGAAGACTGTTGGGAAGGCATAATTGGTTTTAAAATGTGAACAGACATAAGATTTGTGGGTGGGCAGGGGCAGAAGAGTATTGTTTGACTCTCTGTCCCCACCCAAATCTCATCTCAGATTATAATCCCCATGTGTAAAGGGAGGGACTGGAATCCCCATGGATTGAGGGAGGGAAGTGTTTGGATTATGGGGACAGTTTCTCCCATGCTGTTCCCATGATAGTAAGTAAATTCTCATGAAATCTGATGGTCTTATAAATGGTAGTTTTCCCTGCACTCACATATGCTCTCTCTCTCCTGTTGCTATGTAAGATTTGACTGCTTCCTCTTCCATTGTGATTGTAAGTTTCCTGAGGCCTCCCCAGCCATGAGGAACTGTGAGTCAATTAAACCTCTTTTATTTATATTTTTACCCAGTCCGGGGCAGTTCTTTACACTAGTGTAAAAGTGAAATAATACAGTTTCCATGAATAAAATGTTTAACAAAAGCTAAACACCAGGATACTGAATGAAGAAGAAAGACTTATTGAGTGCTTACTAAGTACTAGACACTGTTCTATACACTTTACATAGACTTATTTATTTAATCCTTTTAGAAAGCAAACAAACAAATGACTAGGAAATAGACAATTTACATTTCAAAGTACTGAATAAGGGAGAAGCTAAATATCTTGCTCACAGTTCCCACAGTAGGTAATGGGTAAAGGATTAAATAAAAGGCAATTACATTAAGTATAGCAGTGGATCATTCACTTAAAAAAGTAAAATTCTATGGTAAGCTTCTTTATTGATTAAGGCCCAGACCAATAATTTATAAATAGCCCTTTCTGTAGCCTTGGACACCCTTCAAATGTATGCTGTGGAGGCTGCAGAGGAGTATAATCTAGCAACCATTTGCCTGGTTCAGGTGATGGTATCCTAGAAAAATAATTAATGACAATGGTAATGCATATATGATTCTAGAAAAAAATTAACTGGTTCTAATATTCACTTGAATAAAATATCTCCCACACCATATGGGAAAAGCCTCATGAATCTCAATCACTGGCTTTACTGGATAATTTGATAACTTTATTGATTCTTTTGAATTTGACATAGAAAACTTCTAAGTGGAATAAAAATCATGCCATGATTACATAAGGAAAAGAAGAAAGGGAAGTAATTACTGTAATAGCTGCCTGACTATTGTCCCTGTTGCCACTCTGTTTCCCTATAATCCATTCTCTACAGAATTCTTAGCTGCTTCTCTCTGTCTCTCACCTTCCTACCACACCCTACCTTACTCACTGTACTCCATCTACTCTGGCATCGCTGTTGTTCCTTAAGCACGTTAGGACATGGCCTGAAAGGAGTACATCAAGTTTTGCTGCTGGAAACAGAACCGTTTACAAGGAGAACATATGGTCAGTTACAAGACAGCTTTGATCCAAAATTAATAGTAATCAAATGGTAAATACCAAGTACTATTATAATTATTATCA
Source organism: Pan paniscus (assembly GCF_029289425.2). Lineage (NCBI taxonomy): Eukaryota > Metazoa > Chordata > Mammalia > Primates > Hominidae > Pan > Pan paniscus. The sequence goes on from NC_073272.2 coordinate 82,779,927, forward strand.
TTGTTATTTTAAAATATTAAATGCAATAAAATATTTTATCTGGCACAAATCATATTGTCTGGTATATACCATATTACCTGATACAAATTAAATGATTTCATTTGATTATTAAAATAATCCTGTAAGGTAGTTACACATTTTCCGAATTTTAGGTTAGGAAACAGGTACAAAGATTATGATTGGCCTAGAAAGTTGGATCTGAAACCAAGAAAAGTTGGATGTGACAAACCTGTGCTAAAGCCACATCTAAAACAGTAATAAATGGTAGATATCTAGGTAATATCCAGTTGAAGTATTTCTTATTGCTCTGGCATACTAGTTGAGCATTTGGGGTCTAAAGTAAAATTACCTGACTCACATACTGTCTTAACCACCTACAATTGTTATAAGCACAGGCAATTTACTTAATCTCTTTGAGCCCTAGTCTCCTCATTTGTAAAATGATGAAGTGTGAGTATTTGCTTTATCAGGTTAACATTGTAATTATACTATCATTAAAATGTCCATACTGTCCAAAGAAATGTATAGATTCAATGCTAATCTGATCAAAGTACCAATAACGTGCTTCATAGAACTAGGAAAAAACTATTTTTAAATTCACATGGAGCCAAAAAAGAGCCTGAATAGCAGGGCAATCTTAAACAGAAAGAACAAAGCTGGATGTATAACACTATAGGACTTCAAATGATACTACAGGGTTACAGTAATTAAAACAGCATGATACTAGTACAAAAACAGACACAGAAACAAATGAAACAGAAGAGAGAGCACACAAATAAAGCCACACACCTACAGCCATCTGATCTTTGACAAAGCTGACAAAAACAAGAAATGGGAAAAGAACTCCCTATACAATAAATTGTGCTGGGATAACAGGCTAGCTGTATGCAGAAGATTCAAACAGCAAACCTCCCTTACACCATATACAAAAATCAACTCACGATGGATTAAAGACTTAAATGTAAAACCCCAAACTGAAAACCCTGAAAGACAACCTAAGCAATACCATTCTGGAAATAGGACCTGGCAAAGATTTCATGACGAAGATGCCAAAAGCAGTTGCAACAAAAGCAAACATTGGTAAGTGGGATCTAATTAAAGAGCTTCTTCACAGCAACAGTAACTATTAAAAGTAAACAACCTACAGAATAGGAGAATTTTTTTGCAAACTATGCATCTGACAAAGGTCTAATATCAAGCATCTATTAGGAACTTAAACAAATCTGCAATAAAATAAATAAAACATACAACCCTATAAAAAAGTGGGCAAAGGACATGAACAGACACTTTTCAAAAGAAGACATACGTGTGGCCAAAAAGCATATGAAAAGAAGTTCAACATCACTGATCATTACAGAAATTTAAATCAAAACAACAGTGTGATATTTTCTCACACCAGTCAAAATGGCTGTTATTTAAAAGTGCAAAACTAATAGGTGCTGGCAAAGTTGTAGAGAAAAGAGAACACTTATGCACTGTTGGCAGGAGTGTAAATTAGTTCAACCATTGTGCAAAACAGTTTGGCAATACATCAAAGACCTAAAGAAAGAACTACCATTATCATAATCTTATTGCTGGGTATATACCCAAAAGAATATAAATCATTCTATCATAAAGACACATGCTGCATATGTTCATTCTATCACTATTCACAATAGCAAAAGCATGGACTCAACCTAAATGCTCATCAGTTGTAGAATGGATAAAGGAAATGTGGTAAGTACACACCATAGAATACTATGCAGCCATAAAAAATAATTAGATTATATTCTTTGTAGGAACATGAATGAAACTGGAGGCCATTATCCTTAGCAAACTAATGCAAGCACAGGAAACCAAACACCACATACTGTCACTTATAAGTGGGAGCTAAATGGTGAGAACACATAGACACATAGAGGGGAACAACAGACACTGTGGCCTGCCAGAGAGTGAAAGGTGGAAGGAGGGAGAGGATCAGGAAAAGTAGCTAAGCAGTCCTAGGCTTAATGCATAGGTGACAAAATAATCTATACAACAAACACCCATGATATGAGTTTACTATATAACAAACCTGCACATGTACCCTTGAAGTTAAAATAAAAGTTGAAAAAAGTTTGTAATTATATATGGAAAAAAGCCTAGTATAGAGCCAGGCACGTAGAAAGTGTTCTGGGAAGGTTAACTATTAAACATTATAAATGAGAAATACACAAATCCCAAGTACTATGACTTTAAAAGCAATTATATTTCCAGGCATATTTTCTAGGTTAGAATCATAACAGGTTGACTTTGCACACAAAACTGACACACTTGGCCCACCCAAAGTAAAACATGTGCTTTGAATATTTTTTCTCCAATAGTAGCAATGTGTTTGCAGGAAACCACCTTCATTGCCACATCTAGTCTTCTAAATAAGGTCTTACTTTATCACATGACCAGCCAGGATCAAGAGGGCCTACCTGCCTCTTCAAACCCTTGACCTCCTGAATAAAATATTTGTGCATTATCTTAATGAGCTATGGGTATAAATAAACAAAAACATAGCCTGTCAAATTGACTTAGCCTGTCTGTTTTCAGAGCCATTCCAAAACTTGGGCTGAGAAACTGCAAAAGGAGAGGGCACAAACTGGTAAGAGGCTGACAAGTAACATGTCTGTATAGAAATTTTGTTACTGACTAAAGCATGCCTGTGGCTTAATGGAAGAAAAGGAATGGAAATTAGATTGAGAACATACTATATGTCAAATACTTCGCTATGTGCTTTCATACATACAATCTCACTTATACTCCCAACAACCCAATAGTATAGGTGTTATCACTCAACTCCACTTCCATTTTAGATTACGAAAAAAGTATTGGTCCAAATAGGTTAAATGACTGTTCTAAAGTTACACAGTTAATACATGGTAGAGCCTATATTTGAACCCTCTGAAACTCTTACTCTTTCTGCTTCCAAGGGGGGTTGGGGCCTGGGAAAATTAACATTAATAGTAGGGGTCATATTTATCTAACGTGTAGATTGGTTTTTTGATCCCAACACTTAGAATAGGACATTAAAAGTGGTATAATGCATTTCAAGAAGCATAGTTGTGTTCTACCCTTTCGATCTCCTCTCTCACAATTTCCCTATATATGTTGTATGTACCAACAAAACCATCCTCTTTTCCAATTTTGAAGTTTTCCTACCTCTGAGTATGTTTGATTTTTAAAAGAGGCTGCTAAGAAAATGAAAAGGCAAGCCATAGACAGGAAGAAAATATTTTTATGACATATATTAGACAAAAGGACTTCTATCTAGAATATAAAAAGAGCTCCCATAAATCAATAATGAAAAGAAAAACAACATAAAACAGCCAGTGCCAAAATTCTAAGGTGGGAGCATGCCTAGTATGTTCAAAGAGCCTACCGTGGCAAGAGTAAAGTGACTGAGGGATAGAATAACAGAATAGAAATTAGAAAAAAAGAGTAGATCATATAAGGGCTTATAAATCCTATTAAAGAAGTTAGCTTTTACTCAGTGAGATGGGAAGACACTAGAGCAGAGGTTCTTCACCCGGATAATATTTTTTGAGAGACAATTTAATATTTAAACTGTATTAGGAATTTTTACATTTAAACTTATATATTCTCAGAAGCAAACTTAAAGGGAGTACTTATGACCTTCTTTTGGAATAAGATGAAAGCTCAGAAGACCTGAGGAATATTCTCACCATTGGGCAACCAGTAAGCAGCCAAGCAGGATCAGAATTCAGAGCTGCTGTGGGGTTTCCATCACCACTCTCTTGATCCATCACATTGCAAGATTTCCCCCCTGAGAGTATTTGAATAAAATTCAGGAGGCCTGTGAACCTTGGCAAAAAAACAATTACATCTTTATTTTCACTAACTGCTAACTTAAATTTTGCATTTTCTTCTATTACAAATGTAGCAATAAATCACAGTAGTATTAACAGTACCTGCAATTTTGTCATCAAGAAAAATCACAAATAGTTTCATATCATATTTTATACAGTTTTTATAGACATCTCCACATATTATTCACACTTATTACTGCTTAAAATTATGGTAGTTATTAGACTTGCCTCTAAATCTTGTTAATTAATGTATTCATTACTAAACACATATATTAACTAAGAAATCTATGTAGATATTTATTGCCTCCAGTATGTTGTTTGTTCTAACCCAAATCACCCTTTCCAACCCATTTCTGAACCCATGAAATTTGTCCAGCCCAGAGTGGGTGGATCATGAGACCCTACCCTCATCATGCTTTCTCAACTCATTCTTGTATACACACCTGTTCCCTTTTCTTCTTTGTTTCCTCTCTCAACTCTCTTTCAGCACACCCTATATTATTTTCAACATTCTTTTACTTCTAAGGAGAAAAGATAACATTATAAATTTATTTTTAAAAATATGTTGGCTACTGTATTTCAAAATCTTTGGTTATTTTGAATTTTTAATTGTATGCATTTTAAAATATCCTGAGGAGGGATCAAGGAGTTTCACTAGACTACCAAAAGGCTTCATGATATAAAAAAGGTTAAGAACCCTTGAACTAGACAGTTCAGAGCACAGCAATAATATAATTTACATTTTTGAAGTATCACTCTGGCCACTGTGTTGAGAATAAACTACTCGGGGCAGGGGTGGGGGGTGAGGAGAAAAATGTAGACCACTTTGTGGTTTATTGACATCATCCAGAGAATAGATTATGGTGGCTCTGACTAGAATTGCAGCAGAGTAAGAGATGAAAGTGGTCAGATTCTTGATATATTTTGATGATATAGCCAACAGGCTTAGCCAATGGATTGGGATGTGGGCTATGAGAGAAACCAAAAGAATATGTCAAAAATAACTTCAAAGTGTTTCTGCAAATCTTACCATCTCCCACAGATTAGTATTTTAAAAACAAAGCTGGAAATTCTCAGACAACTCCATGCCACATACTTCCCCAGAGATAGGGAAATTAAATATGAGGACAGCAAAGGGGATTAAATTAATATTGCAAAGTAATATCCAGCCATGCCTATTTTGGCATTTTATTACCTTCAGAAATTGTTATCTAAAGGTAAACAACAACAAGCTACTGTGACAATAAAAAATAATTTACAAATCTGCTCCTCAGAGCTACAAAATGTCCATGCTGTGTCCTGAAATCAATTAGTCAGGGAATCAAAATTTGAAGGAGAAATAAGTACCGGGAAGAAATTGTTTTAATCAATGAATATAGTGTACTTAATATGTGGTCTACTTAGGTGTTGGATCAGTTCAAATTTAGGTTTAAAGCAGTAAGATCATCCAGATTTTTCTATAAAATGACACTGAGATAAATGCTCTTGTCAGAAAAATAATTCTGGCTTTGATAAAACATTGTACTAACAATTTCCATATCTAGCATATCTATTATTAACAAGGGATAAGAAAAGTTTTGTTGTGGTTGTGTTGCTTTTTTAATGGGGAAGGGAGGGTACAGGAAGGTGACAGAAATGTTATTTATATCAAAAAAATTAAATCTAATGAAATTCAAAACAATTTCAAATGGTGAGTTTGTTTTCTAACCAACTATTGAAAAAATATTATTCATCTCAATGAAGTATTTAATGATCAATAAGCCATTTAATTTCTAACCTCTCTACTTTATAAATACAGAATACTTGACTTTTATAAGCAGCTTTGGAATAATCGAGAATATATAATCAAATAATTATTTCATTCAGAAGAATAGTAAGGCAAACAATGATTCATTCTTCTGTTATTCTTACCATCATCCTTTCCTGGGCTCATTTTCATCAATAATATTATATTTTCTGAAGGATAATCCCCAAATGGGATAAATTGAGATAGAGCTGCCTGGAGATATTTATTTTTAGATTTGGGATACTTTCATATGGCCATGGTTCCCAGAGAGGGCAATCAAGACTTACTGTGGGTGAGTGTTTGCTGAGAACTTGATACCTTTGGTATTATTTGCTTTTTAACTTAGTCTGACTGCTACTTCCAGGCCTCTTGAAACTTGCTAGTGGAAAATAACTTCAAATTTATGAGTGATATGTTTCAAGAGTTCAGTCAATGTAATTGGCCTTAAACCATCCACTTCTGTCAATCCCAATCTTTTAAGATTACAGACATCAATAGCTAGCATGGGAGAACTGAGTTAGCTTCAGTGATAGGTGGATTCTTATCTTGTTTTGGATTCCATTTGTGGGTTCTATTAACTTGTAAAATAAACTTACCACACCACCAGCATTGTCAAGTCTGAATTCATGTACTCATGGAGGGGGCAATAGACATTACTCTCTTCTCCCAACACTTCCAGCGCACTTAGAGGCTAAACCACCTACAAGCAAGTATTATTATGGACTGTTTTTATTCGTACTCTAATGGTTTTACTGTATGTCTCACCTTTCCCAAGGGCACTGTAAGTAATTAAAAGGCAAATATGTCTGAAATACAAGTTATTCCTACCCACCTCCTCCACAAGAGAAATATTCCATCTTTTCCAGTATGACCCATTTCAAAAACCACCTTTGTAGTTTTAAAAGCTTAAACTTTGCCTCCTAAATATCTCTCTAATGTGTGCACTTCTCTCCTCCACTGCCAGTGCATTAAAACTGCCATCATCTCTCACATGGACTACTGCAGTAGTATGTTTTATTTTCCTGCTTTCATTTTAGCACCCACCTGTCAACTCTCTACACATAAACCAAAGTTACATCACCTCACCAATTTCTATTTAAAACCCCTTAAAGCGCCACCTTTGTACCATATCTTCCTCTCTTATCTCATTTCCCGTGTCTTCCTCACTGCCTTTGCACTCCCTCCACAGTAGATTTTCACTTTCTCAAAACTGCCATTTTTCATCTTGATACAGCCCCTTTCTCTACTTACCACATTCTTAACCTTTCATCTTCAACTCTACCATCTACTTTCCCTCAGATCTCATCTGAAAGAAGAGAGCTCTTACTTCCCAGACCACATAAAATTATCCTCTTAAATATTTTCATAGTACTGTAGACCTCTCTACCAGCTGGAATATGACAGTTATTTATGTGATTATTTGATTACTGTATGTTTCCTTGCTGCTACCAACAATGTTTAAGCTCTGTGAGAGAAAATCAAGAACTGGTTTTGCTAACACATTGCCTTGCATATAATAAGTGCTCAATAAATGTATGTCAAATGAATGAACAAATAAATGGTTTTATCTTTATTTTCGTAGTTTTCAGCATTGCCTAGCACAATGCTAAAAACACATTAAAGACATTATCAATTCTGTTTGCTTCATGGGTTGATATTGGACATCAGGTTTAACGACAACAACAAAAATTGACCAGAGTCTCCACATTTACTATTCAACTAACTGGGATCCTCAGTTGGAGGCCCTAAGTAAAAAAAAAAAAAAAAAAAGGGAGAGATTCAGGAGAACACTGTGTCTGGTTTCTTTAAAATGCAGAAGGATTGATGAAAATATAGAAAAATAGAAACATTATATCAAATGCAGTGGATGTCCTTTTACACAAAGGAATTGAAAAGTGGAATAGTCTGGTTTAATATAATCTTGGTTAGCAGTGAGTCTACACTTTTATCATACCTGAACTCCCAATTTTCAATGGCATAGAATAAGAGAAACAAAACAAACAAAAAAATGCAAAGCTAAAACTATGCTGAGCCTACCAACATTTTATTTTGAAGATTTAGAATGTACTTTAAGATCTTACAGTGCCCCAGAATCATCACTGTAAACACATTATCACTGCCTTTCAGACTGTCTATAAAGAGCTGTTTAATGAAATATTCCAGTTAGAAGAGCATATCTTAATGTTTTCCCATAGCAGTAGGTCTACTTATGACTGGAAGGAAGGATCTGCAGGTGATCTTCATTCATATACATGCATGGTCCCTCAGTAGCGGGTGTCAAAACAGAATATAACTGGATGTGAATTTGTACAAATTTATATTTGCTTTTAGCATAAGCATCAAAACCCTCCAGAAGTCTGGTTTGCCTATGGATATTCCATTACAAGTTGTCAAACCCTAGCGGCCGGGCATTGTGGGAAGTCTTTTAATGTCTGTCTCATATTCTGTATAGTACTGAGGAGTTAGTCCCCACATTTCACATTTACTACTATAAAGTAAATCATATAAAATATGGGAATTGAACAATGAGAACACATGGACACAGGATGGGGAACATCACACTCCGGGGCCTGTTGTGGGGTGAGAGGAGGGGGGAGGGATAGCATTAGGAGATATACCTAATGTTAAATGATGAGCTGATGGGTGCAGCACACCAACATGGCACATGTATACATATGTAACTAACCTGCAAGTTGTGCATATGTACCCTAAAACTTAAAATATAATAATAATAAAAAATATGATTTAGTTTAGTAGTCATTTCCAGTCCTGCTAATAGAGAATGTGAAATGTATCAACTGAGTTATGGATATGAACAAAAATGTAAAGGGAAGACCAATGTTTAATTAGGAATAATTAGAAGACAGAAGAAAATCTAGCACAGTATCTTTCATTTGATATTCATTTAACATACAACGGTGTGTAGAAGCATTGACAAAAGAAGGTATTTTGAGAAAGAAATTGTGTTTCAGCAAACATGTATGAAAACCCTATTATACAGACAGTTTTCAGTAAATGGGGCCAGTGTTTTAGCAACTCAACTATGACTGCTTAATGAAATGTTCAGATTCAAATGAGTTGAGAAATTCATTTTGTTCCATTACACAATTGGTCCTTAAAGAGTTAAAGAGTTCATCAAAAAGTCACAGTGATCTATCTACCTGATTTTTCTTTTTGACTCTTCCTGACCGTGTGCCTCTAAATCTTAGCAAGTCCACATTTTTTTTTTTTTTTTGAGATGGAGTCTCACTCTGTTGCCCAGGCTGGAGTGCAGTGGCGCAATCTCAGCTCACAGCAACCTCCACTTCCGGGTTCAAGCGATTCTCTTACCTCAGCTGGGACTCCAGGCATGCACCACCATGCCTGGTTAATTTTTGTATTTTTAGTAGAGACGGGAGTCTCACTATGTTGGCCAAGCAGGTCTCGAACTCCTGACTCAAATAATTCACCTTCCTCAGTCTCCCAAAGTGCTGGGATTACAGGCGTAAGCCACCGTGATTGGCCCAGCAAGTCCACATTTTGAGCTAAGCCCATATCATGTGTTGTGGTCACAAATCCCAGAACCCAAAAAATGTTTCCCCATTGTGCCAATATCTCCCAACCCATTCTCTCATCTGACCAAATGGTGGTCTCAAAAAGAACAGTGATGAGGTGCGGGATTGATATTGGGCTATCAGAGTGGAGAGAGGCATAAAGGAGTTAGATTAGAGCCAGAGAGTAAGAGTAGTATTGGCAATGAATGGTAACAAGAGTAATTATCTTTATTTCTAGGGAAGTAACACATCCAAGATTTCCACATAAAACGCACTGAATCATTTGGCTAATAACCTCTAATAACCACAGAGACTGCTAATAACAGTCTCTGTGTCTGTCTGTCTCTCTGTCTCTCTCTCTCACACGTACACACACACACACACACACACACACACACACACACACCCTGCTGAAGTAACCTATTAGCTTTTTGTGACCCTGTAGATTCATGAATAATCTATATTCCTTTTTCTGTAATGGTTACAATAGCTTCTGATATATTGGGTTTGATAATATCAGAATTACGATCTTTGAATTCCCAAACGGGAATTATCACTTTGTTCTTTAGAGCATGCTAAAAGCTGTGAGAAAGATTTTTGGCCTTATTCATAATGCCACTATTTTTTAAAGTGTAGTAAAAGGAAGTCATACATTAGAGACACCTAGAAGCTTGTTAAAATTCAGATTAGTGAGCTCTACTCCATGTTATGAATCAAATTTTGGGGGGTGGGGCCTAGGCATCTACATATTATAAATCTATTTAGGTGACACTGATGCATAATAAAACTTAAGTACCTCTTCTTGACAATGGTAAGAAAGGAATTAGAAGGTTTCCACCCAGATTTTGGCTTTAATATGAATAATAAATTAGAATGAGGAGAAACTGGAATCATAGAGACTAGTTAATATGCTATTTCAATAATCTAAGTAGGAGATAATAAGGGTATGAGTATTTTAGGGGCAAAATTAGCAAACTTTTATAATGCAATTTGACCATGATTCAAGTTTCCATATAAATAAGATATTGTGTTATTTCAAATTATTGAAAAACAGGAGGCAAATTTAAGTATATAAAATAAAAATATTTTATTGCTAATATATCAAAAGTTAATATCCAAAGCTACTTTTGAAATTTTTGTTTTTCATTTTTTATTTCAAATAATGCAGAAAAGCAACCATCAAATAAAAAAATACTGAAACATATTATGGAGGCTTCATGGAGTACCTTTTCAAAATTTGCTCTCACACCATATAAATGTAAACTATCAGAATTAAAACACTATCTCTATAAAGCAGAATTGGGAAAATATTTTTAAATTAAATCCTCCTTAAGTCATGCATCATTTAAGTATAATAACAATTGCACTTAAAGTACAATAACAGATCAAATTCAAAATACTTAAAGTAGAAGATCTTAATCTCACCCTTCTACAATCTACTACATTAATTATAAGACTGGGTCCACAGATGGCCAGTAAAACGAGAGCAGGACATAATTAAAATGTCCACAATCTCCATTACTACTACCAGTCTTGAGTTATACAGATCACCAGAGACATTTTAAATAGACTATGGTTAATATCTACCCTTAAAATACCTTACAGATGACACTATAGTTCTAGTCATTCTAAAGACAGTTTTTAAAACTAGATTACTACCTTACTGGACTTGCTAAAATCTCCTTAAGTTTTAACACCTGAGTGATAAAATAAGCTGTACAACAAACCCTTTTGTCACAAGTTTACCTGTATAACAAACCTCTACATGTACCTCGAACCTAAAATAAAAGTTTAAAAAATTACTCACATTAATTTTTAGTTTTATAAAGTAAAAAATACAAACATTATTTTAAAAAAGGATCAGTGGACTTTCTTAGAGAAAAACTCATGGATTATTACAGATATGTAAATCTCTTCTATTAATCCTAGTTTCTTGTATTTTACATACCTTATAGAAAGAGAGGCAGTAAAGTAGAAAATAACTGCTGCTTATGACAAAACCACTGTAGTACTAGATTTCAAGTGGTAGTACCGAAATCCATTAAAGAATATTCTTTATTTGCCTCCAATTCCATTTCCCTGAAAAAAGTGGCCTTCCTGAGAACCCACCATGGCAGTGATAAACGTTGCCACTTCCCCTCCAAGACTGAGAATCTCTCTTCCAAATCCTAGTCTTTGACTACGGCTTTGGTACCTACCGATTGCCATCCTTGATGCCATATTTCTGCCTGCTTATTTGGTTCTCCAAATGTCACCTGTTCCTGACTTTCCCACTGCTATGGTCAGATAACCTGTCAAAATAAGTTGTTCTTCCATGTTGTGTCTTCTTGTTCCAATTGCTATAGTAGACTCTTCCTCCTTAAACAAGTTGTGCCAGGAATCTGGACCTTCTCTGAATAATTATTTCCTCTAAATTATAAAATAATGGAAATTACATCAGCGAAGCCTGTATTAACTGAATTAACATTATGCTGATTTAAAATCAATAAGCAAAAAAAGAATTTTTTTCTAAATAGGAATTGCAAGTTTGAGACACAATAATAATAATAATAATAATAATAATAATTAAAGTTCTGATTAATTTCCCTATTCAACTCATAAAGAATCCTATGATGTAGGTACTCTTATTCAAAAATTATAGAAGAGAAAATAAGACATAGTGTTTAGTTATTATAAGGTGACAAAACTAGGAAACAGTCTGATTTTAGCGTCTGTATTCTTCTAGTCAACCCCATTCCATTGTGGTAACTAAAGCATAACAATCATTGTCAAAGATGTGATGGACAGTTGTTAAATCTAAAGTGTACATTTTAATATCTACAGGCATTCCTAACCTGAATTACACATACATATATGCACAAACACATGCACATGCACACACTCCTCCGAGTTCTTCAGCTTAAAGGACTAATCAGAGCATTCAGCCTTTGTTCCGTCATGGAAATTGGGACCTCACTGCTTTTTAGCTGCACATTTTACATGAAGAGTTCAATCTAAGTCTCCATTTCTGGAGAAACAATAAATGACTTGGCTAAATAGCAAATGTGTCTCAAGAATAAATGTTCATTACTCTACAGGAAATTCAACTGTATAACTACCACGAATTAAAAAGATGCCTAAACGGATCGAACCCATATACAAACAAGTATATCGGTCTCCAAATTAAAAATACATGCATATACCAATAATACATAAATGTGTATTTGGGTGAGTTCAAGAAACGAGGATTTAAGTTGGCATGCATGCACATATGGGAAGGAGGGCTCTGTTTCTGAAAAACAAGCTAAACTCAAAGGCCCACTGAAATTGAAAAAGTCACATTTTAGAGTGGTCCTTCAAGTTTTGCATTCTTCTAAATTGTGCTTTGTTCACAGCTACATCCTAGTACTCGAATCCTGCCATTTATTTGGCCTAGTTATTTTGTGTGACTTTTCTTTTTAACGTGAAAAATACCAATTACTGTCATTTTTTCAGCAATGCCTGACAAGTGTATGGTACTTCTAGACCAAGATTTTCAACAGTGTCAGTATTGACATATGGGGCTGGGTAATTCTTTGTTTTAAGAAGTTGTTTTGTTCATTGTAGAATGCACAGCATCCCGGGCTTCTACTCACTAGATGCCAAGTAGCACCTTGCCTTCCCAGTTAAAACTAAAATGTCTCCAGACATTGCCAAATGTCACCTAGAGGACAAAGTCATCCCCACTTGGGTACCACTTCTCTAGACACAAAATTAGTTACCTGCATGTCTTAAATTATTCTCTCAACAAATGGATTTTGTTACCTCTAATACAATAATTGGTTATCTAGGGTTTGGAAATTTTTGAGTATAGTCAAAGAATGGAAGCTTTGCCATTCTGTGGAGCTCATCTTAGCCATTAATTTAACTTGAGTTATAAAGAAAGCCATGGATATTTATTTGAGTATTTATTCTGTGTTCCCATACATGAAAACGCATGCACACACACACAGATGAGTCAGTAAATATACAGTTTATGTATTCTATCTGCACAACCACATCTCCATTCATGTCTGCATATGTGTGATTCAAAAATAATTGCTTAATAAACTAAAGCATATAGAATAGTTTTCTTTGTTTCATTTATTTCTCTTCTTATTATTTTCTCTGACAAAACTTCCCTAAGGTTCAACTGTGGCAGGGAATGGATAAGGGAGTCCCTCATGGAGAACTCATTCAGCTGCCTAGCCCAACAGCATAAATTTGATCTTGTAATTAGTATTCAACTCAGCATCTTGGACAGAAACCAGTGTTACAGCCAAGAGGTGGTTTAAATCACATAAATCATAGATCAATGACAGAACTCGAAGCACTGGATAGATTATAAAAGTAAAGCTTTAGTTAAACATAGATTAACTGTTTCCCTGCAGGAACTCTTTAATCCCCCTGAAATATATAAAACAAAATTATATCTGGTCATTTTTGTAGCATAAGCATATGATGTTGAAATATAGTTTCCCTCCACAGTCACATTGATGTCTTGAAAATGTAGAAATGTATAAGCAATCTTTCCCATGAAAATCTTCCATCCTTCTCATACTTTATTTTTGGGTGAGGTTATAAGAACCATAAAATAAATTTGTTATAAATAGCAACTGTGCATTATTGGTGTGAAAGCTGTTTTAAACGTATGAACATCAGATTTTTAACTTAAAATGCAAACTGAAAAATATGTTTCTCTTTCTAAAACCAATGGGTATTTTTCAGTCCAAATCTTGTAATTATTACAGTGCATGTGGATTTTAAGGTTATAGTAAATAAAACTCCTAAAAATGAAGATTGCACGAGTTTTATAATGAGAAATTACCCCATTATCAAATAATAATCATCTCATTGGCCTTCTACCCTTATTCTTCTGTTCAAATCTAGAATTATCCAAAATTATGCAAATATGATTTGTAATCATTTAAATATATATATCTTCAAATGTGGTGTACTATAATGTTCTCGATAAAACTGACAATTCAATTTTAAGTGCCACTAAGCACTGCTTTTTTTTCTTTTGAAATCTAAGCCCTTCAACTTTAAACTGGAAATAGTTTTCATTCCTAACACTGAGGAACATATCAACAGTAAAAAAAAAAAAAAAAAAAAAGAAAGTTTTTCTAATATAATTTCAGACAGCTAAAAAAACATCAGGCAAAACGTAGACATAGTTTAGACACATAATCCTTTCACTTTAGATGCTCTTTCTTGAAGTAGTTTAATAAATTTGCAAATTAAATTTAGTAGGAAGATGATCAAATATAATGAAATAAACAAAAACTACACCACTGAATTTTACAAGTGTTACTCTAAAGGAAAGAAGATTAATTTAAAATCGTCTGCTATGTACCACCTACAGAATTAGTACCAATATGTTAAAAATGTCTTTGTGTTAAAATAAAGACAACATGAAAGTAAAAAAAAATACTGGCTGTTCTCCCAAGATTTATATTTATGAAATATTTGTGTGGCTCTTTTTTGTGAGAAAAATACAAATACCTGGAGATTATAATTACATTACTAAACAAAAAGGTAAAAAAACCCACCATTTTTAGCAATACAGCTTTTTAATGTGTATTTTTAAAATAGGGCTACTCGAAGGAGGAAATTCAACTTTAAAGTGTTGCTGCTAATGACTACATAAATATAACATGTCTATAAATCAAGATTGATGAAGATAGTATGCGGCTATTACTTCAATATATACTGTTGTCTACCTAATCAAGTTAGATTTTATTAAGTTCTATTTTTATAAGTTTCAGAACAAATTATGTAAAATCCAGAGTTGATTTCTGATGCTGAGGTTGAATTATCTAAATCTACAATTAATAAATATGAATCTAATGCTTATTTTAATATAAAATTGAGTGTTTTTTTGAACCGAAAATTCCTGAGCCTGCCTGTTAATTTGCTCCAAATTATATCAGTTTCTACTCTATGTCTACTATAACCAGAACCTTAACATATGTCTAAGAGTACAATACATGTAAATAGATTAATTATATTAGAAAAACATTGGTCATATTACTAGAAATCTATTTAAGGAATATCAAACATTCACAAGGTGCTCAATCATGCTCCACCAATAGGTTACCATTCACAAAGCCTTCTTTTAATACTTTTAAATGATAATTTATCAAAGTCTTAACTGTTTAAATATATTTAATGGACAATGTAAATAACTGGCACACTCAAGTTCAAAAAAATTAATTTTCCAAAAATACAAGTCACACCTAAGATAAGAAAAAAAAAAAAGTTCACAGGAGAATAGAAACTATTTCAAGTAGTTCCAAACTGACATTTGACATATTTCTTTTCAACTATTAGGAGTGAATAGTGTGAAGTAAGATAGGTTTATAGCAGTTAAGTCGACTTTTTATAAGGAGTAAAAGGATGCCACACTGCCTTCAGTATTCACCTGATAAAACATGTGAGACATTAAATGGATGAAGCAGTAAATATAGCGATAAAAGTTTATTATTTTATTCAGTGATGCCATTATGTCAGTTTCTATGTCAAATTTTTCATCCAAAATAAAAATAGCTAATATATAATTGAGAAAATATTTTAGAGGGATTCAGACACAAATATGTATGCATTTTAATGAGTCTGGATATCAAATGTTTTATAAAGAAAAAAATAAAAGAGAGAAAAGTTTGGGAAACTCTACTGGATCTGTTGCAAACTAATGGAATTTTTAAATACAACCAATTGCAAAGTGCATTCTATAGCTAGTCATACAATTAAAAGCTTTTCAAGTTGCTATCTTGGGAAATTTCTTTCAAGGAAATTACATAAAGCCTTGTTTTAGTAAGTTCCCCTACTGTGCTTCCCACTGTGTTTTTTTAATAAGGAAATCTATCCATCCATAGAGGTGTATCCTGTTCTCCATGCTTCAGTGTCTAGCAGCAGGCAGATACAGTAGATATTTGGGTGTTTGACTCTTTAATTTTCACTCCATAATGTAGATGCCTGCTTTTACTGACTGATGCATGTAGTTTCATTGTTGTTTAATTATAAGTGGGCCCAAATTTCCCCCACTCTGTAGCATCCCCATTTTACCATCATCCTCAGCCAAAGCAATATACAATCTGAGGTGTCTTTATGTAAATAAGGTGATAGATGTTTGGTGTAATCATAACAAAAAAACAACCTGTCTGGTTCAAATTATTGAAAAACAGGAGGCAAATTTAATTATGTAAAATAAAAATATTTTATTACTAATATATCAAAAGTTAATATCCAAAGCTACTTTTGAAATTTTTATTTTTCATTTTTTATTTGAAATAATGCAGAAAAGCAACCATCAAATAAAAAAATTATTGAAAAATATTATGGAGGCTTCATAGAGTACCTTTTCAAAATTTGCTCTCACACCATAAAAATGCAAACTATCAGAATTAAAACACAGAAAAGGAAAAAATTGTTTTTAACAGATGAAGGATCTCTTTATTTGCTATTTGCTATTTTAAAATTAAAATGCCAATCATCTCTTTTTGTACAAAAATAAGTACATAAAAGGACGAAGACTTTTTTATGAACGAACATCACAAAGTGGTATTTTAATTACAAAAAGTAGAAATAAATACATACCCACAAATAAAGAGAGGACATATTGGATATTATACTTTCTAGGCAATCAGCTATAAATTTGGCTATTTTCTTAAGCATTTACCCTGTCCTTACATATATTTTAGGTTATTAGATAATGAAAAGTAAATTTCTTATAAATCCTAAAATTCCTGCCTTCTATAGAGTTGCATATTGTTTTTCTAGGTCCAGTTATGGCCATCAGCTCTGGGACAAGCATTCCTGAGACCAATTTTTTCCCACTAACATGATTAGTTATCAAGCAAATGTGTACTTCTTTTGACAAAATGTGTTCTTTAGAAACGATGGTATATAGCTTTTGTAAAAAAATATGTTATGAACATGGTGCAATTCTCCAATAATTTAAAAAAGTGCTATTTCTATAATTTATTTATAGAATACTATTACTTCTCCTCATATAACATACACACAAAGAATATATATCGAATAACTGACTCACTTAAAAAAGACTTTCTTCCTTGTATGATGTTATATTTTTCTTGATTCTTGTTTCTGATTTTCATAACTGACAGTGACATATATATATTGCTTTAAAAATCATTTTTAAAGAAACTTATATTCAAAAATAACCAATAGATTCTAACATTTTAATGCCTCAAATATCAAATAAATCATAACTTTTTGGTATAGTGATTGAATTTTACATGTAATGAAATTAAAATTAGTAGATAAAAATGAGATTGTACAAAGGCTAGTGGTATAGTGTCACCAGTATTGGGCTGTGCTGCATCCATGACAACAGAATGGAAGTTGCTTTTAATACTATTATCTTACATACTCACAGCTGAATGCTAATGCAGCTATACTGAGAAAAATCAAGATTCAGACCCGAAGCCACTGAACTTACATACACTATGCACAAAGTTGCAAATTCAGAAAAGAATAGAAATATTAATATTAGAATATAAGAATATTTCAAAAGGTCATTACTTCAAAATGTACATAGGTGGACTAATTGTGAAACATTTAAAGAATGTATATTGACGTGAAAACAAATTCAGTAAAAAGAAACATTTTGCTGCTAATTTTAATAACATAATCAGCAAACTAAGAGATTATTCAATTTTCCTCTGCAGTGAAATTGAAAATTGATTATTTCATTCAATTAAACTTTGATTCAATAGAATAGTGTCTGATCTACCTTTGAAAAAGAGACAGAAAAAAGGAAGCAAAACACAAATAGAAAACTCTTACTGATTTGATGAAATAAAGCCTAGCTTTTTAAAAAATAAAGCCAGAGGAATGCAGTACACAAATTTCAGACTCCCCTGTTTTCTTGTTTTAAAGATAAAAATATATTACCAAATATAGATACATGTTTAGAGAGATATATAGATAGATACATAGATAAATGGATAGATGTCAATGAATCTCTTGTCTGAGGCATTCCCATATTGAACCCAAAGTATCTAGGTGGCAGTAACTTAGTAAAGTTCATGACTATAGTTCGCTGCGTCATAATAGAGACTCTAATTACATTCCTTGAGCTTTGTCATGTCAGAAATGAAGATAGAGCTTTTGGAAATTCCTCTCCAACACGGTAACTTATTTTTCTTCTTGCAAATTGAGTGATCCCTGTGTCTACACATAGGCAGTGTGAAATAGAAATTGTGGCTAATTCTATCTGTTATGAAATAAAAGGGAGTCTTGGAAATTAGCCAGCTCACCAGAATAATGTCCATTGTCAAACTAGAAAACTCAATACAGATGGACAGAGAGAAACACATACAAATAGTATGAGGTAAAACTTGAATTATGCAGTATAGAGCAATCCGTCTAAACAATAATCTCATGGATTAGTCCAGAAAGTCAAATGTATAGTTCCTAGATTCCTTTCCACCCCATCTGCTTTGACAGTGGTTATATTATGACTTTCTTAATTTTTTTCTCTTCTCCATGTCTGTTGGCATCTTTAGTAATAAATTTAGATTATACTGGTCCGTGGAATAATTTGAAATGTGAAATATTGGTCTTGAGTTAGATACCAAATTTATCTGATACTATACCTTCTTCTTTTTGCTTTGTTTTAGGAAATTCTCAGTGAATGGTTTAAGTAATTATAATAGCTGGTCAAAAAAAGAAGATAATATTGAGTCATAAATGAGTGTTTGACTTGGCCTGGTCATTAACATGGATTAAGTGTAATGAATAATTACCTAGTTTTCTTCTTTATAACAATGCTAGCATAGTGAGATTGTCCTACAAGTTTAAGCCGTATCAACATTAATTCATTCATTCTCATTCATTCAATAAATGTTTATAATGAATTTATTATTTGTTAGGCAATATGATCAGTGATTGAACTTTCTAATAGGCAGCAGTGTAATGTAGTAAAATAGAATCAAGTGCCAAACTGTCTAAGTTCAAAATCCAACTATTACCACTTAGCTATGTGTCCTTCGATAAGTTACTTGTCCATTCCAAGCCTTCATTTATTCATCTGTAAAATAAGGATGATAATAAGATTACCTTATGAGGTATGTAATGAGGTAATTGATCTAAAGTACTAAGTCCAGGAATTGTTGCATAATAAATGCTATTAAGCAATTGTTATCATAAGTATTATTCACCCAGATATCACCAATCAACCATGTAAAGACTCAAAATACAGACCACAGATGTCAAAGAACACAATTCTAAGTAAAAGTTTGATAAAGGACAGAAATTGAAAAAACATTACAGAGACGGACATGAGGCATCCCATAAAAGAGTGACCCTAGTAGATTCAGGTGGCTGATTAGTTCAACCTTTGAATTCAACTCTTGTAACTATATGTGGCTTAAAAAAGACCACTTGAGGCTGGGTGCCGTGGCTCCCACCTGTAATCCCAGCACTTTGGGAGGCCTAGACGGGCGGATCATGAGGTCAGGAGATCGAGATCATCCTGCTAACACGGTGGAACCCCATCTCTACTAAAAATACAAAAAAAATTAGCCGGGTGTGGTGGCACGCACCTGTAGTCCCAGCTACTGGGGAAGCTGAGGCAGGAGAATCACTAGCACCTGGGAGGCAGAGGTTGCAGTGAGCCGAGATCGCACCACTGCACTCCAGCCTGGGCAACAGAGTGAGATTCCATCTCAAAAAAAAAAAAAAAAAAAAAACAACTACCTGAAATAATGACAAACTAAAATTATGACATTTGATTGGCAATGTGCTAAATTACTACATGGAATATTTTGTTTATTATAATAAATCAGGTTTTAGTGTTCACATAACAGTCAAGTTTGTCTTTTTGTATGTGTCGCCCCTTGTTTTCCTATCTATCCATGTAATTCATATTTTCCTTTCTTTAATTCATTGTTCAAGATCTACTTCCTCTAGGGTTTTTTCTTGTCACCAGTTTTGTCCATTCTCTTAACTATAAGCTCAACTCCAAACCCTCCTTTTGCCTTAATGTATTATACAATCTTTATATTGAATTATATAAATATATGTTTTCTGTTTATAATGATATTAGTAGCTAATATTTATGGTGCACTTCCTTTGTAGCGGGATCGCTAAACAATTTACAATTATTTTACTTAATTTTTATAACATCTCAATGGGGTAGGTACTGTTATTTATTGTCATTCTCATTTTATAGAAAAGGAAACAGAGGCTCAGGGGTGATGAGTGACTGCTCCTTGCGTGTAGAGAACATGCTCAATAATTAATAATTTTATGTGCCTCAATATGGTGATCTGCCTTGTGGAGCGTTAAGAAACATTTAAAGAGTGACTGTGTTTCTGCTTTGTCTTTTGAAATATATTTTAAAATATTCTTATCTACATCTTGTTTTTTATAATGAACCCAGTAAGCTTTAGTGTTGCCAAGATTAATTGTTTTAGCTTTTGGTTTGCTTGTGAGTTCTCAAACCATGTGTTAGGTGAAGGAGAGAGACATGAATAGAAAGAGCAACATATCCAACATATCATATTCTAATGACATCTAGGGTTCATCTATAAAACACCAAAATACCTGGCCCATGTAAATAATTCAATCTTTAAAATGTTTTATCTATAAAGTAAGCAGATAAACTTTTCCCCCCCTCCTCAAAATAGGACACATGTTCCTACAGATATAAGCGTAATTATGGGGACAATGAGACAAACTATTTAAAATGAGAGTCCTTTTTTTAAACCCAGGGCACATGGTCACATATAACAACAACAACAACAACAGCAACAACAAAAAACAGTAAGTAAGACGGAACTGAGCAGATATTTTAGCACCATGTAGACAAAGGCTTAATTTGTAAATATTGTATGCATGTTTGAGGAAAACACTGTGCAGTTGTGTTTTTAAATGATTCTGTTATGTCTGTTCAAAGATGTTTAAAATATTCCAAACAACAAAAGGGCAGAGCCCCCATGAGAAGCAGTAGAATTCTGAGAGGAAGCCACATTGGAAAAATTTTGTTAAAAAAGTTTTTGGTAAAAAGTTTTGTTGAAGTGATCCCTTATGATGCAAATGACCTATAAAGATAAGAAAACACTCCTTGAAGTTACTAGAAAACTCCTCAAGTAGGTAGTTTGAAGAGAAGACTTTATATGTTTTTGGAAAGAACACAGAATAACTGTGTCTTAAGTTCCAAGACATTAAGCTTGCCAAACTGACTTACCCTAGCATAAATTATCAAATACCCAACAAGTGATTGCTTTGACAGAAAAGTACATCTAAGGATTTATACTTTGTGACTCAAGTGGAAACAATAACCAAGATTTAGAATTGATTTACTAATAGGCAATCCCCAAATTAAGTAAAACTCCCTTTTTGGAGTTTCCTTAGATTGATAAACATTCTTTTTCTCTTCATAAATTAGAAATAATTCCTCATCCCTTTGACCCATCAAGGCATATTATCTGTATCTCTGTTTTTAAACAGATTAGGGTCCAGTAGAGTTAATTATATTACATTCTTCTTATTTTGAGACAAGGTCTCACTCTGTCACCCAGGCTGGAGTGCAATGGCACTATTTCAGTTTACTGCAGCTTCAACCTCCTGAGCTCAAATAATCCTCCCACATCAGCCTCCTGAATAGCTGGGAATACAGGCAAGCACCACCACACCCAGCTAATTTTTGTATTTTTATGTAGACAAAGGGTTGCACCAAGTTGCCCAGGCTGGTCTGGAACTCCTGGCCTCAAGTGATCTGCCTGTTTTAACCTCTCAAAGTGCTGGGATTACAACCATAAACCACTGTGTCCAGCCTATTTTACAGTCTTGTTTTCTTTACAAGACAATGGGTGCTTTAAGGTCAGTAGTTATCTTTTCATCCCATTCTTGTCTAGTAGATGTTCAATCAATAATTGTTGAATTAATTGCAGGATGCTATAGCCACAAGGTAGCTTTATTTTAGCAAGGTACTTGACAGTTTCCTGTAATATCCTTGTGAATGACATGGAAAACATAAGCTATATGACAGTATTATAAGGTGATGTTGCACCTGGTTGGATATTCGTATACAATATGAGGCAATAAATGTATATCAACCTGGAAGGCTTTCCCTGTCTTGTCAAATATTTATAGATAATTTAATTAAATATGTTAATGGCTTGTTAGTCGACACTATAAATGACACATCTAAGAGATAAAGTAGTATTGAAAAATTTAAATGGTTAGAGCAATACTTTCAGGATGAAAACTGGAAAAGAAAAAACGTAATTGTCTACTAGCAATTGATTATAAGCCCCGTGTACAAGTACAAACTAAATTTTATTGTTTTTTGTGTGAAATGGAATAATTTAAGATTATGTACTATATATATATTTAGAGAGAGAGAGAGACGGAGTCTCGCTGTGTCACTCAGGCGAGAGTGCAGTGGCACGATCTTGGCTCATTGCAGCTCTGCTTCCCTGGTTCAAGCGATTCTCCTGCCTCAGTCTCCGGAGTAGCTGGGATTACAGGTGCACAATCACGCCCAGCTAATTTTTTTATTTTTAGTAGAGATGCTGTTTCACCATGTTGGCCAGGCTGGTCTCGAACTCCTGACCTCAGGTGATCCACCCACCTCGGCCTCCCAAAGTGCTGGGATTACAGGCGTGAGCCACTGTGCCCGGCCAGATTATGTACAATATTAAAATGAACCAACAGTAGGAGGGTAGGCAAATAAGCCACTCAGGTGGTATAGTAGGCAGCATAAGGTAGCAGTCTACACTCCAGTTTTGAAAGTTAAGAAATCTTGGGTTCATGCCTGCCATTTATTAACTATGAGCCATTAAATAACTAACTCAGTGTATCTGGTTCTCGGTGTTGTCATTTATGACATGAAAATAATGAAAGTACCTAACTCATGGGGTAATGGTGAAGATTAAATTCAATAATTCATGTAAAGTGCATAGCAGTTTCTGATTCATAGTAAACACTCAAAATACTGATTGCCCGTGATAGAAAAAAAAAAAAAAATATATATATATATATATATCTGGACCAAAGTTGTCCTGCATTCTGTACTCCTCAAAATAAATCTGTAAATTGTCATCCATTTTGAAGAGGAATATTGACCCACTGGACACCATGCAGAAAAAAATCCATGGGATCTTGAAAGATCTGGAAATGCTCTCATATAAGGAATTGGGAGACATTAGAAGGTAAGAAAGGCATGATTAAATTTGCTTAAGTGTAGAAATGCTGACACATGAAACAAATAAAATTGGTTCTGTATGGTCCTATGTGGAACAAAAGTAAAGAACTATAGATGCAAATCACAAAGAGGCAAATATTAGTATAATATTTTAAAACTTTCTAACAATATTATCAGATAATAAAATAGCATTCCTTTAAAAAAAAAAAAAAGAAAAAACGAGCTCCCATTCTGAAGTGTCCAAGCAAAAACTAAATAATTCTCAACAAGGTTACTGAAAAATGGATTTCCATACTCAGCGCAAAGTCTTTTCCAAATCTAACATTCTCTGATTCTTATAGACCAGAGACTGTATTCATGTGATACGAATAAACTATTATTTTGACCTACCAATTTTTCAAATTGCATATTGCCTATAAACAAAGCAAGCAAGCAAACTAACAAATAAGAGGTCAAGAAGAGGAGTGGCTGAAGATAAGACAGGGTAAACCTATACAATTTGCATAATGTAGTGGAAGGAATCATAGGTCTGGGAAACTACATACTAATAACTTTTCTGTCTTTAATTAGATGATTACTTTTATTGAGTCTCCATTTTCTTTCCATTGAATAAGCAGTTGGGCTAGATGGTCTCTAAAAGCTCTTTTATGTCTTATAGCATGCTACTATTTACTTCTTTGAGTGTCATTTACCTATGTATCATTGAGAGAAACCAAAACTATAAAAAATGATAAAAATTGGTCACTCTCCTTTCATACCAACACAGTCATACAATATTACCTCCTGATTAATTATTTTGTCTGGGCTATATTCTTCATTAGTGCTGAAACCATTTGTTTCAAACCAACATTATGACAAAGTGTTTTTCACAGTGAGTGGTGATTCCAAATATTCACAGTCACACATATTTGCCAAAACTTTGGTTTGCATTAATCATATGTCATGCACCATTGTGTGTGGGGGCGGGGCCGGGAGTAACTTCTTCTCAGTCACAACACATCTCTGCCGGAGTTCAGAAAGCAAATATGAAAAACATAAATGCTTCCAGTATTTGTAACATGAATCAACAAACAACATGATGATAAACATAACAAATCATATTATTTTATACTTAAAAAACATAAACTTGAAGACACAGCCCATTGGATATTCTATACATATTTGTTTTCTTTAATTCTCTCTCATGTTTGTTAAAACATATATTTAACTGCAATCAGTTCTGCCCCACTGTTCTTTTCTTCTTTCGGAAAAAAATGACAGCTTTTCTTGTCCCTCACCCACATTTAGTGGCAAATTAATCAACTACAGGGAGTCAAGAGGGATTTTCATTTTCCATTTTAAAGGCCTTCAACCTATGGAATTAGCACTTTGAATTGTTGCCAAGGGGAAGCCAGTCTCCAGGAAATAAAAGAAGGCCTAAAGGTTGGAAAGAAAGCTTTAGTTTTTGCTAAATGGCCCAAGGTGACACAATATCTGACCTTTTGATGACCCCATTGAGGACAGATGGGTTTTAAGTGAAGGCATCTTCTATGTACACACTCTTGCTACACTCATATTTCTAAATGAACACCGTGAAGAAATGCCATTATTGTTAATGTTCTTTTTTCAGATCTACATTTCAGATAATACCCATCCTTCCGCTTGATCGGTTCTACAAAGAGAAATTTGAAGCAGGAAGCTGGTGAGCTCATTTTCCAGTTCAGAAATTCTTAAAAGAAATTAGCCTCTAGTTAGGTAGATATTTTACTGTAAATTAATTTTAGATACTGTAAGAAATGACCTCAGAAACTGCCCCATCTGTTTCTTTTGACAACAGTGTTGCTGCTTGAAGTTGTTCAAATTTCACCGACTCAAAGAGGAGAATAGTATTTTTCCTCAAGGGCTCCCGAAAGAATCCTCACTTCAACAAATATTGTTATTAGCTCTCCAAGAGGCATAAAAATTCATCAGGGTTTCCTCCTTCCAGCTGGGTAAAACTTGGGAGGTGCATATATTAAAACACTGCCAAGTCTCTCAAGCTATACATTTTTATTAAGTTCCAAGCACATTTGCAAACAACTTTCTGTATGATAAAGTTTCACTGTCAGACTTTTTAGAATCTGGAAAATCTTCAGGGGCATAAATATACTTTTTTTGCGAATATAGTAAAAAATGTAAATGTGAGAAAGCTGAGAGTGTGGGAAAATTATGCAATGGGAAGTTAGTAGCTTCATCGTTGAGTTCGTTGCTGCTTAGCTCTGTTGGCTAAATCATGGCATTAATGAGACCAAGGCGACAAGACTTATCTCCACACGGACCAATTAGCATCACTTATTTTCAATAACACAAATTGCAGCCATCACCCTAGTGAGCCAAATGGCAAACGCCTAATTTTGTCACAAGGGAAACCAGGTAAGTGTGACTGGCTCATTGCAAACCCAGGCTCATGACAAGAAAACTTCCTTGGAAGGAGAAGCTCTCCTGATAATATCTCTCCATGTACAAGAGCCAGCATAAATAAGAGAAAAACATAATTAAAATTTGTATAAAATATTTTTCTCTGTAAAGCATATTTACACATATTATAGGACTTAATCCCTACTACAATCCTACTACCTTCATTTTATACAGACAGAAACAGTTGCTATACTTTTTTCAGGTTGTGATGCACCCTATTAAGTCCTACAAGGAATAAGAGGTTTAAATACTAAAAGGAACAAAAAAGCATTTTGCAGCTTTTGAAATTTTTGATGAGAGTAAAAAATGTATTTTTATAGAATTTGCATGAAAACAAAGGCTCAAATATAAAGTTGGCTCAAATCACAACAAGCATTTCCTTTAAAAATATCAAATAAAGAAGACTAAAGTGAGTTTCCTACCCAGATTCTCTGGACAATTACTTCATTTTACCCCTTTGTTTTAGATCTATACAAAGGCTCCCAATCAGATAGGACTTAAAATTCTTTCTTCCCATTCTAACATTCACAATAACCATATTAGTAGATATTATTCGCTCCATCTGTATAGGTAAAGGAACAAATTGTGAGATTGTGTGACTTATTCATTTTCTTTAGGCACAACATTCGTCTGCATTTATGAGTTAATTAAAAATTGAAAAATAATAAAAACCCTCATCAAACCACATTAACTTATCGGTCATTAAATAAGTCCTTTCTGTCTGGTTGTTAGCTCCACTTTGAGTCACTCATAATTTCATAAACAAGGCCTAAACGATAAATACCATAAAATAAGTAAAAAGTATGCTCAGATTTTTTCTTAACCCTCTTTTTGACTAGCCTTCCCTTCTGTAAAACTTAGTTCTAAGTACACAGCTATTCTAATATCTTCTCCCATTGTCTAAAAGTAAAAGAATATTTTCTTCTTCATCTCCAAATAAAAGAAAAATGAGGAACAATTATTCTGGGAGCAATACTAAAGGCTGGACAGTTTTTCCTAGGTAGTTGGTTAGATTTTTTTTTCTTTTCTTTTTTTTCTTTTTTTTTGTTTGTTTGTTTTTACAAAATAGATAGGTTGTTTAACCAAGTTAACAAATACTGAATTATTTTGGTGTTCCAAAATTTAAAACAAAAAAAGCACATGATTTTCTCATAACACTACTTTTGACAGCATCTTCCACGTAAGACACTAAAGGCTTTTATATAGTAAAAATGCAGATCCTAGAAATATTAAAGTATTCTAGATTCTAGAAATATTAGTTGTCTCTATTCTGTAACTGTATCTCATTAGCTTTATTTTGTGCCACAATGGGGAAATTTGAAAAGAGAAAAACATTTTTTGAGGAGGAAGAAACTCGGCAAAGTTATAACACCACACCACTTTTTTTCCTTTCCATAATTTTGCAAACCAACACATTGCAAAATTCATCAGTTTTGTTTCACATAAAAGGCTTTTTACTCAGTACAATTTCCTTATAATCCATTTTGATTAAGTCTGCAAAGGTCTGCCAGTGCATCCTCAGATAAATTGCATTGCAATTATCACTGTTAGTGTAAGTAGGAAGTCTTCAGAAGATTTTATTAGAAAATTAATATAATAACTGCTGGTGATTTAATAATTTTAGAGAGTTTAAAATACTTTTTCCAGATTTCCCTGTTAGTAATAATCAATGAAGTGAAACTTTAGTCTCTTCTTCATCCTCACTGCCTTCTTTTTCAGCAATATAGTTGGTGGAAGCAGAAAAAGGAAGAAATCTCTGTCCTACATCCAAAAAATCTCTTAATAACATTAATTGTATATAGTCAAATGAAAAGAAATAAAGGTTGTCTTACTGGGACGGAATTGTCTCAGGGAGTAAAAAAGTTACTAAAGGTTGACCCCATATTGTTAAAGTATCCAAGTGATTGTTGCAAAAATTAAGTATACTTAACAGAAATGTTTTTTATAAAGAAAGCTCATCAATCTTAAAGGAACATCTTTTTAAGATTTGTTTATTAATTTAATTTTGCTTTTAATCTAGGAAAAGTAGAGTAAAAAACAGCAAAAAGGGGATGAATTAATATTTAATCAGGCATTTTTAACTATTAAAATATTGTCTGAGAACATACATAACAACCCACTTGAAGTATTTCTTCATAAGAAACTGTCCTATGTTGAGAGTTAAAAATTCTTGTTTATAATCAACTGCTTCATAATAAAAGGAATTTCTGCTTACATCCTCAATTTCCAGCTAAGTGTGTATAGAAATTAGTCACTATTTCTATTTTTTTATGGACTAGAACATTTGATTATAGAAATTCTGCATATTTCTCCTCATTTAGGTCCCCTACAAATTCTATATACATGAAGCCTTCTTTCAATGTTCTGCTAAAATTAATCCTCACTGTAAGCCAAAATAATAATTTGAATATCTTAATACCCCATAGTTGTTTTAACATTCCCTATTTTTCAAATTTCAAAATTCTATTATGAAGTGAAATACAGGCAGAAAGCCAAATCATAAGAATAAAATGAAACATTCATCTAATTTTATAAAATTGTATTTACAGAGCCTACCTATCAATGCTCTGATGCTAAGTGTGTATGTGTTCGCAATGATTAAACATTTTCCAAAGCCATGAATGCCATTTAATTCCCCCTTCCTTTGACTAACCTTCACCTGACCTCACTCCCTAAGGCAATTTTAGATTCTTTTGTTTCTACATTCAAATCTTCAGTCAAGTAGGTGAGTTTATTAAAAATCAGTCATTAAAAAAATTCCTCAGAAGCAATTTTTGTGTAATTTTTTCACAGATGCTTGTAACAAAAATTATTTCCCATTAAGCATACCTGCTTATGACCCTTCAATTGATAGAGCAACTCAATTCATTGAAGACAAACCTGAACTAGCCCGTTTTGCAGTTTTAGCAGTCCTTCCTAGGCCAGTAAAATTAGCACATACAATATATAAATATAGAGAGAAAAAGGATATTTATATAATCAGGTGAGGTACTCTGCGGCAAATGAGCTGAAAAAATATATGTAAGCATACATAAATCTCAATACTACACTGTGAAAGAAAAAAAGGTTAACTTAAAAAAAACTCGTTTTCATTGAATTTTGCAAAATAAATTCTGTTCTATATATGGTCTTGAAAGCCATTGTTTACTATTAAAATTGTTCCTTTAAAAATTAATTGCTAGGTAATTTCTTCTTATTATTATTAAAATCAAATATTTGGATTTTCTTTACAAGAACATTTCTTAAAATAATATATCACCAGATACTTGCCATTTTTTCATAGAGAAAGTAAGAGTATAATAGAAGAGAAAGGACAATCTTAAACACCATTAATTTAAAAGGATTTGTGGAAAGAATTAGAAAAGGTAACAAACCACATTTTGGGGTCTTTTTAATATAGTTTTTATCCTTACTATTTCAGACTTCAAAAATGTCATGGTCACAAGTATCACAGTACTTGCCAGTTTCAAGGGAAAATTAAAACTTTACAATGTAGGTACAAAGTTGTAACCACCCTAAACAACAATTACTTATGATCACTAATAGTGCATAAGCAGTCAGTATGAGCCTTTTGATAAAATGCAATATGAAGTATGAAGCAGCACCTATGCTATGTACTTGCCAAAAATCTCATACAGCCTTTTAACCTAACTTTCACTTTACAGGAAATGCAGGGATGTGAGGAATGAATTATATACTACAAGAAAGGAAGTAGTTAAATCCAGAAGATCAAACATTCTGTAGAATCACGGTTCCCATCTCTTTAAAAACTCATTTATAAAGAACAAAAAAAGGTGTGGGTCTATTACATTAGACAAAAATTATTCATGATATTTGATTGAATCCTGATTTGAATAAGCAAGGAGAGTCACTAATTCTAACCTAACTTCCTCCTTTTAATCTTGTTAAAGATAGAAAAACAGAGTCCAGCAATGGGAGAGGAATTGTCCAAAGCCTCACAGCTGGTCAGGGACTAGAGTTTAAGTCTCCTAACTCTTAATTCCCTGTTCTATTCCTGAAGTCGATTCTAAAGCCCATTTTAGAGTACTGTCCTGTCACTGTGTTATTTTAGGCCATGTCATCTTGAGGAGACGTCTGACTCCACATGGTTTAGAATATTCTTAATGTCTTCCAGCCAAGCTACAGTTTAAAATGAAGAAACTCCTTGTCTTTGCCGTGGTGAATCATATTCTATTGGTCTTTGACAACAAAGATGTTGTCCTTTTCTATATTGTACAAAAATTCTTAGCAACAGTGAGGTGAAATTTATTTTAGAATTTCTGTGAAAGGGCCATAATCATCGAGGGGAGGTAAGTAGAGTATGGTGATTTAACATAGGAGTCTGAAGGTCTAGGTTTCTTCTTCATTCAGACACTAAAATATAGGACAGAATCACTGAGCTGGGTAATTATCTTGAGGCAGTTATTGAACCACTTTGTGACTCAGTTTCTTCCTCTGGAAAAAGCAATATTGATTCCAGAATCATCTACATATGACCCTAAGACCCACTAAAATTTTTCTATCTATAGAAATTTTCAAGATTTTTCAGACAAAAGTCACTTTATCAGTGATAAAACAATAGAAAGGAAACGTAATCTAATATGATGTCTCCTGTAAAGCAACATCTCTGCTATTTATTCTTTTCTTTGACTTCATAATCCAAAATTCTCTTGGGAATTTTCTTCTCTGGGTCTACTTTCAACTTATCTCCCAATAATGTCAAGGAAAATTGAAATAAGTTCTACAAACAAATCTACAAACTAAGATGTTCTTTTTTTCCCCTTTTTCTATAATGAAAAGGGTCTTCTATTAGGAATTACAATAATGAAATACGGCAGTAGATCTTAAAGTTTTCCCTTCCTCAGGCTGCAGTTATATAAAAGGTTATATAGTACAACAGTTATTAATCCTTCTTCACTTTGACAATTGATTTGAATACAACGTCTGTTGTAGACTCTATAATACAAGATCATAGAAGTTCAAAACTAATTTATTGCTCTTTGTTCCACCCTGCAAAAAGTGCACCTTATCAAAACTGTTACTGTCAGATCGATATTATGCTGAAGCAAAAAAATGCAGATTAGCTGTTAAACGCTTCTCTTTTTAGCTGCATTCATGAATTACTTTGCAAAATGCAGGCACTGTGGTGGAGGAAGGAAAACTTCAGTAGAGAATTTTAAAATGGAGTGGAGAAGCAAGTCGGAAAAGAGGTCCCATAAAGGCTCTATTCCTAAAATTCACTAGTGTAAATGTAATACATTTACATATTTAAATAAAACACTGATTGTAGTTGGTATGTGCAGATATTGAACTTGAAACTGGAAACTGGTAGTGGAGAAGACATCTGTTCCCATTTGGACTGTTTTCCCTTTTCCAGTTCAATATTACCTGCACGTAGGGAACACAGATCCCAGCAAAGTTCTTCTCAGATGCCAAAATCAAAAGTATTTGAGCAGACTGTAATGGTTTGATTCACATTAGTGATGCAAACTTATTGAATGTAGAGGCTAATAAATTCCCAGTTAAAGTACAAAGCGCTCATTGATTTTACAAGGAAAAATCTGTGATTCCACTCTGTTCAAAGAATGTTTACAGCAAATGATAAAATGTAACTAGCTTTGTTTTTCAATTAGGCCTATTCGAAAATTCATCAAGCATTCTCCCTGCTCCCCACAAAGATCTCTCCATTATCACCTCATCTCTGGGGTCAGAAGGGTGTACAAACACAAACCGGGTTAGAGGTAACAAAAGGGAGGAAAAATAAGGCATCTGAATGCAAGCATATTTGGGTAAAACTGCACAATTTCTGAAAATAGATGCTGAAATAGATGGTAGGTTTATATGCTGCCCTCAGGCATTGATACCTTCAACTTGCATGCTTATTTATATTCGCATATTCTGCTATTAGGTGGGAAACAGTTACCACAGCAACCTCTAAATCACCTGGCAGCTTAGCTGTTTCAATAAAGCCATAGTATTCTAACACTTAAAAAAATAGTTGTATATAACAATAAAAAACAATGTCTTGTATGTGATGTTTTTAAAGTGAAGGGCATTCATCTTCGCATCGTCCTTGTTCCATCCATCCAGCTAGCTAGTAGTGGAACTTGAGAATGTATATCAGGTGTTCCAAATCGGAATTTCTTCTCTTTTTTCCACTCTATTCCACCGAGTTTATAAGATTTTCAGTGAATTAGCATTGGTTAAATTTTTTCTAATTCTCAGTACACATTCGAGTAGAAGGCTTATACACGTGCATTCCATTTTTCACTTGGGCTTTTCACTTTTACTTTACCATTATGGAGCTGCTTCCTTTAAATATTACATATGAGTGAACAACGGTGCATTTAGCATTAAAGTTTACACAGGAGGGAGAAAGAAAAAAATAGGCTGTTATAAGAATAATCTAGTTTAGTGCATTTATTACTATGTATAGGTTTCAGGTAACCTTAAAAAGTGAAGACTTTTTTTTTTTTTTGAGACGGAGTTTCGCCCTTGTTGCCCAAGCTGGAGTGCAATGGCGCAATCTCGGCCCACTGCAAGCTCTGCCTCCCGGGTTAAAGCCATTCTCCTGTCTCAGCCTCCCGAGTAGCTGGGATTACAGGCACGCCACCATGCCCAGCTAATTTGTTGTATTTTTAGTAGAAACTGGGTTTCACCACGTTAGCCAGGCTGGTCTCGAACTCCTGACCTCAGGTGATCCACTCGCCTCGGCTTCCCACAGTGCTGGGATTACAGGCATGAGCCACCATGCCCAGTCAAAAACTGAAGACTTTCAAATGTAAAATATATCCACTAGCAGTTTTCTGTTAGCTCCAAGTATAAAATTTCATCTTACTGGTGCACAAATACGACTGCAATGGCAAGTCAAAATTTCTCATTTCCTGAGAATTTTGTTTTCTGTTTTTATAAAACTGCTTTCAATTTTTGATGGTGAAAGTTTGTTTCTTTGTGCTTTCATTATGCAACATATAATCTTGTAACAGTATTTGCATTTCCAGTCTGCAGTGCTAAAATCTAAGCATCTCCTTATTCACTTGCTTTTGGCAGCTAATTTAGAATGTACACCAATTAACTGGAAGGTGAAAATAATTGGAAAGGAGATTCCAATTTCCAGCTAATTTTTGGAAAGGGGGATTAATCCTTATTGTTAAATATCCTTCTAACACATATTGAAATATGAAAGGGTAAAAGTATATTTTTTTCAAGAATATACTTAAAATACTCTAGAAAAAAAAAGGAGGAGAATGAGAATGGTAAAATGTTGATAATTTTTGAGTCTGGGTACTAAATACATGGCATTTTATTATTATTTTCTCTACCTTTGTGCATATTTGAAATTTTTATAATAAAAATTAAAAACAGTCTAAAATGTAATAGCTTCAAGATTTTGGCCCTATAGTATTTAGTAAATATAATTTAATCTTCTTTTACTTGATTGAAGAAAATGACAGATAACTATATGTAAAACACTTTCCACATATTATCTCATTTAATTTCTATATCAATCAACTTAGGTAGGTATCTTAATTTTAAAGACAAGAAATTGAAAGTTGAGAATTAGTGGCAGACAAATCGGTCTGACAATAAGATCAACTGTGCTCTGAATGTCTCCACTTAAATAAGGATCTGCCTCTCACCGTTTAGGACTGGAGGACTGTAAGTATGGGAGAGTAGGCTAGATGTGTGTTAAGGTCTGGAATGTATTTGTTTGTTTGTTTTGTGTTTTACTTATTCTATAACAAGAATTTGTTTTGCTCTTTTCTGTTATTTTTAATTTTTCACCTTTTATTCTAAGGCAAAGAGTAATAGTAAAGTTCGGGCTATAAAGTTGCAAATTAAAATACAGGATGATATTTGAGGCATGCATATACTGAGAATTAACTAATTTAGCTGGGCATCCTGTATTTTTATTTTATAAATCTGTCAACCTTACATTAGTAAAACGTTTTGCTTAGTTGAGTTATAGTGAATTGAGGTTTCAGTAGGCACGGACATGAATATGTAAACATTGTCTTCGTTGCAATGGAGAGGCACTTGCAAATCTGAAGTATTCCAGAAAAGCATGACTTTCTTCCAATATTAGGTTCAAAATACTGAGTACGTTATTACTCAACATTTCTGTAATGAATAGGTACTGCTTTTGTGATTTAAAAAAGTCATTTTTAAATTTTAAAATAAATAGATTTCCACTTTAAAAGAGCTGACTGAATACCTCTGGATAAATGCAAGGGTTTGTTTTATTGTTTTATTTGTTTTGGGGTGACATTTATTTTTCTCAGCATTGAGGGGTCACAGAGATACTTACAAAGAACTTTCTTCTTCTTCTTCTTCTTCTTCTTCTTCTTCTTCTTCTTCTTCTTCTTATTTATTTTTTTTGACAGTGTCTCACCTTGTTGCCCAGGTGGGAGTGCAGTGCAGTGGTACAATCACAGCTAGCTGCAGCTTCGTACACCACCACACCTGGCTATTTTTAAAAATTTTTTGTAGAGACAAGGTCTTACTATGTTGCTCAGGCTGAGCTCTAACTCCTGGGCTCAAGTGATCCACCCACCCTGAAGTGATCCCCCCTCCATGGCCTCCCACAGTGCTGGGATTACAAGCATGAATCAATCACCACCCCGGTCCCTTTTTCTTCTTTTAAATAAAAGTAGAGATTTCGCCAAACACTCGAACCTATTGGGAATTTAAACCAAATCAATAAGGAAAACTCTAAATATTATATAGGGCCTTAAGTTATTTGGGGTTATTTTTCTGCTGTAAAATTTTTAGGTGGGTTTATTGTATAATGAAAAGGAAAAAAGGAAAAGAAGCAATAATAATCACCAATGAACCAAAACAACCAATTTATTAAATTCCATCAACCCGTTAATTTAGTTGGGGGTGGGGGTGGGGTTAGTCTAATTTGTTATTTGACTGACTTAATAAAATAAAGCAACTATACCTCACATGCAGTTTGTTTGCAAATGTTACTTGCTTTTAAAACTATAAGTAAAAAAAGTCTATTAAGAAAAATGCATGCAGCATTCCTCACTCAGGCCAGATGAATTACCAAAATTCTTGTTTGCATCCAAACATGATTAGTATATTCTAGTGCTTTCTAGTGCCTTCTAGCATTCTGTTTTTTCCCAAATCAGTATTCATTCTGGGCAATGCTGACGTGTATGGTTGTCTTCATAGCATTCCATCTGCGAGCCATGCTGAGAGAAAGCACTGATCCTTTCACTGGACTATATGGAGTGTGTAAACCATCAACACAAAAGAAACCCTCCCACATGAAGAAGAAAAAACTGTCAGCAATTGTCTCAGAAAATTTTCTTTACAAACATGACTCTCAGAAGATTGAAGAACGAATGAATTAAATTAACTAACAGCAAATCCACTAATTAAAACTACTAAAGCAATGCTTGCTTGTGAAGATGTTTACTGGTTTGTTACCTCTCTGAAACTATGCTTCCCATTTAGCAAAATCATGTTTGTGTTTCCACCTAATTTGTAATAAGATACTTGAAAATTGCTAATTAATAATTCTGATAAACAATGAAGGGCCGACATTTTGCTGAGCATTTTATTTCCTCTTATTGCTAATATTTCACTTCATATTCAAAGGTTCTCACCTTTTTATCTTCATGCATTATCAGAGTGCCTGATTTTATACTCATATCTCATCCTAACCAGGTAGTTTATTTCCATCTTTCTTCTACTCTGTAATCTTTCACCAGACCCCTGGTTGTTTCTCCCATATACCACAACAGTTACATTCATGCAGAGGGAACTGCTTAAAATGCTTTTCCTTTCCATGGTTGCCTGACCAAATGTCAATCGTTATGATTCCAACTCAAGTTACACTTGCTCTGTAAAATCGTTATTTAATTGCACATATTTCTCACATATTTCCCTTTTTTCTAAGCCCCTAAATGTGGTTCTCAAATAGTGGTGCAAGTACCCTTGTGATTACTGATACTCTTCCCTAAAGTCTGTGACATCAAAATATTTCCATTTAAATGCCAAAATATGATCTGCCTTTTTTATTGTGTAGATATTGGCATATGGCAGAAAATCAATGAGGATTAAAAATGCTGGCACCTTAGAAAAAATCAAGGCAGTGGTACTAAACTGCTAATAGTCATTATGTTATTTACTGTCACACATATGTAAGTAGAAACAAGCCAGTTATACCAGAAAACATTCTTGATGAAGCGGTAAAGACTATCAAGGCTATTAAATCTAAATCCCTGAATATACAACTTTTTAATAATTTTTTGATAAAATGGGAAGTGTACATAGAGCACTTTTGTTGCATACTAAAGTATGATGGTTTTCTCCAGAAAAAGCAGTTGTATGATTGTTTGAAGTAAAAGATATTAGCCATTTTGAAACCTAAACAACACATTGTTTTATTTGAAAGCATGAGAGAAAAATCATGGTCATTTAGACAGGTATTTGGTAGACTTTTTCTCAAAAATAAAGGAAGCAAGACATCAGTGAAAAAAAAATGACAGTATTTGTCAAAAATATTTGTCATTTGGTCTCACTCTGTAGCCCAGGCTGGAGTGCAGTGGCATGATCACTGCTCACTTCAACCTCAACTTCCTGGGCTCAAGTAATCCTTCCACCTCAGCCTCCCAAGTAGCTGGGACCACAGGCAAGTGCTACCAAGTCTGGCTTATTTTATTTTATTTTTTACTTTATTTTATTTTGAGAGAAAACATTTCTTTATGTTGCCTAGGCTAGTCTCAGACTCCTGGGCTCAAGAGATCCACCCTCCTGGGCCTCCCAAAGTGCTAGGATTACAGGCATGAGACACCACGCCTAGCAGCAAACATTTTCTAAATGTCAAATTTATTAACATTGTCTAAAATTTCACATTGAGACTACCTTATCTATTGCAACTAACACTTACCAAGTTTTGGTAAAGTATTAAAGGGGAATATCCACAATTTTCTAAAAAAGTTATTAGAATAATACTTTTTCCAACTATATATCTGTGTGAGGCTGGAGTTTCTTTATATATTTAAAGTAAAACAACATACGGAAAAGATTGAATGAAGAAGCACATAAAAGAATCCAGCTGTGTTGTGGTCACACCAAAGAGATGGGATGGACACTCCACCCAGATGTGGTTTGAATGTTAAGACTAACCATGCCACACATGCACCAAAAAGGTTTGCAAAAATTTATGACATGTATAATGAGGCTCTCTGGAGAGAGCAAGAGTGGCTCCCAAGCAGGTCCAAAAATGAACTGAGAAACCAAGGAGGGGTGAATGGTCATGGCTATTCTTTTATTTAGGGAATTGGGACTGTACCAGAGATTATGGGCTTTGAACTTCCCACTGGTGCCAAAGGGTGAGTGCATATGCTTTCTTATCAGCTTTCCCAGATGTGAGACAAAAGGAGGAAAGAGAAAGATGAAGCTTGAAAGCTGTGAATAGTCACACATTAAAAATAGAATGAGATTGTTCCTTTAAAGTTCTTTTCCATTGTACAAGATATTCCAAAGATTTGCAAAAATAGTAAAACAATGCCACTCTTATCGCAATTTTTTTGGTTAGAAAAATATAGATTTTATAAAATGTCAGTTATTTATGTTAACATATAATGAGTTTATTATAATCACTTTTAAATAACAATTTTAAAAATAAATTTTAATTAAATTGATATAAAATTAAATTATTAAAAATAAATATTATTGTGATAGAAAAACTAGACGAAGACACTACAAAGCAAAAAACTACAGCCCGATATCCCTGATGAACACAGATACAAAAATCCTCAGCGAAAATTAGCAAACCAAATTTAACATTTCATTAAAAATATCATTCCCCATGATCAAGTAGGATTCACCCCTGGGATACAAGGATAGTTCAACATACAGAAAACTAAAAATGAGATAAACCACAGTAGTAGAATAAAGAACAACAACTATATCATCATTTCAATAGATGCAGAAAAATCATTTGACAAAATACAAAATATTTTCATGATGAAAACTCTCAACAAATTAGGTATAGAAGGAATGCACCTAAACACAATAGAGGCCGTATATTACAAGCAGCCATCATCATACTCAATAAGGAATATTAAAAGCTTTCTTTCTAAGATCATAAACAAGACAAAGATGTTCACTTTCAGCACTTTTATTCAACAAAACAATGAAGTCCTGGCTAGGGCAATTAGGCAACAGAAAGAAAGTAAAGGCATCCACATTTGCAAAGAAGAAATAAAACTGGACTGGTTTACAGACAACATAATTTTTTTTTTTTTTTTGAGCCTGAGTCTCACTTTATCGCTCAGGCTGGAATGCAGTGGCATGGTCTCAGCTCACTGCAACTTCTGTCTCCCAGGTTCAAACAATTCTCCTTCCTCAGCCTCCCATGTAGCTGGTACCATAGGTGCAAACCACCATGCCCGGCTAATTTTTCTATTTTTAGTAGATATGGGGTTTCACCATGTTGGCCAGGCTGGTCTTGAACTCATGATCTCAGGTGATCTGCCTGCCTCGGCCTCCCAAAGGGCTGGGATTGCAGGCATGAACCACCGCACCCAGCCCAGACAACATAATCTTATATCTAGAAAACCTAAAGATTTCACCAAAACACTGGTAGAAATAATTAAATTCAGTAAAGTGACAGGATACAAAATCAGCATACAAAAATAAGTAACATTTCTATATTTTAACAATGAATTATGTGATAAAGGAATCAAGACAACAATCCTATTGATAATAACTACAAAAATAAAATACTTAGGAATAAATTTAACCAAGGAGACGACAGATTTCTAAACTGAAAACTATATAACATGATGAAAGAAATTTCAGAAGACACAAGTAAATGGAAAGATGTCCATGTTCATGGATTGGAAGAATAAACATTGATGACATGTTCATTATAGCTAAAGTGATCTACAGATTAAAGACAATTCCTATCAAAAAACCAATGGTGCTTTTTATGGAAATTAAAAAAAACTAATAGTAATGTAGAACCACAAAATACCCCAAATAGCCAAGGAAACTTGACCAAAATGAATAAAACTGGAAGAATCACACTATCTGACTTTAAAATGTCTTACAAAGCTATAGTAACCAAAATAACATGGTACTAGCATAAAAACAGAAATATATACCAATGAAACACAGTAGAGAGACCAGATATAAATCCACACATTTGTGGCCAGGCGAATCTTGACAAAGGTGTCAAAAACACACAATGGGGGAAAGGACAGTTTCTTCAACAAATGGTGTTAGGAAAACTGTATATCCACAGGCAGAAGAACAAAAATAAACCCTTATCTCACACCTTATACAAAAACTGATTCAAAATAAATGAAAGACTTCAATGTAAGTCCAAAAACAGTTAAATTACTAGACAAAAGCCTAGAGGGTACACTCCATTACATTGGTCTTGGCAAAAATTTTTTATATGACCCTAAAAGCACAATAAACAAAAGTAAAAATAGATAAATGAGATTATATAAAACTAAAAAGCTTCTGCACAGCAAGGGACGACATCAAAGAAATGAAGATAAAATCTAGAGAATGAGAAAAATATTTGTAAATCATACATTTATAAGAGGTTAGTATCCAAATGATATAAAGAACTCAAACAACCCAATAGCAAGAAAACAAATAACCCGATTTTTTAAAATGGTCAAAAATCTTGAGGAGATGTTTCTCCAAAGAAGACAAACAAATAGTCAATAGATATATGAAAAAGTGCTAAACATCACTAATCATCAGGGAAATGCAAATTAAAACCACAATGAAATATCACCTCACACCTGTTAGAATGAATATTATCAAAAAGACAAAAAATAACAAAGGTTGAGGAAGATGCAGAAAAAAAGGAAACTTGCACTCTGTTGGTGGAAATGCAAATTAGTATGGTCATTATGGAAAACAGTATGAAGTTTCCTCAAAAAAATTAAAAGCAGAACTACGATATGATCCAGCAATCCCACTACTGAGTTTATATCCAAAGGAAATGAAATCAGTATGTCAACAGTCCTATACTTTTAAAAATGTTTTTACAATAGCCAGGATGTGGAATCAACCTAAGTATCCATCAATGGATGAATGGATAGATAAAATATATAAGCATAAATGTTTTATATTTATAATACATATAAAATAAAATATTATTCAGCCATAAAAAGAAGAAAATCCTGTCATCTGTTACACGGATGAACCTGGAGAATATTATCTTAAGTTATATAAGCCAGGCACAGAAAGGCAAATACTGCGTGATCTCATTCTAATGTGGAATCTAAAAATGTTGATCTTATAAAAGTAGAGAGTAAAACGGTGGTTACCAAGAGGTTGGGCAGTGGTGGGAGAGGCGGTTGGGGAGATCAGGTGGTTGGTCACAGGTTACAAAATTTCAGTCATATAAGAGCAATTAGTTTAAGAAATCTATTGTACAACATAGTGATTAAAGTTAAAAACAAAATATTGAATTCATGAAAAATACTGAGAGTGAATTTTAAGTGTTCTCACCATAATAATGGCAACGATGTGAAGTAATGTATATGTTAACTAGCTTGATACACAATGTGTGTATATACATATATATCAAAACATTACTTTGTTCATGATTAATATATACAATTTTATCTGTCAATTGAAACATATTTTGTTAAATAGAGAAAACACATTTTCCAACTCAGAATTTTAATTTTAATTTTAATATGGGAAATATTAATAAATAAGATTTACAAAATGAAAGATTTTTATAAACTCATTTTTTTTGAGATTGAAGAAAGTTCTTGAGATCAAAGCATTTGAATATAATCCTAGATATTTTTAGTGTAACATACTTCCCATAGAATTATTTATCTTTTCCTTTGCTTATCAGTGATATATACCTATCCGTGAAATGAAATCTCATGTTGAGCCCCTATATATAAAACAAATTTAATATGAAATATTTTGATGGAAGATGAGCTGGGGCCTGTCCTCCTTCTCCCCTTTTGGTAATCTTATGGTTTTATGAAACACTATTTAAAAACAACTGTTTTAGGGTTTCAGAAAATAAAAGTGTTATATGAGCTTGATTGCTTTTTGACAAACTATCTTACCATTTGACTTTATTTTCCAATGAAAGTTTCCATATATTTGGTTTAAGTTAAATTCATCATCATTATATTTTTTTCTATTTTTTATTATACTTTAAGTTCTAGGGTACATGTGCACAACATGCAGGTTTGCTATATATGTATACATGTGGCATGTTGGTGTGCTGCACCCATTAACTCATCATTTATGTTAGGTATATCTCCTAATGCTACCACTCCCCACTCCCCCACCTGACGACAGGCCCCAGTGTGTGATGTTCCCCATCCTGTGTCCAAGTGGTCTCATAGTTCAATTCCCACCTATGAGTGAGAACACGCACTGTTTGGTTTTCTGTCCTTGCGATAGTTTGCTCAGAATGATGGTTTCCAGCTTCATCCATGTCTCAACAAAGGACATGAACTCATCCATTTTATGGCTACATAGTATTCCATGGTGTGTATGTGCCACATTTTCTTAATCCAGTCTATCATTGATGGACATTTGAGTTGGTTCCAAGTCTTTGCTATTGTGAGTAGGGTCGCAATAAACATACGTGTGCATGTGTCTTTATAGCAGCATGATTTATAATCCTTTGGGTATATACCCAGTAATGGGATTACTGGGTCACATGGTATTTCTAGTTCTAGATCCTTGAGGAATTGCCACACTGTCTTCCACAATGGTTGAACTAGCTTACACTCCCACCAAGAGTGTAAAAGTGTTCCCGTTTCTCCACATCCTCTCCAGCACCTGTTGTTTCCTGACATTTTAATGATCATCATTCTAAATGATGTGAGATGGTATCTCATTGTGGTTTTTTGATTTGCATTTCTCTGACGGCCAGTGATGATGAGCATTTTTTCATGTGTCTTTTGGCTGCATAAATGTCTTCTTTTGAAAAGTGTCTGTTCATATCCTTTTCCCACTTTTTGATAGGGTTGTTTGATTTTTTCTTGTAAATTTGTTTAAGTTCTTTGTAGTTTCCGGATATTAGCCCTTTGTTAGATGGGTAGATTGTAAAAAATTCTCCCATTCTGTAGGTTGCCTGTTCACTCTGATGCTAGTTTCTTTTTCCATGCAGAAGCTCTTTAGTTTAATTAGATCCCATTTGTCAATTTTGGCTTTTGTTGCCATTGCTTTTGGTGTTTTAGTCATGAAGTCCTTGCCCATGCCTATGTCCTGAATGGTATTGCCTAGGTTTTCTTCTAGGGTTTTTATGGTTTTAGGTCTAACATGTAAGTCTTTAACCCATCTTGAATTAATTTTTGTATAAGGTTTAAGGAAGGGATCCAGTTTCAGCTTTCTACATAAGGCTAGCCAGTTTTCCCAGCACCATTTATTAAATAGGGAATCCTTTCCCCATTGCTTGTTTTTGTCAGGTTTGTCAAATATCAGATGGTTGTAGATGTGTGGTATTATTTCTGAGGGCTCTATTCTGTTCCATTGGTCTACATCTCTGTTTTGGTACCAGTATCATGCTGTTTTGGTTACTGTAGCCCTGCAGTGTAGTTTGAAGTCAGGTAGCATGATGCCTCCAGCTTTGTTCTTTTGGCTTAGGATTGTCTTGGCAATGCAGTCTCTTTTTTGGTTCCATATGAACTTGAAAGTAGTTTTTTCCAATTCTGTGAAGAAAGTCATTGGTAGCTTGATGGGTATATCATTGAATCTATAATTTACCTTGGGCAGTATGGCCATTTCACAATATTGATTCTTCCTATACATGAGTATGGAATGTTCTTCCATTTGTTTGTGTCTTCTTTTATTTCATTGAGCAGTGGTTTGTAGTTCTCCTTGAAGAGGTCCTTCACATCCCTTGTAAGTTGGATTCCTAGGTATTTTATTCTCTTTGAAGCAATTGTGAATGGGAGTTCACTCATGATTTGGCTCTCTATTTGTCTGTTATTTGTGTATAGGAATGCTTGTGATTTTTGCACATTGATTTTGTATCCTGAGACTTTGCTGAAGTTGCTTATCAGCTTAAGGAGATTTTGGGCTGAGACGATGGGATTTTCTAAATATACAATCATGTCATCTGCAAACAGGGACAATTTGACTTCCTCTTTTCCTAATTGAATACCCTTTATTTCTTTCTCCTGCCTGATTGGCCTGGCCAGAACTTCCAACACTATGTTGAATAGGAGTGGTGAGAGAGGTCATCCCTATCTTGTGCCCATTTTCAAAGGGAATGCTTCCAGTTTTTGCCCATTCATTATGATATTGGCTGTGGGTTTGTCGTAAATAGCTCCCATTATTTTGAGATACATCCCATCAATACCTAGTTTATTGAGAGTTTTTAGAATGAAGGGCTGTTGAATTTTGTTAAAGGCCTTTTATGCATCTATTGAGATAATCATGTGTTTTTTGTCATTGGTTCTGTTTATATGCTGGGTTACATTTATTGATTTGTGTATGTTGAACCAGCCTTGCATCCCAGGGTTGAAGCCAACTTCATCATGGTGGATAAGCTTTTTGACGTGTTGCTGGATTCTGTTTGTCCGTATTTTAATGAGGATTTTTGCATCGATGTTCATCAGGGATATTGGTCTAAAATTCTCTTTTTTTGTTGTGTCTCTGCCAGGCTTTGGTATCAGGATGATGCTGGCCTCATAAAATGAGTTATGGAGGATTCCCTCTTTTTCTATTGATTGTAATAGTTTCAGAAGGAATGGTCCCAGCTCCTCCTTGTACCTCTGGTAGAATTCAGCTGTGAATCCATCCTGTCCTGGACTTTTTTTGTTGGTAGGCTCTTAATTATTGCCTCAATTTCAGAGCCTGTTATTGGTCTATTCAGGGATTCAACTTCTTCCTGGTTTAGTCTTGGGATGGTGTATGTGTTCAGGAATTTATCCATTTCTTCTAGATTTTCTAGTTTATTTGCATAGAGGTGTTTATAGTATTCTCTGATGGTAGTTTGTATTTCTGTGGCATCTGTGGCGATATCTCCTTTATCATTTTTTAGTCCATCATTTGATTCTTCTCTCTTTTCTTCTTTATTAGTCTTGCTAGCAGTCTATCAATTTTGTTGATCATTTCAAAAAACCAGCTCCTGCATTCATTGATTTTTTGAAGGGTTTTTTTTGTGTCTCTATCTCCTTCAGTTCTGCTCTGATCTTAGTTATTTCTTGTCTTCTGCTAGGTTTTGAATGTGTTTCTCTTGCTTCTCTAGTACTTTTAATTGTGATGTTAGGGTGTCAATTTTAGATCTTTCCCGCTTTCTCTTGTGGGCATTTGGAGATGATTGGGGAACTCCATGT
This sequence comes from Pan paniscus, assembly GCF_029289425.2. Classification (NCBI taxonomy): domain Eukaryota; kingdom Metazoa; phylum Chordata; class Mammalia; order Primates; family Hominidae; genus Pan; species Pan paniscus. The sequence continues at coordinate 82,824,002 of NC_073272.2, forward strand.
CTTAATATATTCTTCCCTTCTTCCTGTAATATCTTTATTCCTAACTGCTGAAATCTCAATCAGTCTCCAACAATGAGAACCCATTCCTTCCTACAATTTGGCAATCTCCTATAATATTTTGTTTACCTACACTTAAGACGCAACAATTCCACTGCTGTTTCACTGTATCCTGTGAATGTATCTAACCATTTACAAAGAATTTGAAGGTACAGGAAAGCTCATTGACACAACGGTTTCAGTTCCAAAAGCCAGAAAAATTATCCTAAATGGACTGCTTAAATAAAATATGGCAGATACATATGGTGGGAAGCTATGTAGAACTTAACCAATAAGACAGATATATAGACATATTATACATTATATTAAGTGGGTAACTAACATTCTAGAATAGTTTGTACAATATAATTCTTTCTTTACAAATTAAAAACTTACATGAGACAAATTAACCCATAATCAAAGTTAAAAGACCAATGAAAAACTACTTTTAATAATCTGTACTACGTGCGATAAAGGGCAAATATCCACAACATATAAAGAGTCCTTTAAAAAAATTAAATTTAGGAGGTAATGAAAGAGGGAGGGAAGGTGAAGGATGTGGGTTGAAAAACTATCTATACTATGTTCATTATCTGGATGATGGAACCATCCATACCACAAACCTCCATACAGAGGTTTTGGGCCTATACTCATGACTCGCACCTGTAATCCCAGTACTTTGAGAGACCAAGGTAAGAGGATCGCCTGATCCCAAGAGTTTGAGACCAGCCTGGGAAACATGGGACAATAAATACATAAATAAATAAATACATAAATATTAGCTTGCTGTGGTGGTACATGCCTGTAGTCTCAGCTACTAGGGAGGCTGAAGGGTGAAGATCTCTTGAGCTCTAGAGGCTGAGGCACAGTGAATGCTGATCATGCCACTGCACTCTAGCCTGAGTGACAGAGGAGACTGTAGAGCAATGGCGCAAACGCAGCTCACTGCAGCATCTGCCTCTTGGGCGCAAATGATCCCCCCACCTCAGCCTCCTAAGTAGCTGGGATCATAGGTGTCAGTCACCATGCCTAGCCATTTTAAAAAAACTTAGTAGAGATAGGGTTTCACCATGTTGCCCAAGCTTGTCTTAAACTCCTGGGCTCAAGCGATCTGCCTGCTTGGCATCCCAAAATGCAGGGCTTAGAGGCGTGAGCCACCATTTCCAACCTAAAAAAGTAATTTTAATAAATGGTGTTGGGAAAACTGGCTAGCCATATGCGGAAAACTGGCTAGCCATATGCAGAAAACTGAAACTGGACCCCTTCCTTACACCTTATACAAAAAATAACTCAAGATGGACTAAAAATTTAAATGTAAGAACTAAAACCATAAAAACTCTAGAAGAAAACCTAGACAATACCATTGAGGACATAAGGCATGGGCAAAGACTTCATGGCTAAAACAACAAAAGCAATTGCAACAAAAGCCAAAATTGACAAATAGGATCTAATTAAACTAAAGAGCTTCTGCACGGCAAGAGAAACTATCATCAGAGTGAACAGGCAACCTACAGAATGGGATACAATTTTTGCAATCTGTCCATCTGACAAACGGCTAATATCCAGAATCTACAAGGAACTTAAACAAATTTACAAGAAAAAAACAAACAACCCCATCAAAAAGTGGGTGAAGGATATGAAAATACACTTTTCAAAGAAGACATTTATAGGGCCAACAAACATATGAAAAAAAGGTCATCATCACTGGTCATTAGAAAAATGCAAATCAAAACCACACTGAGATACTCTCTCATGCCAGTTAGAATGGCGCTCATTAAAATGTCAGGAAACAACAGATGCTGGAGAGGATGTGGAGAAATAGGAACGCTTGTACACTGTTTGTGACAGTGTAAGTTAGTTCAACCATTGTAGAAGACAGTGTGGTGATTCCTCAAGGATCTAGAAGTAGAAATACCATTTGACCCAGCCATCCCATTACTGGGTATATACCCAAAGGATTAGAAATTATTCTACTATAAAGACACATGTATATGTATGTTTATTGAAGCACTATTCACAATAGCAAAGATTTGGAATCAACTCAGATGCCCATCAATGATAGACTGGATAAAGAAAATGTGGCACATATACACCATGGAATACTATGCAGCCATAGAAAAGAATGAGAATGAGTTCATGTCCTTTGCAGGGACATGGATGAAGCTGGAAACCATAATTCTCAGAAAACTAACACAGGAACAGAAAACCAAACATCACATATTCTCACTCATAAGTGGGAGTTGAATAATGAGAACATATGAGCACAGGGAAGGGAACATCACACACTGGGACCTGTCAGGAGGTGGGGTGTTCTTCTAGGGCTTTTACGGTTTTGGGTTTTATATTTAAGTCTTTAATCCATCTTGAGTTAATTTTTGTATAAGGTGTAAGGAAGGGGCTAGTTCTTTTTTCTGCATATGGCTAGCCAGTTTTCTCAGCACCATTTACTGAATAGGAGATCCTTTCCCCATTGCTTGTTTTTATCAGATTTGTAGAGGATCTGATTGTTGTAGATGAGTGGTGTTATTTCTCTGGTCTCTGTTCTGCTCTATTGGTCTATATGTCTGTTTTAGTACCAATATCATGCTGTTTTGGTTACTGTAGGCTTGTAGTATAGTTTGAAGTCAGGTAGTGTGATGTTTCCAGCTTTGTTCTTTTTGCTTAGGATTGTATTGGCTTTATGGTTTCCTTTTTTGGTTCTGGATGAAATTTAAAGTAGTTTTTTCTCATTCTATGAAGAATGTCAATGGTAGTTTAATGGGAATAGCATTGAATCTTTAAATTACTTGGGGCATTATGGCCATTTTCACAATATTAATTCTTCGTATTCATGAGGAAGGCATGTTTTTCCATTTGTTTGTGTCCTCTCTTATTTCCTTGATCAGTGGTTTGTAATTCTCCTTGAAGAGGTCTTTCACATTCCTTGTTTGCTGTATTCCTAGTTATTTTATTCTTCTTTTAGCAACTGTGAATGGGATTTCATTTACGATTTGGCTTTCTGCTTGCCTATTTTTGGTGTATAGGAATGCTTGTGTTTTGAACACTGATTTTGTATCCTGAGACTACGCTGAAGTTGCATATCACTTCAAGAAGATTTGGGCTGAGACTATGGATTTTTCTAAATAAAAATCATGTTGTGTGCAAACAGAGACAACTTTCATTACATAATGGTAAATGGAACTATTCTAGAAGAAGAGCTAACTATTCTAAATATATACGCACCAAATACAGGAGAACTCAGATTCATAAAACATGTTCTTAGAGACCTACAAAGAGACTTAAACTTCCAGACAATAATAGTGGAAGACTTTAACACCCCACTGTCAATGTTAGATGGATCAATGAGACAGAAAATTAACAAGGCTATTCAGGACTTGAACTCAGCTCTGGATCAAGTGGACCTAGTAGACTCTACAGAACTGTCTACCCCAAGTCAACAGAATATTCATCCTTCTCAGTGCCACATGGCACTTATTCTAAAATCGACCACATAATTGGAAGTAAAATACTCCTCAGCAAATGCAGAAGAACTTACATCATAACAAACAGTCTCTCAGACCACAGTGCAATCAAATTAGAACTCAGGATTAAGAAACTCACTCAAAAGCACACAATTTCATGGAAATTGAGCAACCTGCTCCTGAATGACTCCTGGCTAAATAATGAAATTAAGGCTGAAATCAAGAAGTTCTTTGAAACCAGTGAGAACAAAGACACAATGTACCAGAATTTCTGGGACACAGCTAAAGCACTATTAAAAGGGAAATTTATAGTACTAAATGCCCACATCAGGAAGTTAGATCTAAAATCGACACCCAAACATCACAATTAAAAGAGCTAGAGAGGCAAGGGCAAACTAATCCAAAAGCTAGGAGAAGGCAAGAAATAACTAAGATCAGAGAAAAATTGAAGCAGATGGAGACATGAAAAACCCTCCAAAAAGTCAACAAATCCAGGAGCTGTGTTTTTTTTAAAAAATAACAAAATAGATAGACTGCTAGCTAGACTAATAAAGAAGAGAAAGAAGAATCAAGTATACACAATAAAAAATGATAAAGGGAATATCACCACCGACCCAGCAGAAATACAAACTACCATCAGAGAATACTATAACACCTCTATGCATGTAAACTAGAAAATCTAGAAGAAATGAATGAACTGCTGGACCCATACAACCTACCAAGACTTAACCAGGAAGAAGTCAAATCCCTGAATAGACCAATAAGAAGCTCTGAAATTGAGGCAGCAATTAATACCTACCAACCAAAAAAAGACCAAGACCAGACAGATTCACAGCTAAATTCTACCAGAAATACATAGAGAAGCTGGTATCATCCTGACACCAAAACTCATTACCATGGGGAGGACCCCAAAACATTCATGAAGGACCCAAGCAACTCTGTCTGAATTCCACTTTCAACATTATTAAGGATTACATTTCAACATGAGGTTGGAATGAAGGTTATCCTATGTTCATGGAATAAAAGACTTAATACCATAAAGATGTCGATACTACCCAAAACAATCTACAGATTTAAGGTAATTGCTATCAAAATACCAACGTTGTTTTTTTCAAAAATAGAAAAATCTCCATCTTAAAATTCACATGGAATCTCAAAGGAGTCTAAATAATCAAAGAAATATTGGAGAACAAAACTGAAGATCTCACACTTCCTGATATCCAAAGTTTTTACAAAACTACAGTATGCAAGACATTGTGGTCCTAGTGTAAAGACAGACACATAGACCAATGGAAAGTAACAGATATCCCAGAAATGCATCTTTCCATATATGGTTAAATGATTTTTGACAAGGTTGCCGAGATCATTCAATGGGGAAAGGAGACTGTTGAGAAAACTGGATGTATAAATGCAAAAGAATAAAGTTCCATCCTTATCTTACAATACACAAAAATTAAGTCAAAAAAAACCTTAAACGTAAGAGCTAAAACTATAAAACTCAGATTTAAGCAAAGGGGGAAAAATTTACATAACTGAATTTGGCAATGATTTCTCAGATATGACACCAAAAGCACAAGCAACAAGAGCAAAAATAGCCAAACTGAAATACAACAAAATTAAAAAATTGTTTACATCAAAGGACACAATCAATACAGTGAAAAGGCCACCTGCAAAATGAGAGACAATGTTTGAAAATCGTGTATCTGTTAAGGGATAATACTCAGAACATATAGAATGCTCCTGCAATTCAAGAACAACACCATAACAATCTATTTTAAAACTGGGCAATAAATTTTAATCAATATATATCTGAAGACAATATACAAATAACCACAATGAAAAGTTGCTCAACATTACTGATTTAGGATGGCAAATATAATAAAAATTAATAGTAATAATAATAATGGAGGGATTGCTGAGTCCTGTGGTAGGTCTATTTTTACTTTCTTCAGGAATCTTTATACTGCTTTCCACAATGGCTACACCAATCTACATTCCCACCAACATTACCACTGTACAAGGGTTGTTTTTTCACCACACCCCTGCCAACACTTGTTATCTTGTCTTTTCGATAATAGCCATCTTAACAGCAGTGAGGTATTATCTCGTTGTGGTTTTGGTTTGCATTCCCCTTATTATTATTGATGTTAAGTATATTTTTATTTATCTGTCAGCCATTTTTATGTATTCTTTGGAGAAATATATAGTCTGGATCTTTGTTTATTTTTATTTGGGTTATTACTTTTTTTTTTGCTATTGATTTGTGTGAGTTCCTTCTATCTTTCGGAAATTAATCCCCTACTAATTATATAGTCCACAAATATTTTTCCCATTATTTAGGCTACTTTCTTATTTTGTTGATTGTTTTCTTTACTGGGCAGAAGTGGTTTTTTTTAGTTTGACAAGTTTATACTTGTTTATTTTTGTTTTTGTACCTGTATTTTTGCTGTCCTGTCCAAAAATTTATTGTCGAGATCAATGTCAAGAAGTTGTTTGCTGTGTTTTAATCAAGAAGTGTTACAGTTTTAGGTCTTACGTTTAGTTATTTAATCCCATTTTAGTTGATTTTTGGTTATAGTGTAAGATAAAGCTGCAATTTTATTATTCTGCATGTGGATATTCTGTTTTTTCATCATCGTTTGCTGAAGAGATTAGCTTTTCCCTTCTGTGTCTTCTTGCTGCCCTCGTCAATAACTAGTTGACAATATATGCTTAGGTTTATTTCTTGGCTCTCTATTCTGTTCTATTTGTCTATGTGTTCATTTTTATGCTAGCACCACACTATTTTGATTACTATATCTTTGTAGTATGAATTGAAATAAAGAAGTGTGATGCCTCCACCCTTGTTCTTTCTTAGAATTGTTTTGGCTTTTCTGGGCCTTTTATGTTTCCATACAAATTTTAAAACTTTTTTTTCTATTTCTGTAAAAAAATTCATTGGAATTTTGACATGGGTTGTATTGCATCTGTATATCACCTTGGCTAGTGCCTTAGTTCAATTGTGCTGCTATAACAAAATATGTGAGACTGAGTAATTTATAAACATCAGAAATTTATTTCTAACAATTCTGGAGGATGAAAAGTCTAAAACCAAGGTGCTGGCAGTTTTTGCCTCCGTTCAAGGCCTACTTTTCATATATGACACAATCTAAGTGTCCTCACATGGCAGAAAGGATGGAAGAGCAAAAAAGAACAAATGGTGTGTCCTCACATGGCAGAAAAACAAAAGAGTGAACTTATTTATTCAAACCTTTTTGTAAGGGCCCGAATTCCATCCATGAGGGCTTTGCTTTCATAACTTAAATAAATTTTAAAGATTGCACCTCTTAATACTATCATATGGGCCATTAAGTTTCAACTCATGATTTTAGGGAGACACGTTCAGACCATAGCAGAGAGTATGGACATTTTAACAATATTGATTCTTACCATACATGAATACAGGACATCTTTCTATTTATTCATGATTGTTTCAATGTCATTCATCAATGTTTTATAATTTTCAGTGCACAGATTTTCTACTTCCTTGGTTAAATTTATTCCTCAGTATTTTATTCTTTTCAATGCTATTGTAAATGAGATTATTTTCTTGATTTCTTTTTTGGATAGGTCATTATTGATGTAAATAAATGCAAGTGATTTTTGTATGCTGATTTTCTATCCTGACACTTTACTGAATTCATTTACTAGTTCTAACTGTACTCAATTTTGGAGTCTTAGGGTTTTCTACATATAGAATCTTATCATCTGCAAATATAGCTTTTACTCTTCCTTTCTGATTTCAAGGCCTTTTTTTTCCCTTAATTGATTGCTCTTGCTAGAACTTCTAGTAGTATTTTGAATAGAAGTGGCAAGAATGGGCATCCTTGCCTTGTACCAGATATTAGTTTTTCCCCATTGATTATGATGTTAACTCTGGGATTCTCACAAATGGCTTTTATTATGTTGAGACACTTCCTTTTTCTTGAGTATTTTTATCATAAAAGATTGTTGATTTTTTGTTAATTACTTTTTTGTACCTATTGAGATAATATTATAATCTATATTTTTTATTACATTAATGAGATATATTTCACTCCCTCTTTTGCTTATATGCCCAAAGGAAATGAAATCACCACCTTAGAAATGTATCTGCACTCTCATGTTCATTGCATCATTATTCACAACAGCCAAATTATGGAGACAATATGTGTCCACTGATGGGTGAACAGATTTAAACAATCATGGTGTATATATAAAATGGAATATTATTCAGCCTTAAGGAGGAACAATATTCTGCTTTTGTGACAACATGGATGAACCTAGATAAGATTGTGTTAAGTGAAGTAAACCAGATAAATAAAAATATTGCATAATCTCACCTATATGTAGAATCTACATCTATATATCTGTATTTTTATCTATATCTATACATATTTAATACATAAAAACAGAGAGTAGAATGTGGTTAACAGGGGCAGAGAGGGGTAGGTAATAGGGAAATGTAGGACTAAAGGTAAAAAGTTGTCTTATAGAATGAATAAGTCTAGAGATCTAATGTACAGCTTTAGAATTATAGTTAATATTATTGGATTATATACTAATTATATTATATTGCATTATACACTAATTATATAATATAGTCACTGTATTATATACTAATTATTTAATATAATTATTGTATTATATACTATTATAAAGAGTAGATTGTAGGTATTCTTACCACAAAGAAAGAAAATTATGTGAGATGATGTATATGTTAATTTTCTGGACTGTAGTAAGCAGTTCACTATGTGTACATATCTATATCTATATATATCAAAACATTATGAAGTACCTCTTAAATATATACAGTAATTAAATAAAATAACAACTGTTGAGGATGTAGAGAAATTGGTACATTTTTGCTTTTGTTAGTGGAGATGTAGAATGGTGCAGTCACTTGATGGGTGCAGCAAACCACTATGGCACATGTATACCTATGTAACAAACCTGCATGTTCTGCACATGTATCCCAGAACTTAAAGTATAATAATTTAAAAAAAATTATGGTGGTACCTAAAATAATTAAAGCAGAATTGTAGAATGACCATGTGATTCAGCAATTCAATTTCTTGATATATATTAAAAATAATTTAAATCACAGTCTGAAAGAGAAAACATTATGGTAAAATAAACGTAACATAAAATTTCTCATCTTAATCATTTTAAGTGTATATTTCAGTAATATTAAGTATATTCACAGTATTGTACAACCAATCTCCAGAACTTTTTTAATGTTGCAAAACTGAAACTTTTTACCATTTAAACAACAATGTTTCAAACCTCCCTCTCCAGCCCCTGGCATCACCATTCTACTTTCTGTCTCTGAGAATCTGACTACTTTAGGTAGCTCATAAAAAAGGAATTATATAGTCTATGTGTTTCTCCAGAATGTGAGAAATTGCATACTTTGACCAGCCTACTCTAGTGTGGGGATGTGAGGAATCGAATTTAAAAATAACAAAATAGAGATGTACAAAAATATCAACACCCATTTGTTTAAAGCAAAAATTTTTGTGCAAGAAAAACAAGCAGTGGTCTTATTAATTTTTATTAAACATTATTAATAACACCTCTTACAACCAGTCCAAATCTCCCAAAAAGAGTGTATCCCAAAGTCATACCACCTAGCTGAAGTGAGTTCCAGAAAATTCAATAAAAAGTTTGGCAATTATGTATAAGCTTCTGACTTTGAATCTAAGTTTTGTTGTTATTTGATGGTTTTTGTTAGTTTGTTTGCATACTAACACATATCTCTAGAATTCCAGAGGTGAGAGGAATGCTGGAGATATGCAACACCATGAGAGAATGATGAAAATACAAACTGAAGGTTTATGGATAGAACAGGAAATATGCTTATGGATTGGGGATGTAAAACTATAGGGAAGCAGCTAAAAGTATGATTGCACCTTTAATTTATTTGGGAGTGTCCAGTGAATGGTCATGAAATATGCTGAGGTCACTCTCCAAAAAAACAGCAATGGACAAGTTGGACGTGCAAAACATTAAGACAAGAATGCAGGCTGGGCTTTGAATAGGACCAATAGTGGGTGCAGTAAATGGGGAGAGAATCAAATGAGGTGAAGGGCAAGGAACTAAAATTCTAAAAAAAAAAAAAAATGTACAGTCAAGAAACAGCCCATGGTCAGGATAGAAGATCAGACTAAAAGACAACCTGGATAGTAAAGATCAGATCTTAAATTTTACTCAGGAATTGAGTTAACTGTGCCACTAGAGCCAAGACCAAGTTGTGACACCTAACTAAGGGAAAGGCACTCTCCACAATGAGAAGAAACAAAGAATTTGTTAGGCAGCTTCCATGTGCCAGACAATGTATGGGGAGATTTACATGCATTATCTCATTTAACCCTAAGAAAATCCTACAAGATAAATATTATCATGAAAACATATTTTTCACAATTTCAAAATCGATGTTGTTACTTGTTTTCTGAGCTACCTCTCTAATTCCTTCAGATGAAAAAGGTATGATTGAAAGAAATAGATAAGGGGATAGATAACAACATCCTCTCAGAAGCGTAAAAAATCCATTATAATTTGTCCAAAATCATTAACTCCTTGATGGTCTACAAGTTCTAAATTTGTATTTTATGCACTGGATTATGTCCCCTAAAATTTATTTGTATAGCTCTACCCCCCAGTACCTCAGAATGTGATTGTATTTGAATACACAGTCTTTTTTTTTTTACATTGGTAGAAGATGATTATTTTTATCTCACTATTGCAGGCAAGATCAAGCCTTGCACTGGTTAAAAACACAAATTTCTGGGCTTAAAACCAGATGCATGGTTATCAGAATATCCAGAGAGCCTTGGAAAGCTGCATGTTTAACAAGCATCCCAGGTGATTCACATCAGCAGAGAAGTTAGGAGAAAATTCTGAGAGACAGCGTTTCTCAATGTGGATGCACAGTAGAATCCCTTAGGAAGAACCCATTCAATAAGATCTTAGTTTATTGTTCTGGGGCCAGTTCTTATTGTTTGTTTGATTGGTTTGTTGGTTGGTTGGTTGCTTTGTTGCTTGGTTAGTCTCTTAGTTGCTTTTTAAATATTTTTCATAAGTTATTGGGGTACAGGTGGTATTTGGTTACATGAGTAAGTTCTTTAGTGGTTATTTGTGAGATTTTGGTGCACCCGTCACCCGAGCAGTATACACTGCACCCTATTTGTAGTCTTTTATCCCTCACTCCTCTCCCACCCTTCCCCCGAAGACCCCAAAGTCCATTGTATCATTCTTATGCCTTTGCGTCCTCATAGTTTAGCTCCCTCATATTAGTGAGAACATACAACGTTTGGTTTTCCATTCCTGAGTTACTTCACTTAGAATAATAGTCTCCAGTCTCTTCCAGGTCACTGCAAATGCCATTAAATCATTCTTTCTTATGGCTGTGTAGCATATATGATGGACTACTAATCATCCATAAGAAGGAATGAATTATATATAAATCATTGTGATATATATATCAGTTTCTTTATCCACTTGTTTATTGATGGGCATTTGGGTTGGTTCCATAACTTTGCAATTGCTAATTGTGCTGCTGTAAACATGCCTGTGCAAGGATCTTTTTCGTATAATGACGTCTTTTCCTCTGGGAAGATACCCAGGAGTGGTATTGCTGGATCAAATGGTAGTTCTACTTTTAGTTTTCTAAGGTATCTCCACAATGTTTTCCATAGTGATTGTACTAGTTTACATTTCCACCAGTAGTGTAGAAGTGTTCCCTGATCACCACATCCAAGCCAACATTTATTGTTTTTTGATTTTTTGATTATGGCCATTCTTGAAGGAGTAAGGGCATTTCCCTGATCATTAGTGATGTTGAGTATTTTTTCACATGTTTGTGGGCCAAGTTTATATCTTCTTTTGAGAATTGTCTTCATGTCCTTAGCCTACTTTTTAATGGGATTGTTTGTTTTTTTCTTACTGATTTGTTTGACTTAATTGTAGATTCTGGATATTGGTCCCTTGTCAGATGTATAGATTGTGAAGATTTTCTTCCACTCTGTGGGTTGTCTGTTAACTCTATTGACTGTTTCTTTTCCTGTGAAAAAGCTCTTTCATTTAATTACATCTCAATTATTTATATTTGTTTTTATTGCATTTGCTTCTGGGTTCTTGGTCATAAAATCCTTGCCTAAGCCAATGTCTACAAGGGTTTTTCCAATGTTATCTTCCAGAATTTTTATAATTTCGGATATTAGATTTAAGTCCTTAATCCATCTTGAGTTGATTTTTGTATAAGGTGAGAGATGACGATCCAGTTTCATTCTCCTGTAGGTGGCTACCCAATTATCCCAGCACCATTTGTTGAAAAGGGTGTCCTCAGAGAAGGGAACATCACACACCTGGGCCTGTCAGGGGGTGGGTGCCTGGGGGAGGGATAGCATTAGGAGAAATACCTAATGTAAATGATGAGTTGAGGGGAGCAGCAAACCAACATGGCATATGTATACCTATGTAACAAACCTGCACGTTGTGCACATGTACCCCATAACTTAAAGTATAATAATAAAAAAAGAGAAAAGAGTGTCCTTTCCCCACATTATGTTTTGGTTTGCTTTGTGGAAGAACAGTTGGCTGTAAGTATTTGGGGTTATTTCTGGGTTCCCTATTCTGTTCCATTGGTCTATGTGCCTAATTTTATATGAGTACCATGCTGTTTTTGTGACTACGGCTTACAGTATACTTTGAAATCAGGTAGTGTGATGCCTCCATATTGGTTATTTTTGCTTAGTCTTGCTTTGGCTATGAGGGCTCTTTTTTAGTTTTATATGAATTTTAGTATTGCTTTTTCCAATTCTGTGAAGAATGATGGTAATATTTTGATGGAGATTTCACTGAATTTGTAGATTGCTTTTGGCCGTATGGTCATTTTCACAATATTGATTCTACCCATCAATGAGCATGGGCTGTGTTTTCATTTGTTTGTGTCATCTATGATTTCTTTCAGCAGTGTTTTGTAGTTTTCCTTGTAGAGGTCTTTCACCTCCTTGGTTAGGTATATTTCTAAGTATTTTATTTTATTTTACTTTATTTTACTTACTGCATCTATTAAAAAATGAGTTGAGTTCTTGATTTGATTCTCTGGTTAGCCACTATTGGTGTATAGAAGAGCTGTTGATTTGTGTACATTAATCTTGTATCTGGAAACTTTGCTGAATTATTTTATCAGTTCTAGGAGCTTTCTGGAGGAGTCTTTGGGGTTTTTGATGTAAATAGTCATACCGTCAGCAGTGACAGTTTGACTTTCTCCTTATCGATTTGGATGACTTTTATTTCTTTCTCTTGTCTGATTGTTCTGGCTAGGACTTCCCATATTACGTTGAAGAGGAGCAGTGAGAGTGGGCATCCTTGTCTTGTTCCAGTTCTCAAAAGAAATGCTTTCAACTTTTCCCCATTCATTAATATGTTGGCTGTGTGTTTGTCATAGATGGCTTTTATTACACTGAGGTATGTCCCTTATATGTTGATTTTGCTGAGAGTTTTAATCATAAATGGATGATGGATTTTGTCAAATACTTTTTCTGCATCTATTGAGAGGACCATGTGATTTTTGTTTTTAATTCTGTTTGTGTGGTGTGTCACAATTATTGACTTGTGTATGTTAAACAATCCCTACTTCCCTGGTATGAAACCCATTTGATAATGTTGGATTATCTTTTTGATATGTTGTTGGATTCGGTGAGCTAGTATTTTGTTAAGGATTTTAGCATCTATGTTCATCAAGGATATTGGTCTGTAGTTTTCTTTTTTGTCTATATCTTTTCCTGGTTTTGGTATTAGGGTAATGCTGGCTTCATAGAATGAATTAGGGAGTGTTCTCTCTTTCTCTATCTTGTGGAATAGTGTCACAAGGATTGTTACCAATTCTTCTTTGAGTGTCTATTAGAATTCTACTGTGAATCCTTCTGGTCTTTGACTTTTTTGTTGGTAATTCTTAAATTTCCATTTAAATCTCACCGCTTGTTATTGGTCTGTTCAGAGTATCTCTTTTTTCCTGATGTAAATGATGAGTTGAGGGGAGCAGCAAACCAACATGGCATATGTATACCTATGTAACAAACCTGCACGTTGTGCACATGTACCCCATAACTTAAAGTATAATAATAAAAAAAGAGAAAAGAGTGTCCTTTCCCCACATTATGTTTTGGTTTGCTTTGTGGAAGAACAGTTGGCTAGGAGGGTGTTATTTTTTCCAGGAATTTATTCATCTCTTCTAGGTTTTTTTAGTTTATGCAAATAAAGGTGTTTACAGTAGCCTTGAATTATCTTTTGCATTTCAGTGGTGTCAGTTGTGATATCTCCCATTTTGTTTCTTAATGAGGTTATTTGGATTCTCTCTCTTCTTTTCTTGGTTAATCTTGCTAATCATCTGTCAATCTTATTTCTTTTTAAAAAATGAGCTTTTTGTTTCATTTATCCTTTGCTTTTTTGTTATTGTTTAAATTTTATCTAGTTCTGCTCTGATCTTGGTTATTTCCTTTCTTCTGCTGGTCTTGGGTTTAATTTGTTCTTATTTCCCTAGTTCCTTTAGGTGTGACCTTAGAATATCAGTTGGTGCTCTTTCAGTTTTTTTGATGTGGGTGTTTAGGGCTATGAACTTTCCTCTGAGTATCGCCCTTGTTGTATCCCAGAGGTTTTGATAGATTGTGTCATTATTGTCGTTTAGTTCGAAGAATTTTTAAATTTTCATCTTGATATCATTTTCGACCCAATGCTCATTCAGTAGCAGCTTATTTAATTTCTGTACATTTGCATGGTTTTGAAGGTTCCAGTTTCATTCCACTGTGGTCTGAGATAGTGCTCCATATTATTTCAGTTTTCTTAAATTTATTGAGGCTCATTTTATGGCCTATCATATGGTCTATCTTGGAGAAAGTTTCATGCACTGTTGAATAGAATGTGTATTCTGCAGTTGTTGGATGGAATGTTCCTTATATATATGTTAAGTCCATTTGTTCCAAAGTATAGTTTAAAACCATTAGTTGTTTGATGACTTTCTGTCTTGAATCCTGTCTAGTGCTGTCAGTGGAGTATTGAAGTCCCGCACTATTATTGTGTTGCTGTCTATCTCATTTCTTAGTTCTAGTAGTAATAGTTTTATAAATCTGGGAGCACCAGTGTTGGGGGCATATATGTTTAGGATTATGATAGTTTCCTGCTGCACAAGGTCTTTTACCACTACATAAAGTTTCTCTTCATCTCTTTTAACTGCTGTTGTTTTAAAGTTTGTTTTGTCTGATATAAGAATACCTACCCTTACTCAGTTTTGGTGTCCATTTGCATGAAATGCCTTTTTCCACCCCTTTACTTTAAGTTTATGTGAGTCTTTACATTTTATGTGAGTCTCCTCAAAGCAGCAGATAGTGGATTGGTCAGTTCTTATTCATTCTGCAGTTCTGTAGAAGATAAAGTCTTTAAAGAAGTGATTAAGTTACATAGGTTATTAAGGTGGACCCTAATCCAAAGTAACTGATGTCCTTGTAGAAGAGGAAATTAGGACACTGACAGGTACAGAAGAAAGACCATGTAATCACACAGAAAGAAGACAGCTATCTACAAACGAAGGAGATAGGCCTCAAAATAAACCAATTCTGCTGATACCCAGATATTAGACTGCCAGATTCCACAACCCCATGATCCAATTCATTAAAATAAATTTATGTTTTTTAGGCCACCCCATCTGTGATACTTTGTTAAAGCCACTCTAGCGAACTAACAAACAGAAGCTATTTAAGGTCATGGCTATTCTTGCAATAAAGGAGCTGATAAGACATATTTTTAAATGTCTCAAAGATTTTTATTTTTTAAGTCCTCACAAAACATGTTGTTTTGTTTGTATTGAGGTGAGATTGGTAGGCAAGGAAGTGACCATGTTGTCAGGACGCAGCAACCTGTGTGACCCACTGTCAACACAATAAGCCTCAGCTTTGGCATTACAGTCAAGCTAATTCAAGAAAAGCTGTCTCTAGTAGGGAAGTTCTCGTGTGGAGAGCAGGCACATTTTGATTTTACCTGTTCTCAGACTGATGCTTTGCTCTTACAATAGTAAAAATTACACCCCTGGATAGAGATCTAAGATGCTAATGAGACATGTGTTGTATAAACAAGCATGACAGCTACTGAGTATGTGCAGCCAAAGGTCGCCCATAATATGCTTACTAAAAATACCCTTTTCTACTCCTTTTGAAAAATCATGTTAGACTTCCATAAAGGGAATGTCCCTAGTGCCAGTCTTTCTTACCTCATCCTCATGGGCAGCCCACTCTGAATCATCTCTCAGTTTTTCTGACTATTCTGCGACTAAATTTCAGAATATTCTTTCTCTTTTGCAATAAATTTTTCTATACTGCATCTCCTTTGCTGTATGTATCTTGCTTAAATTCTTTTAAACTAAGAAGACCAGAACAAAGGTTTCACAACAACCATCAACATTTCTGATGCTGCCATCAAAAAGCTTATCCACCAAGATCAAGTTGGCTTCATCCCTGGGATGCAAGGCTCGTTCAACATATGCAAATCAATAAACATAACCCATCACATAAACAGAACCAGAGAGAAAAACCACATGATTATCTCAATAGATGCAGAAAAGGCCATTGACAAAATTCAACAGCGCTTCATGCTAAAAACTCTCAATAAACTAGGTATTGATGAAATGTATCTCAAAATAATAAGATCTATTTATGACAAACCCACAGCCAATATCATACTGAACAGGCAAAAACTTGAAGCATTCCCTTTAAAAACCAGCACAAGACAAGCATGCCCTCTCTCACCACTCCTATTCAACATAGCGTTGGAAGTTCTGGCCAGGGAAATCAGGCAAGAGAAAGAAATGAAGGGTATTCAATTAGGAAAAGAGGAAGTCAAATTGTCCCTGTTTGTGGATGACATGATTGTATATTTAGAAAACCCCATCATCTCAGCCCAAAATCTCCTTAAGCTGATAAGCAACTTCAGCAAAGTCTCAGGATACAAAATCACTGTGCAAAAATCACAAGCATTCCTATACACCAATAACAGACAAACAGAGAGCCAAATCATGAGTGAACTCCCATTCACAACTGCTACAAAGAGAATAAAACACCTAGGTATCCAACTTACAAGGGATGCAAAGGACCTGTTCAAGGAGAACTACAAACCACTGCTCAACAAAATAAAAGAGGACACAAACAAATGGAAGAACATTCCATGCTCATGGATACGAATAATCAATATTGTGAAAATGGCCATACTGCCCAAGGTAATTTATAGATTCAATGATATACTCATCAAGCTACCAATGACTTTCTTCACAGAATTGGAAAAAACTACTTTATAGTCCATATGGAACCAAAAAAGAGACTGCATTGCCAAGACAATCCTAAGCCAAAAGAACAAAGCTGGAGGCATCATGCTACCTGACTTCAAACTATGCTACAAGCTACAGTAACCAAAACAGCATGGTACTACTACCAAAACAGAGATATAGACCAATGGAACAGAACAGAGGCCTCAGAAATAACACCATATATCTACAACCATCTGATCGTTGACAAACCTGATAAAAACAAGAAATGGGGAAATGATTCTGTATTTAATAAATGGTGCTGGGAAAACTGGCTAGCCTTATGTAGAAAGCTGAAACTGGATCCCTTCCTTAGACCTGATACAAAAGTTAATTCAAGATGGATTAAAGACTTAAATGCTAGCCATAAAATCATAAAAACCTTAGAAGAAAACTTAGGCAATACCATTCAGGACATAGGCATGGGCAAGGACTTCATGCCCAAAACACCAAAAGCAATGACAACAAAAGCCAAAATTGACAAATGGGATCTAATTAAACTAAAGAGCTTCTGCAAAGCAAAAGAAACTACCATCACAGTGAACAGACAACCTACAGAATGGGAGAAAATTGTTGTAATCTACTCATCTGACAAAGGGCTAATATCCAGAATCTACAAAGGACTTAAACAAATTTACAAGAAAAAAACAAACAACCCCATCAAAAAGTGGGTAAATGATATGAACAAACACTTCTCAAAAGAAGACATTTATGCAGCCAACAGACACATGAAAAAAATGCTCATGATCACTGGTTATTAGAGAAATGCAAATCAAAACGACAATGAGATACCATCTCACTCCAGTTAGAATGGCGATCATTAAAGTCAGGAAACAACAGATGCTGAGAAGGATGTGGAGAAATGGGAACGCTTTTACACTGTTGCTGGGAGTGTAAATCAGTTCAACCATTGTGGAAGTCAGTGTGGCAATTCCTCAAGGATCTAGAACTAGAAATAGCATTTAACCCAGCAACCCCATTATTGGTTAAATAATCCGAAGGATTATAAATCATGCTACTGTAAAGACACATGTGCACATATGTTTATTGCGGCACTATTCACAAATTCACAATAGCAAAGACTTGGAACCAATCCAAATGTCCATCAATGATAGACTGGATTAAGAAAATGTGGCACATATACACTGTAGAATACTAAGCAGTCATAATAAAAAGGATGAGTTCATGTCCTTTGCATGGTCATGGATGAAGCTGGAAACCATCATTCTCAGCAAACTATCACAAGGACAGAAAATCAAACACTGCATGTTCTCACTCCTAGGTGCAAATCGAACAATGAGAACACTTAGACACAAGGCGGGGAACATCACACACTGGGGCCTCTCGGGGGGTGGGGAGCTGGGGGAGGGAGAGCATTAGAAGAAATACCTAATGTAAATGATGAGATGATAGGTGCAGCAAACCAACATGGCACATGTACACCTATGTATCAAACCTGCACATTGTGCACATGTACCCTAGAACTTAAAGTATAATAATAATTTTAAAAAATTTCTGGTGCTGCAAATTGGAGAGAGGTTTGTCTGCTTCATTTGGTTCAGTTTCCTTTCAGCCAAGTTGAGAAATATGGCAGTCCCAGACTACCTAGTGAACTACAATTGCTTTGCCAAGTGCTATTTTTTTATGGCTCTGGGAGAGGGGAGACATTTTTAAATCACTCACGTTCTTTGAGCAAGGAAGTGTGATTGCTTTCCATTTGGCTGATGCTTTTGCAATGTTAATAATTACCTTTTTCAGATGGAATGCCCTGATTACTCAGCCTTTGGACTCTTATGCTGTTTTTGTGTCACCTTTTGTTTTGCGGTCCTTCCGAGGATCTCAACTGAATAGCACTTATTAGGTATTATAACTTGTTTGTTATTTAAGTAATCTCTTCAAAGATTTTTGTTTATCTTGAGGAACACATTAAATCTAATTTGCCAAAAATGTCTCATCCTTGCAGAATCTATGTGCTTTTAGCCTTTTTCAGGAGACTTTCCAAGTGGCCATTCACGTTGAGTACAAGATGCTTGGCCACATGGATCCCCATCATGGAAACTACATGCAATCATTATAATTGGACATAAAAAATGGCACATTGGGTGGAAAACAGTGGATACAAGGCAGCACTAACTTGTAGCTTTGACTCAGAAGGACAGAACAGTCTGTGGATACTCACATTATGAACTTTTGCTCCAAGAACTACCACAGGAACATACCAAAATAACGAAAATATTTCACAGACCCTTTGAAAGAAGCAACTTGCTGCTGCAAACATCGAGAGACAGCCAAAAAACTGTGAGTGCCCAAAGTGTGAGAAGGGAAAAGTCCACCTCCAAACACACATTCTCACTAGGGAGCCTGAAAATCCAGATCATGGGAGAAGGATTTAACCTTACCTAGATCTGAAATAAATTTAAAAAGCCAAGTTAAATATAAACATAGAAGAAGTGGGAAGAGCTCTGTAGGCACTCCCGGCCCCCAAGAAAGCCCAGGGAGTCCATTTTTGACTTTATCTCACAGGGTTCCTTGGGGAGGGCTGCCAGTGGAACTGGGGATAGACCACAGGGAGTAGGAAACTTCCAGCTAAACTTCGTAATAATTTTGACTAAGCATGAATTTTCTAGGGTAGAGTCTAGGGGTGGGAGGAGAACAGGAAGTGCAGGTATGAGCACAGAAACTGTGGTGGGCAGGAGCAAAGCCTGAAAGCCCTACTTGCTTTCTCAGAGGAGAGGCTTGTAACCTGGGGCAAGTTCCCATCCCTGCTCACCAGCTGCCTGGATATAGACTTGGTGTTGTTTGGGGAGTACAATGGAAATGAGACTGGCCTTTCCAGCTGCATGAGAGCTGTGTGAGGCCTGTCACTGCTGGCTTTTTCCTACTTTCCTGGTAACCTGTATGATGCAGCAGAGGCAGCCATAATCCCCCTGGGAACATAACTCCATGGGCCTGAGAAACACAGCCCCATCTCCCACAGTGGATGCTGCAAGCCCTGCCCAAGAAGAGTCTGAGCTCAGACGCACCTAAGCCTGCCCCCAACCTGATGGTCTTTCTCTACCTACCCTAGTAGCTGAAAACAAAATACATAATCTCTTGAAAGCTCTATGGCCCCACCCACTACCTGAGAAACCTGAGTACTTATCCAGGTGACCCTATGGCAAGTTTGTATCTTCCCTATACTACCACAGCTGATGCTCTCTTGAAAGCGACACATCCGGGCTGGAGGCCAACCAAAATAAACCATTACAGAAACTCATAAAAGAACAACCCTGCCCTAAGAAATGAGAAAACAACAGCTAACTTCACTGCCTGTAGCATCTTGCAACCAGAGGTCCTAAGTCCTTCCATATGACAACTTTACTGCCAGCACAACCAGCATTTGAGAAAACCAGTGCACTAAACAGCACTACAGCCAAGGTCCCAAACATAGTCCACCTCACTCCCCTGCTACCTCCACTGGACCAGGTGCTGGAATCCATGGCTTAGAGACCTGAAGATAGATCACATCACAGGACTCTTTGCAGACACTCCTCCATATCAGCCTGGAGCCCAGTAGCTCTGCTGGGCAGCTAAACCAAGAAAAGAAATAAGAATCACTGCAATCCTGCTCTTAGGAAGCTAAATCTCTAGGGGAAGGGGAAAAGCAGCACATCAAGGGAGCACCTGATGGGACAAAAAGAATCTAATTGACAGTGCTTGAGCCCCAGATCTTTCCTCTGACATAGTCTACCCAAATGAGAAGGAGCCAGAAAAACCATTCTGGCAATATGACCAAACAAATTTCTTTCACACCCCCAGAAGATCACACTAGCTCACCAGCAATAGATCTGAACCAAGAAATCTCTGAATTGCCAGAAAAGAATTCAGAATTTCGATTATTAAGCTACTCAATGAGGCACCACAGAAAGGTGAATACCAACTTAAAGAGATCAAAAACATGATACAGGATATGAAAGCAGTATTCTTCAGTGAAATAAATAGCATAAATAAAAAACAATCACAACTTCTGGAAATGAAGGACACACTTAGAGAAATGCAAAATACACTGAAAAGACTCCACAATAGAATCACACAAGTAGAAAAAAGAACTTCAGAGCTTGAAGACAAAGTCTTTCAAATTAATCCAATCTGACAAAGACAAAAAAAAAAAAGAATAAAAAAATAAACCAAATTCTCCAAGAAGTTTTGGGTTATGTTAAATGACAAAACCTAAGAATAATTGGTGTTCCCAAGGAAGAAGAGAAATCTAAAAGTTTGGAACCGTATTTGAGGAAAAAGTCTAGGAAAACTTTCCTGGCCTTGCTAGAAATTCAGGCATCCAAAAACAAGAAGCTTTAAGAACACCCGGGAAATTCATCACAAAAAGATCATCGCCTAGGCACCTAGTCATTAGGTTATCTAAAGTCAAGATAAAGGAAAGAATCTTAAGAACTGTGAGGCAAAAACATCAAGTAACCTATAAAGGAAAACCTATCAGATTAATAGCAAATTTCTCTGCAGAAATCTACAAGCTAGAAGGAATTCAAGTCCTTTTTTAGCTTCCTTAAATAAAACAATCATTAGATAAGAATTTGTATCCATTGAAACTAAGCTTCATAAAAATGAAAGATACAGTCTTTTTCAGACAAACAAATGCTGAAAGAATTCACCAATACAAAGTCAGCACTACAAGAACTGGTACTGGTATAAAAACAGGGATATGAACCAATGGAACAGAATAGACAACTAGATCATGACAAAAATGGTGGATAGGAGGCAGGAATAAATTGCAGCTCCCACTTGGATGGACAGAGCAGCACGTGGAGACTTGCATTGTAAACTTCTGCTCAAAGAACTACTGCAAGAAAATACCACAAAGGCTGAGATAATTCACAAACCCTTTTAAGGAAGCAGATTGCTCCTGCAGGACCTGAGAGACAGCCCAAATACTGTGCTGGTATCCACAGCTGAAAGACCTGAACAGTTCACAGCACAGGACAAAGTGCAGAAACCCCACAGTACCAGCTCAGAGCCTGGTAGCTCTGCTGGGTGGCTAGATCCAGAAGAGAAATAACAATCACTTCAGTTTGGCTCTCAGGAAACTCCATCCATAGGGAAAAGAGGAGAGCACCACATCAAGCGACCACCTTGTGGGAAAAAAAAAGATCTGAACAGCAGCCCTGGAGTCCCAGATCTTCTCTCTGACATAGTCTACCCAAATGAGAAGGAATCAGAAAAACAGTTCTGGTTATATGATAAAACAAGGTTCTTTAACACCCTCAAAAGATTACACTAGCTCACCAGCAATGGCTCCAAACCAAGACAAAATCTCTGAATTGTTTTGTTTAGAGAGGCTGAAGATGGGGCCCCAATCCCTTCTAGCTTGGAGGGTTTCTGCTGCTAAGAAATCTGCTGTTAATCTGATAGCTTTTCCTTGATGGATTACCTCATGCTTTTGCCTCACAGCCCTGTTTTCAGACTTCTTAAACAAAACAATTATCATCCAAGAATTTTGTATCCAGTGAAACTAAGCTTCATAAATGAAGGAAAGATACAATTTTTTTTCAGACAAACATATGCTGGGAGAATTCACCAATACCAAGCCAGCACTGTAAGAACTGCTAAAAGGAGCTCTAAATCTTGAAACAAATCCTGAAAAGAAATATGAAAACAGAACCTCTTTAAACCACGAATCTCACAGGACCTACAAAACAAAAATACAATAAATAAATAAAGGTATTCAGGCAACAGATAGCACAATGAATGGAATAGTAACTCATATCTCAATATGAATATTGAATGTAAATATCCTAAATGCTCCACTCTAAAGATACAGAATTGATAAGAATTCACCACCCAAGTATCTGCTGCCTTGAAGATACTCATCTAACACATAAGAACTCACAGAAAAGATCATCCCTCTGTCTGATTTCTCAGTTCATGCTGATGGGTGATGGTGGACGTGGGAAGTGGACTTCAAAGTCCACACTGAGTAGACCTAGGTCACTCTGGTCCTCCTGGACAGGAGGATTGTGTAGGTTGCAGGGCTTAAGCACAAGCCTCAAAATGTCTAAAGATCTTCATTTTATCTTACTAGTAACAAATATCCTGTTATGTTTGCACTTCGTTGTATTTCATCATTTTTGAATTGTTTTCATGAAAATTTATTTTGCTTTTTGGTCCATCTGTATTCAAAGACTTTCGTGTCTTTTCTTTTTATCTCTGACCTGTAAGGCTAATAGGATGTATCCTAAAGGCCCTTTCTTCTGTGTGTGTCAAGGCTCCTCCACCTTTGGCCAGGGTGAATGGAGTTTTGTCTTTACACAGCAGAAAACTTAAATTGCTGGGTAAGACACATTTTCTGCCAAATTCCCTTTATGGAACCTAGGAAGCCTAAGAGGTATGACCATTTACACCTGCTAAGCCATTATTTTAAGAGCAAAATTAAAGCATTAAGGGAACATATATAATGTTTGCCATTAATAAAGTGAAAAATGTATAAATAAGTGCTCCATGATTAGGCTTATTCAACACAGCATGGCCCCAAACAATACTGTTTTATAATTACACCTTTTTATAAAAAGAAAGGAGGAAGATAAGAAATTTTCCAAGGGCCAAGGGGACACTGGCATTATTCTTCCACCTAACTAAACTTGTCTATACTAAGAAAAACTTCTTAAACACCAATACCAAATATATTTCCATGTTTTTCAAAAGAGTTTGAGGAAACCCAGTGTAATTAATGACTCTATATTAGGAAACACGCTTCCCATGAACAGCTTCCTTTCCTTATAATCTAGTTCAAGTTTACTCCTCAAACCTCTTGAGCTTCTACTCCTTCTACTAGTCCTTCCTTACCAGAAACACAGTCTTCTGCATCCCTTCCTTATCAACGTACTTACCAGACACTCCCTGAAGAACCCAGTCCCATTGGAACAACTCATAACAGGGTATCCTATTGCCAACCTAAAATGAAAAAACAGACTACTCACTCTCTTTCTCTCAGGAAGGTAACAAATAGAGAAATGTACCAAATCCTCGTAGAGACCTACTCCATTAATCAGTCTGCCCCAGATATTAGAAAAACTAACAAAAAACTAGCCATGGGTCTCCAAATCCCCAATAAATAAGTGACTAAATATAGCTTTTAGGTTCTGCAAATACCAAGGCAGAGTGAAAAAGGCACATAGAAATCAAAGAAGAAAAGAGAGACAAAAGACAGGACCAATTGTTGGCCCTCGCTATGGGAAAACTTCCATCTCCAGATCATTCTGGACGGAACCCAAAAGACTATTGCGGCATTTACAAAAAGTCTGGACACTGGAGCCAAATCAGTAACAAGGGCCAAGGGCCTTCAGGCTTACAGACCTCCTGGAGCCTATCATCAATGTGGTAAAGAAGGGCACTGGAAGAAGAAATGTCCCCAACTCTGAAGGGAGGAGGGGACTCCTAATTCCTTATTGACCCTGGCCAAAGACTAAAAAGATTCAAAGCTAACAATGACTCTCCCATGTAGCAATCAGTCTCAATCATAGCAATGGAGTCTTGGGTGACTCTGGATGTGACAGGTAGAAATACTAATTTCCTTTTAAACATAGGGGCCAGGCTGTCAACCCTCACTTTCTGCCCTGGACCTCTGTCTGCCAAATACCATACTGTCATTGGTGTTAATAGCAAACACCAAACTAGGATTTTCACTCTACCCTGCAGCTGGCCAACTTCAATTGCAGTAAAACTTAGGGATATGGGGCCTTGGGTGCACTTATCACAAATAAAAATTATTTCTTTTAAGTCATCACAAAAACACACAATGCAGACTCCAAGTTATTCTTGTGAAGCACTGGAGGGTCTAAAGCTCCTGTCCAATAAATAATCAAAACCCAAAACATCAAACAATGAATATTTTCTCAGCACAAGTTTCTATTCAAGAAAACAGCTCAAAATGAGATCACCTTAAAAGATAAGTATTATTTTATTTTTATCTTATTTACTCACTTTACACACTCAGTAAAATGACTTTATCTGCTAAAGAAATAATAAATCATACTCCCAGCTTATTAAAATTAACTTAGCCTTGCTGGCTTTGCATGACTACAAAAAGCAGAAAATATGCCATATTTGTGCCTCAAGAAGACTGGGCCAACATCCCTATACACCTCCTGGAACAAACCCGTTGGCCTATAAAATGGGAATATCTGGCTAAACAAGCAATACAAAGACTGCCTTGAACCTGACTATGGCCAGTTCAAACTTCCCTTTTAATTATATTAATAATAGTTCCTCCTGACAAAGGGAAAAATGCTTTCTTACCTTATCTTTTACCCAAAGCAATTTCCCTTCTGCCTTTACATTAATTGTACCAGTTTTACTATTCTCATAGAAGAACTCCAAGAGAGTCAATATAACCAAGCTTTTATTACTGGGTCATCTACACATTTTTTGATGGGACTCTAAAAAAATAAGCTTATTTTAAAAACTTATTAACACCACCCAACTCTACCATTCTCTAATAATCACAGTGACCACTGAACTTTCATTACTTTTACCACCTTCATGCAAAATACTTCCGCAGCACAAATGTAACCATCACAAGAAATTTAGCGGGTGTGGGGCATTTTGAATCTTTGGCATATCTACAACTCCCTCCTCTATGGAAGGGATGATGCTCCATTGCTTTCATTTCTCCTTATTTAACTTTCAACTGGGTAATGCATCTCTCCCTTTCCCCATCTACCAACATCACAAGATCCACCTACACATAGGACCCCTTATTCCTTTAGGTTTGATGCTATCCTCTCTGTTGGGATTAGCAGGGTCAGCCACAGAAGGTGGAGCCTTGGGAATCCAGCATAAACTCTCAGGAGACCACAGTGACCCTCCAAAAACAGCTGAGGGCCTCACTAGACTTCAGCAACAGCTGGACTCCCTGGCTACTGTAGGCCTACAAAACTGAAGAGCTGTAGATGCTGTCACAGCTGGACAAGGAGGAACATGTTTGTATCTAAAAGAAGAATGCTGTTTTTACATTAATTAGTCTACTTTGTTCCAAGAAAAAATTAAAAATATTAATACCCAGGCAAACAAAACTGAGTCTTTGGGAACTATAACAGGAACTTGGAAACAACGGATATTATCAGCCTTGCTTCCTTTAATAGTGCCAATTATTACCATACTTTTAGCCGTAACTTTCAGTCCAACTTTGTTTAAAGTGCTAACCAGTTTCTAGCTCTCTCTCCTACAGCAATCCCAGGCCCACATGATGGTTTTGCAAGGCCTCCAACATTTGGCTGCTAATAAGCTGTCCCACATCTCACCCACCGGTCCTACAAAAAACATGACTTAAAACTCGTTAGACGAGACAGAAAGAGACTTTAGGGCCCAGGCTAAGCAGGGACAACTACCCACTCAGCAGGAAGCAGCTCTGGACGAAGTAACCAAGCCCCTCAACCTCCCATATGACTGTGAGCCATAAATCACTTAAGGGAAAATTGAGAGAGGCTAGGTAGTCAAGGTGGTAACCATGTCCTCAGGATGTGGCAGCCATAGTGACCACACCATCAACAAAATGAACCCCTGCATTTGCATTGTAGTCAAGCTCATTCAAGAAAAGCTAACTCCAGAAGGGAAGTTCCCCTGTAGAAAGCAGGCACATTTTGATTTTACCTGTCCTCAGACTGATGATTTGCTCTAATAATAGTAAAAAACACACTGTTGGGTGGAGATTTAAGATGCTAATGAGACACGTGATGTATGGACAAGCATGTACAGCTACCGTGCATGTGCAGCCGAAGGACCACCCATAATATGCTTACTAGCAACATTCTTTCCCACACCCTTATGAATAATCATGTAAGACTTCCATAAAGGGAGTCTCCCTAATGCCAGTCTTTGCCATCTCATCCTCACAGGCAGCTCACTCTGAATTGTCCCTCAGGGTGTACTGTCTATTCTGCACCTAACTTTCAGAGTATTCTTTCTCCTTTGAAATGCATTGCTCTATACTGCATCTCCTTTGCTGTGTGTCTCTTGTTTAAATTCTTTTAAACTCAAAATACAAGAACCAAGGCTTCACAACAACCATCGGCATTATAATTATTTTTATATTATACTACAGTTAACTTTCTAAGATCTCAAATATTTTAAAAAGTAGGTAAGATTTTTTAATTTTTCATTCTTAATTTGTATTGGTACATCATAGCTGCATATACTTATGGGGTACATGAGATGTTTTGATACAGGCAAGATTTTTTTTAATAAAGAAACAATATCTTGTAGCATAATGCGTGTAGGCTATACATTTTTAAAAATGATTTAAAAGCTTTTACATTTGTCACTATTGATCCCCTAGTAGGTAATCATATACAGGGTGCATATTTTCCAAAGAATTTATTTTAAAATTAGCAATACAAAAGAAATTTTGTCATACCAGTTTTTTTAATGTAGGCATGGTATGCATCAAAGGTTAAGGCAACAGAATCATTCAAAAATAACTTTTTGTTTAGTGGACACACTGTGGCCCAGAAGCTTTGGCAGAGGCTTAGTAGAAAATAGAAAAGCAGCTAAAAATAGGATTGTAGTTTATTTAAAAATTGTATTTAGAAAAGTCTTAAAGTTCAATATTTATTACTGTTTTACAGTGGCATAAAATTGGAGTATATAAAGTATGTTCTTATAATAACTGAAACTTCCAAAACCATATCAGAAAATCTGTTGAGCAGTTTCTTGTAAAGTTAAGCACATATTAACTGTGTGACCCAGCAATCACTCTCCTAATTGCACTAGTTAGGACTACCAGTACTATACTAACTATAAGTTGTGGGAATGGGCATCCTTGTCTTGTTCCTAATCTTAAAGAAAAAGCCTTCTGCTTTCCATCACTGAGTATATTACCTGTGTGCTTGTCATATATGGCCCTTATTATGTTGTGGTGCATTAATACATAATTTATTGAGAGATTTTATCACAAAATGATATTGCATTTTGTCAAATTCTTTTGCTGTGTCTATTGATATGATATATAATTTTTTATCTTTCATTCTGCTAATGTGACATATGACATTGATTGAATTGCATAAATCAAATCATTCTTACATCCCAGGGATAAATCTCACTTGTACATGGTGTATGATCCTTTTTATGTGTTGCTGAATATTGTTTGCTCATATTTTGTTTAGGATTGTTTGTCCATCAATATTAATTGGGGATATTGGTCCCAGTTTTCCATTTGGCTCCTTGGAACATGGTGAAAGACTGGAAACATTTTCTCTAAAATCAGAAATAAGAACAAGATACCTACTTTTGTCATTTTTATTTAATATAGTACTAAACGTCCTAGCCACCATTATATAATAAGATAAAGAAATAAAAGCCATCCAAGTTTAAAATTACAAAGTGAAATTTGTTTTCAGGTGATATGATATTCTATATAGAAAACCATCAATTTTCCACAAAAAAGCTGTTATAACTAATAAATTAAGCAAATTTGCATGATACAAAATCAACACAGAAATATCAGTTTCATTTCTATACACTAACAATAAACATTTAAAAAATGATAAAACAATTCCAAAAACAACAGCATTAAAATAATAAAATATTTAGGAATAAACTTAATCAAGGAGGTAAAAGATGTGTATACTAAAAACTACAAAAATTTGTTACAAAAATTTAATAAAGACATGAGTAAATAAAATAATGTCCCATGTTCATTCAGTGGAAGATTCAATATTTTTAAGATGTTAATACCTATTTTATTCTAACATAGTGGGTTACGGGCTTTTAATGTGCTTCAGTCACTTAGAAATAGAGAAACAGTGTGTAAAGATAAACTCTGTGAGTTTTAATTCAAGAAGAAAAATGGGAATTCACCAGAATAGCAAAGAACACCCCAGAACCTGGAGAGAAGACTGGGAAGCAGCCCCTTTGATGGTGATTAACTGATATAAACCAGCCCAAGGCCTGAGGCAACAGAGAACTTCCCACAGCAAACCAGATCAAATACACACCCATCCACATTGGCTGCAATCAGCTCTTACCCATAAGCACAAACTAGTTGCCTTGAGGCTAAATGGTACAATAAAACAAGAAATCTGCTGACTGAAGTGCACAGCACTGGGGAATAATGTCAGATACCCTGAGAGCTCTGACATCCAAGCTACATAGGAGGCAGTGGGCCTGCTGACATGCCCAGAACACCACTACTACAGCAAATATTTGAGAAAGCCACTATATATAGGCTACCTATAACCAAGGAACTTATATAGACTCTTTGCCACTTAAAACATTCATAGCCAAAGTCAAAGGACTCTACACAACATCATATACTTTAGACACCTCCTCAAGAGTAAAAATATTTCCACCTAAACAAAAGAAAAATCAAAATATAAGTAGAAGAAATAGCCTATCAAAATGGGAAAGAACCAGAGAAACAACTCTGAAAGTATAAGAGTGTTACTACACCGTCAAGGGAGAAGACTAACTCTTTACCAACAAATTCTAACCAAAATGAAATCTTTGAAATACTAGGTATTCTATGTATTGATTTTAAAGAAGCTCAATGTGATGCAAGAAAAAGCTAAAATCAACACAAAGAAATCAGGAAAACAATTCAGGACATGAAAGAAGAGAAAAATATTATGAAAAAAACAGAACATCTGGAAATAAAAAAAAAGTAGGAGTTACAAAATACACTTAAAAAATTTAACAATAGGCTAAACCAAATAGAAAAAAGTATTACAGAGCTGAAACACAGGTCATTTGAATTAGCTCAGTCAGAAGAAATAAAGAACAATGAATTTAAAAAGATGAACAAAGCCTTTGAGAAATATGGAATTATGTAAAACTTCCAAATCTACAATCTAAAAATCTACAAGTTGTAAGTATTCTAGAGAGAAAGAAAGGAAAAAAAAGTATGGAAAACTTATTTCAGAAAATAATTCAAGAAAACTTTGAGATTTAGACATCCAGACAAGAAGTCAGAGAAATCCCGGAAGATACATTGCAAGAAGAACTTCACCAAAAAATATAGTCATCCAATTGCTTGAAACCGGAAGGCGGAGGTTGCAATGAGCCAAGATCACACCACTGCACTCCAGCCTGGGCAACAAGAGTGAAACTCTGTTTCAAAAAAAAAAAATAATATATGTATATATATAGTCATCAAGGTATCCAAAGTCAGCTTGAAAAAAAAATCCTAAGAGTGGCAAGGAGAATTGTGTAATCATCCATAAAGGAAATCTCATCAGACTAATAGCAAACTTTTCAGCAGAAATCCTACAATCTAGAAAAGATTTGGGCTATTTTTTGCCTCCTTAAAGAAAAGGAATGCCAGAATAAAATAATATATCCTGCCAAACTAAGCTTCAAACATAAGGGAGAAATAGTATTTCCCAGACAATCACTAAGGGAATTTATTACCACTAGACTGTTCCTCCAAGAAAAGCTCAAAAGAGTTCTAAACATGGAGATGAACCAATAACAATCATCATTATAAAAGGACACATAAGTACAAAGTTTGTATATCCTATGAAACAATTACAGAATTGAAACCCCAAGGCAACTAGGTAATGACAATATGACAAGATCAAAATCTCACATATTAATATTATTCACCTTGAATATGAGTGGCCTAAATACTCCACTTAAAAGATATTGATAGACTAACTTCATTGAAAAAAAAACACACAACAATCTGTTGCCTAAAAGAGACACACCTACTGGCTAAATACAACTACAGACTTAAATTAAATGGGTGAATAAAAATACGTCATGCAAATGGAAAGCAAAAGTGAGCAGGAGCAGCTATCCCCATATCAGATAAAACAGACCTTAAACCAACAGCAGTTAAAAAAAAAGGAGGGCCTTATATAATGATAAAAGCTTCAGTACATCAAGAAGATTTAACCATCCTAAATATATATACACCCAACACTGGAGCACCCAGATTCATAAAACAAATACTACTTGACCTAAAAAAACATGGATAGCAATAGAGTAATAATGAGGGACTTAAACACCCCCACTAAAACCACTAGACAGATAACTAAAGTGGTAAAGCAACAAAGAAACTCAAACTTACACTGAACTATAGACCAAATGAACATATTAGACATTTACAGAGCATTCCATCCAATGACAGTAGAATATATTCTCTTTTCACCTCCACATAGAATATTCTCCAAAATTGACCATATGCTTGGACATAAAGGAAGATTTATTAAATATTTTGAAATCAAAATCATATTAAGTATCTTTTTGGACCACAGTGAAAAAAAATTTAAAAGCAACACCAAGAGGAACTCTAAAAACTACACAGGTACATGGAAGCTAAACAACTTGTTTCTGAATGACTTTTGAGTAAACAACAAAATTAAGGCACAAATAAAGAGAAATAAAAATGGTGAAAACAGAGATACGACATATCAAAAACTATGTGATACAGCAAAAACAGTATTAAGAGAAAAATTTATACGATTAAATGTCCACATTACAACAATCCCAAATTAAAAGCCAAACATCAAAGTTCAAGGAACCGGAAAAACAAGAACAATGCAAACCCAAAACTAACAGAAGAAAAGAAATCACAAAGGTCAGAGCAGAACTAAGTAAGATGGAGACAAAAAAAAAATGATACAAGAAAGTAACAAAAGAAAAAGTTGTGGTTTCTTTTTAAGGATAAGCAAAATTGACAGACAGCTAACTAGATTAACCAAGATACAGTGAGGCAAGATTCAAACAAGTACAATCAGAAATGAGAAAGAGGACATTACAACTGATGCCACACAAATACAAAAGATTATCAGGGACTACTATGAATGCCACTATGTGCTAAAACTAGAAAACCTGTAAAAAATTGATAATTTCCTGGAAACATACCAACTCCCAAGATTGAACCAGGAAGAAATAAAAATCGTAAACCTGCCAATAACGAGTAAAGAAACAATCAGTAATAAAATTTTTTTCAAGAAAACAAAAAAGCCCGGTATTAGACAGATTCACAGCCAAATTTTTCCAGACATAAAAAGACGAGCTGGTAACAATCTTATTGAAACTATTCCGGGAAATTGAGGAGAAGTGATTTCTTTCTAACTCATTCTATGAAACCAGTATTACCAGTATCAATCATTCTGATACCAAAATCAGGCAAGGACAAAACAAAAAAGAAAACTACAAGCCAATAGCTCTGAAAACATAGATACAAAAGTCCTCCACAAAGTACTAGCAAACAGATTCCAACAGCACATCAAAAAAGTTAATTCATCACAATCAAGTGGGTTTTATTACAGGGATGTAAGGATGATTCAACATCTGCAAATCAATAAATGTGATTCACCATCTCAACAGATGCAGAACAAGCACTTGAGAAAATGTGTCCCTTCATCATAAAAACACTGAACACACTAGACATCAAAAGAACATACCTCAAAATAATAAGAGCCATCTCTAACTAAACCACAGCCAACATTATACCGAATACAGAAAAGTTAAAAGGATTCCAACTAAGAAGTTCAAAAAGACAAGGATGTCCAATCTCACCACTCGTACTCGACATAATACATGGAAGTCCTAACCACAGTAATTGGGCAAGAGAAATAAATAAAAAGTCTTCAAATTGGGAAAGAGTAGATCAAACTGTCTCTTTGCTGATGATGATTATATTCCTAGAAAACCCTAAATATTCCCCCAAAAGACTCCTAGACTTGATAAGAAAATTCACTAAAGTTTCAAAATACAAAATCAATGTGCAAAACAGTAGCATTTCTGTACACCAATAAAGTCCATGCTGAAAACCAAATCAATAACTCAATTCCATTTATAATAAGCAAAAATAAAAAAAAATACCTAGGAATACATTTAACAAGGATGTAAAAGATATCTACAAAGAGAACTTCAAAACACTGATGAAATAAATCGTAGATGATTCAAACATAGAAAATATCCCATGCTCACGGATTGGAAGAATCAATATTGTTAAAATGAGCATACTGTCCAAAGCAACCTGCAGATTCAAGGCAATCCCTATCAAATTACCAATATCATTTTTAACATAATTAGAAAAATACAATCCTAAAATTCATATGGAACGGCACCAAAAAAAATTAGTCAAGGCAATTCTGGGTGAAAAGAACAAATCCGAAGGTATCACACTGCATGACTTCAAGTTAAACTACAAGGCTACAGTAATTAAAACAGCATGGTACTGGAGCATAAATAGACACATAGATAAAGAGGACAAAACAGAGAACCCAGAAATAAAGCCACATACTACAACCAACTGATCTTCAACAAAGTTGCCAAAAATAGAAAATGGAGAAAGGACACCTTATTCAATCAATGGTGCTGGGAAAATTGACTAGCTATGTGCAGAAGAATGAAACTGGACCCCAATCTCTCACCATATACAAAAATCAGCTCAAAATGGATTAAAGACTTAAACGAAAAATATGGAACTACAAAAATCCTGGAAGAAAATATAGAGAAAACTTTCCTGGACATTGGCCAAGTCAAACCACTTATGATGAAGAACTCAAAAGCAAATGTAACCAAAACAAAGATAGACAAATGTGACTTAATTAAACCAAAATGCTGTTACACAGCAAAATAAACAATCAACAGAGTAAACAGACAACCTACAGAATGGGAGAAAATATTTGCAAATTATTTATGTGACAAAGGACTAATATCCAGAATCTACAAGAAAATCAATAACTCAACAAGAAAAAACAAACAAACAAACATCTCCATTAAAAGCTGGGCAAAGAACATGAACAGACATTTCTTAAAGGAAAAAATACAAGTGACCAACAAGTACTTGTATTTTAACACATTAATAATGTTGAGCATTTTCTCAACATTATTAATCATCAGAGAAATGCAAATTAAAACCACAATGTGATATCATCTCACACTGGTCAGAATTGCTATTATTAAAAAGTAAAACAAGGAAAAGAAAACATCAGATGTTGGCATATTTGTGGAGAAAGTGGAATGCTTATACGTTTTTGTTGGGAATGTAAATTTATTTAACCTCCATGTAAAACGGTATGGAGATTTCTCAAAGAACTAAAAATAGAACTATTATTTAACCCAGCAATCCCATTACTGGGTATATACCCAAAGGAAAACAAATCATTATATAAAACAGGCGCCTGTACTCATATGTTCATTGCAGCACTATTCATAATAGCAAAGTCATGAAACCAACTTAACTGTCCATCAGTGGTTGTCTGGATAAAGAAAATACACCATGGTCTACTATACAACCATAAAAATAATAAATGTATTCCCTTTGCAGCAATGTGGATGGAGCTGGGGACGATTATCCTAAGTGAACTAACTCAGAAAAAGACAATCAAATATTGCATGTTCTCACTTAAAAGTGATAGCTAAGCAATGGGTCCATATGATTATAAAGATGGAAATAATAGACACTGGTAACTCCAAAAGGGGAGAAGATGGGAATGAAGAGACTGTTGAAAAATCAGGCACAATGTTTGCTATTTAGGTATTTATTGGGTACACTAGAAGTCCAGTCTTCACCATTATGAAAAAGCAAGCACATGTAACTCCCTTAATCTAAAATAAAATAAAAATAAAAATATGTCAATATTTCCCAAAACAATGTACAGATTCAATGTGATTCCTATAAGATCCTATTAAATTTTTTTGCAAAAATAGTAAAATCTATCCTAAAATTTGTATGGTATTTCAAAGGACTCAAAATTACCAAAATGGTCTTGAGAAAAGAGAGCAAAATTGGAGTTCTCACATTTCCTGATTTCAAAACTTACTATATAACTATGGTAATCAAACTGTGTATTAATGACATAATGACAGACCTACAATCCACTGCAATAGAATTGAGAACCCAGAAATATATACTCACATATATTGTCAAATCATTTTTGACAAAGGTGCCAAGGCCATTCAAATGAGGGAAGGAAAATCTTTTCAGCAAATGGTGTTAAAAGTACTGAATATCCATTTTAATATTCAGTTAAAAGTACTGAATATCTGAAAAGAATGAAGTTGGATCCTTAACTTACACCACTTACAAAAAATTAACTCAAATGGTCAAAGACCTAATGTAAAAGCTAAAATTATACACGTTTTAGAAAGAAATGTAGAGTAAAAACTTTATCACATTGAATTTTCAATGATTTTTCGGACATGACACCTAAAGCACAAACAACAAAAGTAAACAAACTGGGTTACCATAGTTTGGGAAGGGTAGTGGTGGTGGGGAGTGGGGATGGTTAGTAGGTACAAAAATATAGTTAGAACAAATGAGAACTAGTATTTTATAGCACAACAGAGTAATTACAGTGAATAATAATTTATTATACATTTAAAAATAACCAAAAGTGTATATTAGAATGTTTGCAACATTGCAAAATGATAAATGCTTGAGGTAATGGGCACCTCATTTACACTGATGTGTTTATTAAGCATTTTATGCCAGTTTCAAAGTATCTCATGTACCCCATGAATATTTACACCTTCTATGTACACGTAAAATTTAAAAAAGTTTAAAAATAAAAAGAGTTTAATCGGAATACTTCAAAATTTAAAAACTTCTGTGCATCAAAAGAGTAAAAAGGCAACCTATAGAATGTGAGAAAATATTTGTAAATAATACATTTTTAATGGGTTTTACCCAGAATATATAAAGAACTCCTCCAATTCAACAAGAAAAATGCAAACAAACAAATTTAAAAATGATCAAATGACTGAGTAGACATTTCTCCAAAGAATATATGTACATGTTCAATAATCACATGAGGAGATACTCAAAATAACTAATCCTTCAGAGAAATGCAAACCAAGAGCACAATAAGATATCAACTTACCGTCATGATGGCAATTGCAAGAGCAAATAACATAATAACAACTCATGGTGAAAATGTGTGAAGATGTGGAAAATTTGTTCTTTGTTTTTTGTTTGTTTGTTTTTTTTGCACTGTTTGGTGGAATACAAAATGGTGCAGCAAGTATGGGAACCAGTGTGGAAGTTCCTCAAAAAATTTAAACTACAATTTCCTTATTACTCAGCAATCCACTTCAGAGTATACATATATCCAA
This sequence comes from Pan paniscus, assembly GCF_029289425.2. NCBI lineage: Eukaryota > Metazoa > Chordata > Mammalia > Primates > Hominidae > Pan > Pan paniscus. The sequence goes on from NC_073272.2 coordinate 82,859,927, forward strand.
TAGAATTGAATGCAGAATCTCAAGTAGATGCTTGCACACCCCTTTTCATTTATTGGGCAATAACTAAGATTGTCCAGAGGTTCACATCATTTGCCCAAGTCGTAAACCCACAGTAGGAGAGATGCGAAATTGCATTATGGTTAATAGCCTGAGATATGGAGTTACAAAGACCTATGTCCAAGTTGCACACTTTGATTTATGAGCTATCTTGCCTAGTGCAACTTATTTAACTTCTAAGTCCCAGGTATTTATTATTTAATATTTAAATAATAATACTACCTACTTTACAGATTATAGTGGGAATTTTATGAAATAATGCACATAAAATATTTAGGACAGTAGCTGGAAAAAAGTATTTGTTCAATAAATGCATACTGTAATATTTGTAATGGTTTTTATTTGAAACACAGTCCTTTTTTCAATATCAGACGTGGCTTCATAGCAAAAGTTAGGGTAACAAGAAGGTGGGAGAGAAAGTGATGTTACCCATTTATGAAAACCAAAATCATCAAATTTTTATCAATTGATTAAAATTACTAAAAATCATTAATCCAGAAATTACCCTCCCAGAGATAAGGTAAAATTGTCTTAACGAATGTGGGCATGGGGAGGCAGCTCAGCAATTCCCCTCGAGGGTTAGTTTTATATTCCTATTATTTGAGTTACTTGTAAAAATAAAAAATTGATTGTCTTCTTTCAAAGAATAACACTTGAGCAAAGTCAACTTTGGGTTGCATTTACGTAACACAAAATAATTACTTCAAAGTGGAAGGGAGTGGGCAGGGTAAAGCAACTTATTTTATATCATATGCTCTGCTGTGTTTTGGATACAGGTTTATTTGTCCTTACTAAAATTTATGTCGAAATTTGACCCCCCATGTAGCAGTGTTGAGAGGTGAAGCCTGTTGGGAGGTATTTGGGTAATGGAGGTGGATCCCCTGTGAATGACTTGGTGTTGTTCTAGTGTCAGTGAGTGAGCTCTTACACTCAAGAGACTAGATTCATTCTTATGGAAATGGATTAGTTCCCAGGAGAGTGGGTTGCTATAAAGTCAGGATGCCCCTCAGTGTTTCCACTCTTCACATGTGTCTACTTCTTTTTCTACCTTCTCTGCCATATTGTGATACAGCACAAAATCCCTCACCAGAAACCAGAGCTGTAATTGCAGCTAGCCCCTTCAACATCTCAGTCTGCAGAACCATGAGCTAATTAAACCTCTTTTCTTGATAAATTACCCAGTGTCAAGTATTCCTTTATAGCAACCTGAAACAGAATAAGACGTTTCATAGAGCTATTTTAACATAATACACTGAATTTTTTAAAATTTTGACAAATTGATGCTGCATTCTTTACCCAAAGAAATAAAGAGTGCAATTATATTTTGATATCCTGCCTCAAGATTTTTTGTTACTAGAGTAATAGCTGCCACTGCCATATATACATGAGAAAAAATAACGTCAGGGTAGACAAAAATTACCTAGAAAAAAATAACTTCTTTTTCCTCTGACTCTTCCAACAAAGTTTTTATTCAGACTGCAATTATATGACTTTTGGCCAAATGAATATAAACACAGATTTTAGCAAGCTAAATGAATGAAGAATGAAGCTCATACTATGGGTAGCAATATTGCTATGTGTTCATTAAAATCTGTTTCTCTTTCTCCTAGGCAAGTAGAATACATTTCCCAAACCACTTTTCAGTTACGAGTGACTATTAAATCTATTTCTCATCCATGGAATGTAGGCAGAATTTAAAGTACACCATTTTGAGACCTGACTCATAAAAACTTCATGCACATTTTCTTATACAACTAAACAAATAACTACCATTTGACCCAGCAATTGCAATTCTACACATTTTTTTCCAGGGGAATGAAAATTTACGTTTACACAAAAAATAGATTCTCCTGTACAGTCTCCCTCCCTTTTCCCACTTGCTTGCTGAATGGAGAAGACTCAAAACCATGTTTTGAAAGTGGCTAAGCCACAAAATGGAAAGAGTCTATGTCCGTAAATCACCATGTTTGTAGTTTACCTCCAGATTTGGTATTTCTGCAAGTGAGAAATAAATTTCTATTGTGTTTTGTTCAGAGTTTATTTGTTATGAAAGCTAGTAATGCCTTAACTTGTATAGCATATACCACAAAATAAATACCTTAATATGTGAAACACTTCTAAGGTATATTTCCTAAAGTATCATTATATATCATTTTGATAGTTGAAAATACAAAGAAAGTCATATGATTTGTTAAGTTAAATATGTTGATAGGATATTAAGCACTGATATAGCTAAGTAAATATTTTTTGAAAAAATGCACAATGACAAATCTTAATGCAGGCTAACCAGGAAGATAAATTTTAAAAAGGACTAAAATGAATAAAATCAGAGATGAAAAAGGAGACATTACAACCAATACTGCAGGAATTCAAAAAATCATTAGAGGTTAGTATGAACAACTGTAAGCAATAAACAGAAAAACCTAGGAGCAATGGATAAACTGCTAGACACATAAAACCTACCAAGATTGAGCCATGAAGAAATCCAAGACCTGGTCAGACCAAAAACAAGTACCTAGATCAAAGTCACAATAGAAAGTCTACCGGCAAAGAAAAACCCCAGGACCCAATGGCTTCACTGCAGAATTTTACCAAATATTTAAAAGGAAGTAATACCAATCTTACTCAAGCTATCCCAAAAACTGGAGAAGGAGGAAATGCTTTCAAACTAATTTTGTGAATCTAGAATTACCATGATATAAAACCAAAGACCCATTTAAAAAAAAAAAAACTATAGGTCAATATCACTGAAGAACATTAATGCAAATATCCTCAACAAAAACCCAGTAAACCAATTTCAACAATACATTAAAAATATCATTCATCATGACTACATGGGTCTTGTCCCAGGGATGCAAGTATAGTTTAACATGTGCAGATCAATCAATGTGATGCATCATATCAACAGAATGAAGGAAGAAATTATATAGTCATTTCAACTGATGCTGCAAAAGCATTTGATAAAATTCAAAATCCTTTTATAATAAAAACCCTCAAAACACATGGACAGAAGAAACAAACCTCAACATAGCAAAAGCCACACACAACAAACCCACAACTAGTATCATACTCAGTGAGAAAAAACTGAAAGCCTATTCTGTAAGATATGTAATATGACCAAAACCAAAACCATATGCAGATCAATCAATGCTATACAGCTTATCAACAGAATGAAGGATAAATCATATGATGAAAATGCCCACTTTCATCACTGTTATTAAACATATTGGAAGTCCTAGCTAGAACAATCAGATAAGAGAAAGTAAAAGGAAGGGAGGGAGGGAAGGAAGGAAGGAAGGAAGGAAGGAAGGAAGGAGAAAGGGGAAAATGGCATTAAAATTGGAAAGGAAGAAATTAAATTATGTTTGTTTGTAGATGATATAATGTTATATTTGGAAAAACCTAAACACTCCACCAAAAAACTTGTATAACTGATAAACAAATTCAATGTAGTTGCAGGATACAAAATCAACATACAAATTAATACCATTGTATTTGCCAACAGCAAGAAATCTGAAAATCAAATTTTAAAAACTTACAATAGCTACTAATAAAATTAAATACTTACTAATAGCTACTAATAAAATTAGTACAATTACAATTGCTACTAATAAAATTACAATTACAATAGCTACTAATAAAATTAAATATTTAAAGAGGTTCCAAGACGGCTGAATAGGAACAGCTCCAGTCTACAGCTCCCAGCATGAGCCATGCAGAAGACGGGTGATTTCTGCATTTCCAACTGAGGTACCAGGTTCATCTCACTGGGACTTGTCAGGCAGTGGGTGCAGGACACTGGGTGCAGCCCAGTGAGAGTGAGCCAAAGCAGGGCAAGGCATCGCCTCACCCAGGAAGTGCAAGGGGTCAGGGAATTCCCTTTTCTAGTCAAAGGAAGCTGTAACAGATAGTACCTGGAAAATTGGGTCACTCCCACCCTAATACTGTACTTTTTCAATGGTCTTAGCAAACGGCACACCAGAAGAATATATCCTATGCCTGGCTCAGAGGGTCCCATGCCCACGGAGCCTTGCTCATTGCTAGCAAAGCAGTCTGAGATCTAACTGCAAGGTGGCAGCGAGGCTGGGAGAGGGGCGCCCGCCATTGCTGAGGCTTGAGTAGGTAAACACAGTGGCCAGGAAGCTCGAACTGGGTGGAGCCCACCTCAGCTCAGACTCCACCTCTGGGGGCAGGGCATAGCTCAACAAAAGGCAGCAGAAACTTCTGCAGACTTAAATGTCCCTGTGTGACAGCTTTGAAGAGAGTAGTGGTTCTCCCAGTACAGAATTTGAGATCTGAGAAAGGACAGACTGCCTCCTCAAGTGGGTCCCTAACACCCAAGTAGCATAACTGGAAGGCTCCTCCCAGAAGAGACCGACTGAAACCTCACGGCCAGGTGCCCCTCTGAAACAAAGCTTCCAGAGGAAAAATCAGGCAGCAACATTTGCTGTTCTGCAATATTCACTGTTCTGCAGCCTCCGCTGGTGATACCCAGGAAAACAGGGTCTGGAGTGGACCTCCAGCAAACTCCAACAGACCTGCAGCTGAGGATCCTGACTGTTAGAAAGAAAACTAACATAAAGAAAGGACATCCACAAGAAAACCCCACCTGTACATCACCGTGATCAAAGACCAAAGGTAGATAAAACCACAAAGATGGGGAGAAACCAAAGCAGAAAAGCTGAAAATTCTAAAAATCAGAGCTCCTCTTCTCCTCCAAAGGAATGCAGCTCCTCGCCAGCAATGGAAGAAAGGTGGGTGGAGAATGACTTTGATGAGTTGAGAGAAGAAGGCATCAGATGGTCAAACTTCTCCGAGCTAAAGGAGGATGTTTGAACCCATCACAAAGAAGCTAAAAACCTTGAAAAAAGATCAGACAAATGGCTAACTAGAGTAAACAGTGTAGAGAAGACATTAAATGACCTGATGGAGCTGAAAACCGTGGCATGAAAAGTAAGTGACGAATGCACAAGCTTCAGTAGCCAATTCAATCAACAGGAAGAAAGGGTATCAGTGATTGAAGATCAAATGAATGAAATGAAGCAAGAAGAGAAGTTTAGAGAAAAAAGAGTAAAAAGAAATCAACAAAGCCTCCAAGAAATATGGGACTATGTGAAAAGACCAAATCTATGTCTGATTGGTGTACCTGAAAGTAATGGGGAGAATGGAACCAAGTTGGAAAACACTCTACAGGATATTATCCAGGAGAACTTCCCCAATGGAGCAAGGCAGGCCAACATTCAAATTCAGGAAATACAGAGAATGCCACAAAGATACTCCTCGAGAAAAGCAACTCCAAGACACATAATTGTCAGATTCACCAAAGTTGAAATGAAGGAAAAAATGTTAAGGGCAGCCAGAGAGAAAGGTCAGGTTACCCACAAAGGGAAGCCCATCAGACTAACAGCTGATTTCTCGGCAGAAACTCTACAAGCCAGAAGAGAGTGGGGGTCAATATTCAACATTCTTAAAGAAAAGAATTTTCAACCCAGAATTTCATATCCAGCCAAACTAAGCTTCATAAGTGAAGGAGAAATAAAATCCTTTACAGATGAGGAAATGCTGAGCGATTTTGTCACCACCAGGCCTGCCTTACAAGAGCTCCTGAAGGAAGCACTAAACATGGAGAGGAACAACCAGTACCAGCCACTGCAAAAACATGCCAAATTGTAAAGACCATCGATGCTAGGAAGAAACTGCATCAGCTAACGAGCAAAATAACCAGCTAACGTCATAATGACAGGATCAAATTCACACATAACAATATTAACCTTAAATGTAAATGGGCTAAATGCTCCAATTAAAAGACACAGACTGGCAAATTGGATAAAGAGTCAAGACCCATCAGTGTGCTGTATTCAGGAAACCCATCTCATGTGCAGAGACACACATAGGTTCAAAATAAAGGGATGGAAGAAGAACTACCAAGTAAATGTAAAACAAAAAAGGCAGGGGTTGCAGTCCTAGCCTCTGATAAAACAGACTTTAAACCAACAAAGATCAAAAGAGACAAAGAAGGCAATTACATAATGGTAAAGGGATCAATTCAACAAGAAGAGCTAACTATCCTAAATATATATGCACCCAATACAGGAGCACCCAGATTCATAAAGCAAATCCTTAGTGACCTACAAAGAGACTTAGACTCCCATACAATAATAATGGGAGACTTTAACACCCCACTGTCAACATTAGACAGATCAACGAGACAGAAAGTTAACAAGGATATCCAGGAATTGAACTCAGCTTTGCACTGAGCAGATCTAATAGAAATATACAGAACTCTCCATTCCAAATCAACAGAATGTACATTCTTCTCAGCACCACATCACACTTATTCCAAAATTGACCATATAGTTGGAAGAAAAGCGCTCCTCAGCACATGTGAAAGAAGAGAAATTATAACAAACTGTCTCTCAGACCACAGTGCAATCAAACTAGAACTCAGGATTAAGAAACTCACTCATAACTGCTCAACTACATGGAAACCGAACAACCTGCTCCTGAATGACTACTGGGTACATAATGAAATGAAGGCAGAAATAAAGATGTTCTTTGAAACCAATGAGAACAAAGACACAACATACCAGAATCTCTGGGACACATTAAAAGTAGGGTGTAGAGGGAAATTTATAGCACTAAATGCCCACAAGAGAAAGAAGGAAAGATCTAAAATTGACACACTAACATCACAATTAAAAAACTAGAGAAGCAAGAGCAAACACATTCAAAGGCTAGCAGAAGGCAAGAAACAAGATCAGAGCAGAACTGAAGGAGATAGAGACACAAAAAACCCTTCAAAAAATCAATGAATCCAGGAGATGGTTTTTTGAAAAGATCAACAAAATTGATAGACTGCTAGCAAGACTAATAAAGAAGAAAAGAGAGAAGAATCAAATAAATGGAATAAAAAATGATAAAGGGGATATCACCACAGATTCCACAGAAATACAAACTACTATCAGAGAATACTATAAACACCTCTACGCCAATAAACTAGAAAATCTAGAAGAAATGGATAAATTCCTGAACACATACACCCTTCCAAGACTAAACCAGGAAGAAGTTGAATCTCTGAATAGACCAATAACAGGCTCTGAAATTGAAGCAATGATTAAGAGCCTACCAACAAAAAAAGTCCAGGACAGGACGGACTCACAGCTGAATTCTACCAGAGGTACAAGGAGGAGCTGGTACCATTCCTTCTGAAACTATTCCAAACAACAGAAAAAGAGGGAATCCTTCCTAACTCATTTTATGAGGCCAGCATCATCCTGATACTAAAGTCTGGCAGAGACACAACAAAAAAAGAATTTTAGACCAATATCCCTGATGAACTTTGATGCAAAAATCCTCAATAAAATACTGGCAAACCAAATCCAGCAGCACGTCAAAAAGCTTATCCACCATGATAAAGTGGGCTTCATCCCTGGGGTGCAAGGCTGGTTCAACATATGCAAATCAATAAACGTAATCCAGCATGTAAACAGAACCAAAGACAAAGACCACATGATTATCTCAATAGATGCAGAAAAGGCCTTTGACAAAATTCAAGAGCCCTTCATGCTAAAAACTCTAATAAATTAGGTACTGATGGGACGTATATCAAAATAATAAGAGCTATTTATGACAAACCCATGGCCAATATTATACTGAATGGGCAAAAACTGGAAGCATTCCCTTTGAAAACTGGCACAAGACAGGGATGCCCTCTCTCACCACTCATGTTCAACATAGTGTTGAAAGTTCTGGCCAGGGCAGTCAGGCAGGAGAAAGAAAAAAAGTGTATTCAATCAGGAAAAGAGGAAGTCAAATTGTCCCTGTTTGCAGATGACATGATTGTATATTTAGAAAACCCCATCGTGTCAGCCCCAAATCGCCTTAAACTGATAAGCAACTTCAGCAAACTCTCAGGGTACAAAATCAATGTGCAAAAATCACAAGCATTCTTATACAACAAAAACAGACAAACAGAGAGCCAAAAATTGCTTTAAAGAGAATAAAATACCTAGGAATCCAACTTACAAGGGATGTGAAGGACCTCTTCAAGGAGAACTACAAGTCGCTGCTCAATGAAACAAAAGAGGACACAAACAAGTGGAAGAACATTTCGTGTTCATGGATAGGAAGAATCAATATTGTGAAAATGGCCATACTGCCCAAGGTAATTTACAGGTTCAATGCCATGCCCATCAAGCTACCAATGACTTTCTTCACAGAATTGGAAAAAACTACTTTAAAGTTCATATGGAACCAAAAAAAGAGCCTGCATTGCCAAGACAATCCTAAGCCAAAAGAACAAAGCTGGAGGCATCATGCTACCTGACTTCAAACTATACTACAAGGCTACAGTAACCAAAACAGCATGGTACTGGTACCAAAACAGAGATGTAGACCAATGGAACAGAACAGAGCCCTCAGAAATAATACCACACATCTATAACCATCTGATCTTTGACACACCTGACAAAAACAAAAAATGGGGAAAGGATTCCTTATTCAATAAATGGTGCTGGGAAAACTGGCTAGCCATATGTAGAAAGCTGAAAATGGATCCCTTCCTTACACCTTATACAAAAATTATTCAAGATGGATTAAAGACTTAAACGTTAGACCTAAAACCATAAAAACCCTAGAAGAAAACTTAGACAATTCCATTCAGGAGACAGGCATGCACAACGACTTCATGTCTAAAACACCAAAAGCAATGGCAACAAAAGCCAAAATTGTCAAATGGGATCTAGTTAAACTAAAGAGGTTTTGCACAGCAAAAGAAACTACCATCAGAGTGAACAGGCAACCTACAGAATGGGAGAAAAATTTTACAATCTACCCATCTGACAGAGGGTTAATATCCAGAATCTACAAAGAACTTAAACAAATTTACAAGAAAAAACAAACAACCCTATTGAAACGTGGGCAAAGGATATGAACAGACACTTCTCAAAAGAAGACATTTATTCAGCCAACAGACACATGAAAAAATGCTCATCATCACTGGCCATCAGAGAAATGCAAATCAAAACCATAATGAGATACCATCTCACACCAGTTAGAGTAGCAATCATTAAAAAGTCAGGAAACAACAGGTGCTGGAGAGGATGTGGAGAAATAGGAACACTTTTACACTGTTGGTGGGACTGTAAACTAGTTCAACCATTGTGGAAGTCAGTGTGGCGATTCCTCAAGGATCTAGAACTAGAAATACCATTTGACCCAGCCATCCCATTACTGGGTATATGACCAAAGGATTATAAACCATGCTGTTATAAAGACACATGCACACATATGTTTATTGTGGCACTATTCACAATAGCAAAGACTTGGAACCAACCCAAATGTCCAACAATGATAGACTGGATTAAGAAAATGTGGCACATATACACGATGGAATACTATGCAGCCATAAAAATGATGAGTTCATGTCCTTTGTAGGGACATGGATGAAGCTGGAAACCATCATTCTCAGCAAACTACCACAAGGACAAAAAACCAAACACTGCATGTTCTCACTCATAGGTGGGAATTGAACAATGAGAACACTTGGACACAGGAAGGGGAACATCACACACCGGGGCCTGTCATGGGGTGGGGGGAGAGGGGAGGGATAGCATTAGGAGATATGCCTAATGTAAATGACGAGTTAATGGGTGCAGCACACCAACATGGTACATGTATACATATGTAATAAACCTGCACATTGTGCACATGTACCTTAGAACTTAAAGTATAATAATAAAAAAAAACAGTTTGGGGGCCACTGTTGTAGTACAAAAGAAGCCATGGACAATATGTAAATGAATGAACATGACTGTGTTATAATAAAACTTTATTTACAAAGAAAAAAATCAATAAATAATGCTGCCTGAAAAAAAAATTAAATTACATATTTAAGAATTAGCTGAAGTGAAAAATCTTTAGAGTAAAAACTGTAAAACTTTGCTGAAAGAAATTAAAGAGGACACCTAAAAATGAAAAGGTATTTCATGTTCATGTATTAGAAAAATCAACATTGTTAAAATGTTCATACTACAAAATGCAATCGACAGATTCAATATAATGCCTCTCAAAATACTATTATTTTTCACAGAAACAGAAAAAAATTCTAAAATTTATATAGAACCACAAAAGACCCAGAATAGCCAAAGCTATTTTGAGCAATAACAACAGAACTGAGGAATCACATTGCTTGATTTCAAGTTATACAACATAGCTATAATAACCAAATCAGCAGTGTACTGGCATAAGAACAGACACATAGAGCAATGTAACGGAATAGAGAACCCCAAAACAAACTTATACATCCACAGTGAACTTATTTTCAATAAACATGCCAACATCATACATCGAGAAAACAACAGTCTATTCAATAAATAGTGCTGGGACAATAAGATATCCATATGCAGAAGAATAAAACTAGACCAATATCTCTTTCCTTATAAGGAGATCAAATCAAACTGGATTAAAGACTTAAATCTAAGACCTCAAACTATGAAACTACTAAAACACAACTTTAGAAAACTCTCCAGGACATTAGACTGGGCCAGAATTTCTTGACTAGTACCCCCACAAGCACAGACATCCAAAGCAAAAATGGACAAAGGGGATCACATTAAGTTAAGAAGCTTCTCCACAACAAAGGAAACAGTAAAAAAAAAAAAGGGGGGGGGGGAGACACAACTCGCAGAATAGGCAAAATTATTTGTAAACTATCCATCTGAGAAGGGATTAATAGCCAGAATATATAAAATCCTCAAACAATTCAATAGGAAAGCATCTTATAGTCCAATTAACAAATGGGCCAAAAATCTGCATAGACAGTTCTCAAAAGAAGATATACAAATGAAAAACAGGTAAATGAAAAGGTGTTAAACATCATTCATCATCAGAATCATGCAAATCAAAACTACAATGAGATATCATCTCTTTCAGTTAAAATGGCTTTTTTTCTTTTTCTTTTCTTTTTTGAGACAGAGTTACTCCCTTGTTGCCCAGGCTGGAGTGCAAGGTCCAGATCTTGGCTCACTGCAACCTCCGCCTCCCAGGTTCAAGCCATTCTCCTGCCTCAGACACCCAAGTAGCTGGGATTAAAGGCATGCGCCACCATGTGCGGCTAATTTTGTACTTTTAATAGAGACAGCGTTTCTTCATGTTGGCCAAGTGGTCTCGAACTCCCGACCTCAGGTGATCCACCCTCCTCGGCTTCACAAAGTGCTGGGATTACAGGCGTGAGCCACCGCGCCTGGCCTAAAATGGCTTTTATCCAAAATACTGGCAATAACAAATGCTTGTGAGGATGTGGATAAAAGAGAAAACTGTATACTGTTGGTGGGAATGTACAATAATACAACCACTATGAAGAACAGCTTGGAAATTCCTCAAAAAACTAAAAATAGACGTCCTACATGATGCAGCAATCCCACTGCTAAATATATTCCCCCAAAAAGGGAAGTCAATATATCAGAGGTATATCTGCACTCCTACGTTTTTTACAACACTATTTACAATAGCCAACATTTGAAAGCAACCTAAGTGTTTATCAACAGATGAATGAATAAAGAAAATGTGGTACATATACACAACGGAGTGGTAGTCAGCCATAACAAAGAATTAGATTCTGACATTTACAACAGCATAAATGGAACTGAAGGTCATTTTGTTTAGTGAAATAAGTCAGGCACAGAAGGATAAACTTTTCATGTTCTCACTTATTTGTTAGAGCTAAAAATTAAAACAATTGAACTCATGGACATAGAGAGTAGAAAGATGGTTACCAGAGGCTGGGAGGTGTGGTAGAAGTGTAGATAGTTACTGGAGCAAAATACATATAGTGAATTAGTTAGTTAGTTAGTTAGTTAGAAAGAATGAATGAGCTCCTACATTTTATGGCACAACAGGGTGACTATAGTCAATAATAATTTAACTGTACATTTTTAAATAACTAAAAGAGCATAATTGGACTATTTGTAACACAAAGAATAAATGTTTTTGGCTGTGGATTATCTACGCCAATATGATTATTATGTGTTGTATGTATTCAAATATCTCATGTACCCAATAAACACATACACCTACTATGTACTCCCAAAAATTAAAAATAAAACATTAAGAAAATAATAGTAGCATTTATTTTTGAATACGTATAACTGTATTTTCTTCTTTTTTTGCATTTGTAAATTTTATATAAGTTATAAAAAGGGATACAACTATTTTTAATTTGGAAAACAAAAACTAGTAAGTAAACATATACTGGACATTGGTGACTCATTTTGTTTTAAATAGTACATGTTTGCCTTAGTGAATTAAAGAGCAAATACATTTTATATTTACCAAAAACATACTGTGCCATATTCATTTGGTTTAGTCAAGCTTGAAATCAATCACAAACTGTTCGTTCTGTTGCTTTGGTCTGATCTTCACTAGTTGGTACTATCTTTGGGTATAAATACTATTTTAGTACTATCTTTGGGCATAGCATATCCTTGGGTGTAAATATTATCTTTGGGTATAGTACTAGTTGGTACTATCTTTGCAGTATAAATATATATCAAAATCCATAAAACCAAATGTACTCTTCCCAAAATAAATGGAATATTGCGTTCCCATTATTCTTCAAGACTAATATATAGTCTTTAGTACTTAGCATATTAGTTATGCATTATAAAGACTCAGAAGACAAAATATTTCATAAACATAATGTATCCTCAAAATTTTAAATGGAAACAATAACAAGAAAAAATACTGGCATTCTAGATGCAGAAGTGCACATAAAAACATTCCTTCCCTCTTTCTGAGACATCACAGAGAATTTTCATTGTGAAGAAATTGGAGACACCATTCAATGGCATACACACAGATAGAAAAAATCTTACTGAAAACAAAAAGAGACATGATTTGTTTTAGAAAGTAACATGTCTCCACAGTAATTTTTTCATGAAGTGAAAGAAAACATTTAAGTCACAGGTTAACTCTATGATTCATATATCCATATTATTGTGGACTTCTGTAGAGGGCTAGCTCTTCTAGTATTTCATCATTTACTATTGTGTGCTCCCTCTGCTGGATTGCTGACCATACAACAAGAGAACATTGTACATGGGTAAAGAATTTCACTCTTCTAGGTCATTTTCTATGTTTAGTGGCATATTAAAATACCAAATTTTAAAATCTGAATGAATATAAGTAAATGTCACAATTTTTTGGAAGTCATTTTTTGGCTTGGCATGTCTACTATTAACTCAAGTATCATGACATGTGTGTTTAGTACTCCAGGGTGCCTTTTAAACTGAACATTTGTAAGTTTGGTATCTTTATTACAGATCTACATACCATCATCTTTCCTTGAGGTTGATATCTTGCTTTCATTTTTACCTATAATTCAAATATGTTTTGAAATTTACTTCACACTTGGACATTTGTTTTCACACTCTTCTATTTCTAAGCAACTATAGCCCTGGTTTTCCTGGACAGTTACAGGTTATAATTATTGTTTTTGTAATAGTATTAATAGAAGTAATAACACTTTTTTTCTGAAAAAATTCTTATTTGGATGAGAAATGATGACCTTGAAAGTCTTACTAATACACAGCCTGTGACGACTACATACCTGACTAAAAGCTTCATATATTTGCTTCTTAGAAAAAATATAAAGTAGTGAATTTTACCTAAACTACTTAGAGTCATGTCTCTTCTCTTAGAAGAAAATTAATCAGTGAACAAAATGGTAGACAAGCTAAGGGATTTGGTGATTATGATAATAGGCAGAAGCAATTTTCTACTGTTAAGAACTGCCACTATAATAGGGCAACCGATTGTGGCAAAAAGATGTGCACCTTGCCTGCTCACAAATTCTCAGATCTCTCAAGGAATGACACTCTGCTTTAACCAAGAGCTATTCCTAGGCTTCCATTCTTTGATGCTGTTCTTTGTCCCTTGTGTAAGTTGAAAAGACTGCTTTGTTAATGATTATTGTTTCTTTATTATGATGACTATGGAAATGAGGGATACTAATGAATAAATAAAAAACTTACCCATAAATAAAATAAAAATGACTGCATTAAAAACAAAGTGCACCTTCCACCTGTGAATTCTATCTTTCTGATGAAATAAATCAATTAATAAAAGAAACATAACTGAAGATGGACAAAGATGATACCTGTTAAAAATTATTTGAGCTCTAGTGCTTGTAACTTAAACAATTTGCATTCAGTTTGCTCTGGGTGTCCAAGTTCTATCAGCAAACAAAAATGATTAATTATTTAATTAATTCAGATATGTGTAATAATGTTATATATTAGTAAATAGAAAACTTGAATCCCCAAAAGACTGCATCTAGACTACTAAGAAACCATCTAGAATTTTATCTAAAGTGATATAAAACTTCAGGCTCTATTTTAAAGCAAATTAAAATGTACAAATGAAATGAGAAAGTGAGAAACGATTTGCCAATATCTAACTTGGATGTAAAAAGTGGAAATAGATTCCATGGCCTTCATTAACAATTTAAGACTAAGTAAAATTCAAGAACTTCATTTTATGGATGTCTACATGGAGGAATCATTAGTAGTTAGAATATTATGACATGCATTAGCTGTTCATTTACTCTGTACCTGAAATGTATTCTTTTTTATATGAATGTTTGACTCCCAAAGCATACATATATGGTTCTTACAATATTTGCTAAGCCAGCTTCCCCCAAAGACTTTGTCATAATCCAGACTTAAAAACAAAGATCATTTTTACATCTGAAGGCTTGAGAGAGGCAATAGAAAGAACAAAGAAGCCATGAAGCTCTCTGAAAATGGAGCTTTTTGGTGGAACAAGGAAAATTATGAGCCTGCAGGAGTAAAATGAGTAATTAAGTCAACAGCATGCCTTTATCTTATGGCTGATGGAGTGAAACTACAACTTAGCTCTGGGCAAAAAATAACTGAATTTAGTGTTCTCATGTTGTTACTGAAAGCAAAATGAGAAGGACTAAATTAACAATTTATTAAGAGAGAAGTCAATTGGTTTGAGAAGCCAGTTATTCCCAGTCCTGTAAAATTAAAGGACAAAGTCAACAATAAGAAAAAATATATTTCGGACATGGCTGGGCAGGGAGTGCAAGATGGCTTACTACACGCAGCCAGGTGGAACAGTTGCCACCGAGGGACCGAGATGATGACTGGCACATTCCTAACAGATCTTCAGAGGGAAAGCACTAGAGTACATGGAGGCAAGACAAAGAAGCTAGGCTGAAGGGGGAGAACGCTGGGAACTCTCCAGGGCGTGATCGCACACCAGGATTCATTCCTGGCCCCCAGTGACTTGGGGGAATGGATGAGTTTTACTGGCAAAAAGCAACCTGCTCTCTCCATGGGCCTCTGGAATCCCAGCAGAAGGAAACCCCTCGGCCACCTGACACTAGAGTTGGCAGGGAGAGGTGCTTAGAGAAGTGGTAGGGGCAGCAAACAGCTGATGTGGAGCCTAGAGAGTCCGGTGCGGGAGCATCTGTGACTGAACATGGACACGGTCAGCTATCCTCCTAGGCTCCACTTGCTCGCATAGAAGACTTTAGCCCCAGGGGAATTGTTGGGGCTGAATTCTGCAGAGTGGTCTTGCCCATCAGATGGAGCTGGTCCAATCTCAGCACCCCTTGGTCTGTTGGCTTCTCCCGGGGCCCCAGCCTGGCTGGCCGGCTTGCAGGACAGCCTCAAGTGCCCTGGGAACTCAAGTAATGCCTCCTGTGCTGGCGGACCATGACTTACCAGCAGAGAGCTCAAGTGCGGTGGCCCCCACTGCCGCACGCCAGCCTACCTGCTCGTTACCCACACTGCAACTTTCACCAGGCCCCAGTAACGCCCATATTGCTTTGCTGGCACGTGCGTGCCTTTCTTGCCCTGCCAGTGCACGTGTGTGCATGCACCCTGTCCTGCCACTGCTGCAGCGAGAGCGCAGTTCACCCCTTCCTCTCCTTGCCAACCACCATTGCAGGCAGAGCCTTGACGGGCACAGCACCAGCCAGCCCCATACCCGCCAGTGCCCCACCCTTGCATCAACAGTGCCGCAAAAGTGAAACTGGGTACGAAGAAGAGCAGACCCTCCCCTGCCCTCAGCAACCACCTCTGACTGCAACACACAGAGAGTGCACACAAACCTGGGCCCACCAATGCCCCGCCCCATGCAAACACCACTACCAGTGTGACTACACACACAGTCACCAGCAGAGGCCCCGCGAAACCGCCCCCAGCTACATTTTCCCCAACCTTGTGGTGAACTCCCACACTGAGACAAGCAGCCCAGCAGGCGCTACCACCCTTCCACAGCCAATGAACATGCAACCAGCTGCACTGCCACTGCTGGGGGCTGCTGGCATGTGCAAATGAGGACAAATCCTGCTGTCACAGCACTATGAAATGCTTTGGTTGACACCACGTTAAAGGGTAGTGCCCAGTGGTCTGGGAGCACCTCTGTCCCCACCCCATTCCCACCCCCAGCACAGTGGATTCCTAACCTGGAGGAGCCAGATCAAAAAGTCAGGGCCTCATAAAAGTCCCTCATAGTTAGAATAGGGAGTCCAGGAGTTGGGAGCTGAGTGCTGGCCCCCTAAAGTCTTCCATCAACAAAGCCATTTGGCTGAATCCACCTTTTACCATGATCAAATCCTCAAGGTCATCAAATAAGATAAAAGAAATAAATCCATCCAAAGGTCAGAAACATCAAGCACTGAAGAAACATAAGCCCACAAATATGAGAAAAAACTAATGCAAGAACTCTGAAAATGTAAAAAGCCAGAGTGCTTTCTTTCCTCCAAGCAACAGCACCACCTCCCCACCAAGTGTTCTGAACCAGGCTGAGAGGGCTAAAATGACAGGAATAGAATTCAGAATATGGGTAGCAATGAAGATCATTGAGATACAGGAGTATGTTTAAAGCTAATCCAAGGAAGCTGAAAATCATAAAACGATGCAGGAGTTGACAGGCAAAATATCCAATGTAAAAAATTACATAACTTACCTGAAAAACCTAAAAAACACACTGTAAGAATTTCATAATGCAAACATAAGTATTAATAGCAGAACAGGCAAAGCAGAAGAAGCAAAGCCAGTCTTCAGGCTCTGAGATAAGACACTGAGACAATAATGGAGAAAAAAATAATGTAAAGGAACAAACAAAAACTCTGAAAAATATGAGATTATGTAAAGAGATCAAATCTATGATGCATTTGTTTCCCTGAAAGAGATGGGGAAAGTGTAAGCAACTTGGAATACATATTTCAGGATATCATCCATGAGAACTTATACAACCTAGCTAGAGAGGGCAACATTCATATTCAGGAAATACAGAGAATTCCAGTAAGACACTTCACAAAAAGATTGTTCCCAAGACACACAATCATCAGATTCTCTAAGGTCAAAATGAAAGAAAAATGTTAGAGGCAGCTAAAGAGAAATTCAGGTCACCTACAAAGGAAAGCTCATCAGACTAACAGTGGACCTCTCAGCAGAAACTCTATAAGCCGGAAGAGATTGGTGGTCAATATTCAACATTATTTAAAAAAAAAAAAAAAGAAATTCAAGCCCAGGATTTCATATTCAACCAAACTAAGCTTCATAAGCAGAGGAGAAATCATATCATTTTTGCACAAGCAAATGCAGTGGGAATTTGTTACCAACAGAACTGCCTTACAGAAACTCATGAAGGAAGCATTAAATATGGAAAAAGACCATTACCAGCTACTATAAAAAGACACTTAAGTGCACAGACCAATGACACTGAAAAATAACCACACAAACTAGTCTGCATAATAATTAACAACCATCATGGTGACAGGATCAAATTCACACATACCAATGCTAACCTTAAATGTAAATAGGTTAACCGCCCCAGTTAAAAGGCACAGAGTAGCAAGGTAGATAAAACATCAAGACCCTATTTAATTCTTTCTTCAAAAGACTCGTCTCACATGCAATGACACTCATAGTCTGAAAATAAAGGGATGGAAGAAAATCTACCAAGCAAGTGGAAATTAGAAAAAAGAAGGGGTTACAGCCCTAATTTCAGACAAAACAGACTTTCAACTAAAAAGATAAAAAATGACAAAGAAGGGCATTCCATAATGGTTGATATGGTTTGGATCTGTATCCCCACCTAAATCTCATGTGGAATTGTAATCCCTAATGTTGAAAAAGGGGCCCGGCAGGAGGTTATTGGATCATGGGGGTGGAGATCTCACAAATGGTTTAGCACCATCCCCATTTGGTACTGTATAGTGAGTAAATTGTCACAAGATATGCTTGTTTAAAAGTTTATAGCACCTCCCATTTCTCTCTCCTCCTCCCGCTCTGGCCACGTGAAGATGCCTTCTCCTGTTTTTCATGCTGCCATGAGTAATGTCTCCCTGAGGACTCCTCAAAAGCAGATGCTGCCATACTTCCTGTACAGCCTGTGGAACTGTGAGACACTTAAACCTCTTTTTCTAATAAATTACCCAGTCTCAGGTATTTCTTTATAGCAGTGTGAGAATGAACTAATACAGAAAATTGGTACTGAGGAGTGGAGTATTGCTATAAAGATACCTCAAAATGTGGAAGCAGCTTTGAAATTAGGTAATCAGTTGATACAGTTTGGATTTGTGTCCCTGCCCAAATCTCATGTCAAATTGTAATTCCCAGTGTTGGAAGAGGGGCCTGGTGGGAGGTGATTGGATCATGGGTGTGCATTTCTCCCTTGCTGTTCTTGTAATAGTGAGTGAGTTCTCACAAGATCTGGTTGCTTAAAAGTGTGTAGCACCTGCCCCTTCTCTCTCTCCTTCTCCAACCATGTGAAGACATACCTGCTTCTCTTTTGCCTTCTGCCATGATTAAAAATTTCCTAAGGCCTTCCCAGACATGATACCTGTACAGCCCATGGAAATGTGAGATAAGTAAACCCCTTTTCTTTATAAATTACACAGTCTCAGTTATTTTTTTATAGCAATGTGAGAATGGATCAATACACTGGCTAAGGTTGGAAGAGTGTGGAGGGCTCAGAAGAAGAGAAGAAGATGAGGGAAAATTCAGAACTTCCTAGAGACTGGTTGAATGGTTGTGACCAAAATGCTGATGGTGATATGGACAATTAAGTCTAGGTTGAGGAGGTCTTAGGTGGAGATGAGGAACTTATTGGGAACTAAAGCAAAGGTCATATTCATTATGAGTTAACAAAGAGATTGGCTGCATTGTACCCCAGCCCTAGGGAGCTGTGGAACTTTGAACTTGAGAATGATGATTTAGGGTATCTGGTATAAAAACATTTCTAAGCGGCAAAGCATTTAAGAAGTGACCTGGCTTCTTCTAATCACCTATGCTCATATGCATGAGCAAAGAAATGATGTAAAACTGAAAGTTATATTTAAAAGGGAATCAGAGTGTAAACGTTTTAAAAATTTGCAGCCGGGTCATGTGGTAAAAATGAAAAGCCTATTTCTGTGGGGAGGAATTCAAGCAGGCTGCAGAAATTTGCACAAGTGAAAATGAGTCAACTGTTACTATTCAAGACAATGGGGGGAAGGCTTGAAAGACATTTCAAAGACCTTTGTGGCATCCCTTTTCATCACAGGCCTGGAGGCCTAGGAGGGAAGAATGGTTTCATGAGTCAGGCTGAGGGACCCACTGCCCTGCACAACTTCAGGACACTGGTCCCTGCATCCCAGCTGCTCCAGCTCCAGTTATTCCTAAAAGGGTCCCAGATACAATTTGAGTCACTGCTTCAGAGAGTGCAAACCATAAGCCTTGGCAGCTTCCATGTGGTGTTAAGCCTGCAAGTACACAAAATGCAAGAATTAAGGCTGGGGAGCCTCTGCCTAGATTTCAGAGGATGTATGAAAAGGCCTGGATCTCCATGCAGAAGCCTGCTGCAGGAGCAGAGCCCTCATGGAGAACCTCTTCTGAGGAAGTGAGGAAGAAAAAAATGAGGTTGGAGCCCCCAAACAAAGTCCCCACTGGGGCATTGACTAGTGGATCTGTGAGAAGAAGGCCATCATCCTCCAGACCCCAGAATGGTAGATTGACTAGCCATTTGCAATTTCCTTTTAGAAAAGCTGAAGACACTCAATGCCAGCTCATGAGAGCAGCCAAAGGGGCAAAACCCTGAAAAGCCACAGGAGCAAAGCAGACCAAAGATTGGGAATCCACCCATTGCATCAGTGTGACCTGGATGTGAGATATGGAGTCAAATGAGATTATTTTGGAGCTTTAAGATTTAAAGCTTAAATCTTGACTGCCTTGCTGGATTTCAGACTTGTGCTGAGCCTGTAGGCCCTTTGTTTTGGCTGATTTCTCCCTTTTAGAATGGGGAAATTTACCCAATGCCCATACCTTCGCTGGATCCTGAACATAACTAACTTGTTTTGATTTTGCAGACTCATAGTCCAAAGCAACACTGCTTGTCTCAGATAAGAGTTTGAACTGTGGACTTTTGAGTTAATGCTGGAATGGGTTAAGACTTTGGGTAACTTTTGGGAAGGCATGATTGTATTTTGAAATGTGAGAAAGAGGAGATTTGGGAGGGGCCAGGAGCAGAATGAAGATAATCTAACAAGCAAATGGAAATCAGAAAAAAAGCAGAGATTGCTATCATAATTTCAGACAAAACAGACTTTAAACCAACAAGGATCAAAAACAACAAAGGAGGGAATTACATAATTCTTGCTATGGTTTGTGTTTGTGTCCCTTCCCAAGTCTCATGTGGAATTGTAATCTCCAGTGTTGGAGGAGAGGCCTGGCAGGAGGTGATTGGATCATGGGAGTAGAGTTCTCCTAAATGGTTTAGCAACATCACCCCTTGGTACCCTATAGTGAGTGAGTTCTCACAAGATCTGATTGTTTTAAAGTGTATAGCACATCCCACCTTCTCGGCCTTTCTGTTGCTCTGGCCATGTTAAAATGCCTGCTCCTGCTTTGCCTTCTGCCATAAGTAAAATATTCCAGAGGCCTTCCCAGAAGCTGATGCTGCCATGTTTCCTGTACAGTCTGTGGAAGCATAAGCCAATTAAACCTTTTATTAAATAAATTACCCAGTCTCAAATATTTCTTTATAGCAATGAGAGAATGAACTAATACAATGGTAAAGGGTCCAAGTCAACAGGAAGGCTAAACTATTCTAAATATATATGCACTCAACACAGGAGCACCCAGATTCATAAAGCAAGTTCTTAGAGACCTTCAAAGAGACTTAGACTTCTGAACAATAATAATGGAAGACTTCAATGTCACACTGACAGTATTAGACAGATTATAAAGACAGAAAATTAAAGATATTCAGGACCTTAACTCATCACTGGATCAAATGGATCTGATAGACATCTGCAGAACTCTCCACCTCAAAACAGCAGCATATACATTTTTCTCATTGCCACATGCCACAACTCTAAAATCGATCACATAATTGGACATAAAACACTCATCTGTAAATGCAAAAGAACTGACATAACAACAACTCTCTCAGACCACAGCACGATCAAATTAGAAATCAAGCAAAAGAAATTTGCTCAAAACAATACAATTACATGTAAATTGAATAACCTGCTCCTGAATGACTTCTGGTTAAATAATAAAATTAAGGTAGAAGTGAGGAAGTTATTTGAAAGTAATAAAAGACAAAACATACCAGAATCTCTGGGAAATAGGTAAGGCAATGTTAAGAGAGAAAAATATAACACTAAATTCCCACAGAAAAATGTTAAAGAGATCTCAATTTAACAACCTAACCTCATAACTAAAAGAACTACAGAACCAAGAGAAACTCAGTGCCAAGGCCAGAAAACAAGAAATAACCAAAATCTGTACTGAACTGGAAGAGACTGAGATATAAAAAAAAATTAATAGATCAATGAATCCAGGAGTTGGTATTTATAAAATAATTAATAAAATAGACTGGTAGCTAAACTAATAAAGAATAAGAGATAGAAGATCCAAATAAACACAATTAGAAATGACAAAGGGAATATTACCACTGAACCCACAGAAGTACAAATAATCATCAGAGAAAATTATGAACACCTATATGAACACAAACTAGAAAATCTTGAAGACATGAATAAATTCCTATTCACATACACTTTTCTGAGACTAAGCCAGGAAGAAATTAAATCCCTGAACATGCCAATAATGAGCTTCAAAATTGAATCAGTAATAAATAAACTAGCAACCAAAAAAACTCCAAGACCAGATGAATTTTTAGCTGCATTTTACCACATGTACAAAGAAGGGATGGTAACATTCCTACCAAAACTGTTTCAAAAATATTAAGAAGGAGGGACTCTTCCCTAACTTACTCTATGAGGCCAGCATCATTCTCATAGTAAACCAGACAGAGACTGATTCCACCACCGTGTCCCAAAGGAAAAAAAAAAAAAAACTCTTTAGTCTAATATCCTTGTTTAACATGATGCAAAAATTCTCAACAAAATACTGGCAAATCAAATTCAGCAACACATAAAAAAGCTAATCCACCACAATCAAGTGGGCTTTTTTCGGAGATGCAAGGTTGGTTAAACATACACAAATCAATAAATGGGATTCATCACATAAACAGAACTAAAAACAAAAACCACATGATTATCTCAATTGAAGCAGACAAGACTTGATGAAATTCAACACCCCTTCATGTTAAAAACTCTCAATGAACTAGGTATTGATGGAATGCACTTCAAAATAATAAAAGCTGTCTATGACAAACCCACAGCTAACATTATGGGCAAAAGCTGAAGGCACTCGTCTGGAAAGCCAGCACAAGACAAGGATGTCCTCTCTCACCATTCCTATTCGACATAGTATTGGAAGTCCTGGCCAGAACAATAAGGAAAAAAAAAAAAGAAAGGGTATCCAAATAGTAAGAGAGGAAGTCAAACTATCTCATTTGGCAGATCTCATGATCCCATATCTACGAAAAAATCTCATTGTTTTGGCTCAAAAACTTCTTAAGCTGATAAACAACTCCAGCAAATCTCAAAATATTTAATGAACATACAATAATCAGTAGGATTCCTATACACCCATAACAGTCAAACTGAGAATCAAACCAAAAATGCAATGCCATTCACAATTGCATCAAAAAACTAAAATATCTATAAATACACCTAACTAGGAAGGTAAAAGATCTCTACATGGAGAACTATAAAACATTACTCAAAAATAACAGAGATGACATAAACAAATAAAAAAATCCATACTCATGGATAATAAGAATCAATATCACTAAAATGGCCATATGGCCCAAAGTAATTTACAGATGCAATGGTATTCCTATTAAGCTGCCATTGATGTTTTTCACAGACCTAGAAAAAAATATTTACAAATTCATACGGAACCTAAAAACAGCTTGAATTGCCAGGGGAATCTTAACCAGAAAGAACAAAGTTTGAGGCATCATGCTACCACTTTTCAAACTATACAACACATCTACAGTAATCAAAACAGCATAGTACTGCTACAAAAACGGACAGATAGACCAATGGAACAGGAAAGAGAGCCCAGAAGTAAAGCCACACACTTACAACTAACTGGTCTTTGGCAAAAGTGACAAAAACAAGCAATGGGAAAAGGATGCTGGGATAACTGGCTAGCCACATACAGAAGATTAAAACTGGACCTCTTTCTTACACCATATACAATAGTCAAATAAATATAAATTAAAGACTTAAATGTAAAACCCAATACCATAAAAAGCCTGGAAAACAACTTAGGCAATACCATTCTGGACATAGGAATGAGCAAAGATTTTAGGATGAAGACGCCAAAACCAACTACAACAAAAGCAAAAATTGGCAAATGATATCTAATTAAAATAAAGAGCTTCTGAACAGAATGAGAAATGATCTACAGAGTAAACAGACAACCCTTAACAATAAATGTCCTCAACACAGAGTATAGAAGTAACATACCTCAACATATTGAAAGCCATATAGATCAGAATCACAGCTAGTATTATACTCAATGGGGAAAAACAGAAAGCCAGGATGCCCTGGTTGTGTATGGAACACAAACAGGATGCCCACTTTGACCACAGTTATTCAACATAGTACTGGAAGTTCCAGCTCAAACAGTCAGATAAGATAAAGAAAAAAAGTGCATCCAAATTGGAAAGAAAGAAATCAAATAATTTTTCCAAATATCAAATTACCCTTGTTTGCAGAAAAACTGGAACACTTTACAAAATAACTATTAGAAATGTTAAACAAATTCAGTAAAGTTGCAGGATACAAAATCAACATGCAAAAATCGATAACATTTTTATATGCCAAAAGCAAAAAGTCTGAAATATAAATATAAACAAATTCCATTTATAGTAGCCACAAATAAAATTAAATACCTAAGGATTAACTTTGCCAAAGAAGTGAAAGATCTCTACAATACAAACTATAAAACTTTGATGAAAGTAACTGAAGAGGACACCAAAATTTGGAAAGATATTCCAAGTTCATGGATTGAAAGAATCTATATTGTTAAAATGTTTACACTACACAAATCAATCTACAAATTCAATGCAATACCTTTCAAAATATCAATGACATTCTCCACAGATATAGACAAAACAATCTTAAAATGTATATAGAACCACAAAAGACCAAGAATAGCCAAAGCAATCCTGAAGAAAAAGAACAAAACTGGAGGGATCACATTACCTGATTTCATATTATACTACAGAGTTCTAGTAATCAAAACGGCAGGGTACTGGCATGGAAACAAACATGTAGAAGAGTGGAACAAAATAGGAACCCCCCAAAATTCATATATTTACAGTGATTTCATTTTCAACAAATATGCCAAGAACATACATTTGGGAAAGGATATTTCCTTCAATAAATGGTGCTGGGACAACTGGATATCCATATGCAGATGAACGAAACTAGATGCTTATTTCTCATCATATACAAAAATCAGATCAAAATGAATTTAAATTTTAAATATAAGTCCTCAAGCTATGAAACTACTAAAATAAAACTTTGGGGAAACTCTCCAGGGCACTAGACTGGGCAAAATATTTCTTGAGCAATACCCCACAAGCACAAGCAACCAAAAGAAAATGGACAAATGGGATCAAGTTAAAAAGCTTCTGCTAAGGAAAAAAAAAAAAAGCCAACAAAGTGAAGAGACAACACACAGAATGGGGAAAAAAATTGGAACCTACCCATCTTATGAGGGAGAGATAACCAGAATATACAAAGAGCACAAACAAATCTATAGAAAATAAATCTAATAATCTGATCAAAAAGTAAACCAACAAATGATCTGCATAGACATTTCTCAAAAGAAGACATACAAATGGCAAACAGGCATATGAAAATGTGCTCAACATCATTAATCATCAGAGAAATGCAAATCAAACTACAATAAGCTATTATCTCACCACAGTTAAAATGGCTTATATCAAAATGACAGGCAATAACAGACGCAGGGGACGATGTGAAGAAAATGGAATTTTCGTGCACTGTTGGTGGGAAGGTAAATTAGTACAACCACTATGGAGAACAGTTTGGAGGTTTCTTAAAAAACTAAAAACCGAGCTAACATATAATACAGGAATTTCATTGCTAGGTATGTACCTAAAAGAAAGAAAATCAGTACATTGAAGATATATCTTCACTCCTATATTTGTTGCAGCGTTGTTTACACTAGGTAACATTTGGAAGCAGCGTAAGTGTTCATCAACAGATGAATGGATAGAGAACATTTGGTACATATACACAATGGAGTACTATTTGGCCATAAAAATAATGAGATCCAGTCATTTGCAATAACATGGATGGAACTGGATATTATTACGCTTAATAAAATAAGCTAGGCACAGAAAGACAAACATCACATGTATTTACATATTTGTGGGATCTAAAAATGCAATCAATTGAACTCGTGAACGTAAAGAGTGGAAGGATAGTTACCAGAGTCTGGGAATGGCAGTGGGGCCTGGAAGGAGGTGGGGATGGTTAATTGGTACAATAAAATTAGAAAGAATGAATAAGACCTACTATTTGATAGCACAATAGGGTAACTATAGTCAATAATAACCGAATTGTATATTTTAAAATAACTTAAAAGGTGTAATTGGATTGTTTGCAACTCAAATGATAAATGCTTGAGGGGATATACACCCCATTCTCCATGATGTGCTTATTTTATATTGCATGAATGTATCAAGACATCTCATGTACTCCATAAATATATACAGCTACTAAATATCAACAAAAATATTAATAAATAAAAATTTAAAAATTTTTTAAAAACTCAAAAGACAGGTAATAACAAATGCTGGTGAGGATGTGGAGCAAAGAAAAGCCTTGTACAGTGTTGGTGTGAGTGTAGCTTAGTACAAGCACTATGGAGAGTTTGGGGGCTCCCCAAAAAAACTAAAGTTAGGGCTACCATTTGATATAACAATGCCACTAAGTATATACCCTCCAAAAGGAAATCAGTATATCAAAGTTATATCTGCACTCCCATGTTTATTGCTACACTATTCACAATAGCCAAGATTTGGAAATAACCTAAGTGTCCATCAGCAGAAAAATAGATAAAGAAATTGCGGTACATATACACAATGGAATACTATTTGGGCATGAAAAAGAATGAGATCCTGATTTTTACAACAACATGATTGCAACTGGAAGTCATCATGTTAAGTGAAGTAAGCCAGGCACAGAAAGACAAACTTCTCATGTTCCCACTTATTTGTTGAAGCTAAAAATTAATACAATTGTACTCATTGAGATAGAGAGTAGGATCATTGTTACTAGAGGCTTCAAATATTATTGGGAGGGTAAGGGGGAAGTGGGGATAGTTAATGGGTATAAAAAGTAGAAAGAATAAAAAGATTAGTATTTGATAGCACAACAGGGTGATTATAGTCAACAATTATTTAATTGTAAATTTAAAGATAATTAAAATTGTATAAATGGATTGTTTGTAACACAAAAGATAAATACCTGAAGTGATGAAATTTAAAGTAGATTTTCTAATTCTATGAAGAAAGTCAATGGCAGCTTGATGGGGATAGCATTGAATCTATAAATTACTTTGGGAAGTATGGCCATTTTCATGATATTGATTCTTCCCATCCACAAGCATGGAATGTTTTTCCATTTGTTTGTGTCCTCTCTTATTTCCTTGACCACTGGTTCGTAGTTCTCCTTGATAAGGTCCTTCACGTCCCTTGTAACTTGGATTCCTAGGTATTTTATTCTCTTTGTTGTAATTGTGAATGGGAGTTCACTCATGATTTGGCTCTCTATTATTGGTGTATAGGAATGCTTGTGATTTTTGCACGTTGATTTTGTATCCTGAGACTGCAGAAGTTGTTTATCAGCTTAAGGAGATTTTGGGATGAGATGATGGGGTTTTCTAAATATACAATCATGTCATCTTTAAACAGGGACAATTTGACTTCCTCTCTTCCTATTTGAATACCCTTTATTGCTTTCTCTTGCCTGATTGCCCTGGCCAGCACTTCCAATACTATGTTGAACAGGAGTGGTGAGAGAGGGCATCCCTGTCTTGTGCCCATTTTCAAAAGGGATGCTTCCAGTTTTTGCCCATTCAGTATGATATTGGCTGTGGGTTTGTCACAAATAGCTCTTATTATTTTGAGATGCGTTCCATCAATACCTAGTTTATTGAGAGTTTTTAGCATGAAGGTTGTTGAATTTTGTCAAAGGCCTTTTCTGCATCTATTGAGATAATCATGTGGTTTTTGTCGTTGGTTTTGTTTATGTGATGGATTACGTTTATTGATTTGCGTATGTTGAACCAGCCTTGCATCCCAGGGATGAAGCCTACTTGATCATGGAGGATACGTTTTTTAATGTGCTGCTGGATTTGCTTTGCCAGTATTTTATTGAGTATAACAGCATTGATGTTCATCAGGGATATTGGCCAGAAATTTTCTTTTTTTGTTGTGTCTCTGCCAGGTTTTGGTATCAGGATGATACTGATTTAAAGGATGATGTTGGTTTAAAGCCTGTTTTATCATAAAATGAGTTAGGGAGGATTCCCTCTTTTTCTATTTTTTGAAGTAGTTTGAGAAGGAAGGTATCAGCTCCTTCTTGTACCTCAGGTAGAATTCGGCTGTGAATCCCTCTGGTCCTGGACTTTTTTTTATTGTTGCTGTTCGTAGGCTATTAATTACTGCCTCAATTTCAGAACTTGTTAGTGGTCTATTCAGGGATTTGACTTCTTCCTGGTTTTGACTTGGGAGGGTGTATGTTTCCAGGAATTTATCCATTCCTTCTAGATTTTCTAGTTTATTTGTGTAGAGTTGTTTATGGTATTCTCTGATGGTAGCTTGTATTTCTGTGGGATCAGTGGTGATATCACCTGTATCATTTTTTATTGCATCTATTTGATTCTTCTCTCTTTTCTTCTTTATTTGTCTGAATAATGATCTAGCCATTTTGTTGATCTTTTCAAAAAACCAGCTCCTGGATTTATTGATTTTTTGAAGGGTTTTTTTGTCTCTATCTCCTTCAGTTCTGCTCTGATCTCAGTTATTTCTTGTCTTCTGCTAGGTTTTGAATTTGTTTGCTCTTGCTTTTAATTTGTGGTTTGTTGTTGTGGGAAGTCAGGGACCCCAAACGGAGGGACTGGCTGAAGCCATGGCAGAAGAACATAGATTGTGAAGATTTCATGGACATTTATTAGTTACCCAAATTAATACTTTTGTAATTTCTTATGCCTGTCTTTACTGCAATCTCTAAACACAAATTGTAAAGATTTCATGGACACTTATCACTTACCCAATCAATATGCTTGTGATTTCCTATGCCTGTCTTTACTTTAATCTCTTAATCCTGTCAGCTGAGGAGGATGTATGTCACCTCAGGACCCTGTAATAATTGCATTAACTGCACAAATTGTACAGCATGTGTGTTTGAACAATATGAAATCTGGGCACCTTGAAAAAAGAACAGGATAACAGCAATGTTTAGGAAACAAGAGAGATAACCCTAAACTCCGACCACTGGTGAGCCAGGCAGAACAGAGCCATATTTCTCTTCTTTCAAAAGCAAATGGGAGAAATATCACTGAATTCTTTTTCTCAGCAAGGAACATCCCTGAGAAAGAGAATGCGCACCTGGGGGTGGGTCTCTGAACTGGCCCCCCTGGGCGTGGCTGTCTCTTATGGTCCAGACTGCAGGGGTGAAATAGACCCCAGTCTCCCATAGCGCTCCCAGGCTTATTAGGAAGAGGAAATTCCCGCCTAATAAATTTTGGTCAGACCGGTTGCTCTCAAAACCCTGTCTCCTGATAAGATGTTATCCATGACAATGGTGCATGAAACTTCATTAGCAATTTTAATTTCACCCCGGTCCTGTGGTCCTGTGATCTCGCCCTGCCTCGACTTGCCTTGTGATATTCTATTACCTTGTAAAGTACTTGATGTCTGTGACCCACACCTATTCGCACACTCCCTCCCCTTTGAAAATCCCTAATAAAAACTTGCTGGTTTTTGTGGCTTGTGGGGCATCAAGGAACCTACCAACATGTGATGTCTCCCCCAGATGCCCAGCTTTAAAATTTCTCTCTTTTGTACTCTGTCCCTTTATTTCTCAAGCCAGCCAATGCTTAAGGAAAATAGAAAAGAACCTATGTGAATATCGGGGCAGGTTCCCCGATAGTTTGTGATTTTGAATTTGTTTGCTCTTGCTTTTAATTGTGATGTTAGGGTGTTGATTTTAGATATTTCCTGCTTTCTTTTGTGGGCATTTAGTGCTAGAAATTTCCCTCTAAACACTGCCTTAGCTGTGTCCCGGAGACTCTGGTACATCATGTCTTTGTTCTCATTGGTTTCAAAGAACTTATTTATTTCTGCCTTGATTTTATTATTTACCCAGTAGTTATTCAGGAGCAGGTTGATTAGTTTCTATGTAGTTGTGCGGTTTTGAGTGAGTTTCTTAATCCTGAGTTCTAATTTGATTGCATTGTGGTCTGAGAGATGGTTTGTTATGATTTCCATTCTTTTGCATTTGCTGAGGAGTGTTTTACTTCCAATTATGTGGTCAAATTTAAAATAAGTGTGATATGGTGCTCAGAAGCATGTATATTTTGTTGATTTAGGATGGAGAGTTCTGTAGATGTCTGTTAGGTCCACTTGGTTCAGAGCTGAGTTTAAGTCCTGAATATCCTTGTTAGTTTTCTGTCTCATTGATCTATCTAATATTGACAGTGAGGTGTTAAAGTCCCCCACTATTATTGTGTGGGAGCCTAATTCTCTTTGTAGGTCTCTAAGAACTTGCTTTATGAATCTGGGTGCTCCTGAAAAGAGCCAGGCACATTCCTCAGCCCCGGGCTCAAAACAAACAAGCCCAGTACAAACACATCCCATCCTCCCATCCCACCACATATCGCCATATATCTCTCAAACTTCCTGAGCCCAGTACAAACACCACCAGGAAAGTCTCCTATAAGGGGACAGCCGTTCAAAGTTTTACTGAAAGAGCGGGAACCAAAAGAATTCCTTTGTTCCCCTGTAACTTTCAGGCTATAAAAAGCAAACACTCGCATTGTTCAGGGCCCTCTTGTATGCTGTGGAATGGAGGGACCAGGTTCGAACTTGTAGTAAAGATCCTTGCCGCTTGGCTTTGACTCTGGACTCTGGTGGTCTTCTTTGGGGAACTAACAGTCTGGGCATAACACTCCTGTATTGGGTGCATATATATTTAGGATAGTTAGCTCTTCTTGTTGCATTGATCCCTTTAATGTTATGAAATGCCCTTCTTGGTCTCTTTTGATCTTTGTTGGTTGAAAGCCTGTTTTTATCAGAGACTAGGATTGCAACTGCTGCTTTTCTTTTTTCTTTCCGTTTGCTTGGTAAATATTCCTCAATCAGTTTATTTTGAGCCCATGTGTGTCTTTGCACGTGAGATGGCTCTCCTGAATGCAGCACACCAATGAGTCTTGACTCTATCCAATTTGCCAGACTGTGTCTTTTAATAGGGGCATTTAGCCCTTTTACATTTAAGGTTAATATTGTTATGTTTGAATTTGATTTTGTCATTATGATGCTGGCTGCTTATTTTGCTCAATAGTTGCAGTTTCTTCATAGTGTCTATGGTCTTTACAATTTGGTATGTTTTTGCAGTGGTTGGTACCGGTTGCTCCTTTCTATGTTTAGTTCTTCCTTCAGGGGTTCTTGGAAGGCAGGTGTGGTGGAGAAAAAATCTCTTAGCATTTGCTTGTCTGTAAAGGATTTTATTTCTCCTTCACTTATGAAGCTCAGTTTGGCTGGATATTAAATTCTGGATTGAAAATTCTTTTCTTTAAGAATGTTGAATATTGGCCCCCACTCTCTTCTGGCTTGTAGGATTTCTGCAGAGAGATCCACTGTTAGTCTGATGGTGGGTAACCTGACCTTTCTCTCTGCCTGCCCTTAACATTTTTTCCTTCATTACAACCTTGGTGAATCTAACGATTATGTGTCTTGGGATTCCTCTTTTCAAGGAGTATCTTTGTGGCGTTCTGTGTATTTCCTGAATTTGAATATTGGCCTGTCCTGCTAGGTTGGGGAAGTTCTCCTGAATAATATCCTGAAGAGTGTTATCCAACTTGGTTCTGTTCTCCCCGTAACTTTCAAGTACACCAATCAAACTTAGGTTTGGTCTTTTCACATACTCCAATATTTCTTGGAGGCTTTGTTTATTTATTTTCATTCTTTTTTCTCTAATCTTGTCTCCACACTTTATTTCATTAAGTTGATCTTCAATATCTGATATCCTTCCTTCCACTTGATCGATTTGGCTATTGATACTTATGTATGCTTCACGAAGTTCTTGTGCTGTTTTTTGGCTCCATCAGGTCATTTATGTTCTTCTCTAAAGTAGTTATTCTAGTTAGCAATTCCTCTAATCTTTGTTCAAGGTTCTTAGCTTCTTTGCATTGGGTTAGAACATGCTCCTTTAGCTCAGAAGAGTTGGTTATTGCCCACCTTCTGAAGCCTACTTTGGACAATTTGTCATACTCATTCTCCGTCCAGTTTTGTTTCCTTGCTGGCAAGGAGTTGTGATCCTTTGGAGGAGAAGAGGCATTCTGTTTCTTGGAATGTTCAGCCTTTTTGTGCTGGTTTCTCCCCATCTTTGTGGATTTATCTACCTTTGGTCTTTGATGTTGGTGCCCTTTGGATAGGGTTTCTGAGTGGACATCCTTTTTGTTGATGTTGATGTTATTCCTTTCTGTTAGTTGTTTTCCTAACAGTCAGGCCCCTCTGCTGCAGGTCTGCTGGAGTTTGCTGGAAGTCCACTCCAGACCCTGTTTGCCTGGGTATCACCAGTAGAGGTTGCAGAACAGCAAAGATTGCTGCCTATTCTTTCCTCTGGAAGCTTTGTCCCAGACGGGCACCTGCCAGATGCCAGCCAGAGATCTCCTGTATGAGGGGTCTGTTGGCCCCTGCTAGGAAGGGTCTCCCAGTCAGGAGACACGGGCGTCAGGGACCAGCTAGAGGAGGCAGTCTGACCCTTAGCAGAACTTGAACACTGTGCTGGGTGATCCCCTGCTCTCTTCAGAGCCGTCAGGCAGTGATGTTTAAATCTGCTGAAGCTGCGCCCACAGCCGCCCTTTCCCCCGGATGCTCTGTACCAGGGAGATGGGGGTTTTATCTATAAGTCCCTGACTGGGGCTGCTGCCTTTTTTTCAGGGATGCCCTTCCCAGAGAGGAGGAACCTAGAGAGGCAGTCTGGCTAGAGCCGAGAATTTTTAATATGAAGAGATGTTGAATTTTATTGAAGGCCTTTTCTGCATCTATTGAGATAATCATGTAGTTTTTCCTTTAGTTCTACTTATGCAATGAATTATGTTTACTGATTTGCATATGTTGAATCAGGTTTACATTCCAGGAATTAAGCCAAATTTATCATGGTGGGTAAGTTTTTGAGGTGGTGCTGGATTCCATTTGCCAGTATTTTTTTGAGAATTTTTGCATCAATGTTCTTCAAATATATTGGCCTAAAGTTTTCTTTTTTTGTTGTATCTCTGCCAGGTTTTGGTATCAGGATGAAGCTGGCCTCATAAAAAGAGTTATGGAGGAGTCTCTCTTTTTCAATTGTTTGGAATAGTTTCTGAAGAAATGGTACCAGCTCTTGTTTGTACCTGTGGTAAAATTTAGGTGTAAATCCATCTGATTCTGGGCTTTTGTTGGTTGGTAGACTTTTTACTACTCCCTCAATTTCAAAACTTTTTGTTGGTCTCTCCAGGGATTCAATTTCTTCCTGGTTTAGTCTTGGGAGGGTGTATGTGTCCAGAAATTTATTCATTTCTTCCAGATTTTCTAGTTTATTTGCATAGGGGGGTTCATAGTATTTGCTGATGGTTGCTTGTATTTTTGTGGGATCAGTGGTGATATCCTTTTTATCATTTTTTGTAGTGTCAGTTTGATTATTATTTTTTTCTTTTTTATTAGTCTAGCCAGCAGTCTATCCATTTTATTATTTTTTTAAAAACCAGCTCCTGGATTTATTGGTTTTTTGAAAGTTTTTTTGTGTCTCTATCTCCTTCAATTCTTCTCTGATCTTAATCGTTTCTTGTCTTCTGCTAGCTTTTGGGTTTCTTTGCTATTGATTCTCTAGTTCTTTTTTTTGGGATGTTAGGGTGCTGATTTGAGATCCTTTTAGCTTTTCAATGTAGGTATTTAGTGCTATAAGTTTACCTCTTAACACTGCTTTAGCTGTGTCTCAGAGATTCTGGTACATGGTCTCTTTGATCTCATTGGTTTCAAATAACTTCTTCATTTCTGCCTTAATTTTATTATTTACCCCCAGAGTCATTCAGGAGCAGATTGTTCAATTTCCATGTGTTTGTGTGGCTTTGTGTGAGTTTCTTAATCTTGAGTTCTAATTTGATTGCACTGTGGTCTGAGAGACTGTTATGATTTCAGTTCTTTTGCATTTGCTGAAGAGTGTTTTACTTCCAATTCTGTGATAGATTTTAGAGTAAGTGCCATGTGGCTCTGAGAAAAATGTATATTCTGTTGGTTTTGGGTGGAGAGTTCTATAGATATTTACCAGGTTCACTTGATCCAGAGCTGAGTTAAAGTCCTGAATATCCTTGTTATTTTTCTGTCTCGATGATCTGTCTCATATTGACAATGAGGTGTTACAGTCTCCCACTATAATTGTGTGAAGTCTAAGTCTCTTTGGAGATCTCTAAGCACTTGTTTTGTGAATTTGGGTGCTCCTGTATTGGGTGCATATATATTTAGGATAGTTAGCTCTTCTTGTTGAATTGATGCCTTTATTTTATGTCATACCCTTCTTTGTGTTTTTTCTTATCTTTTTTAGTTTAAATTCTGTTTTGTCATAAACTAGGATAGCAACCCCTGCTTTTTTTCTGCTTTCCAATTACTTGGTAAATTTTCCTCCATCCCTTTATTTTTAGCCTATGTGTGTCTTCGCATGTGAGATGGGTCTCTTGAATATGGCACACCAATGGTTCTTGACTCTTTATCCAGTTTGCCATTCCGTATTTTAACTGGGGCATTTAGCCCATTTACATTTAAGGTTAATATTGCTATGTGTGAATTTGGTCCTGTCATCATGATGTTAGCTGGTTATTTTTTAGACTTGTTGATGCAGTTGCTTCGTAGTGTCATTTGTCCTTGTATTTCAGTGTGTTTTTGCAGTGGCTGGTAATGGTGTTTCCTTTCTACATTTAGTGCTTCTTTCAGGAGCTCTTTGTAAGGCAGGCCTGGTGGTGATGAATTCCCTCAGCATTTGCTTGTCTAAAAAGGATTTTATTTCCACTTTGGTTATGAACTTAGTATGGCCGGATATGAAATTCTGGGTTGTAAATTATTCTCTTTAAGAATTTTGAATATTGGACTTCAATCTCTTCTGGTTTGTAGAGTTTCTGCTCAGAGGTCTGCTGTTAGTCTAATGGGCTTTTCTCTGTAAGTAACGTGGTCTTTCTTTCTGGCTGCCCTTAACATGATTTCCTTCATTTCGACCTTGGAGAATCTAATGATTGTGTCTTGGGCTTGACCTTCTCATAGAGTTTCTTACTTGGGTTCTCCAGATTTTCTGAATTTGAATGTTTGCCTATCTTGTTAGGTTGAAGAGGTTCTTTTGGATGATATCCTGAAGTATATTTTCCAACTTGGTTCCATCCTCCCCATCTCTTTCAGGTACCCCAATCTGTCATAAGTTCAGTCTTTTTATATAATCCCATAGTTCTTGGAGGTTTTGTTCATTCCTTTTCTTTTTTCTTTTTCTTTTCTTTTTTTTTCCCCTCTAATCTTGCCTGCCTGTCTTATTTCAGCAAGATAGTCTCCGAGCTCTGAAATTATTTTCTCTGCTTGGTCTATTCTCTTATTGATACTTGTGGCTTTATTGTGAAGTTCTCATGTTGTGTTTTTCAGCTCCATCAGGTCATTAATGTTTTTCTCTACACTGGTTATTCTGGTTAACAACTCCTATAATGTTTTATGGTGGTCCTTAGCTTCTTTGTATTGGGTAAGAACATTCTCCTTTAGCTCAGCTAAGTTTGTTATTACCCACCTTCTGAAGCTTACTTCTGTCAATTCATCCATTTCAGCTTCCGCCCAGTTCTGTGCCCTTGCTGGAGAGGTGTTGCAATCATTTGGAGGATAATAGGCATTTGGGCTTTTGGAATTTTCTGTGATTTTACTTTGATTCTTTCTCATCTTCATGAGTTTCTCTAATTTTGATCTTTGAGGCTGTTAACTTTGGATGTGGTTTTTGTGGGGACATTTTGTGAATGTTGTTGTCACTTTCTGTTTGTTTGTTTTTCTTTTAACGGTGAGGTTCCTCTTCCATAGGGCTGTTGCAGTTTTCTGGGTGTCCACTTCAGGCACTATTCACCTGGCTCTCTTCCCCCCTGGACATGTCACCTGACATGCAGAACAGCAAAGATGGCTGCCTTCTCCTTTCTCTGGGATCCCTGTCCCTGAGGGACACAGACCTGTTGTAGCAGGAATGTTCCTGTATAAGGTATCTGGCAAACCCTGTTGGGGGGTTCTGCCTAGCCAAGGGGCACAGAACCTAGGACCCACTTAACTAGCACTCGGGCTGCCCCTTGGTGGAGACAGTGTGCTGCACTCTGAGGAGCCCCACTCATCTGGACTGTCCAGATTTTTTAGAGTCAGCAGGGGAAAGACTAAGTCTGCTAATACACAGAGACCACAGCCACACAGGGGCTCAGGCCCAGGGGGATCAGAATTCTGTCCCTATACCCCATGGCTGGGGTTGCTGAAATTCCTGCAGGGAATCCCCATCCAGTGAGAAAGAATGGGTCAAGGGCCAGCCTGAAGAGGCAGTCTGGCATGATATGCCACAGATGGTGTGCTGTAGCTCTGTGAAATTCCTGCTGGGCTCAAACCATCCTGTCTCCCCACCACCAGCAGGGGAAAAATTGCAGACTGGAACTTCAGTGATGGCTGCTGCCCCTCCTCCAGGGAGCTCAGTTGTCTTAGGCAGCAAGCAGCCACAGTGATGATGGCTGTCCCTCCCCTTGGGAACACAGTAGTCTTAGGCAGTCTCCAGCCAAATAGCCACTGAGAATCTGCACAGCTCTGTGCTTGAGACCCAAGGCCCTGGTGACATGGGCCCACAAGTGGGATCTCCTTACCTGTGGGTTGCACAGATCTATGAGAAAAAGCACCATTTCCCATGCAGGGTAGCACAATCACTCACCACTTCCCTTGGCTGGGGGTGGGAGCTTCCCTTGCCCCATGTGGCTCTCATTTGGGCTGTCACACTACCCTGCTCTCACTGACTGTCTGTGGGTCACACCAACTACCTAATTAGTTCCAGTGAGAGAAGCTGGATATCTCAGTTACTGGTGCAGGATTCACTCGCCCTTTTGGTTCTTCTTGGTGGGAGCCTCCAACCACAGCTCTTTCTAGTCGACCATCCTGTCCAGAATATCTGACTTTTTAATAATAGTCACTCTGACTGGTGTGAGATGATATCTCCTTGTGGTTTTGATTTGTATTTCTCTAATGATTACTGATGTTGAGCAGTTTTTTATATACTTGTTGGTGGCATGCATGTCTTAATTGCGAAAGTGTCTGTTCATGTTATTTGCACACTTTTTAATGGAGTTGTTTGTTTCTTGCTTGTTAGTTGTTTACGTTCTTTAAAGATTCTGGATATTAGATGTTTGTTGGATGCATAGTTTGCAAATAGATTCTCCCATTATGTGTGTTGTCTGTTTACTCTGATGATAGTTTAGTTTGCTGTGCAGAACTTCTTTAGTTTAATTACATCCTATTTGTCAATATTTATTTTTGGCTGGGCGCGGTGGCTCACGCCTGTAATCCCTGCACTTTGAGAGGTCGAGATGGGTGGATCACGAGGTCAGGAGATCAAGACCATCCTGGCCAACATGTGGAACCCCATCTCTACTAAAATACAAAAAATTAGCCGGGCGGGGTGGCACACTCCTGTAGTCCCAGCTACTTACTCACGAGGCTGAGCCAGGGGAATCGCTTGAACCTGAGTGGCAGAGGTTGCAGTGAGCCGAGATGGTGCCACTGCACTCCAGCCTGGTGACAGAGCAAGACACACTCTCTCTCTCTCTCTCTCTCTCTATATATATATATATATATATATATATATGCTTTTGGCCTCTTCTCCATAAAATATTTGCCATGGCCTATGATGAGAATGGTATTTCCTAGGTTATCTTTCAGGATTTTTATAGGTTTAAGTTGTGCATTTAGGTCTTTAATTCCCCTTTGTGTATGGTGTAAGGAAGGGGTCTAGTTTTAGTCTTCTGCATATGACTAGCCTGTTATCCCACGTCGTTCAGCTTTTCTACTACTCCATAATAACATCAGCTGCTGGAACATCATTTCAATTAAAAACCTTGAATGGATCAGATTTTGACACATAATATAATTGGGATATTTTAGTAAGTGAAATAAATAATCTGCATTAACTTTTAAACACATTCATTAGCCCTTTTGTAAAGAGAAAGGAAATGAACAGCTTTGAGGTATTTGGAATAGTATTGTTTTCGAAAAACATTTCAAAGACAGAGTTTTAATTCAGAAATTTTTACATATCTAGACCTCCAGCTTTGGTTACCAATTTTCTTCTCTTTTACTTCTGGGAAAATCAACACATAGGACTTTTAGTGATGTTGTCACATTTATATCCATAAAAATAGTGGCATTAAATAAATTGTATTACATTAAACGGAATTTACTTTATGTCTATTTAAAACAATGATAAGTATGGTGAGATGATGTGCATCTTAATTAGTTTGAATGAATCTTTCTGTAATGTATATGTAGATCAAAACATCACATTGTACTCTGTAAATATCCACAATTATTGACAATTAAAAATACATAAAAATAAATATGAAAAACAAAACAACATTTTCTAAAGGTAGCCATGAAACCCAGTTTTACTGAGTGAAGAGAATTCTCACACTTGAAGCATTTGAGATATATTACATAATTTTTCCTCATAAATTGACTTTAGAATAATATTTTAATACATACAAATGTCAAACAATTTTGTTTCACCTGTTAGTGAGGAAGAATGAACTGAACTTACAAATTGATTTTTCTATCATAAATATATGATATTAGATTCTAAATTGTACACATTATGATTAATAAGTTTGGCTAACAAGTAGTATTTACTTAAAATTTAAGCACCACAAGCAGTAAAAACTTGTAATGTCTTCATATTTTCAATCAAATGTTTACACATAAACATTGCATACAGAGCCCTCAGAAATAATGCTGCATATCTACAACTGTCTGATCTTTGACAAATCTGACAAAAACAAGAAATGGGGAAAGGATTCCCTATTTAATAAATGGTGCTCGGAAAACTGGCTAGCCATATGTAGAAAGCTAAAACTGGATCCCTCCCTTACACCTTAAACAAAACTTAATTCAAGATGGATTAAAGACTTAAATGTTAGACCTAAAACCATAAAAACCCTAGAAGAAAACCTAGGCAATACCATTCAGGACATAGGCATGGGCAAGGACTTCATGTCTAAAACACAAAAAGCAATGGCAACAAAAGCCAAAATTGACAAATGGGATCTAATTAAACTAAAGAGCTTCTGCACAGCAAAAGAAACTACCAGCAGATTGAACAGGCAGCCTAGAGAATGGGAGAAAATTTTTGCAATCTACTCATCTGATAAAGGGTTAATATCCAGAATCTACAATAAACTCTAACAAATTTACAAGAAAAAAACAAACAACCCCATCAAAAAGTGGGCAAAGGATATGAACAGACACTTCTCGAAAGAAGACATTTAGGCAGCCAAGAGACACATGAAAAAATGTTCATCATCACTGGCCATCAGAGAAATGCAAATCAAAACTACAATGAGATATCATCTCACACCAGTTAGAATGGCGATCATTAAAAAGTCAGGAAACAACAAGTGCTGGAGAGGACATGGAGAAATAGGAACAATTTTACACTGCTGGTGGGACTGTAAACTAGTTCAACCATTGTGGAAGTCAGTGTGGCAATTCCTCAGGGATCTAGAACTAGAAATACCATTTGACCCAGCCATCCCATTACTGGGTATATACCCAAAGGATTATAAAACATGCTGCTTTAAAGACACATGCACACGCATGTTTATTGTGACACTATTCACAATAGCAAAGACTTGGAACCAACCCAAATGTCCAACAATGATAGACTGCATTAAGAAAATGTGGCACATATACATAATGGAATACTATGCAGCCATAAAAAATGATGAGTTCATGTCCTTTGTAGGGACATGGATGAAATTGGAAATCATCATTCTCAGTAAACTATCGCAAGAACAAAAATCCAAACACCACATATTCTCACTCATAGATGGGAATAGAACAATGAGAACACACGGACACAGGAAGGGGAACATCACACACCAGGGCCTGTTGTGGGGTGAGGTGAAGGGGGAGGGATAGCAGTAGGAGATACACCTAATGTTAAATGAAGAGTTAATGGGTGCAGCACACCAACATGGCACATGTATACATATGTAACAAACCTGCACGTTGTGCACATGTACCCTAAAACTTAAAGTATAATTTTAAAAAAGTACATACATTTATGAGAGTTTTAAAAACTCATTCTGCTCTATGTGAAAGCTAACCATTTAATGAAAGTATGTTTCTAGTTGTGAAATTTTCAACCATTTTTACATGCAGACAAATGTGGGAGGGAGCTAATCTGAGAAATTCCTATTAAATGATCAGCACTGAAATACCTTCAGCACAGTGTGCTGCCAAACAAGCGTATAAGATTTTAAAAAGTGAATAAAACAACACCTGTGAGACTCTGATATTGGAAATAACACTTTCCAAAGTGACTCCTTTAAGTGCATGGAATCCTTTACTTAGCAGCAACATTGACCTATTTTGTAATAATATCTTCTAATTGAATAATTATTTAAATCGATAGAGATTTTAAGGCAGAGCAATGCTCTACAGAGAAGTTCAAAGGGAAATAATAAGATAATAGAGAAGAACACAAAATAAAGTTACCAAGAGCAAAATGTTAAAGCAGTTAGTGTTTGGCTTAGATATCCTCTGCATCTTTTGCTTTTCTTTCCAGTACCTTCTTTCCATGCCAGAGTTATGGAGCTCTTACGTTGATCAGGCCTACTTGTTTTTTTTTTATACTTCAAGTTCTAGGGTACATGTGCACAACGTGCAGGTTTGTTACATATGTATACATGTGCCATGTTGGTGTGCTGCACCCATTAACTCATCATTTACATTAGGTATATCTCCTAGTGCTAACCCTCCCCCCTCCTCCCACCCCACAACAGGCCCCGGTGTGTGATGTTCCCCTTCCAGTGTCCATGTGTTCTCATTGTTCAATTCCCACTTAAGAGTGAGAACATGTGGTGCTTGGTTTTCTGTCCTTGTGATAGTTTGCTGAGAATGATGGTTTCCAGCTTCATCCATGTCCCTACAAAGGACATGAACTCATCATTTTTTATGGCTGCATAGTATTCCGTGGCGTATATGTGCCACATTTTCTTAATCCAGTCTTTCATTAATGAACATTTGGGTTGGTTCCAAGTCTTTGCTATTGTGAATAGTTACCAGGCCTACCTTTAAGGGGAAAGGCAATCTGCTGAAATCATTCACAGCAAATAGTTAATAACTGCAAGGAGGCTTCAACACTTTACCATCCACCATCCCCAATATCTCAATTATAGATACTCGACATAGAAAAGAATCTTGAGAGTCATTTTATTCAGTGTTTCAAAAAACTTTGATTCCACTGGCCAGCAATTTATACTTTAATTTTCAAATGTTTATAAGAAGACTAACATTGTTGCCATCTTTTTGGTTAAATAAAAACATTTTTAAAGTTTTTCATCTAACATCATTTTTAAAGACATTTCATAACTAAAAAAGTAAATAAATTTATCTTCATTAAACTTTATATATTTTACTTGTTTTTTTAATTATGCCATTACCTGATTTTTCCCTCCAACATCCCTACATACAGTTATCTTGAGATGTTTGAACATCACAAGAGACATAGACCATCCATTTAATTTAGGGTCAGCTGTTACTCTTAGAAAATTCCTGTTTTAATATAGACAACATTTGACTCCCTTTAACTTCCATTTATTGATGTAACTCTCCCTGTTGGAGTCATAAAGATCAACTTGAATCCTTCTTCTATATAATAGTTCTTTGAATGTTTGAAGACCTCTATTCTGCCTTAATCCCCCAACCCCCAGCCTGCATTAAACAAACAGAATTGTCTCTTCTAAAACTAAATATCCTCCAATTTTTTTTCATGTGATGTGGGCTTTCTTCATTTTTATCATCTTAGTCACTCTCCTACTATTTCAAGTATTTTTTATAATGGCTGACTTGACTGATTGAATGAATAAAATTATGTCCCCCTGAATAGACTTCAGTTTTTCAATAACTCTTTTCAAATGTGGCACTAATATCTGGATTGAGACCTTTAGAGGTCTTACATATCAAAAAGATTATGATGCCCTTCCTTTGCACCTCCATGTGTAATGTAAAATAAAACATAACTGAAAACCAGATGAAATATATTGCTTTTTCTGAATGACACAATATTACAGGAATGCTGATAATGGAGGCACCTAATATTAAGAACAGAACTCGAGATGTACATTGATGCACATGGAGCAAAATAAAGCTCTCATTACCTCCCTTACAAACAACACCTTGACTACAAGAGAGCTAAAACATGTTGCCTTAACCAGTAAATCAACAGAATAGTCAACTCTGTCAAATAGTTGAGTAAATTTTTACGACTAGAATAGTTGTTTGAATCTGTAGACTCTGCCAGTTGTAACATATGAAGACTCAGTAGGATTATTCTCCAAGGTTTTATTCTTTGAACATGCAGAATAACTCACCTTCAATAACTTCATAAAGTTAGCAATAAAAAAGTAGCATATTCTTTTTGATTTTAACTTTTTTATTTTAATGGTTTTGGGGATATAGGTGGTTTTTGGTTACATGCACAAGTTTGTTCGTGGTGATTTCAGAGATTTTGGTGCGCCCGTTATCTGAGAAGTGTATGCTGTATGCAGTTTTTTATCCCTCACCCCCCCTCAACCTTTGCTCCAAGTCTCCAAAGTCCATTATATAATTCCTATGCCTTTACATCCTCAAAGCTTAGCTCTCAGTTACAAGTGAGAACATATGATATTTGGTTTTCCACTCCTGAGCTACTTTTTTTAGATTTATGGGCTCCAGCTCCATCCAAGGGGCTGCAAATGCCATTATTTTTTCTTTTTTATGGCTGAG
Organism: Pan paniscus; assembly: GCF_029289425.2. NCBI lineage: Eukaryota > Metazoa > Chordata > Mammalia > Primates > Hominidae > Pan > Pan paniscus. Next base: position 82,902,737 of record NC_073272.2, read on the forward strand.
TAGTATTCCTTGGTGTGTGTGTGTGTGTATATATATATACACATATATATACACACATATATACACATATATATGTGTGTGTATATATATACATACACATATATATGTGTGTGTATATATATATATATACACACACATATATATGTGTATGTATATATATATATACACAAATATATATACATATCTCACATATTCTTAATCTGCTTGTTGGTTGATGTGCATTTAGGTTAGTTCCATATTTTTGCAATTGCAGTTGTGCTGCTATAAACATGTGTGCGTGTGTCTTTTTCATATAACATTTTTCTTTGGGTAGATGCCCAGTAGTAGGATTGCTGGATAAAATGGTAGTTCTATTTTTAGTCCTTTAAGGAATATCCATACTGTTTTCCATAGTGGTTGAACTAGTTTGCATTCCCACCAGCATTGTAAAAGTGTTCCCTTTTCACAACATCCATGCCAACATCTATTATTTTTTGATTTTTAAATTATGAATAAAAGATGCCTGTCAGATTTGAATAGCTGAAACACTGGGACAGGAGCAAGGCTATGAGGTGAATAACTTTCCTTTCTGGCCTGGCAGGGAATCTGAGGTAGCTTCCACTTTTTACCCTGATTAAACCTCAGTGCATGTTATAAAGATCTCTCTCCAACCAACCTCATTAAGGCCAAGACCTCAGCACATCATTGGGTATTACATCTACCCACCTGCCTTAGCTACAACTGCCTTAGCTACCCAGGGATATCTCCCTTATCGGCCTGAAGCCTGAATTGTCAACTCAGTAAATAAAGTACTGGGTAAAGTGCAAATAAATAAAGTGTGCACCACTAGAGAACAAGGTACACTTCAAGAGGACCCGGCCATTTCAACCCCATAAGAGACAGTGAACTCGCCCCACACCAAGAATGTAACTACCACAACTAGCATCTGGTAAAGCCAGTGCACAAAGACTCTCTATAACTAAGGAACTCATAAAGTTTTAACCCCTAAATGCACCAAGAATCATATTAGGCTCAAATAAATATTAAAGTCAATTCTTAAGAGACAAAAAAAAAAAACTTTAAAAATGCAGTCCAGTTAAAAATAAATTCAAGAACAATTTAAAAAAATAGTCTACCCAAATGAGAAGGAACCAGAAAAAGTAACTCAGGTAATAAGACAAAACAGGGTTCCATAACTTTAATTTTGATTCAACATAGTATTTGTTTAACTTACCTCTGGGCCTGCTGCTGGTTTTTTATCACTATAAACCCATTGGTGTGGGAAAAACTATTGTTACATTGACTAAGTTTTCCTGTTTTTTTTTTTTTAACTTTTCAACAAGGTTACAGTGAATAAGAAATAGAAAAGAGTCTTTCCACTTTTGCTTATGTCACTTTCTGTCTTCTACAACTTTAAACTCTTAGAAAAAGTACCCTATACCATTGGGTTGGTTTGTTTCTTTTTCTGATTGTTTTGTTTTCTATTTCTTTATCTTTTTGAAATGACATAAACATCCTTTTTTGTTTTGGGGTTTTTTTGCACATACTACTCTTAAGAAAGTATGTTTGGAGAGTATATATTACACTTAAAGAAAGGCAAAAACAGGAAGAAAAAGTTTTACTCTATGCAAATACTATAAAAATTTTCAAATGAAGGGATGCTGAATATTATCAACTGCTTTTTCAGCATTAATTGACATGATCACATGGTTTTTATCATTCGTTCTGTTGATATGGTTTATCACATGGATTGATTGGTGTGTGTTGAACCATCCTTGCATACCTGAAATAAATTCTACTTGGTAATGATGAATGATCTTTTTAATTTATTATTGGATTCCATTTGTCAGTATTTTTTGAGAATTTTTATATCTATATTCATCAGCACTGTTGGCCTGTACTTTTCTTTTTCTGATATATCTTTGTGTGGTTTTGGTTTCAAGGCAATACTGGCCTCATAGAATGGGTTTGGAAGTATTTTCTCCTCCTCTATGTTTTAGAATAGTTAGAACAGGGTTGGTATTAGTTATTTTTTAAATGTTTGGTTGAATTCAGTAGTGAAGTTATTGGGTCTCAGGATTTTTATTTTATGGAGAAATTTGTATTGTGACTTTGATCTCTTTACTTGTTATTGGTCTGTTTAGGTTTTGGATTTCTTCCTTGTTCAGTCTTGGTATGTTATTATGTGTCCAGGCATTTGTCAATTTCTCCTAGATTTGTGAATTTATTGGCATATAGTTGCTGACAGTAGCCACTAATGATTCTTTCAATTTCTGCAGTATCAGTTGTAATGTCTACTTTTTCATTTCTCATTTTATTTATTTGGATTTTCTCTCTTTATTTTTTTCTTTTTTAGTCAGGTTAGAGGTTTGTCAGTTTTGTTTAACTTTTCAAACATCCAACTTTTTGTTTCGTTGATCTTTTGTATTGTTTTCTTTATTTCAATTTTATTTACTTCTGCTTTGATCTTTATTTCTTTTCTTCTACTAATTTTGAGTTTTGTTTGCTCTTGCTTTTCTAGTTCTTTAAGATGCATTGAAGTTTTTTTTTCTACTTTTGATGTAGGCACTTATAGCTATAAACTTCCCTGTTAGTACTGTTTTTGCTATATCCCATAGGTTTTGTTATGTTGTGTTTCCATTATCATTTATTTTTTAAAAATCAACTTCTTTCTCATGACCCACTTGTCATTCGGGAGCATATTGTTTAATTTCTATGTATTTGAATAGTTTCCAAAATTTTCTTCTTATTAATTTCTAGTTTTATTTCATTGTGGTCAGGAAAGATGCTTGATTTTTTTTTCAAGTTTTTTTTAATGTTTTAAGACTTATTTTGTAACCTAACATACAGTGTATCCTTGAGAATCATTTATGTGCTGTGGACAGTCATGTGTATTTTATAGCCATTGGATAAAATGTTCTGTAAATATTTATTAGATCCTTTTGGTCTGTAGTGCAGATTAAGTCTGATATTTCTTTATTTCTGTTCTGGAATATATGTCAAATGTTGAAAGTGAGGTGTTGAATTCTTCAGCTATTATTGTTTTGGGGCTTCTCTCTCCCTTTAGCTCTAGTAATATTTGCTTTATATATCTGGGTGCTCCAGTGTTGGGTGCATATATATTAATGTTTTAAATTGTTATATTATCTTGCTGAATAGACCACTTTATCTCATATAGTGACCTTTTTGTCTCTTCTTATAGTTTTCATCTTGAAATCTATTTTGTCTGATATAAGTATAGTGACTCCTGCTCTTTTTTGATTTCTATTCAGATGGATTATATTTTTACATCCCTGTATTTTTAGTCTTTGTGTGTCTTTATAGCAAAAGTGTATTTCTTGTAGACAACAGATCAATGGGTCCTGTTTTTTCATCCATTCAGCCACTGTATGAGTTTTGATTGGAGAGTTTGGTCTATTTACTTCCAATGTTATTATTGATAAGTAAAGACTTACTGTTGCCATTTTGTTATTTGTTTTCTGGTTGTTTTGTGGTCTTCTCTTCCCTCTTTCTTTCCTTCCTGTGTTCATTTAGTGATGGTGATTTTCTCTGTTGATATGATTTAGTTTCTTGCTTTTTATTTTATGTGTATCCATTTTATGTTTTCTTCTTTGAGGTCACCATTAGGCTTTCAAATACTATTTCATAAAGCATTATTTTATCCCAATAACAAATTAACATCGTTTTTTATAAACAAACCAACAAGCAGGCAAAAAAAAAACCTAATAAAAGCTCTAAGCCTTAACTGCATCCCCCTACTTGTTAACTTTTTGTTGTTGCTATTTATATCTTATGGTATGGCCTAAATCTTGCTAAGTTGTTGTGGTTACTATTTTTGATTTGCTAATTGCTTAGTCTTTCTACTTAGGATAAGAGTGGTTTACACAGCACAGTTGTAGTGCTACAATAATCTGTTTTTGTGTTCTTACTATTACTGGTGAGTTTTGTATGTTCAGGTAATTACTTATTTCTTATTAACATCATTTTCTTTCTGCTTGAGGAATCCCTTTAGCATTTATTGCAGGAAAACCCTTGTGTTGATGAAATCCCTCAGCTTTTGTTTGTCTTGGAAAGTCTTTATTTATCCATCATGTTTGAAGGATATTTTCACCACATACATCATTCTAGGGTAGTTTTTTTTTTTTTTCTTCAGCAATATAAATATGTCATGCCACTCTCTCCTGGTCTGTAAGGTTTCCACTGAAAAATCTATTGCCAGATGTATTGGAGCTCCATTGTATCTATTTGTTTTTTACTTTTGCTGCTTTTAGGGTCCTTTCTTTATTCTTAATTTTTGGGAGTTTGATTATTAAATACCTTGAGGTAGTTTTCTTTGGGTTGAATCTGCTTGGTATTCTGAAACCTTCTTGTACTTTAAAATTGATATCATTTCTTAGGTTTGGGAAGTTCTCTGTTGTTATCTTATTGAATATACTTTCTACCCCCTATCTCTCTCTCTACCACCTCATTAAGTCCAATAACCATTAGAATTGCCCTTTTGGGGCTATTTTCTAGTTCCAGTAGGAATGCTTCATTGTTTTTTATTTTTTTTACTTTTGTGTCCTCTGACTGTGTATTTTCAAATAGTCTCTCTTCAAGCTGATTTTTTTCTGCTTGATCAATTCTGCTATTGAAAGGCTATGATGTGTTCTTTAATATGCCAATTGCATTTGTCAGCTCCAGAATTTTTATTGATTCTTTTTTAATCTCTTTGTTAAACTTATCTGATAGAATTCTGAATGTCTTTTCTGCATTACTTTGAATTTCTTTGAATTTCTTCAACACAGCTATTTTGAATTCTCTCTCTGAAAGGTCACATAGCTCTTTTTCTCCAGGAGTGATCCCTGCTGCTTTACTTAATTCATTTGGTGAGGTTATGTTTTTCTGGATGGCGTTGATGTTAATAGATGTTTTTCAGTGCCTGGGCATTGAAGAGGTAGGTATTTATTGTAATCTTCACTCTCTGGGCTTATCAGTACCTGTCCTTCTTGGAAAGGCTTTCCAGACATTTACAAGGACATGGGTGCTGTAATTTAAGCTGTATCAGCTTTGAGGGCACCCAAAGTGCAGTAACATTGTGGTTATTTTAGACATGTAGAGGTACTGCCTCTATGGTCATGATTGTGGAGAATTCTCTGCATTACCAGGCTGAGATTCTTTTTCTCTTCCCTTACTTTCTTCCACACAAATGGAGTCTTTCTATTCTGAGCCACCTAAAGTTGAAGGTCAAGTGACACAAACACCTCTTGGGCCAACACTATGACTGCACTGGGTCAGACCTGAAGCTAGTACAAACGTGGGTCTCACTCAAGGCCTGTTGTAAACGCTCCCTGTCTACTGCCTTTTTTGTTAAGGTCTTAGGGCCCTACAATCAGCAGGTAGCAAATCCAACCAGATTTGTGTCCTTCCCTTCAGGTTAATGAGTTCCATCAGGCCCCAGGTGTGTCCAGAGTTACCATACAGGGGTCAGGGACTAGATTCAACAACCTTAGAATTCTACTTTGTGTTCTATTGTGCTGCAGCTGAGCTGGCACTCAAACTACAAGATACAGACCTTCCCTCTCTTCCCTCCCCTTTCCAAACTTACTTTACCACATAGCCACTGCCACCACAGGCCACAGGATACTCCCAGCTATCACCAGTGTTTCCTTAAGGCCCAAGGGCTCTTAAGTCACCTTGTGGTGAATGTTACTTCACCTGGGATTCATGCTTCAGGGCAGTGGGCTCCATTTTGGCCCAGAGCAGGTCCCAAATGCCATCCAAGAGTCAAATCCTGGAATCAGGGACCCCAAGAGCCCACTTGGCGCTCTATCTCCCTGTGTCGATGCTGGTATCTGAAGCCAGCAAGCCTCAGAAGCTCATCCAAAGCCCTGGACATAGTACCTGGGTATTCTTGCTGGTTATTCTGGTCCCAAGGGCTCTTAATTTAGCAGGTGACAAATTCTTCCAGGACTGGGTCCTTCCCTTCAAGGCAGTAGGTTCCCTTCTGGCCGAGGGTGTGTCTAGAAATGTCATCCAGGAACTAGGGCCTGGAATGAGGCCTTCATGACTCTGACTAGTGCCCTATCCTTCTGTGAGTGAGCTGGTATCCAAGATGCAAGACAAAGTCCTCCCAACTCTTTCCTCTCCTCTCCTCAAGTGGAAGGAAGGGGTCTCTTTTGGAGGTGCAAGCTGTGCAGTCTAGTGTTAGAGGAAGGGTGATGCCAACATTCCCTTAGCTGCCCCAGCTGGTGTCTCAGTAGATGGGATGCTCCCCTATGATCCACTGTCTCTGGGCCCAGTTCAGCCCTAGGACTCATCTAAGAGTTTAAGTCCTTATAGCCTAAACTGCCTTTCAATTTTACTTAGAGATTCAGAGCAGTTTACACCTCAGTGGCAAAGTATGCAGGAACTCAAGTTTAGAGCACCGAGAACAGTAATTCCCCTATGGCTAGGGCTGGTTTAAATTCTCCCTCTGAGGACGGGTGTCAATTGAGTTTTGTCGAATTTTCTTTTCTGCTCTAACAGGACAGTACTGAATTTGCTGCCTCACAATTTCTATGCTGTCCCTCTCCCAGTGCCCAGAGATGCTCTTGGCATCATGCAGCCACTGCCAGGGGATGGGGGAGGGGTGACATCAGCAATTCAAGACTGATTATTATTACTCTTCTGTGCCTCTTTCAGCAATGTGTAATTCAAACCAGGTACTATGAGGGCCCACCTGATTTTTGCACCCTACTCCCATACCGACCAGAAGGATCTCAACCACCAAAAATGTTACAAAATCACTGTCACTGTTTACCTAGTGATTTGTTGAGTGTTATATTATTGTAGTGTATGTTTTCATAATGTGCACCGTTAACTTTGTGCAATAATGTAAAATATCTCTCGCCTTTTTCAGAGATTTACCGTCTCTGGAAGCTGTTAGAAGATTGTTAGCTATTTTAATTAGTACAGACTGAAAGGTCTCCTGTAGTTTAATCTGCATAGAAAGTCACAATAATCTCTGGTAACCAGTTTGGCTGCTTAAAAATGTTTTTTAATTGTTACTTTTGACCTGGAAATGCATATAGTCATAAGCTATATTCAACTAGGGAATGTGTGAGGAATTACTATATGATATAAAAAGAGGAAATGTAACTTCCTGACTTAAATTAAATCTGATGAAGTTAGTAGCCATGTTATTAGAGACAAGATAAATGCCCAGAATTCATTATTTTGTTTCAAACTTAGTTTATCGTAAATCTGCCCCATGACATATAATAACTTGTACTGTTTTTCAAGTTATTTGATAGGAAGTTCAACAATGTAGGTGAATGACAATGTGAGCAGCACGATAATGACTCTTCAGGAAAATCAGCCTTTAGGGCACAAGGTTAGAACTACATGGGCTTTTATTCAAATAATATATATATATATATTCAAAAATTTATTATTGATCTCATAAGACCATCAGCTAATATACTGTGTGGTTAAAGGCACAAGCTGATTATATATAACAAAATTTATATTATGTGGTCTTGTTATGTTACAGAACTATGTATTAAAAGAAATGGCAGTCCAATTTGGTTTGGTATAAAAAGAAAAAATAGTTAGAAAGCACAGAAACTAGTTTTAATTTTTCCCTATACAAAAGAAATATCAAATCACGAATATGAACAGCACTAGCTCAAAGGTTTGCTGAAGGTAAATCAGTTGAGATATATTATTTTTTCCACATATTTTATCGATGGACATTATTATGTAGTATTGCTTTTCTACAGGAAGATACATTAGGCTGAAATTTAAAATTTGGTAGATAACTGATTATTTCCCACTACGTTAAAAATGTTTACACTGGAAATGTGTAGACAGAAATTTTTATTTAAACATACATATTATTCTTCTCAAATGCCAGAGACAGCCTTTCCAAGTCCTTAACTAGGGAGATGCTGACAAACTGCCACCCACCCTTGTATAGTAGTATAACAACTCTCACAACATGACCCTTCCTCTTGAGTTGTTGCTGTGCATTGGAACATTGAGTAGGTTAATTTAGTCTCTCTTTTCACTAGGGTTTGCAGATTTACAACTTTAATATTTCCGTTTGTTGCAAGCACATACATGTTTTACTTGAAAAATTTGCATGAGGAAGGATAATAAATTTTTGAGGGGGTTAAAATGATTGTGTTAAACAACAGTGCCAAAATTCATCTTAAAAAAACCCTGAGATTGTAGAGATAATCATATATGACTTGAGCCATTAGGTACGTCTTTATGCTTGTCAAATACTCTATTTTGCTCCTAATAATACATTCACATATCCCTTTCTGTACATTGAAAGGCTGACTCAGAACACATCCCTGGTCACTGAAATAAAAATTAGGCTTTACTTTCAAATCATCTTCTTGTGTTTTAAACAATACCACCCACATCTCTCACATTTCATTACATACTCTAACATATGTCTTCACGGCAAAGAAGCAGAAATTTCTTGGTAGATTTTATCACACATATAAAGAGAATCATGTGACTGAAAAAGACCATAGAAGTCACCAATAAAAAGAGAATGGTGTTTTTATACATATATTGGCAAGTTACTCATTTCCAACATTTTCAGTTAACAATTTGACTATGTTCTTTTCATTTCCTTCACAGGGAGGGTTAGCCATTAAAAGAATAGAAACAGGAATTAATGCAAGTGCCATACAATACATGTAGTATAAATACAGCACAAACATGAATCCTAAAATAAACAACACTCATTTAATAGCTTAGCATGAGACAAGCAGTGTAAGAATAAAACTATAATATTACTACCACTTAAGCTCTCTATTCTTACCCAGTATTAAATAAATTGTTATTTAAGAGTTATTTAAAGAAAATTTAAATTTGAATGGAAAACTGTGTAATAAACATGTAAAACATTACTGATAATACCATAATACTAAACTACCACTAAATGATTTATGAACCATTATTTGCATGCATTAAATTTTACCTTACAACTTTCTGATAAGAATAAACATATTGTGATGAATTGTAAATCAATAGATTGCTAAAAATTGTTCTTGAATGTTCAAATATTAAAAATTAATAACTATTTTCAATAGTGATAATGGGCTCTCATTACTGATGAAGTTTATTATTTATCCTTAAGTAATTGGTTTAAAATGTGAATTTGTAGTATCTGCTGAATTATGTAATACGAAAACATTTATAAATCATTATGTAAGAATCCTAGTAAGCATGAAGCTTCTGAGAGCTAGTTTAACAAAAGTATTCACAGATATACAGACAGCAGGTCTAGTCTTGGTTCTTCCTGTGTGATATTTTAGAAATGTCATTATCAATTTTCTGTTTATTATTGTGCTTGGTTTAAAGGGAATTTGCCAAGTGATCCCTGGACTCCAATCTTTAGGCCTATTGTCAAGACAAATTAATTTCCGTGGAAACCCACTATGGCTCAGATACTACCTAGGAAATGCAGGATAAATGGAGTCTGTATACAAATATCTCTGTTTAGCTTCTTGGGGTTGGGGGAACAGGGAGGAACACCTGGAAGAAGTAGAAATTTTACCATATTTACCATTTACCATTCTCATATTTTGACGTAAAAAGCATAGTATATTAGGAGGCAATATGCAACAACACTCTTCCCAGAACTTCTTGGACTAGCGTTACGTGCATAGGAATCACCGGGGAAATTTGTTAACATTAAGTTTCTGAGCAGTAGGCCTTTGATGCACTTGGAATACTGCCTTTATAACAAGTGATGAATGACTTCTCATCCAAGAGACACACTTCGAAGAGCAAGGGCATATATACTCATCCCTTGGTATAAGCAGGGATTGGTTCCAGGAACCCCGTGTGTACCCAAATCCATGCAATACTCAAGTCCTCCAGTTGGACCTGTGAGGTGGCCTTTCTCTATATGGGAGTTATGCCTCATGCAGAATTCTGTAATTGTTGATACCGGCTTTGTTGAAGAAAGTCCACATATAAGTTGCTCCATGTGTAAGTGGGCATGAGCAGTTCAAATGTGTGTTGTTCAAAGGTCAACTAAACATATATATGTAACTACACACACACACACACACATATTTAACCTTCATGAGTCTCAGTTTTCTAATTGGTCCAATTGAGCTAACAACTTCTGCCCTATGTCCTTAAAAGTTTATTGGGAAGATCAAAATAAATATTTGGGAATTTGTTTTATACAAATATAAAGCAAAGGTTTCCTTTTAAGCAAGAATCATTATTTATGATTGACAGGTATTAGCTGAGTGGCTACCATGTGTTCAGCACTGTGCTAGATGCTTTAAGACCAAAGGAATAAATGATCCCTAGTCTAAGAGTTTATAATCCAGCTATATTTAAAACTAGTCCAAAGAAGTGCAGTATTAATTTGTACTTCATTTACAATTTTTTCTCACTACATCCAGTACGTAGTAACTATTTTATTACACTATGTCATGCTGGTAAATATTTATCAACCAGTTCTCTTTAAAATGTATGAATATATTAATTATATATATGTGAATTATAGATTTTTCTGACATAAAGGACATGAGGCACATAATTTACAAACAATAATAAAATACACAATATGCTTTATGTAAATTCCACATAATTGGTTGCTTCTCAGAAAACACTTTGGTTGATTTTTGGCAACATTTTTTTAACTATAGTCAAACTATGTTTGTAAGTGATGAACAAGTGTAATTCAAGCACGAATCTTGGATGATATTTTTGTTTATGTTAATAAGAAAGATGAAAGTGAAACAACAAAGTCATGTGAAAGAACTTCACTCATTTATCATTACTTGAATGACTTACTTTCTGAGTTAGATGATCGTTTTCAAACATTAAAACAATAGTATTTTCAATTTTGGGGGCTACTCAACAATATTGCAGCTACAAACGTGCTACACTTGTGAATTTAATCTGAATTATTAACATTTTCTCCAACATTTTCTCCAAATTAAACCAAGAGTTGGCAATCCTTTTATGTAGAGGGATAGATGGGAAATATTTGGGGCTTTACAATCCATATAGTCTCTGCTTCAACTACTCAACTCTACTGTTGCAGCACTGCAGCTGGAACTGGTTATGCTCCAGTCAAATTTTATTTACTAAATCAGATGGCAGGCTAGATTTGGCCCATTAACTGAAGTTTGCTGACCCTTAGGTTAAAGAATCAAGAAAACAATAAATCAAACCCTGATTTGTAGCTCTTGCCTATTTCCTTAGTGCAAATACTTGGAAAGAGTTGTACAGTGGCATATCATTATAAAGTATTCCCATTATAAAATTCTCTCATTGTAAAGTATTCCTATTGTGTAAATACAATTACCATTATGTAACTATGATAGCTGTAAATAACTTCAAGAGCATACATAATAGTAAAATGTAGTAAAATAATTAAGAAGTGATAAGTACTTGTTATCTTTGTTTTTATTATAATTTATTTAATTGTAAGTTTACAAATTTTACCTTTAATGATGGCTCTGTTTAACATCTGGCTCAAAAATTTCTTGAAAATTTAACTCAGCTCTTGTTAGCCAATAACAGCCAGCTCCAGGATGCCATTAATTAACAGAAATGGATTTAATTGCACATCTTCACCTCTCAACCACTTGGGTTGATACCATATGGATGAGGGCTTGAGTGGGGAAAAAATTTTGGGTTTTCCTACTTCTACACCACTCTCCTCACCTCATCACCAACTTCCTGCTTCCTTGAACTAAAAAGAGAAAATAAATATTGAAGAAGGGGAAATGGAGAAAAAGAAAGAAGCATAGATGACAGGGAAAGTAGTGAAAGCTGGCAGAAGTAGTGAAAGCCTTACATACCAAATTTTCTATTCTATCACTAGCATAAAAATAAAATAATGGACCTCGTATGGTGGCTCGCACCTGTCATCCCAGCACTTTGGGAGGCTGAAGCAGGAGGATTACTTGAGGCCAGGAGTTTGAGACTAGAGTGGGCAACATAGTGAGACTCCATAGAAGGACACTCTATTCAACAAATGGTGCTGGGATAATTGACAAGCCACATGCAGAAGAATGAAACTGGATCCTCATCTCTCACCTTATACAAAACTCAAGATAAATCAAAGACTTAAATCTAAGACCTGAAACCATAAATATGCTAGAAGGTAATATCAAAAAAACTCTTCTAGACATTGGCTTAGCAAAGAATTAATGAGCAAGAATGCAAAAGCAAATCCAATAAAAACAAAATAAATGAGACAGTTAAACCAAAAAGCTTTTGCAAAAACAAAATAATAATAATAATCAGCAGAGTAAATAGACAACCCACAGTACAAGCTTTGCATGCGAAAAAGATTAACATCCAGAATCTACAAGGAATTCAAACAAATCAGTAAGAAAAAACATATAACCTCAACAAAAAGTGGACAAAGGACATGAATAGACAATTCTCAAAAGAAGATACACTAATGGCCAACAAACATAGGAAATAATGCTCAATATCACCAACTATCAGGAAAATTCAAATTTAAACTACAATGAGATACCACCTTGCTCCTGCAAGAATGGCTGCAATAAAAAAAATTACAGATTTAGTTGTGGATGTGGTGAAAAGGGAACACTTTCACACTGCTGGTGGGAATGTAAGCTAGTACAACCACTGTGGAAAACGGTATGGAGTTTCCTTAAAGAACTAAATGTAGAAATACCATTTGATTCAGCTATCCCACAACTGGGTATCTACCCAAAGGAAAATAAATCATTATATGAAAAAGTCACTCATGCATGTTCATAGCAGCACAATTCGCAAGTACAAAAATATGGAGCCAACCTAATTGTCCATCAACCAATGAGTGGATAAAGAAAACGTGGTACACACACACAAACACACACACACGCACACTATGGAATACTACTCAACCATATAAAGAAAGGAAATATTGACATTTGCAGCAACATGGATGATGTTGGGAGCCATTATTCTAAGCCAAGTAACTCAGGAATAGAAAGTGAAGTATTGTATGATCTCACTTATAAGTGGGAGCTAAGCTATGAGGATGCAAAGGAATAAGAATGATATAATGAACTTTGGGGACTTGCGGGGAAGGTTGGGAGAGGGCTGAGAGATAGAAGACTACACAGTGGTACAGTGTACACTGCTCAGGTGATGGATGCAACAAAATATCAGAAATCACCACTAAAGAAGGGGGGCAGGATAGCATTAGGAGATATACCTAATGTAAATGACGAGTTAATGGGTGCAGCGCACCAACATGGCACATGTATACATATGTAACAAACCTGCATGTTGTGCACATGTACCCTAGAACTTAAAGTATAAAAAAAAATGTATATAAAGAAAAGAAATATAATATCCAAGAAAAATAGAAAAAAAAAGAACTTATCCATGTAACCAAAAACTACCTGTTCCCCCCAAACTATTGAAATGAATTTTAAAAAATATTAGCTGGGTATAGTCTTATAGTCCTAGCTACTTGGGAAGGTGAGGCAGGGTAATTACTTGAGTCCAGGAGTTCAAGGCTGCAGTGAGTTATGATCACACCACTGCACTCCAGCCTGGGTGACAGAGTCAGACCCTGTTTCAAAATAAATAAATAAATAACATGATGAGCTGATACCATGAGTATTCATAAGTGTATAAGTGAGGCATGAAAAACGCTATCCCTCCCCCAGAAATGGTCTTCAAAATGGAGGTATTTTGCATTAAATGGGAAAATTGAAGAAGTAAGAAATGGTAACTAAATAGGTTGGTACAAACCCAAGTAGATCATAATGAGACGTGGAAAGATGAAGAGGAAAGAAATGACACCATTATCTTCAGGTCAAAGGCTGTAGATAAATCAAATCTTACACCACAAGATGTGAAGAGCACATTCTTAAACTATTAAGGGTTCTTTGTTAGAACCTTCTTTTGTTTCCACATACAGCACTGTTGTATGTTTCAGTCACATAACACTACCTTGGACAGATGAACTTATAAGTGGAATGATCCTCACCAAATCAGTCCTACTGGAAAATATTTAAATTTCATCTGTGTTCTTTACAACTTAACTTGAAGGAAAGGAACAACCCATGGGTTTGTACCAGAAGTTTGTCTGGTACAAACTTCTCTGTGACTGAATATTTTTGAACCACATTCATCATCGAAAGAAGAAAATGTTCACACACGATGTCTTCTTTCTGCATGAAGCCTCTTTGATATAAATAAAAACCTCTAAACTCCAGAAATAATTATGAGCATATAGTTTAACCAAGTAGAGAATTCTGGCAATATAGGATATGTAATAAAGTGAAATAGCAGTAGTCAAAATGGATTTAAAAGAAAATAATATATACAATATATAGCATATATAATATATAAATTACACTTGATCTTAGCCAAAAGGTCAAGAAATGATGTGTAATATACAAATTAGATTATTTTATTTATGTAATTAAATTCTATATTTTAATGCATTTTCTCACTACCCTTCAGATTACATCCCCTGCTCTGTGGGAAACAAACGAGTCTAAAGAGTGCTTTGGCACACCAAAAGCTACGCATGTTGTATCCAGTCATAACTTGGAACACTCACTAAACGTATACAAAGGGTGTGGGTCATAGACTCCTGTATAATTTTGCTGAATTGTTGTTTCTGAGAAGCCAATTTCAAAGCTAAGGAAAATATCATAAAACTATTTGGAGTCTTTTAAAGTTTACGAATAGCCTTTACAAAGGCAATGAGGAACGGAAGGCCAAATTATCAAACAACATATGAAAGCAAGGTTAATTTTACCTTGTAATAAACCCCATCAGGTGATTTATTTTGCTTTGAATTAAAATATCCATACATGAACACTTAATAATCAGATAACAATGAATCATTTCCGTTACCTCCCCACAATTCAGAAGGGAGAGTCATCTTCTCCTAAGGGGCATTAAGTTCAGACTCACCTCATCTCTTGGTGAAGCAATTTCCCCCTAGATGACTTACAATCATCTGGCCTTTCTGATCCTTCATGACATTCTGCACACTGCAGTCAGAAATATTTTTTCTAAAGGCAAGTTTTCTTACAGCACTCTTCTGATGAAAAATTTTCAACAACTCCCTATTGCTTATTGGTTAATGCCCAAGTTCTTTAGTGAAAAGCAGGCCAAAACTACTCTCCTAGAATCATCATTTCCTTCCTCCATCTCTTTTGTGGTCTCACTCCTCTCTTCTTTGGTTGATGGATGTCTGTTTCTCTCTCATTCAAGGCCCAGGTCTAATGACACCTCCATTATGAATCTTCTTCTGACTTCTACCAAATGAATTAGCCACTCTCTCCTGGGTTCCCATAAATCTTTACCCATGCAATGTGCAGGATTGGGAGAGAGAGGGAGGGAAGAAGTGTGCAGGTAGAGCAATGGATTTCACCAGAGAGGTAACTACGGGGCTGCGAAACATAGGCCCTACTTCAAACAAAGCATATTAAATCTTAAAATTTGTATACATTCTGAATAAGATTTTATTTTAAAAAGTATTCTCCCTCAACAAAAGAAGCATAGTAAAATGCAGGTATAGGGCTGAGCGCGGTGGCTCATGCTCGTAATCCCAGCACTTTGGGAGGCCAAGGCGGGCGGATCACGAGGTCAGGATATCGAGACCATCCTTGCTAACACGGGTGAAACCCCGTCTCTAGTAAAAATACAAAAAATTAGCCGGGCTTGGTGGCGGGCGCCTGTAGTCCCAGCTACTTGGGAGGCTGAGGTAAGGGTATCACCTGAGCCTGGGAAGTTGAGGCTGGAGTAAGTTGTGATCATGCCACTGAACTTCAGCCTAGGGGACAGAGTGAGGCCCTGTCTCAAATAAATAAATAAATATAATAAAATACTTCCAGCTGGGTGAGGTGGTGCATGCCTATTGTCCCAGCTACTTGGGAGGCTGAAGCAGGAGAATTTCTTAAGCCCAAGAATTTGACCCAGCCTGGGCAACACAGCAAGACCCTGTCTCTAAATAAATAAAATAAAAATAAAAATAAAATAAAGCTGTACAGGTTGGTAAATATCCAGTGTCCTAAATCTCACCTCATATGCCTCCTAGCACTTTTAGGACATCCCTCCAAAAAAAGCCTCCAGTGACCAAGCAACTAAATGATTAATATCTAAAACAGCAAGGGTCCTCCAGAACTCTGCCATAGCTAAGGCTTGTGTTCATTTCAATCCATCAGTTCCTGTGCATTCCTGGTTGTTAATATTTGAATATAGTTGTTGTTCATCTCCCTAATAGAAGATGAATGGCCTGAGAGCAGAAATTGGGTTATTTACCCTTGTGTTTTTGAAGGTAAGCCTTCTACTGTTCCAGGTGTTAATTATTTAGTTAATCTTTCTTTTCATTACTCCTCTCCTCTCTGATATTAACTACTCTATAGCTTCAAGACGTCCTCAGTGACCTCATATTCTCCTTTTGGGGTGTCACGGGGTCTTTACCTGGGCCTAACCTACTTGGACCTATAATTGGATCTTATTCTTCCTCTATCCTTACATGCAAAAACTAATCCCTTTTCTCAGAAGCACACAAAAAGAATCATAAAATTTATTGTATTTTTAAGAAGAAAAAATGCAATTGAGTATGTATAGTTAACTATAAACTATACTAAATATTAGCATGGTTTACAAATGCATATCACATAACACAGATGCTCTTCAATTATTAATCAGTAGGTGCTGTTTTATTCATCTGTCCTTTTGAATAACTCATTTCAAAAATGTTATAACAGTAAACAAATATATTTAGACATTTTAGGAGTCCTTACCACTCTTACCTTCACCCCAATATATTGTCCAAAACATTACCACAATTACTATATATAGCACCTGCTGTATTTTCTGAAATGATTATTCCACTTTATATATTAAACACAGTTGAATATAATTCTTAAAATTCTGCGACAACCAAAATCACCTTGGAAAGAGAGCTGCCATGAATGAAAAAATGATAATTTCTTTCATTTAATGTCCAGATATATGACAGAGTATGAAAGAAGTGTGTTTCTAAACAAAACTTCTATTACTAATCTAGAAACTTGAAGTAGAATTTGATTTTTGTCCAAAAGATACTATTATTACAGTCTCAGAAGGTTCTAGTGGATGCTAGTTTCCACTACAGAATCATTCTAATATATTTTATATCATTAGTAGTCGCAGCTATCTAGAGTTGTATCAGACCAAACGCAAAGTAAAATATGATGGGATAATAGTAGTAAGATATTCATTATTTGGAACATACTTGCTATGTTGTTTTTAGTTAATTGATTCATTCATTTATCAAATATTCATTAAATGTCAGTGCCACATGCTAAAAATGCAAAGTATAGTGCCCAATATTAAAGTGTTCACATTAGCAAGGAAAAATTGTTATTTTTAAAAAACATATGTTTCTGAAAGTCAATGTATTACTAAGACTCACATTCCATAGCACAGTCAAGAAGCAGGAAAAAGATAAAAATAAAATCCTCTGAAGACACGTGCTTTTTATAAGGGCAGACAAGTTGATTTAACTTAATTTTCTCTGGCTTTTGATTTTCACACAGCTAGAAAAAACATTTTCAGTGTTCTTAAAATCATAAAAAAAAATTGGACGATAATGAGAAATTTCTGGTTTGAGATATGGCAAGGGAAAAGAACCAAAGCTACTTTTACCCTTGAGGTATTTTCAGATCTAGAATAAGCAGCTGAAAAACTGAACTGAGTATTTAGTTGTCTCCCAACATTAGACAGAAAACAATTCGAAGTGCAGAGTCTGCAAAGGATGGAGGCCCAACATATTTTGCTTTAATTTGGACTAAAAAAGTAAGGGGTTAAACACTAGGTGCAAGGGCAAGACAGAAGGAAACTAACCTTCACAAAATTGCAGCCTGAATTTGAGGTCCAGAAAACAATAAGCCTTGAACTTGCTGACTTGCTATTGTCCCCGGGAACCTAACAAAAGCAAACTGACATCATCTTTGGAGAAAGATAGAATCATCCCAGGCTTCAAATTATTTGTACAAAATGCAGTTAATGTGCAGAACACATATAGAGACAGCTAAACACACACACAAAAAGACCTCACATGCTAGAAACAGAAGAAGAAAACAGAAAAGAAAGACACAAAAGGATTTCAGATATTGGTATTATGAACACAGACTGTAAAACAACTACGCATATTTTATTCAAGGAAATAACCATCAAGCTTGAAACTTTTAGCAGGAAAGTGAAACAGAACTGATATAAACAAATACAAACTAAAATTCTGGACTTGAAAAATACTATGATAAATTAAGGACTGAATGATTGGGCTACACAATAAATCATACACAGCCGAACATAAGCTTAGTGAACTGGAGAAAAAGTCAGAAGAAATTATGCAAATGAATTCTTAAGAGACATTATGATAAAAAATATAAAAGAGATGATGATACATAAAAAATACAATCTGATATTGTTAATTGGAGTCCCACCAGGAGGGAAGGGAAAAAATATACATAGTCAATGCTAGAAAAAACTATTTCTGGTAATTCATAATTTCAATACCTCCAAAAAATTCCAAGCAGAAAAATTAAAAGAAATCCACACACCATAGAGAATCTATGAAAAACCACAAATAAATATATTTTAATATTTGTCAGAATATAAAACAGTTTACATTCAAAGAAACAGCAGTTAAGAAGACATCTGATTTCTTTTTTTTTTTTTTTTGAGGTAGGGGTCCTATTTCATTCTTTTCATTTTACTTTTTTATTATACTTTAAGTTCTAGGGTACATGTGCACAACATGCCGGTTTGTTACATATGTATACATATGCCATGTTGGTGTGCTGCACCCATTAACTCATCGTTTACATTAGGTATATCTCCTAATGCTATCCCTCCCCCCTCCCCCACCCCACAACAGGCCCCGGTGTGTGATGTTCCCCTTCCTGTGTCCAAGTATTCTCATTTTTCAATTCCCACCAATGAGTGAGAACATGCGGTGTTTGGTTTTTTGTCCTTGCAATAGTTTGCTGAGAATGATGGTTTCCAGCTTCATCCATGTCCCTACAAAGGACATGAACTCATCCTTTTTTATGGCTGCATAGTATTCCATGGTGTATGTGTGCCACATTTTCTTAATGCAGTCCATCATTGTTGGACATTTGGGTTGGTTCCAAGTCTTTGCTATTGTGAATAGTGCTGCAATAAACATACGTGTGCATGTGTCTTTATATCAGCATGATTTATAGTCCTTTGGGTATATACCCAGTAATAGGATGGCTGGGTCAAATGGCATTTCTTGTTCTAGATCCCTGAGGAATCGCCACATTGAAATACATCTGATTTCTTAATAGCTTCAGTGGAAGACAAAAGACTAGGGAACATTATCTTCAATGTACTGTTAGGAAATAACTGCCAACCTATTCAAGGAAAATGTCCTTCAAGAATAAAGACAAGATAGGCCAGGCATGGTGGCTCACGCCTGTAATCCCAGCACTTTGGGAGGCTGAGGCGGGTGGATCACGAGGTCAGGAGATTGAGGCCATCCAGCTAACATGGTGAAACCCCGTCTCTATGAAAAACACACACACACAAAAATTAACCGGGCATGGTGGCGGGCGCCTGTAGTCCCAGCTACTTGGGAGGCTGAAGCAGAAGAATGGCATGAACCTGGGAGATAGAGCTTGCAGTGAGCCAAGATTGTGCCACTGCACTCCAGCCTGGGCGACAGAGCAATACTCCGTATCAAAAAAGATAAATAATAAAAAAAGAATGAAGACAAGATAAATTACAATTTCAGGCAACGACTGAGAATGCTCACCACAAGAAACCATACACTAAAGGGAATACTAAAATATTCATCAGTTAGAAGTAAAAAAAAATTAAATAAGTAATCACAGTTATGGGAAAAAATGAAAATCTTAAATATGTAGGAAAATCTATGTTAATATTCGATGTATAAGAATATGATATCTTGTGCTAATATATGTATATGTGGAGAGACGGAGAGAGAGAGTAAAAACTTGAGAAGAGAAAGAGGAAAAAGAGAAGGATTAAAATATAGTACACAGCATTAGAGTCAGGAACAGAGGAAAAAAACAGTTAAAATGTTATAAATTCCTCATATTGTCCTGGATAAGGGTAAAGTATATATTATCATTCAGTTTTCATAATGTAAAGACATATATATTTTTTCCTTTATTTCTTCTAAAAAAGCAGGATACATGAACAGAACATGCAGGTTTGTTACATAGGTATACGTGTGCCATGGTGGTTTGCTGCACCTATTGACCCGTCTTCTAAGTACCCTCCCTTCACCCTGACACACCCCTCTCACCCCCCACCCCCCAACAGGCCCTGCTGTGTGTTGTTTCCCTCCCCATGCCCATGTGTTTTCAATGTTCAGCTCCCACCTATAAGTGAGAACATGAGGTGTTTGGTTTTCTGTTCCTGTGTTAGTTTGCTGAGGATGATGGCTTCCAGCTTCATCCATATCCCTGCAAAGGAAATGAACTCATTTTTTATGACTGCATAGTATTCCATGGTGTACTCGTACCACATTTTCATTATCCAGTCTATCATTGATGGGCATTTAGGTTGATTCCGTGTCTTTGCTATTGTGAATAGTACTGCAATGAACATACACGTACATGTATCTTTATAATAGAATGATTTATATTCCTTTGGGTATATATCCAGTAATAGGACTGCTCAGTCAAATGGTATTTCTGGTTCTAGATCCTTAAGCAATCACCACACTGTCTTCCACAATGGTTGAACTAATTTACATTCCCACAGACAGTGTAAAAGTATTTCTATTTCTTCACAGCCTCTCCAGCATCTGTTTCCTGACTTTTTAATAATCGCCATTCTGACTGGCATGAGATGGTATCTCAATGTGGTTTTGATTTGCATTTCTCTGATGAATAGTGAAGTTGACCTTTTTTTATATGTTTGTTGGCCGTATGAATGTCTTCTTTTGAGAAGTGTCTGTTCGTGTCCTTTGCCCACTTTTTGATGGGGTTGTTTGTTTTTTTCTTGTAAAAGACATGTATAATACATTTTAAAGTAACTAAATGAAGTGTTTATGACTTCCAAACAAAAAAAAGGGAATGTAAATAATAATAAAAATTACTTAATACATTAAAAATGAAGCATTTAAAGAGAGAAAAAGAAAGTAGAAAAGATAAGGCATTAAAAGCACAACATAAGACTGTAGATTTAAATAGCAAATGTATCATTAATTACATTAAACATAAATGGACAAAATGCTATCATTTAAAAAAATTGTCACACTGGAAAAAAAGAAAGCTCAAATTAATATTAACTGCAAATAACAGATTTAAAACATAAAGATACAAAAATGCTAAAATAAAGAGACAAAAAGACCATTAAAGCAGGAAATAAAATAAAGCAGATTTGGCTATAAAAACATCAGACAAATATAAATGATAGGGCAAAAAGATGACTAGAAACAGAGATCAAAATATTATGATAAAACATTTATTTCATCAGGATGAAATAAAAGTTATCTATGAGTGTACACCTAATACCATAAAGCAAAACTTGATAGTGCAAATTCACAATCATAATAGAAGACTTTAACAAACTTCTCTGTTTGTTACAGAGATAGAGAGACAAAAAAATCATTAAGAATATAGATTTAAATAACATAATTAGCAAACTTAATGCAGATATGTTTCTATCTATGCATACAAAACTGCATAGTGCTCATTTTTTTCAAGGATATATTAAATACCTGGAAATAAAAAGACCGCATTTGTGGCCCCAAAGCTAACATTAACATGTATAAAAGAACTAAAATAATACAAAATACATTCTCATGTCACAATGCAAGTGTGCTTGAAACCAATAACAAACAAAAAAATTTCCATATGTATGGAAATTAAGAATATACCTTTAAATACTTAAATAGCAGAAGATAGATAATGAAAAAAGTTTTAACTGAATGGTAATAAAGTTAACAAATATCAGAACTTGTGAAATGCAGCTGATGTAGAACATGATAAAAATAAAGAGCCTTACAATTTTATGTTAGAAAAAATATGGAGATTAATTAGCTAATAATATTTCCTAAGAAAATAAGTTATTGATATTAAAATAAACCCAAATATATAGAAAGGAAAATAAGATAAATGCAGAAATTAATGAAAAAACAATGTTACAATAGGGAAAAACAATGAAGGTAAAAATTAGTTTGCTCTAAGGTAAATAATAAACATACTTCTGACAAATGAGCAAGAATAAAAGAAAATAAGAACAGTTAACCAGCATCTGGAATAAAGCAGTGGCAAAATCACAATTTCTGCAGTAATTATAAAGATAAGAGATTATAACTGATAAATGTATGACATACCAGATTGAAAATCTAGTTGAACATATTTCTAGAAGCAGACATTACCAAAACTACCCAAAAGAGGAACAGAAAGACTGAATTTTTCTATAACTGATTGAAAATTGAATTCATAAGCAAAAGCTATCCACTACAGAAATGGAAATTCATAACCAGGTTACTTCACTGCTGAATTCTACTGAACATTCAAAGAGGAAGAAACTTTAATCGTACATAAGTTCTCCCAAAGAATAGAGAAAGCAGAAATGTTTCACAATTCATTTTATGAGGCTCACATATTCTTAATATCAAAACCACACAAAGCAGACGGTGACATCAAAAAGATAGCAGAATAGGAAGTCCCACAGAAGCAACAATTGAACAATTATATATAGACCAAAATACTTTTATGATATTTCCAAACTCCAGATAGGAATTTGCTGTACCCCAGGTAAGCATAGAGCTGAGAACAGGCACATTGAAATGGGAAAGAAGAGCAATTAAGATTTACCAACATTAGGCACTTCCCAAGACAGCACAGGTTGTTCCAGAGAAAAAATGTCTCAGCTCGTTATTTCTCCCTAGAGGAAGGGAGAGGGAGAAAAAAGTGGAAAATGTATACAAATTTTTGGCTTTTCTGCAGCCTTCATGAAAGAATGGCTTTTCATTTCACTCAGAGTGCTGATGGGCTTGGCATAGTTTGGATGCCTAGGGGCTAGTAAAAGCAAAGATGAGCAGGAGGGGCAGCTTACTGAGGCCAGCACAGATTGGCAAAATCAGGAGAAGGTGCAAAATCTGAGGCTCCTCCCATGAAAGGGAGGGAGAAGACTGAAATTTTTATCCACTGTTTCATAGTTTTAAAGGGCTGCCTAAGGGGTTAGCATCCGTCTCATTTTACTTGAGACACTGATAAAGAGCTGACATAATTTGGGTGCCTAGTGGATGATAAGAACAAAAGAGGATGTGTAATGCCATTACAGAAGCAGACAACTTGGAGTGCCACAAACAGACACCAGAGGGAGCAAGAAATTACCAGCTATGAGCCCAAGCAATTGAGAAATTGCATGCCCATACCCAGATAAGTGACATCCCTCCAAAACTGGTTTCAGAGGCCCTCAGAATCTAAAGATAGGCTAATTGGTGAGGGTCCCTCCTGGTATGAAGCCAGTCCCTAAGTACTGGGAAAGGTGACTTTTTTTCTAATGTGCAGAACCGAGTACAAAGTTGTGAGACACACAAAGAAGCCAGGAAACATGGCTTTAAAAAATGATGCACAATACTTGATAGGTAGTTTTTCTACGCTCATTCACCTCCCATCCTTCTTCCTCTAGTAGTCCCCTGTGTTTACTGTTTCCATTTTTATGTCAATTTGGACACAATGTTTAGCTTCCACTTATAGGTGAGAACATGGTTTTCTGTTTCTGTGCTATTTGCTTCAGATAATGACCTCCAGCTGCATCCATATTGCTGCAAAGTACATAATTTTATTTTTTATGGCTGCATAGTATTCCATGCTATATATGTACCATATTTTCTTTATCCAGTCTGCCCTTGAAGGTAATCATTGAAGTTGATTCCATGTCGTTGTTATTGTGACTAGTGCTGTGATAAACATACTAGTGCATATATCTTTTTGGTAGAATGATTTATATTCCTTTGAGTACCTACCCAATAATGAGATTGTAAGGTCAAGGGGTAGTTCTGTTTTACATTCTTTGACACATCACCAAACTACTTTCTACAGTGGCTGAACTAATTTACATTCCCACCAACAGGGAGAAAGAGTTCCCTTTTCTCTGCAACCTCACCAACATCTGTTTTTTTTTGTCTTTTCAATAATGACCATTCTAACTGGTATGAGATGGTAACTTGTTGTGGTTTTGGTTTGCATTTCTCTAATGATTAATGATGTTGAGCATTTTGTCATCTGTTTCTTGGCCACTTGTATGTCTTCTTTTGCGAAGTGTCTATTCATGTCACTACCTGGGTGAGAAGATTATTTGTAAACTAAACCTCAATGGCACACAATTTACCAACATAGCAAACCTGCACATGTACTCTCTGAATCTAAAATAAAAGTTGAAAAAAACTTGTTTTAAAGTGGCTTAAAAAATCAACCCTGAATGAAAATTATAGCAATCTCTGAAATTATGTTAAAATGTATTTCACTTTATGTGTGCATTATCAACCTGAGAGGGTGGCTAAGAATATCTAAATTGTATGTTTATATGAGAAACATAAGAATTAACAACAAATATAAATAATTATTGATTCTTGCTTAAGAATCTGTGTTGCCAGTCCAAAATTCTTTAGGAATCACAAATATTAAATGAATGTACTATACAAAAAATACAAAAGTAGAAGAGCATAGGTAATCATGAAATCATATTTAGAATTAGAATTAGAATTAATTGGAACATGCAATTAAATACAACTAACACCTTTAAACTTTGAAAAAAATGGAACAATATAAATCTCCAGAAATTGATCTTTAAAAAATGGAGATATACAACTTACCTGAAACAAGTTCAAAACAATCATAATAAAGATGCTCTGTGAGCTCAAGAAAACCATTCATGAAGAAAATAAGAATACAAACAAAGAGATAGAACATATTTTTTAAAAAGCAAACAAATTTTAGAGTTAAAGAGTACAAAAAACTGAACTGGACCATTCACAAGAAGAACCCAACAGCAGGCAAGATCAAACAGAAGTAAGAATTAGCAAAATCAAAAATCAGTCATTTGAAATTATGCAGTCATAAGAACGAAAATAAAATAAAATGAAATATAGGGAAAAACGCTAAGGAACTTATGGAAGACAATCAAGAGGAACAAATTAAGAATTAAGAAAGTTCTAGAAAGAAAAATGAGAGAAAAGAAGGAAAAAGCTTATTCCAAGAAATAGTAGTCCTAAGCTTCCTAAATCTGGGAAAGAAAATGGACATACATATAAAAGAAGTCCAACAAACTCTAACTAGAGTGAATCCAAAGAAATCCACACCAAGATAATCAAATTGTCAAAAGTAAGACAGTTTTTTTTTATAATAGCAAGAGAAAAGTCTTGACACATACAAAATAACTACAATAAGACTATAAGTGGATTTCTCAGCAGGGACATTTCAGAACAGAAGAAAGCGGAATGATATATTCAAAGTGCTGAAAGTTAAAAACAAACTGCCCACCAAAAAATACTCTATTAGGGAAACTATCCTTTAACAATGATGGAGAAATACTTGCTATAACAAAGAAAAGCTGAAGGAGTTCACCAACACTACACTTGCCTTACAAGAAATGCCAAGAGGAGTCATTCAAGGTGAAATAAAAACATTCTAAACAGCAACACAAAAACATATAAAAGTATAAAACTCATTCGTAAAAGTAAATATATAGAAAAATGAAGAATGCTCTAATACTATAATGGTGATAAACAAATCCTGTTTTAATTCTGCTATAGAAGATAAAAGACAAAAGTTCAAAAATAAATGTTACTGTAAAAATGTCAGTGGAAACAAAATATAAAAATGCAATTTTTGACATTAATAGCATAAAGTGTGGGGTAGAAGTAAAGGTGTACACTATTTGCATGCAATTGAAGTTAAGTTGTCATCTGCTTAAGATAGGTTGTTATAACTATAAGGTGTTTTATGTATGACCCATGGTAAGCACTAAGGACAGATCAATAGAATATACACAAGAGAAAATGAGGAAGGAACCAAAACATGTAATCACAAAAAAATCAACACTGTACAAAGGAATACAACAGGAGAGGAAAAGAGAGAAAAATAGCTACAACAGAGACAATGAAAAATTAATAAAAATGTCAATAGCAAGTCCCTCATTATCAAGAATTACTGTAACAAAATGGATTAAAATCCCCAATTAAATAATAAAGTGGCTGAATGGATTTTTTCAAAGTTATAACTTATAAACCAAGTATCACTAATGGAAAAACCCAAAATTTTAAATGCTACAGATACCAACACTTTTTGAGTGCTAATATGATGCTCAAAGGAAATGTTCCTTGCATCATTTCAGATTTTGAATTTTTGAATTAGGCATGTCCAACCAGTAATAGCAATGCAAATATTTCAATATCCCAAAACATCCAAAATCTAAAAACACTTCTTGTCCCAAACATTTTTAATAAAAGATACACAACCTCTATATTATGTTTATAAGAGATTTGTGTTAGATTTAATAACACACATAGGCTGAAAGTGAAAAGATGGGAAAATATATCCCATGCAAGTGCTAACAAAAGAGAGCAGGTTGGACATAATTATATCAGAAAAAAATAGATTTTAAGTCAAATATTTTCAAAAGAGATAAAGAGACCATTATACATTGATGAAAGTGTCAGTTCACCAGGAATATATAGCAATTATAAAAACATAGGTACAAGATGCCCTGCCCCAGCAGATATGCAAGCACCCCACAGCACTGCCATGTCTGCTGGCATGTGCAGGCGAGCATGGTTCCCACTGCCACTGCCATGACGAAGTGCTTTGGCTGGCACCACCTATTAAAATGTTGTCAGCAGACCAGAAACACCTCAGCTGCTCCAGCACAATAGGTTCCTAACCTGAGAGGCCAGAGGAAAAAAGCCAAGGGCCTCGTTCAAGTCCCCCAAAGTTAGAGAACACAGCTCTGGAGTGCTGAATTGAGCCTTAGTCCCCTAAAATCTCCCAGAAATAAAGCCATTTAACTGAACCCAACTTATACCACAATTAAACCCCAAAAGACATCAAAGAAGGTAAAAGCAAAAAGTTCCATCCAAAGGAGAGAAATTTCAAATATTGAAGGAACATTAGCCTGTAGATATGAGAAAGAATCTTCACAAGAACTCCAGCAACTCAAAAAGCCAGATTCCCTTCTTACCTTAGAACAACCATAATGCTTTCCCATCAATGGATCTTAATCAGACTGAAATGGCTGAAATGACAGACATAGAATTTGGAATATGGATAGAAATGAAGATCACTGAGATTCAGGAGAAAGTGAAAACCCAATTCAAGGAATCTAAGGAATACAATAAAATGATACAGGAGCTAAAAGAGGAAATAGTCATTTTAAGATAAAATCAAACTGATCTGATAGAACTGAAAAACTAACTTCAAGAATTTCATAATATAATTGCCAATATTAACAGCAGAATCAACCAAGCTGAGGAAAGAATCTCGGAGCTCGAAAATTGGCCTTCTGAAATAAGTCATTCAAAAAAAAAAATAAAGAAAAAGCAATAAAGAAAAATTAACACAACTTTTGAGCAATATGAATGTATGTAAAGATGACAAATCTATGACTCATTGACATCCTTGAAAGAGAGGGAGAGAAAGCAAGCAACTCGAAAAACATATTTGAGGATATTACCCATAAAGATTTCCCCAACCTCGCTAGAGAGACCAACATTCAAATTCAGGAAATACAGAGAACCCCAGGGAGAGATGACCATCCCCAAGACACATAGTCATCAGATTCTCCAAGGTTGAAATGAAAGAAAAAAAGGTAAAGGCTTCTGGATAGAAGGGTTTGGACACCTACAATGGGAACCTCAGCAGGCTAACAGTGGAACTTTCAGCACAAGCCCTACAAGCCAGGATATATTGGAGGCCTAGGTTCAGCATTCTTAAAGAAATTCCAACCAAGAATTTCATATCCAGTCAAACCAAGCTTTCATAAGCAAAGGAAAACTAAGATCCTTTTCAGATAAGCAAATCCTATGGAAATTTACTACCACCAGCCCTGTCTTTAAGTGAATGCTAAATATGAACAGAAAAGACCATTACTGGATGCCACAAAAACACACTTAAGACCTTACCACACTTAACCACATACACAATTGATAATATAAAGCAACTTCACAATGAAGTCTACATGATAACCAGCTAAAAACACATTGACTGGATCAAATCTGCAAATATTGATATTAACTTTGAAGGTAAATGGGACAAATGCCCAAATTAAAAGGCACAGAGTAGCAAGCTGGCTAAAAATGCAAGACTGAACTGTATGAGATCTTCAAGAAACCCATCTCACATACAATGACATTCATAGTCTCAAAATATAGAGATGGAGATAAATGAACCAAGCAAACAGAAAACAGAAAAAGAAAACAGGGTTGTAGTTTTAATTTCAGACAAAACAGAGTTTAAACAAACAAATATCAAAAAGACAAATAAGGACTTTACACAATTGTAAAGGGTTCAATTCGACAGAAAAACCTAAGTATCTTAAATATGTGTGCACTCAACCCAGGAGCATCCAGATTCATAAAGCAAGCCTTAGAGACCTATGAAGAGACTTAGATAACTACACAAAAATAGTGGGAAACATAAACATCTCATTGACAGTATAAGACAGATCATCGAGGCAGAAAACTAACAAAAATATTTGGGAACTGAAATTTATGCTTGACCAAATGGGCCTGACAGACATCTATAGAACAGAAAACCATACGATTACATGGAAATTAAACAACCTATTCCAGAATGACTTTGGGGTGAACAACAAAATTAAATAAAATAACAAAAAAATCTTTCAAGCTAATTTGAATGAAGATACATCATACAAGAATCTCTAGAACATAGTTACAGCAGTTTTAGGAGAAAAGCTTATAGTGCTAAATACCCACATTTAGAAAGACTTCAAGTTAACAATGTAACATTACACCTAGAGGAACTAGAAAAACAAGAGCAAACCAACCCCGAAGCTAGCAGAAGACAAAAAATAACCAAAATCAGAACTGAACTATACAAAAAAAATCAATGAACCCAGGAGCTGATTCTTAGAAAGAATAAATAAGATTGATAGATCACAGGCTGATCCAAATTAACACAATCAGAAATGGCAAAGGGGACTTTACTACTGATGCCACAGAAATACCAAAAACCCTCAGTACTACTACAAACACCTCTATGAACACAACCTGGAAAACCTAGAAAAATGGACAAATGCCTGGAAATGTACAACTTTCCAAGATTGAATCAGAAAGAAACTGAATCCTTTCAAAGACCAATAATGCATTCCAAAGTTGAATTAGTAAGAAAATGCCTACCAACTAAAAGGACCAGACAGATTCACAGATGAATTCTGCTAGGTGTATAAGGAAGAGTTAGTACCATTTTTACTGAAAATATTCCCCCAAAAAATGAGAAAGAGGGACTCCCTAATTTATTCTATGAGGGCAGCATCATTCTGATAAACCTGGCAGAAACACAATAAAAAAAGAGAAAACTTTAGGCCAAAATCCTTGATGAATATGGATTTAAAACCTCAAAAAATACTAGCAAACTGAATCCAACAGCCCACCAAAAAGCTAATCCACCATGATCAAGTAGGCTTTATCTCTGTGACATAAGGTTGGTTCAATATACACAAATCAGTAAATGAAATTCATCACATAAGCAGAACTAAAAACAAAAAAAAGATCATCTCAACAGAGGCAGAAACAGCTTTCTATAATATTCAACATTCCTTCTTATTAAAAAACTTGCAACAATCTAGGTATTGAAGGAACGTACCTCAAAATAATAAAAGCCATCTCTGACAAACCCACAGCCAACATTATACTGAATAAGCAGAAGCCGATGCATTCCTGTTGAGAACCAGAACAAGACAAGAATTCCCACTCTCACCACTCCTATTCAAGGTAGTATTGGAAGACCAAACCAGAGCAATTGGGCAAGAGAAAGAAATAAAAGCTATCTAAATAGGATGTCAAACTATTTGTTTGCAGACAACATGATTCTTCACCTAGAAAATACCATAGTCTCTGCCAAAAGCTCCTAGATCTGATAAACCACTTCAACAAAGTTTCAGTACACAAAACCAATGCACAAAAGTAAGTAATATTTCTATAAAAACACCACAACAAAGCTGAGAGCCAAATCAAGAAAACAATCCTATTCACAATAGACACAAAAAGCATAAAATACCTATGTATATAGCTAACCAGGGAGGGAAAAGATATCTACGATGAGAATTACAAAACATTGCTGAAACAAATCAGAGAATTCACAAACAAGTGGAAAAACATTCCATGCTTATGAAGAGAAAGCATCAGTATCGTTAAAAATGGATATACTGCCAAAAGCAATTTACAAATTCAAAGCTATTTCTATCAAACTATCAATGGTATTTCCTAAATCATTAGAAAAAAAAACTGTTTTTATGTACACAGGGAACCAAAAAAAGAGCCTGAATAGCCAAATCAGTCCTAAGCAAAAAGAACAAACTGGAAGCATCACATTACCTAACTTCGAACTATATTACATTACCTAACTTCAAACTATATTACAGGGGTATAGTAATCAAAACTGCATGGTACTGGTACAAAAACAGACACAGAGGCCAATGGAACGGAAAATAGTCCAGAAATAAAGCCAGACACCTACAACCATATGATCTTTGACAAAGTCAATAAAATAAGCAATGAGGAAAGAACTCCCTATTCAATAAATGGTGCTGGAATAACTGGCTAGCCATTTGCAGAAGATGGAAGGGAGTAGACCACTTACTTACATCATATAAAAATACCAACTCCAGATGGATTAAAGACTTAAATGTAAAACCTACAACTATAAAAATCCTTGAAGAAAACCTAGGAAATACAATTCCGGACATAAGCTCTGGAAAAGATTTCATGGAGAAAAAGCCAAAAGCAATTACAATGAAAACAAAAATTGGCAAATGGGACCTGTTTAAACTAAAGAGATTCTGTACAGCAAAAGAAACTATCAACAGAGTAAACAGATAAATTAGAGAATGTTTGGAAACCATGCATCTGACAAAGAAATAAGAAATAAGAAATCTGAATAAAGAAATCTGAATAAGAAAATGTTTGGAAACCATGCATCTGACAAAGGTCTAATATCCAGAATCTAGAAGAAATTTAAATTAACAAGTATAATAATAAACAATGCCGCTGAACAGTGGGCAATGGACATGAACAGATAATCTTCAAAATAAGACATACAGTGGTCAATAAGCATACGAACAAAAATGCTCAAAATCACTAATCATTAGAGAAATGCAAATAAAAGCCACAATGAGATACCATTCCACACCAGTCAGAATGGCTATTACTAAATGTTAAAAAATAACAGATGCTGACAAGGTTGCAGAGAAAATGGAATGATTATAGTTTGCTAGTGGGAATGTAAATTATTTCAGCCATTGTGGAACACAGTTTGGTGATTTCTCAAAGCTTAAAATAGAACTACCATTTGACCCAGCAATCTTATTATTGGTTATATACACAAAGGAATATAAATCATTCTATCATAAGTACACATGCACACACATGTTCATCGCAGCACTATTCACAACAGCAAAGACATGAAATCAACCAAAATGCCCATCAATGGTAGACTGGATAAAGAAAATGTGGTACACATATACCATGGAATACTCTTCAGCCATAAAGAAGGATGAGATAATGCCCTTTTCAGCAACATGGATGGAGCTGGAGGCCACTATGCTTAGCAAACTAGCACATGTTCTCACTTATAAGTGGGCACTAAACACTGTGTACACATGAACACAAAGAAGGAAACAACAGACACTGGAGCCTATTTGAGGGTGGACAAAGGGAGGAGGATGAGGATTGAAAAACTATCATTTTATTATATCCTATGCTTATTACCTGATTAAATAATCTGTATCACCAACCCCTGTGATACACAATCTACCTATATAATAAAACTACACATGTACCCTTGAACCTAAAATAAACACATACGCACACGCACACCAGATGTCGGGAGACCCCAAAATATAAAGCAAATATTGAAAGAACTGAAGGGAGAAATAGGCAACAGAATATCAGTAGGAATAATAGTAGGGGATTTCAATATTCCACTTTCAATCCCAGGTTGAACATCTACACAGAAGATGAATACAAAAACAGAGTATGTGGCTGGGTTCAGTGGCTCACTCCTGTAATCCCAGTACTTTGGGAGGCTGAGGTGGGCAGATTGCTTAAGGTTAGGAGTTCGAGACCAACCTGGGCAACATGGCAAACCTTGTCTCTACAAAAAATACAAAAATTATCTAGGCGTGGTGGCTTGTGCCTGTATTCCCAGTCACTTGGGAGGCTGAGGTGGAAGGATCACTTGAGCTCAGGAGGTAGAGGTTGGAAAGAGCTGAGATCACGCCACTGTATTCCAGCCTGGGCGACAGAGGGACACCCTGTCTCAAAAACAAGCAAGCAAACAAACAAACAAAAAAGAGGATGTAAACAACACTATGGATCAAATAGATCTAAAAGACATATACAGAACATTCCACCCAAAAGCAACATCATAAACATTCTTCTCAAGTGCATAAGAAACATTCTCCAAGATAGGTCACATCTTATGCCACAAAACAAATTTAAGAAGATTGACATCATACCAGGTGTATTTTTTAACCATGACAGAATAAAAGTGGCTGAAGAAAAACAGCAAAATTTACAAATATGTGGAAGTTACACAATATACTTATGCATAGCCAAATAACTAAAAACAAAAAGTAAAAGAAAAAATAGAAAATGTATTGACACAAATTAAATACAAAACACTGTCATTTGCCAAAACTTATAGGATGTTTGCCAAAACTTATATGATATTACTATAGCAGTATTAACATAAAACTTTATTTTGATAAGTGCCTATATTAGAAAGAAGAAACATCTCTTAACAATCTCAGTTTATGCCCATAGGAACTAGAAAATGAAAAACAAACTCTGCTTAGAGTTAGCAAATAAATAAAATGAAATTGCAGCAGAAATAAATGAAACAGAGAAGAGAAAATAACCAATGAAACTAGGGATTGATTTTTTTAGAAGACCAATAAGGTTGAAAAACATGTAGTTAGATTAACAGAGAAAAAAGGGAGAAAGTGCAATTAAATAAAATTAGAAATTAAAGATACATTGCAACTGATGCCATAAAAATAAACAGGATTACAAGAGACTACTATGAACAAAGTACACACCAACAAAATGGATAACCTAGAAAAAAAATGGATCAACTCCTATAAACATACTTGTTTTACTTGTTTTTTTTTTCTGACATTAGAGGAAAATTTTCAGCTTTTCATCATTAAATATGATGTGATGTTATTAGTCAGTTTTCACGCTCCTGATAAAGACATACACCAAACAGTAATTTATAAAGAAAAAGAGGTTTAATGGACTCACAGTTCCACGTGGCTAGGGAGGCTTCACAATCATGACAGAAGGTGAAAGGCATATCTTACATGGCAGCAGGCAAGAGAACGAGATCCAAGCAAAAAAGGGTTTCCCCTTATAAAACTATCAGATATCACAAGACTTATTCACTACCACGAGAACAGTATGGGGGAAACTGCCCCCATGATTCAATTATCTCCCACTGGGTCCCTCTCATAACACGTGGGAATTATGAGAGCTACAATTCAGGATGAGATTTGGGTGGGGACACAGCCAAACCATATCAGTGGGCATTTAATATGTGACCTCTATTAAGAGCAAGTAATTTTCTATTTCTCTATTTGCAAAAGTAGATGGCACTATGAGTAGAAAACACAAACAGACCTATAAATAATGAACTTGAATCAGTAATCAAAACCTCACAACAAAGAAAAACCCAAGTCCAGGTGGTTTCACTCATTAATTTTACCATTTGAAGAATAATTAATGCCAATTCTTCTCAAACTCTTTCAAAAAATTGAAGAGCAGGAGCATTTTCAAGCTCATTACATGAGGTTTGCCAGAAAAAGACACTACAAAGGAAGAAAACAACAGGTCAATATCCCTAATGTATATACATACAAAAATCATCAATAAAATACTAGCAAACTAAACATAACAGCACATCAAAATGATCATTCACCATCAACAGTTTGAATTTATCCCTGTTGAACCATGCAATGTAAAAAAACAAAATAGTATAGTGTTTGTCAGGGACTGTAGAAAAAAAGAAATGAGGAGTTGCCGTTCAATGAATATAGTTTTAGACGTGTAACATGTGAAAGTTCTGGAGATCATCTGTACAACATTGTTCCTATAGTTAACAATATTGTGCTGTACATTAAAAATGTATTAACAGTATAGATCTCATGTTATATGCTTTTTACCACAAAACAAATACAAAGAAGAAAGAAAAAACACCAGCCAATCTCATATATAAAAGTATATGAAAATATCCTAAACAAGAACTTAAACCGTTTTAAAATGTCAGCTTTATTATAAGCAAGCTGGCTTCACTCTTCACCACCAACAGAAGACAAAAAACAATACAGCACCAAGTTTTTCAACAGAAACAACCCAGAACTCAAATATAAGGATGAGACAGATCCCAGGGCTGCAGAGAAGTGGAAAACCCCTGAGCAGATGGTAGGAGAATTAGACTTCCACATCTGCAGTGCTCCTACTCTTGTATTCTGCTTGGCAACAAGTGTATGAAAATTATTTCCCCAATTCGCAGTTTCTACACTGGAGAAAGTGAGATTGAGGTGGTAAACAAGCTCTGTCACCAGTCTGGGTTCCCTGGCAGGAGATCTGTTCTTGCCTTAACCTACAGGAAGCATTGTAACCGCCTGAAGGAAGAAATATCCCTGAGGACAAGCAGAAACAAAATGGGGAGTGGGAGTACCATCCCCAGTCCTGGAAACACTTCTGTGTAACTCAGCCAAAGGATACATCAAATTAGAGTGACTGTTCAACAGCACCAAGCTGTATAAGGTACATTTCACTAGTCTCTTGGGTGCAAACCCTTCCTTAGCCCGCCTTCCCACACTGCTTGTATAATCCCATTAGATCTCTCCTATTCTGGACAGGCAGCACTTCTATTATTTACTAGAGCCAAAGTGAAACTGGGCTTAAGGTGTGACCTAAAGGTGAAAAGGACAAAGCAACTGAGCAGTAAATATTTACTAAGCACATATTGCCAATTTTTTTGTAAAATCTGTACAGAGAAAACTGACATAAATAACCAATTAATCATTTAATGAAAAGATAAAGACATATACCTACAAGAAACAACCACGAACAGGAAACCTGACTGCCACAAAGGGACAAAGCAAAAATCCAGTTACTTACCCTAACTAAACAGCAATTTGTGAGCACTCTGACCAAAAATTCAAAATAGTTTTTTGTTTGTTTGTTTGTTTTGTTTTGTTTGTTTGTTTGTTTGCAGCTGTTGTAAAAGGGGTTGAGTTCTTGACTTGATTCTCGGCTTGGTCGTTGTTGATATACAGCAGTGCTACTGATTTGTGTACTTTGATATTGTATCCCAAAACTTTACTGAATTCACTTATCAGATTGAGGAGTTTTTTAGACGAGTCTTTAAGGTTTTCTAGGTATACAGTCATATCATTGGAAACAGCGACAGTTTGACTTCCTTTTTACCAATTTGGATATCCTTTACATCTTTCTCTTGTCTGATTGCTCTAGCTAGAACTTCGACAGAAGTTGTGAAAATTGGCATCCTTGTCTCGTTCCAGTTCTCAGGGAAAATGCTTACAACTTTTCCCTGATCAGTATAATGTTGGCTGTGGATTTGTCATAGATGGCTTTTATTATCTCGAGGTATGCTTCTTTGATGCCAATTTTGCTGAGGGGTTTAATCATAAAGGGATGTTGGATCTTGTCAAATGTTTTTTCTGTGTCTACTAACATGACCATATGATTTTGTTTTTAATTCTGTTTATGTGGCGTATCACATTTATTGACTTGTATGTGTTAAACAATCCTTGCATCCCTGGTAAGAAACCCACTTGATCATGGTGGATAATTTTTTTATATGCTTTTGGATTCAGTTAGCTAATGTTTTGTTGAGGAATTTTGCATCTAATTTCTTCAGAGATACTGGTCTGTAGTTTTCTTTTTTTGTTATGTCCCTTCCTGGTTTGGGTATTAGGGTGATACTGGCTTCATAGAATGATTTAAGGAGGATTCCTTCTTTCTCTATCTTTTGGAATAGTTTAATCAGGATTGATACCAATTCTCCTTTGAATGTTTGGCAGAATTCAGCTGTGAATCTGTCTGGTCCTGGATTTTTTTGGCCATTTTTTAATTACCATTTCAATCTCGCTTTTTGTTTTTGGTCTGTTCAGAGTTTCTATTTTTTCCTGGTTTAATCTGGAAAGATATATTTCAAGGAATTTATCTATCCCCTAGTTTGTGTATGTACAGGTGTTCATAGTAGCCTTTAATAATCCTTTTTATTTATGTGATATCAGTTGTAATATCTCCCATTTCATTTCTAATTGAGCTTATTTGGGTCTTCTTTCTTCATTTCTTGGTTAATTTCACTAATGGTCTATCAATTTTGTTTATCTTTTCAAAGGATCAGCTTTTGTTTTATTCATCTTTTGTATTTTTTGTCTCAATTGCATTTAATTCTGCTCTGATCTTAGTTATTTCCTTTCTTCTGCTGGGTTTGGGTTTGGTTTTTTCTTGTTTCTCTAGTTCCTTGAGGTGTGAACTTAGATTGCCTATTTGTGCTTTTTCAGACTTTTGGATGTAGGGGTTTAATGCTATGAACTTTTTTCTTAGCACAACTTTTGCTGTATCCCAGAAGTTTTCATAGGTTGTGTCACTACTATCGTTCAGTTCAAATAATTTTAAAATTTTCATTTTTATTTCATTGCTGGCCCAAAGATCATTCAGGAGGCGATTATTTAATTTCCATGTGTTTGTGGAGGTATGAGGGTTTTCTGGGGTTTTAAGCAAACAGCAACAATTTAACTTTCTTTTTATCAATTTGGATGCCTTTACTGTTTTGTGAAGAACAATATAATGGATGTTGGGGATTCATGGGGAAGGGTTGAAGATGGTAAGCAATAAAAGACTACACACTGTGTACAGTGTACACTGCTTGGGTGATAGGTGCAACAAAATCTCAGAAGTCACCAATAAAGAACTTATCCATGTAACCAAAAACCACTTGTTCCCAAAAACTATTGAAACAAAAAATAAATTAAAAAATAAACCCTCCCCCAAAAATAGGATTTTTAATGAAACTCAGTGGTCTTCAACACAGAAAACCAACTCAGAAATGTATTAGATAAATTTACCAAAAAGGTTGAAATAATTTAAAAAATCAAATGTATAAGTCTTAGAGCTGAGAAATATATTTGCTAAACTGAAAAACAAGTTAGAGGCTACATACAGGAGAATATATCAAGCAGAGGAAAAAATTCAGGGACCTCAAAAGCCATCTATTTGACAATGCACCGTGAGAGGGAAAAAAATAATGAAAAAAAAAAAAACGAAGATGCCTACAAGATATATTAATAGAAAATACTTCAAAAACCCATATCTAAGAATTGGTGTTAAAGAGGAAGCTGAGCAAGATGCAGGGATAGAACGCTTAATAAAAGAAATAATAACCGAAAACTATTCAAAACTTGAAAAAATATAAACATTCAGATGTAGGAAAGTCTGAGAACACCAAATAGATTCAACCTAAGTAAGACAACCCCCAGGTATATAATAATCAGACTTTCAAGGGGCAAGAACAAATAGAGGATCTTAAAAGCAGCAAGAGAAAAGAAGCAAATAACACGTTAAGTAGTTCCAATTCATCTGGCAACAGTCTTTTCAAGGAAAATCATACAGGCCAGTAGGGAGTTGTATGATGTTTCATTTTCAAGGTGCTTAAAGAAAAAACACACTATCCAAGAGTAATGTATTAAACAAAATTACCCTTCAAATATGAAGAAGAGATAAAGTCTTTCACAGAAAATGATATCTAAGTACCTAAGATATTTCACCACCACCAGACCCATCTTACATGAAATGCTAAAGGGAGCTCTTCAATCTAACAAAAACAAAACTACTATGTGCAAAAAAAGAAAGACAGAAAAAACATTTGAACGCGTAAAACCCACTGGTAAAACTAAGTACTTGGACAAGCCAATAATACTCTATTACTATAGAGTATTGTGCAGTCCACTCGTAACTATATTATGAAGTCCAAAAGAGAAATCTACCAAAAAAATCATAGCTATGGAAGCCTATTAAGATATAGGTATTGTAAAATACATAAATTGAGACACCTAAAAGTCAAAATATGGATGATATGGAAATAAAGTGTAGAATTTGTTGTGTGTGTTTTGCCTTTGTTTCTATTTCTATATTTGTGACCTAAGATAAGTTTTCATCTCTTTAAAAATACCGTGTTAAGTCCATAAACTGTTTTTGTAAACCTCATAGAAACCACAGCACTAAAAGCTATGATAGATTCACTACAAATAAGAGCAACAAATTGAAACATACTACCAGAGAAAATTACTTAACTACAAAAGAACATAGTAAGAAAGGAAGAAAGACAGGAGTCCCAAAATAACTGGAAAACAGGCAACAAAATGACAGTAGTAAGTTCTTACTTAGCAATAATAATGCTGAATGTAAACAGTCTCAATTATCCAATTACAAAGCTGAATGGATAAAGAACGACCTGACTATATGCTGCCTTAAAGAAACATACTTCACCTACAAAGGCAAACTTAGACTGAAAGTGGAAGGGTAGAAAAACATATTCCATGCAAGTGGAAACTGAAAAAGAGCCGAAGTGTCTATATTTATATCAGATAAATAGGCTACAAATCCAAGATTGTAGAAAAAGACAAAGAAGGTAACTATATAATAATAAAGGTGTCAATTCAGCAAGATGATATAACAAATATAAATAGCTATGAACCCAATACTGGAGCTCCCCCAAGTATATAAAGCAAACATCAATATATCTAAAGGAAAAGATAAGTTGCAGTACAATAATAGTAGGCAACTTTAACACTCCAATCTCACTAATGAACAGATCCTCCAGATAGAAAATCAACAAAGAAACAGAACATTTAAACTACACACACTAGATCTAATAAGGCTAAATGATATTTACAGAGTTTTCACCCAGCTGCCGCGGAATACACATTCTTTTCATCAGTACATGAACATTCTCCAGAATACACCATATCTTAGGCCACAAAACAAGTCTGAATAATTTTTTTTAAAAAATAGAAGTCATATAGGGTATTTTTTCTGACCACAATGAAATAAAACTAGAAATAAATTCCAAGAGAAACAAGAGGAATCTCAAAAAATACACAAACACATGTAAATGATACAACATGCTCTTGAGTTATGAATGAGTCAATGAAGAAAATAAGAAGAAAATTAACATTTTTCAAAACAAATGAAAATGGAAACACTAAAATTTGTGGGATATGGCAAAAGCAGTACTAAGAAGGAAGTTTATAGCAATAAACACCTATGTAAAAAAAGGTAGCAAGACTTCAAATAAACAACCTAATGATGCTCCTCAAAAACTAGAAAAGCAAGAACAAAATGACCCCATAATTAGGAGAAGGAAAGTCATGATTAAGACCAGAGAATAAATCAATGAAATGGTGACTAAAACAAAAATATAGATCAATAAAATGAAAAGTTGTTTTTTTTGAAATTATCAACAAAATAAAACAAACCTCTAGCTAGACTATCCAAGCAAAAAGAGGGACGACCCAAATAAATAAAATCACAAACAACAAAAAGGGAGGCATAACAACTGAACTCTTGGAAATACAAAGAATCATTAGAGAATATTTTGAACAACTATATGACAACAAATTGGAAATCCTAGAAAAAAAAATGGATAAAGTTCTGGACACATACAAGCTATCAACACTGAACCAGGAAGAAAGAGAAAACCTTGACAAATAAATAACAAGTAATGAGATCGAAGCCATAATAAAAACTCTCCCATCAAAGAAAAGCTCAGACCTTCATGGCTTCACTGTTGAAATCTACCAAACATTTAAAGAACTTATGCCAATTCAACTCAAACTCTTTAAAAAAAAAAATGGAAGCAGAAGGAATACTTACAGACTCATTCTACAAGGTCAGCATTACCCTGATACTGAAACCAGACAAAGACACAACAACAACAAAAACAATAGGCCAATGTCACTAATGTTGGGAAAGCTGGATAACTATATGTGGAAGAATGAAAATAGGACCCTGTCTCTCACCACACACAGAAATGAAATCATAATTGATTACAGATTTAAATCTAAGACGTGAAACTATGAAACTACTAGACAAAACCTTTGGGGAATTGCTATAGGACATTAGTCAGAGAAAAGATTTTGTGTGTGTGTGTGTGTTAAGACCTCAAAAACACAGGCAACTAAAGTAAAAAAAATAGGATTGCATTGACCTAAGAAGGTTCTACACAGAAAAGGAAGCAATCAACAAAGTAAAGAGACAACTCACAGAGTGGTAGAAAATATTTGCAAACTATTCATTTGACAAGGGATTAATAGCCAGAATATATAAGGAGCTCAAACAACTCAATAGTAAAAAACAAATACTTCAGTTTAAAAATGAGCAAAAGATCTGAACAGACATTTCTCAAAAGAAGACATACAAATGACCATCAGGTATATGAAAAAATGTTCAACATCACTAATCACCAGAGGAATGCAGTCAAAACCACAATGAGCTATTATCTCACTTCTGTTAAAATGGCTTATATCAAAAATACAGGCAATAACAGATGCTGGTGAGGATGTGGAGAAACAGAAACTCTTATAAACTGTTAGTGGAAATGTAATTTAGTACAACCACTATGGAAAACAGTATGGAAGTTCCTCAAAAAGTGAAACATAGTACTACTGTATGATCCAGCAATTCCAGTACTGGATATATACCCAAAGGAAATCAATATAATGAAGAGATATCTGCACTTCCATCATTATTGCAGCACTATTCACATAGCCAAAATATGAAATCAATCTAAGTACCCATCAGTGGATGAATGGATAAATAAAATTTGGAATATATACACAATGCAATATTATTCATCCATTAAAAATGAAATTATTTTATTTGCAACAACATGGATTAAACTGGAAGCCATTATGTTAAATGAAATAGGCCAAACACAAAGATAAATATCACATGTTCTCACTCATTTGTGGGAGCGAAAAATGTGGATATCATGAAGACAGAGAGTAGGTTGGTGGTTACCCGAGACTGGTAAGGGTGGGGAGAGGAGAGATTAAGAAGAAAAAAGGAATGTAAATGTAATTATTACCACTGAACTGTATGCTTAAAATTTTTAAGAGGGTAAATTTCATACGTATATTTTACCTCAAAAAATGGGGGGGGGAGGGATAGCATTGGGAGATATACCTAATGCTAGATGACGAGTTAGTGGGTGCAGCACACCAGCATGGCACATGTATACATATGTAACTAACCTGCACAATGTGCACATGTACCCTAAAACTTAAAGTATAATAAAAAAAATTAAATTAAAAAATCCTAAACAAAATATTTGCAAAATAATTTTCACAATATGTAAAAGTAATAATATGTCAGGGCCAAGTTGATTTTATCCAAGGGATTCTGTGTTGATTTAATACTCAGAAACTCACAATATCAGACTAACGAAGAAAATTCATAGGATTATTTAAATATATGGAAATTTATTTTGTAAAATCAACTTTCTTTAATGATAAAGCTTTCCGGAAAACAAGGAATAAAAAGAAACCTCCTTGATTTTTGTTATAAATGTAAAACAGAAAAATCTACTGCAAAATCATACTTAATGATGACATGTTGAATACTTTCAATTTGAGATAGGGAACAAGACAAAAACACATTGTTCTAAAGGTCTTAGCCAGTGCAGTAACTCAAGAAAATGGTCCATTTAGAAGAGAAAAGTTAATAATGTGAGTTATATAAATAGGCGTCAGAAGACTGAAAAGGCTGTTGCAAACACTATGGTAACAAGAGAGCAACTGCAGAAACAGATACCACCCCTAGACCTAGAGAGACAAAGGAGAGAGATTAGAGTTATCAGAACCTAGAAGCTCGGAGAAAAAGACTTGAGAAATCCTCTCTGAGAGGATGCTGCCTGACTAGTGATGGTATTCAGGAGCTTGGAAGGGGATCTCATGGATCAGGGACTCAGACCTCTGAAAATAGGCCACAGATAATACCTCCAGTTTGTGTTAATACCTCCAAGTATTTATAATGGGGTTGGATCTGGGAGTGTCGGGGAATGCTGGACATTGGAACCAACTGCTATTGAAACCAAATGTCACTGCTGGGGTGAAGAGCCATTGCTGGAGTGAAACAGGGAGCAAGGAAGAAAGAACAAATTCCTTCCCCCTCATCTCCAACCGGAAAATCTCTTCCTAAGGCCCACTATTGAAGAAATATAATGCAGAACCAAGTTGCAAAGAAAAAATGTGCTATGCTGAGCTTCACCTCAGTCCCACGGAGCAGAGAATAGAAGGGTAAATTTAGAGCAGAAAGACAATAGCTTAATAACTGCTGCAAAAGTAAAAGCTAAAATGATTGTATTTTATTTCAACTTTTACTATAATAACAGTTCCAATAATTTCAGCAACACTTATTTCTTGCTTACATGACATGAAGGTTGCGGGTTGATTGCAGTTCTACACAGCTGTGCTTAGCTTCACATGTCTTCTTATTCTTAGCCCCAGGTTAAGCACCAGCCCCATTCGAGTTATGTTCTTCCTCAGACAGGGGACATACAGGTGCAAAAGAATCTGAACCAATC
This sequence comes from Pan paniscus, assembly GCF_029289425.2. Taxonomy (NCBI): domain Eukaryota; kingdom Metazoa; phylum Chordata; class Mammalia; order Primates; family Hominidae; genus Pan; species Pan paniscus. The sequence goes on from NC_073272.2 coordinate 82,945,573, forward strand.
TACAAGATGGCAGTTAAATCCTTTGTTCAAACATGGCACACACTATATTCATTCACATGATATCACCCAAACCATGTTCCATTTCAAATGATCAAGTCATTGATGCAGAAAGTATAGCCCGCCCACAGGTACTGGCCGGTGGAAAGGGATGCACAAGCAAGTCATATGACAATGTTCTGGGTTGTATTATCCTATTGCACAGGAGTAGTGAATAGATGAAAAAATCTAATATTTCATACATATGAAGCAAATAGATAAAACTTATTATTTTAAGTTATATGTTTGTGCTCCTGGAAAATCCAACAAAATCTATATATAAAATATTAAAATTAATTAAAGAACTTAGCAGGTTGAGGGAAACTAAACAACCAATTGCAAAATCGATCATATCTCTATACAATAGCAACAAATGTTTATAAAGTGATATTTGTAAAAGGGTGTCCTATACAAAACATGACAAAATAATGAACAAGATTTCTATGGAGAGATATAAAACTTCATTAACAGAGAGAGAGAGAGAGAGAGATGTCATGTTTATGGATTGGAAGACCCCATATGGTCAAAAAATGAATAAATTCAATGAAATCTCCATTAATATCTCAATGGGCTTTTCTCTAAATTGACAAGATTATCTTAACATTTATATGGAAACACAAAAGTCTAAAAGTAGAAAAGATATTCTTGGAGAAAAAAACAAATTTTAGCAAATTTATTTAGGAAATTATAAAATTATAGTAATAAAAAGTATGGTCTGGGCATGGTGGCTCATGCCTGTAATCTTAGAACTTTGGGAAGAGGAGGCTGGAAGATAGCTTGAGCTGGAAGATAGCTTGAGTTTAGGAGTTTAAGATCAGCCTGGGCAATACGGCAGAACCTCACCTCTACAAAAAAAATACAATTAGCCAGGCATGGTAGTATGCGCCTGTAGTCCAAGCCACTCAGGAGGCTGAGGTGGGGGGAATCTCTTGAGCTCAGGAGGCTGAGGTTACAGTGAGTCATGCACTGGACTCCAGCCACTGCACTCCAGCCTGGGTAACACAGCAAGACCCTTTCTCAGGAAAAAAAAAAAAAAAAATAGAATATGGCAATTGCACAGATTTATATATAGACCAAATGAGAGATAATTGAAAACCTTTAAACAGACAAATGCATGTAGGATCCCTTGATTTATACAACATTAACAAAGTAGATCAGTCTTTTCAATAAATAATGGTGAAACAAGTTGCCCATATAGGTAAAAATAAAATTGGAGCCCTACATCACATGGTCACAAAAATTAATCCAGGTAGATTATAGACCTGTGTTTGAAACACAAAACAACAAAGCTTTCAGATAATAAAATAATATATTATCAGCCAGGCACGGTGGTTTATTCCTGTAATCCCAGCACTTTGGGAGGCCAAAGTGCTTGAGCCTGGGAGGTTGAGGATGCAGTGAGCCTAATCATGGCCCTGCATTCCAGCCCGGGTGACAGAGCAAAGCTCTGTCTCAAAAAACAAATATATTTATGCTCTCAGGACAAGAAAATATTTCTTAATTTCATAAGAAGCACTAACTATAAGGGGAAAAATGAATAAATTTGACTTTTTAAATTAAGAACTTATTTTCATTTAAAGAACTATTAAGAAATGTAAAAGGTAAGTCACAGGATGGAAGAATATAGTTGAAAAAATATAACCAACAAAGGGATCCTTCTAAGGACACAGAAAGCATTACTACAAAGATGTAATATGAAAAAGTAAGACAACCCAATATATGTGCAAATGACAGCAGGAATGTCATAAAAAAGGAAAGATAAAATGAAACAATGAGAAATCTCATATTCTGAATGAGTGTGGAATAAAACGCTGTTAATTGATACGATCAATCATTTTGGAAAAAAATTTGGAGTAATCTAGCAAAATTGGAGATACCTTACAACACAACATTCCAATATTATATATATATGCCTTACAGAAATATGTTATGTGTAAAAGACCCATGTGCAAAAATGCTCATAGCAGCATTCCTTAGAGCAAAAACTAGAAGCAACATAAATATCCATCAACAATACAAAGGGATAAATAAATTATAGTGTATTCACGCAATGAAATTCTATGCAGAAGTGTTAATGAACTACAACTAATGCTACAATGTGGGTGACACACACTCATTGTATTGATCAAAATCAGCCAGTTATAAAATAGCACATACTGTATGATTTCATTTGAATAACATTCAAAAATAGGCAAAACTGAACTGTTATTTCAGAACACGGGTGGAAAAACTACAAAGCAAACCATGGAAGTCAGAAGAGGGTTACTCTTAGTGGAGGAGAGGGCTACATTTAAGAAAATGTACACAGGTGTTGAGAGTGTTTTCTTTCTTTCCCTAAGGAATTACATGGGGGTTGCTTTACAATCATTTCCAAGTTGTACTTTTATTTTTTTATATATGGTATGTGGGTTATAATTAGCAATACAAATGTAAAGATAAGCTCTCTGATTAGTCAAAATACATCTTTTGAAGTCTTTAGTCAAAAGGATTGGTTTGAATCTGAGTTGTAAAACCTTGAGCACATCTCTTACCTTTTCTGTGCCTTCATTTTCCCACCTGTAAACTGAGGATAATTATATCTATTCACTCCAAAGTGTCAAATGTTCAGTCCAAAGTGTTAAATATGAATGCACACTGTAGACTGTAAAGCACAATGTAGATAGGCTGCTGTTATTGTTTTCTGAGCCTACAGCAGGTTAGAGAAAAAGGGGAAAGAAAATGAGGTCGAGGTTACTACAGGCAGGTATATTCACAGCATCTCTTAACTATGAAAGTTGAACTTAAAAAGAAAAAAACTGGAAAATCAGATAAAGATCTGAAAATGCACAGCTTAGAACAATTTTAGAAATGGGACAAACACAGCTCTTAATAAATTAGCAGGCCAAGGTCATTGCCACATGAGAGAAGAGCAAAGACATGAGAATTTCTTGTGATTACCCAGGACCATTAAGAAACATATCAGTTATGTTCACTATAGCTCACTGAAAGAACGAGAGAATGCAATATAAATGTTTCAATCCAAATTGATAAATTTTTAAAGGCTTTTGTGGGCCATTTAGAGGTAAAATTTTTATCTGTCAAATACACATTTACACAGAAAAAGTTATAGCAATAAAAATAATTCCTTCCCTTTTGCTGAAATATCTGCCATGTGTCATGCACAGATCTAAAAGCTATTCAGATTTTTAAAATTTAATTATTAAGATAAACCAGCAAGCTATATTATTTTGTTATCTCCATCTCACAAATTAAAAAAAAAAACTGAGGTTTAGAGAGTTTTAATGATTTTCTCTTACATTGAAGGAGGAGTAGAGATGAAATTTGAACCCAAATATGATTCATTCCAAATCTTGGACTTCTTCTATCATAAAAGCTCCTGTTTACTACTTAAAAATAATAGATAACGTAGTGGAGCAGGTATTTATATGGTCAGTCACATATCCATTCATTTTACTTTACACAACAATTTAATCACATAAGTTTTTATTAATCATCGTAAAGGCTTCACTTCTTAAACCATTGATTCTTTCACCACTTGTAGATAATGTCATATCATTTTAGTTCATCCACACAAGGCATTTTTTCTGAGTAATTTAGAATCTCAGTTCATCATCTCCATCAGTATCTCAATTAGCCCTTATATGTACTTGTATATATTTCCAGTTTTTGCTAAAACAATTTAAAATTCTATTGGGGTAAAGTTTTAAATTGCTTTTAAAAATACATTTGAGATATTTGGACTACATAATTATCTCACAATTTGAACTTTATATAGTAAATACTACTACTTTAAAATAGTGAATAAAAAATAATTTATTTTTTGATGAAAACTAAATTTGTCATTTAAAACATCTCTAAAGACAAAACCTTGAAATTCATTTTCAACAATTTATAATCGGTTAATTAGCATATCTTAGTCTTAGAATAATTTTAGTAAATGTCTTTTAGAGCATCTGAGTACTTAATATCTTAAAAGTCATCTAGTCTAATCATGATTCACCCACCTCTATTTCTATACATGCTTTATAAACCTCCTGCTCTAGTACCTTGACTGGAGGAGATAATGATTCTAGTACATGTAATTTTTATTGCTATCTCTATAATATTTTTACTGCACAACGTCATTGCTGATTAGCAATACAAAATTATAGTTCTGCAATTTTGGCATATTATTGCTTTAAGTAAGAGCTAGCCAATTGGCAGTGAACAACTAAATCTCAACAAGGGGGAAATGATAGATTCTACAAAATATAGACCAATTAATGCCCCCCAAAATTCTCAAATTTATTATTAAAAACTTTTGTACGAACCTAAAAATATCCAAGGATGTTCATTAGAAGCCATTATAGATTCACTAAAAACAAGTCATGTTGAACCAGCCCCATTTCTTTGTCTTATAAAATTCAGGTGGAACTGGTACAGATGTGGCGGCCTTTTAACAATCATTCAAAATTTTATGTTAAGGTCCTGGACTGTATAATCATCTAAAGCAGGGGTACCCAGCCACTGGGCTGGGGACCGGTACTGGTCTGTGCCCTCTTAGGAATCAGGTGGCACAGGAAGAGATGAGCAGCAGGCAAGCGAGGATGGCCACCTGAGCTCCACCTCCTGTCAGATCAGCAGGGGCATTAGATTCTCATAGAAGTGCAAACTCTATTGTGAACTGTACGTGCAAGGGAATCTAGGTTGCACACTCCTTATGAGAATGTAACTAATGCCCGATGATTTGAGGTGGAACTGTTTCATCCTGAAACTGTCCCCAGCACCTGTCTGTGGAAAAATTGTCTTCCTTGAAACTGGTCCCTGGTGCCAAAAAGGTTGGGGATCACTGATCTAAAGTTTCTTTTGACTTTCAAAATCCCATGGGTTTCACATGGTAAAAATAAAGATACATTTTTGCTGGATGCTAAGGTATTTATAATTTGATATACAAGTTTGTAAACCTGACCAAAATCTCAAGTGGTAAAACTTTGACTCTCTCTTTTGCCTTATGCTTTTCAATATTATTTTCAATGTGGACCAAGATATAGAGGAGCCTTTAATTTGCACATGACACAATCCTAGGGATAGCTAATGTGTGAGATTTAAAAAAAAAATAAGATGTGTGTGTGTGTGTGTGTGTGGGTGTGTGTCCGTAGACTGAAACTAAGTACCAAAAAAAGTAATAAAACATTTTACAAATATATTTGTGTTCAAATATAAATTACACTGTATTCATAATATTTGAAAAGTCAACAAAAAGGAATGTTTATGTAAATTATGTTACACTTTTAATATGAAATAACATGATATCTTTAAAAAATATTAATAGTAAGAGTTTGCAATGACATAGGGAAATCATGTAATATAATGTCACGTTGAAAAAGAAAACACATGAAATTGCTTATAAAGCAGTATCACAATCGTATTTATAGATATTTAAAACCAAAGAAAATAATACAGGGAAAATTACCAAAATGATAAATGTGAATGGTGGGATTGTTATTTTCTACATCAGTATTGGAAACACATTCCCAGTCTTGGCATAGGTAACAAGACCCCTCCCCCAATCCCACCAGCTTAAGAAGACTGTGATTCCAGAGGGAACTCAACAGGTCAAAGACAAAAGTTGAAATGTTTGGAAAAGCTCCACAGGGTTTCCTATATTAGGGAGAAAGATTTGCACCAGAGATGGTTAGATTCCAGAAGAACTGCCAGAAAACAAAGCAAGAAAACAGGATTTTGGGGTGAAGAAGAGGGTGATCATGATGGCAACCGAATGGTAATAGGGGCACTAGTAAAAATAACTTAGGAGTAGGGCAGCAGGGGCTGTTCTCATACATGGTTGTTCAAAAACCCCACGTTGGGAAGAACATGAAGAGTGGATTTGACATTTATTCATTTATTTTGGAGAGGAATTGATATTTAAATAAAAAGTAAGAAAAACTCTCAAATTCAACAAAATAATGGAACAAGTTTGTTTACAATTATTAACACTAATTGAGCATTTCTATATGTCAGGCACTATGATGAACTATTTTATGCATTATGTCATTTAATTCTCATAACAATTCCATGAGGTAGGGTCTAATGTTACCCTCATTTTCCTAAAGGGAAGTCAGAGTCTCAGAGATGACATGAGATTTAAGGTCATTTAGTCAATAGCAGGGCTCAGCTGACTCAGTTAACCTTTATAGTACTCTGTAAAGGCTTTCACATTTAGGCCCGAAGGTTTGTGACAAATAGCATAATAGTTTAGTACACATCAAAATGTTTGCTGGTAAGAAAGGAGTTTCTTTAAATTTCTTTTTGAAATGAACCAAAAATGAGAATATTTATCTTTTTAAAAATCGTTTTGTTTATAGATTTGTTGGACATTCCTGCTTTCAGCAGCACCTACCACTATAGGTCTCATTGATTATACATATGTATTAACCAAGGATGGAATCTAGTTCACTTTACAACTCTGCAGTTGCTCGCACTGAGAACTAAGGAATTATTTGGCTTTCTCCCATGATTGTTATCTCCCAGTTTGAGGAAACTACAATCAGTCAATTGGTAAAATATTAAAAAGAAACTTTCTACACTCAATACTGTCTAAAAATCATTTTATTCCTTCTATGTCCCTCAATTTTTCACAAAGTATTTTACTGTAAACAAATTTGGGGGCCACTCTGTGATTATTCCCACTTGGAAAAATATACTGTTTTCTCTTCATGAAACTAGAACAGAAGGTCTAAAAGAAAGAAAATTATTAAGCATTCTACTGAGTTTCCCCCCCTCCACCCCAACAAAAACTAAGATAGAGGTCAATGAATAAGTATGTGCAGACTGGAACTTGAATCCTCTAGGGTGACTGTAGGCTAATTAATAATTAATGCCAGAGCCACGGTGTTTGAAATGCAGATGTGATAACTAGAGGCCTGGCAGAGCTGTTCAGAGGAAGCAGATTTAGATGCTATAGGGAATAGGCACTCCCTTGCCGGCTGGCTCAGAGAGCCAGCCTGGGTGCAAAGCAGGGCCTATGGTTTAGATTATATTCCCCTCAGCTGTTAATTACCTGAACCTACTTTGAAGTTCTTCTCTTTTTATCCTTGCATGAAAAGAGATTGGTTCAGCCAAGGGACTTGAAGAGATGATCAAATACATGGGGTGGAGGGAAGAGGGGTGGGAATAGAACTTCAGATATAAGAAGATAACGAAGAAAAACACATAGTAGAACATGCAAGAACATACATTATTAGGAAATATCGAATTGTGTTTCATTGTCTCAAGCACATTATTTCTCTCAGTTATTCTAGTTAAGTTGATTTTAAGTAAATTGTAAACTTTCTCTGAATAGTTATAACAACAAATTTCCATCATTGTTACTATATAGAGATTTGATAAGAGACTACCACAGGTGCTTTGTAATGCTATTTTTAACTTAATAAAGTCATTTAACACTCTTTATATTTAAAGCCAAGCAGTGATAAGGATAAAAATTAATAGACTCAGCCTCAAAATGCTTCTATGTACCTTGTTTGTGTTCAAATAATTCATTCTCAGAACACAAATAGTAAGTGCTATTATTCAATGGGAGAAGCTACAGGATATTAGAAAACTGTGGAAATAAATGCAGTGGAAAAAATATGAAAATATATTGTGGGGGGTAGCTGCATTAAAAAGCACCCTAATTTTTTTCAGAATGTTTGTGTGTGTATGCACAAAATTTAAAGAAGCATGTCTGTTAACTACCTTGCAAATGGATTACAGCATACCTGGATTAAATGTAAATGCTGACATTTTTTGTCTCTTTGTGCTTTATTTTTTTTTAATGTTATTTTTAGCTATTTTAGGTAGGGATTATCCCTGAGACACATGCTACTCACACATGAACACTGTTCGCTCTTTTAGTGGGAGAGCATGCACTCATGAAATATCTAACTTTCAATTGTATCTCTGTATCTTTTTGATAGGATAATAGTACTAATATTGCCATCAAGGAAAAATGTGTACCTATATTGAAATTGACACCTGTAAGTGCAATATCATCTGACTAAGGTGATATCAAACACATACAAGCAAATGAGTGACACAACACATAGACCTCCCGTGTTCAGCGTAGACACAACACATAGACCTCCATGCAGTGATTTTGTTGGGGGGGGGTCCTAATTTATTTACAGTTCATTTCTGTTTAAAAGAATACTTTTATGAGCAGAGTTGTTACATTTTTTCAGAATAAAAAGCTAGAAACTTGCTCATTTGAATCTATTATTCAAAATGACAAATTCCAAAAAAATAAAAAATAAATAAAATAAAATGTAGGACTGTATTATTGCACAATTTAAATTTCCTTAGGCAGGACAACAACAATATGACTAAAAGTCTTCTATCAAAGGCAAAACACATTGGGAATTTGTACAATTTATGTGTAACACAGCTCTTCCAGTTGTGGTTTTCATTCTAAGAATATATACACATTAACAATAAGATTGTGCAAAACTAAAACAAACAAACAAAAATCTCCAAGCAACTTCATCTGTAACTTGTACTGACATAAAGCAGGAGGGCAAAATCACAGAAAACAGAGTCTACTTCCATGCTGATTTTATCATCAATCAGGTATCTCTGCAGTATTATATTGTCGGAGTCCAGAGTGCTAATGAAAATGTGGCATTTTCTCAAAGCTTTACATATAAACTTTGTATGTCGAGTCCCCTCTAATAAGAAAATGAGGGAGAGAGAAGTGTTTGAAAACTGTGAGCAGTAAGCCAGAGGTAAAATATGAAAAATCACCGGCTTATATCAGCACCTAATATGTTCATGGACATAGCCCTTTCTTCAATGGGCATTCATAGTTGTTCACGTGTTTTGGGTAACTATTTTAACACACAAACACAGAACAAAACACATTTATTACAATGCAACAGCAGTTATCTTTCAAAGTTGAGGTTTGAACTTTTTAATTACACTTCCTCAATACCAAATTAAGCTACATTGGAGAATGATTACATTCCGATTTCATTTATATGTGCTTTTATTTTTGTTTTTGTTATATTAAACAATATGCTAACAAATAAATGTATTCATGTATATTTTTCCACTTCTATATTTTTCACATTCTATTCCTTTGGCCAATTCAATTTAAGCAAAAAGATATCTGAAATTATGACATCTAGCTAAGTTTCAGTGCAAAAAAGTGCCAGCTTAGAGACATATGAAGAGCAGAGATATAAATTATAAAACAGCACAATGGTGTCATCAAGAATATTAGGTTAAACTTTCTACTTTATTTCAACTTGGCTGTTTTACATCCCCCGTTTTTCTCATTTCCACATGACTGTCTCTTCTACTAACAGTTGTATATTTTGCAAGGACTTATTCAATTTCTTAAAGTACATTTTAAAAGTTTTAATGTAATCTAGTGGCACAGGCTTGTATTAATCTCAAGGGATTAATATATTTTTTAAGTAATGAAAAAAATATCTGCATATCAAACAATATTTAAGCCATGGAATCTGAAGGCCATAATTTATATATTTTTCTTATGAATTTGGAACAACTAAAGCATTCTACTCTATGTCACATATATTTTAAATATTTTTCTCCTATTGCTATATGTTTGCCACAGTTCAGTTTCGATTATGGGTTTATATTATGAAAATGCTTGTGACTACAGGCTCCTCCATATCTGTACAATATTTTGCTTCTGTCTACTGCAATCTAAAATGTGGCTATATTATCTAGTTTGTTTTGTGTCCTTTTCACCTGCGGCTACTGAGAAACTGAAATGAAGTTCTCAGCTCTTTATTAGTAAAAGCATCAGAAAAGTAAATAGATCATAACATAAATGTTTTTCTGCCTCCAGTATGAGTGATGTATGTTGCATGAGCTATGCACTGCAAAGCGGAGGAAGAGTTCTTTACCCTGCAAAAGGAAAAGTAAAGCATTGAAAAAGGATTTTAATGAAATCATAACATTAGAATACTTTATATTAAATCTCACTAATTTTCTAGGTGAAGGCGGTGAAGTGAATGTGAGGAAACATTAAAAGGGAATTGAATTTGCATTCCTTATGCTACAGGCACATGTTTACATGACCTTTAAAACAGAATTAAAGCTGTATCATCAGCAGCTGTAGGCAATTCACATTACTAAGGCAATCAAATCAGAATGCTAAACTAACTATAAAACATAAATTAAACTGATAGAGAATCATCTTAATTCACTAGGTTTACTTGCAATCTACTTATACTCTACTAGTCATTTCAAAGCAGTTTGCGGATCCACCAAATGAGAAATACTGCAACATATCCAAAAATAGAGTGTCCAACTATACAAATGTAAGCTAAAACACTTTAACATATCTTTTTAACATATTTCCATGAATCATCTGAGTTAGCTTACTTCATGAACATTATTTACCTTCAACAATCACCTACAAAAGTAAGCATTATTCCATAAAGACATAATACTCTTGATATGCTATACATAGCAGATATAATTTTTATTTCAAATGAGCACTTGGAAGAGTTAATAATGAATGCGTAAAGGCTAGTAAAAATTAACTGAACATATTTTTATTCCAAACTTCATTGTATTATTCCTCAATATCCTTCATACCTTAACAATAAATATATTCTGGTTTCCTTTCATAGCATGGTACAGATAGTCCTCCTTTTAAAATGTGGTAGGATGGAATATTAAATAGAATTTAAAATTCAATTGTGTGGGATGAGACTTATTCTAATGACATAAAATGAGAAGTGTAAATATATTTATAACGCAAGTTATCATCTCACAAAAACTGTTTTAAGAAAGCTTGACTTTTTTTCCATTTGTAGTAAATTCTAGGAAAACAAACATATTCTATGTTTCCCAAAGTGTTTCTGTTTGCATGTTGTAACTTAATTTCCTCCTCTGTAAAAAAAAATTCTAAGACCCCTTGATGCTACTGAAAACATACAGAATATGTTTGAAAATGCAATTCTTCTACTCCAAGGGATGAATAAAAGTAGGGGGTACTCAAATGCATCTTTCCATCACTAATGTGGGTGTCTGTATAGGACAATCTCGGTTCTTTACAAAACTGTCAACTAGCTGTTAAAAGAAAACCAATCCTCCACAACTCTAAGATTCTGCTTAGCTGAGCTGAGATCCACACTCAAGAGTTGAGATCATTATTGAATGCAATTTATATTCAAATAGGTTTGTTCTCCAATATGCAAAGGTCCAACCCTGTAAATTCACACCCACTGCCCCTCACCACATGCGCAAACATGTGAGTTATCCATTTGTTTAAGAGAGGTGGTAACATACCTAATGTTTACATCAAGCACCTGGAAAAAAAATATTGTATTTAAAGGTTAAGATGAGAGCAGATGTGATTGAACTATTGTTTATTGGCAAACAAGAATTCCAATCTCTCCCCAAAAGTAGAAATACTAAGAAGAGGATAGGTGAGGAAAAGCAAAAGCCTCATTCTCACTATTATTTGAATAAGTTAAAAGAAATATTTAGGATGTACCAAAGACATCTGAGTATTGATATTTAGATTGCCCTAAATGTCTTTCCTTAGAAGCCTAAGGTTTTCTTGCCCCTTCAATTGTTGAAAACATGAAACTTCTTATTTTTGAAGAGGAATAGGCAGATTTAAATTCCTCCATTATGTTATCTAAGTTAACACCTTATTGCCGGAACAAAATATTTTAGGGCAACTGTCACTTTAACACACCAGGGGAATAATAGGGGTGCTAGTCCTGAGCATATCCCCCGAGGGGGGGTGTCACTGCGGCAGAGCTGTGGTGACACACATCATTTGTTGGGGAAGGAGATGGGCCTTGTCTCCTGAGAAAGCACTACCTTGAGCCCTTTACATAGGTGCAGGTTTAGAGAGCAGGACAACTGGCTTGGTAGTGTTCAAGGGGCAAAAAGAACCTTCGACCTAGGAGGGGCTCGCCTGGCGGAGCAGCAGAGGCTGCCCAGGGACTAGGATATTCCTTTGGCCAGGCCGAAAAGGCCCAGGGCTCTCCAAAAGAACAGCAGGTGGCCACTATTGTCGGGGTGGGGGGCCGGGAGCTCTAGGCTAATACAGACACTTTGGTGTCTTGCTTCTAGATCCCTGCCCCCTCCCTCCGCCTCCAACAGAGGGAAAGTGACCTTGCCACCATCCTTCAGATCCTGCTTCAAATAGAAGAGAGGCTGGGGAGGTTTAGGGGGCAATGAAGTCCTGAAGGCTGTCAAAATAAGCCCCTCTAGCCAGCTGCCCTGTGTCGCAATAGAATCCATTTGGCCTAAAGAATTGCCACCCGCGGAGTTATCTTAAAACAATGTATCTCAGTAGCATGCTCCTGATCCCCACCACAACACCTCTATTCAGTGTATATCCAGGAGGCTAAGGTCAGGTCCACCGTTCCGAAACATCTGGACATTTTAGCCAAGCTCTCCAGAAGGCGAGGGATCCTGTTGCTGCCCAAATCGCGCCCCCTCCTGCCGATGCCTTGTCTGATGTTTTGGGGAAGCTCCTTGATTCTTTATGGCTTTGCATCTCGGCAGAATGGAGCTAGCTGACTTGGGTTAGCGGCAACACCAGAATGGGAGCGAGCTGGCTGGGGGAGTCACAACCACCTGAGCCGGGAGCAGAATCACCAAAGCAAAGCACTGGTCAGGGGCTAGGTTCTGCTGTCTACCTGAGCTCTTGTACTTGGAAAAGAGACTCCAAAAAGTTATTGGATATTAAATGTGTGTTTATGCATGCACAACACCCACGATGGCCTGACTGATGTATTCACAGGCAGCTGGAAACCGGAATACCCGACCGAAGGGAACTCTTCTCGGGGCAGGGGAGCTAAATCGATTCCTCAAATCCATAGTGAGGCAAAGTGCAAGAGATGTCGGTCCAAAGAAAAGTTACAGAAAAGGGAAATTTTAAGACCACTCAGGAAACTCACACCCCTCCCCCAGAAGAACTAACACAACAGCAATCACAACAGAGGAAGCATTAATATTCTTGTTAAAAATGCGTTCCCCAAATGTCCTTGCAAATTGGACTTTTCCCCAAACTCTCTCTCTGTGTGTGTGTGTGTGTGTGTGTGTGTGTGTGTGTGTGTGTGTGTGTATGTATACATTTTGTTGGGTGGGGGGCCACAATCCCCCCATACACACACACACATACACACACACTACACATTATTTTCATAATCATCAGCAGCCCCTTCTCTACTCTTTCCTCCTGGAAAATAATGATAATAGTAATTGAAATTTCTGAAAAATGACAGCAGGTTAAATCTGGTCGGTTGCTCATTTTCAAAGTGATAAACTTACATTCTTGTTCTTTGTGGGGCCCTGAAATGGTAATGTGAGCCCCAGACACTGAGCAGATTACTTACTAAAAGTCATTTCCAGAAGGATCCCATAATCAATCTATAATCAAGCTTCCTGTTGTCCCATAACCACCCAGGGACGTGGAACGCACGCCATTTCAGACAAATAAATACCATTTACTAAGGGGCGGGGAGACAGGGTGGCAGGGAACACAGGACCTCAGTTAGGAATGAAGCCTAAGCATTCTTACAATTTTGCACATTAAAACCTTAATCCATCCATGAAGAAGGAAGTGATTTGCAATTTGGGGAGGCTCTATTAACTACTATAGTGACTTAAGAAAAGCGTCTAATGTTCAGCCAGAAGACTTATTGATGACTGGAATACCGATGCGCGCAGGGTTTAAAGTAAGAGATTTCTACCCGCCCTCCGATCAATCGCGCAGCTATGACTATTTTTTTTTTTCGTTTTTAAATACCTCTACCACTTCTTACTTTCAAAAAAATAATTAAAATGAAAATCAAAAGTACCATTGCATTTTAAATTTGGAAGCATTCTGCGGCTTATTTTTTTTTGATAAAAGTGTAATTCCACGTGTGTTATATATTTTGTAAAACCATCCGCTGGGATCCTCGACTCTAGGCTTGGTCTGCAGTGCAAAACTGCACAATGATTCCTAAACACCCCAAATCCTGGTGCCAGGAAAATGATAGCTATGCTGAGTATGACACAATAGCTCTGTCTCTGTAAAGCTCTTTTCTCTGGGATACTGTAAAATTAGGGTTCACCCACCGACATTGCAACGGCAAAAATGTGATCTCTAAAGAGAAACTGAGACTGGACGGACACGACCTGGTCAACGCAGTTATAGGAGCAAGCATCCTTTCCCTTGGTAGTGAGGGTCTCTATTGTCCCAGCCTGTCCTCTAACCATCCTGTCAGAGGCCCCTGCCACACAATGCCTCAGCACTTCTCCCCAGCATTCAATTTTGCTAGCAAATGACTAGTGGTTCTCACAGATTGGGGTATTTGTATTAGATTTTACATGAGGAGTATTTTAAGTTTCCCTGTTTCTGCTGCAGCATTCACTGTGTGTACTCACCCCCTCCCCTCTTCCTCTTTCCTTTTTCTCTGAAGATTCTTTTTCTTACGTTCAGGAAAGCCAATAGAGACCTGAAAAAAAAAATGAACTAATTGAGCTTGAGCTCAATTAGTTCATGCCTATGAACTATTTTGCCATGTCCTACCATCAGTATTGGCAATGTCTCCTAATGTCATCTAAATTCTTTTTTAAAAATTTTCCCCAGAATATTAGGAGCCCCTTACCTCCCCCCCATCCCATACAGCTTTTGAAAAAGAAAAAAGGAGAAGAAGAAAGAAGGCGACTATAAGAGGAGCTGCAGTGGGCTAGTGCTCTGAAGGACAGCTGAGTCTCACACCGAGAACAGTCTTATGAGATCAATATGCAGAAACCAGGAAAACAGCTTTTTTTCCCTGCTGCTTTGAGAAGTCTGTTCAATTGTTTCCTTCCCTTATGAGCTCCTGGTGTTAAAAAGAAAATGTACATTTGTCCCTACCAAGCTCAATCTAACTTGTTCTGTTTCCAAAGTGAACTTGGGTTGAAGGTAAAGTTTTCATCTTGAGATAATGCCTATGTTCCATGTCCTGCCATTTGGAGCTTCATGCTATATTGCACACAATCAAATCTGGCCTTTTGAACTTATTTCCTGAACCCCCTCCACCCCCCACCGCTACTCCCTGTCCTGACCCCCTGCCAGCTTCAGCCCCAAACCACCTTCCTCTCCCCACCCTCAATTTGTACATGAGAATGCTTCATAATCTACACTCACATATGAAATCTGCAAGAGACACAATCCCCATGGCTGGGGTACTTTCCAAAGGAGCCAGGACGCAGGCTACCCAGCTGCGGCCGTGCTCAGATGTTTCCACAGGAACACAACCTGAACCACATTAATCTGCTTAATTTCTTTTGTGAATCTTTCCTTGCTTAGAAAGAAAGGGGAGTGGGTATCTGTGAAGACGTTCAGGAGCTGGTATCCCTAAATCTTGTGAGGAAGGAAATCCACTGCAAACTCTGAAGTTACAAATAAATGAACATATATAAATAAAGCCAATCTGACTTTCTTTTAAAAATGATCTGAATTGCCCTCTTAGAAACAAAGCAAGGGGAAAGGGTAAGGTGGGGTGTGTAATTGGAGTGTGAGGGCAACTTAACAAGGAATAAAAATTGTGCCAGGTTCTTGCCTGGCACAGGAATTGAAACCTGTGCTGCTTTGCTGAAGATAGGTGGGGATTCGCTACAATTACAGTTTGTCTACTTCAAAGCTGGGCTCCTCTCTAGGGCGACTTTTAACTGCCCCTACCCGGTAGGTTCCACAGCTATTGTTATATTATTCAAACCAAAGCTCTAGAGGGGGTGGGGAGAAGCAGATCTGAGGACCGGGTTTGGGCTTCAAGATTAGGATGTGGAGCACATCAAGTGTGTATGTAGCCCAGCTGCATGAGAGAGCAAGCTTGCCAGTGGTAACTTCGAGTTTAAGGCAAAATGCAGTCTATGAAAAATTAGTTACCAGCTCTTTGCAACAGTAGCTTCGTATCAACTTATTTTTCTCCCATGTCCAGACGGGTCGTCTATTGAATGTGGCTCTTTTATTTTGCACGGGGCAGGGGATTTGTGACCATGGTCCCCCCTTTTATTCCTCTCTCTATGGAAACCCAGATCATGGGGAGAAATATGTGAAGCTGAATAAAGAGAAGCTGCAGAAAGGAGCGCTTGAGAGCGGCATCTGTTACACTTGGGAAGTTAAACTGACAGGAGAGGGCGAAGGAAACCTCTCCAGCAGATTAGTTAGAACAGCAAGAAGATTTGACTATATGCAGATATTTTATTCAGAAAACAAAACACCTTACATGCAAGAGAAGATTCTATCACAGTTACTAGAGGATGTGATTGGACCTGAATTCAATAGGCAGTATCTATATTCATGGAAACATTTTTTTTAAATAAAAGAAAGAAGGAAAGAGAAAGAAAGAAAGGAAGAAAGAAAGATGGAAAGGAAGAAAAAAAGAAAGAAAGAAAGAAAGAAAAAGAGGAGAGAGAAAAGAAAAATAAAGGCGATAACGACAGTTTGTGCTCCTGACGAAAGCTATTATTTCCATTAAAAAGAGAGTTTTTACATTAAAAAACTGCAAAGTAAGGGTGTAAAAAACCTGTCCCTGGGATCAGATCTCCCTCCTTACTTCTCCCCCTCCAAGCCTCTGGCAAATGGTCTGAACCACTTGATGCGGCTGGCAAAATAGGGTACCAGGAGCAGAGGCCATGGGCAAGAGGAAGGTTGATTGTAAGAACTCAGGCAAGTCAAGATTGAAAAAAGATCCCCTTCTTGATGCAAAAGCCTTATCATTTCATAATTACCTTAACCCCCTGAATGGCTTAAGATTAGCAACTCTCGCCCAAAGGCAGCTGCAAGGTGGGGGTGGGGAACCTACAACAACAAAAACAGCATGGCAATGATCATGATCGTTTTACACGTAAGGTTTCTTCAACGCGTTTCCCTCTGACCTCTAAATTGAGCCGACACAGACTCACAAATGGATCTTCCAAAGGCCAGCTTAACAGAGCACCTAAAAACTTTACTTTTGTTTGATTTTGACAAGTTCTTGTTTCTTCCAGAAGCGGAATTTCAGGCACAAATGAGATTGCATTCTTGCAAAGGAAGATGCAAACAGTTAGCAGTAAAGAAATGAGTTCCTTAGCAGAAAAGGTGGGGAGTTGGGGGGGGCGGGAGAGAGAGAAAGAGAGAGAGAGAAAGGAAAACTCAATTTCTAAAAGCAGATAAGCCTCTACAATAGGACGTGGGCAAATGAAGCTACAGTTTCAATGAGAGAGCAGGAAGAGGGGGTGAGATGGCAAATGATCCTCTCTGGCAATAATTACTAAGTGTTTACCTTAAAAAAAAAAAGAGTGAAAAAAAGAAATAGATCTGAATCAGATGCCAGGTTTTCATGCCTAATAAACACGTTTACACTTACCAATATCAGCTCCTATTGCTCTGTGCTCTCATAAGAAATTACTCATTTCACAGGAAATAGATGCTCTTTAGCTATATAAAGGAATGGCAGAATAAGCTCACCTTGTTTTTATTTTTTTCTCATTTTCTTGCACATTCTTCAGATCTGTCTTCTTAGAGAAACTAATGCCTTAATGACTTTCTGGTAGCAGCAAGCCTTCTTTTATTTCTGCTAAATATATGAAAATGTATGCAAATTTAAATCAAGCTTAACCTAGGCGCTCTTGCAATATATTTAATGGAATTTCAAACCAATAAGGGAACTCTGATGCCGTCTTCTGTAAGTGCAAATATAATTAGGCAGCTAGGTTACCTCCAAAATTATTCAACGAAAGGTCATTTTTTTAACTTCAAAGACCATGTTGGGTATCTGGAGTTGCCTTTTCTCAGCTAGAACAAATCTTAAATCTTTGCCTTTCTCCCCACTCTGCTTCCAAGCACTGCCTTTACGCCGGGCTGTGGAGCACACGGACTTGTCCTTTCCTAACTTATAAATGCTTAGAAGGAGCACAAGTGTTTCACCTCTTTTATTCTATCCAAAATGTAAAAGCAGTCCTATCTTTTCAAGCTGAAAGCAAATTCAAGCTTGATGGGGACTGGGGAAGTGGGGGCGGTACTTGATGCCAAACATCCCGCCATTTCTCTCTCTCTGAATTTCCTGGGCACATTAAATGCAGGGCGGGTGAGGAGGGTGGGGGAGCGGTGAAGGTTAAAAACAATTTTCCTAGGGGATAGCATCGGGGCGCGGGGTCACGAACGTTTTCCTGTATACCTATTCGTAGTGGGTCTGCAGAGTGTTTTGGGTGAGTGTGAGGGCTGCCCGCTTCAGCAAGCAGAACCTTTGACAGAAGTTGTGGGATCTGTGATGGGAACTGATATGGAGCAGTGAGAAAGCAAGGTTTCCAATTGACCAGGTAGATTGGGAAGCAAACTTCGAAATAACTGAATATTGTCAGTATCACATTAGATTTTACTTTCCCAGAATAATTCAGTTCTTCGTGACCTAAAAAATTTTTCAGAAAAATTGAAAGAACAGGATATCTTTTAGAAGCTTTCAGACCTTGATATCGAGGTTCTTAATACAATGAAATAAACTGAAATGTTCTTATTGGAATCATTGGTTTCAACTTTATTGGTTTAGGGTCCAATCGAAGACGTTACTTTGCTCAAAGTTTGTAGCGACGTTTTGTTTTGCAGTCCTAGGCACACAACTAGCCCGCCCAGACAGCCGAGTGAGTCTGAAAAATCCCTATTCACTGAGATCAAAATGACATTTAAACTTGTTTTACTTTTTCTTTATTTAGATTAATCTAAATAATCAAAAAGGAGTTCTACAACCTTAATTTTCCACCTCACTCCCTGACTGCCCCCCAACAACACATCCCTCACATCTTTTCCCCATCAACATAAACCCCGGGGTTGGGGGGGGGTGGTAATCAAATGTACGGCCGCCACTCTGCGCTAGGCAGCCAATGGAGCTGAAAGATTGATTCACTTCCTGCTTGGGTCTCATTGAAACTCCGGAGCTTCACCAGCCTAATTTGGAAAGCGAGCCCGACCTCCCGCACCGCTATTGGCCTGGCTTACTCCTGGCCAGGCGGAGACGCGCTGCGATTGGCCGTGGTGGGTGCCGGTAACCCGTGCTAGCGTCTTTGGCTCCCCGCACCGTAGATGTCAAAGGCTGAAGCTGCTCCCTTTGCCACATTATAACTAGTAGGGGATCCTCACCGACCATGGCCACAGCTGCCTCGAATCCCTACAGCATTCTCAGTTCCACCTCCCTAGTCCATGCGGACTCTGCGGGCATGCAGCAGGGGAGTCCTTTCCGCAACCCTCAGAAACTTCTCCAAAGTGATTACTTGCAGGGAGTTCCCAGCAATGGGCATCCCCTCGGGCATCACTGGGTGACCAGTCTGAGCGACGGGGGCCCATGGTCCTCCACACTGGCCACCAGCCCCCTGGACCAGCAGGACGTGAAGCCCGGGCGCGAAGATCTGCAACTGGGTGCGATCATCCATCACCGCTCGCCACACGTAGCCCACCACTCACCGCACACTAACCACCCCAACGCCTGGGGGGCCAGCCCGGCACCGAACCCGTCTATCACGTCAAGCGGCCAACCCCTCAACGTGTACTCGCAGCCTGGCTTCACCGTGAGCGGCATGCTGGAACACGGGGGACTCACCCCACCTCCAGCTGCCGCCTCTGCACAGAGCCTGCACCCGGTGCTCCGAGAGCCCCCGGATCACGGCGAACTGGGCTCGCACCATTGCCAGGATCACTCCGACGAGGAGACGCCAACCTCTGATGAGTTGGAACAGTTCGCCAAACAATTCAAACAAAGAAGAATCAAGTTGGGCTTCACGCAGGCCGACGTGGGGTTGGCGCTGGGCACACTGTATGGTAACGTGTTCTCGCAGACCACCATCTGCAGGTTTGAGGCCTTGCAGCTGAGCTTCAAAAATATGTGCAAGCTGAAGCCCCTGCTGAACAAGTGGCTGGAGGAGGCGGATTCGTCCACAGGGAGCCCGACCAGCATTGACAAGATCGCTGCACAGGGCCGCAAGCGCAAGAAGCGGACCTCCATCGAGGTGAGTGTCAAGGGCGTACTGGAGACGCATTTCCTCAAGTGTCCCAAGCCTGCCGCGCAGGAGATCTCCTCGCTGGCAGACAGCCTCCAGTTGGAGAAAGAAGTGGTGCGTGTCTGGTTCTGTAATCGAAGACAAAAAGAGAAAAGAATGACTCCGCCAGGGGATCAGCAGCCGCATGAGGTTTATTCGCACACCGTGAAAACAGACACATCTTGCCATGATCTCTGACTGGAGGAAGCGAGGAGGCGGCCGGCCGCACTGGGAGCAGCGCGGATTTCTCTTTCTCTCTCACTCTCTTCCTTTCATTCTAGTATTCTTTATTATTTCTCTCTCTCTCTCGTTCGCTCGCTCTCTCGTACTCTCTCTCTCTCTTTTCCCTCCTTTCCTTTTTCTTTCCTTTCCCCTTTTTCTTTCCCTTCTTTTTCCCTTTCCTTTCCTTTCATTTTCTTTCCTTTCCCCTTCCCTTCCCTTCCTTTCCATCTCTTCCTTTCCTTTCTTTTCTTTTGCTTTCCTTTCCTTTCCTTTTTTTCCCTTTCCTTTCCTTTTCATAAGAGGTTCTAACTTCTGTTGACAAAGGAAACACATACTCTCTCATTCAGGCTTCTCAATGCTGATACACAGTTATATTAAGCAGTCCAAGCTGGGATCTCATATTCCTGGCTCCCCGGGCAACAGTTCCCTTTAGACTTTTCTGCTTATCAATACATATTGTTTACTCAGAGTAAGGTTTGTTTGGTCGCTCCTCTCTAGGAAGAACAAGGAGTGGGATAACGTGGGGGCGGGGTGGGGCGGGGGAGGGATTGGGAAGACAGATGTGTGCCTCTGAATAACCTTTCAGCGCCTTGGTTATAGCAGCTGTATTTCAGGTGAAATTTGTTTTACAATAGACTAGTTTTGCATTTTTAAAAACTTCTATAGCGTTTCTAAATGTCTGCGGTGTTTTACTACAATCTGTACACAATATTTGTGAGATAATTTGTATCTAATCGACCACTCCATGTTATTATTGCTATTATTATTACTACTTCGTTGAGCTGATGGCTTTTTAATTGCTTAGAAAAGGGAGGAGATGAATGGGAATAGGCGGGGAGAGAGATGCCTATCTACTCACCCCCCCCCCTTCCCAAAGCTGTATGAGGAGGAGAGGATACAACGAAGAGAGTTATTGATGATGATATTGGTTATATTTTTTTTCCGGGGTGGAGTGCCTAGGAAGGGCAGAATAGGGAAGCCTATTAGGTTTGCAAACTAGTGCTAAGTAGGAGCGGCGATTTCGCAGCTTTCTGCCCTCCCTCCTGGAAGTGTGGAGCCCGCGCAGGCTACCGCAGCATAGATCCAGGTATCTGAGAAGGATTCGGCGGCAACGCTGGGCCAAAGAGGTGGCCTGACAGTCTGGGAGGGCTCCGCACTCACCGGACTCCAGGATTCCTGCGCGCAGAAATCCAGGCCCCCAGCCTCGCTAGGGCGACCTTCCGCGCGACCTCACTTCGGCCCTCCTAGAGGAAAGACTTTGCCTTCACACGCGATTACTTTCACTGGAGATCACGACCCGGAGACGCTGGCGACTGGGCCAGCGCCTCCCATTTCGGTTCACCTCCAGTTCACCGCCCCCTCTGAGTAAGAAACCCTTGGGGAGGGGTGGCGAGGGAGTGGGGGATAGGCATTCTCTGCTCAGTGCAGAACGGCAATGAAATGATTGGCAAAGGTCACAGGGATTCTGGTCCATCCGCGTACCACCTCTCCCCCCATGTATATACCGCTGTCTGTGCGTGGGCTTGTGGGGAGCTGTCTCGGCGTTTCTGATAAGCACAGCTGGTGGAAGCCCACAGCGACGATCCAGCGAGCTAGCGAGCGCCCGGGAGGCTGGGTTCCTGCTTTTTAAAATATAAATATATATATATATTTTTAAATCTCTGTGTGTATGTGTCTCTGTGCGTGTGTGTGTGTGCGTGCGCGTGCAAACGTGTGTGTGTAGATAGCTGTGTGTATCGTGTTACTATGTACAAAAACAAAAAGTACAAAAAAAAAAACCTGGCTAGGCTGTGTAGAGATCCCAAAAATATGCAGTTGCTGTGGCTTTATTGCTAGCTAGTATCCACACACCAGGTCCACAGGCGAACCTCATTCCCAAGGAGCACACACGTGTGAGGCCGGCCAAGCACCCAACACCCAGCCGCCGCCGGCCAGACCTGGCTGGGGGCGCTGCACGCCACTGCTGGCCGCCTAGTCCGGCCTTTAGGCGCAGCTGCTGTAGACAAAGCTTCAAACTACCTAAGGACCAGAAAGCCCGGCCCCGTTGTCGAGGATGCGTTAGTATGAGTTGCCAGGCCTCTGGTCCACCACACTGTGTCTCCCTCAGCTGCAGGTCGAAGAGCATGTGTTAATTCAAATCCCGGACCCTTCTACTTTTTTGTCAAGTCTCTGCATTCTGTTGGTAGTTAGGTTTTAGTTCTGGGATTTTATTTTTTTTTCCCCCCACACTGAGTTCATGTTTTACAACTGTTGGGAGTTTTTTGTTTGTTTCGATTTTTTTTCTTTGCAGTTAATTGCTATGGTTCGAACCTGAGTTAACCCAAATATTTCTGCCGACTTTATAACTGTACAGTTTTGTATATTAAACGTTTTTGAAGTTATTAATTTAAAGAAAGATCATTTAGTTTATTCATTTAGTAACTGATGTATAATAAACGCTATTTTCATTAAGAGTTGCTTTTTCAACTATTTTATTCAAATTGCCTATTGCAGTTGCCAACAATTATTTATTTTCAATAAATTCTGCATTGTGTTTAAAAGAAAATTCTTTCACAGATAAGTTGGATGTCAAAAAGAAAACAATTCGCTGTAATGTTTGATGTGAAGTTTTAGTCAAGGGGTTTATATTGACGCAATATTTTATTGTTGTAAAAGATTAAAAAGGTTTAAATAAAACATTTTTCCAAAAAAAAAGTTTTCTTCTCCTGGCCTTATTGTGTGCTGTGTGAGGTGGAGCGTTTAAACAGAGGCACATTCCGGGTGAACAGCACTTCTGCTTTGCTTCAGCTTATAAATCATTAGTCATTGTTTTGACTCTTGATTCCCTTCCTCTGACTTTCGGCCTTTCAGCTCAGCTCTGAAATACACTGGCGCACACGGCACGGCCTATTCTGGAGCCCACGCTCACGCAAAGCACAGCACAAATTGTGGGAACCCGCATAGGGAAGGCTCGAGGTGGGTTTTATTTTAGGAGGTGCAACCTTACTAATGTTCTCCAAAAAGAGAGTCTCTCTCTGTCGCTCGCTCGCTCGCTCGCTCGCTCTCGCTTTCTCTCTCTCTCTCTGCCAGCAGATAGACCTTTCTCCAAACCTGCCTCTCCTGAAACTGAGCTCAGATCTTCTATAAGGCTGTCATTTCGCCTCACTGCACCCATCCTTCTTCTTCCTCTCCATTCTGTTAGGTTCCCTTTTGGTACCTGATCCCTCATTCCCCTGAGGAGGGATGGGAGGACGATAATAGGTAAGGAGAAGCACTCTCCCTCTTAAGGCTCTTCCTAGGCCCAGAAACGCAGGTAAACTGTTTATCCCAACAATGCTGAACTCTGTCCATTCCTATCTGAGTATGGGGGGAAGGAAAACATAATACAAGGAGATATTTTGGGGGTGGGAGTTTGATTACACTCTTCTTCCCACTCCCATACACAATTTCATTTGTTTTATTTTATTTCACAAGACCCTCCATAAAATAAGTGACTGTTACCTTTAGTGATAGTTGAGGAGTAAATTACCAAATCTGAACCAGTTCTGTTTTAATGTTTTGTATGTACAGGCATGCCTTATTCAACTTTTTTTGGTAGATGCATATGAAGCAATGAACAGGACATTTAATGATAATTTCCCAGCAGTAAATCCCCCTCAATTCATAGTCTGAAGTAGGTGTTTTTGTTAGACGACCCAAAATGATTTAATCATTTGAATAGGTAATGATTACAGCATATGATGTCTTGTATTTTTCAAAGTGCCTAATAATTTACAGCTCCATGGTGCATCACACACATGATTGTTGTGTATGAAATACGGCACATGCTGTGTGTATAGTCATGGGCATATCACTCTTTATAAATAATATTTATTCTATACAGGTATATGTACAAGCACAAAACCCAAAGTTTTAAGCCTCTTGGTTCTCTTATAGTTCATACCAACTAACTTGCTTCTCTTTCAATATCCTATAAAAATTAGAATTGGTTAAAAAGTTATAGCTTTTCTCACAAAACTGCACAAATATCAACTTTCAATGTATCCTGAACTCTTTAATGGAGCCCTATGTAGATATTTTAGGAGATACAAAAATATATATACACATTTATCACTATCATCAGTACTTTTATTAATATACATTACTCATATTTTTATATGTATTATCAGATTTGTCTTCTTTACTGCTCCTTTTCTTTCTCCTGAAATATAATCAAGTCCTAATTGGTTTTTCTGATCAACATTTTTGCAACATGAACATAATATTTTCACTAAAAATCAGGAGATGTTGGTGTTTCTGCCTGGGGCTTCCTTTATCTTGAGTTGCTGCTAATCCTGCTTCAAACCAAGGCCTTTGTAAAAAAAAAAAAAAAAAAAAAAAAGTGGCTTTGTCTTCAGTTTTTCTCAGGCCTTCACAACAGTAGCTCTCTTTCTCATGAAATAAGAATTGGTAGGTTCCAAAGAACAACAGTAAATTATATCTAATGGGTAAAAGCAAAAAAGTTCCCTCTCCTTCACCAGATCAGAACAATAGAAAATGCAGAGGTTGTGGAGGGAGGTAGGATGTGAAAAGAGTGAATATACAGGTGTTACAGATGTGTAAACAAAGTCAAATATGCAAATCAACTATATATTTGCATATAAACATACCTTGGTTGTCTAAATGGCTGTGGCTCTCTGCATGCATAACAAAAGGGAAATAGATTACAAAAATCAAGCATTTATATTTTGGACAATAAAATAAGAAAATGAATGTTATCCCTGGAAATTTGTTTCTTACCTTTAAAAGAAAAGGGTAAGGGGAAATATGCTTAAATTAGTATAGGAAGTGTGCTTCTCTTTAATAAAATCAAAACTATTCCCTTGGAAGTATTTAGCATTCCCATATTTCTCTTGCTCCCGAATCAGGCTGCTGTTGTGTTAATTGTCTGTAGGCTAAAAGTAGAAATATACATTTCTGGTTTTATTTAAAAAAAAATTTTTGGCGGTGGGGGAAGTGGGGAGGAGAAGAAAGAGGAGAATGGAGAAGTAGAAAATGGTTACAGGTTAAACAGTTCAGTTTTCCAAAGAGAATAACGTATTTTCCCACCTGTCAGATATTGTTAAAGACACATATGGAACTTCAGAATTGTGGAATTTTTTTCTGTGACTAAGTACTTAAAAATCCAAACATGTGACCCTTTCAAAAAAAGTCTTGAAAGGAATAAAAAGTAACAATGCAGCACAGTGCCATTAGAATTGATGTCACTCACACTCATCCATTCTGTAAAATAAAAGAGTAGACATTCTTTATACATGCCCCTGATAGCAGTTTTAAAATAGTAATCCCCCAGCTTATGCACCTACTGCTATTGGTTTTTAAAGCATTAAGAACAGTGAATATAAAATATATTTGAAACCAATTAAGGCTTTTTTCTAACATAAAAGTATCTTTTCTTAAGAGCACTGCTGGTGCAGCATTTCCCAAACTAGGGGATTAGTTAAAAGAATACAGTCTTGAAAACAAAATTTAGTTAATTTCTGCAATCTCTAAGAAGGAGTAGAAACAAGAATCTAGACTACTGTTCCTGTAAACCAAATCCACAAAATTAAACATTTGTGCATTCCAGTAAAAAATGCATTGCCTTACTATGCTTTCTTTCATCAACATGAGAATGGAACTACACCTATTCACACTTCACACATTATTTAATTAACTAGAGAGAAGACTGGATTCTCTTTACAACACTATTTGTTATCAGGAGGATTTGGTATAAGGTTCATCTTATATGGCTTCCAAGGCGGGTGTTTATTCAACTACCAAAAGGGCCTTATTATGAAGTGCACTCATCCTTGAAGGGAGGGAATCTCAGGACAGCTTGCTTTCGGCTGAAATTCTACAGTATTTAATACAAGTATATTGTGTAGACACATACCCACAGTCATAAATGCATTCCTTTTCCTTCCCCTCAAACCCTACCACCCCACCCCTGCACTTGCACACAGACACTATGATTTAACAAAAAGCAGACTGTCCCTCAAAGACCAAAAAGGAAGAGATCAACTCATTGACCAATTTATTAAGTTTGTCTTTTCATCTGTCTTCCTAGTCAAGCTGTGTCCACACCATTCTGGTGCAGTCAACTGAAAAGAGAAAAAAATCTCTCTGTCAAACTCTGTTTTATCTATGTAATGTCTCAAACCTAGTTTGAGTGATTCTTTCTCCAACTCTGATACATACAGAATTACTGTTTGTGTTAGCATTTTGTAGCAATTTCTATTATATCAGCATTGCTTCTTGGGAGAAAGGGCACCACCTAAACATTTTTAATATTGATTACTTCTCATCTTCCTTAGTTATTTTTCACATACTGTAGAATCCCATTCTAATGTAGCTGATTAACTCTCACATTTGGCCAGACTGGAGACCAGCCCTTACCCTGACCCCTTTTCACAGACATGGAATAGCCTGCTATAAATGTATAGTGTAAAGCTTGTAAAGTGGATGTTAGCAACCCCCCACCAGCAGACCAATATTAAAAAGAGGTTTTTACACATAATTTACATTTGGTAAGAGATTTTCCTCTACCATAATTCTTGCAATCTGAGCACAGAAAACCACACACATACCCATACCACCTGCAAAGATCACTGCTAGACATCATATTTTTAAAGCACAGAAAATAGAAGGCTATGGACCAGCGGCAGTAGTTCGTTGGTCTTCAAATGGCATGTAATTCCAAGTTGCAGAAATGGCTATCTGAGTGGATGTCTTGCAGAGAGGAATAGTATTTTTCTTCATGATTTGCTATTCATACTCTACCTGTCATGGTACTGGTAGTATTCATGTTTAATTAATGTCATTTTTTTCTATAAAATGTATTACCACAAGAGCATATGTATACATGCATATAGAAAAGATCTGAATCAAAGGCAGAAGTATCTCTCAAACCTCTAGTGGTGTAGAAATTAAGCAGAAAAAAAAATCATATTTGTGAACTATATTGGCATAATCAGGGACTACGTCTGTTCAGAACAGTGTACAGCAGCCACTTTTAAGCAATAGGGTTTGACTTGCTCCCCAGTGGACAGTAGTTCTCTACAAATGAATTTCTCTCACCATAAGAGAGGAGTTGAGTGTGTTTAACCTGAAATTCTGAATTCTGAGCCTTTCACTGGAGTAAGAGTGTTTGAAATTCTAGATAAACATACTTGTATTAATCACCTTCATTTTCCATGTGATTTCCTGGGTGACAATACTTTAACTCCTCCAGATTTTATACTAAAAGTGAAAACAAAGTAATTTTTAAGGTAGTTATTTCATGTGCCCTGAGTCTTCCCCCCCATCACTGTCCATGGAGAAGTAGGCAATGTTGGCTCTATAGATTCTCCCCAGCAGCCTCCTCAGGGCAGGTAAAGGAAGTTAGTGTAGAAAGGATTGCAAGACAAAGGATCTGCTGCCTACACTGAGAGCTCCAGCCTCTCATCTACAGTGGAAAATCAACTGATAAAATACAGTCCTATAGTCTCTTCTACTCCTTAATGATCTGCTTCTGCATGTCCTACTATGATGTTTTCGATTGAATTAGAAAACTAACTAGCTTTGTTTTCAATGGATTAAAGTTATGTCTAAACAAGTAATTTCAAAATTGCTGACTTGAAATCTTTTTATTTTCTAGAGCTTTCTCTGCACAATTATTTGCACTTTGTATTACTGTGTTCCTTTATGCATGATTTTGAGAACTCACAATAGAAAAATTTAAGTTAAAGGCAATAATAATCTTTTAAATTTACGTACTGTCTTTCCTCCCTAAAGATTCCTAGGCAATTTGGAAATGATGTGCACACTATACTTTGCAACAATCAATATGCAAAGCACAACAAAATGACCACTTCAGGCCACACAAAATGATCACACTAAGACCAGGCAAAAAGATCATTAATATCAATAGGCATCCTGTGCACAACTAAAGAGCAGTATATGCCATGGGTCTCATTCATTGCTGTGTGAGAGTATGAAAGTGCTTGTACTCACATCTCAAACAAATCAAGTCCAACATTTTCAACTTGTATCATATAAGAGATAATAGGCAAATAAAGTGAACACAAAAACATTTGAAAATTATTGATTAAAGTTGTCTTTGAGTCTTCTGGAGAAAAACAAGTATTTTGGTAACTGAAAGACCAACAATACTCAAAGGTAATTGTGCCTTTCAGATATGTGATATTGTAAATTAAAATTGTTGTAAGCATTTGTGAAAAACGTAATGACAAAATAGCCAATTTGAAAATCACAGACTCTCATTTGCCTGTGTGTGTGTGTATGCTACCACCTATCTATATTTCAGTCTGTATTTTGTAAAAATGACCAAGCTGTTCAGATTGTGGGGGAGGGGGTGATTAGTTTTAAGTAAATTAAGTTAAAACAGGACTCTCAGGTCAGAGACTCTTAAGAGTTTAATAGAGACCAACTTATCTTTTGGCTTATTTTTAACACCTATGACAATGAGATATGTGATACAAATGGTGACTCCTCTATAGCAAAATAAGTTTAAATTATATTACCATTACCCCCGAGAGTACACAACCATTTTAAAAAATGTTTTGAAAAACATATCAAGAATCAAACTAGCTGTGATGATATTGAATATTCGCTGGAATATATGTGTTGCTCTAAAACTCTTTGCATGTCCTAACCCTGTTTCATGCCTCTGGCTGTCAGACTTTTGCAGCGCCCACTCAAAGTTCAGTGTCAAATTAAAAAGTGACAAGAATGGAGCAGCATAAATAACAGCTTAAAGCTTTTCTCTACTTTCCCACATACAAACATATGAATTTCAAAACCCAGCAGGTTCTGCTGAATAAATATGTTCAGATTTCATATATAAGTTGCAGAATAAAAATGGCAACAATATTCAATTCAACAAAAATTTATTGAGTGCCTGCTTTGTTAAAGTGGCATGTGAAGCATGTGGAGTAAGGCAAGGAGCTCGCTTCAAAGGGCTAACAATACCTGCGGTAAGATAAGAATAAGAAATGTACATAACTAACTGTTAAATAAAGGAGTGCTAGAGATATGTACTATTATCAATGTGGATGCCACTACTCTCTATTTTTATTGTTCCTTTTTTTATAATACACATTCATACCCAAACGTAGCATTTCTTTGTGCTATTTTAATAATATTGTGCATCCTTGTTGAAACCCAGGTAGATGCAATTATTAGTTGATTTATATGTCTAGACAATAAAAGTGTTAATTTGAAAATTCCTATAACTGAATTTAGCTCTGTTGAGCTTGAATGACTTTTGTAAGGTATTTTTTGTTTTGAGACAAGCTCTAACTTTGTTGTCCAGACTGAAGGGCAGTGGGGTGATCATGGATCACTACACCCTAGACCTCCGGGGCTCAAGTGATTCTTCCCATTTTAGCGTCCTGAGTAGCTGGGACTACAGGCCTGAAATGATCGTCTCATCTCAGCATCCCAAAGTCTTGGGATTATAGGAATAAACTACCGAGCCTGGCCTCTAAGAAAATGTTTTTAAAGGGATAAAATGTTGAAGAATAAACACACTGCAAGCTTCTAAAAGTCACCTTCTATTCCTCTGCTTCCCATTTGGAAAACTGGGAATTAATGGCAGGTAAGCTGAGCAATGTGAAATATTCACCTCCCCTAATTTTCAGTCCTTTTCTAATTAGAGATTTTGTGTGTGTCTCACAATTCTGTAACTAGTTACACGAGTTAAGTTAGTACTTGAGTTAAGGAGGAGGGACAGACTCAGCAGTAGGTGCTAGGAATCAGACTGCAAAGCAAGGAGGTTCTGTATGATGGTTCTGCTCCACTGTGGACTTCATTCCATCTGATTTATGACATGGTAAGAACAATAGGCAAAGAGAAGCATGAAAAAATACATTTCTAGACTAGAAATCCCTGTTTGAAAAATTACGGGTATTGTGATTTAAAACAAGGAAGGAAACTAAAAACATCCACCAGATTGGTAACAGTTTTTTGTAACCAAATTGTCCCCAGCTAAAAGTCGGCCTCATTGAGATTTTTGGTAGTACATTTCTCCATTGACTAGTAATGTATGGATTCATTTCTATGAATTCAGCAACCTATGGGGAAAAGGCATTGATGTTTAAAGTGTGACTATTTAGTTGACTTGTTAGGATGATATTCAGAGCTTGAAGAAACCTAAATCTCTAACAAAAACTCATTAAGCATGGAATGCATTCTGTGCTTGTTTTCTTTTCTTTATGTATTTTTCCCTTTTTGAAATGCATTCTACAAAGCAAAGCTTGCAGCGCTATTTCAAAATTTCCAATTATTTTGTGGAAAATATGCTCAGCGTGAAATATGTTCCCTAACACTGATAAAAGACATAATCAGAGAGGAATAAGAAAATCATTCTGAATGGGCCTGCATTTGCACTCTTAACACAGAGTAATGAGAGACAGGAGCATGCTTATCTTAGGGGAAAGGACTAGAAATACAGTAGACAACCTCATGAAAACGCTGTCTGCCTCACTAAGCTTTTCAGGACAGACTGCTACTGTGTCAGTCATGCTCTTCAGGGAACAGAGATGAACTCGGGTAGAGTTGCAACAGTGAAATAGTGAGCAATGCTCCAACAGGATCCTAAAAGACTGAACGAATGCATTTTGAGTTTGTCAGGTTTAACCCAGATGTATTTATGTCCATCAATATTTTGGTTGTGATATTGTACTATAGTTTTGCAATATGTTACTATTGGGAGATACTAGGTAAAGGGCACATGGGTGTTTCTGTACTAGCCTTAAAACTTTCTGTAGATCTACAATTACCTCTAAAAAATTTTCAATTAAAAACCTCAAAGCACAGGTTTAACAATTAAATAAATGCTAACTCAAATTATTTATCTAACATTCAGTAATTTTCATGACAATAAATGTTGACCTTTCATTTTTCTGTTTTTGATTTTCTTTTTTTGTTGTGGGGGAAAGTTTTGGGTGAAGCAGTGTCTGAATAAAACCAGGCTCTTCTGAGTTTTTCTTGAACTTTCAATAAGCTCCTGTCTCTGGCACCTACAGAGCCCTCAATCCCACACTGGGACACTAGAAATCCTGATCATACACCTGGAATGCTTTCTGACTGATTTCTTGTGCTAGCTGAGGTAACTGCCTACAATATCAGCCACAATACCAACCCAGGGAATGGCACCCCAATTAAATGAGTGCCTGAGGAATAACCCCTCAAAAACTAGGTATGGAATCCCTTGTGGAAATATGAGTTTAATAATTTCACAACCATTCATTAATTCAACAAACGTTTATTGAGCACTTACCATATACCAGAATTTTGAAATCAGTATTGCTTTTGGGGATTTATTTTTATAGTCTGGATTTTGATTTGAGTTTGAATTCTAGGTTTTTAGCCTATCTAGCTGTGGGAGAATGAGCAAGTCATTTAACATCTGTATCTCAGTCTTTCTGCCTATAAAATGGGAATAATAATTGCACCTATCTAATAAGGTTGTTGTAAAATTTAATAATATAATCACACAAAACGCTTACCTTGGTGCCTGACATAAAGTGCTCACTTGATATTAGCTCTTATTGCTCTGTTTGTTTCTCCTCCTATTCTATGTTCTGTATTATGCAGAAAATTGCAATATGGTTGAAGTTCATTTAAACAGAGTGGAGAGGAAGTTTCTTCTTCATTATTGACTACTGTAGTGCTTCACAACATCTTTTTTTCCCCATTTTAACACGCATGACAATTGACCCTTGTATGAGCAACATACATTTTTTCCCCCAGCATTATGTGCAATTCCCTGGACATTAACTGTAATGTAGGACCTTACGAGTGCTATATCATCAAGAAAAACCTTGAATCTGTTCTGACTTTTTTTTCCTTTTCTTTAGAGGCAGAGTCTTGCTCTGTCACCCTATCTGGAGTGCAGTGGTGAGATCTCTGCTTACTGCAACCTCCACCTCCCATACTCAAGCCTCCTGGGTAGCTGGGATCACAGGCACACATTGCCACATGTGTTTTTTTTTTTTTTTTTGTATTTTTAGTAGAGATGGGTTTTCTCCATGTTAACCAGGATGGTCTTGAAATCCTGGCCTCAAGTGATCCGCCCGCCTCAGCCTCCCAAAGTGCTGGGATTACAGGTGTGAGCCACCGTGCCCGGCCTGATTTTATTTATTTTTTAACAAGGCACATAAGTCTCACACTTCGGTACTGCAACTACCATTAGCAACATACTCTTTTTGATGCACCCCACAACATATTGAAACACAATAGTTTGTTGTCACACCAAGACTGAAAATTGCTGGTGTACAGGGATATCTATGGGTTTTCCAACCTAAACCATAAGCAAGTAACACTCTTATCCCAGCTTAACCTTTATAAATAACTACTATGTCTTATTCCCATTAACGAAGAAAATTGAAAAGTGACTCCACTACAATAACATAGAAATTCCTATCTCCTTTGTGTTCACCATCACTTATAAAAAAAGATTCATATTTCTTATTTCTATACCTATTTCTAACTTAAATCCAAGAAGGCTTCCCTGAAAGTTGTGCAGTTGCTTATTCCCTTTCTTAGAATATTTGAAATATATTGAATATTTGAAATTGTTAAATATTCTAGGTAAGAGAATAAGCAACTCCACAACTTTGACCTTTTCAGGGCTTGTGCAATATGATTCACTATCCATTCCTTCCTGTTTACACTCTCAATAACCTGTAGAGATAAAGCAGTATGAACAGCCAATCAAAATGCAGAATATTGAAAAGGTTAAAGTCTATGTTTATGAGTCTATTAAATGTTTATAGTCTTTCACAGACTGCACTGGGCATTAAAACTGTTGTATCTTGTTCTGGTCATAAACATTGCAACAAGAAAGAAGTGGGTAAAAATAATTTCATTCGCAAGACAAAATTTGTAATGAGAATACAAAATGGCATAATATGTATTAATTTGTTCCCATGACAATAACTGCAAGAAAAACAGAAAATGGTGTCAACCTAAACCACTCATTAGGGTGGAAACAGGAGTTATTAAATAATTGTTAAGAAACTCAATTTAAAATCTAGTACTTAGCGTGATAACTTACCATTCATTTCATGCTTTGGAAAAAGATGAGGGACATTTGAAACCCATAAATCCATAACTATAAATCAGCTGACTCCTTTCTAACCTTTCTAGCCAAAGACCAATAATTGATGTGACTTTATTTTTAGGTAGCCAATGATGATGGACGTACTATTATTTCTACATCTGTTTTAAATTTGAAATGTATTATTATTTTCCTGGATAATACCTTGAAGTATCTAGAGTTTCATAGCATAATTATATGTTACATAAAAACATATTGTTTTGGTCTTGTCATTAGGTCAACTGTTAGGCCTTATTACAATGAAAGAAAAATTGCCTTTTATATACTATGCTTATCCAAATTAACTGTGCTTAGAATGTCTCCTATAAGAAAAGCTAAAATATCTTGGTATAAATCACACAGACTGCTAGATGTTAGCTGTAGGCATACGAGCCTTGATTAAAATACATTAATCCTTTGGGAGACCAAGGCGGGTGGATCACCTGCAGTCAGGAGTTCGAGACCAGCCTTGCCAACATGGCAAAACCCCATCTCTGCAAATAATACAAAAATTAGCCAGGCGTTGTGACGCATGCCTGTAGTACCAGCTACTCGAGATTTTTAGGCACGAGAATCTCTTGAACCCAGAAGGCTGAGAATACAGTGAGCCAAGATTGCCCCACTGCACTCCAGCCTGAGCCACAGAGTGAGACTTTGTCTCAAAACTAAATAAATAAATAAATACATTAATCTGCTTTTTGTTTTAAATGTAAAAATTATTAACATTTCCTAGTATTACTAAAAATCCTAGCAAAAACAATTGGATACTTTTATTGTAATTGTACTTTCTTCTACCAGAGAGGAATAAAGGGGTATTTTAGGGTATTTGGAACAGTGATCTGTATAATGTAAAGCTAATGAAAAATATGTTAGCAATTTGACGACACCCACATTTACAATTATATAATTTTGAGAATCTTTTTTTTTTTGCTGTACTCTTTCAGTTGTGAAAAAATTGAAGACTGAACACCTAACACAATTAAAGACCTAGTGGTTAAAACATAATTTCATTTGAAAGGTAACGTTCTAAGCTGATTTAAAATTATATGAATTATTCTTTCCTATTTTCAACAGATTTGGAGAAGGCAGCCACTAAATTTGGAAAGAAAAGAAAAATGAATCCATGACTATCATAATGACCTAATTTTAACACATAGTGGTTTTCTGAAGTCCTTCCAAGTCTAGACACTTCATTCTAATACAACAATACTCAGTATGTGGAATGAATAAATAACAACATTTTCATACTAAAGGCCTCTATGTTCCTCTGAGAAACATTTTGGAGAGGGTAAAATTAATCTTGGCTACTTATCTCTGGGTTTGTTGCAGTTGCTCTTGGCTCCCCTAGCCCTATAAAACCCTATCAAAGCCTGACGATCACGTAAAGCATTCTTCCTCTCTCCTGCCTTCTCAAGTGAAAGACCCATTCCCTCATTGGATCTACTCATCATTACTGGATCAAATATACTCTTAGTATTGTTCCCACTGAAAAAAAGAATGCCAACCTTTTTCTTCCCCTGTCGCACAAGCCCACCTGCCCTCCAATTAAGAGTAATTGCAACAAAGATTCTTATATTCTCTATTTTGATATCAGATATTTATCAGAAAGGTGTGGCTTTAATGAAGTCACTCTTACCTTATGTTTCTGGCATAATCAACAATAATAGCTAGCACTTATATAGCACTTGTTATGCACCATTATCCTAAGTATTTTATATATATTAGCTAATTTAATCCTCATTATAACTCTAAAATATGGAAATTATTTCCTTGCTCATTTTGAAGATGGGGAAATTTAGATCAGAGACGTTGTGTTAAATTTACAAGATTTTATAACTAATAAATACTAGAGTGAGTTTTCAAGTTAGACATCTGGCTCTAGAATCTGTACTCTTCACCACTGTACTACAATGATTCCCTACAGCAAGTGCTACCTCCACAAACAGGTATATCACCCCTCTGTGTGAGTGTGTGTGTGTGTGTGTGTGTGGTCACATAATAGGGTATCCTAAGTTTTGAGGATCTAGAAAGGAAGTAATGAATTAAAAATTAGAAAGTACCAGGGCCTGGGACCTATGATGATAATCAAACCCTAAAAAGATGAGGATTTCCAAAATCTATTGGTGTTATATCTACAATTTAAGAAAATTAAAGGTTCTACATGAAATTGTTGATTGGAAAGCACAAACATTACAAAATTTAGTAAGTTATAAAAATTAAGTAAATACAATCTACTATTTTTTACATAATTATTTTCATCTTATGATCAAGTGCTAAAACAATGATTTCAGTTATCTGTCTTGGAATACAGTCACTGCTAGAGTTCTAATCTCTGAAGACAGGGACTGGGAATTATTTCCTCGGAAACTAGAGACATGCCTGACATAAAATAAGTGCTCAATATACTGAAAGAATGAATAACAAGAGCTATTAATAATGATTACCTACTAAGTGTTAGGCACTGTGTAACATGCTTTGCATATATCATGTTGAATCCTTTAACAATCCAAATCTAAGACAGGTTCCATTATCCTCAGTTTACAAATTAGAAAACTGAGTTTTAGAAAGTTTTAGTCATTTATATAAATTATTCACTGACAGAATAATAATTCATACCTATGTTATATTCCAAATTCTAGGTGCTTTTCATTATGTTATTTGGCAAGAATGAATAAATGTCTAGATGGTTTATTTTCTCTCATTCTGAATGAGCAGAAATTATGACCCAACTTATCTCATTCCTGTCTTCAAAATAGTTCTTATTTCCAAAGAAATAAGAAAGAAAAAAGGGGAAAGAAAAGAAATAGTTAAACAGGAAAATGAAACAGATAAAGTTAATGAGTAGCTATACATTCTTATAGAATGCTAGTCATAATTCTAATCAAAGTGTGTCATAAGAGGTTATTTACTAGTCAGTCTCCCCAACTATACTGTGAGCTCTCCCAGGACAAAGAATGTATGTTTTATTCATTACAGTAGTACCTACCACAGGATCTAGTTCATAGTAAGTCATCTAATAACTTTTTTAAATAAATGACAGGAGAACATTGATATGGAGGGAATGGACAGAAAAGGGGGCAAGACAGATAAGAACAACTCTAGAGCAAAGAGCTGAGGTGGGAACAAAAGTATATTTTACAGGCTTACAATTTCAAATGCCTTTAGGCCAGAAAACGTAATTTCAGGGAGTGGCATAGACCGGGCATTAGATAGTAGGGAGGAGCAATGACTGAGGCGAACTGGACAGTTCATGCTCCTTCTCAAATCACCTATGGAAAAGAGACAATTAAAACTAGATATTGCTTGGACAAGTTGTGTTATTAGCTTAATTTGCCTAATGTGGGAACAGTTTAAGACTATGGCCAGGCACACTGGCTCATACCTGTAATCCCAGCACTTTGGGAGACCGAGGTGGGTGGATCACGAGGTCAGGAGATCGAGACCATCCTGGCTAAAACGGTGAAACCCCGTGTCTACTAAAAGTACAAAAAAATTAGCCAGGCGTGTTGGCATGTGCCTGTAGTCCCAACTATTCAGGAGGTTGAGGCAGGAGAATCGCTTGAACCTGGGAGCCGGAGGTTGCAGTGAGCTGAGATTGCACCACTGCACTCCAGCCTGGGAGACAGAGTGAGATTCCATCTCAAAAAAAAGAAAAAAGAAAAAAAAAAAAGACTATGGCCCCCACTGACTTACATATAAGTAGAAATAGATGCAAAAACAGCAGTTATACCTATTTTGAACAGATACCTGCATTTTTTTCCATTCAACAAATGTTTCTTGAATGTCTACTATGTACCAGATACTGGGACAGGCCTTAGAGGTACAATGGTAATCTCCGCCCTCAGAGTTTATTTGAAGAGATAGAAACATGACAAACAGATCTATCGTCATGACCTCTATTGTCTAGGAGAAACAGAAGCCATGCTAAAATAGTATTCAAAAGTCTGTTTTTACTATCTTCCTTTCTTTCTCTTTCATTCTTTTCCAACTCCCCACTCAAGACCATCATGCTCCTGTCATTTTCCATATTCACTCTCTGGTTATGCCAAATGTCTTTCCAGGCCTTCCCTCCTCAGAAATGCTTCAATATAATCTTTCACTCTAGCCCTTAATAATCAAAATTTTGTAAAGACTCTGAGAATAAAAATGTCTTACCATATGAATAAAGTAATTCAGGCTAAATATATGAATGACAGCAGTGTGCTAAGTTTACTGAGAGCATAAGCTTTGCATTACATTTCCTCTTTTCCACAACAATGACTTGTAAGTAGTAGCAGCTCAATAAATACTTGTCTCACCTTTAAGGTCTTTAAAAACATCTATCTCCCCTGGCCTATTTACATTTTAAAAGAAAAGCAAATAAATTGGAATAATGGTGGGAAGTAGTCAGTTGCTAAGACAGTCTCCTGGTGCTGTCATCCTAATACAACCCCTTTGGATACTGGGGGTTATGGACAGAATTACAGGGACAATTCAGAATTGTACTATAGACTGGTCTGGCATGGTGGCTCATGCCTGTAATCCCAACACTTTGGGAGGCTGAGGTAGGCCGATCACTTGAGGCCAGGAGTTTGAGACCAGCCTGGCCAACATGGTAAAATCCCGTCCCTACTAAAAAATACACAAATTAGGCCGGGCATGGTGGTGGGTGCCTGTAACTCCAGCTCCTTGGGAGGCTGAGGCAGGAGAATCACATGAATCCGGGAAGCAGAGGTTGCACTGAGCCAAGATCCCGCCACTGCAATCCAGCCTGGAAGACAGAGCAAGACTCTGTCTCAAAAAAAAAAAAAAATTGTATGATAGACTATCCTCTAATAACTCCAAAGCTTTAGAAGAACTGTTTGCAACTGTTTGCAATTATAGGTTGGTTGTCACCTTGATTAATATTTTAGATTAAATCAGCGAGGGGACAAGTAGTAAAGCTACATTTGGTTCTGACTTTTTTTAAAAAAATGAGAAGTAGCCCATGGCTTCTCAAGTGGTTCCTTTTTTGTTCTGTGCTAGATTTGACATGCTAAATATTTTCAAACCCTCTAAACAGCAGTGCAAATAGGCTGTATTTAATATCAAAAGGGGAGATAAAAATAAATAAAATAAGAATGTTGTTTTCTCTTTCACAGTCTTCCTATAGTTTTATAAAACCATAAATTCTGGAGCATAAAAAAAGTAGAAAAAGTTGCAATAAAAATAAATATTAAATAAAGAGGCTGCTCCATCTTCCTCTCTCTCTCGTGAAATTCTCTTGATCTTTCCAATTTTATGTTATATTGTATACTAAAGAAACCTACACGTTAGTTTGGGCAATGTGCGAGTCTTACTAATAACGGACATTGAAAGCTGCTGATTTAGGATACTGCGGTTTTTTTTATTTTAAACATATTTTGTAAAGAGCCAACGTCTAATATACTGCCTTTATTGTCTTTGTTCCATGTGTACACACCTTATCTCAGCAAAATTCTAAGTTCCTTGAGGGCAAAAACAGTTTATCTCTGTATCTTCGTAGCACAATGATTAATTGAAAACAGTCATAAATACCTACATATATAAATACATAGATAAACAAATGTTTGTTAATATCTGGTCATGATTGTTGCTTCCTTCATTAAGTAATAAACACACAGTATGTGTAAGTTACCCTAAGACTCAACATGTTAAAGAAGTCTTCCTGTTTTGGGGTGTACATTTTTGCTTCTGAACTTGGCTCCTGGTGTGCATAATTAGCCACTTGCCAACATAATTGGCCACTTGCTTTTTTTTTTAAGGATATTCAGTGGCAAAGTGCAGGTGCACTTTTGGGACCCATAACTAGTTGCAGCTGAAAAATAAATGAAAAAAAAGAAGACTAATTGTGATCCTCTGACAATTGGGCTCTTTAGGGTTATAACCCCCACAGCCATCAAACCTTCCTTAAAAATTTTCCCTCAGTTCCATTGTTAAGAATTTTATAGATGTTTGGAAAATATAATTTGTTCTAAAATACAATTACAGCATGTAAGTAAAACAAAAAGAAGAAGAAGAAAAATATTGAAACCAATTTCTACAGAAACTCTCTCAAGGAGCATTTGCAAGATTCAGTGTAGATTTGAGGAAAGTCTCCATGTTATAAAACCACCTTTCTCTTCTGAAGAAAATTTTCATTTGAGCAACTTGTCATTTTGTCCAGTATTAGAACAAGTTATGCAAGTCAGGAGCTCAGTGGAGAATCCTTTCAGCTCACTTAAAGTTTCACATAGTGGTGATTTATCAAAGGGAAAAATGTAAAACTAAAGTTTGTCACACATCAAGAGTGACTTCCATAAAAGAAAAATAAAAAAGCTTTCAATAAAAAGAATGAAGAAACCTACTAATTAGTCTACACCATATCTAGATTCTGAGCAACTCTACTGCTATTGTCAGTAGTCAACCACTGAAGGTCTTGGTTTATTAACTGGCTATTGTTGAAATGATACTATATAATAATGCATTGCAGAAACACAGCGAATTATAATTAAAAAATTGTATTTCTTATTATGGGTCTGTGAATCATTTGGTAAACTTCTGACTAGGACTTTGAGTTGATTAGTCCTGGATATACCATGAATTGTATTTAAGTATTTTCCTCATATTCCTTCTTCTTGGACTAGCAGAACTAATCAGAGTGTATATTTCTCATGACGGATCACAGAAGGGCAACCTGACAAGCCAAATCATGCACATACATTTTAAACATCTATTGGCATTATTTTCACTAATCTCTTATTGGACAAATCGAGTCAAAAGGCTAAG
Source organism: Pan paniscus (assembly GCF_029289425.2). Taxonomy (NCBI): domain Eukaryota; kingdom Metazoa; phylum Chordata; class Mammalia; order Primates; family Hominidae; genus Pan; species Pan paniscus. Next base: position 82,985,696 of record NC_073272.2, read on the forward strand.
AATACACTGCACGTTGAGAGGATACTACAAATGTACCTGGCAAAGTGTGTGGATGTACAATTTTATTAACAAAAGAGGGGAAAATCAAGACTGATAATCCAATTTATCATAATTGGGTACAACAGTATTGACTCTGCTAAATTACAGTGCATTTAAAAGTTTCAGAAAATAATTTTGTACAAAGAATTATTGAAAGAACTGAGGATTTTTAGCCTCCAGAATGTAAAAGTCATCGGTTAGAGATGCTAGACAAGGAATTCCTGCCTTTGGGAAAATGGTTGGATAAAAGTCTCATTTAGCTCTAGGAGAGTGTGTGATTATTTGAGACATTTCCTTGTAGGAACATTGGTTAACAGACTGGAGAAAAGTTGGCAGGGGTTAGGGGAGTTGCAGGGGCAGCAATAGGTGAGTCTTTGTTCAAAGGGTGGGATTTCTATAAGTTGTTGTATAGGCTGCTTTTGTTTGCTTTGCTGTTGAAGGAGAGGAAGCTGTCATTATTCATGTTGTTTTATATTCCAAGCTCTCCTCTCAGGGTTCATCAGTGTATTTCAAAATGAAGAGCATCATCTGAGTCTTCTGAGACATTTTTTAGACATTCTAATTACTGTTCAACCAGAAAAATAAACCTGCATAACTTTGGCAAGTCACTCTCATTTCTTCATTTAAAAATTGAGGGGCTGGATGATGTACAATCTCACTGGAAGAGGACAAATATACTAGCATTTGAGTACCTTCTATGTGCCTAATTATGGTGCTCTGTGCTTTCACAGGCTCTGGAAGACCTTATATTCTATGCTTCTGTGATTTTATACTGTCATTCAGCACCTGTAGGTAACAATGTTAAATAGCAGAACAACTTTGTGAACTACTGTTGCCATCTAATGGATTTTTAATAAAACTGTCCATAAAATTCACATCTGTGACCTTTCTCATAATATTCCTCTCCTCACTTTTTCCCCAAAAGGTAATAGCTACTGATTTATTTGGCCATAAAATGCATCATCATAATGAACGATGTGAAATCCTTTAAAAGAGCTTTAGTTTCAATCACTCCCAAGTGGTCAGAGAACTGAATTACATCCTAGCCACTGAGGTTTCAAAAGATTTCAATATTAATACTAACAGCTATCATTTATTGAGCATTTATTTATGTCAGGAACTACACTAGTAGTTACATGTGTAATTTTATTTAAGCAATAATATCTTCTGTGTGAATTTATAATCACAGCCTGTTAGGCTGCAAGACTAAATAGATACAATTACAAAAACCTCATGTGCTGAACTTGCTACTGAAGTTCAACTTAATTTCAAATGTTTTCCTTGGGATCAAAATACTTTTCAAAATTAAATGTGCTTTGCACAGTACCCCATCTATGTTTTTCATGGAATGAAATTTTATTATCTTGAACCTTTTATTTCATAATTTAGTAAGCATTAGAAACAGTTTCTGGATGACTTACACTGTTAGTAAGCTTGTAGATATACTTAAAAGTTCAGGGCTGAGGTCAATAGTAGTTTTTTGGACACAAGCTCTGTGATCACCTTCATTAATCATGCTATAGTGTCATCCTCATATGCTGGGTCCATAGAATTCAGAATAAAGACATTTCCTAAGTATGTATTAAGTATCAGGCAATATTCAAAGCATCTTATATATATCAATTTATTTCATCCTCATAACAATTCTATAAAATAGGTATTATTGTTATTATCATCATACTTATTTTGCAGATAAGGAAATTAAGACACAGAGATGCTAACTAACTTGCTCAAGGATACACATCAAAGAAGGTTAGGTTGTCAACTGAGCCATTTGGCTCTAGAATTTGCACTCAAAATTACTATGCTGTGATACTTTAGGATAGTTAGGTAATGGGGCCCAACATACCTGCCTCAATAGTATCTGATGTTGTTAGGTATTTGTTTCTTGGATAGTGATCTGACATGGCTAGAATACAGGCAGTATTTTTTCTCTAACAGGCAGTTATTTTGGGATCACAGAAACTCTATTTGGGCATAAAATCACGTTTCTAACAACTGTTCAGGGTTTGCTACATAATTTTCAGGGCTTAATGCAAAACGAAAATGCAGGACTCTGTTTAAAAAGCAAGGTGATGGGGTGCTGTTAAAGATACTAAAATATACAGCTTTGTTTCTTTATTCCATAGTCTCTCTTACAACTTGCCATGGTACTTTTTATTTGCCATTGAACGTCACACACCCCCAGGAACAGGGATATTCACAGGAAGGCAGGGAGGTAGAAGGCTGAGATTCACATGAACCAAAATTCTAAGCCTTTGTCTCACACTTCATTGTCACATCTGACTTCCCTTATAAAACACAAATTCAAATATAAAAATATTAAGAATTTCAGCCAGGGACCACAGAGCATTAAATCCCAAGTATGAGGCCCTTCTAAGCATATGACCATATGTGATTGTACTCATCACACGCCCGTGAAGCTGGCCATACAACTATTTCACAAAAATATTTGAGGCAGTATTGTGTTACCATTGAGTCAGAGTATCTGTGTTTGAATCATGGCTCTCTACTTTATCAAATTTATATTACCTTGATCAAATTATTTTTATCTCGTATAAACTAGGTTTGCTCATCTATAAGATTTGTAGTAATAGCAGTACATTTTTCATAAGACTCTTGGAATTTAGGTGAGACACTCTCTGGCATATATTACTCTATAAATGTAAGAAATGTCATTTAATTTCAAAGATGATTGGATAACGTTATAGGAATAACGTAGAAACATCTACGTATGTCTGGTGGACACCTTTCATCCAGTATACTCCATTATTCCAGCAAAATATACCCCTTCTGGAAATTGCCACCCCACTTCAACTCCATCTATATAGCAGCTGAGAGTGCTGAGTTGTGAGTACATGTATCTCCACCTCTTACCAGAGTCGATTGATCTAGGGTGGGCACCAAACCCAAGCAAGGCCCAGTCCATTTTTGAGATTCATAGGAAATGCATCTAGGTCTCAGAAATCACTGGAACCAGAGTCTGGAACTCAATAAGGACCCTTCTCTTCTAGTCTCTGTTTTTTTTGTTTTGTTTTGTTTTGTTTTTTTCTGCACACATGCTCATTTTTCTACCTTTCTTTAAGTGCTTTCCTTGGTTTTCATGAGATACCTCAGGATCCTTAAGATAAACTATCCTTTTAGCCTTAATTAGTTTGAGTTGGGCTTCTGATACCGCTAATAAAAAAGTCCCCTCTATATACCATTCCATTACAGAAATCTGATTCTAAGAATGTATTTGCATTTTTTACCTTCTTCACCTGGATATTGCCATTCCCTTCACAATATGGCAGATAAGGCACTATCCGAATTCTACCTCATGAATAAAATCCAGATCGATAATCACCAATATCATAAAGACTTCCCAATCACACCAGTCAGAAACAACTTCTTTTTTCTTCCTTGAACACCTAAAGAATTCGCTCTCTTTTGTTTTACAACCTTTGACACTTACTCCATACTTTCTTCATAGCTATCTCATTATTAGCTACGTATTTGGTTTAGTGATTTTGTGTCTTGCTGCAATTATTAGACGACAAGTAAGGATCTATGTAGATTTTTAAAACTATTACTAATCACTATATTCTCTGAAAGAATAGAAAAAGGTAAGATTTTAATTAAAACTTATTGAATAAATGAATATATTAATGAGTTAGTGAATAAATAATTATCGGAGTTAGCCAGTAGTGTCCTCCTTATTCATCTCAAAGTTACTAGTGATAGTAACGACTAGCCTTGTTAGAACACTCTATTTATTGTGTAAAAATACTGTGTCTCTAAAGAAATTATCACCTTTAACTTTTCTCCAATACAACGAAGTATACCAGTGGAAAAATTGCTTAATCATTAGCCCAAGAAAGCAGTTATCTCTATGCTTCTCCATACATTATGTGTGAGATACTTTTATAACAACACTTCATCATTCTCTTTCTATCTTGACAAACAAAACACTGCAGGAGACATATGTTCCCATTTCCAGATGCCAGAATTCAATAACAATGTTAGTTAACATCTTTCATGTTTTGATTTTGTCACATAGCCTTGATCCTAACATTATGAAGCCAAAATCCATTGTTAGAGGAAAAATTGGATTTTCCATATGAATTCAAAGAGATAGCATGATTTTCACAGGCCAGAGGTTGTTAGCCTTGGCACTTGACACCTTGGATTGGATAATTCTTTGTTGTAGGGGGCTGCCCTGTTCATTGTAAGACGTTTAGCAGTGTCCTTGTCCCCTATACACCAGAATTCAATAGCACATTCTCTTCCCTTGAGGTGTAGCCATCATAAATGTCTCCAGATATTTCCAAACATCCTCTGGGGGACAAAATTCCCTCAATTGAGCACCAGTGATATAGACAGAATAGAATTGTTGTACTGTACCCTACTTGCTAAAGCAAAAATCATTTGTAATAAGACATGTACAGAAAGGCAGAATTCTTACATTTGGATGGCTTTGGAAAACACACAAAACATAACCCTTTTATTTTACTAATGAAAAAATTGAACATCAGAGAGTGAGGAGACTTCTTCATGATTACAGAGTGAGGTAGTTTGCAGAGTTATTTTAAATCCAGATTTCTGACCCCCCTAGTTAGGGTTTTGGTCATCACACCATGCTCAAATTAAGAATTCTATTAACATGGTCTTAGCTTGCCAGTAGGCCACTTGGATTGCCACCTAAAATTGGTTGGTGGACTACCTCAATAGCAGGACTGGCTGCATAATTTGTGAGACCCAGTGCAAATTTAAAATGCTGAGCTCCTTGTTCAAAAACTGGGCACAAGTATCATTAAAGCTTTTTTTCTTCCTTTTATGATTCATCTCTCTTGACCTGTCATAGCTTTTAAAAATTTGCTATCTAATGTTCCAATCCTTCAGGCATAGGGATACTCATGAGGTGAGTTCATGCCCCATGCCTTCGTGTGTGCCTATTTGCTGCTAGGTTCTCCCATTTGCCAGCCACTGGGCCAAAATGCCATGTCCTTCCAGGGAGAGGGAAGAAATAAAGCAAGACATATCTCTTTCCCACACCAGTACTCACTCCTGGATTGGGGGAGATGGCTGGATGAGAGGATCACTCTTAAAGAGGCACCTGACAAATTCGTTGTGGTGACTGCCAGCTCAGGGCAGGAATAGCAGTCAACAAGCCCCAGCCCAAGACTCACAGGATCTTCAACACTTTCTTCTGGAGTGTAGGCAACAGATGTTGCTGGGCAACCTTGAGTTCCAAGAACTCATCCTGGGCAGGCAGAGAGGCAGTGGGAGGAGGAATTGCAGGTAAGGCCAGGCTCCAAACTCCTGTCACATGCTCCATTGTCTCATTGGACACTATGTACAAAACACAAGTCAAAAATAAAATTACCAAGATTTTCAAGATAGTGACTGCAGAGCATTAAACCTCAAGCACAAGCACAAGCACAGAACACAGTTTTGAGTGTGGAGTTCTTGTGATGGCACAGGTAACATGCCCATGAAGTTAGCCCTGCTCTCAAGGGCCAGAGTTCAAAATTTTACACAGCTGCCTAAAGTGACAATTCTAAAAATAAAATTTATTTTATTAAAAGATAATGATTATTACCACTTTCTGATCATGGTCCACTTTGCAGTCATACTGATCTTTTAAAGCATTGAGGAGAATTTTTGAAAAGCAATTTTACTATGCCATTAGTGATTCCTTGAAAGATTTTGAGCTCTGAGCAAATATACCAAATATCAGTATAAATCATGCATAATTATGGATGTCTTCATTGTATCCAGTAGAAAGGAAACACAGTTTTAAGTATCATGAATTTGTAATAAGAAAAATATTTAAAATTTTTCTCACAGTGAGGCTATAGTGCGGGAAATAGGGAAAACTACATTTCTGCCTTTTCTAATCGGGTACTTAACCTCTGCACTTCTATTTCCCTAGAGAAAATGTAAACAAAACAAGAAATTTGGGAAACGTCATCATATATTCAACAATCTGTTCAGACAGGATCATGAAACTTCTGAATGTAGTCTAGGGATGGCCCGTTAATTTCCCCTTCATATTCAAATGATGCAAAGATAGTTAACAGACACTACCTACAGATATGGCTGTCAACTCAGTTTGGGAAATTCTACCAATGTGATTATAGCTCATCAGCAAGTTCATTAACATGTTATCTGGACAAGCTAAACCTAGGGAGGCAGAATTGGTTTGATGACAACCTTTCCAGGGAAAGGGTGAACAATTTACCATTACCGTCTTCTATTTGCAAGTGAAACCTAGCTCTGCTTTCGATTCGGCTTGGCTCCATAAGAAGAGCTACATAAGCAGTTGAGAGTGTTTACATGGGAGGATAACAGCAGGCTACTGTAGAAACTTGGACTCCAAGTAATTGGCATGGAAAATGAATTCAACTCATTAACAGGTCTCTGAAACACAGTCCTTTGAAAATCAGCTTGACAGTTTCGTTTAATAAGTATTCGGCACCTCCAGGCAACCTCACTAGACTCTCACCTTTCACTTTCTTTTTTGTGTTCCTTGCAGCCAGTTTTTGCTGCCTGTTAACAGTCACTCCTTTGGAAAGAAAATGTTTTGCAGGAACAGCAACAGCAGACACTCAAATGTATGTATGCACAAACACATGGAATATTTTTCTTGTGAAAATGATGGTGCTCTCCTAGCCAAATGTTCAGAGCAAGGCAGAAGCCAGAAAGTCTCTGTAGCAAAGAAGAGATTGTTCCTGGGACTGCAGTTCTGGATATGAGACTCAGCCACAGATTGTCGGTATCTGGCATCCTCAGCATGGATATAAGTTGCACGGATAGATGGGGCCTGACACTTAGAGAAAACATCACTGTTTTCTCTAAGTCTAGTCCGATGAGACAAAATCATTCATAGAATGTCAGAGCTGGGATGGTTCTGAGATTATTACATTTTGCATAAAGCCCTGAGAAGTACCACTAACTGCCCAAGGTCACATTGGAATTCAACTCTCCAAGTCTGAAATTATCTGGAATTCCCCCCAGGGACTGAATTTTTGAAAGGCCAGGCTGGTGTAAAAATCAGTAAATGGAAGTGGGGAAAGAAGTAGATTTGGGGAGATATATTTATCAGTTAAACACTGCAGCAAATTGTGGGCACCCCAGACAAAGTGAAGTGGAAAATTGAAGCAATTAGGTGGATAATTCAGTTCGAAACACAGTCATCTGAAATAGTCAGATAATTAAAGCAAGAACCATTTTTTGCCTTGAATTATCTTGATAGTTGTCTCAATTATCCACTTCAGCGTGTGTGTAGACTCAGCCAGCCAGAGAGATCATAATTATCACTACTTGACCTTAATCTGATCTCTTTACTTGTAAAACAGTTACCAGTAAATGTGAACCTAAAGGTAACTTGGGAGAGATGTGGTAAAGAGGTGAGAGTACCCTTTAAGTATCTCCAGCAAGAATAGAAAATGGTAAAATAGAGTGTGTGAATTGTGTGTGTATAAAACCACTGTGAATTAAGCAATTTTACCTGTCATCAAAATCAGCCATCAGGAATTGGGCATTACCTAAGTACAAAAGAGCAAGAGGGCTTTGTGTGTTCTTTGATTGAAGGGATTTAATTTAGTTGCAAATACAGTTTTTTTCTGTTATGAAAAATTAAGGACAATAGCTTTTAAAAAGAGGTTAAACCTATGAGGCTTTTGAACATTACACATGTTACATTATAGCCTACTTTCAGAAAACAGCTCAGTTGCAAATAGGCAGATGAGAGTAATTCTGTTCTTCCCACAAGGAGTGTGTGAAGAACACATCCATCCATATTTACAAATAGATGATTAAGTCTGTCCTGGTACAATCCATTCCCTTATGACTTTTTACTGTGTTCTCATTAAGGTAGACTTGAAAATGTGAAACTAACTAACAAAAAGTTCTATTGAACTTTTTGTTCAATAGAACTTTTGAACAAACACGTGAACACTTGTCCACGTGTTTTCAACTTTGGGGAAAGGAAAGCGATGCCGAAATAGATGGGCATTTGTATATAAACTTTGGAATCCTGTGGAGAGAAGGGGCTCTGTAAATATTTGCTAATTTTATCTTTTTTCAATTAACACTTGCATCCTTTTCAATTAATATTCACTATTTTTTCAATTACTATTAAGAAACACAGCTAATGTATAACAGTTGAGTGCATGGTTGCTGGAGCCAGTTTGGCTGAATTCAAATTGTAACTCTGCCACTTACTAGTTTTATGAATTTGCCTAAGTGTTTTTAGCCTCACCTGTGGATAGGGGTGTCCTCAGCTGTAAAATGAAGGAAATGGTAGTGTCTCTATCCTAGGGTTGTTGTGTAGACTGAATAGCTTGGAATTAATTTAAAGGGTGGATGCCATGTAGTGAACACCACTCTAAGTATTAGATATTATGATTTAATTATCCTTGGTAATATGTATTGAGACATGGATTAACATTAGAATATTAAAGTCAGTACAAATTAGAGATACTCATGCATAATTCCTTGCTGGAGTTTATTTTGTATTAAAGAACTTCTTTCATTAGCCACTCTATCTCATTTATTAATGAGCAAATGGGCTAAGAGAAGAGGATTCTATTTGCTCAAAGTCACACAGTTATGAACCAACAGAGCTGAACCAAATGGCTGAGACCTAGAAAACCTAACATTAAGTCACCAGCTTGAGTCTTATAAAAGACATATGCTTTCATTTCTGTCACCCAGCTTATATAAGCATTGACTTATATATGGTCATTTTGTCCTCCTTTTTTATTTAAAATTTTATAATTTTTTTTTCTATTTTTTTTTTTTATTGTAGGAGGACTGGAAAAGAAAGGGTTTGGACATTTAAGGAGCAAGCCAAAATGGGCCATCCTCAGAAACAATCTTATGGAAACCTGAAGGCTTGTCAGAAACATTGTAATATCTTGAGAAGTGATTGGGAATTAGATAAGAATAACAGATTTTTTTTTAAATCATAAATAACAGTGGATCAGAAAGCAAAAACAACAATGCTAATGAAGACAAAGCCCACTGACTGAACTAGAGTAAGCTAATAGGGAAATGGGTTTCCTCTATGGCCCCGTGCCATTTTAAGTCAGGCTTGCATAGCTAATTTCATCTCCTCTGGCTTTGGGGCTTCCAAGATAGCCCTGAGCAGGAACACTTGTTCAATTTTTACCACTATCCCTCTCCCTAATCCCTACATCCCCAGCAAATAGAGAGACATTTTTAAAGTCAGTTTGAAACATAACAGTTTTCTCAGGTACTTTCACATTCCTTTGAACCAACAAATTTTAAAGCCATTGAATGTAACGGCATACTTTGAATAAAATGAAACTCTGAGATGAAAGCAAGCCAACATGCACAGCCCTCTTCTCTGTTTTTCTTCCAGAGTTTAAATTCAGCTAATCAAAGTTTTTCCTCATATTAGAGGGCCTGTCATGAAAAGGTAGTATAGAATGGTGATTAAGAGTTCAGGCAGACTCTGAAGCCAGACTGCCTGGGTCAAAATCCTAGCTCTGTTGTTTAACTGTTAAGTGACTTTAGGCAAGTTAAGCTGTCCTAAAATTGCCTAAGATGAATATTTGGAAATACGGGAACTTGAAAAAGCAGAGACCAGTGGAGGTTGGGTAGTCAGGAGAGGCTTCTCAAAGAAGATGAGGCTAAAGGATAACCAGTGTTTGTTCAGACATTTATCTCTTTGGGAAAAAATTGATCAAACTACATCTACCTTGTTTTTAAATCTTTTTTTTTTTTTCAGTTTCACTAATGGGACACTGCCAAAACTATCATGGCAGGTCCTTTCTGTTCATTTACAAAAAGCCACTTTTCCAAAACCAAGAGATCATATTTCCATATAAAAATGGATGAAAAACATACATATGGAAAGACTTTAAGACACATTTTAGTATTTAAGAAAAATATTTTTTTTTCCTCAAAGCAAAAGATCTGGTAAGAGATTGGCAGCTGCAACTATGGTATTGAAAACGGCATCAAGGAAAAGGATGTATTACACATGTCTCTTAAAATTAAGCCATCTGATAGCCAAGGGAGAAATAAATAACAGAGAAGGAAGCCCTGTTTCCCTTCCTTGTTCTTTTTTAAATCATTGTAACAGAAATAAAATCAACACAGAGGGGCAAAAAAGGAAATAGGAAAATAGATATCAAAAAGAGAAGCTGGAAATTCTGTTTAAAATGATACACTACAGTCACAAATATCTCTGTATCTTTCTTCTTGCTAAGTAAAAGAGACAATTGCAGATGTATTTCCCCCACATTGTAAATCTGAACATGTTTTTCAGCGTCAGTTTTTATCCCTAGCCTGTCCCTAACGATCAGCACCAAGTTATTTCTTCACTGTGTTGGAAATTTGACTGTATATTGTAGATAACACTTTTATATCAAAAAATGTCAACATTTTTTCAAAAAATGGAAAAATGTCTTAGAAATGGTAATCTCATAGAAAAACAGGACATTATGTTTGAGAGGAACTCTTTCAATGTGCAGCCACTTTCCATTTCTTGCCTATTTTCCTTTGTGATTGTCATTTGGTGATGGTGCTTAGATATGCCTCCAGGAAAAGAAAAAAAAAAAGGAATGAGAGCGACCAAGTGAGTGTGAGAAAGAGAAATGAAGATAGGAAGAAAAATGTGTATGTCCTACTCAGTGGCCTAATTACCACACTTTATAATAAAACCAATTTATCATGACTCTTAAAAAGTAATACAAGATAGAAATATCATCTTCATCTTGTCATTCAATAAATATTTTTAAATTTCTAAGGCTTTACAACACAGATATCCCAGAAAGGAGTCCAGCAGGAAGGATAAAGTAGCCAGATGATTAAGTATTTGTAAACAGCCCAAAATAGTGCCATGCATCAGTAAGTTAGGTTTCACCTTCTTTCCTTTTCTGTATCCAGAAAAGGAGTGTGGGGGAATGAGGACCAGTCGGAGTAAGGACACATAGCTGAAGCCAACATTAGCATCATTCTCTTCTACCACACCTCTATGCCTGCATATGAGATACAAATATACTACGACTTTACAGGACTGAAAGCCCTTCATCTTCAAATCTTTAAGATTCATTAAAAACTCTTGTGTTCATATTACTACCAAATATTTCAAAGTTCTTCAGGTTTCTAAACTAAATCTTTCAGAAAAACAACAAAAATTATTTCAAGAAATCAAAAGCTCCTTTCAATGGCTACATTAATGCAAAATTCTTTTTTAAAAAGAATGCATTTGGTATATTTAACTTTATTTATTTAATTAATTAATTAATTAATTTACTTTTTTGAGACGGAGTCTCGCTCTGTCACCCAGGCTGGAGTGCAGTGGCGCGATCTTTGCTCACTGCAAGCTCCGCCTCCCGGGTTCACGCCATTCTCCTGCCTCAGCCTCCCAAATAGCTGGGATTACAGGCGCCCGCCACAACGCCCGGCTAATTTGTTTTATTTTTAGTAGAGACGGGGTTTCATCATATTAGTCAGGATGGTCTCGATCTCCTGACCTCGTGATCTGCCCGCTTCGGCCTCCAAAAGTGCTAGGATTACAGGCGTGAGCCCCTGCGCCTGGCCGGCATATTTAACTGTAAAATTTGCTTTGAAGGAAATGTTTCTTAGTCTGAGACATGCCCACCAGTTTATAAAACAGGGCATTTTTTCCTGGTCACTTAAAGAGCCTCTCAATTAGAAAGTTGAACAAGGATTAGCTTCAGTGATCCTGAGTTATTTCCCTAAGTGTATTAGCATAATGACCTACTCTCATGCAATATTTTATTTTATTTTATTTTATTTTATTTTTATTACACTCTAAGTTTTAGGGTACATGTGCACAACGTGCAGGTTCGTTACATATACATACATGGGCCGTGTTGGTGTGCTGCACCCGTTAACTCGTCTCTCATGCAATATTTTAAATGAGAATGCCTATAATTAGATTATGAGAGAGAAAATATATGTTTACAAAGTCGTTAGCATAAAATAACACATGCAGACTAGGCAATATCCAAATACTGGCTCCCTTTTATATATATGACCCATCCATCTAGTTTTTGGGATAGAAGTGTATCAGAGGAAAACACCCAGTACATAATCTTATTGAACATCCACGCAGGGAAGGTGCAGTCATATACAAAAAAAAATCCCATCGATTTCTACTTGAGATGCTGATCTATTGATTTTTGAGTGGCTCTGGTTACCTCACCATAGGAGTGTGGCTTCAGGAAAAGTGAACTAACTGGGAAATCTGCAAAGCAGCAAGCAGAGCAGGACAAATTGGTAAAATTATTTAATACTGAAACCCAACCTCACTGACCTCCTGGCAAGACTTACAATTAGAAAGTAGGGAATAAATGTTAATTATCAATAATGAACTATTTGGGGTCATAATTATGAAGGTGGAAATATTAGAGTACAGGAACAGGCATAGTTAGGTACTCTATGTATTCTTATAATGTTCTTAATTAGTACAGCAATCTAGGCAGCAGTAAGCTGTGGAAGGAGGGCTAAGAGGGACACTCTCAGACTTTCTGTTGCAAGTACATTTGCTGAAATTGCAATGGTACGTTCTCACTAAACTTTTTGTACCCCTGTCTCACCTCAGATTTCCTCAGGTTTTTCTCTGGGTGTCTGAATCCAGTTCCCCATTCCGCGGCCAACTTACCCTGATATCTTGTTTACCCCAACATGCAACTCACCTCTTTTCAAAAGTCTTCTCCATTCCTTCCCCCACTCCCCAAAGCCTCTTCTGTAATTGTAAGGCTAGATTTTTCAGGGAAATGAAAATTTGATTAATTATTATTAAGGCGTGTGTTTTTATTCATTTTAAATTGTAACTGGCAGACCAAATGGATTATACATCAATAGTCTTTAATTGCCTACACCAATCAATCTTCTGTATTTTATACATATTCACAGGAATTTCACTAACCTTATATGGAAGAATAGGGCCCAATATATTGCTAATATATCAGCAACTATTTTTGGAAGGATGCCTTCCTTAGGTCACGCATCCATATACAACTTGTTTCGGTAGTTCTATGTACCAGAACTCTGAAGTGTTACTTTCTACCAAGGGAAAATCTATAACCTTATAATAATATCACATTTTGTCTGATATTTGGATCAGATTAAGAAAGACTTGCTTTGTCCTGCATACCATGCTGTTGAGGATCCCATCTTAATGAGGAATTTGGCTCTTTTTATAGGAAACAGAAAATACCTCATTCTAAGGCATATACACAGCAAGGACCTGAGGAGCTTGTGTACTTCATAGAATCATGAACTCAAAGGATAAAAAGGCAAATTAAAAATTACCCTATCCAGGAAATCCCAAGTAGCAGTATGCATACTATCTACATATAAGCACTTAGTCAATTGATTATAAAGTCAGACTGCCTCAGAGTCTCTGAGGGTAGAGCTTGGCAAACTGATTTAAGGAGGATAGGTAACTTGCTCAAGATGACATTGTAAATAGAGAGTGGAGTCAGAATTCACATTCAGATCCAGCTGAGTAAAAAGCTTATTCTATTAACCTAATTAATTGGTCTGTAAAAAGGATTTCCATGAGATAACTCAAATGGGGCAAACCTGGGTTAAAAGGAAAAAAGCACCTGACCTAGCTTCAAACATCACTTCACCTCTGGAGGGAGTTGGAAAATATTCTAGCAGAAATACAAAATTGGTTTATTGGATTGCTTTTTGAGAAAAGAAAACTTGAGTAGCCTACAAATATAAGGGGCAGATTAACCACATAGCAGCTGCAGCCATGTAGCCAAAAAACAAAGGGCGTTTTCTCTGGCTATATAATTCGCAGAGCACAGTGCAAAATGAAAATGGGATTCTCCTTGTTCAAAACGCAGGGAAAAAGTACCATTAAAATAAATAAAACATTAATTTTTTTTCCTTCTTTTGCAATCTCTCTCTCTAGACGTGTAATAGTGTTTATTATATGCTTTTTATTGAGGCTATATATAAATATAAATTAAAATTTTAAATATTAGTGTGAAGTTTACAATTAATCTTTGTATTGTGCAATGACAGATTTAAATGCAAATATCAGCATTTAAATATAAGCATTTCAATTCAAATATAACTCATATGTGAAATCACCTGTATTACACAATTTTTATTTTATAGCTTGTACATGCACATATGTTTTGTTTTTACAAAAGCGGTGGAAATGCTGCACAAAACCAACTCAACTGTTGTTATTACACCGCCTGACACAGCATACATTCTAGCAACATTCTCTACTTTTGGCTCCCTATTGAGGAAGAAAGGAATGAAAATTAATATATATATCATATACTATATGATATATATAATCTGTATATTATATAATATATATTATGTGTATTATATATTATAGAATATAGAATATTTATATAATATATTATATATGATATATTACATAATATAATATATATGATGTATTATATAATACATTATATATTATATATAATATTTTATATATGATATGATATCTCATATATAATAAATTATATATTATATAACATATCATATATAATATATACTATATGATATATTATCTAATATACTATATATGATATATAATATATCATATATCATATATTATATATGATATATTATATAATATATAATATATTATATATGATATATTATATAATATATAATATATTATATATGATATATTATATATCATATATAATATATATTATATGATATATTATATATGATATGTTATATTATATAATATATCATATATAATATAAATAATATATGATATATTACATAATACATGATATATAATATCTAATATATTATATATTACATAATATCTAATATATTACATACTATCTAATATATTATATATTACATAATATCTAATATATTATATATTACGTAATATATAATATATTATATATTATGTAATATATAATATATTATATATTACATAATATCTAATATATTATATATTACATAATATATAATATATTATGTACTACATAATCTATAATATATTATATATTACATAATATATGATATATTATATATTATGTAATATATAATATATTAGATATAATATATTATATATTACGTAATATATTATATATCATATATTATATATTATGTAATATATAATATATCATATATTACGTAACATATATATTATATATGATATATTATATAATATATGATATATTATATAATATATGATATATAATATATGATATATTATATAATATATGATATATTATATAATATATGATATATTATATAATATATGATATATTATATAATATATGATATATTATATATTATATGATATATTATATATTATGTGATATATTATATATTAGATGATATATTATATAATATATGATATATTATATATATTATATGATATATCATATAACATGATATGTTATATATATTATATGATATATCATATAACATATGATATATTTTATGATATATCATATAATATATGATATGTTATATGATATATCATAAAATATATCATATATGATCTGATATATCATACATGATATAATATATGATATATCACATAATATATCATATATTATATATTATATGAAATATATTATATATTACATATTATGATATATTATATATATAATATGATACATTACATAATATATAATAAGTATATAATATATAATATGATATCTTATATATAATAGATTCAGTCCAACATATATATGTATACATGTGCATATATGTGTATATACATATGCCTATATATACATACACAGGTACACATATACACATATATAATACACATATATACATATGTACATACACGTATACAAATGTATATATGTATATGTGTATGTATATGTACATATATGTGTATATAAGTATAAATGTATATGTGTATATATATTTGTATATATGTACATATATGTACATATGTGTGTATACATGTACATAGGTATATGTGTATACATGTGCATATATGTACATGTATATGCCTATATATACTTATATAGGTAGACATATATAACATACATATATAAACATATACATATATGTATATATGTATACTATATATGTATATATTTTGGACTGAAACTAATATATAATATTAGTTATATTATAGAAAAATATATAATATTAGTTATATTTTATGAATATATATTATTAGTTATATGTATAAATATATATTAGTTATATTATATAAATATATAATATTAGTTATGAAAATATATTATATTAGTTATATTATATATAAATACATGTTAGTTATATTATATAAATATATAATATTAGTTATATTATATATAACTATATATTGGATATACTAGTTATATCATATATAAATATATGTTAGTTATAACATTAGTTATATTATGTATACTATATACATATATACATATATAGTATATGTTATATATAATATATAGTATATAGAGTTATATTATATATAAGATATATTATATATAATATATAACGTATGTACATATATGTATATATTATATATACATTATATATAATGTGTATATATACTGTGTATATATTATATATACACTATATATAATGTGTATATATACTTATATATTATATAATATATACTTATATGCTTTATATAATATATAATATATGCATATGTATTATGTATAATATATATTATACATAATACAGGTGTATATATGTATATTTGTTATGAATTATATACAATACATATTATATATAATATAACTAGTATTATATATTTCTTAGTTTCAATCCAACATATATACACTTATATATGTTTATATGTATATATGTCTGTATGTATACCTATATATGTATACATAGGCATATATATACACATATTTATGTACATATACATGTATACACATATTCGCACAGTTATATGTACATATATGTATATATACATGTATAGACATATTCACACACATATATGTAGACATATACACATATGTGTGCATGTATACGTATACATGCACATATATGTACATATATACGTATACATGTACATATATGCGTATACATGTACATATATACATATATGTACGTATATGTTTGTATATACGTATGTGTATATGTGTATATGCATATACAGATGTTTGTATGTATATACGTATATACATATGTATGTAGGTATATACATACGTATATATGTATATACATATGTATGTATGTATATACATATGTATATATGTATATACGTATGTATATATGTATATACGTATGTATATATGTATGTATATACGTATGTATGTATGTATATATGTATATACGTATGTATGTATGTATATATGTATATACGTATGTATATAAGTATATATGTATGTATATATGTATAGATATGTATATACATATGTATATGTATACATGTATGTACGTATGTACATACGTATATACGTATATATGTACATATACACATATGTATACATGTATGTGTATATGTACATATACACATATGTATACATGTATGTGTACATGTACATATACACATATGTATACATGTATGTATATATGTGCACATACACATATGTATGCATGTATGTATATATGTGCACATACACATATGTATGCATGCATGTATATATGTGCATATACACATATGTATGCATGCATGTATATATGTGCATATACACATATATACATGTATGTGTATATGTGCATTTACACATATATATGTATGTGTATATGTGCATTTACACATATATATGTATGTGTATATGTGCACATACACATATATACATGTATGTGTATATGTGCATATACACATATATATTCATGTATGTGTATATGTACATATACACATATATACATGTATGTGTATATGTACATATACACATATATACAGATGTATGTGTATATGTACATATACACGTACATATACATGTATGTATATACTTATATATGTATATAAGCATATATGTATATATGTGTATACATGTATATGTGTATATGTGTATACATGTATATGTATATATGTATATGTGTATACATGTATATGTATATGTGTATACATGTATATGTATATATGTATATGTGTATACATGTATATGTATATATGTGTATACATATGTATGTGTATACGTGTGTATATGTATGCACATATATGTACATGTATATGTTCATATGTATATACATATATACATATATGTACATATATAATGTATAACATTGATACGTATATACATATATACACACATATATACACATATATATAAATGGCTTGCTGTGTCTTTCCCTTTCATTCTATGTCATCATTTCTAGGAAAAGTGGTTGGCTAATAAAAGAAAGTAACATGAATACGAAAGAATATGATAGTTTTTTTTTGGTTATTCTTGTTTATTAGAACACCATTGCCTTCTGTCTGCATTTGAAGCAAGTTCTGGTGCAAAAGAAAATATTGCCCGTAAGGCCTGTCGGAGAATAGGCTTGCTCGGTTCTAATAATGTTAATGCACATACCTTGTAGTTGTTTTGAGTCTTACTGACCTACTGCATATCATGTGTCCATCATCCTCACAAGTTCTGTATGCAAATTGGGTAGCAAGAATTGATAGACACTCATATTGTGCACATTTCCTCCTTTCACACACATGCACCATTGTGCTTTTGGTCTTCACTTAGAAAACTTTGAATATAATTCACAGATAAAGTTATTAAGAATTCCAAAATACTGACAGCAGTGCACATTTCCTCTGCTCACCCATATGCACCATTGTGCTATTTGTCTTCACTTACAAAACTTTGAATATAATTCACAGGTAAAGTTATTAAGAATTCCAAAATACTGACAGCAGTGCTTTAAACCAACCCTAGGGTCCATCTGTGTATGGCTGTCTTATGCACCTACACAGGATGGATACTCATGACACCAATCTGTGTGTGTGTATATAGCCATGAATAGGAGTCTTTCCTCAGAAGAGGATCAGGGTTTGAGGTCTTTGGGGCTTTCTCATTGAGGATCATAACTTCTATGTTGGACAAAGGAGACAAAGGTAAACAAAGTACACGGTCAAATTATATTAAACTCCAAATTCAGGGAAGAAAGGGTCTAGTCAATTCTACATTTATATCTACCTTTTGTAAGTATGCTCTGTGCTGAAAGTTATGAGGAAACATAGGAACAAAACATTCTGCCTTCAAGGTATTGAGAGTTTAATGTGGCTGTTAGACTTCTTTAACACATCTTGGATATATTATAAAGCAGAATATATTGAGTGTTATTCTAGAAAAACGAACGATTAAAGAAATTTCAAGAATAAAATAATTATTTATTATTTTGAAGACTGAAAAAGCTTCATAGAGGAGGTCGCAATATTTGCGGTAGGATTAAAGGATGTTGCTATGGCTTGAATGTCCCTTACAAAACTCATATTGAAGTTTGTTATTCTGATGGTATTAAGAGGTGGGACTGTTAAGAAGTGATTAGATCATGAGGGCTCTGCCCTCACAAATGTATTAATGTTGATATCATGTTCTCTTACTTTCTTTCTCTCTCTCTCTCTCTCTCACACACACACACACACACACACCTCCTATGGGATAATGCAGCAAGAATGTCCTCAGAAGATGCTGGCACCTTGACCTTGGTTTCCCCAGCATCCAGAACTCTAAGCCAATAAATTTCTACTTTTTATAAATTACCCAGTCTGTGGTATTTTATCTTAACAGCACAAAATGAACGGATAGATATATAGCATTGCAATAAATTGAGTCAGAGAAGGACATTTGACACAAAAAAATATACCTAGGAATACATTTAATCAAGGAGGTGAAAGATATCTGGAAGTACAATTAATTACAAAATTCTTCTGAAGGAAATCAGAGATGACATAAACAAACAGAAAAATATTCCATAATCACAGATTGGAAGACTCGATATCATTAAAGTGGCCATACTGCCCAGAGCACTCTAAAGATTTAATACTATTCATACCAAACCTCCAATGCCATTGTTCACAGAATTAGAAAAAAAAATTGCAAAATTCACATGAAAGCAAAAAAGAGCCCGAATAGCCAAAGTAATTCTATGCAAAGAGAACAAAGCTAGTGGTATCACCTTATCTGACTTCAAACTACACTATAAGGCTACTGCAATGAGTACAGCATGGTACTGGTACAAAAACAGACACATAGATCAATGGAACAGAATAGAGAACCCAGAAATAAAACTGAACATCTACAACCATCGAATCTTCCACAACGTTGAAAAAAATAAACAATGGAGAAAGGACTCCCTATTCAATAAATGGTCCTGTGATAACTGGCTAGACATATGCAGAAGAATTAAATTAGAACCCCATCTTTCACAAAAATATACAAAATTATACAAAATATACAAATATTATACTATTTACTTATACTACTACTATACACTATTATAGTTTTATTATAATATACACTACTACTAATACACTATATAATACTACTATGTACTACTGTAGTGTAATTACACTAATACTACTAAATTTGTAAATATACAAATAATTTACAAAATATAAATACACAAATAATATACAAGAATAACTCAAGATTAATTAAAAACTTCAATGTAAGACCTCAAACTATAAAAATCCTAAAAGAAAACCTAGGAAATATAATTCTAGACATCAGCCTTGACGAATAATTTATGACTAAGTTCCCAAAAGTAATGGTGACAAAATCAAAAACTGAAAAATGGGACTTGATTAAACTAAAGATCTTCCACAGAATGAAATAAACTATAAACTATCAACATAGTAAGAAGATAACCTAATAATGGGAGAAAATATAATATTCACAAACCATCAAGAACTTAACTCAGCAGCCAAAAAAATTTTTTTAAAAATTGGCAAAGGGCATGAACAGGCACTTCTTCTTCTTCTTTTTTTTTTTTTTTTTTTTGAGACAGTTTCATTCTGTTGCCTAGGCTGGAGTGCAATGGCACGATCTTGGCTCACTGCAACCTCCATCTACCAGGTTCAAGTGATTCTCCTGCCTCAGCCTACCAAGTAGCTGGGATTACAGGCATGTGCCACCACGCCTGGCTAATTTTGTATTTTTATTAGAGATGGGGTTTCTCCATGTTGGTCAGGCTGGTCTCGAATTCCGGACCTCAGGTGATCCACCCACCTCAGTCTCCCAAGGTGCTGGGATTACAGACGTGAGGCACTGCGCCCAGCATGAATAGGTACTTCTCAAAAGAAGACATATACATGGTGGCCAACAGACATGAAAAAATTCTCAACATCACTAATCATCAAAAAATGCAAATCAAAACCACAATGTGATACCATCTCACACCAGTCACAATGGCTATTATTAAGAAGACAATAAATAACAGATGCTGAAGAGGCTGTGGGAAAAAGAGAACACTTACACATTGTTGATGGTAATGTAAATTAGTTTAGTCATTGTGGAAAGCAGTTTGGAGATTTCTCAAAGAACTAAGAACAGAATTACCATCTGACTCAGCAATTGCATTATTGGGTATATACCCAAAGGAAAACAAATCCTTCGAACAAAAAGACATGTGCACTTATATGTTAATTGCAGCACTATTCACAATAGCAAAGACATGGAATCAACCATGGATGGACTGGATAAAGAAAATGTGGTACATATACACCCCGGAATACTACACAGCCATAAAAAGTAACAAAATCATGTATTTTGCAGCCACATGGTGCAGATAAAGGCCATTATACCAAGCAAATTAATGCAGAAACAAAAACCAAATACCACATGTTCCCACTTTCAAGTTGGAGCTAAACACTGAGTAACCAGGAACGTAAAGATGGGAACAATAGACTCTGAAGACTACTAGAGTGTGAAGAAAGCAGGGAGGGCTGAAAAATTACCTATTGGGTACTGTGCCCACTACCTGGGTGACGATATCATTCGTATTTTAAATCTCAGCAACATGCAAAATTCCCATTTAACAAATCTGCACATGTACACCTAATTCTGAAATAAAAGTTGAAATTACTTTTAAAAAGTCCAATCACAAAAGATCAAAATAGAGGAGGGCATTAGGCTGACAGAGGAGCATAAATAAAGGAACAGCATATCTTAGAGGTTGGGACATCAACACATGTGATTAGAAGTATATGGAGTAAGGGAGTAATTTGCGGACTGTATTTGATTGGCTGCCATAACAAAATACCATAGACTGGATGGTTTAAATATTTATTTTTCTCACAGTTGTGGAGACTGAAAAGTTTAATATCAAGGTACCAGCTGATCCAGTATTTAGTTCCTCGTAAGTATTTTCCTCTTGGCACATAGACAGTTGCCTTCTTGCTGTGACTTCACAAGACAGAGAGAGAGAGAGAGGAGAGAGGAGAGAGAGAGAGAAACACAAATTCTCTGGTATCTTTTCATATAAGAGCACTAATCCCATCATGAAGGCACCATTCTCATAACCTTATCTAACTCTAATTGCCTCCCAAACACCTCCTTTCCAAATATCATCACATTAGGGAATCAGGCTTCAATTAATGAATTTGCTGGCATGGGGCACACAAACATTCAGTCAATAACAAAGAAATGCCACCAGAGATATAAAGAGGGTCCAGATTCGTGAGAGCTTTGAATACTACACAAAGCATTTGGGTAGCTGCTGCTGATTTTTGAGCAGCAGAGCAACAAGTTCAGACTGATGATTTGTGAAGATAATTTTGATTTCGGTGGGAAAGATGGGTTGTAAGGAGAGGAACCAGAACTATTGTGATAGTCTAGGAAAGAGGAAATGAAGATCTGAGCTAAAGGCAATGGCAGTAGGAATGAAACAAGAAACAGATATAAGAAATCTGAAGGGACTAGCTGACTAATTTAATGTAAGAACTGAGAAAGAGGTGCAAGATGTCTTTGAGATTAATTGAATTTGCAGGTAACAAGATTAACAAAAGACCCATTTATCTTAATAGTTGTTGAAAATCTTTCCAGAATGTATGAATCCCTTTTTCAGCCTTAGTGGCAGAGTCTAATGAAAATAATCCAATCATTTTTGTGGTTGAAAACTCACAGGTTTTGGGGGGCATTTTTCAGAAAAATTAGTTCATATCATAGAAGTCTATAAATGTAAATATGAGCAGACAAAGTTTGAATATACTTTTAATATACTGAGTCCCAGACATCTTGGAGGTTTGTGTTTCATTTTCTCTACTTATTGCTTTAGCTTGTTTTGCTCCAAAATTTGAAGTAGCAAAAATTTCAAATTAATCAGTGATTTGAAGTCACTAATTTTCTGCTCCTTTTGCTATAGACTCAATCTAATTAACTTTAAGTTTGTAACAGATCATAGGACATTAAAGCTATTTAAGTATAAATATATTTTGATAAAAATTTTCATTTCTCTTAAAAAGAGGAATTTCATTAAAATATTTTCTGTATATTATGAGTGATTTTATATCCATCCTAACTCTAAATATATTGACAACATAAATTTATCTGATTTGATATTTAAAGTGAAATGAAGTTTTCATTTAGCAGAATTTTTTTTTCCTATTTTTTTTTATTATACTTTAAGTTTTAGGGTACATGTGCACATTGTGCAGGTTAGTTACATATGTATACATGTGCCATGCTGGTGCGCTGCACCCACTAACTCGTCATCTAGCATTGGGTATATCTCCTAATGCTATCCCTCCCCCCTCCCCCCACCCCACCACAGTCCCCAGAGTGTGATATTCCCCTTCCTGTGTCCATGTGATCTCATTGTGCAATTCCCACCTATGAGTGAGAATATGCGGTGTTTGGTTTTTTGTTCTTGCAATAGTTTACTGAGAATGATGATTTCCAATTTCATCCATGTCCCTACAAAGGACATGAACTCATCATTTTTTATGGCTGCATAGTATTCCATGGTGTATGTGCGCCACATTTTCTTAATCCAGTCTATCATTGTTGGACATTTGGGTTGGTTCCAAGTCTTTGCTATTGTGAATAATGCCACAATAAACATACGTGTGCATGTGTCTTTATAGCAGCATGATTTATAGTCATTTGGGTATATACCCAGTAATGGGATGGCTGGGCCAAATGGTATTTCTAGTTCTAGATCCCTGAGGAATCGTCACACTGACTTCCACAATGGTTGAACTAGTTTACAGTCCCACCAACAGTGTAAAAGTGTTCCTATTTCTCCACATCCTCTCCAGCACCTGTTGTTTCCTGACTTTTTAATACATAGAAAATTTAGTTAACATGTTTCAATTATGAAATTAACCCTGCAGATAGGATTCTTTTTCTTTTTTAAAACTAAACAACCAAATACCACATATTCTCACTTGTAAGTGGGAGCTAAGCATGGAGCACACATGGACATAAATATGGTAACAACAGACACTGTAAACTACTAGGCGGCTGTGGGGACGAGCTGGGTTAAAAAACTACCTATTAGGTACTATGCTTAGTATCTGTGTGACAGGATCTCTACTCCAAATCTCAAAATCACACAGTATTCCTATGTAACAAATCTACACATGTTCCCCCTTTATCTAAAATAAAGGTTGAAAGAAAAAATGATTAGCTGGGAAAAGAAAATACTAAACAATAGCATCTGGGTACAATGCAATTTTTAAAAGGTTCTTGCAGTCAAACATATGTAACATAAAATTTGCCATTTTAATCATATTTAAGTATACAATTCAGTGGTATTAATCACATTCACAATCTTGTGAAATAATCACCGTTATCTATTTCTGAAACTTTCATCACTCCAAACAGAAATACTGTACCATTAAGCAATGACTTTTCATTCATGTCTGCCCCTATTTTCTAGTAACCTCTAATCTTTCTAGCCTATGAATTTGCATATTCTAGATATTTTATGTAAATGAAATTACACAATATTTGTTTTTTAGTGTCTGGCTTATTTCACTTAGCATAAAACTTTCAAGGTTCATTCATGTCATAACATGATTCAAAACTTTATTACTTTTTATAGCTGAATATTACTCAATTGAATGTACATACCATATTTGTTTATGTATTCATCTGTTGATGGAGACTTGGACTGCTCCTGCCTTTTCACTATTAGGAATGAGGCTACAATGAACATTGGCATACAATTACTTGTTTGAGTCCCTGTTTTCACTTCCTTTGGATATATACTTAGGAGTGGAATTGCTAGTTCATATGACAATTCTATGTTTAAATTTTGGAGGAACTATCAAACTGTTTCCATAGCAGCTGCAACATTTTACATTTCCATCAACAATGTACAAGGGTTCCAATTTTAGTGCATCCCCAACAACACTTGTTGTTTTCCTTTTTTTATTACAACCACCCTAATTGCTGTAAAGTGGTTTTGATTTGCATTTCTCTAATGACTAATGATGTTGAACATCTCTTTTATGCTATTGCCCACTTGTATATCTTTGGATAAATATCTATTCAAGTCTTTTACCCATTTTTTAATTGGGTTGTTTGGTTTTTGCTGTTGTTGAATTGTAGGAATTCTTTATCTATTGTCTATAATCTCTTAGGTATGTAATTTGCAAATATTTTCTTCCGCTATGTAAGTTGTCTTCTTACTTTTTTTCTTTTTCTTTTTTTTTTTTTTTTTTGAGATGGAGTCTCACTCTGTCACCCAGGCTGGAGTGCAATGGCACAATCTCAGCTCACTGCAAACTCCGCCTACCGGGTTCAAGCGATTCTCCTGCCTCAGCCTCCCAAGTAGTTGCGACTACAGGGACATGCCACCACGCCAGCTAATTTTTTCTATTTTTAGTAGAGACAGGGTTTCACCGTGTTAGCCAGGATGGTTTCAATCTCCTGACCTCGTGATCCGCCCGTCTCGGCCTCCAAAAGTGCTTGGATTATAGGCGTGAGCCACCGCGCCTGGCCGTCTTTTTAATTTCTTAATAATGTCCTTTGATACATGAAAATTTTTAATTTTGACGAAGTCTATTATATATACTTTTTTTTCTTTTGTTGCTCATGTTTTTAGTGCCATATCTAAGAACCCATTACCATATTCAAGGCCATGACAGTTTATCCCTGTGCTTTCTTGTAAGAGATTTTAGGTTTTTGCTCTTATATTTGGGTAATTTATCCATTGTGAGATTATTTTTGTGTACAGTTTAACATACGGGTACAACTTCACTCTTTTCCATGTGGAAATTTAGTTATTCCACTACAATTCATTGAAGAAACTATTCTTCCTCAATTGAATAAACTTGACACCCTTGTCAAAAATCAATTTGTTACAATAAGCACAAAAAGACAAATATCACTTTTTGTTCACTCGTGTGAGAACTAAAAAAAAAAAAAAAATTGATCCCATGGAGATGGTGAAAAAAATAGTGCTTACCAGAGGCTGGGAAATGTAGTGGAGAGTAGGGGATAAAGATGGGTTGGTTAGTGGGTACAAAAATACAGTTAGGTAGAAGGAATATGTTCTAGTCTTCTAGAGCACTGCAGGGTGACTATAGTTAACAAAAAATTATTGTACATTTCACAATAGCTAAAAGAGAAGACTTAGATTGTTTCCAACACAATCAAATTATAAATGTTTGAGGTGATGGATATCCAAATTACCCAGATTTTATCATTATGCATTGTTTGATTGTATCAAAGTATCACATATACCCCATAAATATGTACAACTATTATGTACCTATAAAATAAAAAAATAAAAAATTAATTGGCCATAAATATACAGATTGGTTTCTGGACTCTCAACTATATTCCATTTGTCTATATGACTATCCATATTGTTTTTATTCCTATAGCTGTGTACTCAGTTTTGAAATTAGGAAGTGTGAGTCCTCCAACTTTGTTATCCTTTGTCATGATTGTTTTGGCTATTCAGGGCTTTTTGAAATTTCATATACATTTGAGAATCAGCTTTTTGATTTCTGAAAAGAAAGGCTGTTGAAATTTTAATAGGATTATATTTAATCTGTAGATTGCTTTAAGTAATATTGGTATTTTAGCAATGTTAAATTTCTCAATCCATGAACATTGATGTCTTTCTATTTATTTAGGTATTCTTTCAGAAATATTTTATAGGTTTCCATTGACAAGATTTTCACCTTTTTGGTTAAATTTATTCCTAGATATTTTATTATTTGTATGTTATTTCAATGAAATTGTCTTTTTAGTTATTTATTGATTGCTCATTGCCTATCTGCAACTTTGCTTAATTAATTTATTAGGTCCAGTAGAATTTTTTTTGTGGATTCTTTGGTATTTCCTATTCATAGGATCATGTCATCTGTGAATATAGTTTTCCTTCTCTTATAATTTGGATTTTTAAAATTTCTTTCTCTTGTATATTTCCCTGGTTATGACTTTTAGTGTGATGTTGGATAGCAGTGATAATTTGAACATTCTAGTCTTGTATCTGATCTTAGGGTAAAAGCTTTCAGTTTTTCAGCATTAAATGTGATATTTCCTGTGAGTTTTTCCTATATACCCTTTATCATGTTGTGGACATTTCCTTCTACCCCTAGTTTTCTGAGTTTCCTTATCATGAAGGTGTGTTGGATTTTGTAAAATGCCTTTTCTGCATCAATTGAGAGGCTCACGTGGATTTTTTAAATGCTCTTTACGTGTTGCATTCTGTTGACTGAATTTTTTATGTTGAACCATTTTTGTATTATTGGGACAAATCTCGCTTGGTTATGGTATACAATCCCTTTTTTTTTAACCTACATTTGCTGGTTGCTTTATTTAATTTTTCACTTTAAACACAAGACGAAAACCAAAACCTCTGAACTTGTACTCTTCAAATTGAAAGAGAATAGCTACAATTCTAAAATAGCATCAATACAGTAAATATAATTCTTAATAGTATTAATGGACTATACTGAAATATGTATAAATATCTCATATTGTACTCAATTTGAATAGTTGCCACTGAAATCAATTACAAATGTTTATTTTGAAAGGTGCTACTATAAAGTTTGTAGACTCAAATGCTTACAATGGTTATTCAAATTTATGGAATACATAGACAACAGGTTGAACTTCAACCTGTGTACTATTTTATAATATTTATGAGCAACAATTTTTAAAGACATAGAAGGCCATCTTTAAATATAAATTAGAAGCATTAAAATAATGTCTTTAGTGACTTCAATTGTCACTTGGCCATAAACCAAACACCCCCAAAATTAAATTTCTTTCTTTTTTTTTTTTTTTTTTTTTTGAGACGGAGTCTTGCTCTGTCGCCCAGGCTGGAGTGCAGTGGCATGATCTCGGCTCACTGCAATCTCCGCCTCCCGGGTTCACACCATTCTCCTGCCTCAGCCTCCCGAGTAGCTGGGACTACAGGCGCCCGCCACCAAGCCCGGCTAATTTTTTGTATTTTTAGCAGAGACAGGGTTTCACCGTGTTAGCCAGGATGGTCTCGATCTCCTGACCTTTGATCCGCCCTCCTCAGCCTCCCAAAGTGCTGGGACTACAGGCGTGAGCCACCGCGCCCGGCCGCAAAATTTCAAATGATCACTGAGGTTACTTGTGCAAAAATTCCCATGTGTCAGTACTTTCAAAGTTGTGTGCATCAAATTATAGTAAAAAGGTGACTATAAACAAGATGCAGCCCCTCTATTTTCATGAACAGCATATTGTGTTACAGTAAACTGAGTTTATATTCCACCAAGTGTCATTCTCCCATTACTTCACCTTGTGACAGATAAGAATAGCTTCAAATCTGGTAGTCTCTTCATTACCCCTCAAAATATCCAGTGAAAGGTTTGAGCTCAAAAGAAATGGAAGACATCGAACCTGCTGCACTGCCTTAAATTTCGATTTATAATTTTAGTGGAGCAAATAACCACTAAATGTTTCTCACTGTGGAAATATTCATTTTATCTCGGTTGAGTTGGAAATTCTCTTCTGAAAATTCAAGAGGATGACTAGCTAAAAGTTCATTTTTTACACACACAAAAAACACTTTCTGAAGATTATGACTTTCAAGAGATTCACTTGCTGAAAGTTCAGTAGCTGGAATACTGCCCTTTAGCTGAGATCCAGGTCTTCTGGCATCCATCTTCAGCCACTCTCTACAATCCTTTTAATATGCTATTGGATTTGTTTTCCTATTATTTTTCAGGGATTTTTGTATGTATGTTCCGACAGAATATAGCTCTGTGAATTTCTTCTCTTGCAGTGTCTTTTCTGACTGGTATCAGAGTAATGCAGACCTTACAAAATAATTTAGAAAGTGTTTTCTTCTCTTAAATTTTTTGAAAAGTCTCAGAAAAATTGATGTTAATTTTTCATTAAATGTTTAATGAAACTCACCAATGAAGTAATCTGGTTCTGGACTTTTCTTCATTAGGACATTTTTTTATTACTGATTCAATCTCATTCTGTGTTATAACTTTGTTCAGATTTTTTATTTCTTTTTGAGTCAATTTTGGTAATGACTATGTTCCTAGGAATTTGTTTATTTCATCTACATTATCTGATTTGCTGGTGTGCAACTGTTCATAACATTTTCTTACAATTATTTTTATTTCTGTAAAGTTTTTTTGAAATATGATTTTTACATAAGCTTATGTTAAAATATGTTTATTAGTATTGATGTACAATATTTTTTCTCCCTTTATAACTTTTCTGGATTTCTCAGTTTGTAATTCCTCCTGAAACTGCCTTTTACTTCTCTCTGTGTGTGTGTGTGTGTGTGTGTGTGTTGCATTACCATTTCTACTGTGGCGAGACTCAAGACAATATTCTTACTTAATTGAGAGTGCAGGAAGACATGGATTAGACCAGAAAAGCAGGACTTATTCCACTGACTCAAAATTTTTCTGATATCACCAGAGACGAGGTATTTCTCAGAAATATATTCTGTACCTAAACAGGAACTAATATAAGCATCAATTTTATACTATTGTACCTATCTTTTGGGGATTGTTGGCACTGGACATGAGATGCTCTTAGGTTGCATACACAGATACAGAATTAACCATTGAATCTCTTAAACATAAAAGTGTACCCTTTTCAATTTCATTTAAGCTTTCCATCAGGTTCGAGAGTTTGGAGTAAATACGTCTTTAACACGCCTCTCTAATGGCTAAGTTTTCTTTTCTTTTCTTTTTTCTTTCTTTTCTTTGTTTTTTAAGCTGCAGACAAACTTTCATTTATTTATTTATCCATTCTTTTGTTTGTTCCACAAAGTTTTGCTGAGCACCCACTCCAAGCCAGGCATGTGCTAGGTGCCTGGGATAAAATACTGACTCACAAAGAGGAGGACCCTGTCTTAGGATGTTCTTATTATCAAAACTCAGGCAAGACTTCAGAATAAATATTAAAGTTACACTTGATTTCAAAGAGCTAAAACAGGTGATGTAGTCTATTTCAACAGCTTTTTTAAAAAATGAGACATGTAGCTAATCAGTAATGGAGTCTATATTCAAGCCAGATTCCACAATCAGTATTCTTTTATTTATTTGTTTATTTTATTTTTTTAAATTTTACTTTTAGTTCTGGGATACAAGTGCAGAATGTGTAGGTTTGTTACATAGGTATACATGTGCCAGGGTGGTTTACTTCAACTGTCAACTTGTCCTGTAGGTTTCAAGCCCCACATGCATTAGCTATTTGTCCTAATGCTGTCCCTCCCATTACCCTCCACACCCTGACTGGCTCCAGTGTGTGTTGTTCTGCTCCCTGTGTCCATGTGTTCTCATTGTTTACCTCCCACTTATGAGTGAGAATATGCAGTGTTTGGTTTTCTGTTCCTGTGTTACTTTTCTGAGGGTAATGGCTTCCAGCTTCGTCCATGTCCCTGCAAAGAACATGATCTCATTACTTTTATGGCTGAATAGTATTCCATAGTGTATATGTACCACATTTTATTTATTCAGTCTTATCATTGATAGGCTTGGTTCCATGTCTCTGCTATTGTAAATAGGGCTGCAATAAACATACATGTGCATGTGTCTTAATAGTAGAATGATTTATACTCCTTTAGGTATATACCCAGTAATGGGATTGCTGGGTCAAAAAGTATTTCTGGTTCTAGATCCTTGAGGAATCACTACACTGTCTTCCACGATGGTTGAACTAATTTACATACCCACAAACAGTGTAAAAGCATTCCTATTTATCCACAGCCTCACCAGCATCTATTGTTTCTTGACATTTTAATAATCAACATTCTGACTGGCATGAGATGGTATCACGTTGTGGTTTTGATTTGCATTTCTCTAATGATCAGTGATGTGGAGCTTTCTTTCTTAGGTTTGTTTTGGCCACATAAATGTCTTCTTTTGAGAAGTGTCTGTTTATATCCTTTCCCCACTTTTTGATTGGGCTGTTTTTTTTTCTTGTAAATTTGTTTAAGTTTCTTGTAGATTCTGGATATTAGTCCTTGTCAGATGGGAAGATTGCAAAAATTTTCTCCCAATCTATAGGTTTTCTGTTCACTCTGATGATAATTTCTTTTGTTGTGTAGAAGCTCTTTAGTTTAATTAGATTTCATTTGTCAATTTTGTCTTTTGTTGCAATTGTTTTTGGCATTTTTGTCAGGAAATCTTTGCCCAGGCCTATGTCCTGAATGGTATTGCCTAGGTTTTCTTCTAGGGTTTTTATGGATTTGGGTTTTACATTTAACTCTTTAATCCATCTTGAGTTATTTTTTGTATAAGTTCTAAGGAAGGGGTCAGTTTCAGTATTCTGCATATGGCTAGTCAGTTTTCCCAGTACCATTTATTAAGTAGGAAATCTTTTCCCCATTGCTGGTTTTTGTCAGGTTTGTCGAAGATCAGATGGTTGTAGATGTGTGCTGTTCTTTCTTAGGTCTTTATTCTGTTTCATTCGTCTATCTGTCTGTTTTGGTACCAGTACCCTGCTGTTATGGTTACTGTAGCCTTGTAGTATAGTTTGAAGTCAGGAAGCACGATGCCTTCAGCTTTGTTATTTTTGCTTAGGATTGTCTTGGGTATGTGGGCTCTTTTTTGATTCCATATAAAATTTAAAGTAGTTTTCTCTAATTTTGTGAAGAATGTCAGTGATAGTTTGATGGGAATGGCATTGAATCTGTAAATTACTTTGGGAGGTATGGCCATTTTTACCATATTGATTCTTCCTATCCATGAGCATGGAATGTTTTTCCATTTGTTTGTATCCTCTCTTACTTCCTTGAGCAGTGGTTTGTAGTTCTCCTTAAAGAGGTCTTTCATGTCCTTTGTTAGCTGTATTTCTAGGTATTTTACTATCTTTGTAGCTATTGTGAATGGGAGTTCATTCATGATTTGGCTCTCTGGTTGTCTATTGTTGGTATACAGGAATGCTTGTGATTTTCGCACATTGATTTTGTATCTTGAGACTTTGCAGAAGTTGCTTATCAGCTTAAGGAGTTTTAGAATGATGCCATCTACAAACAGAGACAATTTGACTTCCTCTCTTCATATTCGAATATTCTTTATTTCTTTCTCTTGCCTGATTGCTCTGGCCAGGACTTCCAATACTATGTTGAATAGGAGTGGTGAGAGAGGATTTCTTTGTCCTATGCTAGTTTTAAAAGGGAATGCTTCCAGCTTTTGCCCATTCAGT
Organism: Pan paniscus; assembly: GCF_029289425.2. Taxonomy (NCBI): domain Eukaryota; kingdom Metazoa; phylum Chordata; class Mammalia; order Primates; family Hominidae; genus Pan; species Pan paniscus. Next base: position 83,018,185 of record NC_073272.2, read on the forward strand.
GTGATATTGGCTGTGGGTTTGCCGTAAATAGCTCTTATTTTGAGATATGTTCCATCAGTATTTAGTTTATTTAGAGTTTTTAACATAAAGGGGTGTTGAATTATATTGAAGGCCTTTTCTGCATCTATTGAGATAATCCTGCAGTTTTTGTCATTGGTTCTGTTCGTATGACAGATTATGTTTATTGATTTGTTCATGTTGAGCCAGCCTTGCATGCCAGGGATGAAGCTGACTTGATCATGGTGGACAAAGTTTTGATATGCTGATGGATTCGATTTACCAGTATTTTATTGAGGATTTTCTCATTGATGTTCCTCAGGGATATTGGCATGAGGTTTTATTTTCTTGTTGTATCCCTGTCAAGTTTTGGTATCAGGATGATGCTTGCCTCATAAAATGAGGTAGGGAAGAGTCCCTCCTTTTCAATTGTTTGGAATAGTTTCAGAAGAAATGAAACTAGATCCTTTCTGTACCTCTGGTAGAATTCAGCTGTGAATCTGTCTGGTCCTGGGCTTTTTTTGGTTGGTGGGCTACTGCCTCAGTTTCAGAATTTTCTATTGGTCTATTCAGGGATTCGACTTCTTCCTGGTTTAGTCTTGGGAGAGTGTATGTGTCCAGAAATTTATCCATTTCTTCTAGACTTTTTAATTTATTTGTGTACAGGTGTTTATAGTATTTTTTGATGGTAGTTTGTATTTCTGTGGTGTCAGTGGTGATATCCCCTTTATCACTTTTCATTGTGTCTATTTGATTCTTCCCTTTTTTCTTCTTTATTAGTCTAGCTAGCAGTCTATCTATTTTGTTAATTTTTTCAAAACACCAGCTCCTACATTCATCGATTTTTGAAGGATTTTTCGTGTCTCTATTTCCTTCAATTCTGCTCTGATCTTATTTATTTCTTGTCTTCTGCCAGCTTTTGGATTTGTTTGCCCCCGCTTCTCTAGTTCTTTTAATTGTGATGTTAGGGTGTCAATTTGAGATCTTTCTAGCTTTCTGATGTGGTCATTTAGTACTATAAATTTCCCTCTTAACATTGCTTTAGTTGTGTCCCAGAGATTCTGGTATGTTGTTTCTTTGTTCTCATTGGTTTCAAAGAACTTCTTGATTTCTGCCTTGATTTTATTATTTACCCAGGAGTCATTCAGGAGCAGGTTGTTCAATTTCCATGTAGTCGTGTAGTTTTGAGTGACTTTCTTAATCCTGAGTTCTAATTTGATTGCACTGTTGTCTGAGAGTCTGTTTGTTATTATCTCAATTCTTTTGCATTTGCTTTGCTGAGGAGTGTTTTACTTCCAATTATGTGGTTGATTTTAGAATAAGTGTCATGTGGCACTGATAAGAATATATATTCTGTTGATTTGTTTTAGGAGAGTTCTGTAGATGTCTATTAGGACCACTTGATCCAGAGCCGAGTTCACGTCCTGAGTATCCTTGTTAATTTTCTGTCTCATTGATCTGTCTAATATTGACGGGGGGTGTTAAATATCCCACTATTATGTGTGGGAGTCTAAGTCCTTGTGTAGTTCTCTAAGAACTTATTTTATAAATCTGGGTACTCCTGAATTGGGTGCATATATATTTAGGATAGTTAGATCTTCTTGTTAAATGGATCCCTTTACCATTATGTAATGCCCTTCTTTGTCTTTTTTGATCTTTGCTGGTATAAAGTCTGTTTTGTCAGAGACTAGGGTTGCAACTCCCACTATTTTTTTTTCCATTTGCTTGGTAAATTTTCCTGTATCCCTTTATTTTCAGCCTATGTGTGTCTTTGCACATAAGATAGGTCTCCTGAATACAGCACAACAATGGGTCCTGACTGTTTATCCAACTTGCCAGTGTGTGTCTTTTAATTGGGGCATTTAGCCCATTTACATTTAAGGTTAATATCCTTGTGTGTGAATTTGATCCCATCATCATGATGCTGTCTGGTTATTTTGTACACTGGTTAATGCAGTTTCTTCATAGTGTCATTGGTCCTTGTATTTCAGTGTGTTTTTGCAGGGGCTGGTATCATTTTTTCCTTTCCATATTTAGTTCTTCCTTCAGGAGCTCTTGCAAGGCAGGCCTGGTGGTGATGAAATCCCTCAGCATTTGCTTGTCTGAAACGATTTTACTTCTCCTTCACTCATGAAGCTTAGTTTGGCTGGCTATGAAATTCTGAGTTAAAAATTATTTTATTTAAGAATGTTGAATATTGGCCCCCACTCTCTTCTGGCTTGTAGGGTTTCTGTTGGGAGACCCACTGTTAGTCTGATGGGCTTCCTTTTGTAGGTGACCTGGCCTTTCTCTCCGGCTGCCCTTAACATTTTTTTCTTCATTTCAACCTTGGAGAATCTGATGATTATGTGTCTTGAAGTTGATCTTCCTGTGGAGTATCTTAATGTTGTTCTCTGTATTTCCTGAATTTGAAAGTTGGCCTGTCTTTCTAGGTTGGGGAAGTTCTCCTGGGTAATATCTTGAATTGTATTTTCCAACGTGGTTCCATTCTCCTCATCTCTTTCAGCTACTCCAATCAATCATAAGTTCGGTCTTTTTACACAGTCCCATATTTCTCAGAGGTTTTGTTTGTTCCTTTTTCTCTAATCTTGTCTGGATGCCTTATTTCAGCAAGATGGTCTTCAAACTCTGATATCCTTTCTTCCACTTGATTGATTCAGCTATTGATACTCATGTATACTTCATGGAGTTCTCATGATGTGTTTTTCAGCTCCATCAGGTCATTTACTTCCCTCTCTAAACTGGATATTCTGGTTAGCAGCTCCAGCAAACTTTATCAAGTTTCCTTGCTTATTTGCATTAGGTTAGAACATACTCTTTTAGCTCAGCAGAGTTTGTTATTACCCACATTCGCAATCCTACTTCTGTCAATTCATCTGTCTTATCCTTTGTCTAATGCTGAGAGGCATTATGATCATTTGGAGGAGAAGTGTTTTCAGCATTTTTTCGTTGATTCTTTCTCAGCTTCATGAGTTTGTCTAGTTTCAATCTTTGAGGCTGCTGACCCTTGGATGTGGTTTGTATGGGGACTTTTTTTTGTTGATTCTGTTGTTGTTGCTGTCTGTTTGTTTTTCTTTCTATAGGTCCCCCTTCTGTGGGGCTGCTGCAGTTTGCTGGTGGTTCACTTCAGGCCCTATTCATCTGGATCACTCCTACTCCTGGAGATGTCATTCATGGAGACTGGAGAACAGCAAAGATGGGTGCCTGGTCCTTTCTCTGGGATCTCTGACCTCGAGAGGCATCAACCTGATGCCAGTAGGAACTCTTTTGTATAGGGTGTCTGACAACCCTTGTTGGAAGGTCTCATCTAGTTGGGTGGCACAGGGAGCAGGACCTGTTTTATGAAGCACTTTGTCTCTTGATGGAGGGGGTGTGCTTTGCTGGGGGAAAAACCCACTCGTCTGGGCTGCCCGGATTCCTCAGAAATAGCAAGAGGAACGACTGTCTGCTGGTCCGTGGAGACTGTGGCCACCCTTCCCTCTAGGGGCTCAGGCCCAGGAAGATCAGAGTTCTGTACCTGAGCCCCTGGCTGGAGTTGTTGGAGTTTTTGCAGAGAGGCCCCACCCGGGGGAGGGATGGGTCAGGGTTAGACCTGAAGATGCACTCTGGCCACAGTGTGCCACAGCCGGTGTGTTGGGCTATGGGGGATATCTCTTGGGACCTAGCTGTTTGGTCTCCCTGGCTCCACCAGAGGAAAATCATGGCCTGGAGTTATAGAGATGGCTGCCTCCCTTCCCTCACCCTGAAAACTTAGCGTGTTAGGCAGCTATCAGTCCCAGTGCTGGCTACCACCCCTCCCTCAAGAAGCTCAAAGACCCCATTTGTCAATTTTGTCTTTTGTTGCCATTGCTTTTGGTGTTTTGGACATGAAGTCCTTGCCCATGCCTATGTCCTGAATGGTAATGCCTAGGTTTTCTTCTAGGGTTTTTATGGTTTTAGGTCTAACGTTTAAATCTTTGATCCATCTTGAATTGATTTTTGTATAAGGTGTAAGGAAGGGATCCAGTTTCAGCTTTCTACATATGGCTAGCCAGTTTTCCCAGCACCATTTATTAAATAGGGAATCCTTTCCCCATTGCTTGTTTTTCTGCACAGCAAAAGAAACTACCATCAGAGTGAACAGGCAACCTACAAAATGGGAGAAAATTTTCGCAACCTACTCATCTGACAAAGGGCTAATATCCAGAATCTACAATGAACTCAAACAAATTTACAAGAAAAAAACAAACAACCCCATCAAAAAGTGGGTGAAGGACATGAACAGACACTTCTCAAAAGAAGACATTTATGCAGCCAAAAAACACATGAAAAAATGCTCATCATCACTAGCCATCAGAGAAATGCAAATCAAAACCACAATGAGATACCATCTCACACCAGTTAGAATGGCAATCATTAAAAAGTCAGGAAACAACAGGTGCTGGAGAGGATGTGGAGAAATAGGAACACTTTTACACTGTTGGTGGGACTGTAAACTAGTTCAACCATTGTGGAAGTCAGTGTGGCGATTCCTCAGGGATGTAAAACTAGAAATACCATTTGACCCAGCCATCCCATTACTGGGTATATACCCAAATGACTATAAATCATGCTGCTATAAAGACACATGCACACGTATGTTTACTGCGGCATTATTCACAATAGCAAAGACTTGGAACCAACCCAAATGTCCAACAATGATAGACTGGATTAAGAAAATGTGGCGCATATACACCATGGAATACTATGCAGCCATAAAAAATGATGAGTTCATGTCCTTTGTAGGGACATGGATGAAATTGGAAATCATCATTCTCAGTAAACTATCGCAAGAACAAAAAACCAAACACCGCATATTCTCACTCATAGGTGGGAATTGAACAATGAGATCACATGGACACAGGAAGGGGAATATCACACTCTGGGGACTGTGGTGGGGTGGGGGGAGGGGGGAGGGATAGCACTGGGAGATATACCTAATGCTAGAGGACGAGTTAGTGGGTGCAGTGCACCAGCATGGCACATGTATACATATGTAACTAACCTGCACAATGTGCACATGTACCCTAAAACTTAAAGTGTAATAAAAAAAATTGTTTTCATTCTTCCCTTTGCATTTGAAAATTGGAAGATCCAAGATTACTCAACCAATGTGATGATTCATTTGAGATGTTAGCTTGACTAGGCCTTAGCACCCAGAAAAAAAAAAAAAAAAAGAAGCTCAAAGACTTAGACGGCAGGCAGCTGTACCTGTGGTGCTGGTCGTCCTTCCCCCGAGGAACTCAGCACCCTTAAGCAGACTTTAGCTGAGAGGCTGTTGAGAATCTGCGTGGCTTTGTGGTTGAAACCCTAGGCCCCAGTGGCATGGGCTCACGAGTGGAATCTTCCTATCCATGAGTTGCACAGTTCCCTGGAAATATCTCGACTTCCCAGGCTGAGTAGCATGCTCACTGACCACCTCCCTTGGCTAGGGGATGGGGTCTCCCCTGCCTGGCGTGGATCTCAGGTGTGCCACCTCACCACACTGCTCTTCCTTCCTCTCCATGGGTCACACCAGCCACCTAGTCAGTTTTGATGAGAGAACCTGGATATCTCAGTTGCTAGTGCAGGATTCACATGCTGTTACGGTTCTTTTCAATGGGAGCTTCTGATCACTTTTGCTTCTAGTAGGCCATGTTGGCCGTGCCCCAAAGTTGTTATTAATGTCTCCACTTTCATTTCTGATTTTAGTATGGGTGTCTTATCTCTTTTCTTCTTTGTCTGGCTCTCTATAGATTTGCTAATTTTGTCAATCTATCCAAAGGACTAACTTTTTTTTTTTTAATTTTCTCTACTCTTTCTCTATTACCTTTTTTTTTAAAAAAAAAAAACTGTACTAATTTTCATTATTTCCTTTCTTTTGCTAGCATTCTGTTTAGTTTTCTCTTTTTTTTCTAGTTCTTTTAAGTGTAAAGGTAGGTTACTGATTTGAAATTTTTATTCTTTTATGATATGGATATTTAATCCTATAAATTTTCCTTTTAGCAATGCCTTTGATGTATACCATAAGTTTTGGCATGTTGTATTTTCATTTTCAATCCTCTCAAACTGTTTTCTAATTCTCTAGTAATTTCTTATTTGATGCAATGGTTGTGTAAGTGTGTGTGGTCTAATTTTTACATATTTTGAATTTTACAGTTTTTGTTATTTTCTTCTAGTTTCATTCCATTGTGTCACAGATGATACTTGTATGTTATTGTATTAGTCAGGGTTCTCCCTGACTTAGTATTAGTCAGAGGGACCGAACTAATAGGATATATATATGAAAGGGAGTTTATTAGGGATAATTGGCTTACATGATCACAAGGTAAAGTCACACAACAGGCCATCTGTAAGCTGGGGAACAAAGATGCCAGTAGTGGCTCAGTCCGAGTCTAAGAGCCTCAAAGGCAGGGAAACCAACAGTGCAACCTTCAGCCTGTGGTCAAGGCCTGAGATCCCCTGGAAAATCACTGGTGTAAGTCCAAGAGTACAAAGGCCAAAGAATCTGGAGTCTAATGTCCAAGGACAGGAGAAACGGAAGGAAGCATCTAGCACAGGAGAAAGATGGAAGCCAGAAAACTCAGCAAACCAGCTTATCCCACTTTCTTCCGCTGCTTTATTCTAGCTTTGCTGGCAGCTAATTGGATGGTGCCCACCAACACTGAGGGTAGGTCTTCATCTCTCAGTCCACTGACTCAAATGTCAGTCTCCTTTGGCAACACCCTCATAAACACACCCAGAAACAACACTTTACTAGCTATCTAGACATTCTTCAATCCAATCAAGTTGACATTTACTATTAACCATCATGGGTATCAATTTTTTAAAATTAACTGAAACTTGTTTTGTGTTCTAACATACGGGCTATTCTGAAAAAAGTCCCATGTGCCCTTGAGAACATATATTCTCCTGTTGTTCAGCAGAGGGTTCTACATATGCTAGGACTACTTGTTTTATAATGTTGTATAAGTCTTCTAATTTTTATTGATCTTCTATCTAGATATTTCACTCATTATTTAATTTGGTGTTTCAAAGTCTCTACTTATTACTGTAGAATTGTCTATTTTTTCCTTCAAATTTTTTCAGTGTTTACTTTAGATATTTTGGGGCTCTGTTGTTTAATGCAGATATGTTCATAATTGTTACATCTTCTTGATGAGTTGGACAATTTTTCTTTTTACAAATAATGCTCTTCCTTGTCTCATAACAGTTTTTCACTTAAAATCTATTTTGTTTGCTGTTAATATGGTCACTTCAGTTCTCTTTTGATTACTTTTTATGTGTTTTACTCTTTCATTTTTTAATTTTATTCTTTCACTCTCAATATATTTTTTCTTTTAATCTAAAGTGAGTCTCCTGTAGATAGTATGTAGTTAGATCATTTTTTTACAATCCATTATTTCAATATTTGTCTTTTGATTGCAGACTTTAACCTATTAACATTAAATGTAAATCACTTTAAAAGTGATTACTGATAAAGGACTTACGCCTTCCATTTTACTATTTGTTTTCTGTTTGTCTTATATCCTTTTTGTCCTTCATTTTCTTTATTATGACCTTCTTTTGTATTTACTCGATTTTTTCATAGTGAATAATTCTGATTCCCTTCTCATTTTCTTTGTGTGTGTTTTCTGATATTTTCTTCATGCTTAACCTGGAGATTACCTTTAACATCCTAAATTTATAACAATCTAGTTTGAAATACTACTAACTTAAGTTCAATAGCATGCAAAAACTTTACTCACATACAGCTCCATCCCCACCTTTTTTATGTTGGTGTTCTCACAAAATACATCTTTATATATGCTACAATGCAATTAAATAGAATAGAATAGCAAAACATTAGAATTCAAAGAGCCATAAGTAATTTTCCAGGGACATTCATTTTGCACACTTCCTATTACTGAAAAGGTGACCACGTGATTTCAGCACCAGGGGTTTCTTTGTTCTGAACATAATACTAGAAATTTAATAGGAATAAGAATAATATTAATAACAGGAATGAAAAGCACTGTTTAGGAGGGTCCAAAATACAAACTGAAATTGGTCACCATGAGGCAGTATAGTAAAGTAATTAGTAAGGTAGACCCTGGACTCAGAATAAATCTAGCTTCATCATTAGCCACATGATTTTATGTTCATTAACCTACTTATACTTCATTTTTCTTATCCTAAAATAAAGATAATAGAACCTGCCTCAAGGGTTGGCAGTATAACTTATATAAGTCATGTAAATTGTCTATAACAGTGCCTGGCACATGGTTAGAACTCAATAAAACTAATTATTCTTGGGAGGGATAGCATTAGGAGATATATCTAATGTAAAGGACGAGTTAATGTGTGCATCACACCAACATGGCACATGTATACATATGTAACAAACATGCACGTTGTGCACATGTACCCTAGAACTTAAAGTATAATAATAAAAAAAGCTAATTATTCTTATTATTAACCCCCAAATCTTGTAATAGAATGAATGCATAAAAGCTTTGTTCATAGAACTTTTGTTTCTAAATTGCTATTTTATATCAAATTTTCACCTTGGAAAAAATTGAACTCAGAATCTGAATGAACCTACTTCACATACACAAAAGATTGTGGAAAGCAATATTTCTCAAACTGGGTCTTGAAATCACAGGTATGATTTATAAGAAATGTTGACATTTTGTTCCAATGATTATTTAAGTAAAAATTCTATTCTGGAGTGGTATCTCACTACTGAGGAACATTTTAATAAAACATGACTTTTCATGGTTTTAGTTATTAGTAAAATAAGACTTTAATGTCATACAAATAAATTAGTGGAGCAATAACTAATTGTGGGAGGTAATAAGATTAAGAACAGAGAGAATTTCACACATAATTTATGTACTCATGCCAAGTGAATATCAATTAACGCATGGCAAGTGTTGGCTTTACTGTAGTTCAATTTTTAAAAAATTATAAAAGGACTGAATAATCTCACAGTACATAGAAGTATAGTAATGCCAAACTTAAATGAACCTGAACAGTAGCATTCAAATTACATATTCAATTTACACAGTCATCTTTGTATATATGTCTCAATTCTTCATTAGTAGTAAGCAATACGTAGCATTTACTTAATAAACTTTTGATAAATACTATTTTTATACTTTAAGTACTATATGTTAAGATGCTAATAAATTAATTCATCAAAATAATGTATTGTTAAAAACCATTTTATTATTTGGTTTAAGCAAGTAGCATCATCCATCACATTAAATTAATAGAATTGATTTTATCTAACCTATTTTGTAGCTTTATTTGTAATTTGTGAATTTGTTTTGCATTTTTGCAGTATTTGTATAAAAGTTATATAAATAAGGAGTTTATATCTTGCTTATATTTGAATTCATTTAACAACCAAAATAATATAAAATATTTAAATAAACATATGGGAGTAGATAATATTTTTTTGAAGGGTAATATTTCTCAAATTTGAAAAACTTTGGGATACCAGTTAAGATCTTGGGTTCTACAGTCAAAGAGACTTGAATTCTAATCACTGTTTTTTACTTTTTAATTATTTTTATAAATAATTTCAACTTTTATTTTAGATTCAGGGGGTACATGTGTAGATTTTTTTACATGGAAATATTGTGTAATGCTGAGGTTTGAGGTATGGATGATCCAATCAGCCAGGCAGTGAGCATAGTACCCAGTAAATAGTTTTTAACCCTTTTCCTCCCTTCGCCCTTCCCTCCTCTAGTACTGCCCAGTGTCTGTTGTTCCCATCTTTATGTCCATGTGTATTCAGTTTAGCTCTCACTTATAAGTGAGAACATGTGATGTTTGGTTTTCTGTTTCTGTACTAATTCACTTAGGATTACGGCTTCTAGCTCCATTCATGTTGCTGCAAAGGACATAATTCCATTCTTTTATATGGTTGTGTAGTATTCCATGGTGTATATGTACCAAATTTTCTTTATCCAATCCACCATTGATAGACACCTAAGTTGATTCCATGTCTTTGATATTGTGAATAATGCTGCAATGAACATATGAGTGCACATGATTTTTGGTAGGATGCTAATATTTGTTCTAACAGTAGCTAGTATTGAGACTCTGGACAAGTTACTCTACCTTTTTAAATTTCAGTTTCTTCATGTGTTAAACAGGAATAATAATAGGACTCACCTCATAGGATTGTTGTGAGGATTAAATATTATAATTATGTAAACATTTATCAGAATCACTAGCATATTTTAAAAACTCAAAAATGTTAGATATTGATAGTTGTTATTGTGAACAATAACAATCTTTCTCACAGTGAACCTGGATTTGGCCTCAAAATCCTTGTCAACATAATGCTCAGGGAAGCTATTACAAATCAATTGGTGGTGGTTTTCAAATTGAAACATGTCTGCCAATTGCTAGATTAGCTATCATATCCATGCCATTAAATAAATAATACTCAATGCCAGTAATTATTAGAGAAAGTCCTACTATGTATAATTCTGGCAGTAATATATGCTAATCTTTATATTCACTCTATAGAGCTGTAATTTGGGACTTCCTTGGATCAACATACCAGTACAATGTTGCTACAAACACTGTTTTGTATTTGGCAAGATTGTTTACCTTTAAATAACAAGCCTATGGTTAAGGATATCAAGTTTCAGTTAGTCAGGAGAAACAGGTTCAAGGCATCTCTTGTACACCATGACTGTAGTTAATAACAATGTATTGTAGACTTAAAAATTGCTAATAGAGTAGATTTTAAGTTTTCTTACCCCGCAGAAATGATAAATATGTGAGATAATGCATATGTTAATTAGTTTAATATAGCTATTTCACAAAATGTACATATTTTAAAACATCATGTCAAACAAACACCAAAAATATGTAGAATTTTTATGTCAATTAATACTATTATAAGAATATGATTCCATTTCCAGCAATGTGGCAAACTAAATAACCTGAAAATCTTCCCTCTATCATACATTTAGAAATGTGAAATTCTCTTATAATATATTCTTTCTCTGTATATATATATATATAATATAAAATATTTAAACATGCAGTACTTAAATATACAGAAAATATATAGTATTCTCTCTATATATATTGAGAATATATTATAAGACAATTATAAGAGAATGTATTTAAGAGAGTATATATTATAAGAGAATTAAGAGCTCACATAAGAGCTCAGAAAAGAATAAAGAAACGCCTATAAGCCCCAAATGGAAAGGAAACTCAAAAATAGTGCAAAATGGTACAATTGTAGCTGTCGCTGCCCTGGAGAAAGTTGACTGGTCTCAGTAATCAAAGGAACATGAGTTTTAATGGCCTTGGGTTCACACAAAATGGGAAATTGGAATTCCCTAATGATTCTACCTAATGCCAGGAATCATTATAGGGCCTCAACCTCAGTGAATACATAGACTATAAAAACTCCACTTGGAGGCCAGGAGCGGTGTCTCACGCCTGTAATCTCAGCACTTTGGGAGGCTGAGGCAGGTGGATCACCTGAGGTCAGGAGTTCGAGACTAGCCTGACCGACATGGCGAAACCCCCATCTCTACTAAAAGTACAAAAATTAGCTGAAAGTGGTAGCGGATGACTCTAATCCCAGCTACCTGGAAGGCTAAGGTAGGAGAATCACTAGAACTCGGGAAGCGGAGGTTGCAGTGAGCCAAGATAGCGCCATTGCACTCCAGCCTGAGGGACAGGGCAAGACTCAGTCTCAAAAAAGAAAAAAAAAAGAAAAAAAAGAAAAAAGAAAAGAAAGAAAGAAAGAAAACTCCACTTATCATACTTACCATATAATAAAAAATATAACAAGGAAGTTTTTTTTTTGTTGCTGTTGTTTCACCCTTTGCCCTAAGTTACAAATAAAAAGTGTTCTCTAAACATTCATAACAGTAGGCCTGCCTTCACCTGGTTTGGGAACCTGAATTTAGATTATCTGCAACTTACTGCCAATAAATTAGAATAAAAATGTCTTTGGTCACAGCCCTTCATTGTTTCATAGAAACAATGTACACCTCAATGAAACAACATGTTCTCAGCTAGGGAAAAGAATTCCCTGAAGACTAGTACTTCTCAACATGTGTTCAGGGACCATGAACATCAGCATCACCTGTAACTTGTTAAAAATGCCCAGTCTTGAGCCTCAACCAAGACCTACCAAATCAGAACCCTAACCCTAACCCTAAGGAAATGTTGACATCTAACAATCTGTGTTTCAATAAGTCCTTCAGATGATTCTGATTCAAGCTTAAGTTTGATAACCACTTTTCTAGATAAAGCCCTACTGAAGATGAACCTACAATTCTAAGTCACAAAACTTTCTAGAAAACAGCATATCATAAGCAACTAAACTTCATCTGACCTGTAACAGGGTTTGGGACAAACTTCACAATGTTATACTGCATGGGTTAAGAAATAAGGTTTACAAAGAACACTTATATAAACTAAGGAAACCTACATATACAAGAGAAGAAGAGGTGTGAGACCACTTTATTCTGGCATCACCAAGGATGCTTTGCCAAGATCTGAAGGATGTTATTCCATAGGATCTATGACCCTGTAAAAGATGATCATTCTCCTGTAATTCTACTGATTTTTAGGGCAAATTGAGGAAATAGTCTTGTTAGTAGATTACCACATAGACTGGCTGACATGAGACTGTCTAGATTTCATGGGCTATATGTATAGAAAAATTTTATTGTGATGCTAGCCACAAAGAATCTGGAAAACTTGGTGTACATGAGTACATATTTGGTAGAGGAAAGCATGGGTCTAATGACAAACTGAATGGATGCAAACTCCCTTGCTGGTAAAAGGGAGAGCCCCTGGTTCCAGTGTGATCTTTGTCAAGTCAACTCAAAGTGAACTCACAGGGTCATTTTCAGACAATCTTGTTCATTGCATCACAACTGCTAAAGACAAAATTAATAATCTTGGAGATAAATCTAAGAAAGGTATTCATAGTACAGCACAGAGAAATGAAGAAAGGGAAAATATGAGAGATTCAGATTCATAGAAAATTGAATTGGAAGTTTCAACATACATGAATTTTGAATTACAGAGAAGAGAATACATAAAATAGAAGAGTTACAATAGTCAAAGAAAAGGAAGGCTTATATTTTACCCCATATTATGAAAGACACAAATAATCAGAATCAAAAATCAGAGTTAAAACTGCAATGATAAATAAAACTAAATCCAAAGCTATGCATATCAGGGTTAAACTGCACATTAAACATAAAAATATCTTAAAATCAATAAGAGAGGAAAAGCATATTACCTACAAATAAAAAATTAACAGGAGACATCGCAGTAGTAATAGACACTAGAAGTGCATAAAACATCTTCAGTTTTGAAAGAAAACTACTTAGAATTTTATATCTAGACAAATTATTATTCAAGAGTGATACCAATAAGTAACTATAAAATAAAATTAAAAACAACTCAGTTGATGGTATAAAATCAAAGAATAGTAAGGTACTGGAAAATATGGCAAAACGGTAAGTGGTGGTTGAAGTTACAGCATTTTAATGTACTTATTATTCAGAAGGAGAATAAAAAAAGATATTGATTGACTTCACATATTGATTGACTTTACACATATAAAGTCAAGTAGGTATGCACATTTTAAAGGGAAATAACAAAACTAATATAAATAGACTATCTTTCTACACCAGTAGAGGGAAAATAAGAGAATATAAGGTAGAACAGGAGGCAAAAGAATGTATAGAAAAAAGAGGACAAGTAGAAAGCACATGGTAAGATAGTAGAAATAAATATATTCATATTTGTCATCACAATACATATAAATGGACTAAACTCACTAATTAAAAGGCGAGTATTGATGGGTTGGGCAAAAAACAAATTTATTTATAAATTATTCATGAGAGATACATCTAAAACACAGGTACATGGAAAGATTCAATGTGAAGAGACAGAAATGGACATGCAGGCAAATTATACAAAAGAAGGCTGTTGAGACTATCTTAATATTAGACAAAGCAAATTTTAAGGCAAAAAACACTAGAAATAAAGGGGGTCAATGCACAATGATAAAATGAACAATGTATCAGGACTATAGCAGTTTTAAAAGTTGAATGCATTTAAGAGCATAGCCTGAAAATATTCACAAAAAATTGAAATAATTATAAGAAGAATTTGACAATTCACAATCATAGTGGAGTATTTTCACCCTTCTTTCTCAAGGACACACACTAAAGTATCTCCATGATATTCCATCAGTTTTTCTTATTTCATTCTATTAGCATGATAAATTTTTAAGGTTTAACAGAAAGAAAATTTAACTAAATCATATAGGAAGTTACTTCAGTATGATAGGATTGTGGTTTATTACTTTTCTCTTTAATTTTAGGATTGTTCCAATCTCCTATAATTCATACATATTATTTATATAAGTAAAATAAACTAATAAAATTTTACCTTGAAAATAAACAAAAAGTAAAAATAATTATTTCTCTAGCATATAGCATAATGCTTAGCACAGATTAGGCTTTCATTTAGAAATGATTGAACTACACTCAAGATCATTTGAAAGACACTGTGGCGGAAGGGGAACATCACACACCGGGGCCTGTAGTGGGGTAGGGGGAGGGGGGAGAGATAACATTAGGAGATATGCCTAATGTTAAATGACGAGTTAATGGGTGCAGCACACCAACATGGCACATGTATACATATGTAACAAACCTGCACGTTGTGCACATGTACTCTAAAACTTAAAGTATAATTAAAAAAAAAAAGAAAGACACTGTGGCAATGTGTAATAGAAAGAACACTCTTCTAGGAGACTTGGGTTTAGTAGAGCTCTGCCATTTACTATCTATATAGTCTTCAGAAATTCACAGTATAAGCTACATTTGCCTTTAAAATGTATAGAATAAATTCTTTGCTGACAACCTCAAAAAACCATGATACTCAAATGAGATAATGTATGTAAACATGTCCTGGAAACAATAAAATTCGACAAAATGCAGCCTACTGTTAAAAGTACACTCAGCTGAATAGGAGTTCATTCATCGGTTGTCATCACCCCTTTTATGCAGTAAAGCCCTGGCCATGAAAACCCTGCTGTATTTCAACAAAGAAACCGGATACAATACACAGTGTCAAGGAGTAACAAGTCCTGGTGAGTATCATTATAGGTGGTTACTATAGTTTAGATATTTGCTCCAAAAATCTCTTGTTGAAATTTAATTCTAATATTGGAGTTAGGGATTAATGGGAAGTGTTTGAATCATGGGGGCAGATGCCTCATGAATAGATTAATGCCCTCCTGCAGAGGTGGGGAGTGGGTGGGCAGGTGGGTGAGTGAGATCTTACTCTTCCTAGTTCCCAAGGCAGTTGGTTGTTAAAAAGAGTTTGGCACCTTTCTCCCCTCTGTCTTGCTTCTGCTGTCACCATGTGATCTCTGTAAATTCCAGCTCGTCTTTGCCTTCTGTCATGAGGAGAAGCAGCTGGACGCCCTCACCTGATGCCCAATTTTGAACTTTCCAGGCAGCAGAACTGAGCTGAATAAGTCTATTTGCTTTTTAAATTACCCAGCTTCAGGTGTTCATTTATAGCAACACTAAACTAGCAAAGACAGTGGCTCACGTAGAAATGGCAGTAAGGCAGGCATTGTTCTGATTTACTCAGATCTAGCCAGGTGGTCTTGTTGGATCAGCAATACAACAAATAGGGTTCCTCCAGAATTTTTCCCACAATATCAAGTAGAGAAGATTGCTGGGAACTGAGCCCATTGTGCAGCTTTATCAAATAGTATGATTTCAGTGACATGGGGAAGACAGTAGTAGTAATATTAACGAAAGTAAATCCTAATACAATATTTACTATGTACTTCTCACATTTCACAGAATACATCTGAATAAAATAAGAGTATTCCCCTTTCTGTTTTGAGTGGTGGATTTGGCTAAGCAAGCAGAGTTCCTCTGTGGGGTAGGAGAGATAATGAGCAGAAATGGAAGGACAAGTAGGCTGAACTTAGCTCTGAAGCTCAAAAACTGTATGCCATGGAATGCTGACACTCAAGGAGTTCCATCCTCATCTTTTCTGAATTTGGGAAGGAGGTTGGAGGCAGTGGAACACTATCTGCCATCTTTTGAAGTAAACACAACACCATGACCACTATCACTATCACCTCCATCCCTACTAGTTCTGTTTGCAAAAGCAATAAGCTCATATCAAGACCTAATTTCCCAAATAGTGTCCCCTTTTGATCCTTTGACCATTGCACATTTTGTTAGCTTCTTTGACTTACTGGAAGGCTGCTTTCTCAATCCAAATCTTTCCTAATACTACTTAAAGTGTTTGCTGAAGCCAATAAATTCCAAATATAGTTTACATCTATCTAATTGGCTTAAGATTTCTATCTGTGGTCTTGTTTCAATTTTATGACTAAACTTTAAAATGGTTTCTTAGAACTTTCAGGTGATCCTACTATAATTCCTAGTCTATCTTCATCCTCTTTTCCCCTGATTCAAGCAATTATTTCACACCTTTGCAAGCATCTAATATTGTCTCCCCTTTCCTCACTCTCAACTGATTAGCCTCTTATTTCATAGAAGAAATACAGGCTATCTTAAGAGACCTACTGCAAATCCTAACACCGCATTTACCCATCTAACTAAATCTGCACCCACATAATCTGCTTTACTGCAATTATGGATTTTGCTCCTGCAAATAACTTTTCTCTCCTACATCATCAATTTATTCCTATACAATATGTCCTCAACCTACAAACATGCTGAAATAGCTCACATCTTAAACAATATCATCATCAACAAAATTCCCTAAACCCCAAATTTCATATCGGTTACCACTTCTTCACTTCTTATCTGTGATAACCTTCGTAGCAACCCCCACCTTTAAAAGTGTTGTCTACACACAATTCTCTTTAGTTTTCCACATCTCATTGTTTTCTAAATACATTCTAATTAAGTTTTGTTCCCAGCACTTCATTGAAACCACATATTGTGGTCCCAAATGACCTCCACATTTTTTTAAAACCTAGGGTCAATTCTCATTCTAATTTTATTTGTTTTTTTCAGTAGCATTTGACACAATATATCACTTTTCCTGTTCATGAAGCACATTCTTCACCTTGTTTGATCTGGGTTGGAACTTTCAGCTGCCCAATCTCTGGAGAGGGGAGGGGGACTGGGTATTGAGCTCAACCATATGGCCAGTTAGTTAATCAATCATGCTTACATAATGAAAAAAATATAAAACTCTGGACAATGAAACTCAGGGATAATTCCTGGTTGATGAGCATATCAATGTACTGGGAGGGTGGCACACTCTGACTCCATGGGGACAGAAGCTCCTGTGCTTGCAACCCTCCTAGATCTTGCCCTCTGTACTTTTTCATCTGGTTATTCTTCTAAAATCTTTATAACAAAATGGTAAGCATATGTGTGGTGCTTCCTGAACACTGTGAGTCATTCTAGTGAATTATTAGACTTCAATAATCTTCATCAAGTTTATAGGGACCTAGTGTATAGGGATAAATTTGGGGTTGTGGGAGACCCCAAATTTCTAGTCAGCTACACAGAAAAGAGGGTAGGCTGGGGATTCCTCATATGGCTGGCATCTGAAGTAAAGGCAGTCTTCTTGAGGCCCTTGCCCTTTAACTTCTGGGATTTGATGCTAACTCCAGGTAGATAATGTCAGGATTGAATTGGATTGTAGGACACTCAGTTCCTTCTGAGTGAAACTGAGGTGTCTGAAAATTGGTGTCAAAATGTAATCACCTACTCATAACATATTTGCTACACAGTCTGACATCTATTTATTTTACAGTAGACATTTTGACAATTGAATTGTTTTTGCGATGGAATTTCACTCTTGGTGCCCAGGCTGGAGTGCAATGGCGTGATCTCAGCTCACTGCAACCTCCGCCTACTGGGTTCAAGCGATTCTCCTGCCTCAGTCTCCTGAGTAGTTGGGATTACAGGCCTGCACCACAAAGCCCAGCTCATTTTGTATTTTTTTTTTAAATAGAGACAGGGTTTCTACTGTTGGCCAGGCTGGTCTCGAACGCCTGACCTCAGCTGATCCACCTGCCTCAGCCTCCCAAACTGCTGAGATTACAGATGTGAGCCACTGCGCCTGGCTGACAACTGATTTTTGATATGTGAAGTCAACACCAATTTTCTGTTTTCTTATTTAATCTTCCAATCAATTAACTATTAAATGTGATGCTGTGTGGGTTCCAATGCGTATAAAGCCTGGCACCATATTGGTGTTATATTAATGTTAAATAGCAGCAACATTAAAACCACATAACCCTGTAAGTCATTATAAAGAATGAGTCATCACTCCTTGATTTAAATGAACTTAAAACATTTTATGCATTTAAAGGTTTGAGGGATTTTCTATTAATGCTTATGGGAATAAATGTTAAGCTTTTAGTTAAAAAACGTGTTACATCTCAAGCAGGGAAAAATAATGGACAGCATAAAACACAAAGAAGGGAATACATTTTAAAATTGCTTTTAATTTTCTTGATGATTTAAATCTCAAGAGGGAATCAGCATGAAATACCCACTACATGTTGTTTCAATTAGAATAAACTAAAGAAAGGTTGGTTGTCTTCATCAGGCATCAAATATTGTATACAAAGTTAGTATTTTACTTGCAAAATGTTTATTAATTATATGGTCTTCCTTTAAAGTTATATATGAAGATCTACTCAGATAAGATGCTGCCATTACTCAGAATTAAAATTTCAGCAAGTGTGCTTTATTTCAGCAAGGACACTGGCACTCAGTAGGTAGGTGTTTGTTACACATGCATAAAGGTACCCATATAATATATGCCATACCAAAAAGAAGGCACTAAAAACACATTTTCTTAATTGTGTTTATGCCACATTGCCAGACATTTGCTTTCCTTGAATGACATCCATCTTCCATGCTATTGCTTTTGCCCTTAGGAACATAAATTGCTTCTGGACTTGACTTGAAAATATGGCTACATTTGTCCTAATTCTATTTCTTCTCAAGATACATGTGCCTTGAGGAAAAAACAACAGATCTAGACAGCAGAAAGAGAAAGTCTTTTCTTCTTTTCTCCACCCCATTGGTGCCATCCAGAAACGGAGTGTTGATATTTATTATTTGGATCAAAATGGAACTAGACCTGACTCATAGATGCTTCAACATTATAGAGTAGTGTATTTGTATTCTAGGTCTGCTGTAACAAACTGTATGACTTAAATAACAGAAATTTATTATTGCATAGTTCTGTAGGCTAGATGTCTGAGAACAGGGTGTTGGCAGGTCCATTTTTCCTTTGAAGACACAAGGGAAAGATCTGTTCCAAATTTGTCTCCTAGCTTTTGGCAGCATAACTCCAGTCTTCATATGGCATTATCCCTGTGGGTTCAAATTTCCTTTTTTTATGAGGACAACAGTCATAGCCATTTAGGGGCCCAGCCTACCCCAGTATGACCTCATCATAACTTAACTAATTAAAACTGTGATGCAGCAGCCACGATGCAGAAAGGAGTCCAATCCCTTTACCCTGGGAACTCCCACTCCCCCATTCTTCAATAGGCAGGACCCCGGCACATGACTACAGAACAGCTACCACACCTATGGCTGAACAAATATACCTGTCGTGGCTCTGAATTTCCTGGGGCAAGGCTCCCAGATGCAACTGACAGCCCCCACTGCCACTGCTACAGCGGTGGTCTTGACCTTGTTGCTGATCATCTGGGGGAAAAAAACAAAAAGCCTGAAGTCTACACCCAAACTTACAGTATGCCACAGTCAGCATATGGAGAGTAGACCTGTCTCTTCTCCCTCTGAGCTATTGACCCCCTACTCCCCAACAAGCAGAGCCTCCAGCTCACACCATCAGTGCAGCCACCCCACCCCCAGTAGCAGCTTCTCCATATTTCTGGGAAGTGGAGCCCTCAGGAGCAATCAAAAGCTCCTCTGCCCCTGCCTCTGCAGTGGCATTAACCCTGTTACCTTAGGACTGGTGAAGGAGCAAGGACCTAAGTGCCTTATCCACACCTCCAGCAAGCTATAGCAGACTCAAAGAAAGAAGGCCAGTCTGTACCCATGGGTCCCTCCGCCCCGCCAACCCAACACTGGCTTGGGTTCACATCCTGGGCTGATCACACTGAGCGATTGCTGCTGCACATCTCTCTGGGATCTAGTTCCAGGAAATAAGTGAAAGACCCTCGGCCACAACCACTGCTGAAGTCCCTTCCTCTGCTGCCTTTAAGTTGGGAAGGGAACATAAACCCCGAGATTGCCCCAGAGCTGTGGTGGGCAGTCTAGGAAGGCCAAGCCATGATCTACAGCCAGTACTCAAGTGAGAGAGGAGCCCAAAACTTCAGAGCATTGAGAGGGAACACAGTTGCAACTGTGAGAAAACATAGGGGAGACGTGACTGAGCAAGAGCCTACCTGCTGACTGTTATGCCAAAGCACCACTTACTAGAGCACACCCCAAAACTTCAACACCAAAAATACTTTGCTAACATATGCCCCTGTAAAACCAAAGACAAGAAGTCAGCTACAAATAAAGAGCCTGCATAAAGCCTTAGCCCTCTGAAAACACCCAAAAAAAAGCAGTCTACTGACTGTACTCAATCTATACCACAGATAAAGGAACATCCACAAAGAGGGATGAGAAAGAACTAACACAAGAACTCTGGCAACTCAAATGAACAGAGTGTCTTGTGTCTTCCAAACGACTGCACCAGTCTTCCAACAGGGTTTCTTAACAGAGCCATGGTGGCTGAAATGACAGAAATAGAATTCAGAATATGGATAGGAATGAAGATCATTGAGATTCCAAAGGAAGGCAAAACCTGATCCAAGGAAAATAAGAATCATAACAAAGTGGTACAGGAGCTAAAAGATGAAATAATCAGTACAAACAAAAACCCAACTGCCCTGATAGTGCTAAAGAGCATACTACAAGAATTTTATAAAACAATTGCAAGCATTAATAGCAGAATAGACCAAGCTGAGGACAGAATCTCAGAGTCTGAAGAATGGCTCCCTGAAGTAAGACAGTCAGACAAAAATTTAAAAAAAATGAAAAAGAACAAACAAAACTCCTGACAAATATGGAATTATATCGAGAGGTCAAATATATGAATCATTTGTGTCCCTGAAAGAAATGAAGAGAAAGGAAACAAATTGGAAAACATTTTAGGATTTCATCCACAAAAACTTCCCCAACCTCATTAGAGAGGGCAACATTCAAATTCAAGAAATACAGAGAACACCAGCAAGATACTACACAAGAAGATCATCCCCTAGATACCTAATCATCAGATTTTCCAAAGCCAAAATGAAAGAAAAAATGTTAAATGTAGCTAGAGAGAAAGGGGAGGTCACCTACAAAGGGAATCCCATGAGGCTAACAGCAACCTTTTGGCAGAAACCCTGCAAGCCAGAAGAGATTGGAAGACAATATCCAACATTCTTAAAGAAAAAAATATCTCCATAAAAGAATGTGATATCCAGTCAAACTAAGTTTCTTAAGTGAAGGAGAAATGAGATCCTTTTCTGACAAGCAAATGCTGAGGGAATTAGTTACCACTAGACCTGCCTTACAAGAGTTCTTAAAAGTAGTGCTAAATCTGGAAAAGAAAGACCATTGCTAGCCAATACGAAAACATACTTAAGTACACAGACAAGTGATACTATAAGGCTACCACACAATCAAGTCTTCATAATAACCAGCTAACAACACAATGACAGGATGAAATCCACACATAGCAATACTAAACTTGAATTTGAATTGGTTAAAGGCCACAATTAACAGACACAGTGTGGCAAGCTGGATAAAAAAGCAAGACCCAATGGTATGCTGTTTTCAAGAGATGCATCTTCCATGCAAAGACACCCATAGGCTCAAAATAAAGGGATGGAGGAAGATATACCAAGCAAATGAAAATTCAAAAAAGTAGCAGTTGCAAGCCTAGTTTCAGACAAAATAGGCTTTAAACCAACAAAGATTTTTAAAAAGACAAAGAAGGACATTACATAATGGTACAGGATCAAATTCACCAAGAAGACTTAACTATCCTGAATATACATGCACCCAACACAGGAGCACCCAGATTCATAAACCAAGTTCTTAGAGATGTACAAAGAGACTTAGACTCTCACACAATAACAGTGAGAGGCTTCAATATCCCACTGACAATATTACATAGATCATTGAGGCAGAAAATTAACAAAGATATTCAGGACCTGAATTCAACATTGGACCAAATGAATCTGATAGACCTCTACAGAACTCACCACCCACAACAGACTATCCATTCTTCTCATTGCTACACAGCACATACTCTAAAATCTACCACACAATTGGACATAAAACAATCCTCATCAAATGCAAAAAAGCCTGAAATCATATGAATCACACTGTTGGTCCACAGTGGAATAAAGTAAAAATCAAGACTAAGAAAATCACTCAAAACCATTCAACTACATGGAAATTCAGCAATCTACTTCTAAACGACTTTGGGGTAAAAGGGAATTAAGGCAGAAATCAATAAATTATTTGAAAAGAATGAGAAAAAAGATACAACATACCAGAATCTCTGGAACACAGGTAAGGCAGTGTTAAGAGGAAAATTTACAGCACCAAAAACCTACATCAAAAAGTTAGAAAGATTTCAAATTAGCAACCTAACATCACACCTAGAGAAAGTAAAGCAAGAGCAAAAAAATCTAAAGCAAGCAGAAGACAAGAAGTCAGAAAAATCAGATGCGAACTGAAGGAGAGTGAGATGCAAATAATAATAATAGTAATAATAAACTTAAAAAAATAACAATGCAAAGTTTTTTTAAATTAATAAGATATATAGACCATTAGCTAGACTGATAAAGAAGAAAAGAGAGAAGATCCAAAAAAAAAACAAAATTAGAAATAACAAAAGGAATGTTACCATCTACCCCAGAGAAATACAAAACACCATCAGAGACTGCTATGAACACCTCTATGTATACAAACTAGAAAATCTAGAAGAAATGGATAAATTTCTAGAGAAATAAACCCTCCCAAGACCAAGAAACAAATTGAATCTATTGAGTCTTGAAACAGACCTATAAAGAGCTCCAAAATTGAATCAATAATAAATAGCCTACCAACCTCTCAAAAGCCCAGGAATAGATGTATTCACAGCTAAATTCTATCAGATGTATGAAGAAGAGCTGGTACCATTTCTACTAAAACTATTCCAAAAAAAATGAGGAGAAGGGACTCCTCCCCACCTCATCTTATGAGGCCAACATCATTCTGACACCAAAACTTGACAAACACAACGATAACAACAAAAAAACCATCAGTCCAATATCCTTGACAAATATAAATGCAATAATCCTCAACAAAATACTAGCAAACCAAGTCCAGCAGTACATCAAAAAGCTAATCCACCATGTTCAAGTAGGCTTTATTGCTGGTATGCAAGGTTGTCTCAACACACACAAATCAATAAATGTGATTCATCACATAAACGAAACTAAAGGAAAAAAAACACATGATGCAAAAAAGGCTTTTGATAAAATTCCACGTGGTGCAAAAAGTTCCACATGATGCAAAAATAACATGACGCAAGAAAGGCTTTTGATAAAATTCTACATAATTCATGTTAAAAATTCTCAGTAAAGCAGGTATTGAAGAAACATACCTCAAAATAATAAGAGTTACCTATGACAAACCCACACCCGACATCATACAGAATAGGCAAAAGCTGAAAGCATTCTCCTTGAAAACCAGAACAAGAAAAGGATGTCTTCTGTCACTACTCCTATTCAACATAGTATTGGAAGTCCTGACGAGCGCAATCAGGAAAGTGAAAGAAATAAAGCACATCCAAAGAAGAAGAGAGGAAATCCAATTATGCCTGTTTGCAGATGACATGATTCTACAACTCGACAATCCCATAGTCTTGGCTCAAAAGCTCCTTGAGTTGATAAAATACTTCAGCAAAGTCTCAACACACTAAAATCAGTAGCACTCCTATACGTTAACGACAGCCAAACCAAAAGCCAAGCCACAAATGCAATCACATTTAAAACTGCCACAAAAAAAGTAAGATATCTAGGAATACAGTTAATCATGGAGGTAAAAGATCTCTGCAAAAATAATTACAAAAATCCTGCTGAAAGATCAGAGACAACACAAACGAAAAAAAATTCCATGATTATGTTTAGGAAGAACCTGATACTGTTAAAATGGTCATACTGACCAAGCAATTTACAGATTCAATGCTATTTCTATCAAACTATGAAATGGGAAAGGTTCCTTTGGCCCTCTCACAGGGCGTGTGAAAGAGAGAATGGCTCACTTCTTCAGTGCCCCGGTGCTCAGACTTCTAGGGGAGCATACAGACAGGCAGGTTGTGGGGCTCTTGTCCCACAGCAGTCTCTAGAGGTGAATGTTTACAGCTCCTGAAGTCCCAGTGAGCAAGTGTAACAGGGTGCTCTTTTAGTTACCGTCTATAGGCTTGTGTTAACCAGCTCAATTAGACCCTCCACCTTGTCGCAAGGACAAAGAGTTTTCTATATCCTGGATTCTTGCCTAGGTGTACTGAAAGAATGCAATCACACTTGGGCTTGGAGAATGAGTGCAAGGTTTTATTTCGTGAAAGTAGCTCTCAGCAGATGGGGGAGCCAGATGGGAAATGGTTTTCCCTTGGAGTCCAGCTGTTTGGCGGCCCAGGCTCTCCTCAGACAGCCCTGGCCAAACTCCATCTCATTCTGCTGGTCGGTGGCCTGCCGGCAAGCTGGTGCCTGTCAGTGGGTTCCTCTCGAGGTCCAACCGCCTGTGTGTTCCTCCACTGATGGGCTCTTCTTGACGTCCAGCTGCCTCTGTGTCTCCTTTCGTCAATGTGTTCCTCACAATGTCCAACCACTGGTGTGTTTGCCTGCTAGGGTCTCAGGGGGGGTTTATAGGCACAGGATGGGGACATGGTGGGCACAAAGGCAGGAGTGCCTGTTCTTACCTAGGTCAGTGGGGGTGGAGCCCTAGCCAGGGACCATGCCTTCCTCTACCCAGTACTTCCCTTTCCCCCTTCCATATCATTTAAAGGGACAACACTCTTCCAATCCCAGCACTTCTGTATCACTACCAAAGACATTCTTTCCAGAACTAGAAAAAATATTCATATTTAAAAATTCATTTGGAACCAAAAAGGATGCCTGAATAGTGAAGGAAATCCTAAGCAAAAAGAACAAAGCTTGAGAATCACATTACTTGACTTCAAACTATACTACACTGCTACAATGACCAAAACAACATGGTCCTGGTACAAAAATAGATATAGAAACCAATGGAAGATAATAGAGAGTCTAAAAATAAGGTTGCACACCTACAACCATCTGATTTTTGACAAACTTGACAAAAACAAGCAATGGGGAAAGGATAAGTGGCGCTGGAATAACTGACTAGCCATATGCAGAAAATTAAAACAGGACCCCTTCTTTACACCATATAGAAAAATTAACTCAAGATGGATTAAAGACTTAAATGTAAAACCCAAAACTATAAAAACCTTATAAGAAAACCTAGGAAATAGCATTCTCGACCTAGGAGGTGGAAAATATTTCATGGGACGTCAAAAGCAATTGCAAACAAAGGAAAAATTGACAAATGAGATCTAATTAAACTAAAGAGCTTCAGCACAGTACAATAAACTATTAATAGAGTAAAAAGGCCACCTACAGAATGGGATAAAATATGTGCAAACTATTTATCTCACAAAGGTATAATATCCAGCATCTCTAAGGAACTAAACTGATGTAAAAGCAAAAAACAACCCAATTGAAAAGTGGGCAAAGGACATGAACAGACAGTTTTCAAAAGAAGATGTACATGAGACCAACAAGTAAATGAAAAAAGCTCAATATTACTAATCACTAGAGAAATACAAATTAAAACCAGAGTGAACTACCATCTCATACCAGTCAGAATGGCAATGAGAAAAAAGTCAAAAAAATTACAGATGCTGGCGAGATTGCAGAGAAAAGAAAATGCTTATACTCTGTTGGTGGGAGTGTGAGTTAATTCAACCAGTGAGGAAAGCAGTGTGACACTTCCTCAAAGAGCTAAAAACAAAACCACTATTCTATCTAACAATCCCATTACTGGGTATATAACCAAAGGAATATAAATCATTCTACCATAGAACACATGTACACGTATGTTCACTTCAAAGCTATTCACAATAACAAAGACATGGAATCAACCTAAATGCCAATCAATGGCAGACAGTACAAATAAAATGTGGTACATATACACTATGGAATATACATAGCAATGAAAAAAAAAAAAGATCATGTCCTTTGCAACAACATGAATGGAGCTGGAAGCCATTATCCTAAGCAAACTAATACAGAAACAGCAATCCAAATACCACCAGTTCCCAGTTATAAGTGGGAGCTAAATGATAAGAACACATGGACACACATATGGTAACAACAGACATTGGGGTCTACTTGTGGGGAAAGGTAGGAGGAGAGAGACAATCAGAAAAAATATAAGTATTAGATACTAAATTTAGTGAGAAAATAATCTGTACACCAAGCTCCTGTGACATGCATTTACATAGATAACAAACCTGCACATGTATCCCTGATCGTAAGATGAAAGTTAACAGGAAAGCCATTGATAAAACAACAAACAAACAAAAACTGGGATGGCCTTATTTCCAAATAAAGTCACATTCTGAGATACTGTAGATTAGGACTTTAAATGTATGAATTTGGCAGGGGGCACAATTCAAACTATAACAGGTAAAAACTAATAATAGCAGTTATAAATTTAATCATATACAATTTTCCAGACCCTATGTTTAGATATTTACGTAGAGTATTTCATTTTTTTAACTTTTATTTTAAGTTCAGGGGTACATGTACAGGCTTGTTAGATAGGTAAACTTGTGTCATGGAGGTTTATTGTACAAAGTATTTCATCACCTAGGAATTAAGTCTAGTACTCATTAGTTATTTTTCCTGATCTTCTCCCTTCTTCCACCCTGCAATCTCTGATAGGCCCCAGTGTGTGTTGTTCCCCTCTGTGTGTCCATGTGTTCTCAGCATTTAGCTGCCACTTGTAAGTGAGAACACGCAGTATGTGGTTTTCTGTTTTTGTGTTAGTTTGCTAAAGATAATGGCCTCCAGCTTCATCCATGTCCCTGCAAAAGACATGGTCTCTTTATTTATGGTTGCATAGTATTCCATCATCTACAAGTTCCACATTGTCTTTATCCAGACTATGATTGATGGGCGTTTAAGCTGATTCCATGTCTTTGCTATTGTGAATAGTGTTGCAATGAACATGCACATACATGTGGCTTTATGATATAATGAATTATATTCCTCTGGGTATATACCCATTAATAGGATTGCTGGGTTGAATGGTATTTCTGTTTTTAGGTATTTGAGGAATTACCACATTGTCTTCTACAATGGTTGAACTAATTTATATGAAATATCTCATTTAATTTCTGCAACCACTATATTATTTAGTTACTATTAATGCTCACATCTTATAAACGATGAACTGAGGCTCTGAGAACCTAAGCTCAAGTTAGCAAGTGACTGTGCCAGGATTGAAACCCAAGTAATCTGTTACCATGACCTCCACTATTAACCATTATAGACTTCTGAAAACCTAATAATGTATATTTCCTTTGAACTATAATGCATACACAGTCCATTACTTCCTTTAGAAATCCACGCTACTTGGGGCACACACAAACAGCTGCACCATCCAGAGATTATGTCCCTTACTGCATATAGTCTGAACAGTGGTAATATACTGCTTTGTGGCATTTTATTTTGCACTCAGGGGGTTATCTAATTTTTCCAGCCAGGGCATACACTACTCTAGGTCAGGGAGTATGCCTTCTACTTCTTTTTTTATATCGCACAGAGATTAGCACATTGTTGACTGTCAATAACTAGTTGTTAGGAGAAAAGTATGCAAGAAAACAAGCTGTTTTGAGTATGTTCTCATTAATGGGTAGAAGACTGATTTTTCAAAATGTCCATATAAAACGAAATCTGTAGCAACAGCTACCATAAGGTTAGTGTTAATACGTAAATACTCTTTTCAATGATGATACCCTAGTGCAAGGCTTTGCAATTTACTGAATTTTTGGCCTTAAGCCATGGTTCCTCTACTAACCAATCATGAGTTACTAAGTAGATCAAAATATTTACCCATAATTCTTTAATTTGGATTTTCATAATGTACATTTAAGGCAAAAATGTCATCTTTTTTTGCAGATTTTGAAGTAAAATGTAGGTATCTTTTTTAATTTTAGTATGACTTAGCAATTTTACTTTTCAATTATTGTTATTTACCTCACTAGATTGTTATCAGAATAGCTTTACCTGAATCAAACAAAAGAAAGGAAATAAATTAAAAGTACTTTGAAACTCACATGGGTTTTATTGCTGGTAATTCTATTAGTTTGTTTGGAGTCCAGGTAGGTCTTCCCCCATGTTTTTAGAGCCTCAGTTTCTCCCCATGTAAAGACAGAACTCTACCACCAGTTTTGCTTGACTCAAAGGGCCTTGTAAATGATGAAGCATAATGAAGCACACAGAGAAGGGATTACCAATATTACTGCTTCATTAAAACCCATCTCTAATATTTCATGTCTTTAGAGGAATAATGTAAATTTAAAGTTCAGATTGATAGCAAATAAAGAATAGTTATATCGGGATGGAAAGCACCTGCCATCTAACAACAACAAAAAAAGAAATCACGCCTAAGCTCTACCTGAAAATAGCTGCTTATATTGAATGAACATTCACAAATAATAAGTAGAGAAAAATAGAGTGCTTATGCACTTCTTTTATTTATTTATTTATTTATTTATTTATTTGTTTATTTATTTTAGACAGTCTTGCTCTGTCGCCAGGTTGGAGTGCAGTGGCGCGATCTCGGCTCACTGCAACCTCCGCCTCCTGGGTTCAAGCAATTCTTCTGCCTCAGACTCCCAAGTAGCTAGGAATACAGGCACGCACCACCATGCCTGGCTAATTTTTGTATTTTTAGTAGAGACGGAGTTTCAACATGTTGGCCAGGATGGTCCCGATCTCTTGACCTCGTGATCTGCCCGTCTCAGCCTCCCAAAGTGCTAGGATTATAGGCGTGAGCCACTGTGCCCGGCCACACTTCTTATAATTCTTTTTTCACATTTTATTTATTTATTTATTTATTTATTTATTTATTTATTTATTATCATAAAGAACAAAAGAGCACTTACCCAGATCTTTAAAATACGTGTGGCTCATAAAGAGGGAGACATATACTCTAACTCACTTTATGATGTTGGGGGCCAGACTGACCTACAACTTGAAGAAAAAAAAAAAGGATGTTCACACAGACTATATTTAGCATACTTTATGAGGAGAAAGATAAAAACAACAATTATCACAGATACGAAGTTAAGGACATAGCTCTAAGGTTAGCTTTAAAAAAAACTCAGGAAAACACATATTAATAAAAAATAAATATGTGATTTTTAAAATTCCAATTTTTTCAGTGTTACCAAAGCCACTCTGTTGTTTCTTTTTCCCAAAATCTCTACTGGCAGTGTACAGATTATTATCCCACATAACAAAATGAGGCAGCTGAAGCCCAGGGAGAGGAAATGGCTTGCAAAATCAACAGATATCTAATAAAAGAACAGCTCTAGAACCCTATTCTTCTTAGAAGCAGAATTATCTAATTCTCTATTCAGAAAGGAGATCTCAGAAAAAATGTTCTTGTTGGTAAAGAGGACACGGGCCTAAGAAGCCCAATTCCCTACTGCAACTGCCTCTCAAAGTCTTAGCAGTCTTCTGTTTTTAATTTCTGAAGTTCTCAGGAGGTTCTAAAAAATCTTAACCATTTTTCTACTCTTCCACACAGAAGTAGTGATACAGGAGTGCTGAGAAGGGAAATTCGCGGTCACTTTAAATGATATGGAAAGGAGAAGGGAAGTGCTGGGTAGAGGAGGGTGTGGTCCCTGGCTAGGGCTCCACCCTCATGGACCTAGGTGAGGATAGGCATTTTCTGCCCAAATCTTGCATTTCCCGAGACCACCCTGGCCTGCCACGCCTATAAAAAAAAACCCTGAGACCCTAGCAGGCAGACATAGGTGGCCGGACATCAAAAGGAGCATATCAGTGGAAGAAAACACAAACACTCTGTGGGGAGCACGCTGGGGGAAAGAGCACATGGACAGACGCAGGCAGGCTGGCAGATCCGGCGGGAGGAGGCAGAGTTTGGCCCGGGCAATCGGAGGAGAGCCGGGGTCACAGAGCAGCCCAACTCCAGGGGAAGACCATCTGCCTTCTGGCTCTTCTATCTGCTGAGAGCTACTTCCACTCAATAAAACTATACACTCATTCTCCAAGCCCAGGTGTGATCCGATTATTCTGGTACACCAAGGCAAGAACCTGGGATACAGAAAACCCTCTGTCCTTGCGACAAGGTAGAGGGTCTAACTGAGCTTGTTAACACAAGCTGCCTGTAGATGGCAAACTAAAAGAGAACTCTGTAACACATGCCCACTGGGGCTTCAGCTGTAAACATTCACTCCTAGACTCTGCCGTGGGGTCGGAGCCCCATAGCCTGTCTGTCTGTATGCTACTCTAGAGGTTTGAGCAGCGGAGCACTGAAGAAACGAGCCACACCCCCACTGCACGCCCTGTGAGAGGGATGAAGGAACCTTTCCCTTTTCACTAGACTAAAAAACACACATTTTGTGCTCGTGTTCCCAAAGAAGGACTATGTGTGTATGTTCTCCTTTATTACTGCCTCAGTACTAGTTTTTTGAACTCAGTCCCTGTCTTTCTCTTTATTTTC
Source organism: Pan paniscus (assembly GCF_029289425.2). Taxonomy (NCBI): domain Eukaryota; kingdom Metazoa; phylum Chordata; class Mammalia; order Primates; family Hominidae; genus Pan; species Pan paniscus. The sequence goes on from NC_073272.2 coordinate 83,049,042, forward strand.
CCTTCAATTCTTCTCAACCCAGAGGTAATTTAAACCTTCATTTGGTTCAGCAATATAGCCCTTTGTCTCTCATTCTTTAATCTGCCATTTTTAAATTAAATAGAGTTAAAAAAAAACAATGTACTTGTTTTTGGAATATCACTTGCCTGGATAGTTAGGTTACATATTTTGAATACATTTCAAGCTTTAGAAAATTCTCAGGACCTAAAAGAGACCACATTTATATGGCATATTAATACAGTAACCATATAGTTCTTAACTGATAAACTTTTGAGAGTTAAAGAGGGTGTTAATCAGACAGGATGTGGAAGCAATAGGCATAAGCTCGGACTGTCAATCTACATGGAAATGAAAATAAAACAGCAAGAACATATTTAGACAGACTCCTTATGGTACATGTTCATCATCTTACTTTGGGACCTGGACCCCTTCAAGTATTTGAGGAAAGCTATGGAGATTCTTCTCAGAAGACTGCAGGCAGGCTTATACAGACAACATTTTAGAGTAGAGATAGACAAACTAAAGCACATAGGCCAAATCCAGTTCACTGCTCGTTTTGGTAAATGTTATTTTTTTGGGACATAGCAACACCATTGGTTTATGAATTGTTTATGGTTCGCTTGCACTACAGTGGCAGAGTTGGGTAGTTGCAACAGAGACTCTATAGGTGGCAAAGCTGAAAATATGTACTATCTGGCCCTATACAGAAAAAGTTTGCTGACTCTTATTTTAGAGAATTATTTTAGTTATTTATAACAAATACTGGACTAACACTAAAAATGTGAAGCCTAATTAATTAAATGGAAAGTCATAAAGTAAGGTTAAAAAAACAATTTCCCAAGTACAAAAATGAGAAGACATCCTAAAAACCTGTGGAGTTCAGTTGACAACAAGATCTGTATGAGCCAAACAGCATGTTACCTTCATCTACACAAATAACATCTTAATGCTTTTTTAAAAAATGTACTACAACATTATAGATTTGATCTGAGTTTGGATCTGACTTCAGATCAAATCTACAATGTCATTGTACATTTTTAAAATAGCATTAATAAACAGAGGCAACCAGAGATATGTAGCTGGGTAGGTAAAATATCTGTTCCTATATTGCATGAGGAACTGTGGAAATCGTCTTCAAATATTTGAGAGGGCCAGCATGTGCAGAAAAGACTAGAATGGAAAGGTGAACTAAACTAGATGAAGAAAAGCATGTGCCACCAATTTTTCAGCCTGACTTCTGACTCAAAAGTTGTGTGATCCTACATATTAAGTAAATAGATAATGGGACTGACATCATGTTTCCTCTTGGAGTTTAGGATATCCATTAACTACAAGCTATCTTTGTAAATACCCTAAAGCTATACACTCTTAGTTCTGTGACATGTACAATTATTTTCCGTTAAAACAGTGCAAGTTAGCGAAGAGGAGAAGAAAAGAAAAGAGAGAGAGAAACAGTTTTATTTTAAGTGTATTAGAAAGAAAGGGGCCTTAGATTAAGTCTTTCTCACTACAGATTTCTTGGCAGCAAATAAAAAATTGGTGGAACATGTTTTTCATCATTATATGCCCATATTTCATCCAGTTACCTAGATAGAACATTCCCCACTGTTTTTCATGTGAGAGATATAATAATGAGTGCAGATTAGTTACAGTATATGATATTTCAACATAGTCACCAGTAACACAGGGGCTGCTAAGTGACTAATGATAAAAATTCTGGCAATGTTATTTAGGAATTTATAGACAAAAATCATAATCTTAAAAGAAGATATCTATATTATTTATTTTTAAAAAGCTTTCAGTAACTTGAAAAGTCAAGGTTCATAATACCCTTAGATTCAAACATCATAGCAGAATCCCTATAGTCATCCCTTGATATCCATGGAGAACTAGTTTTGGGACCTTCTTCAGATACCAAAATTTGTGGATGCTCAAGTCCCTGATAAAATGGTGTAGTTTTTGCATATAATCTGTGCATATCCTCCCAAATACTTTAAATAAACTCTAGATTACTTACAATACCTAATACAATGTAAATGCTACGTAAATAGTTGTTATACTGTATTTTTAGAAAATAATAAGGACAAAAAGTATGTGCAGTACAGATATAACTTTTTGAGAATATTTTTGATCAGTGTGGTTGGTTGGATCCACAAATGTGGAACCCATAGATATGGAAGGCTGACTGTATTTCATATAGTCCCAAATGTATGTATGAGTAACAGTTCAATTTTGAGCCATCTGTATGTGGATGCCATCTATAATGTGCTCATATATGTCCTATTGCTTGAAAATGATTCTATTTGGAATCAAACATTGCTGGAACCTCAGAATTAAATGCTCTAGCCAGCATGAAGACAATGTTTCCTGCTACCATTTTCTTTGAAGGTGTATGGCCTGGCCCAGCTCTGCCATTTTATATCATCAGGTTTGTCATGCATTCACTATTAAACAAGAGAGTTTACTAGTCTCAATTCCTGCCTAGTAAAAGAAAAATCAAACATTAAACATTAAAAAAATTTACACTTAATTGACTAAAAAATAAAATAACTCCTTTTAAATAAAACTATTAAATCTGCAAAGTCAAATAACTGAGTTTATATATTATTTTAATAATATATAAGACTATTATATACTTTATTATATATTATATATGTATTATATATTATATATTTATTTATACATAAAACACTTGCTTTAAAATGTGTGCAAGATTTAAATAAAGTTGTTATGGTAAAATGTGCGGACACAAAAATGACTATCATGAAGAAAGAAATTTTTATACTGACAGATTTCTCAGAACAAGAGACATACCAAGCCACACTGAGGGAAAGCATCAGTGTAGTCAAGAGGCAGAGGAAGCAAGAGGTAAATGTGGCCAAGAGTCCTTCTTGTGATTCCTATGTGAAGAACCAGGCAAGGCAGGGTAAGCAGGTTAGGATTGGCTAGTTTGAATAATTTCAGAAGGCTCTGGGGCATAGGGGCTGTCTGTCTGGTATCTGGCCTTGAGGTGATTAGGACAAGTGAATAGAGACCCAGAGTGTGAGATCACTGTGAAAGCTCAGATAAAAATGATGGCTGGTGTATAGGCTCTAGATTGATTGGTTTGCATATGAAAGGCACACTCACAGGCAAGTTATTTACTATCTCTAGGATTTGGCTAACCCTGAGAGGTGCAGTCTTTCCTGAATCAACAAGGCTCCAGATGTCAAAGCATCAGAAACACATGGTTAATACACATTCTTGTAATTAAACAAGTTGAATTTACTTCTCATTGCAACAAAGGATATCACATACCATAGAGAAAAATGGGATGTCTCAGTAAGAGGGTATTAGAATATATTACAGGATTTGGGTTTTGGTTGGGTGATTTGGGAAAGTGTCTAAGGAAGTGGGGGTTTGCTTTATATTAGATGTCAGCAGAAAGCAGGACAGAGGGAATTATATGACGGGTTATCCCAGTAAATCTTACCTATAGGCAGGAGAGGGACCTATACAAATAAATAAAGCTGTAGTAAAAGAGTATCAGTCATCAATTTTTCTGAGAGAGAGCGTGCTTGGTATTTTGTGAGAGGTACAGTGAATTTTACTTTGTCTGGGCTTAGACTAAATTTTGAAGTGGCCTTGCTTTGTTTTATTTAACTGTGTCTGAATTTGGAATTCTGTTAAAATTGTTTATGTCTAATAGAAGATATTGCAGAAAAGTATATACAGTGTGTGATGGGATTATAGATTATTTCTGTTTATTCATCATACCTTAATACCTGCCTTAATTTTATTTCAATCCCTGAGAGTGAGCATGAATTACTTTTATAGTCAGAATGATTATTTTAAAGAACAAAATAAATGTAAAATTGAAGCAATTGTGAACACAGGGTGGTACTATGTAATAAGACTTTCTAGATAATTTTTCAATATGTTAATACTTCATTTGGTATCTTGTATGGCAAGCTTGGGTTAGGCAGAATGAAGTCAGAGCAAATATAGGCCATGTTTCACAAAATTATCTTTTGGAGCAAACACAGCATAATTGCTTATAAAGAAAATCACCTTGTAATAAGAGTCTTTTTTTTTCCTAATGAAAGAAGATATATATATATATATATGTGTGTGTGTGTGTGTATATGTATATATGTGTATATATGTATATATGTGTATGTGTATATATGTATGTATATATACATATATAGTCTATGTATATATGTGTGTGATTTTTATATATACATACATTAACTCTTATAAGATATTAAGATGTAATTATAAGATATTACATCTTATTATAAGATACAATAAGATTTATTTTTTCTAATGTAAAATACATGTATTTATGTATAAAATAATATATGTATTATGTATAAAATACTAATACATATATGTGTAAAATATGTATATATGTATTTTATACATGTATATATATAAAATACATACATGTATATACATATGTATAAAACACATACATGTATATACATATACGTATAAAAACATATATACATATATGTATAAAAACATATATACATATATGTATAAAAACATATATACATATATACATATATTTTTACATGTATTTATATATGTACATAAAATACATTTTATATAAATGTATAAATCCTCACAACTACAGGAAATGAGTTCTTATTATCCCCTTAATGCAGATGAAGAAACTTAAGTCTACAAAATTTAGGTAATTTGCCCTAATCAAACAGCTAGTAAATGCTAGAGTTAGAATTCAAACTTGGATTCTGTGTGGCTCCAAAGACAATGCTTTTTCCACGATACAATTTCATACAAATGTAAGAACCTGTTTCTGCAAAGTATGATTTTACTTTTCAAACCATTTTTATATAAGCGATGTTATCCAAACTACTCCTTCAATATTCCCAACAATTGTTTCCTAAAAATAAGCATGGGAGGCATTATCCTCAATTGACAGATTAGGAATTTATGACCCAGGAAAGTACCCACCCAAGGTCTCACACAAAAACAGTTGATAGGGCCAAGACTCTATAGGTGTGTTTTGTGCTTTAGGCATTTAAACCACGCTGCCTAACAAAGAAAGATGATCAATAAAATAAAATAAGGCAAATTGTATGAAATGGCAAAAAGGAAAAACAATTTTAGAGATAGAAACAGTATGCATGAAATCATTGAAAGAGATCAAGGACAATAATTTTTGACGTTTTAACATTGGATGAAATATTTTCAAAGAAAAAATATATTCGTCAAATTTTTAAAAAGCATCAGGTACTGAAAAACACTAAACTTCAATACACTTTCACATTGTGAAAAAAGATGGAGAAAGAAGGAAATGGGCTAGAAACAAGGGAGAGAAGAAAGAAATAACAAACATACAAAGTAAGGAGAAAAGAAAAGGGAGCAATATTTGCCCATCGAGGAAAATGAAAACAAGGACCATTTGGTTGAAGTTACTGGGTGAAGAGTGCCTTTTGTTCAAGAAAGAATGATTTAATTAATACTTCAATAACAAAAATTGTCCAACAGTAAACTCCTAATTGCTCAATTCAATGACCTCTTCTGAGTATTCATCGAGCTAAATTTCTCTTCAGCTCTTTTCAATATCTTTGCGATTAACTCTCTTTCCCCTAATTTCCTGTGATAAGGGACTTTTCTGGGTCTTCTTTGGTGGATCAGAGATCTAGCTTCAGCTTTGGCAATAACTTATGCTGTAAACTTGGGCAAACCATTTATCTCTGGATTGAACATCTTCAAAATTAGAATGTTAAAAGTGTATGATTTCTAAAGTTCTTTTCACTTCTACAGACCACGTTTCTATAATCATCTCCTTTAATGGTAATTTTCCCCAACCTTAAATAGGCATTTCCTACTAGGCTTTCATATTGTACACTGCAAACTCTCATATAGTCATGAGGAATGGGTTTCAAATCTCTTTCACCTTAACTTTTCTCTCAAGTACCAGACCACTTCATGCAAAACTTTCCACCTGATTTCCCACAAACACTTCAACAAACTCATCTTCTCTGCCAAATTACTGTTTCTCCTGTATCCCCTTATGTCTCTCCTTCAAGCTGCTTAAAATCAGTATCTCAGAAGCATCTTTCACTCTTCCTTGAACATCCAGTCAGTTAGCAATCTTATAAGATCTAACTATGAAAGTCTCTTGTTTTCAATCCATTATCTTTTTGTCAGTTCCCTGGTTTAGTTATTCCTGCTTCCTAGAGTTCAAAACTACTCTAACAGTTTTCTAATTTGCACTTTCATCCCGGTCACTAGAATTTTCTTCCAAGTCATGCCTCGTTGCTGCAACAGCTAACTCATAATGATGTTCAATGAATTATCACACATAACATACTTAGAATGGTGCCTGTAATATAGTAAGTGTTATAAAAATGCTGGCTATTATTATTATGATCCCCAGTCACAAAAAGCTTTGAAAACTTCTCCTGACATGTAGAGAAAAATCTATGTTTCTTAGATTAGTATTTAAGGACCATTACCATTTAATATCAACCTACCTTTCTAGTTGTTTTTACCACTATATTTCACTTGACTGGCTAAATGTTCAATTGCCTGATTTTCACAAATATCACTTTTAAGGAAAATTTCAAGCCTATAACCACTTCACCATTTTGTGCCAAGTGATTCCACTTGCCTCCACCTTTCCCCACTCTGCCATAGCTATGTGTGTAAGATTAGGCATCATATGATGAGATCCGTTCTGGCCATCAATACAAGGCATATGATTAGTCAGGCTTATGGCTTAGATAAACTTAACCAAAACCTGATTTCCCAGTTAGCAGTAAGAAGAGGAAAAGCCATAATGAATAAGGAAACAGTAGTGATCATGATGAGCCATGAGCAAAATGAAGTTAAGTGTGGGCAGAAACTAAGTGAAAGCAGAATTAGTTGATTGAGCTCTGCACAGTGGCTTACGCCTGTAATTTTAGCACTTTGGGAAGCCAGGGTGGGAGAATCACTTGAGCTCAGGAGTTTGAGGCCACAGTGAGCTATGATCGTGCCACCGCACTTCAGCCTGGGTGACAGAGTGAGACACTGTCTTAAAAAAAAAAGAAAGAATTAGTCGATTGGGATGGAAAACAAAGAAGAAATCAGTTATGCTGAGAGAAAACATCCCATAAGACACCAGGACAAACTGGCTCCTTAGAGAATTTGAAAAAAGTAGCTAGATCCTTTGAGCTGTTTCTATTCCAATGACGTCTGTATTTCCGTCTGCATGCAAACACCACTCCCTTATTTTTGAGATAATTTAAACAAGTCTCTTTTTCTCGTAGCAAACAAACACCCTCACACTTTAATCTCATTTCTTTCAGAAAGCTCACAAAGTTTTCCTGGGTTAGATTTGAATCTCTTTTTCTACAATGGTTCCACAGGTACTTTGTGTTTAAAATATCATTAATTATACTCACCTTTGCATGAAAGTGGCATATGTGCAAGTCTCCCTGATTAGATTGGGATAAGCTTTTACTAATGTGGTGCTCTTCCAAGAGCTGATGCTCAGTAAATACAGTTGGCTCTCTGTCTCCCTGGGTTCAGCATGTGTAGGTTCAACCAATCACTGATCAAAAGTGTTTTGAAAAATTATGTGCGTCTGTACACAGCAGGTAAAGCCCTTTTTTTCCTGTCATTATTCTCTGAACAATACAGTGTAACAACTATTAACATAGCCTTTACATTGTATTAGGTATTATAAGTAACCTAGAGATGATATAAAGTATACAAGAAAATGCACATAGGTTATATACAAATAGTACACAACATTTTATATTAAGGACTTGAGCATCCAAAAATTTTGATATCCAAGGGAGGTCCTGGAACCAATCAGCCACTGATAATGAGGGACAATTGTACTTAACTGACTAGAAGGCTGCAGTGGACTGAGTTAGTGAATTACCAGTCACTGAGGTGTTTAAGCACAAACCAGAAAGCTTCCTTTTAGAGTAGGTAGAGGGTATGCCTGCACTGAGAGAGTAGACATTGAAGCGTACAACTCTTTTTCTACCTAAAGATATTAAGATACGTCCACTGAATTAGATTTGTCACTGTAAGAGCAATTATAACAATTCTTTATGAGGGAGCAAGGACCAGATTACTATACTAAAAATCAGAATAATGCATCAGTTTAAGTTTGCACTGGAATAATCAGAGGTAAAAATCATTGGGCCATAGATTCCTGTCAAGGAACAACATCCAGTAGAAAAAGAATAATAGCCATGGGTCATTTACGTGTGAAGGGAGAGAGATAGTTTGGGAAAAATATTAAAATTAGAGATTTTCCAAATAATTATGCAATATTCTGCATTGTATAATTAAAATATTGTCTGCAGGGATGGGAGGAGTCATTAAGCATTGTATTAACTATTATTAAACAAAAAGCTAGCTTCCTATAAGTAATAACCTTCTTTGATTAAAAAAGTCTAAAGCCTAATGCTTTTTGAATGCAAATAAAATCACCTTCTTTTGTAAATCGTCAAGAAAATAGCTCATAGCTTTCGTGTTAATTGTTTCCATTGCATTCAAAACATGTAAAAGCTGTTTTTACTTTTTCTTCATTTCCCCAAATAGAATACCAGTGTTGTGTCATCTATGGTGCTGAATTTTTTTTTATGATCTGTGAAAAACATTGCTCTAGGATACTATCGAATTTTTGCAAGATGTTAAAAAGGGGGTTAGATGTATACAAATTAGGTTCTGTAGGCACACTAGCCAGGATAAAATCACAAGGACTATTAATTCTTATGCTTTAGGGCATACGCTGATCACCAGCTGAGGTCAGGAAGACATTTTCTTCTTTAATATAGTATTTCACAATTAGGTTCATTGGGTGTGGGGTGAGGTATGATTTTCAGTGAAGCTTCCAATTTTAGCCACTGTTGGACACAATGCCAGATTTGGTGTCTCATTGGTTGGATCTGTTATGGTTTTAATGCTAATTAGACTATGCACTGTGGTTATTTCAAGGATGTAGAGGTTAAAACTGACAACGAAATGACCATGCTTTAGTAATAAATCATTGTCTTTGCAGTACATAATTACAGAAAGAGTCCATAACCATATGTGGTTAATATTAAAATGTCTGTGACTAGTTGATGTTATTTTTCCCCAGTTCCTTAATGAGACTGCTATACATAAACTGCCACAGCAAAAATTTAAAAAATAAACTTAAAAAGTGAAAGCCGCTTAAAAGCATTTGTAGCTGTGAATTGCTATCATCAAATATCTCTAAATTTAAGACTTCAAGGTTATTTTGTTTACAATATAGCTCCTAAACTATGCAGAGTCTAGAAATCTCAGGGTATATGAATCCTTATTTACAATTAATCCTTATTTACAATCTACTGGGTATATGAATCCTTATTTATTACAATTATTAAAAAATAATTTTGAATAAAATCAGTAAAACTGATAATCCACATCATTTTATTCTTCTGCAACTATTTTGCCTTATTCAAACAGAATTTTTTTCAAACTTCATTTTCGTACCTATTTCCATCACTGTGATGGAAAAAGCACTGAATTTGGAGACAATTTGGTCAGGTCTTGTCCCAATCTCACTGCCAATAAATTTAGGCAAGTTATTAACCTAACTGGGACTTAATTCCTAATTCGTAAAGTGAAGTAATTGGTCTAATATTATATGAATGAGATTCAGCTCACTACCTCAAGTACCATTTGTGTTTTGGTGGTGTGAATTAGTTACCAGATAGATATCCTACTACCAACGTGGATTTGGTACCCATCAGCATGTACTAGTTTTCAAATAATAGTTTATATCAGAATCTTCTGTTACATTTGTTTAATTTGGAGATTTATGGGTCAAACTCCAGACATATTGATTTCTTAAGGCTGAGTTGGGACCAGGGAACTGCATTCTAAACAGAGATACCAACTAATTCTAGACTTTAAAAATCTCTCCAGATATATTCTAAAATTATAGCTTATGCTTTTGATTGTGTTGGTTAAGATAAACTAAGTCAATCCCTATCAATAGCTGCTAACTTATTAAGTGCTATTGTGGCCAAAAGCTAGTTATTCAATGATAACCAATTCACAAAATCTCTTAAAGGTAAACTTTGTACACAGCTCATAGTAGGACATTTGAAAGACAAAAAAAAAAAAAAAAATCCCCTGGCATGCTCACTTTTGCCTCCAAAGAAATTCCCAAGTTAATGATAAGACTCGTAAATTATTAAATCACTAGTCCCCACAATTGTTCTTACAGCTAATATCTAGATGTTCAGATCAAGTTTATAATAGACTCCTCCTTGTTCTGCGTGACAGTGCTAAAGTATAAAGAGAGAAATATTATAATAATGCCAAATCAGAATAGCCCAAACTTAAAAGAAAATTTCACATTGTATTTCAAAAAAGGTATACATTTCTTAGGAGACCAAATTTTGTGCTAATTCACTTGCTCTACCATCCTGAGCAAAGCTATCTAACCTTTACCGATTATTGGCAACTTTTTATGGGGTTTTGTTGTGAAAGGGATCTGCCTACATGTCTTGCTGATGAATACTTAATATTCAGTTGTATTCTCTCTAAACCAAAATGCATTTTTTTTACCCCAGTCTACCTCTGAAATTACTCTTCCCACCACTAGTGATATGTACAAATTTGCTGCATGACTCTCTGTGAGCACTACTGGCTCTTTTCTTTGATTGATACATTGTTAGTGACCCCCCGCCCCTGAAACCTTCTCCTTCTAGGCCTTTCAAGCCATTAGAAATAGCCACTTGAAGCTCCAGTAAAACAACTTATTTCTATTTGCACACAATGTCATCTGACAACTAGGCAAGAAAGTTGGATATGACTTCTTCTGACACAATTTTAAGATGACTACAAATAACTTTATTTTTTGAATATCATGGTTTAAACTCATTTTCTGAAAAATAAAGTAGCTTCCTCTCTGATATGTTTATTTTTTGAAGACAGCTGATCAGTCTCTTTCTATACTGTATGTTCCACATTAAGTCTTTATTTATGCTGTTGACTCCACTAATTCTGTTACTTTTATTAGCAAAGTTTTGGTGTTGAGTCCTGTAGTAGTGACAAGCATTCCTAGAAGCTAATCTGACAGATAATGACTCCATTAAGTGTTGGATGCTAATTGGTTTACAGCAGAGGCCTGAAATTAATTTATATAAATAAATTAGCACCTGAGCATGTTATCATCCCAGTTTGGATTTTCAAATTACCAGTGATTTTTAAAGCCTCCATTTTCAGTAAAATGTAATGCATAGAAACTTCATGAATAATTAAAATTTGGCAATAGGTCAGAATACCAAACAAGAAATACAAATTGTTTACACCCATTTCTAGGCAAGGCAGTGACTGTGTATGAATTATGTCCTTATAATAAATGACTTATAGAATAGTTAGATTTAAACTACCCTCCAAAGAGTATACTTCTTCATTGCAATTGTTCCTGGAATTACTAGCCACAACCAATATCAGTGAGGTATTGTTTCCAGGACCCCCTGTGGACACTGAAACCCATGGCTGGTCAACTTCCTTATATAAAACGTGTGTATTATTTGCATATAACCTACCCACATCCTCCATCTTTAAATTACATGTAATACCTAATACAATGCAAATGCTATGCAAATAGTGTTTTACTGTATTTTAAAATTTGTATTATTTTTATTGTTGTATTTCGTTTTTTTTTTTTTCACCTGTCACCCAGGCTGGAGTGCAGTGGCACAATCTCAGCTCACTGCAACCTCCACCTCTTGGGTTCAAGCTGTTCTCCTGCCTCAGCCTCCCAAGTACCTGGGATTACAGGCGTGCACCACCATACCCAGCTAATTTTTGTGTTTTTAGTAGAGATGGAGTTTCACCATGTTGTCCAAGCTGGTCTTAAACTCCTGACCTCAGATGATCCCCCTGCCACAGCCTCCAAAAGTGCTGGGATTACAGGCATTAGCCACCACACCTGGCCTCATATTGTATATTTTCAATGCAAATTTGGTTGAATCTTCAGATTCAGAACCTGTGGATCACCAGTCAGAATGACTATTATTAAAAAGTTTAAAAAAAGACATTGATGAAGTAGTAGAAAAAATGGAATGCTTATACACTGTTTGTGGAAGTGTAAATTAGTTCAGCCACTGTGGAAAGCAATTTGGAGACTTCTTAAATAACTTAAAACAGAACTACCATCCTGCTCAACAATTCCACTACTGGGTATATACCAAAAAGAAAATAAATAATTCTACCAAAAAGACACATGCACTTTTATGTTCATCAGAGCACTATTCACAATAGCAAAGGCACAGAATCAACCAAGATGCCCTTCACTGGTGGACTGGATAAAGAAAATGCAGTATATGCACACCATGGAATACTATGCAGCCATTAAAAAAATGAGATCATGTCCTTTGCAGCAACATTGATGGAGCTGGAAGCCATTATCCTAAGTGCATTAATGCAGGGACAGAAAACTAAACACTGCATGTTTTCACTTATAAGTGGTAGCTAAAGATTGGGTATACGTGGACGCAAAGTTAGGAACAATAAACACTGGGGACTGCTAAAGGGGGGCAGGTGAGGAAGAGGGCAAGGACTAAAAAACTGCCTATTGGGTACTATGCTCACTACCTAGGTGACAGGATCATACCACAAACCTCACGGACATACAATTTGCCCATGTAACAAACCTGCACTTATACCCCCTGAACATAAAAATAGAAAAAAACAAAAATAATAAAAGCATATGTACACACACATACACACAAACACACACAAAACAGAACATCTGGATACAATGAGCTGACTGTATATCACAGTTTGAATAATCATTTCTCTTCTTATTCTGTATTTCACCTATCTCCAATATTTTTCTATTTCAAATAAGACTGTAAATAATATCTATAGCTTCATCACATATGTTCTTAGGATGTATTTCCAGATGTGGAATTACTGCTCAAAGAGTGTGTTCTTGTTATATATTGCCAACTTGTTCTCCAAAACGGTTATTAAAGATTTCCACACAGAGGTGGTAGAATGAAATGAAACAACAAAATCTCCTTTCCAATATCTACCAAACCAGTAAAAATATGAAAAACAAAAGAAAATGACATAAATAACTTTTTAAAATTACTAATAACAAAGTTGTATTTTTATGCCATAAATTTGAAAGCTTATGACAGTAGAAAGAAACTGAGTCCTGATTCACTCCCAAGTGTAACTTTATAAAAGTTAGGTGAAATTCATGTAATATACAATTAAACACTTTAAAGTGAATAATTCAGTGCATTTAGTATATTCACAATGTTGTGAAATCACCAACTCTTTGTGATTTCAAAATGTTTTCATTATTCTGGAACACTCAGCATTTATAAGTAATCATTCCCCATTTTTTATTTCCCCTATGCCCTAGCAACAATTAATCTGCTTTTCTGTCTGTATGGATTTTTCTATTTTGAGTATTTTATAGAAAATAATCATACAATATGCGATTTTTTGTGTCTGGCATATTTCATTTGGCATAATGTTTCTGAAGTTCACTCAAATTGTGGCTTATACCAGTACTCCATCATTTTGCATGACCGAATAATATTTCATTGTATGTACATACCAAAATGAATTTGTTCATTCATCCATTGATGAATATTTTGGTTATTTATATCTTTGGCCATAATTAATAAACATTTATATGTAAGTTTCTGTATTAACACATGTTTTTATTTCTCTTGGACCACCTAGGAGTTGAATTCCTGGGTTATATGGCAATTCTGTTTAACTTTTTGAGGCATAACTAAACTGTAATCAGCAGCAGCTGTATCCTTTTACATTCTCACCAGTAATATAGGAGGGGTTTTTTTTTTTACCACATCCTTACTTGTTAATTTATTTTTCCTCTCATTACAGCCATCCTAATGGCAGCAAAGTATTATTTCATTTTGGTTTTGATTTGAATCTCTTTAATGACCACTGATGTGAACATCTATACATGTGCTTGTTGACCATTTTAATATTATAAAGAAATGTCTATGCAGATGCTTTGACAATTTCTAATTGTGTTATTTGTCTTTTTATGTTGAGTTGTAAGTATGCTTCATATATTATGAATACCAATCTTTAAAAGATATATCATTTGCAAATATTTTCTCCCATTCTGTAGATTTTTTTACTTTCTTGATAATATGCTTTGATGCACAGAAGATTTTAATTTGTATGAAGTCCAATTTGTCTTTTATTTCCTTTTGTTTTCTGTGTTTTGGGTCTGGAATCTAAGAATCCATTGCCAAATCCAAAGTCATAATGATTTTCTTTCTTTCAACTTTTAAGTTGAAGAAAAACATGTGCAGGATGTGCAGGTTCATTATATAGGTAAATATGTGCCATGGTGATTTGCTGCACAGATCAACCCATTGCCTAGATATTAAGCCCAGCACTGATTAGCTATTCTTCCTGATGCTCTCCCTCCTCCCAACACCATGACAGGCCCCAATGTTTGTTGTTTCCCCCCCATGTGTCTATGTGTTCTCATCATGCAGCTCCCACTTATAAGTGAGAACATGCGGTGTTTGGTTTTCATTCCCGGCATTTGTTTGCTGAGGATAATGGCTTCCAATTCCTTCCATGGCCCTGCAAAGGACATGATCTCATTCCTTTTTATGGCTGCATAGTATTCCATGGTGTTTATGTTCCACATTTTTAAAATTTGATCTATCATTGTTGGGCATTTGGGTTAAGCCCATGTCTTTGTTATTGTGAATAGTGCTACAGTGAACATACACATGCATGTATCTTTATAATAGAATAACTTATATTCCTTTGGATATATACCCAGTAATGGGATTGCTGGGTCAAATGGTATTTCTGCCTCTAGGTCTTTGAGGAATCACCACATTGTCTTCCAAAATGATTGAATTAATTGACACCCCCAGCAACACTGTAAAAGCGTTCTTTTTTCTCTGCAACCTCTCCAGCATCTGCTGGTTTTTGACTTTTTAGTAATTGCTATTCTGACTGGTGTGAGATGGTATCTCATTGTGGTTTTGACTTGCATTTCTCTAATGCTCAGTAATGTTGAGCTTGTTTTCTATGTTTACTATGCACATGCATGTCTTCTTTTTAGAAGTGTCTGTTCATGTCCTTTGGCCAGTTTTTAATGGAGTTGCTTGTTTTTTCTTGCAGATTTGTTTAAGTTCCTTGTAGATTCTGGATATTAGACCTTTGTCAGATGGATATATTGAAAAAAATTTCTCTCAGTCTGTAGGTTGTCTGTTCACTCCAATGATAGTTTCTTTGCTGTGCAGAAGCTCTTTAGCTTAATTAAATCCCATTTGCCAATTTTGGCTTTTGTTGCAATTGCTTTTGGTGTTTTTGTCATGAAATCTTTGCCCCTGGCTATGTCCTGAATAGTATTGCCTAGATTTTCTTCTAAGGTTTTTATAGTTTTGGGTTTTACATTTAAGACTTTAATCCACCTTGATGTAATTTGTGTGTAAGGAGTAAAGAAGGGGTCCAGTTTCAATTTTCTGCTTATGGCTATCCAGTTCTCCCAGCACCATTTATTAAATAGGGAATCTTTCCCCATTACTTGCTTTTGTCAGGTGTGTTGAAGATCAGATGGTTGTAGGTGTGTGGTCTTATTTCTGAGTTTTGTATTCTGTTCCATTGGTGTATATGCCTGTTCTTGTATCAGTACCATACTGTTTTGATTACTGTAATCTCATAGTATAGTTGGAAGTCAGGTAACATGATGACTCCAGCTTTGTTCTTTCTTGCTTAGGATTGCCTTGGCTATTTGGGCTCTTTTTTGGTTCCATATACATTTTTTTTTTTTTTTGATACGGAGTCTCACTCTGTCTCCCAGGCTGGAGTGTAGTGGTGCGATCTTGGCTCACTGCAAGCTCCACCTTCTGGGTTCAAGCCATTCTCCTGCCTCAGCCTCCTGAGTAGCTGGGACTTCAGGTGCCTGCCACCACGTCTGGCTAATTTTTTTTTTTGTATTTTTAGTAGAGATGGGGTTTCACTGTGTTAGTCGGGATGGTCTTGATCTCCTGACCTCGTGATCCACTTGCCTCGACCTCCCAAGGTGCTGGGATTACAAGCATAAGCCATCGCGCCTGGCCTTTTGGTTCCATATAAATTTTAAAAGGGTTTTTTTTCAAAATCTGTGAAGAATGTCAATGGTAGGTTAACAGGAATAGCATTGAATCTATAAATTACCAAAGTCATAATAATTTATCCTTACTTTTTCCTAATAGTTTTGTAGTTTAACCCTTATACTTAGGTTGTTGCTTTACTTTCAGTTAACCTTTGCGTATAGAGTGAGGTGAGGAACTAACTTTATTATGTATGCAATTATCCAGTTTTTCTAGCATGATAAGGTAAAAAATTATACTTTCGCCATTGAATTGTGTGTGTGAATCCTTTTAAACATTCAATTGGCCATAAGAACAGTTTACTCAACAAATGGTGATAGGAAAACAGGATATCCACATGCAAAATAATGAAGTTGAACCCTTAACTTACAGCATACACAAAAATTAACTCAAAATGTATTTAAGGCCTAAATATAAGCCCTAAATATATTAAAATTTCAAAAGAAAGCATAGGGAAAAGCTTCATGACATTAGATTTAATGATGATTTTTGATTATAGTACCAAAAGCACCAGCAACAAAATAAAAAACAAATGAAACTTTCTCAAATTTTACAACTTCTTCATGCTTAAGAAAACAATTAACAGAGCAAAAAGAAAAACTACAGAATGGGAGAAAGTAATTGCAAATCATATATTTAATAAGATATTAATATCCAAACATGTTAGAAATTTTTACAACTCTGCAACAACAAAAATAATCTAATTAAAAATGGACAAAAGACATGGATAGACATTTCTCCAAAGAAGATCTACAAATGGCAAACATCATTCTACTTTCTCTCAGTATACTGGGGAGGGAGAGATAAAGATGGGTTCATAGATGGGCACAAAAATACAGTTAAATAGAAGGAAGAAAATCTAAGGTGACTATAGTTAAAAATAATTTATTATATATTGCAAAATAACTAGAAGAGTAAAATTTATTTTATTTATTTATTTATGTAAGATGAAGTCTCGTTGTGTCACCCAGGCTGGAGGCAAATGGCACGATTCCGGCTCACTGCAACCACCGCCTCCTAGGTTCAAGTGATTCTCCTGCTTCAGCCTCCCGAATGGCTTGGATTACAGGTATGTGCTACTACACCCAGCTAATTATTTGTATTTTTACTAGAGATGGGGTTTCACCATGTTGACCAGGCTAGTCTCGAGCTCCTGACCTCAAGTGATCCACCAGCCTTGGCTTCCCAAATTGCTGGGATTACAGGCGTGAGCCACCACGCCCAGCCAAAGAGTGAAATTTAAATGTTCCTAATACAAGGAAATAAGAAATATCTAAGGCAATAGATATTCAAATTACCCTGATCTCATCATTACACATTGTATGCTTATATTAAAACATTATATTTATCCCATAAATATGTACAACCATTATGTATATATAAAAATTAGGAGTAAAAAATGAAAAAAAAATTGGAGAAGCTATATAAATAGCAGACAAAGTAGGATTCAGAACTTGAAATTTCCCAGAAATAGAGGGTAACTTACATAATGAAAAAGTTTAATTCACCAAGATATCTTTCTGAAATACATTTCAAAATGTACGAAGTAAAAAGTAATATAACTGAAATGAAAATTAGCCAAATCCACACTTACAATGAAAGACTTCAAACCCCTTCTCTAAGGAATTGATTGAACAAGTACACAGAAAAATCACTAAATATATGAAAAACCCAACAAATTATTATATAAATAAGTTGACCTAATTGACTCTACAGAGCACTCCATTCACAAAACCAGAAAACATGTTCTTTTCATGTGTATATGAAACATGTAACAAGATAGACTATATTGTTTGTCATAAAACAAGCCTCAAAACATAAGAGAATGAAAATCCTAAACACCATGTTATCTGACTACAATGAAATTAGACTAAAATCAGTAACAGAAAATAAAAAAACAGAAAATCCTCAAATATTTGGAAATTAAATGACAGTCTTTTTTTAAGTTAATTTTTTTAAACGTTTTCTTTAGGTTCGGGGGTACATGCACAGGTTTGTTATATAAGTAAATTGCATTTCACAGGGGTTTGACATACAGATTATTTTGTCATTCACATACTAAACGTAGTGCCCAACTGGTATTTTTGATCCTTACCCTACTCCCTCCCTCCACCCTCAAGTAGGCCCCAGTGTCTGTTGTTTCCTTCTTTGTGTCCATGTGTACTTGGTGTTTAGCTCCCATTTATAAGTGAGAAAGTGCGGTATTTGGTTTTCTGTTCCTGTGTTAGATCGCTTAGGATAATGGCCTGTAACCGCATTGATGTTGCTGCAAAAGAGAGAATCTTGTTCTTTTTTACGGCTGCAGAGTAGTCCATGGTGCATGCATATCCCATTTTCTTTATCCGGCCCACCATTCATTGGCATTTAGATCATTTCCATGTCTTTGCTATTGTCAGTAGTGCTGCAGTGAACATCTTTGTGCATGTGTTTTTATGGCATAATGATTTATATTCCTTTGGATATACATCCAATAATGGGATTGCTGGGTTGAATGGTAGCTCTCTTCTTTAATAAGTTCTTTGAGAAATTGCCAAACTGTTTCCCACAGTGGCTGAATTAATTTACATCCCCCCACCAAGTGTGTGTAAGCATTCTCTTTTCTCCACAACTTCTCCAGTGTCTATTTTTTTTTTTACTTTTTAATAACAGCCATACTGACTGATGTGAGATGGTATATCATTGTGATTTTGATTTGCATTTCTTTGATAATTAGTGATGTTGAACATTTTTTAATGTGCTTTTTGGTCACATATATGTCTTTTTTGGGAAAATATTCATACCTTTTGCCCATTTTTTTAATAGGATTGTTAGTTTTATGCTTATTAATTTAAGTTCCTTATAGATTCTAGATATTAGACTTTTGTTGGATGCATAGTTTGCACATAATTTCTCCCACTCTGTTTACAGTTTGTCTACAACACACTTCTAATAACTCATATATAGACAGTGGGATGCTATTCAGCAATATAAAAAATGAATTTCCATTATTTCAGGCAACATGGATACTTTGAAGGCGATTGTGTTAAGTGAAATTAAGCCAGAAACCAAAAGTTAAACATTCATGTTCTCACTCATATGCAGAAGCTAAAAAAGTTGAACTCATAGAAGTAAAGAATAAAACAAAGGTTTCTGGAGGCTAGGAAAGGTAGAAGGGAGGGAAAGGGAGAGTTCAAGTTCTAAGTTCTAGTGTTCTCTGGCACCCCAAGATGACTATAGTTAACAATAATATATATTTTCAAATAACTAGAAGAGAGGATATCAGATGATCCCAACACAATAAAATAATACATGGAATGATGGAAACGCTAACTATTCTGATGTCGTCACTATATATTTTATGTATTTAAACATCACTATGTACCTCAAAATATGCACAATTTTATGCCAATTACAAAATAATAAAACTTTTAAAAAAGCTCATATATCAAAGAAATCACAAGAAAAGTTATGAATACTTTGAAAAAAAAATAAAATGACCAATAAGCACAGTAAAGGATGCTTAACATTCCTAATCAGTAGAGAAATGCAGATCAAAACCACAGTGAGATATCATTTCACACCCATCAGGATGGCCATTATCAAAAGAACAAAACAAAACAAGTGTTGGCAAGGATGCAGAGGAGTTGAAACCCTCCTTATAAACTGTAGGTGTAATGTAAAATATTTCAGTCATTATGGAAAACAATATAAATATTTCTCAAAATACTAAAAATAGAATTACTGTATGACACAGTGATTCCATTTCTGGGTATATATTCAAAATAATTGAAAACAGGATATCAAAGGGATATTGCCACAGTCACGTTCCTCACAGTCACATTATTCACAGCGGCCAAGAGGTGAAGGTAACTAAAATGCCCATCAATAGACGAGTGAATAAAGAAAATGTGGTATATACATATATTGGAATATAATGTAATCTTAAAATAGGAATAAATCCCCTCATGTGTCACAACATGGATGAACCTCAAGGAAATTATGCTAAGTGAAATAAGCCAGTCACAAAAGGACAAATAGTATATGACTTCATTCACATGAAATATCTAAGGTAGTCAAAATCATAGAAACAGAAAGTAGAAAGGTAGTTAGCGTGGGCTGGGTACAGAAGGATGTAAGAATTAGTGTTTAATGGGTAAAGTGTTTTAGTGTAACCAAGTGGAAATGTTATAATGAGAGACTTGTTGCACAGCAATATGAATATAATAAATGTTTAAAAATTGTTAAGATGGCAAATTTAATGTCATGTGTGTTTTACCCTAATGAAAATCAATTGTTTATAAATATTTGGTTTATTTCTGGACTTCAGTCAATTCCATTGGCTTACATATGTATCCTTATTCTGGAACCACACTGTTTTGATCCCTACAACTTTTCAGCAAGCTTGGAAACAAGAAGTTCGAGTCCTTTCATTTGTTTTTCTTTTTCGATATTGTTTTATTGCTTCGGAGGATTTCATGCCCACCATCTGTGCTCAAGTTAGTAGGTTAAGAAAATAGTGGACTAAATTTAATATACCCGCCCTCAATATATAGGTGGAAAAAGAAAGAAGTGAAGATGGAAGGTCTAAGATATGAGTAGTATCAAAGAAAAGACACCTACAACACAGAAAGGCAAATAGAAGAGTTCCAAAGATTTAATGCTGTTCCTACCAAACTACTAATGTAATTTTTCACAGAATTAGAAAAGTGTTCTAAAATTAATATGGAACAAAAAATGAGTCAAAATATCCAAAGCAATTCTGAGCTAAAAGTTAAGTGGGTTAACACAGGAACAGAAACCCAAATAACACATGTTATCATAAGTGGGGGCTAAATATTTCGTACACATATACTTAAATATGGGAAAAATAGACACTGGGGACTACTAGAGTGGGAAGACTGACTGGGGGTGAGTGTTGAAGAACTACCTATTGCGTGACTATGCTCACTATTCAGGTGATGTATTCAATCCTATCTCAAACCTCAATGACATGTAATTTTCCCATGTAACATACCTGCACATGTATCCACTAGCCTAAAATAAAAGTTGAAAAAAAGAGAGTTCTAAAAGCTACCCCTTTTAGGCATAAACATGATAAGACAAAACTACATCACAACTATCAAATATACTTCAGAAAAAGTAGAAGGTGAAAATTACAAAAAAAAAGTGAGCATAAAATGTAAATGACAAATGAAGACCTTTTAGGAAGAATAAATAATTTGAACAGAAGCCAGTTCAAAATTTCTTACAAGTGGTAAGGGACATAAAATAACTTATTTAAAGCATGAACTAAATATAAAATGAGCTCAAAGACCAGATAAAAATCAGCAGCATAAGATAAAAGGGAAGCGTTTAGAGCTTAGGAAACAAATGGAGAACAAAAAAATCTCCACCATTTGGAAACTATTAAACTAGAAAAAGTAGGAAACTTAGTAGAATTGCTAAAAATCAAATTAATGAAATTGAGGGAAATTCTGAGATAATCATAGTGAATGCATGTGTATGTTCACTGTGACACAATTCACAATAGCAAAGACATGGAATCAATCTGAATGCCCATCAATGACAGATTGAATAAAGAAAATGTGGTACATATACACCATGGAATGCTATGCAGCCATAAAAAAGGGATGAGATCATGTCTTTTGAAGGAAGATGAATAAAGCTGGAGGCCATTATCCTTAGCAAATTAATGCAGGACCAGAAAACCAAATAGTGCATGTTCTCACTTGAAAGTGGGAGCTAAATGATGACAACTTTTGAACATAAAGAAGGAAACAACAGATACTGGGGTCTATTTGAAGGTGGAGGTTAGGAGAAAGGAGAAGAGCAGAAAAGATAACTATTGGATACCGGGCTTAATACCTGGGTGATGAAATAATCAGTACAACAAACTACTGTGACACAAGTTTACCTATGTAACAAACCTTCACATGTAGCCCCGAACCTAAAATAAAAATTTAAAACAAAGAACTGCTAATGAATATTTATTCCATTTAATCATAGACTTAAGAATAAACTTAAGGTTTATGGTTACAGAATAGAATGTAAATGTAACATATTCTGATTAAGTTGTAAATGTTATATATTCTAAGATATATATATAATATATCATATGTGATATATAATATGATATACATCATATGTGATACATAATATCTGTATATCTTATATACATATTTCACATATGTGTATCACAAAATCAATAAATGGTAAATGGAGTATAAAGAGTGTCAGAGTGCTTCTTTCAAAGCAAGGAGTCAGGAGTTACTGTCTAAGATTGAAACATAAAGGTAAA
Organism: Pan paniscus; assembly: GCF_029289425.2. NCBI lineage: Eukaryota > Metazoa > Chordata > Mammalia > Primates > Hominidae > Pan > Pan paniscus. Next base: position 83,071,434 of record NC_073272.2, read on the forward strand.
CAATGACTTAAAAATCACTTTTTTTAATGTTGTACGTGTGCTTTTATATTGGCAGTTCATCAACAATTCTATGTACAGTCACACTTCCATAATTTTGCATATATTGTCCTCATCTATAATCACTCCTTCCTGCCTATCAAAAAAAAATTCTTCCCATCTTTAATGCCCCAAATCCTTTGAGAGTCTCTCTTTTCTGTGATTATCATATTGAATGTTTGGTACCAATTATTTAGCAAAAATATAGCAATAGCAAAAATGAATATTAACTAATATCTGCATATTCCATACTGGACACTGTGACATACATATTACTTCATTTCTCTATATAACATTTGCAAGGAGGGATACTTTTCTTTATTTGGAAACTGGGTGTCAGGAAGAGTAAATGATCTGCCTAAGGTAGCTTGCCAAAAAAAATAGCAGATATGTGTTTGAGTACAGAATTGAAACCAGGTCTGTCTGCCTCTACAGGTCATTCTCTTTTTGCTAAATCCTTCTGCATTTTATAAATTTACTCATATACATTAATTTAAAATTCCTCATTACCTTTTATAACTATCAGATAGCATGGCCTTTGACATTTTTGTCTTGCATAACTTCCCTACCACCTCTACTTCTAGGATGTAGCAGAATACTATGGTTAATAGGTGCTCCACAAATAAATTATGAAAAAGAGGCAGAGGAAAATGCTTTGGTATTACAGTTTTTATTTTTTCAAACAAAACTAGAAACTATTCTAAGAGCATATTCCTGAAAGTAACTCAGCTCAACAGATACTAATTATTCTGTTGAGCAAGTACCTTTTACAGGTGTTCTCAAATTAGATAACAGAAATTGTATGCTAATGGATTTCTTTCTACACATAGACAAATCGTTTTATACCCATTTTTTTGTTGTCTGAGCAGAGAGGGCAGTTACAAAAATTTGTACAATGACCTGTAATAATTATTTTCTTAAGAATAAATATGGTAGAAAGAAATCTAGTAGATCTAAGAATGTATATTCTTAGTGCCACAAACATTTTAGTTGTGATTATACGGTTAATATGAAAACTTAATGGGTCAAGACAATATCTTATGTATGCATTACCTCTAGGCATTTCATCCATGCTCCTTATAACTGTAATTATTTTGATATCTCTCTACATATTTCCCCAGGTTGGCACAATTACAATCACAAAAGAAGCAAATTAGATGCGGTAAAAATCTATAAATAGTACAGTAAACATTCCTAGGGAATAATATTTCTATTTTGAGAAGTTAAAAATATAGAAAAATCTGGCAAGGCAATTGAATCAGTGAATATATCCCGAAGTTTTCTTAGTGGCAAAGGAATATTTTTCTTATTGAAAATAAATAAAAGGGACAAAAATTCTGAGAGAAATGGCTGATTCTAGGTCTCAGAAAAGAAAATAAGCCTAGGGCTGCTTGTAGTGACAGAAAGAAAGGAAGTGCACAAAGGTAAAGGAATGAAATCATGTCAAAGGGATACAATAAACAATCTGAAAGAGCTCCCAATGTCCAAAGATGAAAAAACTTGAGAAACAAAATGAGTAACATAATACCGAATTGTAATACAAAGTCCAAAATAAATATTCATGAATTTATTGCATAAATAATTGAGAGGGGACAAACATTCTTTACAAATGAACTTTGAATAATATGTACATATACTTACCTTTCTAGGATGTGGAGATTAATCTCCCTTATCCTCATGGTGGGCTGGATTTAGTGACTTGCTTCTTGTAAAACAGAATGTAAAAAGGAAAAAAAAAAAAAAAAAAAACTAGTACCTTTACATAGAAAACCTGGAAAAATACTATCTTAACCGCAGGATCAAAGTTAACATTACTATTGACATCACGTGGGTATCGTGTACCCTTTGATGTGACGTAATGAGGTGTTTCATTTTCTTGTCAATCTTCTAAAAAACCCATAACCCTGATCTAATCATGAGGGAAACATTAGAAAAAGCCATACGGGGGAAAATTCTACATGAATCTATGGAAGAGCTATCTGAGGACTCTGAAAAGTAGCTGGTAACTGGTAGATGTGGAAAGGAAAACAAAACTTAAAATACAGCAGAATAAAAGTGAGTTTTTCATTTATTTTTCCTCTGGTTTCTTCTAGCACAGACTTCAGGGCAGCCTGGCAGTTAAAATTGTGTACCAGGTGTTGACAGGAATAACTTCAAAAGAAGTTTTCTATTTCTAGTCCAAGAAGCAGGAAAAGAATCAGAGAGAGTAGAGGACATTTCTCTGGGATTTTTGTTTGTTTGCTTTCATTCCCTCCTGCTTCAGCCCCAGGGAGCTCCTGCAGTGATGTCAATTATGCCAGTGGTAGCCAGGCAAGTGTGTAAAACTCCAATGGATGGTAAATCTATATTATCAGAGGAAGCATGAGTCTAAGAGCAAGGAGATAATTTTCACTGTTTTTTTTTTTTAATCTGCTAGCTGCTTAATCCTGGATCACAGAGAAAGTCACAGGAAGTATGCAGAACAATGAAACTAAAGATTCTACTCAGAAGACCAGGGAGTAATGCCTCTGGAAACTGGAAAGAGTTGGGAAGGTTGTAAAAAAAAGCTATCTCAAGAAAGTAGTACCATCATGTTGTATATGAACCCCTGAACTCACCCTTGAGCTACAAAGGTAGATATCTGATCTTAAACACTATATCAAGGAACTGACCTTTTAAGGAAGACAATCACCTTCATGCTAGACCGCACACTAGGTGGTGCACACACAAGACAGATTCAAATAGCAGGGCCAAGGCTTCAAAAATGGAATGAACATTGAAACTACTGCCAACAAAAGACAAAGCAGAAATCATCTGAATCTGAGAGTTGGTTGTCTGCTAAAGGGAAAATACCAATATTTGCCAAAGGATATAAACAGCAACAACAAAACAAATCAACATCTTGCAAAGGAAAGGACCATCAACACATGCAAACCCTGAGGTGATACAGATGTTGAAATTATCAGCTAACAATATAAAGGAATATTATAATCATACAACAAAAAATCAAGGTGAACATTCTTGAAGAGAGATAGAACATCTCAGCAGTCAAAGAGACAATATCAAAGCAAAAAAGTAAAATTTTGCAATTAAAAAAATCAAAATCAAAACAAAATTTTTACTGGATGGGCTCAGTAACAAAATGGAAACAATAGAAGAAAGACCAATGAACCTGAAGATCAACACGAATTGCATAATGTGAACAACAGGAAGAAAATACATTGAAAAAATGATCAGAGACTCAATGGCCTGCAGGGAAATCCCAGAAAGTCTAACATTTGTGCCAGTAGAGACCCAGAAGGAAAGGAGAAAAAGTGCGGTGCAAATCTATATAATATATATATATTTTAGCCATTATTTAAATATATACATGTATATTTTAATAATGGCTAAAATCTTTCCAAATTTGAAGAGAGATGTAAAGTATGTATTTTAATATCTCTAGAGCATCCACTAAAAAGCTATATAAAAGATATAATAAATCTCTCAATAGATAAAAAGTCATATGAAAATATTGAAATAATTCAAAGAAAAGCAGGAAAGAAGAAACGGGACCAATGAAAAACAGAAAACAAACAATACAACTGAAAACCTAAATCTAAGCATATTAACAATTTATTTAAATGTAAGTGGTCTAGACATACCAATTAAAAGAAAGATAGGCCAGGTACAGTGGCTCACGCCTGTAATTCCAGCGCTTTGGGAGGCTGAGTTCAGAGGATTGCTTGAGCCAGGAGTTTGAGACCAGCCTGGGCAACATGGCAAAACCCCACATCTACAAAAATTACAAAAATTGGCCTTGTGTAGTGCTGTGTGCCTGTAGTCCTAGCTACCAGGGAGATTGAGGTGGGAGGATCACTTGATCTGGGGGATGTTGAGGCTGCAGTGAGCCATGATCATGCTGCTGCACTACAGCCTGGGCAACAGGGTGAGACCCTGTCTCAAAATAAAAAAAAATGACAAAGATGATTAGAATAGATTACACAAGACCTGATTATAGTATGTCTATAAGAAATCCACATTAAGCTTAATAATATGAGTAGGTTAAAAGTAAAAGTATTAAAAAATGCCACTCCAACATGTATATATATAAATATATGTGTATATATGTATATATTTGTGTATATATGTATATATTATTTATAGATTTATAATTATAAAATTATAAAAATTATAGATTTATTCATATAGAGATGTTATTTTATTCATTTTTATGGCTGAGTAGTATTTCATGATGTATACACACCCCATTTTCTTTATACACTCATCAGTTGATGGGCACTTAGGTTGGTTCCATATCTTTGTAATTGTGCAGGTGTCGTTTTTGATATAATGACTTCTTCTTTGAGTAGATACCTAGTAGTGGCATTGCTGGATTTAATGGTAGAACTACTTTTAGACCTTTAAGAAATCTTCATATTGTTTTCCATAGAGGTTGTATTAATTAACATTCACACCACCAGTGTATAAGCACTCCTTTTTCTCTACATCCATGTTAACATCTATTGTTTTTTTGACTTTTAAATAATGGTTTAATAATGGACATTCTTGCAGGAGTAAGGTGGCACCTTATTCTAATTTTAATTTAAATTTCTCTGATGATTAGTGATGTTGGGCATTTTTTCATGTTTGTTGGCCATTTGTATATCTTCTTTGAGAAATCTCTATTTATGTCACTTACCCACTTTTAGATGGGACTGTTTTTTTCTTGCTGATTTCCAACATTAATTTTTTTTAAAGCTGGGGTGGCCTCTATTAGTACCAAACAAAGTAGACTCTAGAATAAAGGATCAATAATAACATTGCATGATGATAAAAGAGACGACAACAAGAAGACATAACATTCTTAAATATGTACACACCTGACAATAGAGACCCAAAACAAAGCAAAATCGATGCAACTGAAAGGAGAAATTGACAAATTAAACATTACAGTGGGAGACTTCAACACTCCTCTCTCAGTAATACATCAACAGAATATGCAGGAACACTTTGCAGCTCATTTTCTGAGACCAATTTTGCCTCAATATAAAAACCGAATAAAGATATTGCAAGAAAATAAAAGTGGAGACCAAATAGTTTTCAGGAATATGGGTGAAATAAATCCTTAAAAATACAAGTATAAGCAAATGTAATTCAGCAATATACACATGACACCTAGAGTCTATGCAAGAATACAAAGTTGTTACAGTATTTAAAAATTTGATACATCCATCATAGTAATCCATCATACTAGTAATTCAACATATAAATAGAGAAAAAGAAAAAACACGCAATTATATCAATTCAAACACTAAAGTTTTGAAAAGATTCAACATCTCTACAGCTAACATCATAAGGGTGAGAGACTGAAAGATTATGTTATTACATTGTACCAAAAATTTTAAAAAGTTAAGGGTGAAAAACTCTACATTAATTTACACTAAAACTCAGAAAATTAGGAATGGAAGTGAACTTCTTAATCCTGATAAAGGACATTTACATATAACCCATTGATAATATAAAAATTAATAGTAAAAGACTAAATTATTTCCTTCTATGATGAAGAACAAAATAAGAATATCCGCTCTCACCACTTCTATTTAACATTGTTCTGTATGTCCTATCCAATGCAGTTGGAAAAAAAAAGAAGGAAATGACATAGAGATTGGAAAGGAATGTTAAAATTGTTCTTATTTGAAGATAACATGATTGTCTTCGCAGATCATCACAAGGAATTGAAAAATATTCTCTTTGAACTGAAAAGTGAGGTTAGCAAAGCACAGGATAAAAAGTCAACATGTTAAAATCAATCACATTTAATAATAGCAGTGATCAATCCGAAATTAAATTTTTAAAAATAACATGTACAAGAGCTCCATAAAAATGAAATACCTAGGGGTAAATCTAACAAAACCTTAGAAGAATCTGCATACTAAAAAATAAATGCTGATAAAAGCAATCAGAGAATGCTTAAATAAACAAATAACATACTGCATTCATGGACTGAAAAACTCTATAGAGTTAAGGGATCAATTCTGCCCATATTAATTCATAGATTTAATGCAATTTCAATCAAAATCCCAGATGTTCTAATAGATTCAGACAAGTGCCTTCTAAAAATTTTATAGTAATCCCTAGGATGTAAAATAGTCAAAACATTTGAAAAATAAAAAAGTTATAGAATTCAGACTACCTGATATATAATACTATCTTGAGAGCTACAGTAACCAAGTTATTATGGTATTGGTAAAGGTCTAGACACCTAGATCAATGGAACATAATGGAGAGTCCAGAAAGAGACCCACACAAATATGGCCAATTTATTTTTGACAGAAGTACAAAGGCAATGCAACAGAGTAAGTTTAGTCCTTTCAACAGATAGTATTGAAATACTTGGACATCTATATACTAAGTAAATAAAAGCATGAATTTATTCTAATCCAAATCATGTAAGTCATACAGAAAATTGAGGTAAAATGGATAAGATATTTAAATATAAAATGTAAAACTATAATTTTTTGGGAAAAAACATAGAAGGCAGTATTTCTATCTTTATATTGAGCAGAGGCCTTGAACGTAGAAGAGAAAGCATGATCCATGATATATAAAAAAAAGTTGGGCTTTATCCAAATTTAAAATTTTTCTTTGGCAAAATAAATTTAAGGGAATTAAAACACTAGAAGAAGTCTTTAAAATAACATATATAAATAGAGGATTTTTAACCAGAATATATAAAGAACTCAAAATTTAACATAATAAAACACATAAAATGGGCAAAGTGTTTTAAAATTAATTTTTATTTTTAATTTTTGTAGATGCAATGTAGGTGTATATATTTATTGGTACATGAGATATTTTAATACAGGCATAAAATGCATAATAATCGTATCAGGGTAAATGGGGTATGCATTACCTCAAGCATTTATCCTTTCTTTGTGTTACAAATAATTCAAATATACACTTTTATTTATTTTTAAATGTACTGTAAATTAGTATTAAATATAGTCACCTTGTTGTGGTATCAAATACTAGATCTTATTTATTTCACCAAACTTTTTTTTCTGTCCATTAACCATCCCCACTTCCTCACACCCTACTACCCTTCGCAGCTTCTGATGAACATCATTCTACTCTCTATCTCCATGAGTTCAATTGTTTTGATTTTTAGATCCCACAAATAAGGGAGACCATGTGAAATTTGTCTTTCTGTGGTTGGCTTATTTCACTTAACATAATGACCTTTATTTCCATTCATGTTGTTGCAAATGACAGGATCTGATTCCTTTTCATGGCTGAATAACACTCTATTGTGTATAAATGCCACACTTTCTTTATCTATTTGTCTGTTAATGGTCAATTATGTTGCTTCCAATTTTGAGCCATTGTGAATAGTGCTGCAATAAGCATGGGAGTGCAGATATTTCTTCAATATAGTGATTTTCTTTCTTTTGGGTGTATATGTAGAAGCGATATTGCTGGGTCATATGGTAGTTCTATTTTTAGTTTTTTGAGAAACCTCCAAACTGTCTGCATAGTGATTGTACTAATTTACTTTCCCACCAACAGTGTACGAGAGTTCCCTTTTCTCCACATGCACATCAGAATATTTTATTGCCTGACATTTGGATATAAACAATTTTAACTGGGATGAGATGATACCTCATTGTAGTTTTCATTTGCATTTCTCTGATGATCAATGATGTTGACCACCTTTTCATATACCTGTTTGTCTTTGTATGTCTTTATTTGAAAAATGTCTATTCAGATATTTTGCCCATTTTTAAATTGAATTATTAGAGTTTATCCTATAGAGTTGTTTGAGCTCCTTATATGTTCTGGTTATTAATTCTTTGTCAGATAGGTAGTATGTAAATATTTTGTCCCATTCTGTGGGTTCTCTCTTCACTTTGTTGATTGTTTCCTTTGCTAGGCAGAAGCTTTTTAACTAGATGTGATCCCATTTGTCCATTTTTGTTTTGTATCTCTCTGGTTGTGGGATACTACCCGAGAAATCCTGGTTCAGTCTAACATCCTGGAGAGTTTTCCAAAAGATTTCTCTTAGTAGTTTCATAGTTTGAGGTCTTAGATTTAAGTCTTTAATTCATTTTGATTTTTGTATATGGCAAAAAATAGGAGTGAAGTTTCATTCTTCTGAGTATGGATATCCAATTTTTCCCGGAGACTATCCTTTATTGATGGATTATTATTTAAGAGACTATCCTTTCCCCATTGTATGTTCTTGGCACCTTTGTCAAAAATGAATTGGCTCTATATGAATGGATTTGTTATTTCAGGTTCTCTATTCTGTTCCATTTGTCTATGTGTCTGTTTTTATGCCAATACCCTGCCATTTTGTTTTGTAGTATAATTTGATGTCAGGTAATGTGATTCTTTGTATTTTGTTCTTTTACTCAAGAAAGTTTTGTCTCTTCTCGGTCTTTTTTGGTATTACGTAAATTTTAGGATTTTTTTCTATTTCTGTGAAGAATGTCATTGGTATTTTAATCAGGATTGCAATAAATCTGTAGATTTCTTTGGGAAATATTGAAATTTTAGCAATACTGATTATTCCAATTCATGAACATGGAATATCTTTTGATTTTCTGTGTCCTCTTTAATTTCTGTCATCAAAATTTTATAGTTTTCATTGTAGAGATTTTTCACTTCTTTGGTTAAGTTAATTCTTAGATATTTTATTTTATTTGTAGCTATTGTAAATGTGATTACTTTCTTGATTTCTTTTTCAGATCATTTGCTGTTGGCATATAGAAATGTTACTGACTTTTTGTATGTTGACTTTGTATCCTTTAATTTTATCAAATTTCTTTATCAGTTCTACTACTTATTTGGTGGAGACTTTAGGTTTTTTCATATATAAGATCATAGCATCTGCAAATAAGGATAACGTGACTTCTTTCTTTCCAATTAGAATGCCTTTTATTTCTTCCTCTTGTCTGACTGCTCTAGCTAAAAATTTCACTAGTATGCAGAATAACAATGGTGAGAGTGAATATCTTTGTCATGTTCCAGATCTTAAAAGAATGGCTTTCAGTTTTTATCCATTCAGTATAGTATTAGCTGTGTATCTGTCAAATATGGCTTTTATAATGTTGAGGTATGTTTCTTCTATACCCAGTTTTTTAAGTGTTTTCATCATGAAGGGATGCTGAAATATATCAAATGATTTTTCATCCTCAAATGTGTAAATATATGGTTATTTCACTTCATTCTGTTGATATGATGTATCACATTGATTAACTTGCATGCACTGAACCATGCTTGCATTCCTGGGATAAATCCCACTTGGTCATGATAAACAAGTTTGTAAAAGTGTTGTTAAATTTAGTTTGCTAGTATTTAGCTGAAGAAATTTGTAACACTGTTCATCAGGTATATTGGCCTGTACATACTCTTTTACTGATGTGTGTTTGCCTGGTTTTGGTATCAAGGTATTACTGGCCTTGTAAAATGGATTTGGCAGTTTCCCTCCTCCTCTATTTTTTGGAATAGTTTGAGTAGATTTGGTATTAGTTCTTTAAATGTTTGGTAGAATTCAGCAGTGAAGCCATGGGGTCCCTGTTTTCTTTGCTGGGAGAATTTTTGTTAAAGCTTCAATCTCATTACTTGTTACTAATCAGTTAAGGTTTTAGATTTCTTCGTGATTCAATCTTGGTAGTTTTTTTTAATTATTATTATACTTTAAGATTTAGGGTACATGTGCACAATGTGCAGGTTAGCTACATATGTATACATGTGCCATGCTGGTGTGCTGCACCCATTAACTCGTCATTTAGCATTAAGTATATCTCCTAATGCTATCTCACCCCCCTCCCCCAACCCAACAACAGTTCCCAGAGTGTGATGTTCCCCTTCCTGTGTCCATGTGTTCTCATTGTTCAATTCCCTCCTATGAGTGAGAACATGCGATGTTTGGTTTTTCTCCTTATGATAGTTTACTGAGAATGATGATTTCCAACTTCATCCATGTCCCTACAAAGGACATGAACTCACCATTTTTTTATGGCTGCATAGTATTCCATGGTGTATATGTGCCACATTTTCTTAATCCAGTCTATCATTGTCGGACTTTTGGATTGGTTTCAAGTCTTTGCTATTGTGAATAGTGCCACAATAAACATACGTGTGCATGTGTCTTTATAGCAGCATGATTTATATTCCTTTGGGTGTATACCCAGTAATGAGATGGCTGGGTCAAATGGGATTTCTAGTTCTAGATCCCTGAGGAATCGCAACACTGACTTCCACAATGGTTCAACTAGTTTACAGTCCCACCAACAGTGTAAAAGTGTTCCTATTTCTCCACGTCCTCTCCAGCACCTGTGGTTTCCTGACTTTTTAATGATTGCCATTCTAACTGGTGTGAGATGGTATCTCACTGTGGTTTTGATTTGCATTTCTCTGATGGCCAGTGATGGTGAGCATTTTTTCATGTGTTTTTTGGCTGCATAGATGTCTGCTTTTGAGAAGTGTCTGTTCATATCCTTCGCCCACTTTTTGATGGGGTTGTTTGTTTTTTTCTTATAAATTTGTTTGAGTTCATTGTAGATTCTGGATATTAGCCCTTTGTCAGATGAGTAGGTTCTGAAAATTTTCTCCCATTTTGTAGGTTGCTTGTTCACTCTGATGGTAGTTTATTTTGCTGTGCAGAAGCTCTTTAGTTGAATTAGATCCCATTTGTCAATTTTGGCTTTTGTTGCCATTGCTTTTGGTGTTTGAGACATGAAGTCCTTGCCCGTGCCTATGTCCTGAATGGTAATGCCTAGGTTTTCTTCTAGGGTTTTTATGGTTTTAGGTCGACATGATTGTATATCTAGAAAACCCCATTGTCTCAGCCCAAAATCTCCTTAAGCTGATAAGCAACTTCAGCAAAGTCTCAGGATACAAAATCAATGTGCAATAATCACAAGCATTCTTATACACCAATAACAGACAAACAGAGAGCCAAATCATGAGTGAACTCCCATTCACAATTGCTTCAAAGAGAATAAAATACCTAGGAATCCAACTTACAAGGGACGTGAAGGACATCTTCAAGGAGAACTACAAACCACTGCTCAAGGAAATAAAAGAGGATACAAACAAATGGAAGAACATTCCATGCTCATGGGTAGGAAGAATCAATATCGTGAAAATGGCCATACTGCCCAAGGTAATTTATAGATTCAATGCCATCCCCATCAAGCTACCAATGACTTTCTTCACAGAATTGGAAAAAGCTACTTTAAAGTTCATATGGAACCAAAAAAGAGCCCACATCGCCAAGTCAATCCTAAGCCAAAAGAACAAAGCTGGAGGCATCACACTACCTGACTTCAAACTATACTACAAGGCTACAGTAACCAAAACAGCATGGTACTGGTACCAAAACAGAGATATAGATCAATGGAACAGAACAGAGCCCTCAGAAATAATGCCACATATCTACAACTATCTGATCTTTGACAAACCTGAGAAAAACAAGCAATGGGGAAAGGATTCCCTATTTAATAAATGGTGCTGGGAAAACTGGCTAGCCATATGTAGAAAGCTGAAACTGGATCCCTTCCTTACACCTTATACAAAAATTAATTCAAGATGGATTAAAGACTTAAACGTTAGACCTAAAACCATAAAAACCCTAGAAGAAAACCTAGGCACTACCATTCAGGACATAGGCATGGGCAAGGACTTCATGTCTAAAACACCAAAAGCAATGGCAACAAAAGCCAAAACTGACAAATGGGATCTAATTAAACTAAAGAGCTTCTGCAATCTTGGTAGTTTTATGTGTCTAGGAATTTATCCATTTGTTCTACGTTTTCCAATTTATTGGCATATAATTGCTCTTAGTATCCTCTAATTATCCTTTGAATTTCTGCAGTATCAGTTCTAATGTCTTCCTTTTCATTACTGATTCTATTTATTTGGGTCTTCTCTCTGTATTTCTTAGTTAGTCTGACTATAGGTTTGTCAATATTGTTTATCTTTTCAAAAAAAACAACTTTTTATTTTGTTGAAGCAACTTTTTATTTTATTGATCTTTGTTTTGTTTTCTTCATTTCATTTTTATTTATTTCAGGTGGATCTTCATTCTTTCTTTTCTTCTACTAATTTTGGCTTTGGTGTGCCCTTTTCTACTTCTTTAAGATGCATCATTAAGTTGTTTATTTGAAATTTCTTACTTGTTTGATGTAGGCATTTATAGCTATAAACTTTTCTCTTAGTATTGCTTTCACTGTATTCCAAAGGTTTAGGTATGTTGTTTCCACTGTAATTTTTTTACAAAATTTTAAAATTTTATTTTTAATTTCTTCATTGACCTAGTGGGCATTCAGGAGCATATTATTTAATTCTCATGTGTTTGTATAGTTTTCCAAATTCCCTTTATTATTGATTTCTAGCTTTATTCCTTTGTGTCATAGAAGATACTTGATATAATTTCAATGTTTTTGAATTCTCTAAGAATTGTTTTGTGGCCTAACATACGGTCTATTTTTGAGAATAATTCATGTGCTAGGGAGAAGAATGTGTGTTCTGCAGTCGTTGAATGAAATGTTCTTTAAATATCTATTAGGTCCATTCTGTCTATAGTGTAGATTAAACCCTATGTTTCTTTGTTAGTTTTCTCTCTGGATGATCTGTCCAATGTTGAAAGTGCGGTATTGGTGTCTCCAGCTATTAGTATATTCGGATTGATCTCTCTCATTAGCTCTGATAATATTTGCTTTATAAATTTGGGTGCTCACACGTATGTTTATTGTGGCACTGTTCACAATAGCAAAGACTTGGAACCAACCCAAATGTCCAACAATGATAGACTGGATCAAGAAAATGTGGCACATATATGCCATGGAATACTACACAGCCATAAAGAAGGATGAGATCATGTCCCTTGTAGGGACATGGATGAAGCTGGAAACCATCATTCTCAGCAAACTATCGCAAGGACAAAAAACCAAACACTGCATGTTCTCACTCATAGGTGGGAATTGAACAATGAGAACACTTGGACACAGGAAGGGGAACATCACATACCGGGGCTTGTCGTGGGGTGGAGGAAGGGCGGAGGGATAGCATTAGCAGATATACCTAATGCTAAATGACGAGTTAATGGGTGCAGCACACCAACATGGCACATGTATACATATGTAACAAACCTGCACATTGTGAACATGTACCCCAGAACTTAAATAAAAATAAATAAATAAATAAAAATAAATTTGGGTGCTCAAGTATTGGATACATATATATTTACAATTGTTATATTTTGTTGTTAAATTAACCCATTTATCATTATTAATGGCATTCTTTGTCACTTTTTGTCTTTTTTTGTCTTGAAATATATGTTCTCTGATATAAGGATAGCTATGCCTGCTCTTTTTTGTTTTCCATTTACATAGAATACCGTTTTTTATACCTTTAGTTTCAATCTACATGTGTATTTATAGGAGAAGTTTGTTTCTTATAGGCAACAAATTGTTAGGTCTTGTTTTTTAGTCTCTTTAGCTACCCTTTGTCTTTTGATTGGGGAGTTATTTAGAGTCAATGTTAATATTGGTAAGGAATTGTTCTTGCCATTTTGTGATTTGTTTTCTGTTGGTTTTGCAGTCTTGCATTTCTTCCTTCTTTCCTTTTTAGCTTCTTTGTAGTGAAGGTGATTTTTTCTGGTGCTGTGTTATAATTTCTTGCTTTTTTTGTGTGTGTCTGTTGTATGATTTTAGATTTGAAGTTGCCACGAAGCTTGCAAAGAGTATATTATAACCAACTATTTTAAACTGATTACAACTTAATATGGACTGCATTAACAAAGAAATTAACAAACAAGCAAAGAGATAATTAAAACAAAAAAGCTCCACACTTCAACTTTGTTTCAGTGCTTTTAAACTTTTTGTTGCTTTTACTTATAGCTTATTGCACTGTCCATGTCTTGAGGAGATGTTGTAGTTGTTATTTTTTTATCAGCTAATCTTTTAGTCTTTCTATTCAAGATATGAGTAGTTTGCATATGACAATTATAGTGTTTTAATACTCTGTATTTTTCTGTGTACTTACTATTACTAGTAACTATTATACCTTCAGATGACTCCTTATTGCTCACTGACATCCTTTTTTTTCAGATTGAAAAAATCAAGGAGAATTTTGCAATCAAGTGATGATAAAATCCCTCAGCTTTTGTTAGTCTGGAAGAGTCTTTATTTCTCCTTCATGTATTAAAGATATTTCCACCAGATATACTATAATAGAATATTTTTTTTTCTTTCTGCACTTTAAATATATCATACTATTCTCTCCTGGCCTGTACGGTTACCACTGAAAAGTCTATTGCTGGATATTTTGGAGTTTCATTGTATATTATTTGTTCATTTTTTTCTTGCTGCTTTTAGAATCCTTTATCTTTGACCTTTGAGAGTTTGATCATTAAATGTCTTGAGGTAGTCTTCTTTGGGTTAAATCAACTTCATGTTCTATAATCCTCTTGTACTTGAATATTAATATCTTTCTCTAGGTGTGGGAATTTCATTGTTACTATCTTTTTGAATAAATTTTCTACACCGTCTCCCTCTTTATCTCCTCTTTAAAGCCCATGCCTCTTAGATTTGCTCCTTTGAGATTATTTTCTAGATCTTGTAGGTACACTTTATTCTTTATTGTTTTTAATTTTTCTTTCTTCTGTCTCCTCTGACTGTGTATTTTCAAGTGTGTATCTTCAGGCTCACTAATTCATTTGCATGATAAAGTCTTCTCTTAAGATATTGTGATGTGTATTTCAGTATGTTAATTGCCATTTTTTAACTCCAGCATTTCTGCTTGATTCTTTTTAATTATTTTAATATCTTAAAATTATTTGATAGGATTTTGAATTCCTTTTTATGCTATCTTGAATTTTATTGAGTGTCCTGAAAACAGCTATTTTGAATCTTCTATCTGAAAGGTCACATATCTCTGTTTCTCCAGTATTGGTCCTTGGTGCCTTATTAGGTTTTTTTGGTGAGGTTGTTTTCCTGGATAGTCTTAATGCTTGTGGATGTTCACCCCACTCTGGGCATTGAAATGTTACATTTTTATTGTAGTTTTCCCAGTCTGGGCTTATTTGTACCCATCCTTCCTGGGAAGGCTTTCCAGGTATTCAATGGGACTTGGGTGTTGCTATCTAAGTTTACAGTCACTGCAGCCATATCTGCATTAGAGGGCATTTAAAGTCTGGTAACACTGTGGCTCTTGCAAACTCATAGAGGTACCATCTTGATGATCTTGCCTAAGTTCCAGAAGAATTATCTGGATTACCACATAGAAACTCTTGTTTACTTCTCTTACTTTCTCCTAAAAAATGGAGTATCTCTCTCTGTGCTGGATTGTCTGGAGGTGGGGGATGTGTGACCACCACCACTGAGATAATGCTGGGTCAGACCTGAACCCAGCATAGTACTGGGTCTTGCCCAAGGCCCACTTTAACCACTGCCTGAATGCTGCCTATGCTCACTGTAGTCCCTGGCACTCTATAATCAGAAGATGGTGAAGCCAGCCTGGCTTTTATTCTTCCTTTTAGGGTGGCGAGTTCCTCCTGGCCCTGGGGTTTATCCAGAGATGTCATATAGGAGGAAGGGCCTGGAGTAAGAAACATTAGCAATCTACCTGGTTTTCTATTATATTGTGGATGAGCTGGCACTAAAGCCACAAGACAAAGCCCTTTCTTCTCTTTCTTCCCCTTTCCACAAGGTTCCACAAGTTATGTTTTTATGACCACCACCACCCCAGGCCCACAGTGATTTCTACCTGGCTACTGCTAATGTTCACTCAAGGTCCAAGGCTCTTCATTCAAATTTTGGTGAATGTTGCCAGGTCTTGGACTGTCCCTTCATGGTAGTGGCCTCCCCTCTGGCTCAGGGCAGGTCCAGAAATGGCATTCAGGAGCCAAGGCCTGAAATCAGGGACCCCAAGATTCCACTTGGTGTTCTACCCCACTGTGGCCTATCTGGTACCTAAGATGCAAGAGAAAGTCTCATTTACTCTTTCCTCTTTTTGTTTTTTTTTTTCAAGTAGATTGTGCCTCTCCCTGCAGCCCCCGTAGCTAGAAATGTGCTGGATCTCACCTAAAGCCAGCAAATCTTAGAATCTCATCAGAAGCCTATGATGTATATGCTGATTATTCAGGGCCCAGGGGCTCTTTAGTCAGCAGATGTTGAAGCCAGCCAGGACTGGGTCCTTCCCTTCAAGGCAGTGGTTTCCCTTCTGGCCCTGGGTATGTCTATAAATGTCATCTGGGAGCCATGGTCTGGAATGGAAGCCTCAGAACTCAACCCAGTGCCCTATCCTACAGTTGCTGTGCTGGTATTAAAATAGCAAGATAAAATTCTCTTTACTCTCTTATCTTCTCTCGTCAAGCAGAATGAAGGAGTTTCTCCCAGAGCTGCAAGCTGTGTTGCCTAGGTTTGGGGGACAGGTGGCACAAGCACTCAGTTGACCTCCCCAGTTGGTGTCCCACTAGGTGACACGCTCCTGAAGTCCACTGCTTCCAAGCCCAGTGCAACACTTGTCCAGACGCTACAGTCCTTGAGGTCTAGATTGCCTTTCAAGTTTATTTAGATCCTTAGGGCACTTTTAGCCCACACTGGTGAGGCTTGCCTGAACTCAGGTTTTGACCATTTGGATGGGTTATTTTCCTCTGGCTAGGGTTTATCTACGTCCTTCCTTGATGGGTGCAAACTGTGTTCTGTCTGTACTACTTTCAGCTGTGACAGGGCAGCACTGAGTTCCAACGCAAAGTCCCATAATCACTGTGCTCACTTTCTTCCAAATGCACAAGTTTCCTCTCTCCATGCCACATAGCCACTGCTGGATGATGGGGGAGGATGGCATTGGGAATTCAAGACTGTCTTTCCTACCCTCTTCAATGCCTTTTTTTAGTGATATGAAGTTAAAAGTAGGTACTGTCATTGCTCACCTGATTTATTGTTCTTGTGATGTTTCTTTCTTTGTCTAAATAGTTGTTAAGTTTGGTGTTCTTGTTGTGGAGGATGATCAGTAGACGTTTCTTTTCAGCCATCTTGCTCTGACCCTCCTGAGTGGAAATTATAAACAGATATATCACCAAAGAAAATATGTGAAAGTGAAATTAGTACAATAAAAATTTCAAAACCATTTATTATTGGAGAAATGCAAATTAAAATCACAAAATATATCTCTATCCACCTATTAGAATAGCTAAGATGGTAAACATTAAAAAGAAATAGCTGACAATGCCAAGTACTTGTGAGAATGCAGAGCAGATAAAGTGCTAGTGGGAATGCAAGATGATACTGCCACTCCATAAAACAGTTTAGTAATTTCTTATAAAGTTAGACTACTCCTACCGTATGACCCATAAACTCTACTCCTGGCTATATACTCTAAAGAATGAAAATTTATGTTCACACAAAAACTTGTACATGAATGCTTATAGCAGCTCTAGTCATACTTTCCCCAAACGCTAGAGAAAAGGTCAATGTCCCAGGGGGTGAACAGAAGACGAAATTAAAAAGCATGCACTAATGGGATGATTAGAAGCCAAAACCTTAGCATCACAAAATATACCCATGTAACAAAACTGCACAAGTACCCACTAAATCTAAAAATTTTTAAAAACGTGCACTATGGACACTAAAAATGTGGATAAATTTCAAAGACATTGGGAGAAATGAAAGAAAACAGACTCAAAAAGCTATATCATCCACTTCCATGTTCATGAGTTGCCATTCACAATAGCCAAGATGTGGCAACAACCTAAATTTCCACTGGTGGATGAATAGAAAATATGGTATATACATATGATGGAATATTACTCAGTCTTGAAAAAGAAGGATATGCTGCAAATATATGACAACATGCATTGATGACCCTTCGGAACATCATGTTAAGTAAAATAGACTGGCCACAGAAAGACAAATACTGCACGATTCTGCTTATAATGAAGTATCTAAAATAGTCAAACTCGTACAAGCAGAGAGGAGAATTAGAGAGTAAATATTTTAGGTTCTTTGGTCCACACTGTTTTTTTTTAACTATTAAAATTGGCCATTGTATCACAAAAGAAGACATAAACATGTAAATAAACAAGCATCGTTATGTTTCAGTAAAACGTTATTTATAAAAAGAGGCAGGGTGCTGCATTTGGCCCATGGAGTATAGTTTGCCAACCCCTGTTCCACATAATCAGTGTAATGGTGGTTATGTGACTGTATATATTTTAAAAAATACATCAACTTACACACTCATAATTGGTGAATTGAGTGCATGTAAATTAAACCCAATAAAGCTGATTTTAAATAAAAATGTTAAATCTGAGGGAACATCATGATTATCCATTTTGCCTGTGCAATAGTTTTCTAGTTTCTAGAGCACTTTCATGTGCAAGATCTCACTTTGCATTAAGCAAACAAGCTCTGAGAAGCATAATATTTAGGAAAAAATGTGAAACTTTTTCAAGGCTTTTGAAATGTTTTGTCAATTTTCTTTTTTAATAATTTCAACTTTTATCATAGATTCAGTGAGTACACATGCAGGTTTGTTACATGAGTATATTATGTGATGCTGAGGTTTGGGGTACAAATGATCTCATCACCAAGGTGGTGAGCATAGTACCCAAGAGGTAGTTTTTCAGCCTTTGTCCCCTCTAGTAGTCCCTGGTGTCTGCTGTTGCCATCTGTACATCCATGTATACTCAATTTTTAGCTCCCACTTATACGTGAGAACATATATTACTTGTTTTTTTGTTCCTGTGTTAATTTGCTTGGGATGATGGCCTACAGCTGCATCCATGCTGCTGCACAGAACATGATTTCATTCTTTTTTTTACAGTGTAGTATTCCACAGTGTACATGTACCACATTTTCTTTATCCAGTCAACCACTGACGGGCATCTAGGTTGATCCCCTGTCTTTGCTATTGTGAATAGTGCAGCAGTGAGCAAACACATGCATGTGTATTTTTTGAACAATGATTTATTTTTCTTTGGGCATGTACCAGTGATGGAATCATTGGGTCAAATGGTAGTTCTGCTCTTAGTTCTTTGAGAAATCTCCAAACTGCTTTCCAGATAAGCAGAACTATTTATATTCCCACCAACAGTGTATAATCTTTCTCTTTTCTCTAAAGCCTCATCAGCATCTATTATTATTTTTTCCTTTTAATAATAGCCATTTTGACAGTCATGAGATGGTATCTCATTGTGATTTTGATTTTTCATTTCTCGGATTATTAGTGATGTTGAATATTTTCTCATGTTTGTGGGCCGCTTATATGTTTTCTTTTGAGAATTGTCTGTTTGTGTACGTTGCCCACTACTTAATGGGGTTGTCTGTTTATTGTTTGTTAAAGTTCCTTATAGATTCTGCATATTACACCTTTGTCAGATGCATAGTTTGTAAATACTTTCTTCAGTTCTGTAGGTTTTCTGTTTACTATGTTGATAGTTTCCTTTTCTGTGCAGAAGCTCTTTAGATTAATTAGTTCACACTTCTCAATTTTTGTTTTTGTTGCAATTGTTTTGAGAACCTAGACATAAATTATTTTCCACAGCCTATGTCCAGAATGCTGTTCCCTAGGTTTCTTCCAGAATTTTAATAGTCTGAAGTCTTACATTTAAGGCTTTAACCTACCTTGGATTAATTTTTGTATATGGTAAAAGTAGGGGTCCAATTTCATTCTTCTGCATATAGTTAGCCAGTTATCCCAAAACCATTTATTAAATATGGAGTCCTTTCCCCATTGCTTATTTTTTTCACTTTGTTGATGGTCAGATGGTTGTAGATGTGTGGCTTTATCTCTGGGTTCTCTATTCTGTTCCATTGGCCTCTGGTCTGTTTTCGTACCAATACTATGCTGTTTTAGTTATTGCAGCATTATAGTATAGTTTGAAGTCAGATAATGTGATGCCTGTATCGTTATTTTCTTTGCTTAGGATTGCTTTGGCTCCTTGGGCTTTTTCTTTTTTGGTCTTATATAAAATTTAGAATATATTTTTTTAATCCTGTGAAAATGACATTGGTAGTTTGACAGGAAGAGGGTTCAATCTGTAGATTGATTTGGTCTGTATGGCCATTTCATAAAAGATTTCATAAAAGAAAAAAAATCTACCAACTGAAGAAAGCCCTGGAATAGAAGAATTCAGAGTCAAATTTTACCAGATGTACAGAAAAGAGCTGATAACAATTCTGTTGAAACTATTCAAAAAAATCAAGGAGTGGGGACTCTAACTCATTGTACAAAGCTAGTATCACCTTGATATCAAAACCTGGCAGAAACAGCACCCAAAAGAAAGCTACTAGCCAATATGCATAAGAAATGTAGATGCAAAATTCCACAACCAAACTAGCAAACCAAATCCAGCAGCACATCAAGAGGCTAATACACAATGATCAAGTAGACTTTATTCCTGGCATGCAAGGTTTTCTCGACATATGCAAATCAATAATTGTGATTTAATACATAAACAGAATCGAAAACAAAAAACATATGATGTCCTCCAGGAAAGGGAGAGATGTCTTGAAAGAAGATGTAAAAGGATTAAAGAGATGAATTTTGCCTATAACCCACTGCTGCCAAGGTCTGAAGCTAGTTGTCCATGAGCGCTGGCCCATGTCCATAAGGATAGGCTGGTTAAGTCCTAGTCAGTTTAATAAAAATACAGAAAGTTGCTCATAACCCTCATGCTCTTTATGATACACACCTTTTCTCTATGACATTTTGGAAGAACTGGTGAAATATTTGCATGCCAGATGGAAGGTACTGAAAGTCAAAACATTGCGTCAAGGTTCTTGCCTGAAATTTGAAATAAAGATTCTGTAGCTGTTTCTAACACACATGATCCTTTGATTACAAAGCAATAAGCAATTATTTGTTGTTCTCCAATGCTTAAGGTAGACTTAAGAACTCTTTTCTTGTGTCTGACACCTTATTGCTAACTATCCTGGAGAAAACAATGTATCCCTTAGCCTAGACGCTGAAGTTCAGTGCGTACTAAGAATGCAATTAATGTTAGGGTAGATGACAAATTATAAATAACATATAAGAACAAATTAAATATATATAGTATTATCTTCTCTATCCCTTTAAGCCTATTCTGCAGGCAAATTAAAATACATTTTATTCCGTAAATGTACCTGATGTTTAGTAATGAACTAGTTGGAGTTTTGATTTGATTTTATTTTTTTGCTTTTGTCTGTTTATTTCCTTATTTATTTAGAAATTACCAGCTGCCAGACACCACATTGGGTGTTTCAATGGCATGATCAAATTCATTTCTATAATGAACTTATAAACCAGCAATTGTTATACCAATTTTAATTATGAGAAAAATAAAGTGTAAACAAGTTAAATAAGTACACGCGGATTATGTAGCTAGTCACCACCAAAGCCAGGATGTTAATTTATGTTTAATCTGACTCAAGGGTCCCTGAGAGATTAGTTATTATACTATCCCACCTTCTTATTTTCCAATTTTTGTAATTTTCCCCAGACTTTTCTTGTTACTTGGGTGGTCCATTCTCCAACATTTTAATGGAGGTCTATCTCCAAAACCATGTACATCACCTGAAAATGTAACTCCCTTTTCTAAACAGTGCTCAAGGTACACAAAATTGTATAAATTGTATAATTTCCCACAAAAGTTATCATGAACCTGCTTTCCAAGACCTCTTTTCTGTATGCATCCTCCCAAAGATGAACTAACCCACATACATGTTTATCCTTAGTCTTGAGGAGTGGCCAAGAGGTGAAATTTTGTAAGTTGTAGTGGGATGAAGCTTGATTATATGAAGAGAGGGTACACACACATATCCAAGAGGTCTTTTTGGTGCAGGACAGAGGAGGAGGATGGAAAGAGAAAGACGATGAACTGTGTGCTTGAAGGTGCCTCCATTTATACTTTCTCTGTGCCTGTGATCTTGTTTGGTTATTTGTTTCCTCAAAATCTCATGTTAAAATGTGATCCCCAAAATTTGGAAGTAGGGCCTGGTGGAAGGTGTTTGAGTCATGGGGTTAGATGCCTCATGAAATGCCCTCCCCATGGTAATGAGTTCTCACTCTATTAATGCATATGACAGCTGGTTGTTTAAAAGAGTCTGACATCTCTCTTGCTCCCTCTCTTACATGTGACAGGCCCGCTTCCCCTTTGCCTTTCATCATGACTATAAGCTTCCTGAGGTCTCACCAAAAACAAATGCCAGCACCACACTTCTTGTACAGTCTGCAGACGTATGAGCCCAAATAAACCTTATTTATTTATAAATTACCAGCCTTAGGTCAGGTATTCCTTTAAAGCAATGCAAAATGGACTAACACAGCCTGGAAAACATTAAAGGTACACCTACACAAACCAGTGTACTTTGGCTAGCCAATCACAGGGCAGAAAATGAAACTGGTTCAACCGCAAAACATTTTTTACCTTGCCCTCTTCTCAGGGTACCTTACCTGGGTTCTCTGTGCTCACCCTTGGCTGCCCAGTGCCCAGGGCTTCCTTCCAGGGCTGATGTATCTAGGCATTTTCTGGATCTTCAAGTTATGCTCCCACCTTCTTTCACCTCTGCAGGTCAAATTTTACATTCCCTGTGGTTCTTCATTCTGTTAAGCAGGCAAAAAGGATTTCAAGTTAGAACAGCATTTGAATCCAGATAAGTAGTTAGTTTTAACCTTGAATAGGACACCTTATCTCTAAATAATAAGCTACTATTTGCAAAGTGTTTTCAGATATATTACCATATATGTCATTTGTGAAATGAAAATAATACTACTATCTTCCTTACAAGGTTCTTATTAAGCAAAAAATAAAATAACAACATCAGAACTAATATTTATTGAGCCATACACTGTGCAAAATACCTTAGGTTCATAACATCTTATTTATTCCTTTGAGAAAAATCAACACAATTGATATCATTAGTGTCCCATTTTACAAATGAACAAACTAAGGTATAAAGAGATTTAGTGGAATCTTTCCCAAGTCAGTTAAGAAAGAGATAGTTCCCAAACAAGAATTCAGTTTGTCTGATCCTAGAACTCAATCTCTTAGTCATATATGATAATATATATGGGAAGATGTCAGCTACTACAATCATTATTTATGGATCATTACTAAATGCTAATGACCACGTTGAGCTTGATTTGCTGATCCTCTTAAGTGAGTTTATATTTTCAAAGAGAACTACCTTATTTTTTCCAAAATAAAACAACAAATCTTTGGCAGTTGAAATTCTGACTGTGAGACAGGGAAGTAGAGAAGCTAGAATGTCTTATTCACACTATGTAGATTAGTAGTTCTAAACCTGTAGTAATTTTGTCCTCTGAGGGAACATTTGGCAAGTTTGGAAACATTTTTCGTGGTTACAACTAAAGTGCTGCAGGCATCCAGTGGGAAGAGGCTAGGGAGATACTACTAAACACACTACAGAGGACAGCCCCCTACAATGAAGAATTATGCAGCCCAAGATGTTTTTAGTCCTGCAGTTGAGAAACCCTGTTGTAGATGACCTCCTGCTCCTAGAACTGCTAGCTGGGAATAATAAATTCAGGCTTTCATCCCCAAAATGTTTACTCATAGTTCATCCTTCTGTAGATGTTTATCAATATTTATATTTGCATTTAAGTTGCAAATTCATGAGTATTTTTACCAGTAGGTTAGACTTAGGTTGATTTAAGTGCCTAATTTAGAGAAGTTTTTTTTTTGTTTTATTTCTAAAGATTAGTAACATATTTGTTTCAGTAAAAAGCTAAGAAGCCTCACCAGGATTCCCAGACTTAAAAAAAATTTGGCTCTAAGAACCTCAGAACAGCATGAAGCTAGGAGAATTGGGGGCCTCGTGGTCTTAGTCTAATGACACATTACCTCAACCAAAGCATCAGCCACACGAGTTATAAGGCTGTTTAAGATAAAATATTTGGGTTTCAAATAGAATCCATCTGTGTCTTGGGTTTCCTCTATTAGCCCATTTAAAAATACTTCACACATAGAACATTCTTAACAACGTAGAGTTTCAGTGTACTTTATAAAAAATGTGCTGACATCTTCAAAATATTCCTGACAAAATAGGTATATAACAATTATTGTCAATTTAGAGAATTAAGAAGCAAGGCTATAATTAAGAAACTGTTCCTACCAATAAGGGCTACAGATTTTAGTTTGAATTGGATTGCTCAGTGAATCCTCTAAGTATTCAATTAACCCTTCTTGCTTAGCTGAAATCATTGATCACAGTAACTGGCTACTGATTTACAGAGAAATTGGTGTTAAAGAGACCAACATCTAAACCTACAAGCAGAAGTAGTTTAATTAATAGGCCTTGGGATTTTCAAAGGAGATAAGTATTAAAGGCAAAATGTTGAGGAGACTTATTGAGCAGACGGAGAAATAAAAAAACTCACCTTTATATTTCTTTCTTATTAAAATACAATGGTGACAAACCACAAATAACTGCCTTTTGAATTATACTAAACTCATCGCCTAACACATCACAATGCTGAGTGATGAATGAGATCATTAACAATACTAAGCTTTCAGACTACAGTTTAAAATATGTTATTACGTAAGTCTCTGGGAAGCAGCATGTTATTAAATGAATGTTTAAACAACCAACATTTCAGGAGAAGAGGAAGGCAGGGATGACAGCCCTTGCCACAAATTCCATCACACAAAGATGATTGTGGCTGAGGCCTAGGTATTTTTATATTAAATTTTAAAAAATGGTAATTTATCTTAAAAAGCATCCTGCTGTAAAACCTGGCCAGATCATACTAAATTTATCTAGCAACACTGAGCCATTCCAGAGTGTACAAACAGAAGTGTAAAGGCAATTGCCCCTGAGGGAAACAGTCATTACTCAAAAGCTAGGATTCCATTATTCCCTGTTTGGGCTAAAAGTTTGCAGGCCAAGTAAGTATTCAAATTAAAAGCTAATTGCTTCTTCCTTAGGGGTCTGAAAGTGCTGAGGAGATGAGTATAACTAAGACATATTTGGGTTTGCTTTGCAACAAAAGATGAGTCCAGTGATCTTCCTCCCTTCCTCAAGGCTCAGGATGTAGACAAAAGGGAGTGGACTTAATGGGGTGTAGCTAGAGTAGACCAGTGCTAAGGTTTAGCCAAAAGGCTAACTCCCTCCCCACTGTGGAGGGGGTGGTCTAGGCACAATTTACAACTACAGAAAACTCAGAGCTTTTCAGGGAGATTCAAAACATTTTTTTCATTATCTTTTTCTTACAACATGTTTTGCTGAAAGGGAGAATAGATAGTCCAAAACATGAACTGATGAAAAGAATTTGAACTGTTACTGTCAATTAGAAAACAAAAAAGAATATGAGCTTTTAAAAAACTTTTATTTTAGGTTCAGTGGTACACGAGCAGGTTTGCTACATAGGTTAATTGCATGTCATGAGGGTTTGTTGTACAGATTATTTTTTCACCCAGGTAAAAAGTACAGTATCCCACAGGTAATTTTTCAATCCTCATTCTCCTCCCACCCTCCACCCTCAAGTAGGCCCTGGTGTCTGTTGTTCCTACTTTTCCTTATGAAATTCATGTTTTGCTCCCACTTATAAGTGAGAACATGCAATATTTGGTTTTCTGTTCCTGTGTTAGCTAGCTTAGTTTAATGGCTTCCAGCTCCATCCATGTTGCTGCAAATGACAACATCTCATTCATTTTTATGGCTGCATAGTATTCCCTGATGTATAAATACCACATTTTCTTTATCCAGCCTACCATTGATGGGCATTTAGGTTGATCTCATGTCTTTGCTATTATGAATAGTGCTACAATGAACATATGCATACATGCATCTTCATAGTAGGTCAATTTATATTCCTTTGGGTATACTCAATAATGGGATTGCTGAGTTAAATGGCAGTTCTGTTATAAGTTTCTCCAGAAATTCCCAAAATGCTTTTCACGAAGGCTGCATTAATTTACATTCCCACCAGCAATGTATAAGCATTTCCTTTTCTCCAAAACCTTGCCAACATCTGTTAATTTTTGATTTTTTAACAACAGCCATTTAAAGGTATGAGATTGTATCTCATTGTGGTCTTGATTTGCATGTCTCCAGTGATTACTCATGTTGAGCATTTTTTCATATGCTTATTGGCCATGTTACCAGTGGAAGGTATCTGAGTTACTGGCCACAAATCCATATGGGTTTGCAGCAGCCTCAGTTATTGCCTTCTGAGAAGAAAGAATTCGACTGAGGTGCATAAGGCAGAAAAGACTCAGGCAGATTTCAGAGCAGGAGTGGAAGTTGATCAAAAAGCTTTAGAGCAGGAAAGAAAGGAAAGCACACTTGGAAGAGACCCAAGTGGGCACCATGAAGGTCAAGTGCAGTGTTTAACCATGATCCTAGGACTTTGTTGGCTGACCCAACTCCGGCAACTTGTACCCTTTTCCCATGATTCTTCCCTTAGGGTGGGCTGTCCGCATGTGCAGTGCCCTCTTTACACATGGGAAGTGAACACACACAGTGTGTTTGGGAAATTGTATTCATGCCCATCTGAGGCTTTCTTCCCTTTTCTGGTGGACTGCCCCCAGAAAGTTATACTTCACCATTTTGTCTCTTAATGAGCATGCCCAGGCTTATTCGCGCAATACCTGAGATTTTATTGGAAAACTCTTTTGCTTCTCCCTGGTGCCTGCTGCCAAATTATCACTTTTAAAGAAGCAATGTGATAACTGGTGAAACCATCACCCGATTCCTTGACATTCCTGTTGGTGGGGGAGAGAGCCCTCTCCTACCCTGCTCATTCCTGTCTAACTACCTCATTCCTGTTGGGGGGTGGAGAGAGCCCTCTCCTACCCTGCTCATTCCTGTCTAACTACCTCATTCCTGTTGGGGGGGGGGAGAGAGCCCTCTCCTACCCTGCTCATTCCTGTCTAACTACCTGTAACAACCACTGTATGTCTCTTTTTGAAAAGCGTCTATGTCTTTTGCCCAGTTTTTAATGGGGTTGTTTGCTTTTCCTTGCTAGTTTATTTAACTTTTTTATGATTCTGGATATTTGATCTTTATTAGAGGAATAGTTTGCAAATATTTTCTCCCATTCTATAGGTTGTCTGTTTACTCTGTTAAAAGTTTATTTTACTGTGAAGAAGCTTTTTAATTTAATTATGTACCATTTGTCAATTTTTGTTTTTGTTGCAATTGCTTTTGGTATCTTCATCAGGAGACTTTATTGCCTCAATTTCAGAGCCTGTTATTGGTCTATTCAGGGATTCAACTTCTTCCTGGTTTAGTCTTGGGAGGATGTATGTGTCCAGGAATTTATCCTTTTCTTCTAGATTTTCTAGTTTATTTGCATAGAGGTGTTTATAGTATTCTCTGATGGTAGTTTGTATTTCTGTGGAATCTGTGGTGATATCCCCTCTATCATTTTTTATTGCATCTATTTGATTCTTCTCTCTTTTCTTCTTTATTAGTCTTGCTAGCAATCTATCAGTTTTGTCGATCTTTTCAAAAAACCAGCTCCTGGATTCATTGATTTTTTGAAGGGTTTTTTGTGTCTCTATCTCCTTCAGTTCTGCTCTGATCTTAGTTATTTCTTGCCTTCTGCTGGCTCTTGAATGTGTTTGCTCTTGCTTCTCTAGATCTTTCAATTGTGATGTTAGGGTGTCAACTTAAGATCTTTCCTGCTTTCTCTTGTGGGTATTTAGTGCTATAAATTTCCTTCTATGCACTGCTTTTAATGTGTCCCAGAGATTCTTGTATGTTGTGTCTTTGTTCTCTTTGGTTTCAAAGAACATAAAGAACATCTTTATTTCTGCCTTCATTTTGTTATGTACCCAGTAGTCATTCAGGAGCAGGTTGTTCGGTTTCCATGTAGTCGAGTGGTTTTGAGTGAGTTTCTTAATCCTGAGTTCTAGTTTGATTGCACTGTGGTCTGAGAGACAGTTTGTTATAATTTCTGTTCTTTTACATTTGCTGAGGAGTGCTTTACTTCCAACTATGTGGTCAATTTTGGAATAAGTGCGATGTGTGCTGAGAAGAATGTATATTCTGTTGATTTGTGGTGGAGAGTTCTGTAGATGTCTATTAGGTCCACTTGGTGCAGAGCTGAGTTCAATTCCTGGATATCCTTGTTAACTTTCTGTCTCGTTGATCTGTCTAATGTTGACAGTGGGGTGTTAAAGTCTCCCATTATTATTGTGTGGGAGTCTAAGTCTCTTTGTAGGTCTCTAAGGACTTGCTTTATGAATCTGGGTGCTCCTGTATTGGTTGCATATATATATTTAGGATAGTTAGCTCTTCTTGTTGAATTGATCCCTTTACCATAATGTAATGGCCTTCTTTGTCTCTTTTGATCTCTGTTGGTGTAAAGTCAGTTTTATCAGAGACTAGGCTTGCAACCTCTTTTTTTTTGTTTTCCATTTGCTTGGTAGATCTTGCTCCATCCCTTTATTTTGAGCAAATTTGTGTCTCTGCACATGAGATGGGTCTCCTGAATACAGCACAATGATGGGTCTTGACTCTTTATCCAATTTGCCAGTCTGTGTCTTTTAATTGGGGCATTTAGCCCATTTACATTTAAGGTTAATATTCTTATGTGTGAATTTGATCCTGTCATTTTGATGTTAGCTGGTTATTTTGCTCCTTAGTTGGTGCAGTTTCTTCCTATCATCAATGGTCTTTACAATTTGGCATGTTTTTGCAGTGGCTGGTATTGGTTGTTCCTTTCCATGTTTAGTTCTTCCTTCAGGAGCTCTTATAAGGCAGGCCTAGCAGTGACAAAATCTCTCAGCATTTGCTTGTCTGTAAAGGATTTGATTTCTCCTTCACTTATGAAGCTTAGTTTGGCTGGATATGAAATTCTGGTTTGAAAATTCTTTTCTTTAAGAATGTTGAATATTGGCCCCCACTCTCTTCTGGCTTGTAGAGTTTCTGCTGAGAGAGCCACTGTTAGTTTGATGGGCTTCCATTTGTGGGTAACCCAGCCTTTCTCTCTGGCTGCCCTTAGCATTTCTTCCTTCATTTCAACCTTGGTGAATCTGACAATTATGTGTCTTGGCGTTGCTCTTCTTGAGGAGTATCTTTATGGCGTTCTCTGTATTTCCTGAATTTGAATGTTGGCCTGCCTTGCTAGGTTGGGGAGGTTCTCCTGGATAATATCTTGCAGAGTGTTTTCCAACTTGGTTCCATTCTCCCTATCACTTTCAGGTACACCAATCAGATGTAGATTTGGTCTTTTCACGTAGTTCCATATTTCTTGGAGGCTTTGTTCATTTTTTTTTTTTTTTACTCTTTTATTCTCTAAACTCTTCTGGCTTCATTTCATTCATTTGATCTTCAATCACTGATACCCTTTCTTCCACTTGATGGAATCGGCTACTGAAGCTTGTGCATGTGTCATGTAGTTCTCATGCCATGGTTTTCAGCTCCATCAGTCACTTAAGGTCTTCTCTACACTGTTTATTCTAGTTAGCCATTCGTCTAATCTTTTTTCAAGGTTATTAGCTTCTTTGTAATGGGTTTGAACATCCTCCTTTAGCTTGGAGAAGTCTGTGATACCGATCTTCTGAAGCTTACTTCTGTCAACTTGTCAAAGTCATTCTCCATCCAGCTTTGTTCTGTTGCTGGCGAAGAGCTGTGTTCCTTTGGAGGAGAAGAGTTGCTCTGATTTTTAGAATGTTCAGCTTTTCTGCTGTGGTTTCTCCCCATCTTTGTGGTTTTATCTACCTTTGGCATTTGATGATGGTGACCTACAGATGGGGTTTTGGTGTGGATATCCTTTCTGTTTGTTAGTTTTCCTTCTAACAGTCAGGACCCTCAGCTGCAGGTCTGTTGGAGTCTGCTGGAGGTCCACTCCAGACCCTGTTTGCCTGGGTATCACCAGCGGAGGCTGCAGAACAGCAAATATTGCAGAACAGCAAATGTTGCTGCCTGATCCTTCCTCTGGAAGCTTTGCCTCAGAGGGGCACCGGGCTATATGAGGTGTCAATTGGCCCCTACTGGGAGGTGTCTCCCAGTTAGGCTACTCGGGGGTCAGGGACCCACTTGAGGAGGCAGTCTGTCCATTCTCAGAGCTCAAACACTGCACTGGGAGAACCACTGCTCTCTTCAAAGCTGTCAGAGAGGGACGTTTAAGTCTGCAAAAGTTTCTGCTGCCTTTTGTTTAGCTACACCCTGCCCCCAGAGGTGGTGTCTACAGAGGCAGGCAGGCCTCGTTGAGCTGCAGTGGGCTCCACCTAGTTCAAGCTTCCTAGCTGCTTTATTTACCTACTCAAGCCTCAGCAATGGTGGACACCCCTCCCCCAGCCTTGCTGCTGCCTTGCAGTTCAATCTCAGACTGCTGTGCTAGCAGTGAGCAAGGCTCTGTGGGCATGGGACCCTCTGAGCCAGGCGTGGGATATAATCTCCTGGTGTGCCATTTGCTAAGACCATTGGAAAAGCACAGTATTAATGTGGGAGTGTCCCAATTTTCCAGGTACCATCTATCATGGCTCGCTTGGCTAGGAAAGGGAATTCCCCAAACCCTTGTGCTTCCCAGGTGAGGCGATGCCCTGCCCTATTTCAGGTCACACTCCGTGGGCTGCACCCACTGTCCAACAAGTCCCAGTGAGATGAACCTGGTACCTTAGTTGGAAATGCAGAAATCACCCGTCTTCTGCATTGCTCATGCTGGGAGCTATAGACTGGAGCTGTTCCTATTCAGCCATCTTGGAACCCCCCGACTGGTGCACTTCTAACATCCTCAGAGACAAGGCACTGGGAGTGAAGGCCCAGAAGTGAGGCTGAAGGGAGAGGAAACTGGGAACCCTGCACAGGGCTACTGCACACTGGGACTGGTTCTCGGCCCCCAACAACTCCAGGGGAATGGGTGAGTTGAACTGGTAAGGAGCAACCCTTTCTCACCACAGGCCTCTGGAATCCTGGCAAGAGGAGACTCCTCAACCACCATGGCCACTCAAGTTGGCAGGGAGAACTGATTAGAGAAGTGATGAGGCAGCAAGCCACCTGATGTGGCACCCACAGCGTTTGGTGCAGAAGCATCTGTAGTGGAGCATTGCCAGCGATGCCAACTCCTGAGGCTTGACTTACTCCCATAAAAGACTTGAGCCCTAGTGGAACTGTCAGACCTAAACTCTGCAAAGCAATCTTACCCATCAGGCTGGACCAGTCTGACCTTAGCACTCATTGGTCTGTTGGCCTCACCAGGGGCCCTATCCTGGCAATGCCTGCCTGCAGGGCAGCCTCAGGTGCCCTGGGGACACACATAATGGCTTCTGCTCTTGACCTGCAGGAAGCTCCAGTGTGGCGCCCCCACTGACACACACCAACCTACCTGCTCCTTCCCCTCATTACAGCTTCTCCTGGGACAAGGACAACCCTCCACATTGATTTGCCAGCACATATGTGTGCAGGTTGGTTTTGCCTTCGCTGCCCCACCAGCATGTGTGTGTGTATGCACCCTGCCCTGCCACTGCAGTGTTGTGAGTACACTCTGCCCCCCTCCTACTGCCATACCACCATTGCAGTCAGAACCTTGGTGGGCACAAAGTCAGAAAGCCCCACCCTGCTAGCACCCGGCCCCTGTGCCCACAATCCATGGGAGTGAAACTAGGCACAGAGAAGAGTTGACCCTCCAATACCCTGAGTGGCCACCCTGTCTGCGGAGCACAGAGAGCACACACAGTCCTATGCCTACTAGGGATCGACCCCTGTTCTAACACCACTACCAGCACAACCACATGCACAGTCACCAGAAGTTGGCCCTTGCCTCCTAAACTGTGCTATTTTTGCCACTGTTGTGAATGTCTGCATGGAAAAAGGCATCCTGGAACCCATTAGCACCCTGCCACTGCAGATGAGTGGCACCATGCTGCTAGCACATGAAAAGGAGAATAGATCCTGCTGTCACCACATTACAAAACACTTTGGCTGACACCACCTGTCAAAGGGTAGTGATCAGTGGCCCAGTAGCAACTTGGCTCAGCCCCCAGCACAATGGATTCCAACCTCGAGGAGCCAGAGAACATAGTTGGAACCCAATACCAGTCCCCGAGTTAGGGCACATAATCCAGAAGTTGGGAACTGAGTGTTGGCCCCATAAAATATTCCAGAAATGAAGCCAGTCGGCTGAATACACCTTACACCAGAATCGAAATATCAAGGTCATCAAATAGGATAAAAACTCTCAGTAAACTAAATATTAATGGAATGTACCTCAAAATAATAAAAGCCATGGATGACAAACTCACAGTCAACATCTTATTGGATGGTAAAATTTCATGTTGGACATAGGAATGGAGAAAGATTTCCTGACAAGGATGTCAAAAGCAATTGCAACAAAAGCAAAAATTGACAAAAGGGATCTAACTAAACTAAAGAACTTCTGCATAGGAAAAGAAACTATCAACAGAGTATAAAGACAACCTACAAAACTGAAGAAATTTTCCTCATAAATCATGGATCTGACAAAGGTCTAATATCCAGCATCTATAAGGAACTTAAACAAATATACAAGGAAAAAAAGACTACATTAAAAAGGGGGCAAAGGTCATGAACAGACGCTATTCAGAAGATACACATGCGACCAACAAGCATTTGAGAAAAAGCTCATCACTGATCTTTACAGAAATGCAAACCAAAACCATAGTGAGATATCATCTCACACCACTCAGAATGGTTATTATTAAAAAGAAAAAAATAACAGATGCTGGTGAGGTTGAGGAGAAAAGAGAAGGCTTACACTGTATTGGTGGGTGTGTAAATTAGTTCAACTGTAGTGAAAAACAGTGTGGTGATTCCTCAAAGTCCTAAAAACAAAACTACCATTTGACCCAGCAATTTCATTACTGAGTATATATTTGAAACTGTTCTACCATAAAGACACATGCACCCGTATGCTCACTGCAATTCACAATAGTGAAGACATAGAATCAACCTACTATGTCCATCAATTGTAGCAAGGATAAAGAAAATGTGGTACCTATACACCGTGGAATACTATGCATCCATAAAAATAATGAAATTATGTCCTTTGCAGGAACATGGATGGAGCTAGAGGCCATCATCTTTAGCAAAATAACACAAAAACAGAAAACCAAATTACACATGCTCTCACTTATAAGTGGGAGCCAAATGGTGAGGACACATGGTCACATAGAGGAGAACAAAACACAGTGGGGCTTATCAGAGAATGGCGATTGGCAGAAGGGAGGATGTCAAGAAAAATAACTAATGGGTGCTAGGATTAATACCTGGGTGATAACAATCTGCATAGTAAATCCCCATGACACAAGTTTACCTACATAACAAACCTGCGTATATATCCCTGAACTTAAAAGTTAAAAAATTAATTTTTTAATAGATTAACTTTTTTTTATTATACTTTAAGTTTTATGGTACATGTGCCCAATGTGCAGGTTTTTTACATATGTATACATGTGCCATGTTGGTGTGCTGAACCCAGTAACTCGTCATTTAACATTAGGTATATCTCCAAATGCTATCCCTCCCCCCTCCCCCACCCCACAACAGGCCCCGGTGTGAGATGTTCCCCTTCCTGTGTCCAAGTGTTCTCATTGTTCAATTCCCACCTATGAGTGAGAACATGCGGTGTTTGGTTTTTTGTCCTTGTGATAGTTTGCTGAGATTGATGGTTTCCAGCTTCATCCATGTCCCTACAAAGGACATGAACTCATCATTTTTTATGGCTGCATAGTGTTCCATGGTGTATATGTGCCACATTTTCTTAATCCAGTCTATCATTGTTGGACATTTGGGTTGGTTCCAAGTCTTTGTGAATGGTGTCGCAATAAACATATGTGTGCATGTGTCTTTATAGCAGCATGATTTATAATCCTTTGAGTATATACCCAGTAATGGGATGGCTGGGTCAAATGGTATTTCTAGTTCTAGATCCCTGAGGAATCACCACACTGACTTCCACAATGGTTCAACTAGTTTACAGTCCCACCAACAGTGTAAAAGTGTTCCTCTTTCTCCACATCCTCTCCAGCACCTGTTGTTTCCTGACTTTTTAATGATTGCCATTCTAACTGGTGTGAGATGGTATCTCATTGTGGTTTTGATTTGCATTTCTCTGATGGCCAGTGATGATGAGCATTTTTTCATGTGTGTTTTGGCTGCATAAATGTCTTCTTTTGAGAAGTGTCTGTTCATATCCTTTGCTCACTTTTTGATGGGGTTGTTTGTTTTTTTCTTGTAAATTTGTTTGAGTTCATTGTAGATTCTGGATATTAGCCCTTTAAAAAAATTAAATTTTTTTATCAAAGGCCTTTTCTACATCTATTGGGATGATGGTGTGATTTTTGTTTTTAGTTCTGTTTATGTGGTGAATCCCATTTATTGATTTGTGCATGTTGAACAAACCTTGCATCCGAGAGATAAACCCTCCTTGATCATAGTGGATAAGCTTTTGATGTGCTGCTGGGTTCGGTTTGCTAGTATTTTGTTGAGCATTTTTGCAACGATATTCATTAAGGATATTGGCCTAAAGTTTACTTTTGTGTGTGACTCTGCCAGATTTTAGTATCAGTATGATTCTGGCCTCATATAATTAGTTAGAAAGGGGTCCCTTCTCCTAAATTTTTTTGAATAGTTTCTGTAGGAATGGTACTAGTTCTTCCTCATACATCTGGCAAAACTTAGCTGTAAATCCATCTGGTTCTAGGCATTCCCTGATTTGTAGGCTTTTTATTATTGATTCAATTTCAGAACTTGTTATTGGCCTAGAACATGAGCCTTGGAGTTAAATAGACCTAAGTTTGAAACCTGGTTCTAGCATTTTGCTAATTGATTGATAGTAAGCCAGATTTTTATTTGTCTAACCTTTAAATTGGGATATTAGTTTTGCTTCTCTAAAGAAAATGTGCAAAATTACCTGGCACTTAAAAAAATTGCAAAAAGTACCTGGCATTTAGTGGGCCTTCAAAAATACACCCTTCAAAAGCAAGGTTCTTCTGGGCTTAGCCTTATTATCTGCATTTTACAGATAAATACATTGATGTTTAAAGTGGCAGTACATTCCTATACAGTATTATTTTAACCTTGACAGAAGCTTGGTGTCAGCAAATCATTCACTTGGGACAGAGAGGATATCTGAAATTATCCAGATATTGCATCTGTAGCCCATCCAGTATTTGATAGATTCTTCCTGAAAAAAGGAGGCCACAGAGTTTGCTAGGCTCCACCGTCACGAATAAAAGCCAAAGAAAAAACTCTCATCCAAGTATCACTTAACCTATCAGAAGAAGCAGGTGATTAAGATAATAGCCTCTGGCGTCAGAATTTCTGGGTTAAAATCTGAGTTCTGCCACTTACTAGCTGTGTGACCTAGGTTCCGGGTCAAATTACTTGACTAATCTGGTTCTTGATTCCTTAATTTGTAAAATGAAAATAATGGAATCTACCTAATATTGTGCTGGAGCTGGATCATAGCAGCTCACAAAAAGCTCTTTTTAATTTTTTTTAAAGTTTGTGGGTACATAATAGGCATACATTTTTTGGAGTACATGCAATGTTTTGATACAGGCAAGCAATGTGAAATAAGCACATCATGAAGAATGGGGTGGGTATTCATTCCCTCAAGCATTTATCCATTGAGTTGCAAAAAAACCAAATTACAAATTTTAAGTTTTAATAAAAGTGAAGTTATTAACTGTAGTCACCCTATTGTGCTATCAAATAGTAGGTCTTATTCACTCTTTCTAACTATTTTTATACCCATTAAACATCCCCTCCTACCCCCAGATCTCTACTACACTTTCCAGCCTCTGGTAACCATTCTTCTACTCGCTATGTCCATGAGTTCAATTATTTTGATTTTTGGATCCCACAAACAAGTGAGAACATGCAATGTTTATCTTTCTGTGCCTGGCTTAATGCAATTAACATAATGATTTCCAGTTCCATTTATGTTGTTGCAAATAATTGAATCTTTTTTATGGCTGAATACTACTCCTTTGTGTATATGAACCACATTTTCTTTATCCATTTGTCTGTTAATGGACAGTTAGGTTTCTTCCAAATATTAGTTATTGTAAACAGTGCTGCAACAAACATAGGAGTGCAGATATCTCTTCAATACACTAATTTCCTTTATTTTGGGTATATACCATGCAGTGGGATTGCTAGATCGACCCTGTGGTATCTAAATTTTTAGTTTTTTTTCTTTTTTTGAGGAACCTCTAAACTGTTATCCATAGTGGTAGTACTAATTTACATTCCCACTAACAGTGTACAGGGGTTCAGTTTTCTCCACATTCTTGCCAGCATTTGTTATTGCCTGTCATTTGGATCCAAGCCATTTTAACTGAAGTGAGATGATATCTCATTGTTGTTTGGATTTGCGTTTCTCTGATGATCAATGACGTTGGGCACATTTTTGTGTGCTTGTTTGTCATTTGCATGTCTTCTTTTGAGAAATGTCTATGCAGATCATTGACTCATTTTTTGATCAGATTATTAGATTTTTTTCTACACAGTTGTTTGAACTCTTTATATATTGTGGTTATGAACCCCTTGTCAGATGTGTAGTTTGCAAATATTTTCTCCCATTTGGTGAATTGCCTCTTCACTTCGTTGATTGTATACTTTGCTGTGAATAAGCTTTTCAACTTTATGTGATCCCATTTGTCCATGTTTGCTTGGGTTGCTTGTGCTTGTGGGGTATTGGTCAACAATGTTTTTTTACCAAGACCAATGTCCTGGAGATTTTCCCCAATGTTTCCTTGTAGTAGTTTCATAGTATGAGGTCTTAGATTTAAGTCTTTTATTCATTTTGTTTTGATTTTTGTATATTCTGAGAGATAAGGGTCTAGTTATTCTTCTTCATATGGATATCTAGTTTTCCCAGCATCATTATTTATTTTATTATTTGTTTATTTTTCAATTACAATTTCAATCTTTTTTTATATTATACTTCAAGTTCTAGGATACATGTTCACAACATGCAGGTTTGTTACATAGGTAAACATGTGCCATGTTGGTTTGCTGCACCCATCAGCTCGTCATTTACATTAGGTATTTCTCCTAATGCTATCCCTCACCCATCCCCATACCCCATGACAGGCCTCAGTGTGTGATGTTCCCCACCTTGTGTCTAAGTGTTCTCATTCTTCAATTCCCACCTGTGAGTGAGAACATGCAGTGTTTGGTTTTCTGTCCTTGCGATAGTTTGCTGAGAATGATGGTTTCCAGCTTCATCCATGTCCCTACAAAGGACATGAATTCATCCTTTTTATGGCTGCATAGTATTCCATGGTGTATATGTGCCACATTTTCTTAATCCATTCTACCATTGACGGACTTTTTGGTTGGTTCCAAGTCTTTGCTACTGTGGATAATGCCACAATAAATGTGGCATGTTTCTTTATAATAGCATGATTTATAATCCTTTGGGTATATACCCAGTAATGGGATGGCTGAGTCAAATGGTATTTCTAGTTCTAGATCCTTGAGGAATCACCACACTGTCTTCCACAATGGTTGAACTAGTTTACACTCCCACCAACAGTGTAAAAGTCTTCCTATTTCTCCACGTCCTCTCCAGCATCTGTTGTTTCCTGACTTTTTAATGATTGCCATTCTAACTGGTGTGAGATGGTATCTCATTGTGGTTTTGATTTGCATTTCTCCGATGACCAGTGATGATGAGCATTTTTTCATGTGTCTTTTGGCTGCATAAATGTCTTCTTTTGAGAAGTGTTTGTTCATATCCTTCACTCACTTTTTGATGGGTTTGTTTGTTTTTTTCTTGTAAATTTGTTTAAGTTCTTTGTAGATTCTGGATACTAGCCCTTTGTCAGATGGGTAGATTGCAAAAATGTTCTCCCATTCTGTAGGTTGCCTGTTCACTCTGATGGCAGTTTCTTTTGCTGTGCAGAAGCTCTTTAGTTTAATTAGATCCCATTTGTCTATTTTGGCTTTTGATGCCCTTGCTTTTCGTATTTTAGTCATGAAGTCCTTGCCCATGCCTATGTTCTGAATGCATTGCCTTGGTTTTTTTAATAGGGTTTTTATGGTTTTAGGTCTAACATGTAAGTCTTTAATCCATCTTGAATTAATTTTTGTGTAAGGTGTAAGGAAGGGATCCAGTTTCAGCTTTCTACATATGGCTAGCCAGTTTTCCCAGCACCATTTATTAAATAGGGAATCCTTTCCCCATTTCTTTTTTTTGTCAGGTTTGTCAAAGATTAGATGGTTGTAGATGTGTGGTGTTATTTCTGAGGACTCTGTTCTGTTCCATTGGTCTATATATCTGTTTTGGTACCAGTACCACCCAGTATCATTTATTGAGAAGACTGTCTTTTCCTCAGCATATGTACTTGGCACCTTCATTGAAAATGAGTTCACTCTAGGTGTGTGGATTTGTTTCTGTGTCTTCTATTCTGTCCCATTTGTCTATGTTTCAGTTTTTGAGCCAGTACCATGCTGTTTTCATTATTATAGCTCTGTAGTGTAATTTGAAGTCAGCTAATGTGATTCCTCCAGCTTTATTCTGTTTGCTTAGGATAACTTTGGATATTTTGAGTCTTTTCTCATTTCATATAAATTTTAGAATAGTTTTTTTTTTCTCTTTATGTGAAGAATGCCATTGGTATTTTGATAGGGATTGCTTTGAATTTGTAGATTGCTTTGGGGAGTATGGACATTTTAATAATATTGATTCTTTCAATACATGAATACAAAATACTTTTCATTTTTTTGGTGTCTTCTTCCATTTTTTTTCCCATAAGGATTCTACAGTTTTTATTACAGAGATCTTCCACTTTTTTGGTCAAGTTAATTTCTAGGTATTTAATTTTACATGTGGATTTATAAGTGGGATTACTTTTTTATTTCTTTTGCACCTTCCTCACTGTTGTCATATAGAAATGCTACTAATTTTTCTGTTTTGATTTTGTATCCTGCAACCTTACTGAATTTGTGTATCAGTTCTAATAGTTTTTTTGTGAAATCTTTAGGTTTTTAAAAATATAAGATTATATCATCTTTATAAAAGGATAATTTGACTTCTTCTTTTCCAATCTGGATGCTCTTTATTTCATTCTCTTGTGTAATTGCTCTAACTAAGACTTGCAGTACTATGTTGAATAACAGTGGTGAAAGTGGGCATCCTTGTAGTGTTGCAGATCTTAGAGGAAAGTCTTCCAGGTTTTTTCCCCGTTCACGGTACTAGCTGTGGGTCTGTTACATATGGCTTTTATTGTGTTGAGGTATCTTTCTTTTATACCCAATTTTTTGACAATTTTGTTTTTATCATAAAGGAATGTCAAATTTTATTAAATGCTTTTGCAGCATGAATTGAAATGATCATACGGCCTTTGTCGTTCATTCTCTTGATGAATGTATCACATTGATTGATTTGTGTATGTGGAACCAATGTTGCATCCCAAGGATAAATCCCATTTAGTCAAGATGAATAAAGTTTTTAATGTATTGCTGAATAAGGTTTGCTAGTATTTTGTTGAAGATTTTTATGTCACTATTCATCAGAGATATTGGCCTGTAGTTTTCTTTTTTTGGTGGTGTGTCTTTTTATTATTTGGGCATCAGGGTAATAGTGGCCTTGCAGATTGAGTTTGGAAGTATTCCCTCCTCCTCTATTTTTCAGAATAGTTTGAGTAGAATCAGTATTAGTTCTTCTTTAAATGTTTGGTAGTATTCAGCAGTGATGCCAACAGGTCCCAAGCTTTGATTTACAGACGTTTTATTATGGCTTTGACCTCATTACTTCTTATTAGTCTGTTCAGATTTTGAATTTCTTTCTGGTTCAATGTTGGTAGGTTGTAGTGTCTAGGAATTTGCCCAATTTCTTCTAGATTTTCCAATTTATTGATAGTTTGATAGGAATAGCATTTAATCTATAAATTGCTTTGGACAGTATGGCAATTTTAACAATATTTATGTTCTTTCTATTAATGAGCAAGAAATATTTTCCCATTAGTGTCATCTCTGATTTCCTTGGGCAGAGTTTGGTAATTCCCATTTTACAGTTCTTTCACCTTCATTAACTGTATTCCTAGGTATTTTATGTTTTTTTTGTATTTTTTTTTTTTGGTTGTGGGGTGCAATTGTGAATGGGATTGCATTCTTTATTTGGCTCTCAGCTTGACTGTTTGTGTATAGAAATGCTAGTAATTTTTGTACATTGATTTTGTGTCCTGAGACTTTGCTGAAGTTATCACCTCGAGGAGCTTTTGGGTAGGGACCATGGGGTTTTGTAAATATAGAATCATGTTGTCTGCAAACAGGGATAGGTTTACTTTCTCTCTTCCTATTTGGATGCCCTTTATTTCTTTCTCTTGCCTGATGGTTCTGGCCAGGACTTCCAGTAATATATTAAATAGGAGCAGTGACAGAGGGTATACCTGTCTTGTGCCAGTTTTCAAGGGCAATGCTTCCAGCTTTTGCTCATTCAGTATGTCGTTGGCTGTGGGCTTGTCATTGATGACTTATTATTTTCAGGTATATTCCGTCAATACCTATTTTATTGGGAGTTTTTAACATGGGGGAGTGCTGAATTTTATCAGAAGCCTTTCTTCATTTATTAAGATAATCATGTGGTTTTTGTCTTTAGTTCTGTTTATGTGATGAACCACATTTACTGATTTGTGTATGTTGAACCAATCTTGCATTACACGATAAAGTCTACTTGATTGTGCTAGATAAGTTTTTGAAGTGCTGCTGGATTCAGCTTATCTGTATTTTGTTGAGAATTTTTGCATCAATATTTATTAAGGATATTGGAGTGAAGTTTTTGTTGTTGTATCTCTCTCAGGTTTTGTTATCAGGATGATGCTGGCCTCATATAGTGAATTAGGGAGGAGTTCCCCCTCCCCAACTGTCTGGTCCTTTGATTTTCTTAGTTGGTAGGCTATTTATTACTGACTCAATTTCAGAGCTCATTATTGGTTTATTCAGGGATTCAATTTCTTCCTTGTTCAGTCTTGGGAGGGTGTGTGTGTGTTCAGGAATTCATCCATTTCTTCTAGATTTTTTAGTATATGTGCATAGATTTTTTCATAATGGATTTTCTGATGGTTGTTTGTATTTCTGTGCCATCAGTGATAATGTCCTCTTTGTCATTTCTAACTGTGTTTATTTGGATTTTTTCTCTTTTCTACTTTATTAGTCTAGCTGGTGATCTATTTATCATAATAGTTTTTTCAAAATATCAGCTACTGAAATTGCTGATCTTTGGAATAGTTTTTCATGTCTCAATCTCCTTCAATTCAGGTTTGATTTTGGTCTTTTCTTGTCTTCTGCTAGCTTTTGAGTTAGTTTTCTTTTGGTTCTCTAGATCTTTTAATTGTGATGTTAGGTTGTTAAATTACAATCTTTGTAACTTTTTGATGAGGGCATTTAGTGCTATGAATTTTCCTCTCAACACTGACTTAGCCGTGTCTCCTAATTTTTGGTAAGCTGTATTTTTCTTCTTATTAATTTCAAAGAATGTCTTAATTTTTTGCTTCAATTTCATTATTTACCCTAAAGTCATTCAGGAGCATGTTATTCAGTTTCTATGTAATTTTATGGTTTTGAACTATTTTTCTTTTTTTTGACTTTTTTTTTATTATTATACTTCAAGTTCTAGAGTACATGTGCACAACGTGCAGGCTTGTTACATAGGTATACATGTATCATGTTGTTTTGCTGCACTCATCAACTGGTCATTTACATTACATATTTCTAACTCTATCCCTCCCCCAGGCCCCCATCCCTGAATAGGCCCCGGTGTGTGATGTTCCCCTCCCTGCGTCCATGTGTTCTCATTGGGTTTTGAACTATTTTCTTAGTCTTGAATTCCTTTTTAAATGTGCTGTGGTTCAAGAGAGTGGTTTGTATGATTTCAATTCTTTTGCATTTTCTGAGTTGTGCTTTATGTCCGAGTATGTGATTGACTTCATGGTATGTATCATGTGGCCTTGAGAAGAATGTATATTCTGTTGTTTTGGGGTGCAGAGTTCTGTGGATACCTATTAGGACCATTTGATCCCTTGCTGAGCTTAGGTCCTGAATATCATTGTTATTTTTTTGCCTCAGTGATCTGTCTAATACTGTCAGTGTGGTGTTGAATTCTCCCACCATTATTGTGTGGGAGTCTAAGTCTCTTCGATGGTCCCTAATAACTTGCTATATGAATCTGGGTGCTTCTGTGTTGGGTGCACATATATTTAAGATAGTTAGGTTTTCTTGTTGAATTAAACCCTTTATCATTATGTAATGCCCTTCTTTGTCTTTTTGATCTTTGTTGATGTAAGTCTGTTTGTCTGAAATTAGGATTGCAACCCCTTCTTTTCTGTTTTCCATTGCTTGGTAGATTTTTCTCCATTTTTTTTTTTTTTTTATTTTGAGCCTATGTGTGTCACTGCATATGAGATGGGTCTCTTGAAGACAGTGTACCACTGGTCTTGGTTGTTTATTCAACTTGACACTCTATGATTTTTAATTGAGTCTTTGAGTCCATTCACATTCAAGGTTAGTATTGAAATGTGTGGACTTGATACTGTCCTCATGATGTTACCGGTTGTTATGCAGACTCGTTTGTGCATTTTCTTTATAGTGTCACTGGTGTGTGTACCTAAGTGTGTTTTCGTATTGGCCAGACATGGTCTTTTCTTTCCATATTTAGTGCTTCTCTCAGGAGCTCTTGTAAGGCAGGTCTGCTGGTAAGAAATTCCCTCAGCATTTGCTTATTTTAAAAGGGTCTTATTTCTCTTATTTCTTCACTTTTAAAGCTTACTTTGGCCATATATGAAATCCTGGGTTGGAATGTCTTTTCTTTAAGAATGCTGAATATTGGCCCCCAATCTCTTCTGGCTTGTAGGGTTTCTGCTGGGAGGTCCACTCTTAGTCTGATGGGC
The DNA here is from genome assembly GCF_029289425.2 of Pan paniscus. Lineage (NCBI taxonomy): Eukaryota > Metazoa > Chordata > Mammalia > Primates > Hominidae > Pan > Pan paniscus. Next base: position 83,114,272 of record NC_073272.2, read on the forward strand.
TCCCGTTTGTAGGTGATATGACATTCCTTTCTAGATGCCTTTAACATTTTTTCTTTCCTTTCAACCTTGGAGAATCTTATGATTATATGTCTTGGGGATGGTCTTTTTGTGAAATATCTTGCTGAGGTTCTCTCCATTTTCCGAACATTCAGCAGGCCTCTCCTTTCTATCTTGGTTGGGGAAGTTCTCATAAATGATATCCAGAAATATAATTTTTAAGTTATTTACACTCTCCTCATCTGTTTCAGGAACACCAATGAGTCATAGATTTTATCTCTTTACATAATCCCTTATTTCTCAGAGGTTTTGTTTGCTCCTTTTTATTGTTTTTCTCTATTCTTATCTGCCTGTCTTATTTCAGAAAGTCAGTTTTCAAACTCAGAGATTCTTCTTTAAGCTTGGCTTATTCTGCTATAATACTTGCGATTGCATTATAAAATTTGTGTGGTATGTTTTTCAGCTCTAGCAGGTCAGTTATATTCTTTTCTATACTGGTTATTTTCATCTGTCAGCTCCTGTATTATTTCAGTGTGATTCTTGGCTTCCTGAAATTCCTGCATCTCAATTATCACTGTGACTCTCCATATTTGTGAGTTCTATTTCTATCATTTCTGCCATCTCAGCCCTGTTCAGAACTCTCACTAGAAAGGTACTGTAGTAGTTTGGAGGAAAGAATGCACTCTGGCTTTTTGAGTCGTCAAAGTTTTTGTGCTGTATTTTTTTTCTTTTTTTATTTCATTTTATTTTATTATTATTATACTTTAAGTTTTAGGGTACATGTGCACAATGTGCAGGTTAGTTACATATGTATACATGTGCCATGCTGGTGTGCTGCACCCATTAACTCATCATTTAGCATTAGGTATATCTCCTAATGCTATCCCTCCCCGCTCCCCCCACCCCACAACAGTCCCCAGAGTGTGATGTTCCCCTTCCTGTGTCCATGTGTTCTCATTGTTCAATTCCCACCTATGAGTGAGAATATGCAGTGTTTGGTTTTTTGTCCTTGCAATAGTTTACTGAGAATGATGATTTCCAATTTCATCCATGTCCCTACAAAGGACATGAACTCATCATTTTTTATGGCTGCATAGTATTCCATGGTGTATATGTGCCACATTTTCTTAATCCAGTCTATCATTGTTGGACATTTGGGTTGGTTCCAAGTCTTTGCTATTGTGAATAGTGCCGCAATAAACATATGTGTGCATGTGTCTTTATAGCAGCATGATTTATAGTCCTTTGGATATATACCCAGTAATGGGATGGCTGGGTCAAATGGTATTTCTAGTTCTAGATCCCTGAGGAATCGCCACACTGACTTCCACAATGGTTGAACTAGTTTACAGTCCCACCAACAGTGTAAAAGTGTTCCTATTTCTCCACATCCTCTCCATGTGCTGTATTTTTTTTCTCATCTTTGTGGGTTGATGTTACTTCAATCTTTGAAGTTGCTGACCTTTGGATGGTCGTTTCTTTCTTTTATTCTATTCAATGACCTTGATGTATTGACTTTGGTATAAGCTGTATTCGGCTGACTGGCTTCATTTCTGGATTCTTTTATGGGGCTAACACTCAGCTCCCAACTCCTGGATTGTGTGCTCTAACACTGAGGGACTTGTACTGGGCCTGACTTTTTTTATCCTGGCTCCTTGAGGTTAGAAACCCACTGTACTGGGTTAAGGAAAATAAAGTTGCTCCCAGACCCCCTGGTCACTACCCTTCGATGAGTCTTGTCAGCCAAAGCATTTCATAGTACTGTGAACAGTGGGATCTATCCTTATTCACACATGCCAGCAGTATGGTGTGGTGCACACTCATCAGCTGCTGCGGGGTGCTAGCGGGTGGTTGGGTGCTTGCTTCCATGCAGGCATTCGCCACAGTGGTGGAGGCAATGCATCTCATGGGTGGGAGTATGGAGGGGTCCCTGCTAATGACTGTGCAGTCCCGCTGGTGGTGGCCTTCGCTCAGGGGCTCGGTGTTGGCAGGCCCAGGTCTGTATGCCTTCTCTGTGTGTCACAAAGTGGAGTGGTCACTCAGGATAGGGGAGTATCTACTGTTCTCTGCACCTTATTTCACTTCCAAGGCAGTGTTAGTGCAAGGGTGGGGTGCTGGTGGAGGTGGGGCTGGTTGGCTCTTTTCCTGCCTAGTCTCCATCTGTAATGGCAGTTAGCAGGGGTACAAGGGGTGTCTGCACTCCCACCACAGTAGTAGCAGGGAAGGGTGCATGCACCCTAGCACACTGGCGGGGCAAAAAAAGCAAAATCCACCTATGCAGACATGGACCTGAAAAGTGATGTGAGTAGTTGCCATGGGTCTAGGGGAAGCTGTAGTGTGTGGGAGGGAGCATGCAGGCTGGTGCATGACCATGGAGGCCACCTTACTGGAGCTCTTCACTGGATAAGCACAGTCCACCAGCACAGAAGCTATTATGTGATTCCTCAGGGCACCCAAAACTGCCCCACAAGCAGGTGTGGCCAGCCAGCGACCCCTGTAGAGGCCAGCAGACCAAGTAGTGCTCAGGTCAGATTGGCCACGTCTGATGGGTAAGACCACCCTGCAGAGTTCAGGATTGACAGTTCCCCTAGGGCTAAAGTATCCTATGGGGACAAGTCAAGCCTAGGGTCATGGCCGTCTCTGGATGTGCTCTGCTAGAGATGCTCTCACACTAATCTCTCTGTGCTCCACATCAGCCTCTATGCTGCCCCTACCATTTCTCTAAGCAGCAATCTCTGCCACTTGAGTGTCCATAGTGGTCGAAGTATCTCCTCCTGCTGGAGTTCCAGAGGCCAATGGTGAGAATGCATTGTTCCTTGCTAATTCAACTCACCTATTCCCCTGAATCCAAGGGGGGGGGGCAGGGAATGAGTCCAGGTGCACAATAGCCCCGTGTAGAGTTCCCATATTCCTGCCCGTTCAGTCCAGCTTCTGCGACTTCCCTCCATCTTGGTGCCTTCCCTCTGAAGATTTGTTAGAAGTATGCTAGTAGTCTGGATCCCTCCGTGGCAGTTGTTCCACCTTGCTGAGTCTAGTCAGCCATCTTGGCATAATCTGAGGCAAGTAGTTTAAGACCAACCAGGGAACCATAGTGAGACTGTATCTCTACAAAAATGAAATAAAACAAAATAAAATAAAATAAAAAATAGCCAGGGATGGTGGCATGCAACTGTAGTTTTAGTTACTCAGGATGTTGAGGTGGGAGTATGACTTGAGCCTAGATGTTTGAAGTTTTAGTGAGCTATGGCTACACTGCACTCCAGCCTGGGTGACAGAGTGAGACCTTCAGGAAAAGAGAGAGAAAGAAAAAAGAAATGAAAGAAAGAAAGAAGAAAAGAAAGAAAGAAAGAAAGAGAGAAAGAGGAAGGAAGGAAGGAAGGAAGGAAGGGAAAGAAAGGCCAGATTCTAACACAGAATAACCTGGCATTTATTGCTGCTCAACACTTTCCAAATCTAATTTGAAAAGCTTATATTTATAGTGAAGTCCCTGAAGGGGACTTCCCCTTGGATGCTTTACAATCGATTTCTGGCTTAATCCAGGTCACCAGAGAATTGTTAATCTAGACTGCTGGGCAACTTTATTTTGACATAGTATAGATCAATAATATCTTTTACAGACATTTTGTCATTAAGGCATTGAATTAAAATAAGGGGAATTATTAGAAACAGCCTTTAAGAAACAAATTGCTGGATTTATTGTCAAGGTCTTGTTGATACTGCTCACAATGTCCTCTTGAAAACATCTCATGAGAGACTAGTTATCTGATGTTAGTAACAATATTTGTTGTTAAGATATTATAACTCATACAGTTGATAGGGTTTCCCTCTGCACTGACAGCTCGAAAGTTCAGAATCAAATTTGCGGCTCAGGTTTAGCAAATGTGAAAAAAAAATTTTGGCATACATTTTACCTCCTAACTTCATTCAGATGCTCTTCATCCAGCCACTGCTATCTCTTCATTTCTAAATCCATAAACTCTTTTCTAGCTTTGTAGAGACAGTTTGTGTAGTGGTTATGATCACGGCCTCTACATTTAAGTTGGCTGTATTTAAATCTACTTTTTGTCACTTACTATGTAGCCTTGACCTAGTTACTTATATTCTCTATACCTCAGTTCCTCCATCTGTCCAGTGGATATAATAATGGTACATACCTCCTAGGGTTGTTATAAGTATTACATTGGGGTAATATATGCAAAGTGTTTAGAACAGTGCCTGACACCCAGTACTACTAATAACCCAATTTCAGGGGATGCCATTTACATAGAATGTAGCATGAATGATGCTTTTTAGGTTTGGACAATGTGATGACTCTGCTGATACATAGTGAGTACTCTATAGATGTTAGCCAGTGTTATTGCTCTCACATGTTCATAGACTGTGCAGTTTTAATGAAAGAAATAACCTATTTCCCTCTCTGTCTCCACAAAAGAAGGTGGGCCCACAAAAACCCAGGTTGTAAGATAACTTTCTAACACTTACTTCTAAGGCTACCTCATCTCTAAATTCAGCCAGCTTCAATCCCATTTTGTTACACTTTGTTTTCTACCAGGCCGTTGATTTGGGAACAGTATGTGACACCAAGTATTATATGTAAACATAATGCCAGGTAGATCATCTTGTTGAACATACGTGTTCATGTGTTGTTAATGTAGAACGATTTATATTCCTTTAGGTATATATTCAATAATGGGATTGCCAGGTTGAATGGTAGTTCTTTTTTAAGTTCTTTGAGAAATTGCCAAATTGCTTTTCCCAATGACTGGACTAATTTACATTCCCATCAGCAGTGTACAAACGTTCCGTTTTCTCCAAAACCATGCCAGCATCTGTTATTTTTGACTCTTTAATAATAGCCATTCTTACTGGTGTGAGATGGTGTCTCATTGTGGTTTTGATTTGCATTTCTCCAGTAATTAGTGATGTTGGGCATTTTTTTCACATGCTTGTTGGCTGTGTGTGTGTGTCTTCTTTTGGGAAGTGTCTGTTAATTTCCTTTGTCCTCTTTTTAATGGGGTTGCGTGGTTTTTGCTTGCTAATCTGTTTAAGTTCCTTATAGATTCTGCATATTAGACTTTTGTCAGAGGAATAGTATGCAAGTATTTTCTCCCATTCTGTATGTTGTCTGTTTACTTTGTTGATGATTTTTTTTTTTTTTTTTGCTGTGCAGAAGCTGTTTAGTTTAATTATGTCCCATTTGTCAATTTTTTTTTTTGCAATTGTTTTTAGCATCTTCATCACGAAATCTTTGCCAGGTCCTATGTCCAGAATAGTATACCACAGGTTTTCTTCAAGGGTTTTTGTAATTTTAGATTTTACATTAAAGTCTTTCATATATCTTTAGTTAATTTTTTAAATGGTGTAAGAAAGTAGTCCTGTTTCAATCTTCTGCATATGGCTAGCCAGTTATCCCAGCATCGTTTATTGAATAGGGAATCCTTTCTCCATTGCTTGTTATTGTTGACTTTGTTGAATATCATATTGTTGCAGTTGTGTGGCTTTATTTCTGGCCTTTTTTGTTCCATTGGTTTATGTGTTTGTTTATGTATGAGTATCATGCTATTTTAGTTACTATAGCCTTGTAACATGGTTTGAAGTCAGGTAATGTAATGTTTCAGGTTTTTTTTTTTTTCTTAGGAATGCTTTGGCTCTTCAAGCTCTTTTTGGGTCCTGTATGAATTTTAGCATAATTTTCTCTAATTCTGTGAAGAAAGTCATTGGGAGTTTGATAGGAATAGCATTGAATCTGTAAATTTCTTTGGGCAGTATGGCAATTTTAACAATATTAATTCTTACTATCCATGAGGATGGATTGCAGGGACCAGCCCTACAGGGTCTATGGGTTTTTCTACTCTTGTGCGGAAATGAGAGATTGTAGAAATAAAGACACAAGACAAAGAGATAGAAGAAAAGACAGCTGGGCCTGGGGGACCACTACCACCAAGACACGGAGACCGGTAGTGGCCCCGAATGCCTGACCACACTGCTATTTATTGTATACAAGGCCAAAGGGGCAGGGTAAGGAGTGTGAGTCATCTCCAATGATTGGTAAGGTCACATGAGTCATGTGTCCACCAGACAAGGGGCCTTTCCCTTTTAGGTAGCTGAGGCTGAGAGAGAGAGGACAGCCTACGTCATTATTTCTTCTATGCTCTTCTCAGAAAGATCGAAGACTTAAATACTTTCACTAATTCTGCTACTGCTATCTAGAGGGCAGAGCCAGGTGTACAGAATGGAACATGAAAGTGAAATAGGAGTGTGACCGCTGAAGCACAGCATCACAGAGAGACGGTTAGGCCTCCAGATGGCTGTGGGTGGGCATGACTGACGTCAAGCCTTCCACAAGAGGTGGTGGAGCAGAGTCTTCTCTAACTCTCCTGGGGAGGTCTGCTAAGTAATGAGTGCCTTCCCTAGGCACTGACGCTACTGCTAGACCAAGATCAGCTAAGTAACGGTTGCCTTCCCAGGCACTGGCGTTACCGCTAGACCAAGGAGCCCTCTAGCGGCCCTGTTCGGGCATGACAGAGGGCTCACACGTCTTCTGGTCACTTCTCACCTTGCCCCTTCAGCTCCTATCTCTGTATGGCCTGGTTTTTCCTAGGTTATAATTGTAGAGAAAAGATTGTTATAATATTGGAATAAAGAGTAATGCTATAAACTGATGATTAATAATGTTCATATATCATCATATCTATAATCTATTTCTAGTATAACTATTCTTATTTTATATATTTTCTTTATTATATTGGAACAGCTTGTGTCCTCGGTCTCTTGCCTTGGCACCTGGGTGGCTTGCTGCCCACAATGGACTATTTTTCCACTTTTTTGTGTCATCTTTAATTTCTTTCAACAGTATTTTGTAATTATTTTCACGGAGATCTTTCATCTCCCTGGTTAACTGTATTGAGTAGGAGTGGCTAGAGTGGGTATCCTTGTCTTGTTCCATAAATTCTCAATGTTTTTGTAAAATGAAAATAATAACATCTATCTCATAAAGGTGTTTTGAAGGTTAAAACCTACAATAGTACCTAATACACAATGTATGACCAATATTAATGTTATGGGAGAGGAGATGATTAACAGCTTATTGCAACCAGGCAAGATACAAATGATTCCATATTCAGACAAACACATCTATAATTATTAAATAAAGCTTCTGGTCTAGAGTAGAGTTTATATGCTGGAAATCTTCTCAGGGGCATTATTTCAATGAGGATCTGAAGAATGCATTCCAGAAAATTCTAAAAATGTCTAAACCACTTCAACTCTTTGCAGTTCTCCCAACCCCAAAGATCAAGGCAAACCAACTCCTGGCAACCCAATGTTCGTATTGTGCTTTCTGCAGGGCGTAACTGAAGAGAAGTAAAAAATGTCAGTGTGTGTTGAAAGATTACCTGGGGCTCACCAAGTTGCTTAGTATTCTCTCACCTATATTATCGCTTTCAGGAATGTTCTTAGATAAAGATGTAACCAAATTTTTTCCTATCTTTGTTGTCTATCTTCAACCTACTCCTAAATGTTCCCTCCCTCATCCCTTCAGCTGAAAGATGCACTACTAATTTGGGTGGTTGCTAATTAAGTTCTTAAACTGTGATCCCCTCTCCTGGAGTATGTGAGTTTTCACAGTGTACAAAAAAAGATACATACACACACACATACGCATACACACGCCACTCAAAACTTTTAACATGTAACAGAATGACATTATAATGATGAAATGAATATAATATTGTATATAAGCATATATAAGTAAATGTAATTCTACAAATATATCTGTTTGCACTGCTGTCGTATAAATGTGTCTGACTTTGAACAGAAATAAAATAATTTCTAATTTGAATGCTATCTGGAAGAATCTCCCACTGAATAATTGAGAGAAGTCACTTAATCTACAGTTACTTCAATGTTTCACTGTCAAATGAATCCCCCTTCTTTAGGTGGATGCAAAAGTAATTGTGGTTTTTGCCATTAAAACCACATACATTGTGTATCAGGTACTATTACAGGCACTTTAATATTTAACCTTCAAAACACCTTTATGAGATAGTTGTTATTAAAAGTCATGACAGGAACTGCGATCACTTTTGCACCAACTTAATACGTGTTCCTAAGAAGCTGCTGGGGTTCAAATTGCACACTTGCTGGCACACTGGAATTTTGCTGTCAAAATATTTTATGCCTTCATGCGTGGATTACGTATGATCCAAATAAGAATGTCTACATGAGAATGCCACTCCCAAAGCAGCCCACACCTGAGGTCTGCTATAGCATTTTTCCCTTTTCATTTGTTCTTCATGATGCACTGACATTTGTCATTCTTATTCAACCTCAATGACTCTCTAGGCTGATTTAGAATTAATAATACAAACTGTTTCTAGGACTGCTGTAACACAGCTGTTTATTTTATCATTTTATAGAATTAGAGCCCTAAATATTTTTGCTTAAAAATAAAATGAGTGTTAATTTTGGAAATATACAATTAATTCTGCCTTAACGTCCCTCAGGGTGTGTTTGTGAGTGCACGTGCCCACACTTACATGCACACATGTTGTGTGTGTGTACTTCTAAATAGATAGAAACAGGCTTCCACACGTAGTCATGCATCACTTGACAATAGGTATATGTTTTGAGAAATGTGTTAGGCTATTTCATTGCCCTGCAAACATCATAGAGTGTTACTTCCACAAAGCTAGATGGTATAGCTTAATACATACCTAAGCTAATATGGTATAGCTTATTGCTCCTAGGCTACACACCTGTATAACCTAAATAGCATGTTACTGTACTGAATATTGGAGGCAATTTTAACACAGTGGTATGTATTTGTGTATCTAAATATAAACAAACAAAAAGTACAGTAAATATATGGTATAGAAGATTTAAAATGGCGCACCTGTCTAGGGCACTTACCATGAATGGAGCTTGCAGGACTGGAAGTTGCTCTGGGTGAGCCAGTGAGTGAGTGGTGAATGAATGTGAAGGTGTAGGGCAATACTGTTCGCTAGTGTAGACTTTATAAACACTATACACTTGGGCTACACTACATTTACGTTAACAACTTTCTTTCTTTATTAATAAATTATCACTTGCTTACTGCAACTTTTTTTTCTTTTTATTTATTTATTTATTTATTTTTTTAAAATTATACTTTAAGTTTTAGGGTACATGTGCACATTGTGCAGGTTAGTTACATATGCATACATGTGCCATGCTGGTGCGCTGCACCCACTAACTCGTCATCTACCATTAGGTATATCTCCCAATGCTATCCCTACCCCCTCCCTCCTCCCCACCACAGTCCCCAGAGTGTGATATTCCCCTTCCTGTGTCCATGTGATCTCATTGTTCAATTCCCACCTATGAGTGAGAATATGCGGTGTTTGGTTTTTTGTTCTTGTGATAGTTTACTGAGAATGATGATTTCCAATTTCATCCATGTCCCTACAAAGGACATGAACTCATCAGTTTTTATGGCTGCATAGTATTCCATGGTGTATATGTGCCACATTTTCTTAATCCAGTCTATCATTGTTGGACATTTGGGTTGGTTCCAAGTCTTTGCTATTGTGAATAATGCCGCAATAAACATACATGTGCATGTGTCTTTATAGCAGCATGATTTATAGTCCTTTGGGTATATACCCAGTAATGGGATGGCTGGGTCAAATGGTATTTCTAGTTCTAGATCCCTGAGGAATCGCCACACTGACTTCCACAATGGTTGAACTAGTTTACAGTCCCACCAACAGTGTAAAAGTGTTCCTATTTGTCCACATCCTCTCCAGCACCTGTTGTTTCCTGACTTTTTAATGATTGCCATTCTAACTGGTGTGAGATGATATCTCATAGTGGTTTTGATTTGCATTTCTCTGATGGCCAGTGATGATGAGCATTTCTTCATGTGTTTTTTGGCTGCATAAATGTCTTCTTTTGAGAAGTGTCTGTTCATGTCCTTCGCCCACTTTTTGATGGGGTTGTTTGTTTTTTTCTTGTAAATTTGTTTGAGTTCATTGTAGATTCTGGATATTAGCCCTTTGTCAGATGAGTAGGTTGCGAAAATTTTCTCCCATTTTGTAGGTTGCCTGTTCACTCTGATGGTAGTTTCTTTTGCTGTGCAGAAGCTCTTTAGTTTAATTAGATCCCATTTGTCAATTTTGGCTTTTGTTGCCATTGTTTTTGGTGTTTTGGACATGAAGTCCTTGCCCACGCCTATGTCCTGAATGGTAATGCCTAGGTTTTCTTCTAGGGTTTTTATGGTTTTAGGTCTAACGTTTAAATCTTTAATCCATCTTGAATTGATTTTTGTATAAGGTGTAAGGAAGGGATCCAGTTTCAGCTTTCCACATATGGCTAGCCAGTTTTCCTAGCACCATTTATTAAATAGGGAATCCTTTCCCCATTGCTTGTTTTTCTCAGGTTTGTCAAAGATCAGATAGTTGTAGGTAACCGGCGTTATTTCTGAGGGCTCTGTTCTGTTCCATTGATCTATATCTCTGTTTTGGTACCAGTACCATGCTGTTTTGGTTACTGTAGCCTTGTAGTATTGTTTGAAGTCAGGTAGTGTGATGCCTCCAGCTTTGTTCTTTTGGCTTAGGATTGACTTGGCAATGCTGGCTCTTTTTTGGTTCCATATGAACTTTAAAGTAGTTTTTTCCAATTCTGTGAAGAAAGTCATTGGTAGCTTGATGGGGATGGCACTGAATCTGTAAATTACCTTGGGCAGTATGGCCATTTTCACGATATTGATTCTTCCTACCCATGAGCATGGAATGTTCTTCCATTTGTTTGTATCCTCTTTTATTTCCTTGAGCAGTGGTTTGTAGTTCTCCTTGAAGAGGTCCTTCACATCCCTTGTAAGTTGGATTCCTAGGTATTTTATTCTCTTTGAAGCAACTGTGAATGGGAGTTCACTCATGATTTGGCTCTCTGTTTGTCTGTTGTTGGTGTATAGGAATGCTTGTGATTTTTGTACATTGATTTTGTATCCTGAGACTTTGCTGAAGTTGCTTATCTTAAGGAGATTTTGGGCTGAGACGATGGGGTTTTCTAGATAAACAATCATGTCATCTGCAAACAGGGACAATTTGACTTCCTCTTTTCCTAATTGAATACCCTTTATTTCCTTCTCCTGCCTGATTGCCCTGGCCAGAACTTCCAACACTATGTTGAATAGGAGTGGTGAGAGAGGGCATCCCTGTCTTGTGCCAGTTTTCAAAGGGAATGCTTCCAGTTTTTGCCCATTCAGTATGATATTGGCTGTGGGTTTGTCATAGATAGCTCTTATTATTTTGAAATACGTCCCATCAATACCTAATTTATTGAGAGTTTTTAGCATGAAGGGTTGTTGAATTTACTGCAACTTTTTAACTTTATAAATTTCTTAAACTTTCTGACTCTTTCGCAATAGCATTTACCTTAAAACACAAACACATTGTACAACTGCACAGAAATATTTTATTTGTTTATATCTTTATTCCATAAGCTTTTTTCTATTTTTAGTTTTGTAACTTTTTAAATTTTTTGTTAAATGTTAATACACAGACACACACATGAACCTAGGCCTGCACAATATCAAGATCATACATAACCAATATCACTGTCCCCCATCTCCACATCTCATTCCACTGGAAGGTCTTTAGGGGTAATAACACACATGGAGCTGTCATCTACTATGATAACAATGCCTTTTTCTGGAATATCTCCTGCACACCATGCTTGAGGCTGCTTTACAGTTAATGTTTCATAATAAATAGAAAAAGTATACTCTAAAATAACAATACAATGTGTAGTATAATAAATACAAAACTAGTAACAGTTGTTTATCATTATCAAGTATTACAACTGTACATAATTGTATGTTCTATATTGTACTTTTATAATGACTGTCAGTGCAGTAGGATTTTTTTATGCCAGCATCACTACAAACACATGAGTAATGTGCTACACTGTGACATTACAATAGCTACCATGTCACTAGGTGACAAAAATTTTTCGGCTCCATTATAACCTTCTGAGACCACTGTTGTAATATGTGGTCCATCACTGACTGAAACATCGTTATGCAGAACATGACTGTAATTATGAAATGTTAAATTTATTGTATTAGTTTTCTAGAGTAATCATAATGAAGTGCCACAAACTGGATGACTTAAACAACAGAAATTTATTGCCTCATGGTTTTCTGTCTCACAGGCCAGAAGTCTGAATACTAAGTGTCTGCAGGTTATTTTGAATTTAGGATCATTTTTTTTTAGTTATTTCTGTTTGCTTTTAAAAGTTTACATATTTTCCTTTTAGCAGTCTGCATTACAGCAGACTTCACTAACAGTTTTCCTTTAGGTTTTTAAAATAAAGTACAGGAAATGTCAGCACAAGTTAGTGTCATTTATTTTGAAAACTCAAGCCTCGATTTTTTTTTTTTCCCTTAGCTGTGCAGAGACCCCCTTAGGATTAGCTTTCAACAGAGCTTCCATTCCAGGCCCGGAAGAAACCTTTGATATTAATGTCAGCCCACTGGAAAAAGCTATCAGCATTCCACTAAAAGTTACAATGCTGAGTAATTCAGGAGAATAACTGGTCAAATCTGGTTGCCAATAGACTACTAAGTCTTCCTTAGTGACAGCTTTGGAGAAGTGCTGGGATAATGTGGTTGCCTCTATTTTTAGGTACCAGTCAGTCACTGGAAAAGGACATCTGTGCATGACTTCTATTTTATCCAATAGCCAGATGTCAGCCAGAAGAACAGATGGCCCACCTGGTTGCAGGAGATAAAAGTCAGTGTCAGGTCTGCCCCTGGAAGGGTCCTTCAGTAGCAAATTAGTCTAATGTTAGGGAAGAATCAAAGTAAATTGGATCAACTAACTCTCCTTTCTTCACGGTAAAATTCCGAAGGACTCAGTTTTCCTGCGTCAGGTTTCCACAGGCAGGCCTTCCTATCACTCTTCCTTTTATAATCAGGAGGACCACCAGGGTTTCTGGGAGAGAAGGTGTCTCTTCATATTTTTATGGCAAACTTGGAGCTTGTGACTGACGCTGCTCAAAGGCAAGGGACTTGCTTTGCTGAAAGCTTTACCTTCCCCAACACACTCCTTATGCCACAGACAAATAGAGGGCCAATGACCCAAGGCTCCAGTGGGCCTAGCAAAACAAACTGACCAGCATTTCCAGACTAGGCCCCAGCTATATTCACATACTCACCTAACTTGGCTCTTTCTGCACAAACTGAGCTTCCCAACTCAACTGGTTTTCTGCCTAATACCCACTTATATGCTTACCTGATGTCATCCATCAAGAGCGCCCTTCTCAAGAATCAATGTGAGAAAACAGTTGAAAAATTCATCAACTTGAGTGAAAAATACTGCCATATAAATTGTCTAACACTTATAACTTTATGTTATCCTAACTTACAGATCTATCATTCTTCTTAGGAGGACACAAGAAAATTTTCTCACTCCCAATGAGTAGTATGCTTTCTCTTATTGGATTATGACTTTAATACACTTTATTATTTCCTTTTTTGTCTTGGTTGCCAGAAATCTCAGAACTATATTTGATTCTCAATTGCCAAACTCCCCTTTCTTTTTTATGATTTGCAGGTTTTTAATTTTCATTTTAAATATTTAGTATCCATCATTAATGTAAATCCTTTCAAATCTGTGAAATAAAAAAGTAGATAAGGATATACAAATATTTAAGAAAGAGGCAATGAAGTCTTTTTTCTTTTTTTTTAGACAGAGTCTCGCTCTGTCGCCCAGGCTGGGGTGCAGTGGCACGATCTCGGCTTACTACAAGCTCCGCCTCCCAGCTTCACGCCATTCTCCTGCCTCAGTCTCCCGAGTAGCTGGGACTACAGGCGCCCGCCACCAAGCCCGGCTAATTTTTTGTATTTTTAGTAGAGATGGGGTTTCACCGTGTTAGCTAGGATGGTCTCGATCTCCTGACCTCGTGATCCGCCCTCCTCGGCCTCCCAGAGTGCTGGGATTACAGGCGTGAGCCACCGCGCCCAGCCGTGAAGTCTTTCTAGAGTATAGACTAATAACAGCTCGTAACTTGTGCTGACACTATCTCTTCCCCATGCATTTTTAAAATTAAGATATGATTCACGTAGCATAAAACCAACTCCTTTAAAGTGTACAACTTACAAATCTGTGCCACAATCACCACTATCTAAATCCGGAACATTTTCATCACTCTTGTACCCACTAGCATTACTCCCAATTTCCCTTTTCCAATCCACTGGCAGCCACTAATATTTCTGCGTCAGTGAATTTGCCTGTTCTGGACATTTTATATAAATGGAATCATAAAATATGTGGCCGTTTGTGTCTGACTTCTTAACGTGATGTTTTCAAGTTTTATCTATGTTGTAACATGCATCAATACTTCATTTGTTATGGCTGAATAATATTCCATTGTATGAATATATCACAATTTATCCATTTCATCTGTTGATGTACATCTGAGTTGTTTCATTGTTAGCTAATAGAAATAATTATGCTACAAGCATTCATGAACAAGTTTTTGTGTGGATGTATGTTTTCAATTCTTCCACGCATATTCCTAAAAGTAAAGTTACTGAGTAATTTGGTAACTATGTTTAACTATTTGAGAACCACTAAACTGTTTTACACAGTGACTATATCACTTTATATTCCACCAATGTATGAGGGTTCCTATCTCTCTGTATCCTTTCTGACATTCGTTAATTTCTATGGTATTTCTGTTGTTGTTATAGACATTCTAGTGGGTTTGAAGTAGTTTTATTGCAGTTTTAATTTATATTTCTCTAATGACTACTGATGTTGAGCATTTTTTCATGTGCCTATTGACCATTTGTACATTTTATTTGAAAAAATGTTTATTCTGACCCTTCATTTTTAAGTTATATGATTTGTCTTTTTATTGTTTAGCTTGTTACATATTCTGTATATTAGACCCTTATCAGATATGTGATTTGCAAATATTTTCTTCCACACTGAGGTTTGTCTTTTCACTTTCATCCTAAGGTCTATTTAATAAACACATATTTAAAGTTTACACAGTCCTATTTATCGTTTTCTTTTGTTGCTTGAACTGTTGCTGTCATATCTAAGAAACCATGGCATAATCCAATGCCACAAATAATTTGCCATTTTTATCCGAAGAATTTTATAGTTTTAGCTCTTACCTTTTGGTCTGTACTCAATTTTGAGCTAATTTTTAAAATATGATATGTGGTAAGAGTTTAATTTTTTTTGCATATGTATACTAGTTATCATAGAGCTATTTGTTGAATAAACTATTCTTCCTCCATTAAATTATCGTGATACACTTGTTGAAAATTAAGTGACTGTAAATGTGACAACTTACTTCTGGACTTTGATCTATGTTTTTCCATTCATCTATGTTTTTCCTTATGCCAACACCACACTGTCTTGACTACTGTTATTTGTACTAAGTTTTAAAATCTGGAAATGTGAGTCCTCCAAATTTGTTCTTATTACTCAGAATTGTTTTGGCTTTTCTGGGTCCCTTGAACTTACATACGAATTTTAGAATCAGTTCGTAAATTTCTATGAAAACGGTGAGCTGGAATTTGTTTAAGAATTGCCTTGATTTAGTAGATCATATAGTTGAGAATTATTTTAAATAGTAATTAGTCTTTCAACTCATAAACACAGGATGTTTTCCCACTTAGGTTTTCTTTAATTTCTTTCAAAGATATTTTGGAGTTTCCTTGTGCACATCTCACATTTCTTTTGATAAGTTTATTCTAAGTATTTTATTATTTCTGATACTATTGAAAATGAAATTGTTCTCTTAATTTCATTTTCAAATTGTTTATTCCAAGTGTACAGAAATGCGATTGTTTTTTCATATTTCTCTTGTATCCTGCAAACTTACTATAATACTTTATTAGCTCTAATAGACTTGTGTGTGTGTGGGGGTGTGTGTGTGTGTGTGTGTGTCTATTCCTTAGGAATTTCTATGTATAAAATCATGTTATCTGCAAATAAAGGTGGTTTTACTTCTTAAATTTCAATCTAGATGTCTTTTATTTCTTTTGCTTGCCTAATTTCCCTGGCTAGAGTCTTCAATACAATGTTGAATAAAATTGACAAGAGGGAACATACTTGCCTTTTCCCAATCTTGGGAGGAAGCTTTAAGCCTTTCACATTAAATATTATATTCGCTGTAGCTTTTTCAGAGATGCCCTTTATAAGGTTGAGGTAGTTCGTTTTATTACTAATGTGTTGAGTGCTTATCAAAAATGATATTTTTTTCAAATAATTTTATATCTCTATTGAGATAATTATGAGGCTTTTGTCTGTTTTTCAATTAATGTTGTGTATTACATTGTTGATTTTCATATGTTTAATCAACCTTGAATCTCTGTGTAAATCCTGCTTGATTATGTTGTGTGGTATTTCTTATACATTGTTTGATCTTTCTGTTAGCATTTTGTTGAAGATTTTTGCATCTATGTTCATAAGAGATATTCATCTTAATTTTCTTTTCTTATGATGTCTTTGTCTGATTTTGATACCAGGGTAAAATTATTCTTATAAAATGAGTTGGGAAATATAGCTTCCTCTTCAATTTTTTTTTGGTAAAGTTTGGTAAGGATGGTTACTAATTATTTAAATTTTTAGAATTCACCAGTGAGCCATATACACCTATACTCTACTTCATTTTTAATTACTAATTGAATGCCTTCATTTGTTATAGATAAATTCAGATTTTTATTTCCTTTTTAGCCAGTAGCTGTAGTTTGTGTCTTCCTGGAAATTATTCAATTGAATCTTGTTTATCTAACTTGTTGAAATGTAATTGTTATAGTATTTCATTATGATCGTTTTTATTTCTGTAGTTGGTAGCAATGTTCTCTATTTTATTTCTGATTTAGAAAATTTTAGTCTTCTGTCTTTTTTTATTGGTTAGTTCATTAAACTTTTGTTAATTTTATTGATCTGAGCAAATAACCAACTTTTGGGTTCACTAATTTTATCCATCTTTTTATGATCTATTCCACTTACTACCACCCTAATACTATTTTCTCTCTTCTGCTAGCATTGGTTTTAGCTTGCTTTATGTTTTAATTCCTGAAGGTATGAAGTTAGAATTTTTATTTGTGATCCTTCCTTTTCTTAATGTAGGCATTTAAAGCTATAAATTTTCTCCTGAAAACTGTTTTAAAAGTATCTCATAAGTCTTGACTTGTGTTTTCATTTTTATTTATCTCAGAGTATTTTCTAATTTCTTTTGAGTTTTTTCTTAGATCTGTTGGTTATTTAGAAGCGTGTCATTTAACGTCTGCATATTTTTAATTACCAGTTTTTCTTCTAATATTGATTTCAAATTTCATTTCATTGTCCTTGAAGAACACTGTTTGTTTCTTTTTCAACTTTTATATTAGAATCGGGGGTATATGAGCAGGTTTGTTACAAAGGTATATTGAGTAATGCTGTAGTTTGGGGTATGACTGAACCTGTCACCCAGTAATGATCATGGTGAGACGAGTTGGCTAGCTTACCTTAGGTAGACAGCAGGGGAAGGATCTCCCGAGAGCCTCCGACGAACGGGTCAGTGCCTCATTCCCACATAACATAAAAAGCAGCCTGGGAAAGAAAATCAAACTGCAGGCACCAATAAGAGAACTAGCCCAGGGGGTTCTGCCTCGAGACATGCCCATGGCTGCACAGATAGAAGAACCTCCAGCCCTTCAGATAAAAACTTGTGGCCGGGCGCGGTGGCTCACGCCTGTAATTCCAGCACTTTGGGAGACCGAGGCGGACGGATCACGAGGTCAGGAGATCGAGACCATCCTGGCTAAGACTGTGAAACCCCGTCTCTACTAAAAATACAAAAAATTAGCCGGGCCTGATGGCGGGCTCCTGTAGTCCCAGCTACTCGGGAGGCTGAGGCAGGAGAACGGCGTGAACCCAGGAGGCGGAGCTTGCAGTAAGTGGAGATTGCATCACTGCACTCCAGCCTGGGCGACAGAGTGAGACTCCATCTCAAAAAAATAAATTAATTAATTAAAAAAAAAACTTGCACAAACCTCCAGTTCAATCAGATAAGGGAACAAGCCCTGATATATAAATGCCTTTGTCCTTTGTATAATCTGCGGGCTCCCAGGAAAACGTTTCTTCTTCATCTGTGGATATGAATGCAGTGGGCTCCAGTGGGTTCCGGTGTGCACTTTCCTTTCCTTTTTGGATTGTGAGCCCAGCCTCTATGAATAATCACTTCAGCCCCTGATTGATCCCTGGCCAAGGTCCCTGGCCAACCTGTCTGATTGGTCCTCCTGGGCTAAGCTTTCTGATTGGTCCCCCGTCAAGGCCCTTGGCCAAGCTGAGTCGCATGTTCTCCAAGACAGCCCACAGACTAAATACAGTCATTCCCTTTCCCAGCCCGTAAAAACCCTGGATCCCTGCCTCATATGGGGGCAACCCATTTGTGCCCTCCTCTCTGCTGGCAGAGAGCTTTCTTCTTTTGCTTATTAAACTTTCACTCCAACCTCACCCTAGTGTCCACACTTCTTTATCATCTTGGATGTGAGACAAAGAACTCTGCGTATTTTCTCAGACCACCAGAGCCTGCTACATCTTGGTGCATTGGTGAGACTACAACAATAGTAACCAATAGGTAGTTTTTAAGCCCTTGACCCCCTCCTTCTCTCACCTCTCTAGTAGTGCCAGTGTCTGTGGTTCTCATTTTTATGTTCATATGTACCCAATATTGAGCACCCACTTATAAGTGAGAATATAAATTATTTGGTTAATTTGCTTAGAATAATAGCTGAATCCATGTTGCTGCAAAGGACATGGTTTCATTCTTTTGTATGGCTGCATAGTATTCCATGGTGCATATGTACCACATTTTCTTTAATCCACCATTGATGGGCATTTAGGTTGACTCCATGTCTTGGTTATAGTAAATAGTGCTGCAGTAAACATACTAGTGCATGTAGCTTATTTTTTTTTTTAGAATGATTGACTTTTTGGGGAAGGTATTTGTACCATAATGGAATTGCTTAATGGAATGGTAGTTCTGTTTTAAATTATTTGAGAAATCTCAAAACTGCTTTCCATAGTGGCTGAATTAATTTACATCCTTATTAACAGTGTATAATGGAAATTTTCTCTATAGCCTTGCCAACATCTGTTACTTTTTAACTTGTTAATAATAGCCATTCTGACTGGTGTAAGGTGCTTTTTATTTACATCTCTCTGATAACTAGTGATGATGAGCATTTTTTGAAATATTTGTGAGCTGTTCATAAGTCTTCATTTGGGGAGTGCCTGTTCATGTCCTTTGTCCACTTTTAATAGTTTTATTTAGTTTTGCTTATTAAGATCCTTATAGATTCTGGATGTTAGGTCTTTGTCAGATGCATAGTTTGCAAATATTTTCTCCCATTCTGTAGGTTGTCTGTTTCATCTGTTGATAGTTTCTTTCACTGTGCAGTAGCTGTTTATTTTAATTAGGTCTGGCTTGTCAATTTTTGTCAAAGATCAGTTGGTTGTAGGTATGCGGCTTTGTTGCTAGGTTCTCTATTCTGTTCCATTGATCTATGTTGTCTGTTTTGGTGTTAGTACCATGCTGTTTTAATTACTGTAGTACTGTAGTATAATTTAACATCAAGTAATGTAATGCCTCCAAATACATTCTCTAGTAGTAGCCTTTTAGTTTAATTAGGTCTCACTCGTCAATTTTTGTTTTTATTGCAATTGCTTTTTGGGGACTTAGCCATAAACTCTTTGGCAAAGTCCATATAAAAATGGGTATTTCCTAGGTTTTCTTCTAGGATTTGTGTAGTTCGACGTCTTACATTTAAGTCTTTCATCCATTTTGAGTTAGTTTTTGTATATGGTAGTAGGTAGGGGTCCAGTTTCATTCTCATGCATAAGGATAGCCAGTTATCTCAGTACTATTTTTTGAATAAGAAATTTTTTTCTCAATGTATATTTTTGTCAACTTTGTCAAAGATCAATTGGTTTTAGGTATGTGGCTTTATTGTTGGGTTCTCTGTTCTGTTCCATTAGTCTATGTGTCTGTTTTTGTACCAGTACCATGCTGTTTTAATTACCATAGTCTCCTAGTATAATTTGACATTAGGTAATGTGATGCTTCTGAACATGTTCTTTTTGCTCAAGATTAATTTGGCTTTTAGGGCTTTTTATGGTTCCATATTAAGTTTAGGATTTTTTTTTCTAATTCAGTGGAAAATGACTGGTAATTTAATAGAAATTACATTGAATCTGTAGAATGCTGTAAGCAGTACAGTCATTTTAATGATATTAATTCTTCCAATCCGTGAACATGGGATATTTTTTCATTTGTTTGGGTCATGTATAATATTACTTCTATCATCAGTGTTTTGTAGTTGACCTTGGAGAGATCTTTAATTCTTTTGTTAGATTGTTAGATGTATTATTAACTTTTTTTTCATGTGGCTATTGTAAATGGGATTGAGTTATTGATTTTGTTTTTATATTGAATATTATTGGGGTATAGAAAAGTTACTGCTTTTTGTAGGGTGATTTTGTATCCTGAAAGTTTACTGAAGTAATATATCAAATCTAGGATCCTTTGGAGTTGTCTTTAGGATTATCTAGTTATACCAGGTCATGAGCAAACAAAAATAACTTGACTTATTGTTTTTCAATTTAGATACCTTTTATTTCTTTCTCCTTGCTTAACTGCTCTGGCTAGGACTTCCAGTACTATATTGAATAGGAGTGATGAAAGTGGACATCCTTATCTAGTTTGGTTTCTGGGAAAATGCATTTAATTTTTCCTCATTTATTATATTTGCTGTGGTATTGGGCCATTCTTGCATTGGTCTAAAGAAATATCTGAGGCTGAATAATTTATAAAGAAAAAAGTTTAATTGGCTCATTGTTCTGCAGGCTTACAGGAAGCATGATGCTGGCATCTGCTTGGATTCTGGGGAGGGCTCAGGAAGTTTACAATCATGTTGAAAGGTGAAAGGAGACCAGGCATGTCAGTGGTCAGAGCAGAATTAAGAAAGAGAGAGTGGTGGGGGAGGGGTGAGTTGCCACACACTTTTAAATGACCAGATCTCACAAGAACTCACCTATCATGTTGACAGCACCAAGCCATGAGGAATCCATCTGCATGATTTAAACATTTCCCACCACTCCCCACCTCCAGTATTGGGAATTAAAATTCAACCTGAGGTTTAGGCAGGTAAAAATATCCAAACTACATTACTGTGAGTTTGTTGTATATGGATCGTATTGTTTTGAGATATGTTTCTTCAATGCCTAGTTTGTTGTGGGATTTTATAATGAAGTGATGTTGAATATTATCACACAATTTTTTGCATCTAGATGATCATATTATTTCTTGTTTTAATTTTGTGTTTGTGGTCAATCATGCTTATTGATTTGCATATGTTGAACGATCTTTGTGTCCCTGGAATAAAACCCATTCAATTGTGATGAGTTATATATTTGACGTGCTGTTGGATTCAGTTTGCTAGTATTTTGTTGAGGGTTTATCATTAAAAATTCTGTCACGTAGATTTCTTTTTTGTTGTGTTCTTTTCTGGCTTTGGAATCAGGGTGATATTGGCTTCATTGAATGATTTTTAGAAGATTCTCTCCTCCTCAATTTTTTGAAACCATTTCAGTGGGATTAATGTCAATTTTTCTTCATACGTCTGCTAGAATTCAGTTGTAAATACATGTGGTCCTGGGCTCTTTTTGTTGGGTAATATTTTATTACTGATTCAATCTCACTACTTGTTATTGGTCTGGTTGAAATTTCTATTTCTTCCTGGTTCAATTTTGGGTGGTTATATGTTTCCACGAATTTATCCATTCTTCTAGATTTTTCTAATTTGGGACTATAGAGCTATCCATAGTAGTCTGATAATGTTTTGTACTTTTGTGGTATGGATTGGAATATGCTTTTTTGATTTAAATTTTATTTATATCAAAATGACACACATATAAATTTATGAACTTTATTTTTTAATTAAAAATTTTTTTTCTTTCTTTTTTTATTTTACTTTAAGTTCTAGGGTACATGTGCACAACGTGCAGGTTTGTTACATATGTATACATGGGCCATGTTGGTGTGCTGCACCCATTAACTCGTCATTTACATTAGGTATATCTCCTAATGCTATCCCTCCCCTGTCCCCTACCCCACAACAGACCCCGGAGTGTGATGTTCCCCTTCCTGTGTCCAAGTGTTCTCATTGTTCAATTCCCACCTATGAGTGAGAACATGCAGTTTTTGTTTTTTGTCACTGCGATAGTTTGATGAAAATGATGGTTTCCAGCTTCATCCATGTCTCTACAAAGGACATGAACTCATCCTTTTTTATGGCTGCATAGTATTCCATGGTGTATATATGCCACATTTTCTTAATGCAGTCTATCATTGTTGGACATTTGGGTTGGTTCCAAGTCTTTGCTATTGTGAATAGTGCCACAATAAACATACGTATCCATGCATCTTTATAGCAGCATGATTTCTAAAACTTTGGGTATATACCCAGTAATGGGATGGCTGGGTCAAATGGTATTTCTAGTTCTAGATCCTTGAGGAATTGCCACACTGACTTCCACAATGGTTGGACTAGTTTACAGTTCCACCGACAGTGTAAAAGTGTTCCTATTTCTCCACATCCTCTCCAGCACCTGTTGTTTCCTGACCTTTTAATGATCTCCATTCTAACTGGTGTGAGATGGAATCTCATTGTGGTTTTGATTTGCATTTCTCTGATGGCCAGTGATGATGAGCATTTTTTAATGTGTCTTTCAGCTGCATAAATGTCTTCTTTTTTATTTTCAATTATTTATTTATTTATTTTTATTTTTTTTTATTTTTATTGTTATATTTTAAGTTTTAGGGTCCATGTGCACAATGTGCAGGTTAGTTACATATGTATACATGTGCCATGCTGGTGTGCTGCACCCATTAACTCGTCATTTAGCATTAGGTATATCTCCTAATGCTATTCCTCCCCCCTCCCCCCACCCCACAACAGTCCCCAGAGTGTGATGTTCCCCTTCTTGTGTCCATCTGTTCTTATTGTTCAATTCCCACCTATCAGTGAGAACATGCGGTGTTTGGTTTTTTGTTCTTGCGATAGTTTACTGAGAATGATGATTTCCAGTTTCATCCATGTCCCTACAAAGGACATGAACTCATCATTTTTTTATGGCTGCATAGTATTCCATGGTGTATATGTGCCACATTTTCTTAATGCAGTCTATCATCGTTGGACATTTGGGTTGGTTCCAAGTCTGCTATTGTGAATAGTGCCACAATATACATAAGTGTGCATGTGTCTTTATAGCAGCATGATTTATAGTCCTTTGGGTATATACCCAGTAATGGGATGGCTGGGCAAATGGTATTTCTAGTTCTAGATCCCTGAGGAATCGCCACACTGACTTCCACAATGGTTGAACTAGTTTACAGTCCCACCAACAGTGTAAAAGTGTTCCTATTTCTCCACATCCTCTCCAGCACCTGTTGTTTCCTGACCTTTTAATGATCTCCATTCTAACTGGTGTGAGATGGTATCTCATTGTGATTTTGATTTGCATTTCTCTGATGGCCAGTGATGATGAGCATTTTTTTAATGTGTCTTTCGGCTGCATAAATGTCTTCTTTTTTTCAATTTTTCAATTATTTATTTATTTATTTTTATTATTTTTTCATTTTTATTATTATATTTTAAGTTTTAGGGTACATGTACACAATGTGCTGGTTAGTTACATATGTATACATGTGCCATGCTGGTGTGCTGCACCCATTAACTCGTCATTTAGCATTGGGTATATCTCCTAATGCTATTCCTCCCCCGTCCCCCCACCCCAAAACAGTCCCCAGAGTGTGATGTTCCCCTTCTTGTGTCCATGTGTTCTCATTGTTCAATTCCCATCTATGAGTGAGAACATGCGGTGTTTGGTTTTTTTGTTCTCGTGATACTTTACTGAGAATGATGATTTTCAATTTCATCCATGTCCCTACAAAGGACATCATCTCATCATTTTTCATGGCTGCATAGTATTCCATGGTGTATATGTGTCACATTTTCTTAATCTACTCTGTCATTGTTGGACATTTGGGTTGGTTCCAAGTCTTTGCTATTGTGAGTAGTGCCAAAATAAACATACATGTGCATGTGTCTTTATAGCAGCATGATTATAGTCCTTTGGGTATATACCCAGTAATGGGATGGCTGGGTCAAATGGTATTTCTAGTTCTAGATCCCTGAGGAATCGCCACACTGACTTCCACAATGGTTGAACTAGTTTACAATCCAACCAACAGTGCAAAAGTGTTCCTATTTCTCCACATCCTCTCTAGCACCTGTTGTTTCCTGACTTTTTAATGATTGCCATTCTAACTGGTGTGAGATGATGTCTCATTCTGGTTTTGATTTGCATTTCTCTGATGGCCAGTGACGATGAGCATTTTTTCATGTGTCTTTTGGCTGCATAAATGTCTTCTTTTGAGAAGTGTCTATTCATATCCTTTGCCCACTTTTTGATGGGGTTGTTTGTTTTCTTCTTGTAAATTTGTTTG
Organism: Pan paniscus; assembly: GCF_029289425.2. NCBI lineage: Eukaryota > Metazoa > Chordata > Mammalia > Primates > Hominidae > Pan > Pan paniscus. Next base: position 83,138,827 of record NC_073272.2, read on the forward strand.
ACTTCATTGTAGATTCTGGATATTAGCCCTTTGTCAGATGAGTAGATTGCAAAAATTTTCTCCCATTCTATAGGCTGCCTGTTCACTCCGATGGTAGTTTCTTTTTCTGTGCAGAAGCTCTTTAGTTTAATTAGATCCCATTTGTCAATTTTGGCTTTTGTTGCCATTGCTTTTGGTGATTTAGACATGAAGTCCTTGCCCATGCCTATGTCCTGAATGGTACTGCCTAGGTTTTCTTCTAGGTTTTTTATAGTTTTAGGTCTAACGTTTAAGTCTTTAATCCATCTTGAATTGATTTTTGTATAAGGTGTAAGGAAGGGATCCAGTTTCAGCTTTCTACATATGGTTAGCCAGTTTTCCCAGCACCGTTTATTAAATAGGGAATCCTTTCCCCATTGCTTGTTTTTGTCAGGTTCGTCAAAGATCAGATAGTTGTAGATGTGTGGCATTATTTCTGAGGGCTCCATTCTATTCCATTGTTCTATATCTCTGTTTTGGTACCAGTACCATGCTGTTTTGGTTACTGTAGCCTTGTAGTATTGTTTGAAGTCAGGTGGCGTGATGCCTCCAGCTTTGTTCTTTTGGCTTAGGATTGACTTGGCAATGCTGGCTCTTTTTTGGTTCCATATGAACTTTAAAGTAGTTTTTTCAAATTCTTTGAAGAAAGTCATTGGTAGCTTGATGGTGATGGCATTGAATCTATAAATTACCTTGGGCAGTATGGCCATTTTCACGATATTGATTCTTCCTATCCATGAGCATGGAATGTTCTTCCATTCATTTGTATCCTCTTTTATTTCATTGAGCAGTGGTTTGTGGTTCTCCTTGAAGAGCACCTTCACATCCCTTGTAAGTTGGATTCCTGGGTATTTTATTTTCTTTGAAGCAATTGTGAATGGGAGTTCACTCATGATTTGGCTCTCTGTTTGTCTGTTATTGGTGTATAAGAATGCTTGTGATTTTTGCACATTGATTTTTTATCCTGAGACTTTGCTGAAGTTGCTTATCTGCATAAGGAGATTTTGGGCTGAGACGATGGGGTTTTCTAGAGATACAATCATGTCATCTGCAAACAGGGACAATTTGACTTCCTCTTTTCCTAATTGAATACCCTTCATTTCTTTCTCCTGCCTGATTGCCCTGGCGAGAACTTCCAACACTATGTTGAATAGGAGTGGTGAGAGAGGGCATCCCTGTCTTATGCCAGTTTTTAAAGGGAATGCTTTCAGTTTTTGCCCATTGAGTATGATGTTAGCTGTGGGTTTGTCATAAATAGCTCTTATTATTTTGAGATACTTCCCTTCAATACCTAATTTATTGAGAGTTTTTAGCATGAAGGACTGTTGAATTTTGTCAAAGGTCTTTTCTGCATCTATTGAGATAATTATGTGGTTTTTGTTGTTGGTTCTGTTTATATGCTGGATTATGTTTGTTGATTAGCATATGTTGAACAAGCATTGCATCCCAGGGATGAAGCCCACTTGATCATGGTGGATAAGCTTTTGATGTGTTGCTGGATTCTTTTTGCCAGTATTTTATTGAGGATTTTTGCATCGATGTTCATCAGGGATATCGGTCTAAAATTCTCTTTTTTTGTTGTGTCTCTGCCAGGCCTTGGTATCAGGATGATGCTGGCCTCATAAAATGAGTTATGTAGGATTCCCTCTTTTTCTAATTATTGGAATAGTTTTAGAAGGAATGGTACCAGCTCCTCCTTGTACCTCTGGTAGAATTCGGCTGTGAATCCATCTGGTCCTGGACTTTTTTTGGTTGGTAAGCAATTAATTATTTCCTCAATTTCAGAGCCTGTTATTGGTCTATTCAGGGATTCAACTTCTTCCTGGTTTAGTCTTGGGAAGGTGTATGTGTCCAGGAATTTATCCATTTCTTCAATATTTTCTAGTTTATTTGCATTGAGGTGTTTATAGTGTTCTCTGATGGTAGTTTGTATTTCTGTGGGATCAGTGGTGATATCCCCTTTATCATTTTTTATTGCATTTAATTGATTCTTCTCTCTTTTCTTCTTTATTAGTCTTGCTAGTGGTCTATCAATTTTGTTGATCTTTTCCAAAAACCATCTCCTGGGTTCATTGATTTTTTGAAGGGTTTTTTGTGTCTCTATCTCCTTCAGTTCTGCTCTGATCGTAGTTATTTCTTGCCTTCTGCTAGCTCTTGAATGTGTTTGCTCTTGCTTCTCTTGGTCTTTTAATTGTGATGTTAGGGTCTCAATTTTAGATATTTCCTGCTTTCTCTTGTGGGCATTATTGGTATAAATTTCCCTCTACACACTGCTTTGAATGTGTCCCAGAGATTCTGGTATGTTGTGTCTTTGTTCTTGTTGGTTTCAAAGAACATCTTTATTTCTGCCTTCATTTCTTTCTGTAGCCAGTAGTGATTCAGGAGCACGTTGTTCAGTTTCCATGTAGTTGAGCAGTCTTGAGTGAGTTTCTTAATCCTGAGTTCTAGTTTGATTGCACTGTGGTCTGAGAGACAGTTTGTTATAATTTCTGTTCTTTTACATTTGCTGAGGAGTGCTTTACTTCCAACTAAGTGGTCAATTTTGGAATAAGTGTGGTGTGGTGCTGAGAAGAATGTATATTCTGTTGATTTGTGGTGGAGAGTTCTGTAGATGTGTATTAGGTCCGCTTGGTTCAGAGCTGAGTTCCATTCCTGGATGTCCTTGTTAACTTTCTGTCTTGTTGATCTGTCTAATGTTGACAGTGGGGTGTTAAAGTCTCCCATTATTATTGTGTGGGAGTCTAAGTCTCTTTATAGGTCTCTAAGGACTTGCTTTATGAATCTGGGTGCTCTTGTATTGGGTGCATGTATGTTTAGGATAGTTAGCTCTTCTTGTGGAATTGATCCCTTTACCATTATTTAACGGCCTTCTTTGTCTCTTTTGATCTTTGTTGGTTTAAAGTCTGTTTTATCAGAGACTAGCATTGCAACCCCTGCCTTTTTTCTTGTTTTCCATTTGCTTGGTAGATCTTCCTCCATCCCTTTATTTTGAGCCTATGTGTGTCTCTGCACATGATATGGATCTCCTGAATACAGCACACTGGTGGGTCTTGACTCTTTACCCAATTTGCCATTCTGTGTCTTTTAATTGGAGCATTTAGTCCATTTACATTTAAGGTTAATATTGTTATGTGTGAATTTGATCCTGTGATTATGATGTTAGCTGGTTATTTTGCTTGTCAGTTGATGCATTCCTGGATGTCCTTGTTAACTTTCTGTCTCGTTAGCATCGATGGTCTTTACAATTTGGCATGCTTTTGCAGTGGCTTGTACCAGTTGTTCCTTTCCATGTTTAGTGCTTCCTTCAGGAGCTCTTGTAGGGCAGGCCTGGTGGTGACAAAATCTCTCAGCATTTGCTTGTCTGTAAAGGATTTTATTTGTCCTTCACTTATGATGCTTAGTTTGGCTGGATATGAAATTCTGCATTGAAAATTCCTTTCTTTAAGAATGTTGAATATTGGCCCCTACTCTCTTCTGGCCTATAGATTTTCTGCAGAGAGATCAGCTGTTAGTCTGATGGACTTCCCTTTGTGGGTAACCCGACCTTTCTCTCTGGCTGCCCTTAACATTTTTTCCTTCATTTCAACTTTGGTGAATCTGACAATGATGTGTCTTGGAGTTGCTCTTCTTGAGGAGTATCTTTGTGGCGTTCTCTGTATTTCCTGAATTTGAATGTTGGCCTGCCTTGCTAGATTGGTGAAGTTCTCCTGGATAATATCCTGCAGAGTGTTTTCCAACTTGGTTCCATTCTCCCCGTCACTTTCACGTACACCAATCAGACGTCGATTTGGTCTTTTCACATAGTCCCATATTTCTTGGAGGCTTTGTTCATTTCTTTTTGTTCTTTTTTCTCTAAACTTCTCTTCTGGCTTCATTTCATTCATTTGATCTTCCATCACTGATACCCTTTCTTCCAGTTGATCACATCAGTTACTGAAGCTTGTGCATTCGTCATGTAGTTCTCATGCCATGGTTTTCAGCTCCATCAGGTCCTTTAAGGACTTCTCTGCATTGGTTATTCCAGATAGCCATTCGTCTAATCTTTTTTCAAGTTTTTAAACTTCTTTGCCATGGTTTTGAACCTCCTGCTTTAGCTCAGAGAAGTTTGATCATCTGAAGCCTTCTTCTCTCACCTCATCAAAGTCATTCTCCATCCAGCTTTGTTCCATTGCTGGTGAGGAGCTTCATTTCTTTGGAAGAGGAGAGGCACTCTAATTTTTAGAATTTTCAGCTTTTCTGCTCTGTTTTTTCCCCATCTTTGTGGTTTTATCTACCTTTGGTCTTTGATGATGGTGATGTACAGATTGGGTTTTGGTGTGGATGTCCTTTCTGTTTGTTAGTTTTTCTTGTAACAATCAGGACCCTCAGCTGCAGGTCTGTTGGAGTTTGCTGGAGGTCCACTCCAGACCCTGTTTGCCTGGGTATCAGCAGCAGAGGCTGCAGAACAGCGGATATTGGTGAACAGCAAATGTTGCTGCTTGATTGTTCCTCTGGAAATTTCGTTTCAGAGGGGTACCCAGCTGTGTAAGGTGTCAGTCTGCCCCTACTGGGGGGTGCCTCCCAGTTAGGCTGCTCGGGGGCCAGAGACCCACTTGAGGAGGCAGTCTGTGTGTTCTCAGATCTCAAGCTGCGTGTTGGGATAACCACTACTCTCTTCCAAGCTGTCAGACAGGGACATTTAATTCTGCAGAGGTTTCTGCTGCCTTTTGTTCGGCTATGCCCTGCCCCCAGAGGTGGAGTCTACAGAGGCAGGCAGGCCTCCTTGAGCTGTGGTGGGCTCCACCCAGTTCAAGCTTTCTGTCCAGTATGTTTACCTACTTAAGCCTCAGCAATGGCAGGCGCCCCTCCCCTAGCCTTGCTGCCATCTTGCAGTTTGATCTCAGACTGCTGTGCTAGCAATGAGCGAGGCTCCGTGGGCATAGGACCCTCTGAGCCAGGTGCGGGATATAATCTCCTTGTGTGCCTTTTGTTAAGACCATTGGAAAAGTGCAGTATTAGGGTGGGAGTGACCCAATTTTCCAGGTGCCATCTGTCACTCCTTTCCTTGGCTAGGAAAGTGAATACCCTTACCCCTTGCACTTCCCGGGTGAGGCGATGCCTCACCTTGCTGTGGCTCATGCTTGGTGCACTGCACCCACTGTTCTGCACCCACTGTCCTGCACCCACTATCAGACAAACCCCAGTGAGATGAACCCGGTACCTCAGTTGGAAATGCAGAAATCATCTGTCTTCTGCATCACTCACGCTGGGAGCTGTAGACTGGAGCTGTTCCTATTCAGCCATCTTGGAACCCCTGGAATATACTTTTTTATTGCTGATTGTATTTATTTGCATCTTCTCCCTTTTATGGTTAATTTAGCTACCAGTCTATCAATTCAATATCTTTTGTTCTGCAGTCCAAATTACATCCAGTATTTTTTGGTTGATTTTCTGCCTTGATGATCTGTCTAGCACTATTGGTGCAGTGTTAAAGTCACACACTATAATTATTTTATCGTCTGTCTCTTTTCTTAGATCTAGTAGTATTTGTTTTATGAATCTAGGTGATCCAGTACTGAGCACACACATATTTAGGATTGTTACATTTTCTTGTTGCACTGATTCCTTTTTCATTATATAAAGACCTTCTTTGTCTTTTTGTTACTATCGTTGATTTAAAGCACTTTTTTAAATTTTTTTACTTTTTTTATTATACTTTAAGTTCTGGGTCACATGTACATAATGTGCAGGTTTGTTACATAGGTGCCATGGTGGTTTGCTGCACCCATCAACCCGTAACCTATATTAGGTATTTCTCCTCATGTTATCCCTCCCCTAGGCCCCTACCCCCTGACAGGCCCCAATATATGATGTTCCCCTCCCTATATCCATGTGTTCTCATTGTTCAACTCCCACTTGTGAGTGAGAACACGCAATGTTTCATTTTCTGTTCTTGTGATAGTTTGCTGAGAATGATGGTTTCCAGCTTCATCCATGTCCCTGCAAAGGACATGAATTCATCCTTTTTTACGGCTGCACAGTATTCCATGGTGGATATAAGCCACATTTTCTTTATCCAGTCTATTATTGATGGACATTTGGATTGTTTCCAAGTCTTTGCTATTGTGAATAGTGCCACAATAAGCATATGTGTGCATGTGTCTTTATAGTAGAATGATTTATAATCCTTTGGGTATATACCCAGTAATGGGATTGCTGGGTCAAATGGTATTTCTAGCTCTGGATGCTTGAGGAATCGCCACACTGTCTTCCACAATTGTTGAACTAATTTACACTTCCACCAACAGTGTAAGTGTAAAACCATCCCTATTTCTCCACATCCTCTCCAGCATCTGTTTCCTGACTTTTTAATGATTGCCATTCTAACTGGCATGAGATGGTATCTCATTGTGGTTTTGATTTGCATTTATCTAATGACCAGTGATGATAAGCATTTTTTCATGTTTGTTGGCTGCATAATCTACTTTTGAGAAGTGTCTGTTCATATCCTTTGCCCACTTTTTGATGGGGCTGTTTGTTTTTTTCTTGTAAATTTGTTTAAATTCTTTGTAGATTCTGGATATTAGCCCTTTGTCAGATGGATAGATTGCAAAAATTTTCTCCCATTCTGTAGGCTGTTCACTCTGATGATAGTTTCTTTTGCTGTGCAGAAGCTATTTAGTTTCATTAGATCCCATTTTTCTATTATGGCCTTTGTTGTCATTGCTTTTGATGTTTTACACATGAAGTCTTTGCCCATGCTTATGTCCTGAATGGTATTGCTCAAGTTTTCTTCTAGGATGTTTTATATAAATGCAACTACTCCTGCTTTCTTTTGTTTTTCATTTGCATGGAAGATATTTTTCCACTCTTTTAGCATGAGTCTATAACTGTCTTTACCAGTTAAGTTGGTTTCTTGCAGGCAGCATGTAATTGGATCCTGCTTTTTTATCCATACTGCCGTACTGCCAATCTGTATATTTTAAGTGGGGATATTTAGTTCATTTATCTTCAAGATTAATATAGGTGTGTAAGCTTTTGTTCTTGTCATAATCTCCTAGTTACTTCGTGGTATCAATTCTGTAATTGTTTTAGAAGATCTGTGAATTTTATACTTTTGTGTTGATATGATGGTGCATATCAACATTTTATTTTCATATTTAGATCTTCTTTGAGCATTTCTTGTAGTCAGTCTAGTAGTGACAAATTTCCTTTGCATTTGATTTTCTGGGAAAAGACTTTGTTTCTTCTTTATGCATAAAGCTTAGTAACGAAGGAAACAAAATTTTTGTCTGACAGTTGTTTTATTTAAGAAGAATGAAAATAGAACCGCAATCTCTTCTGGCTTTTAAGATTTCTGCTGAGAAGTCCATTGTTAGTCTGATCGAATTTCCTTTATAAGTGATTAGACACTTTTGTTTTTCTGGTCTTAGGATTTTTTTCTTTACATTGACTTTAGATAATCTGATAACCATATGCCTTAGTGAAATCTATCTTGAAGTGTGTCTTTCTGGAGCTCTCTGAGCTTCTGTTACCAAAATGTCCATATCTCTGGAAAGACTATAGATGTTTTCCTGTATTATTTCATCGAATGAGCTTTCCAAAGTTTTTACTTTATTTCTTCTTCTCCCAAGGAATACTTATAACTTGTAGGCTTGGGCATTTTACATAATTCTATATTTCTGAAAGCCTTTGTTTATTTTTAATTTGTTTTCATTATTTTTTCTTACTGGGTTAATTTGAAAGACCTGCCTTAAGCCCTGATTTTTTTCTTCTGCTTTGTCTAGTCTATTGTTAAAGCTTTTAATAGTATTTTGTTTCCTTTAATTTTTTTTATTTTCAGAAGTTCTGTTAAATATATATATAGGTTTGTGTGTGTGTGTGTGTGTGTGTGTGTCTTTTCAGTGAATTTTTCCTTCATATCCTGAAGTGCTTTTCTCATTTCAGTTTTTTCCAACTTTCTCTTGGATATCATAGAGCTTTCTTACAATCAATATTTTAATTTTGTTCTGATATTTCAAAGATTTCATTTTTTTTAAAATTTTTTCTAAAATTCTTATGTGATCCATTGTTGGTGTTGCAACACTCTGTGTTTTCTTACTTCCAGAATCGTTTCCGGGGTTCCTTTTCATCAGTCTGATTATTATTTTTGAATTACTTTCTTTTTGATAGTATTTTTTTTCCATGAGCATGCAAGTTTAATGTATGTCATGTAGGTCCTTTTGTCTTTGGTTCTGGGTTCTTTCATTGACAAGGGTCTGCATGAGTTTCTTGGTTATAGATAGCTTTTGTGTGGTTTCTTTAATAAATGTTGGTTACAGTAGTAATGTACTGGGTGTGGGAGCAGGCCCACTGCCTCTGGTGGGGCTGGTATAGTGGAGATCTCAGGAAGCTTATCTCATTCCCCAGTGCATCCCCCATTGCACTTCTATCAGGAGTTTGCATCGAATTATGCATTTCAACCTCCATACCAGTAGGTGGTGCTTGTGGGTAAGAACCAACCAAACACTGCAATAGTGTCAGCAGATGTTGTAATGGGCTTTGCAGGTGGACCTCCTGGCCAGTAAATGACATTTGCTGGAGAGAAGCAGTTGCGGTGGTGGCAGTGAGATTTTTGGAACTTTTCTAGCAAGGAGAACTCCTCTGGTTTATGAGGTGATGTATGGGGCTGTGGAACTCTTAGGAGTCTCTGTCCTAGTTTTTGCCATTGAGACAGGTAGGGGAAGAAAAGGCTGGGTAGGTCTGTGTTGGGCAAGCCTGTGCCCAGGCTCCTTAACAGCAGCTGCAAGCACAGACCCTAATGGGTTTCCAGAGCATTTATCAAGCCACTGTAACAAATTTCCAGGGAGGAGTGGAAGCATCTTTTGCATGCCAAAGAGCCCACACAGAGACAGATGGGTTGCCCAGTTTCTACTGTCCAGCAGTTGATATTGAGACTCTCCTAGCTCTCATGCTTCTGACCAAGTGGGTTTCCAACCAGTGTCTGGCTACTGGTAGCTGGCCAAAACTTTTCACACAGACCGAAGTGGTCTAAATTAGAGATTGTGAAAGCACCCCAGGCTGCAAAACTCTTGCCCTGGGCAGAAATTGCAGCTCCTAGGCCACACCCTTCCTGGTCCAGTTTAGTGAAGAATGTGGTCCTCAGCTCCTATGCCACAGCATAAACTCATGCTATACTCTTTTCTCAGTTCTGACTATGGTGGGTCCTCCTCCACTAGAGATTGGATCACAAATCTTATTCCTAGGACCCTGGATGGCATGCCCAATTATCGGAGGGATGGGATCATGTCAGTGAAGTTGTCCACAGGTCTACTGGGTTCAGGAGGTGGCTGTGATAGAAAGGGGCAGGCTGGTCCCAGGCCACCTATGGAATATTCAGGTAGGGCAATAATGGTTGCACTCTGGGCCTTCCACAAGGAAGAGCAGGCCCCTCTCAGAACGAACATCTAGGCAAACAACTTTGAGGGAGGTAGGCAGGTGTGAGGCATGTGGTTTGTTTGCACGTTGTTCTCTCAGTAGCCTGCAGTAGCAGTAGCAGTATTTATCCTTGGGGTGCATGAAAGTGCTCATCCTCATTTTTCCCTCCCTGGCACAGTAGCTGATGGCAGCAGCAGCATCCCCAGGGCAGGATGCAGAGCTTTTGGAGATGGGCTCTCAGCATATCAATTTATTATTAGAATTTGAGGTGATATATAGAAAATGCCTATCAAGGTGTATGTCACATACTGAGTACTCAATAAACAGTAGCAGCATACTGTTTGAAATAATGGAATCCAATGAGCCATGGAATCAAAGAATCTCAACATTTTGAGATATTTTAGCTGCCATCTGGCATGGCAGTTCTAGTTTTCCAGTGTCACAATAAGTAAGACTAAAACGTTAACATTTTGAGAACAAGCACATGTATACTTTGGAGATAATTTGGGTTTAGTTCCAACACGTTGCAATAAAGTGACTATTGCAATAAAACAAGTCACACAATTATTTCAGTTTTCCAGTACATATAAAAGTTATATTTACTCCACATCATAGTGTATTAAGTGTACAGTAGCACTATGTCTAAAAAGTACATATATTAATTTTTAAAATACTGCTGAAAAAACTAATGATCATCTGAGACTTCAGTGAGTGATAATCTTTTACTGGAACTTTGCCTTAATGTTGATGACTGCTGACTGATGAGCCTGGTGGTTCCTAGAGATTGAGTTGCCTGTGGCAATTCCTGAAAATAAGACAATTAAGTTTATCAGGTGGATTGAGTCTTCCTTGCATTGAATATTTCATTTTTTATGTTTTATAATTTAACTTTTAAGTTCACGAATACATGTGCAGATTTTTTATATACATAAACTTAAGTCATGAGCGTTTGTTGTACAGATTATTTTATCACCCAGGTATTAAGCCAAGTAGCCATTAGTTATTTTTCCTGATCCTCTCCCTCCTCCCAGCCTCCACTTTCCAGTATGCCCCAGTGTCTGTTGTTTCCCTCTATATTTTCACATGTTCTTGTCATTTAGCTCCCACTTATAAGTGAAAACATGTAGTACTTGATTTTCTATTTCTGCATTATTTTGCTGAGGATAATGACCTCCAGCTCCATCCATGTTCCTGCAAAAGACATGATATCATTCTTTTTTATGGCTGCATAGTATTCCATGGTGTACATGTACCACATTTTCATTATTCAGTCAAACACTGATGGGCATATAGGTTGATTCCATGTCTTTGCTATTGTAAATAGTTCTGCAATAAACATACGCATGTATGTGCCTTTATGATGAAATAATTTATATTCCTTTGGGTATATACCCAGTACTGCCATTGATGGGTCAAATGGTATTTCTGTTTTTAGGTCTTTGAGGAATCATCACATTGTCTTCCACAATGGTTGAACTAATTTACACTCCCACCAACAGTGTGTAAGAGTACCTTTTTCTCTGCAGCCTCCCCAGCATCTGTTTTTTTGGACTTTTTAGTAATAGCCATTCTGACAGGTGTGAGATGGTATCTCAGTGTGGTTTTGGTTTGCATTTCTCTAATGATCAGTCATGTTGAGCTTTTTTTTATGTTTGTTGGATGCACATATGTCTTGTTTTGCAAACTGTCTATATCCTTGCTCACTTTTTAATGGGGTTTTATTTATTTATTTATGTTTTGTAAATTGGTTTACGTTCCTTATAGATGCTGGATACTAGACCTTTGTCAGATGCATACTTTGCAAACATTTTCTCCCATTCTGTAGGCTGTCTGTTCACTCTGTTGATAGTTTCCTTTGCTATGCAGAAATTCTTTTGTTTAATTAGTTCACATTTGTCAATTTTTGCTTTCATTGCAATGGCTTTTAGTGTCTTTGTCATTAAATCTTTGCCTGTTTCTGTGTCCAGAATGGTATTGCCTAGTTGGTCTTCTAGGGATTTTATAGTTTTGAGTTTTATATCTTCTGCATATAGCTAGCTAGTTATCATAGCACCATTTATTGAATAGACCCCCATTGCTTGTTTTTGTCAGGTTTGCCAAAGATCAGATAGTTGAAGATGTGTGGCCTTATTTCTTGGCTCTCTATTCTGTTCCATTAGTCTATGTTTCTGTTTTTGTACCAGCACCATGCTGTTTTGGTTAGTGTAGACCTGTAGAATAGTTTAAAGTTGGGTAGTGTGATTCCTCTGGCATTGTTCTTTTTGTTTATGATTGCCTTGGCTATTTGGGTTATTTTTTAGTTCTATATGAATTTTAAAATAGTTTTTTTTCTAGTTCTGTGAAAAAAGTCAATGGTTGTTTCATAGGAATAGTATTTAATCTATAAATTGCTTTGGGCAGTATGGCCATTTGAAGGATATTGATTCTTCCTATACATGAACATGTTACGTTTTTCCATTTGTTTGTGTCATTTCTGGTTCCTTTGAGCAGTGTTTTGTAGTTCTTGTAGAGATCTTTTACCTCTCTGGTTAGCTGTATTCCTAGGTATTTTGTTCTTTTGGTGGCAATTGTGAATGGGATTGCCTTTCTGATTTGGCTCTCAGCTTGACTATTGTTGATGTATAGAAATGTTAGTAATTTTTGCACATTTATTTTGAATCTTGATTCTTTACTGAAGTTGTTTATCAGCTTAAGAAGATTTTGAGCTAAGACTATGGTGTTTTCTAGATATAGGATTATGTCGTCTGCAAACAATGATAAGTTGACTTTTTGTCTTCCTACTTGGATGCCATTTATTTATTTATGTATTCATTTATTTTTCTGTTTCCTGATTGCTCTGGCCAAGACTTCCAATATCATATTGATTAGGAGTGGTGAGAGAGGGTATCATTGTCTTGTGCCAGTTTTGAATGCTTTTAGTTTTGCCCATTCATTATGATGTTGGCTGTGAGTTTGTCATCCATGGCTCTTATTATTTTGAGATATGTTCCTTCGATACTTAGTTTATTGAATGTTTCTAACATGAAACCTGTTGAGTTTTATTGAAAGCCTTTTCTGCATCTATTGAGACAATCATGTGGTTTTTACCTTTAGTTTTGTTTATGTGATGAATCACATTTATTGATTTGTGTATGTTGAATCACCCTTGTGTCCCAGGGATAAAGCCTACTTTATCATGGTGGATAAACTTTTTTGTATGCTACTGAATTCGGTTTGCCAGTATTTGTTGAACATTTTCGCATTGATGTTCATCAAGGACATTGGCCTAAAGTTTTCTCTTTTTTGTGTGTCTCTGCCAGGTTTTTGTATCAGGATGATGCTGCCCTTATCGAACGAGTTAGGGAGGAGTTCCTTTTTCTCATTTTTTGGAATCGTTTCAGCATGAATTGTACCAGCTCTTTTTTGTACAGCTGTTAGAATTTATCTTTGAATCTGTTTGGCCCTGGGCCTTTTTTGATTGGTAGGCTGTTTGTTACTAACTCAGTTTTAGAACTTATTATTGGTCTGTTCAGGGATTTGATTTCTTTCTGCTTTAGTCTTGGGAGGCTGTGTCCAGGAATTTATCCATTTCTTCTAGATTTTCTGGTTTATGTGCACAGAGGTTTTCATAATATTCTCTGATGGCGATTTTTCATTCTATGGCTATATTTCTGTGGTGTCAGTGCTAACATTTGCCTTGTCATTTTTGACTGTGTTTATTTACATTTACTTTTTATTAGTCCAATTAGTGGTATATCTATTTAATTATTTTTAAGCTACTGATTTTGTTGATATTTGAATTGATTTTCAGGTCTCAATCTCCTTTAGTTCATCTCTACTTTTTTTTTTTTTTTTTTTTTTGAGATGGAGTCTTGCTCTGTTACCCAGGCTAGAGTGCAGTGGCATGATCTTGGCTCACTGCAACCTCCACCTCCCAGGTTCAAGCAATTCTACCTCAGCCTCCCAAGTAGCTGGAATTACAGGCACCTGACACCATGCCTGTACTTTTTTTAGCGGGGGGGGGGTTAGTAGAGAAAGGGTTTTATGATGTTGGCCAGGCTGGTCTCTAACTCCTGACCTCAAATGATCCAACCACCTTAACCTCTCAAAATGCTGGGATTACAGGCATGAGACACCACGCCCAGCCCCTAAGCTCTAATTTTGATTATTTCTAGTCTTCTTCTAGATTTAGTGTTGGTTTTCTCTTGGTTCTCTAGTTCTTTTAGTTGTGATGTTAGGTTGTTAAATTGAGAGTTTTCTAACTCTTTGATGTGGGCATTTAGTGCTATAATTTCTCTCTTAGCACTGCCTTAGCTGTGTCTCAGAGGTCCTGACACGTTGTATCTTTGTTGTCATTATTTATATAACTTTTTGATTTCTGCCTTAATTTTATTATTTATCCAAAAGTGACTCAGGAGCAGATTATTTAATTGCCATGTAACTGTATAATTTTGAGTGAATTTCGTAGTCTTGATGTCTAATTTAATTGTGCGGATTTCTGAGAGATTGTTTGTTATGATTTTAGTTCTTTTGCATTTTCTGTAGTTTTTTACTTCCAATTATGTGATGGATTTTAGGTTATGTGCCATGTGTCAATGAGAAGAATGTACATTATGTTGATTTTAGGTACAGGGTTCTGTAGATGTCTCTAAGTTTCATTTGATGCAGTGCTGAGTTCCCAACATCAACATGTTAATTTTCTTTATCAATGATGTGTCAAATGTTTTCAGAAAGGTGGTAAAGTCTCCCAGCGTTATTTTTTTGGAGTCTAAGTCTCATTGAAAGTCTCTAAGAACTTGCTTTATAAATCTGGATGTTTCTGTGTTTAGTGCATATATATTTAGGTTAGTTAGACCTTCTTGTTGAACCAAATGCTTTACCATTATGTAATGTCATTCTTTGTCTTCTTTTATTTTTGTTGGTTTAAAGTCTGTTTTGTATGAAACTAGGATTGCAATCCCTGCTTTTCTCTGTTTTCCATTTGCTTGATAGGTTTGTCTTCACCTCTTTATTTAAAGCCTATGTGTGTCATTGCCATAGAGACTGGTCTCCTGAAGACAGCAAACCAATGGGTCTTGGTTCTTTATCAAGCTTGCCACTCTGTGTCTTTTAATTGGGATATTTAGCCCCTTTATATTCAGGGTTAGTATTGATATGTGTGGATTTCATCCTTTCATTATGATGGTAGATGGTTATTTTGCCAACCTGTTTATGTGGATGCTTTATAGGGTCACTGGCATGTGTACTTCCATGTGTATTTGTAGTGATTGGTAACAGTCTTTTCTTTCCATATTTAATGCTTCCTTCAGGAGTGCTTATAAGGCAGGGCTGCTGGTAAGGAATTCCCTCAACATTTACTTTTCTGAAAAAGAGCTTATTTCTCTTTTTCATAGGAAGCTTAGTTGTAATGAATATATTTTGGGTTGGAATTTCTTTACTTAAAAATGTTCCATATTGGCCCTTAATCTCTTCTGGCTTGTAGGGTTTCTGGTGAGAGGTCTGCTGTTAGTCTGATGAGCTTCCCTTTGTAGATTACCTGACCATTTTCTCTTTCTGCCTTTAACATAATTTCTTACATTTCAACCTTGAAGAATCTGATGATTATCTATCTTAGGAATGATCTTCTTGTAAAGTGTTTACTGGGGTCCTCTGCATTTTCTGAATTTGATTATTGGATTCTCTAGCTGAGTTTGAGAATTTCCCATGGATGATATTCTGAAATATGTTTTCTAAGTTGGTTCCATTCTCCCCTTTGGTTTCAGGGACACCAGTAAGTCATAGATTTGATTTCTTTGTATAATCCCATATTTCTTGGAGGTTTTGTTCATTCCTTTTTATTGTCTTTTTCTCTATTCTCGTCTGCCTTATTTCAGAAAGACAGTCTTCAAACTCTGAGATTCTTTCCTCTGCTTGGTCTATTCTGCTATTGACATTGATTCTTGTGATTGCATTGTGGTATTCTTACAGTTTTTTTTTTTTGTTCTATTAGGTAGGTTATTTCCTTTTCTATACTGGCTATTTTGTCTGTCAGCTCCTGCATTGTTTTATCATAATTTTTAGCTTCCTTGGATTGGGTTTCAATGTACTCCCATAGCACAATTATCTTTGTTCCTATCTATATTCTGAATTCTATTTCTGTCATTTCAGCTCTCTCAGCCTGGTTCAGAACCCTTGCTGGAGAGATGATGCAGTCATTTGGAAGAATTAAGACACTCTGACTTTTGGGGTTGTTAGCATTGTTGCACTGATTCTTTCACATCTTTGTGTGCTTATCTTCCTTTCATGTTTGAGGTTGCTGAACTTTGGGTGGGATTTTTTAAAATTTCATTTCATTACCTTGAGGCTTTGATTACAGTATAAGGTGGACTGAGCAGACTGGATGAATTTCTGGGAGATGTTAAGGGCCCAACGCAATCTCCCAACCCCTGGACTATGTGTTCTAACTCTTGATTATTTTTATTGGACCCTGATATTGTTCCCTTGATCCTTGAGGTTAGAAATATACTGCTCTGGGGTGGCTGAGGTCATCCTGGACTGCTGGTAACTGCATGTTGATAGGTGGTATTAACCAAAGTGTTTTGTAGTGCAGTGACAGTGGATCCTGTTCTCATTTACACATGCTGGAAGCAGCTGTAATGGCAGATGCCTCAGAGAGCTAGTGGGTGCTGGGGTGCCTGCCTTCCTGTGAGTGTTCACCACAGTGGCAGAGGCAATGCAGCTGGGTGGGGTGGGAGTTCCCTGCTTTGGACTGAGTGCATGGTTGTGCTGGAAGTGGTGTTGGCCTGGGGGCAGGATGTTGGCAGGTGCAGGTCTAAGTGGCTTATTTGTGCCGTATAAGCAGGAGTGGTTGTTCAGGGGTGGGGAGGATTTGCTGTTAGTGCCAGGGTCGGGGACTGGTGGGGTGGGGCTGGTTGGCTCTATGCCCACAAAGGTTCTATCTGTACTCCTGCACACTGGCAGGGCACGGATGGCAAACACTGCCTATGCAATTATGCACCAGCAAAGCTATATGGGGAGTTGCCATGGGCAAGGCAGAAGCTGCAGTATGTCAGGAAAGCATGTGAGCTGGTTAGTAGCCATAGAGGTTGCCCTGCTGGAGCTGTTTACCATTCAGGAATGGTCCACCAGTGCAGAAGCCATGGTGTGGACCCCTAGGGCACCTGAGGCTGCCCTGCAAGCAGGCATGGCCATGCTGTGGCTCTGGGAAAGGCCAGCAGACCAAGGGGTGCTCAAGTCAAATTGGTTCAGTCTGATGGGTAACAGTGCCTTGCAGAATTTAGGACTGACAGTTTCCCTATGGCTAAAGTCTCCTAGGGGAGCAAGATGAGCCTAGGGGTATAACCATCCCTAGCCATGCTCTATTACAGACTTTCCTGCACCAAACCTTCTGGGCTCTACATCAGCTAGCTTGCTGCTCCTATCACTTTTCCAAGCAGCTCTCCCTCCCAACTTGATTGTCCATGGTGGTGGAGTTGTCTCCTCCTGCTGGGCTTCCACAGGATCATAGTGAGAGTGGCTTGCTCCTTGCCAGTTCACCTCACACATTTCCCCAGTCTTTGGGTGCCAGGAATGAGTCTGGATGCACTGTAACCACTTGTAGGTTCTCAGCTTTCTCCCCATTTAGCCCAGCTGCTTTTTCTTCCCTCGGTCCACTCTTAGTGCCTTCCCTTTGAAGATCTTTTAGGAGCATGACAGTCATTTCAATTCCTTGATGGGAGCTGTGCCACCTGGCTACATCTAGTCCCTAAATATTTCTGTATCACATGTGATGCTATTTCATAGCATTTTACACACAGTAGAACTTTTTTCACAACTGCAATCACAGAGGGCTAAGATGGCCAACTAGATGCAGCCAGGAAGAGCTTCTCCCAGTGAAAGTCATCAGAACATCAAGTAGACCAGCATAATCCAAACAGATCTTTGGAAACAAGGCATTGAGAGTGGATGCAGGGTGGATACAGAGCCTAGGTTGAAAGAGCTAGCAAGTGGGAAGGCTGCATATAATTGACAGACACCAGGACTTTTTCCTGGCACTGAGAAACTTCTAGGGAAGTAGTGAGTTATATAGGCCTGGAGTGGCCATTCTCACCATAGGCCTCCAGAATCCTAGCTGTGGAGACCCTATGGCCCCCACAGATGTCTGAACTGGCAAAGAGATCTTCCTAGAGAGTTGGCAGAGAAAGAATTACAGAGAATTTGTATGGGAATGGCTGTGGTGGAGCCATTCTGTGAATCCTTACCATAATCCTTGAGGATGCTCTAACCTTTGTTGGCTTAAACCTGAGTTTTCAGAGAACAAAGCTGCAAGCCTGGTCCCAGGCTTCCAAGGTTAGAGCACATACACTAGGAGTGCTGAGCTGAGTCTTGGCTCCCTGAAATCATCCATAAATGAAGCCAATCAACTAAACCCAACTTTTACAAAAGTTAAACCCGCAAGGACATAAAATAATATTAATATAATAATAAAAACCTCTATCCAAAAGACAGCAACTTCAAAAATTTAACGTCAGCCAACACAGATGTGAAAGAACCAGTGCAAGAACTCTGGTAACTAAAAGCCAGAGTGTCTTCCCACCTCCAAATGACCACACTAGCTCCTCAGCAATGGACCTTACCAGTATGAAATTGCTGGGGTGACAGACCTAGAATTCAGGATCTGGATGAAAAGAAATTTCATAGACATACAGGAGAAGGTTGAAACTAAATCCAAGGAATACGGTAAATTTGTCCAAGAGTTGAAAGATTATATAGCCTTCTTAAGAAAGAACCAAAATGAATTTCTGAAAATAAAAAAAAATCACTGCAGGAAATTTAGAATATGATTAGAAGCATTAATAATAGAAATGACCAATCTCAGGAAATAATCTCAGAGCATGGAAATCACTCCCTCAACTCAACAAAGTGAGAGAAAACTTACAAAAATTAAAAAATGAACAAAACTTCCGAGAAATATGTTATTATGTAAACGGACCAAAGGTACAAATCACTGGCATTCCTGAAAGAGATGGAGAGAGAGCAAGCAAATTGGGAAATATATTTGCGGATATTATAAAAAATTTGCTCGGCTTCACTAGAGAGGTTGAGATGCAAATATAGAAAATTCAGAGAACTGCTGAGAGACACTATGAAAGAGGACAATCCCCAAGACACATTGCCATCAAATTCTCTAAGTCAACATAAAAGAAAAAATCTCAAAGACAGCTAAAGAGAAGGGACATCAATACAAAGGCAACCCTATCAGGCTGACAGCAGAACTTTCAGTAGAAATCCTAAAAGCCAGAAGAAGAGATGGGGGCTTAAACTCAGCATCCTTAAGGAAAACAAATCCAATCATGAATTTCATATCCAGCCAAAGGAAGCTTCATAAGAGAAGAAATAAAATTCTTTTCAGACAAGCAAATGCTAAGAGCATTCATTGCCACCAGTCCTGCTTTACAAGAGGCTCTAAGGGGAGAGCTAAACATGGAAATGAAATACTGCTACCAGCCACTACAAAAACACATTTAAGTACATAGCCCACTGACACTATAAAGCAAATATACAATCAAGTCTACATAACAACCAGCTAATAACATGATGGCAGGATCAAATTGTCACATATCAATATTAACCATGTATGTAAATGGGCTCAATGGCCCACTTAAAAGACGGTGAGTGGCAAGTTGGAAAAAAAAGCAAGACACGATTGTATGCTGTCTTTCAGGGACCAATCTCACATGAAATTGCATCCATAGGCTCAAAGTGAAGGGATGGAGAATGATTTACCAAGCAAGTCGAAAACAAAACAAAAAAAGAGCAGAGGTTGCTATTCTTAATTTAGACAAAACAGACTTTAAACTAACAATGATTAAAAGGGACAAGAAAGGGCATTACATAAAGGGTGCAATTAAACAAGACGACTTAACTATCCTAAATATATGTGCACCCAACACTGGAGCACCAAGATTAATAAAACAAGTTCTTAGAGATGTACAAAGGGACTTAACTAACCACACAATAATAGTGGGAGACTTCAATACCCCACTGACGATATTAGACAGATCATCAAGGCAGGAAACTAGCAAAAATATTCAGGAACTTAACTTGATACTTGACCAAATGGACCTAAAAGACATCCACACAATACTCCATGTAACAACAACAGAATAAAATACATTTTTCTCATCTGCACATAGTACATATTCTAAGATCATGTTCAACCATAAAGCAATCTTTAAAAAATGCAACCCCCAAAATAATACCAACCACACTACCATCTCAGAGCACAGTGCAACAAAAATAGAAATAGATACCAATAACATCTCCCAAAACCATAAAATTACATGGAAAGTAAACAACCTGCTTCCAAATGACATTTGGGTAAACAATGAAATTAAGGAGAAAATGAAAAAAAAATTCTTTGCAACTAATGAAACAAAGATACAATATAGCAGAATCTCTGGGACACAGGTGTTAAGAGAAAAGTTTATAGTGCTAAACACCTACATCAAGGAGTTGGAAATATCTCAAGTTAACAACTTAACATCACAACTAGAAGATCAAGGAAAAAAAGAGAAAATTAACTGATATGGTTTGGTTGTGTCCCCACCTGAATCTCAACTTGAATTTTATCTCCTAGAATTCCCACATGTTGTGGGAGGGACCCAGGTGTAGGCAATTGAATCATGGGGGCTGGTCATTCCCATGCTATTCTCGTGATAGTGAATAAATCTCACGAGGTCTGATGGGTTTATCAGGGGTTTCTGCTTTTGCTTCTTTCTCATTTTCTCTTGCTGCTGCCATGTAAGAAGTGCCTTTCACCTCCCACCGTGATTCTGAAGCCTCTCCAGCCATGTGGAACTGTTAAGTCCAATTAAACCTCTTTTTCTTCCCAGTCTCAGGTATGTCTTCATCAGCATTATGCAAACAGACTAATATAGTAAATTGGTACCAGTGGAGTGAGGCGCTGCTGAAAAGATACCTGAAAATGTGGAAGCTACTTTGGAACTGGGTAACAGGCACAGGATGGAACAGTTTGGAGGGTTCAGAAGAAGACAGGAAAATATGGGAGAGTTTGGAACTTCCTAGAGACTTGTTGAATGGCTTTGACAAAAATGCTGATAGTGATATGAACAATAAGGCTCAGGCTGAGGTGGTCTCAGATGGACATGAGGAACTTGTTGGGAACTGGAGCAAAGGTGAGTCTCATGTTTTAGCAAAGAGACTGGCAGCATTTTGCCCCTGCCCTAGAGATTTGTGGAACTTTGAACTTGAGAGGGATGATTTAGGGTATCTGGTGGAAGAAATTTCTAAGCAGCAAAGCATTCTAAAGGTGACTTGGTTGCTGTTAAAAGCATTCCATTTTAAAAGGGAAACAGAGCATAAAAGTTCAGAAAATTTGCAGCCTGAAGATGCAGTAGAAAAGAAAAATCCATTTTTTTGAGGAGAAATTCAAGCTGGCTGCAGAAATTTGCATAAGTGGCAAGGAGACTAAAGTTAATCCCCAAGACTGTGGGGAAAATGTCCCCAAGCCATGTCAGAGACCTTCACGGCAGCCCTCCCCTCACAAGCCCAGAGGCCCAGGAGAAAAAAGTGATTTTGTGGGCCAAGCCCAGGGTGCCCGTGCAATTTGCAGCCTAGAGACTTGGTGCCCTGCATCCCAGCTGCTCCAGCCATGGCTGAAAATGGACAACCTAGAGCTCAGGCTGTGGCTTCAGAGGGTGGATGCCCCTAGCCTTGGCAACTTCCATGTGGTGTTGAGCCTGCAGGTGCACAGAAGTCAAGAACTGAAGTTTGGGAACCTCCACCTAGATTTCAGAAGATATATGGAAACGCCTGGATGCCCAGGCAAAAGTTTGCTGCAGGCACAGGGCTCTCATAGAGAACCTCTGCTAGGGCAGTTTGAAAGGGAAATGTGGGATCAGAGCCACCAAACAGAGTCTCTACTGGGGCACTGCCTAGTGGATTTGTGAGAAGAGGGCCACCGTCCTCCAGACACCAGAATGGTGGATGCTCTGACAGCTAGTGCTGTGTGCCTGGAAAAGCTGCAGAGTCTCAAAGCCAGGCCATGAAAGCAGCCAGGAGGGAGGCTGTATCCTACAAAGACACAGGGGCAGAGCTGCCCAAGACCATGGGAACCCACCTCTTGCATCAGCATGACTTGGATGTGGGAACTGTAGTCAAAGGAGATCATTTTGGAGCTTTAAAATTTGACTGCCTTGCTGGATTTTGGACTTGCATAGACCCCATAACCCCTTTGTTTTGGCCAATTTCTCCCTTTTGGAGTGCCTGTATTTACCCTATACCTGTACCCCCCTTGTATCTAGGAAGTAACTAGCTTGCTTTTGATTTACAGGCTTATAGGCGGAAGAGACTTGCTTTGTCTCAAATGAGACTTTGGATTATGGACTTTTGGGTTTAGGCTGAAATGAGTTAACACTTTGGGTACTATTGGGGAGAAATGATTAGTTTTGAAATGTAAAAGCATGAGGCTTGGAGGGGCCAGGGGTGGAATAATATGGTTTGGCTGTGTTCCCACCCAAATCTCAACTTGAATTTTATCTCCTAGAATTCCCACATGTTGTGGGAGGGACCCAGAGGGAGGTAATTGAATCACGGGGTCAGTTTTCCCCATGCTACTCTTGTGGTAGTGAATAAGTCTCATGAGATCTGATGGGTTTATCAGGGATTTCTGCTTTTGCTTCTTTCTCATTTTCACTTGCCACCGCCATGTAAAAAGTGCCTTTCATCTCCTGCCACGATTCTGAGGCCTCTCCAGCCATGTGGAACTGTAAGTCCAATTAAACCTATTTTTCTTTCCTGTCTCAGGTATGTCTTTATCAGCAGCATGAAAACAGAGTAATACAGTAACATAAAAGATAGCGGAAGAAAAAAAATAAGCAAAACCAGAGCTGTGCTAAACAAAATTCAGACAGGAAAACAGATACAAAATGTCAACCAAAGCAAAAGTTTGTTATTTGAAACAATAAATAAGAATTATACACAGCTAGCTAAATTAATAAAGAATAAGATAGAAGATCCAAATAAATGCAGTCAGAAACCACAAAGGCGATGTTATCATGAACCTCAAAGAAATACAAAAAACCTCTCAGAGACTATTATGAACACCTCTGTGCATGCGAAATAGAAAATCTGAGAGAAATTGATAAATTCCTGGAAACATACAACCTCCCAAGTTTGAACCAGAAAGAAATTAAAATCCTGAACATATCAATAAGGAGTTCTGAAATTGAATAAATAATACAATCTTACAAAACAGGAAAAGCTCTGGAACAGATAAATCCACAACAAAATACAACCAGATGTATAAGGAATAACTGATACAAATCGTATTGAAACTTTTTCAAAAAATCAAGGAGAATGGAATCCTTCCTAACTCATTCTTTTTTTTCTTTCTAACTACTTTTTCTTTTTTTTATTTTTATTTTTTAATTTTTTTTCTTTTATTATTATACTTTAAGTTTTAGGGTACATGTGCACATTGTGCAGGTTAGTTACATATGTATACATGTGCCACGCTGGTGCGCTGCACCCACTAACTCGTCATCTAGCATTAGGTATATCTCCCAATGCTATCCCTCCCCCCTCCCCCCACCCCACAACAGTTCTCAGAGTGTGATGTTCCCCTTCCTGTGTCCATGTGATCTCATTGTTCAATTCCCACCTATGAGTGAGAATATGCAGTGTTTAGTTTTTTGTTCTTGTGATAGTTTACTGAGAATGATGATTTCCAATTTCATCCATGTCCCTACAAAGGACATGAACTCATCATTTTTTATGGCTGCATAGTATTCCATGGTGTATATGTGCCACATTTTCTTAATCCAGTCTATCATTGTTGGACATTTGGGTTGGTTCCAAGTCTTTGCTATTGTGAATAATGCTGCAATAAACATACATGTGCATGTGTCTTTATAGCAGCATGATTTATAGTCATTTGGGTATATACCCAGTAATGAGATGGCTGGGTCAAATGGTATTTCTAGTTCTAGATCCCTGAGGAATTGCCACACTGACTTCCACAATGGTTGAACTAGTTTACAGTCCCACCAACAGTATGAAAGTGTTCCTATTTCTCCACATCCTCTCCAGCACCTGTTGTTTCCTGACTTTTTAATGATTGCCATTCTAACTGGTGTGAGATGATATCTCATTGTGGTTTTGATTTGCATTTCTCTGATGGCCAGTGATGATGAGCATTTTTTCATGTGTTTTTTGGCTGCATAAATGTCTTCTTTTGAGAAGTGTCTGTCCATGTCCTTTGCCCACTTTTTGATGGGGTTGTTTTTTTCTTGTAAATTTGTTTGAGTTCATTGTAGATTCTAGATATTAGCCCTTTGTCAGATGAGTAGGTTGCAAAAATTTTCTCCCATTTTGTAAGTTGCCTGTTCACTCTGATGGTAGTTTCTTTTGCTGTACAGAAGCTCTTTAGTTTAATTAGATCCCATTTGTCAATTTTGTCTTTTGTTGCCATTGCTTTTGGTGATTTAGACATGAAGTCCTTGCCCATGCCTATTTCCTGAATGGTATTGCCTAGGTTTACTTCTAGGGTTTTTATGGTTTTGGGTCTAATGTTTAAGTCTTTAATCCATCTTGAATTGATTTTTGTATAAGGTGTAAGGAAGGGATCCAGTTTCAGCTTTCTACATAAGGCTAGCCAGTTTTCCCAGCACCATTTATTAAATAGGGAATCCTTTCCCCATTGCTTGTTTTTCTCAGGTTTGTCAAAGATCAGATAGTTGTAGCCAACATCACAGCAATACAAAAGCCTGGCAAAGACACAACAAATAAATAAAGCTATTGGTCAACATCCCTGATGAATTTAGGCAAAAAATCCTTAACAAAGTACTAGCAAATCAAATTCAGCAGCACATCAAAAAGCTAATCTACCATAATGAAGTAGGCTTTACTCTCGGGAGGCAAGATTGGTTGAACATATGCAAATCAATAAATGACAATTATTACATAAACATAAGCAAATACAAAAATCTCATGATTATCTCAGTAGACATAAAGAAGGTTTTCAATAAAATTCAACATCACTTTATATTAAAAACTCTCAACAAACTAGGCATTAAAGGAACATACCTTAAAACAATGAGAGCCACCTATGATAAACCCACAGCCAACATCATACTGAATTAGCAAAGTCTGGACACATTCCTTCTGCCAACTGGCCAAATGCAAAGATGCCAACTCTTACCACTGCTATTCAGCATAGTACTGGAAGACTTAGCCAGAGCAGCTGTGCAAGACAAATAAAGAAAAGTCATCCGAACAGGATTAGAGAAATTCAAACTATCTCTCTTCTCAGATGATATGATTCTATACCTAGAAAACCTCATAATCTCTGCACAAAGGCTTCTAGATCACAAAAACAACTTTAGTACATTTTCAGGAAACAAAATCAATATACAAAAATCAGTAGCACTTTTATATACAAATAATGTCAAAACTGAGAGCCAAATCAAGAATTCAATTCCAGTCACCATGGCCACAAAAATAATAAAATATTTAGTGAAACATCTAACCAGGGAGTCGAAAGTTCTCTGCAAAAAGGACTACAAAACACTTCTGAAAGAAATCATGAATGACAGAAACAAATGGAAAAACAATCCATGCCCATGGATTGGAATAATCAATATTGTAAAAACGACCGTACATCCCAAAACAATTTACAAGTTCAATGCTATTTCTATACAACTACCAATGTCATTTTTCACATGATTGGAAAAAACTATTCTAAAATTCATATCAAACCAACAAAGAACCCAAATAGGAAAGGCAATCCTAAGCAAAAGGAACAAAGCTCGTGGCCCCAATATACCTGTCTTCAAACTATAATATAAGGTTATTGTAATCAAAACAGCATGGCACTGATAGAAATCTAGACATGTAGACCAGTGAAACAGATTAGAGAACCCAGAAGTAAAGCTGAACACTCACAACTATCCGATTTTTGACAAAGCTGGCAATAACGAGCAATGGAGAGAGAACTCCCTATTCAGTAAATGGTGCTGGGATAATTGGCTAGGAATATGCAGGAGACTGAAACTGGACACCTGTTTTTCAAAATATACAAAAATCAACTCAAGAGCAATTAAAGACTTGAACAGGCACAGTAGTTCACACCTGTAATCCGAGCACTTTGGGAGGCTGAGGTGGGAGGATCACTTGAGGTCAGGAGTTCAAGACCAGCCTGGCCAACAAGGTGAAACCCCATCTCTACTAAAAATACAAAAATTATCCAGGCATTGTGAGGCATTACTGTAATCCCAGCTACTCAAGAGGTTGAGGCAGGAGAATCACTTGAACCTGGGAGGTGGAGGTTGCAGTGAGCTGAGATGGCACTACTGCACTTCCAGCCTGGGTGACAGAGTGAGATCCCATCTCCAAAAAAGAAAAAAAAAGATAGATTAAAGAATTAAATGTAAAACCTGGAAGTATTAAATCCCTAGAAGAAAACTTAAGACATACCATTCTGGACATAAGTCTTGGCAAAGATTTCATGACAAAGTCTCCAAAAGCAATTGCAAAATAATAATAATAATAAAACTAGATAAATGAGAGCTAATTAAACTAAAGAGCTTCTGCATGGCAAAACATACTATCAAGAGAGTAAGCCGACAACCTACAGAATGGGAATAAATATTTGCAAACTATGCATCTAACAAAGGTTTAATATTCAGAATCTATTTAAAAATTAAATAAACAAGTGAAAAATAAACAACCCCATTAAAAAGTGGGCAAAAACATGAACAGATGCTTCTTAAAAGAAGATATACTATGTGGCCAACATATGAAAAAATACTCAAAATTACTAATCATTAGAGAAATGCAAATCAAAACCACAATGAGATACTATCTCATACCATTCAGAATAGCTATTTTTAAAAAGTCACATAATATCAGATTGGTATGGTTTTGATTTGTGTCCCTCTCAAATCTCATGTTGAATTGTAATCTTCAGTGTTGGAGGAGGGGGTAGTGGGAGGTGATTGGATCATGGGGATGGCCTTCCCGCATGCTGTTTTAATAATAGTGAGTGAGTTCTCACCAGATCTGGTTGTTTAAAAGTATGTAGCACCTCCCCCTGCTCTCTCTTTTTCCTTCTCCAGACACATAAGACATGCTTGCTTCCCTTTCACCTTCTGTAATGATTGTAAGTTTCCTGAGGCCTCCCCAGCCATGCTCTCTGTACAGCTGGTGGAATGATAAGCCAATTTAACCTCTTTTCTTTATAAATTACCCAGTTTCCCATAGTTCTTTTGGCAATACAAGAACTAACTAATACACACATGCTGGAGAGGTTGTAGAGAAAAGGGAATACTTATACACTGCTTGTGGAAATTTAATTAGTCTAGCCACTGTGGAAAGCAGTTTGAAGATTTCTCAAACAACTTAGAACAGAACTGTCATTCAACCCCACAATCCTATTACTTGTTATATACACAAAGTGATATAAATTATCCTACCAAAAAGACACACGCACTAGTATGTTTATCATAGCACTATTCACAGGATCAAAGACATGGAACAAAACTAGATGCCCATCATTGGTGAACTGGATAAAGAAAATGTGGTACATATACACCATGGAATACTATGCAGCCAAAAAAATGAAATCATGTTTTTTGTAGCAACATGTATAGAGCTCTAGGCCATTATCCTAGCAAATCAACACAGGAATGGAAAACCAAATACCACATGTTCTCACTTCTAAGAGGGAGCTAAACAATGAGTACACATGGCTGTGATGAATGGTACAAAAGACACCACTATCTACTTGAGGGTGGAGGTTAGAATAAAAGGAAAAGAAAAAGGAATTAGAGTGTATTCTCTCAAACCCTGCCACTGCTTGAACAACTAAGTATATTTAATATTCTAAATCCTTTGTTGTTATTTTATAAATATTCACAGTATCTTCACCAGGAGTAGATTCCAGCTCAAGAAATCACTTTGCTCATCTATAAGAAGTAACTCTTAATTTATTCTGGTTTCAATATGAGATTGCTGCAATTCAGTCAGATATTTAGGCTTCACTTCTAATTCTAGTTCTCTTGCTATCTCCACCACATTTATGGTGACTTCCTGCACTTATGTCTGAATCCCTCCAAGTTATCCATGAGACTTGTCATCAACTTTTTCCAAACTCCTGTTAATGCTGATAATTTACCCTCTTCTCATGAATCAGAAATGTTCTTATTGATATCTAAAATGTTAAATAGTTTCAAGAAGATTTTCAATTTACTTTGTCCTGATCCATCAGATGAATCATTATTTACGACATCTATAGCCTTTGAAATATATTTCTTAAATAAGACTTGAAAGTCAAATGTTCTCCTTGTTTCATGAGTGGCAAGATTTATATTGAGTTAGAAGGCATGAAAGCAACATGAATCTCTTTGTATATCCCCAGTGGAGCTTTTGGTTGACCAGGTGCATTATGAATGAGCAGTAATATTTTGAAAGGAATCTTCTTTTTTCTTCTTGAGCAGTAGGTTTCAACAGTAGGCTTAAAATATTCAGTATCCCAATGTTTTAAACTGTTGTATTATTCCACTCACAGAGCACAAGCATAGTGGATTTATCATATTTCTTAAGGGTCCCACAATTTTCAGAATAGTAAATGAGCATTGTCTTCAACTTAAAGTCACCAAGATTGCTAATGCCTAATGTGAGAGTCAGCTTGTCCTTTGAAGTTTTGAAGCTACGCATTGATTTCTCCTTTCTGGCGATTAAAGACTTAGATGGCATCTTCTTCCAGTACAAAGATGTTTTGTCTAAACTTAAAATTGGTTAATTAGTGTAACTATATTCATCAATAATCTTAGCTATGTGTTCTGGACAACTTGCTGTAGCTTTTGCATCAGCACTTGTTTTTTCTCTTTGCACATTTATGTTGAAGAGGTGGCCTTTTTTCTTAAACCTCATGGACTAACATCTATTAGCTTTAAACTTTCCATCTGTAGCTTCCTCATCTTTCCCAGTCTTCATAGAATTGAAGAGAATTGGGTCCTTGCTCTGAATTAGACTTTGGCTTAAGGGAATATTGTTTCTGGTTTGATCTTCTATTCAGACCACTAAAACTTTCCCCATATTAGCAATAAGACTACTTCACTTTCTTAACATTTATGTATTCACTGGAGTAATACTTCTAATTGCCTTCAAGAACTTTTTTTTTGCATTCAAAATGTGGCTGTTTGGGGGTTAAAAGCCTATAATTTGGCCTATCTTGTCTTTCAATTTGCCTTCCTCACTCTCACTAAGCTTAATCATTCCTAACTTTTGATGTAAAGTGAAAGATATGCTACTCTTCCTTACACTTGAACACATGGAGGTCATTTTAAGTTTATTATTGGTCTCATTTAAATACTATTGTGTGTCATGAAATAAGGTATCCCAAGAAGAGGAAAAGACATAGTGGAAAAGCTAGTCAGCTGCTCACTCAGAACACATACACTTGTTGATTAAGTTCTCCATGTTATATGGGCACAATTGAGCTCCAAAACAATTACAATAGTAACATTAAAAATCACTGATCACAGATCACTATAGCAGATATAATAACTGTGAAAAGCTTTGATATAGTGCAGGAATTACCAAAGCGTGACATAGAGACAGAAAATGAACATATGTTGTTTAAAATTTATCATCAACAGACCTACTTGACACAGAGTTGCCACAAATCTTCAATGTGTAATTATCACAATATCTGCAAAGTGCAATAATGCAAAGTACAATAAAGAGAGGTGTTCCTGTTATGGTTTCTAATATTTTAGTTGTCATGTAGAGTCACAACAACCACAATTATTACACAATTATTATAATATATTGTCATCGTTTCATAAAATAAAGGTCATTTTATTTCTAAAAATAAAGAAAACATCACACACCGGGGCCTGTTGTGGGGTGGGGGAAGGGGGGAGGGATAGCATTAGGAGATATACCTAATGTTAAATGACGAGTTAATGGGTGCAGCACACCAACATGGCACATGTATACATATGTAACTAACATGCACGTTGTGCACATGTACCCTAAAACTTAAAGTATAATAAAAAAAAAATTCAGCCAGGAATAAATAAATAAATAAATAAAAATCCCACCTTAAAAAAAAAGAAAACATAATATCTAAATAAAAAAGAGCTTTACATTTGATTAATCTATTTTTATGATAAAACCATAAAATTTAATTTTCTTTTTTTTATACTTTAAGTTTTAGGGTACATGTGCACAACGTGCAGGTTTGATACATGGGTATACATGTGCCATGTTGGTTTGCTGCACCCACCAACTCATCATTTACATTAGGTATTTCTCCTAATGCTGTCCCTCCCCCAGCCCCCCAACAGGCCCCAGTGTGTGTAAAGCTTTTTATTTTAATGTACTCTAATTAAAAATTTCTCACAGTTTGAGATCCACTGATCTCTGAATTAAGTATGCTTATCTAATGCATTGGTTATTCAGGTTCTTCTTGAACTCTTCTAATCATTGAAAAGTCACTTTCTCCTGAAGGAAATGACTCTTACTGCTAGGAACTATATCCTCGGGTTAAAGTGTACTTCTCTATAATTTCAGTTATTACTACTGTGTTTCTCTAGAGGAGCTACACAAATTAATTCACGTTTCTATTCCAACATATACTGTACTTTTGCAAAAATAAAACCATGCCTACTATAATTTTCTGAGAAATTTGATTTTTCTTTCCTCACGGTCTATCAATTCATTTCTCAAAAGAGATTAGTAAAATAAAAAAAAAGTCACTGTGGTTAGTATATATGGAGCTACAAATATACACAATATTTAATACAACTTAAAGTTTCATATGTTTAGCCTGGATTAATTGCTGTTACATATTATTTCAAGAGCAAAAGGACACCTTTAAAAATCTGTCAATAGGCACCCTCTGTCTTTCACTGTTGCGTCTTGCATTTTGCAAACCATGTGGTAGTCTAAATAAAGATGTTTGTATCCTAATCCCTGAAACCTATGAATATATAATTTTACATGGTAAAGGAGTATTTGCATACGTGATTAAGTTAAATAATTTGAGATGAGAAGATCATTTGGGCTTATCTGGATAGGCCCAATGTAGTGACAAAGGTCCTCATGAGAGGGTGGCTGGAGGATCAGAGTTAATAGTAGGAAACAGGAGGATAGAAGCAAGAGTTTGGAGTAATGTGAAGAGGGGGTACAAGCCAAGGAATGCAGGTAGCCTCTAGAAGATGGAAAAGAGAAAAACATTCTCCTCTGGTGCCTACAGAAGTAATGCAGCCCTACCAATACCTTAAATTTAAGACTTCTTTCCTTCAGAACTGTAAAATATTACATTTTTATTTTATGCCAGTAATTTTGTGTTTTTTTAATAGCAGCATTAAAAAACTAATATGCTTCCCCAACTTCCACGTGATGTTTTCCTCGTAAGATGTACTTCAAAATCATTATGCCTTCTGTAATACTTTATCAAAACTGAAGTAGCAAACATCAGGCTTTTTGTACTAACATGTACAATGCATGAAGCTCAATATTCAATTTAACAAATAGAATGATAAAGTTAACTTAAAGAAGATAAAAAGATATGATTGATAAAACAAAATATTTGGGTTGTAGAGTATTTATTGCAGCTGCTTTATGTATCACTTTACCTTGTAGCCAAATTGCCCAGTCTCAGATTCTAAAAGAGATACATTTAATTTAAAATGGATCCTTCCTTTGACAAAACTTCGGATGAGACCCCAGTCCTGACCAGCACCTTGATTGCAGCCTTATGAGAGACCATGTTGTAAAGAACCTAGATATGCCATGCCCATATTCTTCACCAACACAAACTCTGAGATAACAAATGTAGATTCTAAGCTGTTAAGTTTTGGGGGATACATTTTATGCAGCAATGGACAGCTAATATACACTCACTTCTAAGAAGGACATACTGGATTGATATGAATTGCCAAATATTGTTCTGAGTGCTTTCATACTCTACTTTGCAAGCAAAAGCCTCTGTGCTTCTCTTCTTACAGAATTTAGAGTCCTTGAGCACAGTGTCAAAGCTAGTATCAGCATTAAAATTAAAATCTTTATCTCTGGGACTCTGAAGGGTATACTCTTCATTATATCACCACTCCTCTCTCAGTCTTCAGTAATCACTCAAACAAAACTGATCATTTGCTATGAATCCCCACAGCAACTTGTGCATATGTGCATCATAACACTGTCTCATAGACGGTTCTGTATTTGTGTTAATGTCATGCGTTTATAGTCATCTTCTCTTAGTCAAGAGAGACCATCAGATATTTACTTTTCTGTTTCCAGTCTCTGTCATTATGTTTTATATTCATTTATTTAATAAAAAATAATGATTGAGATCCTATTATTGGGCAATAAATATGTATTGAATGAGTAAATGAACAACACAGTATAAATAATACACCTGCAACTACTAGGACAAAGAGTAAAAGAATGTGTGTGTGTGTATAACAGTTTCATATATATATGTAATTTGCAAATAGTAATATATAATTTTGTATAATGTGTAAATACATGCAATAAAACAGTTTTAGATATTATATATAATACTATATATTGTTACACCTATACTTACTAATATTGTAAATATTATTAACAGAGTAAGAGAATTTTGCTTCTGGTTTGATCTATTCAGATCACTAAAACTTTCTCCATGTAAGCAATAAGGCTGCTTCACTAATTTTTTTACATTTATTTTAAGTTCAGAAATACCTGTGCTGGTTTGTTATATAGGTAAACTTGAGTCATGAGAGTTTGTTGTACAGATTATTTTATCAACTAGGTAATAAGCCTAGTATCCATTAGTTTTTTTTTTTTTCTGGTCCTCTCCTTCCTCCCACCCTCCACCCTCTGATAGGCCCCAGTGTGTGGTGTTCCCCTCTATGTGTCCATGTGTTCTCATAATTTAGCTCCTTAAGTGAGAACATGTGGTATTCGGATTGCTCTGTTCCTACGTTAATTTGCTAAGAATAATTGCCTCTAGCTCCATCCTTGTTCTTGCAAAAGACAGGATATCATTTTCTTTCACGGCTTCATAGTATTCCATGGTGTATATGTACCACATTTTCTTTTTTTTAATTATGCTTTAAGTTCTGAGATACATGTGCAGAATGTGCAGGTTTGTTACATAAGTATACATGTGCCATAATGGTTTCCTGCACCCATCAATCCGTCATCTACATTAAGTATTTCTCCTAATATTATACCTCCCCTAGCCCCCCACCTCTGACAGGCCCCAGTGTGTGATGTTTCTCTCCCTGTCTCCATGTGTTCTCATTGTTCAAATCCCACTTATGAATAGGAACATGCAGTGTTTGTTTTTCTGTTCCTGTGTTAGTTTGCTAAGAATGATGGTTCCCAGCTTCATCCATTTCACTGCAAAAGACATGAACTCATCCTTTTATATGGCTGCATAGTATTCCATGATGTCTATGTGCCACATTTTCTTTATCCAGTCTATTATTGATGGACATTAGTGTTGGTTCCGAGTCTTTGTTATTGTGAATAGTGCTGCAACAAACACACATGTGCATGTGTCTTTATACTAGAAAGATTTATAATCCTTTGAGTATATACCCAGTAATTGGATTGCTGGGTCAAATGGTATTTCTGGTTCTAGATCCTTGAGGAATCACAACGTTGTCTTCCACAATGGTTGAACTAATTTACACTCCCACCAACTGTGTAAAAGTGTTCCTATTTCTCCAAATCCTCTCTAGCTTGTTGTTTCCTGACTTTTTAATGGTCACCAATCTAATTGGTGTGAGATGGTATCTCATTGTCGTTTTGATTTGCATTTCCCTAATGACCAGTGATGATGAGCTTTTTTTCATATGTTTGTTGGCCACATAAATCTCTTTTGAGAAGTGTCTGTTCATATCCTTTTCCCACTTTTTGATGGGGTTGTTTGTTTGTTTTTTTTTCTTGTAAATTTGTTAAGTTCTTTGTAGTTTCTGAATATTAGCCCTTTGTCAGGTGGATAGATTGCAAAAATTTTCTCCCATTCTATAGGATGCCTGTTCAGTCTGATGATAGTTTCTTATGTTGTGCAGAAGCACTTTAGTTTAATTAGATCCCATTTATCTATTTTGGCTTTTGTTGCCATTGCTTTTGGTGTTTTAGTCATGAAGACTTTTCCCATGCCTGTACCCAGAATGGTATTGCCTAGGTTTTCTTCTAGGATTTTTTATGGTTTTAGGTCTCAAGTTTAAGTCTTTAATCCATCTTGAGTTAATTTTTGTATAAGGTGTAAGGAAGGGGTCCAGTTTCAGTTTTCTGCATATGGCTAGCCAGTTTCCCCAACACCATTTATTAAATAGGGAATCCTTACCCCATTGCTTGTTTTTGTCAGCTTTATTGAAGATCAGATGGTTGTAGATGTGTGGCGTTATTTCTGAGGTCTCTGTTCTGTTCCATTGGTCTACATATCTGCTTTGGTACCAGTACCATGCTGTTTTGGTTACTGTAGCCTTGTAGTATAATTTGAAGTCAGGTAGCATGATGCCTCCAGCTTTGTTTTTTTGCTTAGGATTGTCTTGGATATACAGACTCTTTTTTGATTCCGTATGAAATTTAAAGTAGTTTTTTCTAATTCTGTGAAGAAAGTCAATGGTAGCTTGATGGGAATAGCATTGAATCTATAAATTACTTTGGGCAGCACATTTTCCGATATTGATTCTTCCTATCCATGAGCATGGAATGTTTTTCCATTTGTGTCCTCTCTTATTTCCTTGAGCAGTGGTTTGTAGTTCTCCTTGGAGAGGTCCTTCACATTCCTTGTAAGTTGTAATCTTAGGTATTTTATTCTCTTTGTAGTAATGTGAATGGGAGTTCATTCATGATTTGACTCTCTGTCTATTATTGGTGTATAGGAATACCTTTGATTTTTGCACATTGATTTTGTTTCCTGACTTTGCTGAAGTTGTTTATCAGCTTAAGGAGATTTTGGGCGAGATTATGGTGTTTTCTAAATATACAATCATGTCATCTGCAAATAGAGACAATTTGACTTTATCTCTTCCTATTTGAATACCCTTTATTTCTTTCTCTTCCCTGATTGCCCTGATGAGAATTGCGATACTATGTTGAATAGCAGTGGTGAGAGAGGGCATCCTTGTCTTGTGCCAGTTTTCAAAGGAAATGCTTCCAGCTTTTGCCTATTCAGCAAGATATTGGCTGTGGGTTTGTCATGAATAGCTCTTATTTTTTTGAGATTTGTCCCATCAATACCTAGTTTATTGAGAGTTTGTAGCATGAAAGGCTGTTGAATTTTGTTGAAGGCCTATTCTGCCCCTACTGAGATAATCATGTGGTTTTGTCATTGGTTCTGTTTACATGATGTGTTATGTTTATTCATTTGCGTATGTTTAACCAGCCTTGCATCACAGGGATGAAGCCTACGTGATCATGGTGGATAAGCTTTTTGATGTACTGCTGGATTCGGTTTGCCAACATTTTATTGAGGATTTTTGCATCAATGTTCATCAGGGATATTGGTCTGAAATTCTCTTTTTTTGTTGTGTCTCTGCCAGGTTTTGGTTTTAGCATGATGCTGGCCTCATAAAATGAGTTAGGGAGGAGTCCCTTTTTCTGTTGTTTGGAATAGTTTCAGAAGGAATGGTACCAGTTCCTCTTTGTACCTCTGGTAGAATTTGGCTCTGAGTCCTTCTGGTTCTGGATTTTTTTTGGGTGGTAGGCTATTAATTATTTCCTCAGTTTCAGGACTTGTTATTGATCTATTCAGGGATTCAACTTCTTCCTGGTTTAGCCTTGAGAGGGTGTATGTATCCAGGAATTCATCTATTTCTTCTAGATATTCTAGTTTATTTGTGTAGAGGTGTTTATAGTATTCTCTGATGGTAGTTTGTATTTCTGTGGGATCAGTGGTGATATCCTCTTTATCATTTTTATTGTGTCTATTTGATTCTTCTGTCTTTTCTTCTTTATTAGCCTGGCTGGTGGTTTATCTATTTTGTTAATCTTTTCCAAATACCAGCTCCTAGATTCGTTGATTTTTGGAAGGGTTTTTCGAGTCTCTATCTCCTTCCGTTCTGCTCTGACCTTAGTTATTTCTTGTCTCTGGTAGCTTTGGAATTTGTTTTCTCTTGCTTCTCTAGTTCTTTTAGTTGTCATGTTATGGTGTTGATGTTAGATCTTTCCTGCTGTCTTCTATGGGCATTGAGTGCTATAAATTTCCCTCTAAACACTGCTTAGCTGTGTCCCAGAGATTCTGGTACATTGTGACTTTGTTCTCATTGGTTTCAAAGAATTATTTATTTCTGCCTTAATTTTGTTATTTATTTTTGCCTTAATTTTGTTAGTCATTCAGGAGCAGGTTGTTCAGTTTCCATGTAGTTGTGCAGTTTTGAATACGTTTCTAAATCTTGAGTTCTAATTTGATTACCCTGTGGTCTGAGAAGCTGTTTGTTATAATTTCCGTTCTTTTGCATTTGCTGAGGAGTGTTTTACTTCCAAGTACGTGGTCAAATTTAGAATAGGTGCAATGTGATGCTGAGAAGTATGCATATTCTGTTGATTTGGGGTGGAGAGTTCTGTAGATGTCTATTAGGTCCTTTTGGTCCAGAGCTGAGTTCAAGTCCTGAATATCCTTGTTAATTTTCTGTCTCATTAATCTGTCTAATATTGACAGTGGGATGTTAAAGTCTCCCACTGTTATTGTGTGGGAGTCTAAGTCTCTTTGCAGGTCTCTAATAACTTCCTTTATGAATCTGGGTGCTCCTGTATTGGGTGCATATATATTTAGGATAGTTAGCTCTTCTTGTTGCATTGATCGCTTTACCATTAGGTAATGCCTTTCTTTGGCTTTTTAAATCTTTATTGGTTTAAAGTCTGTTTTATCAGAGATGAGGATTGCAACCCCTGTTTATTTTTCTTTTCATTTGCTTGGTAAATATACCTCCATCCCTTTATTTTGAGTCTATGTGCGTCTATGCACATAAGATGGGTCTTCTGAGTACAGTGCCCAGATGGGTCTTGACTCTTTAATCACTTTGCCAGACTGTGTCTTTTAATTGGGGCATTTAACCCATTTACACTTAAAGTTAATATTGTTATGTGTGAATCTGATCCTGTAATTATGATGCTAGCTGGTTATTTTGCCCATGAGCTGATTTAGTTTTTTCATAGTGTCGATGCGCTTTACAATTTGGTATGTTTTTGCAGTGGCTGGAACCAGTTTTCCATTTCTACATTTAGTGTTTCTTTCAGGAGTTCTTGTAAGGCAGGCCTGGTGGTGACAAAGTCTCTTGGCATTTGCTTGTCTGTAAATAATTTTCTTTCTCTTTCGCTTATGAAACTTAGTTTGGCTGGATATGAAATTCTGGGTTAAAAATTCTTTTCATTAAGAATGTTGAATATTGGCCCCCACTCTCTTCTGGCTTGTAGGGTTTCTGCAGAGAGATCCACTGTTAGTCTGATGGACTTCCCTTTGTGGATAACCCGACCTTTCTCTTTGGCTGCCCTGAACATTTCTTCCTTCATTTCTACCTTGGTGAATCTGATGATTATGTGTCTTAGGGTAGCTCTTCTTGAGGAGTATCTCTGTGGTGTTGTCTGTATTTCCTGAATTTGAATGTTGGCCTGTCTTGATAGGTTGGGGAAATTCTCCTGGATAGTATCCTGAAATGAGTTCTCCAACTTGATTCCATTCTCCCTGTCACTTTCAGGTACACCAACCAAATGTAGGTTTCGGCTTTTCACATAGTCCCATGTTTCTTGGAGGCTTTGTTTGTTCCTTTTTCTTTTCTCTAATCATGTCTTCACATTTTATTTCATTAAGTTATCTTCAATCTCTGATATCCTTTCTTTTCCTTGATCGATTCGGCTATTGATACTTTTGTATGCTTCACAAAGTTCTCGTGCTGTGTTTTACAGCTCGATCAGGTCATTTATCTTCTTCTCTAAGCTGTTTTTTCTAGTTAACAATTCCTATAACCTGTTTTCAAGGTTCTTAGCTTTTTCACATTGGGTTAGAACATGCTCCTTTAGCTTGGAGGAGTTTGTTATTACCCACTTTCTGTAGCCAACTTCTGTCAATTCATCAAACTCATTCTTCATCCAGTTTTGTTCCCTTGCTGGTGAGGAGTTGTGATCCTTTGGAAGAGAAGAGGCATTCTGTTTTTTGAAATTTTTGGCCTTTAGGTTTTTCCTCATCTTTGTGGATTTATCTACCTTTGGTCTTTGATGTTGGTGAAGTTCACATGGGGTTTTTGTGTGGATGTCCTTTTTGTTGATGTTGATGCTATTCTTTTCTATTTGTTAGTTTTCCTTCTAACAGGCTCCACTGCTGCAGGTTTGCTGGAGGTCCACTCCAGACCCTATTTGCCTGGGTATCACCAGCGGAGGCTACAGAACAGCAAATATTGCTGCCTATTCCTTCCTCTGGAAGCTTTGTCTCAGAGGAGCACCTGCCAGATGCCAGCTGGAGCTCTCCTGTATAAGGTGTCTTTTGACACATGCTGGGAGGTGTCTCCCTATCAGGAGGCATGGAGTTCAGGGACCCACTTGAGGAGGCAGTCTGTTTCTTAGCAGAGCTCGAGCACTGTGCTGTGAGATCTGCTGCTCTCTTCAGAGCCGGCAGGCAAGAACTTTTAAATCTCCTGTAGCTGGGCCCATAGTTGCCCCTTTTCCCAGTTGCTCTGTCCCAGGGAAATGGGAGCTTTATGTATAAGCCCCTGACTGGGGCTGCTGCCTTGCTTTCAGAGATGCCCTGCCCAGAGAGGAGGAATCTAGAGAGGCAGTCTGGCTACAGCAGCTTTGCTTTGGTGGGTTTCCCCCAGTTCGAACTTCCCAGTGGCTTTGTTTACACTGTGAGAAGAAAACTGCCTACTCAAGCCTCAGTAATGGCAGACACCCCTCCCCCTACCAAGCTGGAGTTTCCCAGGTGGACTTCAGACTGCTGTGCTGGCAGCAAGAATTTCAAGCGAGTGAATCTTAGCTTGCTGGGCTCTGTGGGGGTGGGATCTGCTGAGCTAGACCACTTGGCTCCTTGGCTTCAGCTCCCTTTCCAGGGTAGTTCATGATTCTGTCTCACTGGCATTCCAGGAGCCAAGGGGGTATGAAAAAAAAAAACCGTGGCTAGCTCGGTGTCTGCCCAAATGGCTGCCAAGTTTTGTGCTTGAAACCCAGGGCCTTGGTGGTGTAAGCACCCGAGGGAATCTCCTGGTCTGCTGGTTGCAAAGACTGTAGGAAAAGCATAGTATCTGGGTGGGAATGCACCGTTCCTCAGGGCACAGCCCCTCATGGCTTTCTTTGGCTGAGGGAGGGAGCTCCCCGACCCTTTGCACTTCCCGGGTAAGGCAACACCCCACCCTGCTTTGGCTTTCCCTCCGTGGGCTGCACCCACTGCCTAACCAGTCCCAATGAAATGAGCCGGGTACCTCAGTTTGAAATGCAGAAATCACCTGCTTTCTGCATTGATCTTGCTGGGAGCTGCAGACCGGGGCTGTTCCTATTTGGGCATCTCGCCAGCACTTCCCACATTTTCTTTATCTAGTCTGCCATTGATGGGCATTTAGGTTGATACCATGTGTTTGCTATTGTGCAAGTGCTGCCATGAACTTAACATTTATGTGTTCCCTGGAGTAGTATGTTTAATTTTCCTTAAGAACTTTTTTTGCATTTAAAACTTGCAACATTTATGTGCACAAAGTTTCTTTTTATGTGCTGAATGTTTTGAAAACAATTCTTTGGAAATTATACTTTTCTGCCTTGTATTATTTCTGTTATTATTTCCTAGGATAGGTTTGTATACATATATGCATTTAAGACGATATAGCTCTTCTTCACTCATGAATTATAAAATTCTACTTTCAAAATGCCATCTTATCTATGTTATTTTGGTAAGATGGGTTTTAGTGGATTTCTTGATTTGGTTGCTTAATTTTCTAAGTAATGTGCTTCCTATGGCACACTGCCAATTGCCCAACCACTGCTACACTTACTAGAATTATAAATGGACTGCTTTCTGTTTAACAGTTTATGTACCCTTTAATCATGGATGTGGGTATAATAATAACTCTCTTCTAAGATGTCCAATAGCTTGCTGATGTAGTCAAGTCAGATACGTCTCTGGGAGTGTCTTTCCTTCCATATTTAATACTCTCATAATAATCAAGGATATAAACAACAAAAAGTAATGAGCAGCTTTCTTAAGTTACAAAAATATTCTCAGCTGTTCAATCCCTCTGCCATTACTGTTATTGGTCAAGTTTCCTCTCTTACTAATTTTAAACAATTATATTTTTCCAGGACAAAATTTTTTTTTCCAAACATAGATTGTAAATTTTAAAATAAAATACGATTTATGTAATTTATTATTTTAATTCTGTTATTTTTGTGAAGTTCATGGCATATTGAATGCTTGTGTTTGATCAAAAGTGAAGGAATTAAATACCACCAGATATTCTACTCTGAAGAACTTTTTTCACTTCTTTCCATAGTTTTAAAAAACATAATATGGTAATTAAAAACAACACATTAGACTCTACACTGATATGTATGGACAGAAAAAGACTCCCCAAGGCCTTTACTCTCATTTTAAGTTGAATAGTTTTATACAGGACAAAGATAATTCTAGATGTAGGTTTTAACCAGACCAAGCAAATGAAACCAGAAATTATCAAAGGTACCATATAAAATGGCAGAAAACTGGAGTATAGTTCTTTTAAATGGTATTCATACATTTTTGTGTTGAAATAAAAATTATCTTTTCAAAATAAATCATATTTGACACTTGTTAAAGGTAGACATAGATTTTCAGAAAAAATTCTTTCTTAGAATAGGTAGAAATAAGAAATAAGGGAAAAGAGAAGTTGACTAGTTGACCAAACAAACAAGGGTGAAGGTAGTAAGTTACTTCTTCCACAGAACAGCTTTAATTATGACAAGTGACAATTAATCCAGACTCTCTCCACTTATGAAGTATCTTGAAAATGGCCCATCTTAACCCTCATCACAGATTTCCAAATGGAAACTTAGAAACCCATTCATTAATTCTTCTCCTTTATTTATATGGTATGGCCTATTAAGTCTACCACTTAACTCTAGAATTCCTTCATCTTGGAGATCCAGAGTACCATTGTATTATATTTCCTCTAGTCACCTGAACTAAATAAAAATGAAAACATGACATAGCAAAATTTATAAGATATGGATAAAGCAGTTGTTAAAAAAACAATAATAAACACTTACATTAGAAAATAAGAGAAGTCTTAAATCCATGACCAGAACTTCTACCTTAACAAACTAGAAAAAAACATAAAATAAAAAGTAGGCAAAAAATATTGTAAAGATATAACGAAAAATTAATTAAATGGAAAAAAGAGAAGTGAAACCACAAGCTGGTTTATTGAAAAGATGACAGATAAATAGATGATAGATAGGTAGATAAATAATAAAAATTACCAATAGTAGGAATATGACAAGAGATATTACTATAAACTAGGCTGACATTATAATGATAATAGATAGAAAACTTAATGATAATGCATTTGGCAACATAAACAAAATAGACAAATTTTTTGGAAGAAAGAAAATGCCAAAACTCACACAAGAAAAAAAATACGTAAGTGAATAGCTCTACAATCTTTCTTTTAAATGGCAGTTTAGCAAAAACTTTTTCTCACAAAGAAAACTGTAGGCTCAAATGGTTTTCAAACACTTAGGGAAGAAAGAATAATTCTACACAATTTTTTTCCAGAAAATATAAGGTGAGTAGAAACTCCCTAACTCATTCTATTAGCCCAACATTATCCTCAAAACAAAACTAGGGAAATACATTACAAGAAATTAAAACTATAGACAAATATCCATAATGAACATGTACATAATCATTCTTAACAAAATTTTAACAAATTAAGACCATCTACATACAACAATGATAACACACCATGACGATGCAGGGTTTATCTCATGAAAGCAAATGAACTTAACACTTTTTAAAAAGAAAAAATACAATTTTTATTTTTATTTTCATTTTTATTTTTTCCTTTATAAATTACCCAGTTTGGGGTGTGTCTTTATTTTTTTATTTTTTTTAATTATACATTAAGTTTTAGGGTACATGTGCACAACATGCAGGTTTGTTACATATGCATACAGGAGCCATGTTGGTGTGCTGCACCTATTAACTCATCATTTAACATTAGGTATATCTGCTACTGCTAACCCTCCCCCCTCCCCCCACCCCACAACAGGCCCCAGTGTGTGTTGTTCCCCTTCCTGTGTCCAAGTGTTCTCATTGTTCAATTCCCACCTATGAGTGAGAACATGTGGTGTTAGGTTTTTTGTCCTTGCGATAGTTTGCTGAGAATGATGGTTTCCATCTTCATCCATGTCCCTACAAAGGACATGAACTCATCATTTTTTATGGCTGCATAGTATTCCATGGTGTATATGTGCCACATTTTCTTAATCCAGTCTATCATTGTTGGACATTTGGGTTGGTTCCAAGTCTTTGGTATTGTGAGTAGTGTTGCAATAAACATACGTGTGCATGTGTCTTTATAGCAGCATGATTTATAATCCTTTGTGCATATACCCAGTAATGGAATGGCTGAGTCAAGTTGGTATTTCTAGTTCTAGATCCCTGAGGAATCGCCACACTGACTTCCACAATGATTGAACTAGTTTACAGTCCCACCAACAGTGTAAAACTGTTCCTATTTCTCCACATCCTCTCCAGCACCTGTTGTTTCCTGACTTTTTAATGATCGCTATTCTAACTGGTGTGAGATGGTATCTCATTGTGGTTTTGATTTGCATTTCTCTGTTGGCCAGTGATGATGAGCATTTTTTCATGGGTCTGTTGGCTGCATAAACGTCTTCTTTTGAGAAGTGTCTGTTCATATCCTTCGCCCACTTTTTGATGAGGTTGTTTGTTTTTTTCTTGTAAATGTGTAGGAGTTCATTGTAGATTCTGGATATTAGCCCTTTGTCAGATGAGTAGATTGCAAAAATTTTCTCCCATTCTGTAGGCTGCCTGTTCACTCTGATGGTAGTTTCTTTTGCTGTGCAGAAGCTCTTTAGTTTAATTAGATCCCATTTGTCAATTTTGGCTTGTGTTGTCATTGCTTTTGGTGTTTTAGACATGAAGTCCTTGCCCATGCCTATGTCCTGAATGGTATTGCCTAGGTTTTCTTCTAGGGTTTTTATAGTTTTAGGTCTAACATTTAAGTCTTTAATCCATCTTGAATTAATTTTTGTATAAGGTGTAATGAAGGGATCCAGTTTCAGCTTTCTAAATATGGCTAGCCAGTTTTCCCAACACCATTTATTACATAGGGAATCCTTTCCCCATTGCTTGTTTTTCTCAGGTTTGTCAAAGATCAGATAGTTGTAGATGTGTGGCATTATTTCTGAGGGCTCTGTTCTGTTCCATTGGTCTATATCTCTGTTTTGGTACCAGTACCATGCTGTTTTGGTTACTGTAGCCTTGTAGTATAGTTTGAAGTCAGGTAGCGTAATGCCTCCAGCTTTGTTCTTTTGGCTTAGGATTGACTTGGCAATGTTGGCTCTTTTGTGGTTCCATATGAACTTGAAAGTAGTTTTTTTCCAATTCTGTGAAGAAAGTTATTGATAGCTTGATGGTGATGGCATTGAATCTATAAATTATCTTGGGCATTATGGCCATTTTCATGATATTGATTCTTCCTATCCATGAGCATGGAATGTTCTTCCATTTGTTTGTATCCTCTTTTATTTCATTGAGCAGTGGTTTGTAGTTCTCCTTGAAGAGGTCCTTCACACCCCTTGTAAGTTGGATTCCTAGGTATTTTATTCTCTTTGAAGCAATTGTGAATGGGAGTTCACTCATGATTTGGCTCTCTGTTTGTCTGTTATTGGTGTATAAGAATTCTTGTGATTTTTGCACACTGATTTTCTATGCTGAGACTTTGCTGAAGTTGCCTATCAGCTTAAGGAGATTTTGGGCTGAGACGATGGGGTTTTCTAGATATACAATCATGTCATCTGCAAACAGGGACAATTTGACTTCCTCTTTTCCTAATTGAATACCCTTCATTTCTTTCTCCTGCCTGATTGCCCTGGCCAGAACTTCCAACACTATGTTGAATAGGAGTGGTGAGAGGGGGCATCCCTCTCTTGTGCCAGTTTTCAAAGGGAATGCTTTCAGTTTTTGCCCATTCAGTATGATATTGGCTGTGGGTTTTTCATAGACAACTCTTATTATTTTGAAATACATCCCATCAATACTTAATTTATTGAGAGTTTTTAACATGAAGAGTTGTTAAATTTTGTCAAAGGCCTTTCCTGCATCTATTGAGATAATCATGTGGTTTTTGTTGTTGGTTTTGTTTATATGCTGGATTATGTTTATTGATTTGC
Organism: Pan paniscus; assembly: GCF_029289425.2. Lineage (NCBI taxonomy): Eukaryota > Metazoa > Chordata > Mammalia > Primates > Hominidae > Pan > Pan paniscus. The sequence continues at coordinate 83,182,609 of NC_073272.2, forward strand.
ATATGTTGAACCAGCCTTGCATCCCAGGGTTGAAGCCCACTTGATCATGGTGGGTAAGCTTTTCGATGTGCTGCTGGATTCGTTTTGCCAGTATTTTATTGAGGATTTTTGCATCGATGTTCATCAGGGATATTAGTCTAAAATTCTCTTTTTTTGTTGTCTCTCTGCCAGGCTTTGGTATTAGGATAATGCTGGCCTCATAAAATGAGTTAGGGAGGATTCCTTCTTTTTTCTATTGATTGGAATAGTTTCAGAAGGAATGGTACCAGCTCCTCCTTGTACCTCTGGTAGAATTCGGCTGTGAATCCATCTGGTCCTGGACTTTTTTTGGTTGGTAAGCAATTAATTATTGCCTCAATTTCAGAGCCTGTTATTGGTCTATTCAGAGATTCAACTTCTTCCTGGTTTAGTCTTGGGAGGGTGTATGTGTCCAGGAATTTATCCATTTCTTCTAGATTTTCTAGTTTATTTGCATTGAGGTGTTTATAGTATTTTCTGATGGTAGTTTGTACTTCTGTGGGATTAGTGGTGATATCCCCTTTATCATTTTTTATTGCAGCTATTTGATTCTTCTCTCTTTTCTTCTTTATTAGTCTTGCTAGCAGTCTATCAATTTTTTGATCTTTTCAAAAAAAGCAGCTCCTGGATTCATTGATTTTTTGAAGGGTTTTTTGTGTCTCTATCTCCTTCTGTTCTGCTCTGATCTTAGTTATTTCTTGCCTTCTGCTAGCTTTTGAATGTGTTTGCTCTTGCTTCTCTAGTTCTTTTAATTGTGATGTTAGAGTGTCAATTTTAGATATTACCTGCTTTCTCTTGTGGGCATTTAGTGCTATAAATTTCCCTCTACATACTGCTTTGAATGTGTCCCAGAGATTCTGGTATGTTGTGTCTTTGTTCTTGTTGGTTTCAAAGAACATCTTTATTTCTGCCTTCATTTTGTTCTGTAGCCAGTAGTGATTGAGGAGCAGGTTGTTCAGTTTCCATGTAGTTGAGCGGTTCTGAGTGAGTTTCTTAATCCTCAGTTCTAGTTTGATTGCACTGTCGTCTGAGAGACAGTTTGTTATAATTTCTGTTCTTTTACATTTGCTGAGGAGTGCTTTACTTCCAACTATGTGGTCAATTTTGGAATAGGTGTGGTGTGGTGCTGAAAAGAGTGTATATTCTGTTGATTTGGGGTGGAGAGTTCTGTAGATGTCTATTAGGTCCGCTTGGTGCAGAGCTGAGTTCAATTCCTGGATGTCCTTGTTGACTTTCTGTCTCGTTGATCTGTCTAATGTTGGCAGTGGGGTGTTAAAGTCTCCCATTATTATTGTGTGGGAGTCTAAGTCTCTTTGTAAGTCTCTAAGGACTTGCCTTATGAATCTGGGTCCTCTTGTATTGGGTGCATATATATTTAGGTGAATCATCTTTTTTTTTTAATTATACTTTAAGTTTTAGGGTACATGTGCACATTGTGCAGGTTAGTTACATATGTATACATGTGCCATGCTGGTGCGCTGCACCCACTAACTCGTCATCTAGCATTAGGTATATCTCCCAATGCTATCCCTCCCCCCTCCCCCCACCCCACCACAGTCCCCAGAGTGTGATATTCCCCTTCCTGTGTCCATGTGATCTCATTGTTCAATTCCCACCTATGAGTGAGAATATGTGGTGTTTGGTTTTTTGTTCTTGCGATAGTTTACTGAGAATGATGATTTCCAATTTCATCCGTGTCCTCATCTTTTTAAAGTGCTCTTGAATTTGGTTTGCTAGTATCTTTTTGAGGATTTTTGTTCCTGTGTTCACGAAGGGTATTGGTCTGTCATTTTCTTTTCTTGCAATGTAGTTGACAATCTTAGATATCACAGTAATACTGACCTCATTAAGGGTTTAGAAGTATTCTCTCTTCTGCATTAAAAAATTATTGGGAATATTGGTAATAGTTCTTTAAATATTTGGTAACATTCAGCAGTGAGGCCATCAGGTCTTGGGCTTTCCTCTAATGGGAAATATTAATTACTGATTCAAAGTTTTTACCGTTTATTTATCTGTTCAAACTTTCTGTTTCTTCTGGATTAAGTATTGGTATGTTATATGTGTCTAGGTATTTCCACATGTTTTCTAGGTTATATAATTTGTTGACATTCATATTATTCTTTTAAGATCCTTTATATTTCTGTGATATCAGTTATAATGTCTCCTCTTTAATTTTTCGTTTTTATTTGACAAATTCTCTTTTTTTTGTTATTTTAGAGCTTCCTTCCTTTTGATATAGGTATTTATTGCTGTAAATTGCTCTCATATGACTACTTTTGTTTCATCCCATAGGTTTTGTTCTTTTGTGCTTACATTTTTGTTTTTCTAAACGTATTGTTTTTATTTCTCCATTAATTTCTTCTTTTATCCGTTGGTTTTTCAATAGCTTGTTGTTTAATCCCATATATTTTTGAATTTTCCAAAACTTTTCTTATTATTGATTTCTACTCTCATAGTATTGTGGTCAGAAATTATATTTGATATCTAAATCCTCTTAAATTTGTTCAGACTTGTATGCTCTAACACATGATATATCCTGGAGAAACTTTTATGTAAACTTGAGAAGAATGTGTACTCTGTTGCTGCCCGATGGAGTGCTCTGTATCTATTTTTATAACCATTTTTGGTCTAAAGTGCTGTTTGAGAGGTGTTCTATTTGCTTTTTTATCTGGAAAAATTGTCCATTGTTGAAAATGGGGTACTGAAGTCCTGCAGTATTTTTGTAGTACAGTCTATCTCTCCTTTCAGAGTCTCATATTATATATATATATATATATACATATATATTTTATATTTATAATATGTGTGTGTGTTAGTTCCAATGTTGTGTTCATATATTTACAATTGTTATATCCTGTTGATGAATTGACACCTTGATCATTATAAAACGACCTTCTTCATCTCATTATGCAATTTTTGGCTGAAGATCTCTATTGTCTCAGGTAAGTATATCTACTCCGCTCACTTTTGGTTTCCATTTCCATGAAATATATTTTTCCACTCTTTCACTTTCAGTCTATTCGTTTCCTTAAATTTAAGGTATCTTTCAGGCAGCATAAAGTTGTGTCTTGTCTTTTTTATCCATACAGCTATTCCATGTCTTTTCATTGGATAATTTAATCTATTTATATTCAAAGTAATTATTGATAGGTAAGGACTTACCACTGCCCTTATTTAATTTAGTTTTGGTTGTTTGGGTTATACTGTGTTTTGTTCTTTCTCTCTTGGTGTCTTTCTTTGTTATTTGATGATTTTCTGTAGTGATATTCTCTGAAGCTTTTCTTTTTATTAATCAGTCAGATTTTCAATCTTTATTTTTATTTAATTAGAATTTTAGAGTAGATGTGTTCATGGTCTAAATTTTATATCACTAAACAACTGTATCAAATTGTCAGTGCTTTATTTTTATTCAATAGGTTTGGGGGAATAGGTGGTGTTTGGTTGCATGGAAAACTTCTTTAGAGATGATTTCTAAGATTTTCGTGCACCCATCACCTGAGGAGTGGACACTGTACCAATGGGTAGTCTTTTATCCTTCACCCCCTTACGACCCTTCACTTTGAGTTCCCAAAGTCCATTATATCATTCTTAGGTGTTATGCATCCTTATAACTTAGCTGCCATTTAAATGTGAGAAAATACGATGTTGGGTTTTTTTATTCCTTAGAATAAATGGTCTCCAATTCCATTTATTCACTTAGAATAATAATCTCCAATTCCATTATTCACTTAGAATAATGGTCTCCAATTCCATTATTCACTTAGAATAATGGTCTCCAATTCCATTATTCACTTAGAATAATGGTCTCCAATTCCATTATTCACTTAGAATAATGGTCTCCAATTCCATTATTCACTTAGAATAATGGTCTCCAATTCCATTATTCACTTAGAATAATGGTCTCCAATTCCATTATTCACTTAGAATAATGGTCTCCAATTCCATTATTCACTTAGAATAATGGTCTCCAATTCCATCCAGGTTGCTGCAAATGCCACCATTTTGTTCCTTTTTATGACTGAGTAGTATTCCACTATATGTGTATATACATATAGTGGAATACTACTCAGTATATATATAGTGTATATATATATATACACACACACATATATATACATATATTATATATATATATATATATAATATATGTATATATACACCACATTTCCCTCCTTGGTTAGTGAGCACTTAGGCTGGTTCCATATTTTAGCAATTATGAATTATGCTGCTACAATCGTGCATGTGCAAGTGTTTTTTCATATAATGACTTCTTTTCTCCTGGGTAGATTTCCAGTACGGGAATTGCTAGATGAAGTGGTAGTTCTACTCTTAGTTCTAAAAGGAATCTCCACACTGTTTTCCATAATGGTTGTACTAGTTTACATTCCCACCAGCAGTGTACTAGTGTTCTTTTCTCACCACATCTACAATAATATCAGTTATTTTTTGATGTTTTAATTCGAGGCATTCTTGCAAAAATAAGGTAGTATCTAATTGTGGTTTTGATTTGTATTTCCCTGATAGGTAGTGATGTTGAGCATTTTTTCATATGATTGTTGGCCATTTGTATATCTTCTTTTGAGAATTGTGTATTCATGTCCTTTGCCCTATTTTTGATGGGATTGCTTTTTCTTGTTGATTTGTTTGAGTTCCTTGTGAGTTCTAGACATTTGTCCTTTGTCAGATGCTTAGTTCTTGAATATTTTCTCCCATTCTGTGCATTGTTTGTTTACTCTGCTGATTATTTCTTTTCCTGTGCAGAAGCTTTTTAGTTTAATTAGGTTCCATCTACTTAGTTTTGTTTTTGTTGCATTTGCTTTTGGGTTTTTGGTCACAAAAACTTTGCCTAAGCCAATATTAGAAGAGTTTTGCGGATGTTATCTTTTAGAATTTTTATGGTTTCTCGTCTTAGATTTAAGTCTTTGATCCATCTTGAGTTGATTTTTGTGAAAGGTGAGAGATGAGGATCCAGCTTCATTCTCCTACACGTGGCTTGCCAATTATCCCAGTACCATTTGTTGAATGGGATGTCCTTTCCCCAATTTATGTGTCTGTTTGCTTTGTCAAAGGTCAGTTGGCTATAAGTATTTGGCTTTATTTCTTGGTTCCCTATTCTTTTTCATTGGTCTACATATCTATTTTTATACCAGTACCATGCTGTTTCGGTAACTATAGACTTAACAGTATAGTTTGAAGTCGGGTAATGTGATACCTCCAGATTATTTTAATGGAGCTTTTCTACTTATGGTTTATGCATCTAGCATAATATTTGTGATGTGATACCATAAGAAATACATAAATCATTTTGTACTTGTTTTTTCTTTAACCATTGTACTAGAGTAAAATTTGCTGTACATTCCACAATTATCACTGAAGTCTATCCTGAATATGGTTCTGTGGTGCTAATATGATTGAGTTTTTAATTTTTATATGTTTTTTGTTATTAACTAGTAATCTCTTATTTCAGTTCAAATAATACACTTTTGTCATTTCTGTTAGGCAGGTGTAGTGGTCATAAACTCCCTTAGCTTTTTTTTTCTAACTTTTATGTTAGTTTCTGGGGTACATATGCAAGTTTGCTATATAATTATACTGTATGTCACAGGGGTTTGTCTACAAATTATTTCATCACCCAGGTAGTAAACATAGTACTCAATAGTGCTGTATTTTGATTCCCACCCTTCTCCTACCCTCCACCCTACTGGAGGCCCAAGTGTCTGTTTTTCCCTTCTTTGTGTTCATATGTACTCAGTGTTTACCTTCCACTTATAAGGGAGAACATGTGGTATTTGGTTTTCTGTTTCTGTGTTAGTTTCCTTAGGATAGTAGCCTCCAGCTCTATTCCTGTTACTGCAAAGGACGTGCTCTCATTCTTTTTATGGTTGCATCTTATTCCATGGTGTTTAAGTACCACATTTTCTTTATCCAGTCTACTATTGATGGGCATTCAGTTTGGCTCCACATCTTCACTACTGTGGGTAGCACTGCAATGAACATACCTGTGCATGTGTCTTTATAGTAGAACAATTTATATTCCTTTTAGTATATACCCAATAATGGGATTGTTATGTCTAACAATAATTCTGTTTTAAGTTCTATGAGAAATGGACAAACTGCTTTCCACAATGACTGAACTGGTCTATATTCCCACCAGCAATGCACAAGAATTCACTTTTGTCCACAACCTTGCCAGCATCTGTTATTTTTTGACTTTTTAATAGTAGCCATTATGGCTGGTTTGAGATGGTATCTCACTGTGGGTTTTATTTGCATTTCTCTAATGATTAGTGATGTTGAGCATTCTTTTCATATGCTTTTTGGCTGCATGAATGTCTTTTTTTGAGAAGTGTCTGTTCATATACTTTGCCCACTTTTTGACGAAGTTGTTTTTCTTTTTCTTTTTCTTTTTTTTTTTTTGCTTGTAAATTTAAGTTTCTTATAGACCCTGGAAGTTAGACTTTGTTGGATGCATACTTTGCAAATATTCCCTCCCATTCTGTAAATTGTCTGTTGCCTTTGTTGATAGTTTTCTTTGCTTTACAGAATATATTTAGTGTAATGAGGTCCCATTTGTTAATTTTGTTTGAAATTGTTTTTGATGTTTTTGTCATGAAGTGGTTGCCAGGCCCTATATCCAGAATGGTGTTTCCTTGGTTATCTTCCAGGGTTTTTTTTTATACGTTTTCATTTTAGATTTAAGTCTTTAATCCATCTTGTTAATTTTTGTATATGATTAAGAAAGGAGGGCAGGTTCAGTCTTCTGCATATGGCCTAGTCAGTTATCCCAGCACAATTTATTAAATAGAAAGTCCTTTCCCCATTGTTTGTTTTTGTAAATTTTGTGCAAGATCCAAATGCTTGTAGTTGTGTGGTCTTACTTCGAGGGTCTTTATTTTTTTTCCACTTGTCTATGTATCTGTTTATCTACCAGTACCATGCTGTTTTCATTACTCTAGCCTCGTAGTATAGTTTTAAGTTGAGTAATGAGATGCCTCCAGCTGTATTCTTTCTGCTTAGTATTGCCTTGGCTATTCAAGCTTTTTTATGGTTTCATATGAACTTTAAAATGTTTTCTTCTAATTCTGTGAAAAATGTCTTTGGGGGTTTGATAGAAATATCATTGAATCTGTAAATTGCTTTGGGCAATACGGCCATTTTGACAATATGATTCTTTCTCTCCATGAACATGAGATGGTTTTCCATTTGTTTGTGCCACCTCTGATTTATTTGAGCAAAGTTTTGTAATTCTCACTGTAGACTTCTTTTATCTTTTGGTTAGCTATATTCCTATGGATTTTATTTTTCTTGTGGCTATTGTGAATACTATTGCATTCTTGATTTGGCTGTCAGCTTTGATGTTGTTGGCATATAGGAATGCTGCTGATTTTTGTACCTTGATTTTGTATCCCAAAAGTTTGCTGAATTTGTGTATCCAATCAATGAGCTTTTGGGCAAAGACTATGGGGTTTCTAGGTATAGAATAATATCATTGGCAAAGAGAGATATTTTGATTTCCTCTCTCCCTATTTGGATTCCTTTAATTTCTTTTTCTTTCCTGATTGCTCTGGCTAGGATTTCCAGTACAGTGTTGAATAGATGTGGTATGAGAGGTCATCTTTGTCTTGTTTCAGTTTCAAGAGGAATACTTCCAGCTTTTTCCCGTTCAGTATGAGGTTAGCAGTCGGTTTGTCAAAGATGGCTCTTATTATTTTGAAGTACGTTCACTCAATTTCTAGTTTGTTGAGGATTTTTAACATGCAGCAATGTCGAATTGTATAGAAAGCGTTTTCTGCATCTCTATTGAGATGATTGTGGGTTTTATTTTTGTTATATTTATGTGATTAACACATTAATTGATTTATGTATGTTGAACCAAACTTGTATCACAGGGAGAAAGCCTACTTGTTCAGAGTGAATTAGTTTTTTTTTTTTTTTTTTTTCTGAAGTGTCGCACTGTTACCCAGGCTGGAGTGCAGTGGTGCAATCTCCTGCCTCAGCCTCCCAATTAGCTGGGACTACAGGTGCCTGCCACCACGCCAAGCTAATTTTTTGTATTTTTAGTAGAAATGGGGTTTCACTATGTTAGCCAGGATGGTCTCGATCTCCTGACCTTGTGATCTGTCTGCCTCAGTCTTCCAAAGTGCTGGGATTACAGGCATGAGCCACAGTGCCCGGCCATGAATTAGCTTTTTGATGTGCTGCTGTATTCAGTTTGCTAGTATCTGGTTGAGTATATTTGTATCAAAGTTTATCAAAGAGATTGGCCTTTTTGTCTTTTGTTGTGTCTCTGAAAGGTTTTACTGTTAGGATGATGTTGGCCTCATAGAATGAGGTGGTTTCAGTGGAAATGGTACCACCTCTTCCTTATACATCTTGTAGTATTTAGCTGTGAATCTTTCTGGTCCTGGGCTTTGTCTGGTTGGTACATTCTTATTACTGATTCAGTCTTGGAACTTGTTATTGATCTGCTCAGGGTTTTAATGTCTTCCTGGTTCAATCTTGGGAGGTTGTATTTTTTTAAGGATTTAGCTAATCTTCTACATTGTGTAGCTCGTAGGCATAGAGGTGTTTGTAATAGTCTGTGTGGATTTTTTTGTATATCTGTGGGTTCAACAGTAAGGTCCCCTTTGTCATTTCCCATTGTGTTTATTTGGATCTTCTCTCTTCTTTTTTCCTGCTCTATCCAGCACTATATGTATCTCATCAACTCTTTCAAGAAACCAACTGGTGGATTCATTAATTGTTTAAATTTTGTTTTCAATCTGGGCAAGTTTTTCTTTCTTCCTCACTTCTGAAGAACAGCTTTGCTAGGTAAAAGTATTCTTGTTAGGCAGTTTTTTCTCTTTTGATACTTTGAAGACACAATCCCACTATCTGCTGGCCTACAGGGATTTTGCTGAGAAATTGACTGATAATCATAAAGGAACTCCCCTACATGTAATCTCTTTCTTATCTTTTGCTGCTTTCAGCAATTTTTGTCTTTGATTTTTGATAGTTTGATTGTAATGTATCTTAGTGCAGTCCTCTTTCAGTTAAATTTGGCTGACAATCTCTAAGATTTTTGTTCCTAGATGTTGGCACATTTGCCCAGATTTAGGACCTTTTCAGCCATTATTATTATTATTATATCAATAACTTTTGGAGTACAATTAGTTTTTGGTTACATAGATGGATTATATAGTGGCAAATTCTGCAATTTTATTGCACCCGTCACCTGAGTAGTGTACATGGTACCTATTAGGTAGTTTTTTATTAAATCCTGGGTGCCTTTGTTACCCTCCTACTTCTGAGTCTCCAAAGTCCCTTATATTACTCTGTATGCCTTTGTGTACTCATAGCTCAGCTCCCGCTTGGAAGTGAGAACATACAGTTTCTGGTTTTCCATTTCTATGTTACTTCACTTAGAATAATGGGCCCCCAGCTTCATCCAAATTTCTGCAAAAGACATTTATTTCATTACTTTTAATGGCTGAGTAGTGTTTCATGGTGAATGTGTACCACATTTTCTTTATTCACTTTTTAGTTGATGCACACTTAGGTTAGTTCTACATCTTTGTAATTGTGAATGGTGCTGCCAGAAACATATATGTGCAAGTGTCTTTTTTATACAATGACATCTTCTCCTTTGGGTACATATTCAGTAGTGAGATTGCTGCATTCAATGGCAGATCCACTTATAGCTCTTTAAGGAATATCCATACTGTTTTCCAAAGAGGTTTAGGAATTTACATTCTCACCAGCAGTGTATGTGTGTTCCTTTTCCCCACATACATGTCAACATCCATTGTTTTTTGTCTTTTTAATAATAGCTATTCTTTCGGGAGTACGGTAGTATCTCACTGTGGTTTTAATTCGCATTTCCCTTATGATTAGTAATGTTGAGCATTTTTTCATATATTTGTTGGCAATTTGTATATTTTCTTTTAAGAAATGTCTATTCATGTTCTCTGTCCACTTTTTAATGGGATTATTTGATTTTTTTCTTTGTCATTTGCTTGAGTTCCTTATAGATTCTGGATATTAGTTTGTTGTCGAATGTGTAGTTTACAAATATTTTCTCCTGCTCTGTAGGTTGTCCTTTTCCTCTGTTGCTTATTTATTTTGACTTGCAGATGCTTTTCTGTTTATTTGGGTCTCATTTGTTTATTTTTGTTTTTGTTGCATTTGCTTTTGGGGTCACAGTTATAAATTATTTGCCTAAGCCAATGTCTAGAAGAGTTTTTCCAAAGTTGTCTTCTAGAAATTTTTTGGTCTCAGGCTGTATCAGTTTGTTTTTATAATGCTATAAAGGACTACCTGAAACTGGGTAATTTATAAAGAAAAGATGTTTAATTGAGTCACAGTTTAGTATGGGTGGGGAAGCCTCAGGAAACTTACAATCATGGAAGAAGGTGAAGGGAAAGCAATGCACCTTCTTCACAAGGCAGCAGAAAGGAGAAGTGCTGAGTGAAGAGGGAAGAGGCTCTAATAAAGCCATCAGGTCTCATGAGAACTCAGTGAATATCACAGGACAGGGAAACCATCCCCATGATTAAATTACCTTTACCTGGTCTCTCCCTTGACACATGGGGTTTATGGGAATTATGGGGATTACAATTCAAGATGAGAATTGGATGGGGGCATAAAGCCTAGCCACATCACAGGCCCAATATTTAAGTCTTCAAACCATCTTGAGTTGATTTTTATATATGATGAGAGATAAGGATCCAGTTTCATTCTTCCACATGTGGCTTGCCAGTTTTCCCAGAACCATTTATTGAATATGATGTCCATTCCTTAATTTATGTTTTTCATGCTTTGTCAAAAATTAGTTGGCTGTACATATTTCATTTTATTTCTAGGCTTTTTATTATGTTCCATTAGTCTATGTGCCTACTTTTATACCAGCTCCATGCTGTTTTGGTAACTATAGCCTTGTATTATAGTTTCAAGTTCAATCATGTGATGCTTCCAGATTTGTTCTTTTTGCTTAGAATTACTTTGGCTATTTGTGCTGTTTTTGGTTCCATTTGAATTTTAGAATTTTCTTTTTTAAATTCTGTGAAAAGTGACATTGATATTTTAATGGGGATTATATTGAATCCATAGATTGTTTTGGGAAGTATGGTCATTTTCACAATATTGAGTCTTCCAATTCATGAGCATGAGATGTGTTTCCATTTGTTTAGGTCATTTATGATTTATTTCAGCAGTATTTTATAGTTCTCCTTGTAGAGATCTGTCATCTCTTTGATTATCAGCTTGGTCATTTTTGGTGGGGCTAACAATGTGTGTACATTGATTTTGTAACTTGAGACTTTACTGAATTTGTTTATGAAATATAAGGGTCTTTGGAAGGCCTTATATTTATAAGGCCTTCCTTATACAATAGAATAATTGTATATAAATATACAATTATTCTTCCTTATACATAAATCTTCCTTATACAATAATCTTCCTTATACAATAGAATATATTGTACATATATTATACAATATATATAATAAATACATATTGTATATTTAGATACAATATAATATATTGTATATTTAGATACAATATATTACATTGTATCTAACTATACAATCATATCATCTGCAAACAGTGATAATTTAACTTCCTTTTTTTCAATTTAGATGCTTTTGTTTTTCTTATTATCTAATTGTTCTGTGTAGTACTTCCATAATTATGTTGATTAGGAGTGGTAATAATGGGCATTCTTGTCTTGTTCCTGTTCTTAGGGGAAATGCTTTAACCTTTCCCCCATTCAGTATGACGTTGGCTTTGGGTTTGTCATATACAGCTTTTATTATTTTGAGGTAGGTTCCTTCTATGTTGTTGAGAGTTTTCATCATAAAGGGGGCTAGATTTTGTTGAATGCTCTCTCTGCCTCTATTGAGATGATCATATAGTTTGTCCTTTTAATTCTTTCAAATGATGTACCACATTTATGGAATTGCATATGTTAAACCATCTTTGAATCCATGGAGTGAACCTACTTGATCATGATGAATTATCTTTTTGATGTGCTGCTAGATTCAATTAGCTAATATTTTGTTGCTGATTTTTGCATTTAAGTTCATCAGGGAAGTTTGTGTGTTGTTTTCTTCTTTTTGTTGTACTATTTCCTGATTCTGGTATCAGGGTGATAGTAGCTTCATAGAATGATTTAGAGAGGATTCCCCTTTTCTCAATCTCTTGGAAGAGTTTCAGTAGAATTGGTACCAATTTTTTTTTTTTTTAATATCTGGTAGAATTCAGCTGTGAATCCATCTGGCCATTTTTTGTTGGCAATTTTTAAATTACTGATTCAATCTTGCTGCTTGTTATTGGTTGTTCAATGTTTCTATTTCTTACTGATTTAATCTAGGAGGGCTGTGTGTTTCCTAGAATTTGTCCATTTTCTCTAGGTTTTCTAGTTTGTGCACAGAGATCTTCATAGTAGTCTAAAATGATCTTTTGTATTTCTATGATGTCAGTTGTAATGTTTCTAGTTTCATTTCCAATTGAGCTTATTTTTCTCTTCTCTTTTTTTTCTTGATTAATCTGGATAATGGTCTATCAATTTTATCTATTTTTTCAAAGAACCACCTCTTTGTTTCCTTTACTTTGTTTATATATTTTTTTGTTTGAATATTATGTAGTCCTGCTCTAATCTTTGTTGTTTTCTTTCTTCTTTTAGCTTTAGGTTTAGTTTGTTCTGGTTTCTCCAGTTTGTTGAAGTGGGACATTAAGTTATCAATTTGTACTCTTTCAGACTTTTAAATGTGGACATTTAGCCCTATGAAATTTCCTTTTAGCACTGCTTTTGCTGTATCTCAGAGGGTTTGGTAACTTTTCTCATTATTATTTAATTCAAATAACTTTCTATTTTCATCATGATTTAATGTTAAGCCAGTTATTCAAGAGCAGATTATTTAATTTCTATATATTTGTATAATTTTGAGGTTTCCTTTTTGAGTTGTCTTTTAGCTTTATTCCACTATGGTCTGAGAAGACACTTGATATAATTTTGGTTTTTAAAAATGCATTGAGACTTGTTTTGTGGCCTGTCATGTGGTCTATCTTGGAGGCTGTGCTGTGTGCTGATGAGAAAAAATTATATTCTGCAGTTCTTGGGGAGAATGTTTTGTAAAGATTCACTAAGTCCATTTGTTCCAGCATGTTATTTAAATCCATTTTCTTTCTGTTGACTTTCTGTCTTGATTATCTGTCTAATGCTGTCAGTGCTGTATTGAAGTCTCCCACTATTACTGTTGCACTGTTTATCTCATTTCTTAGGTCTAGTAGTAACTTTTTTATGAATCTAGGAGCTCCAAGATTTTATGCATATATATTAGGACTGTAATATATTCTTGCTGAATTTATCTTTTTAATATTATATAATGACAATTTTTTTTTTTACTGTTGTTGCTTTAAAGTCTATTTTGTCTGATATAAGATTTTCCACTCCTGGTCACTTTTGATTTCTATGTGTGTGGAATAGCTTTCCCAATCCTTTTATCTTGAGTTTGTATGAATCATTCTGTGTTAGGTGGGTCTCTTGAAGACAGCAGATATTTATATTGTAATTTTTATCCGTTCCGCCATTCTGTATTTTTTAAATGGAGCATTTAGTCCATTTACATTACATATTAAGATGTGAGTCACTGTTTTCTTTATCATGTTGTTACTGCAATAGTTTTTTATTGTGTTACTGTTTCACAGCTCTGTGAATTTTAAGATTTCAAGAGGTTCTATTTTGGCACATATTGGGCTTTTGTTTCAAGGTTTAGAAGGGTTTTTTTTTTTTTTTTTAGCATTTCTTGTAGTGCTGGATTGGTAGTGACAAATTCCCTCCACATTTATTTGTCTGAAAATGACTTTATTTCTCCATCATTTATAAAAATTTGTTTTGCAGGATATAACAGCTGACAGCTGTTCTGTTTAAGGAAGTTGAAGATAGGACCCCACTCTTCTACCTTGTAAGGTTTCTGCTGAGAAGTCTGCCGTTAGTCCGATAGATTTTCCATTGTAGCTTACCTTCTGCTTTTGTCTTACTGCTCTTAGAATTATTTCCTTCATGTTCACTTTAGATAGCCTGGTGACTGCATGTCTTGGTGAAATTCTTTTTGCAGTGAATTTCCAAGGAGTTCTTTGAGCTTCTTGAATTTAGATATACAAATCTCTAGCCAGGCCAGAAAGCTTTTCTCAATTCCCTCAAATAAGTTTTCTAGACTTATTATTTTCTCTTCTCTCTCAGGAACATCAATACTCTTAGTTTGGTCATTTGACATAATCTCACATTTCTTGGAGACTGTTCATTTCTTTTGATTTTTTTCTTTATTTTTGTCTAATTGAGTTAATTAAAAAGCCTTGTCTTTGAGCTCTGAAATTACTTCTCCTGAATTTTTTTCTTCTGCTTCACCTGTAGCTCCTGCACTTGCTGCCCACTTTATACTCTCCTCTGTTCCTGGCCAAAGGAGTTTGTCTCTACTCAATGTTATGTTGTAAAACCCCAATGGAAGCTTCTTTCAATCTGAAACCACCAACTGAACTCTTTGGTTGTCTTCTGCAGGGTCCCCTGTGAGGAAAAGTAAGGAATAGCTGCCCTTGTTCCACAGTGGGATCTGGAGGTGCACACAAGTTTCTTACCCACTGATGCTCCTACTTTTATATTCCACAACCCTCCTCAAGTTGGTTCCTGCACTGGGTGGCAGTAAGGCCTTTCCTCATGTCCTGGATTTTCAGGGTCTCCAGTGGGGGCATGTATCCCAAAGGCAAACTTTCGCCCCTCACACTCTGGGGACTCACAACCCTTTGCCTGACTCACAGTGTAGGCTGCAGCCTCCTGCTTCCTTCAAAGGAGCAGTATGCCAGCAATGCCTCTAATCTACCATCTTGGAAAAAAAACACATTATTTCTTTAAGTGTATTTTATGGCTTTTTAAATCTCTATTCTCCTGCAGGAACTCCACTTTTGCAAATTGTGTGTCTTGATAATGTCCCATACTCTTGTAGGCTTTCTTCATTTTCTTTACATTTTTTCTTTTTACTCCTCTGTCTGAATAATTGTAAATATTCTTTTTTCTTGTTCACTGATTTTTTCCTTTTGTTTTATTCAGCCTGCTGTTGAAGGTTTTTACTGATTTTTTTTTTCAGTGCTGTCATTGTGCTCTTTATCACTATGATTTCTATTTGGTTTCTAAAATGTTTTCTATTTTTGTCAAAGTTTTTACTGTTGATGTATTTTTTCCCGAAATTTATTAAATTTTCTACCCATGTATTTTTTGTAATTCACTAAACTATTTTTGGAGAAATTATTTGTCAGCCATTTACTAGATTGCTATTTTTTAGGATTTATTGTTGAAGCTTCATTAGTTTTTATAGAGATGTCATGATTCCCCAATTCTTCATAATCCTTATGTTGTTTAATTTGTGCGTGTGCATTTGAGAAGTGACACTCCTATTCCAGCCTTTACAGGTGTTTTTGTAAGGAATAGACCTCCTCTATTAAGTCCAGTTGTTGATTCTAAGTGAGCCAGCAAGTAATGACACCTGGTAGGCAGAGTTTTCTGTTAGGTTCTCTAGCTGGCTAAGCTGCTAGTTTGCTCAGGTTGGATGGGGCTGCTAGCTGGGCTCTGCTGTCCAGTGAGAGCTCTGGCTAGGCTCTTCAATCAGGAAGAGCTGTGGGCTTGATACAATGATTACTTCTCATCAGGCTGAGACATAAAATGCATTCCCTGGCCCAATGGCACCAGCTCTGCAAATTGGTAGAGCTGTAGGTTGTTTTCCAAGGTTAGATGGAATCACTGCTCAAGATAGTGGGGACCAGTTGCTATGATTAATAAAAATTGTACAGTTGAGATTTGTCTCCTTGTCTGAGTGGAGACTTGGGATGACCTTTAAGACTGAGATGAGCCACTGTTTGAGTGACCAGGTGGCAAAGGTGGTCCTGTGGTTGGCTGAAAGGCACTGCTTTGGGCATATCCTTTACCGGGAAGGGCCTTGAGGTGGGCTTTGAGGCTCATCAAAGCCAGTGTTTAAACACCTAACTGGTATAAATCCTAGGCCCTCTGCTTTGCTGAATGGTGTTGTCATAGACATCTACCTTCTTGTGTGGGATCTCATCTGGGGTGGGCTTTGCCATTGAACAAAGTCCCTGTTTGAGTTCCCAGATGGTACAACTCTATCCCATGCACTTTGCTAAAATAGTTTATGGCAGGCATCTTTCTCCCTCAGCAGGGCCTTGGGGTGGGGTTTGAAGTTGGGCATGAAAGGTGTCTGTTTTGGGACTCAGCCAGATTGAATTTTCCACCATGCCTCCGAAAGCAATATGCTCAGCTTTGCAGGTAGACCGTGCAGTTGGTACCTCTAACTGGTCATCTCTGTTGGCAGTAACATGGAGCTACCACCAAAGATCCACATACTAGTTGCTGTGAGAAATTCCTCCTTTCTTTGTTCCTGTTTGACTTCAACTGGTCTAACTGTGAAATTACCTTTTTATTCCCAGTGAGATGAGACTGAGAGGCATTTTAGAATGCTAGGGAACCTGGATGTTCATCTCCAAATCTGTTTTCTCACTGTAGAAACATAATCCCAAGAGAATCCTCTCTTTGTGACACTTGGTCAACTTGGAGGCAAGAAAGGGAAAATGGGGCATATATGAGACTACTCCTCTTATACTTCCAAAGGAGTTTTGTTGGATTTACTGGTCCCCTTTGGTGTCTCAGGCTTATTTCCAAGTTTTTGGGTTTTTCGGGTGTTTTTGTATGTGGATAGTTGTTAGTCGAGCTTTCCCTGAGGGAAGGGTGAAGAAAAGCCTAGGACCTCATATTTTACAATCTTGCTAATGTCACCTCTGTCACTATTATTAATTATAATCATCATACTGTACATAGGTCTCCAGAATGTACTCATCTTATGAATGAAAGTTCATACCCTTTAGCGAACATCTCTCCATTTTTCCTATTTCCTGGCCCTGTGGCAATCACCATTCTATTCACTGCTTCTATGAGTGAGTGTGACTTTCTAAATTCCACATATAAGTGAGATTATAAAGTATTTTTGGTTTTTTGTCTGGATAATTTCACTGTGCATAATGTCCAGATTCATTAATGTTGTCACAAATCAGCCATTATTTTTTAAATACGTTTTCTGTCACTTTCTCTGTCTCATCACTTTCTGTTATTTTAACAAGGAAAAGGTTAGCTCTCTTGTTGGTGTCCCATAAATCTCACAGGCTTTTATCACTTTTAATTTTTTTCTTTGTTCTCCTCTGATGATTTGTCTGTGAGTTTGCAGATTTTTTTTTCCTTTGATCAAGTCTGTTGTTGGCACTCTCTATTGCATTTATTATTTCACTCATATTTTGCAGCTGCAAAATTTCTTTCTTATGATTTCTGTTTCATTACTAAACTTCTAATTTTTTGTATATATTGTATTTTTTTTCTGATTTTATTGAGTTGTCCATCCGTATTATCTCGTAGCTTGCTGAGCTTTTAAAAATCATTTTTATGAATTCTCCCTGAAGCAACATGTAGATACCCATTTCTTTGGGGTTAGTTACTGGAATATTTTGTGTCCCTTTGTTGATGTAAAGTTCCCTTGACTATTCATGTTTCTTGAAGTATTGTGTTACTGCCTTCACACTTAAAGAAGCAGTCTGGCTGGCTTGGAAAGAGAAACACCTTCATCAATCATGAAGAAAAGGTTAAGCAATTGGCTAGGAATTCTGAGTCTTCCTTAGATTATTCTCTACAGATGCACCTGCTTCATACATCTTCATTCCATTTATGGGAGATTTATTAAGATTGTTTACCTTTTCTCAATTCCACAGTGCCAGGCTGGGTGATAAGAGCCTTCCTTTTTTTTTTTTTTTTCCTGGAGTAGTTTCCTAAAATGCTCAAGTTTGCATGCTTTCTCTTAATAACACAGAATTTAGCCAGCTGGATGCAAGTGCTCATGAGTCATCTGCAAGAGCTTACATTTAAAGTCTGAGGGAAAAGCAGGGTAGTGCATGTGGTGAGCCAGTCCTGGCAACGAAGGTAGTGAGGCACATTAAGTATTTGGAGAACCCATAGGCAAGTTGGGAGGCATCTGCAGGGAAAGCATTCCACATTGCTTGTGGGAAGCTAACTGATGGAATCTTGCTGTGGTTATTTTGGGCTTAAGTCTCTATTTTTGTTTTCAGCTTCTCCCAACCACTCAGCTCTGCTGATTACTTCAGTAATCTGGGTGAGGCAAGAAAGAAATGGGCCTCGTAAGTCGTAACCCATTGTTCGTGGTAGTCAGGCACTCACTACATTATTACTTTCCCTTGTAGAAAATAATAATAATAATTGGCCGGGCGCGGTGGCTCACGCCTGTAATCCCAGCACTTTGGGAGGCTGAGGCGGGCAGATCACGAGGTCAGGAGATCGAGACCATCCTGGCTAACACGGTGAAACCCAGTCTCTACTAAATATACAAAAAATTAGCCGGTGTGGTGGGCGCCTGTAGTCCCAGCTACTCGGAAGGCTGAGGAAGGAGAATGGCATGAGACTCCGTCTCAAAAAAAAAAAAAAAAAAAAAAAAATCACAGGTTGCAGAGGTCTCCCTTGGTAATGTGTTGTGCCTCCGAGGGGGAGGAATAGCATGGATACATTAAAACTGTCCTACTTACTTTTTAAATGACTGTATTCTCACTGTGCAGCCATAAAAAAGGATGAGTTCATGTCCTTTGTAGGGACGTGGATGAAGATAGAAACCATCATTCTCAGCAAACTATCGCAAGGACAGAAAACCAAACACCGCATGTTCTCACTCATAGGTGGAAATTGAACAATGAGAACACTTGGACACAGGAAGGGGAACATCACACACAGGGGCCTGTCTTGGGGTGGGGGGAGGGGGGAAGGATAGCATTAGGAGATATACCTAATGTAAATGACGAGTTAATGGGTGCAGTACACCAACATGGCAAATGTATACATGTGTAACAAACCTGCACGTTGTGCACATGTACCCTAGAACTTAAAGTATAATAATAAAATAAAATAAAATAAAATAAAATAAAATAAAACAAATGAGTGTATTCTCAGATTTTTGCTCCAACAGTGTAGTAAAATATTTCTGCTGGACTCCTGTACTCACAAAGGTACTCTTCATCTGTAGGTAATTGTCAAAATGAATAGCTGTGCAGGGGGATGATGGTAGAAATCTCCTATTCTGCCATCTTGCTGATATCGCCACCTGACCACATTTATATAAATTCCTATGATATATAAACTAATTTGTAGTAATAGTAAATAGATTATTTAGCGGCCTGGGGCATAAAGGAGCAATTACGGGATGAATCACAAAGTGACAAAAGAAAACTTTTGAGTGATCAATATGTTCAGTATCTTGACTGAGATATTTTAACATCTATATGTGTTTATATATGCATATACAACATATATACACACACATGCATATATAAACATATATATATTTATATGTATATGTGTGTGTGTATATATATCTATGTTGGCACTCTCTATTGCATTTTTTATTTCACTCATTGTATTTTGTACCTGCAAAATTTCTCTTTTTTATGATTTTTATGATTTCTGTCATTACTAAAATTCTTGTTACATTGTACTTTGCACCTGCAAAATTTCTCCTTTTTATGATTTTTTAATGATTTCTGCCTTGTTATTAAAATTCTAATTCTGTGTGTATATATGCACATACATACATTTATATATGCATGTGTGTACATTCTTCAAAATTCATCAAATTATACAACTTACATATATGCAGTTTATAGCATGACAATTAAACCTAAAAAATCATTAAAGATTCACATTACTATTTTAGACCTCTTCAGAATGGTCTTTAATGTCCATATTTCTACAAACATTTTGATTATGACCACTTAAGTCATCTCTAAAACATTTCAGAGTTGTTCTACAGTTATTCTCTTCTTCTGAGCTCTCATTATAATTTCTCATATTGTTCCAATCATGGCTTCTTATATCTTGCATTTCAAAAATCTTACTGATCTTTTCCAGTTGCCCAGTTCCAAAACTGCTTTTACATTTTCAAATAATTGTATAGCACATTCCACTCTTCAGTACCAATTTCTGTCTTAATCCATTTGTGCTCCTATTACAAAATACCTAAAAAAAATCACAATTTATAATGAATAGAAATTTATTTTTCCCACATAACTGGAGGCTAGGAAGTCCAATATCAAGCTGTTGGCTTCTTTTTCAGGCCTTCTTGCTGCATTATCACACAGTGGACATTGGAAGGACAAAAAGGCAAAAGGGGGCTGAACTCCTCCTCATATTATTGTTAATCGCATCCCTTAAGGTAGAGCCCTTATGGCCCTATCACCTCCCAAAATATAACCTCTTAACACCACCACAGTTACAATTAAATTTCAACAAGAGTTTTGGAAAGGGCAAACATTTAAACCATAGGGGTCTACAAGTCCTCTCATGGCTTCATATGCTTTCCTATCTTCCTTGTTATCAAGATCTTCTCTTTCAAATATGCATTATTCACTCACTAGTACTTCAGATAACCTCACTTCAATGACTTTCTAGCATGTTTGTTGCATTGCCAGTTTCCAGTACTTGGCAATTTCAACCAAGTTGCATCTTATGACCTTGTTCATGAACTGCAAAGCAATACAAAGAAAATTACATAGTCATGAATATGGCCTCTACCACAACATTTAAATTACCCACTCTCAGCTAAGGGCTGAGTGTACTTTACAGGTACTTTGCTAAATATTTAACTCTCCACTTCATTCCCCACAATAGTTGTACTGCTCACCTTCTTTTCTCAATACTCTAATTCTACATCATTTCTTCTTCTCAGATGATATCACTGAGAAGATTAAGATGATCAGATGTGTATCACAACTTTTCATCTCTGACACACTGGTAGAATGTTTGCCAAGTTCTTTTGAATAATTATGTATTACACTTTTTCTTCTGTGTCTAAAGCAAAAATTGCTTTCTCTCTTGACGAAGTCAATTATTCTACCAGTAATTTATACATCTGGGCCGTTGCTAATACAAATTCTGATTTAAAAGGTATGGTGTAGGCTCATGACCCTGTATTTCTAAGAAATCACTTGGTGAAGTGAAAGTGCTATTTGTCCACAGAGCAGTTTAAATAGGAAGGCTTTATAATATCTTGCTTTGTCAGTTAACCTCATTTTTTGAATACATCTTCAGTTTATTCCACTTCTTGAAGCTTCCTTGTGAACATTCTAAAATTGTCTCATTTCTCTTTTTCACTTGAAAAACTTTGTGACAGTGTAGTCTACAACATTTAATCCACTTATCTACCAGTCCAACCTTGAATTCCATGTTATCTGAGTGCTTTTCCCACCACATATTTATATTTACTTTCAAAAATGACACCAACTGACTATGAAGAGCCAAATATAATCACTATTTCTAAATTCTTAGCCTAATTTCTTTCACAGATACATAGGCTGGAAAGCTAGCTACTGAGAAGTTACACAGGATGACACTGCTCTGGTAAAGTCAACATGATTCACATGAACCCAGACTTCAGTTTTGCCAATCCAGAATCTGGATTTACTAAGCAGCAGACCAGAAAAAGAAAAGAAAAGAAAAGTGTGTCAAAAACTGATATGTATAATAAGTTCCAGTATTTCCTTTTTAAATGCATGGTTATCCACTTCAGACTTAGAAATTTTTGAGAGGGTACCCTTATTTCCCATATTAAGGTAATTAGAAAGCCAAACTAGTAATCAGAAGGCTGCTTTATGAAAACAGAGTTAAAGTAAAGAAGATGATGTCTGTCAATATTTTATTTGGATCACGATAATGTCAGGTGTAATGTCCCGGCTATGGCCCATAATACTTTGATGAATACAACACTAAGTATACCATATGTCATACTTGGGTAATACAGAAGACAACATGCAAATTTTTGATTCTCTAATCACTCTTTTCAATGCCATTTACTTCTTTTTTATTGATAAATTCTCACTCTAGTTATTATTGGCCAAGTGGCAAGAGTTGAAGAAGGCAGTGAATCATATAAGCTATCCAAGGGATAGTGTAATCTCCAGCAAGAAATGTCAAGGAATCAACAGTCCTTTCCTAAGCCATGTTATTTTTCTCTCCATACATACACATACACCAAAGGTAATTCTATAACATTTTTATGCTTTTGATTACTGCTTACATACTAAATATCCCAAATTTATATTTCAACCTCAAATATTTTTCCTCATATTTATGCCCATTTTTCCAACTGCTTTCTTCACATCTTTACTAACCTCTCGTATACATTAAAATCTTAATAGGTCAAAAATGAAATTTATCACCTCCTTCATCTCTCTTATTCCAAAAAATAAACAAAAACTTAAATGATGATTGATACAAGGTGTGGGAAAGGGAAGACTCAATAATCTTAATAATGATCCTTGGGTTTCTTTATATTTTTTTGAGACAGAGTCTTGCTCTGTTGCCCAGGCTGGAGTGCAGTGGCATGATCTCGGTCCACTGCAACCTCCACCTCCC
The DNA here is from genome assembly GCF_029289425.2 of Pan paniscus. Classification (NCBI taxonomy): domain Eukaryota; kingdom Metazoa; phylum Chordata; class Mammalia; order Primates; family Hominidae; genus Pan; species Pan paniscus. Next base: position 83,205,122 of record NC_073272.2, read on the forward strand.
AGGTTCAAGTGATTCTCTGGCCTCAGCCTCCCAAGCAGCTGATATTACAGGTGTGCACCACCACGCCCATCTAATTTTTGTTATTTTCAGTATATATGGGGTTTCACCATGTTGGCCAGGCTGGCCTCGAACTCCTGACCTCAGGTGATCCACTCGCCTCGGCCTCCCAAAGTTCTGGAATTACAGGAGTGAGATGCCACACCTGGCCAGGTTTTTTTTTTTTTTTTTTGATTGTGAAACATTGTACATGTTTATAGGGTAAAATTTGATGTTTAAATGCATGTATATATTGCATAAGGATCAAATCAAGACAGCATATCCATCATTTCATGCATTTATCATTTGTGTTGAGAACATTTTAAAAAAACTTTTCTTCTAGCCATTTATTTATTTATGTTTATTTTAAGTTCTGGGGTACATGTGCAGAATGTGCAGTTTTTTCACATAGGTAAACATGTGCCATGGTGGTTCACTACACGTATAAACCCATCACTGAGGTATTAAGTCCAGCATGAATTAGCTGCTTTTGCTGATGCTCTCCCTTCCCTTACCCCTCTGAAAGGACCCAGTACGTGTTGTTCCCCTCCCTGTGTCCATGTATTCTCTTTCTTCAGCTTCCCCTTATAAGTGAGAACATGCAGTGGCTTGGTTTTCTGTTCCCGCGTTAGCCATTTTTAATATACAATGCCTTACTATTAACCACAGTCACTTTGCTGTGAAACATAACTTATTCCTCTTATATAATTGTAATTATAATTACAATTCCTCTTATAATCCCTCTTGTATCATTCCTCTTATATAATTTCCTGTGCATATAACTTATTCTTCTCCTATAATTGTAACTTTGTACCCTTCGTTCAACCTTTCCCAATGCTTCCCATCTTTATCTTTTTCTCAGTCTCTGGTAACCACTATTCTACTATTTCCATGATGTCAACTTTTTCTCTAGATTTAACATATTGGTGAGATTATGTGGTATTTTTCTTTCTGTGTATGTTTTATTTCAGGTAATATTATGTTCTCCAGTTGCATCCAGGTTGCCACAAATAACAGAATTTTATTCCTGTTTATGGTGGAGTAATATTTCATTGTATATACATACCACATTATCTTTACCCATTCATCCATTTTTTGATACTTAGCTGGATTCCATATTTTGGCTGTTGTTAATAGTGCTGCAATAAACCTTGGGTTGCAGATATCTCTTCTACATACTAATTTAATATTTTTTGGATATAAACTCAATAATAACATTGTATCTTATGGTATAATTAGATGTTATGGTAATTCTACTTTCAATTATTAGGAAACCTCCATACAATTCTTCATAATAGCTGTACTAATTTACAGTCCCACGAACAGTGTGTAGGTGTTCTCTTCTGTCCACATTCTTCCCAGCACATGTTTTTTTTTTTTTTTTTTTTTTTTGTCTTTTAGATAATAGCCATTATAAATGGAGTGGGGTAGTAGCTTGATTTGCATTTCCCTGATAATTAGTGGTATTGAACATTTACTTATATAACTGTTAGCCATTTGTATGTCTTTTTTTCAGAAACTGTAATTTATTTTATTGGTTTTACAAAAGTTACCAATGTCTTGGAATTTTATTCTGTTTCTTTTTTAAAAAATTAAAAATGTCCTATTGATACATAATAATTGTAGATATTTATGGGATACATGTGATTTTTTTTCCTTGGATAGGCAATAGATTATCATTTTATTATCTGATACAAATAAATAATAGGAAGTAGGGTGTGGGGAATGGAGTGAATTGACTTCATTGCTTTCTTGAAATCTGATTTTAGGACTTTTATAATAACCAAAAATAATGCTGTTACCACGTGGTACACTCAGACTGGTAAGCTCTTCTGTCAGATGTATGAGCAAGTCTGTGTGTTCAGATCTAATTAGATACTATTTGATACTTTTAACACTATGCAGAGGTTCTAAAAATAAAAATAACATAGAAATCCTACGTTAATCATCAGATCATTTTTTAAATATTTAATTTAATTTAATTTTAAGTTCCAGGATATATGTGCAAGACCTGCAGGTTTGTTACATAGTAAACATGTGCCATGGTGGTTTGCTGCACTTATCAACCCATCACCTAGGTATTAAGACCAGCATGCATTAGCTATTTTTTCTGATGCTCTACTTCTCCCGACCCCCAGAGAAGCCCCAGTATGTGTTGTTCCCCTCACTGTGTGCATGTGTTCTCGTTGTTCAGCTCCCACATATAAGTGAGAACATGCGGTGTTTGGTTTTCCCGTGTTAGTTTGCTGAAGATAATGGCTTCCAGCTCCATCCATGTCCCTGCAAATGACGTGATCTTATTTCTTTTTATGGCTGCATAGTATTTGATGGCGTATATGTACCACATTTTCTTTATCCAGTCTATAATTGATGGACATTTGGGTTGATTCCACATCTCTACTATTGTGAATAGTGCTGCACTGAACATATGTGTGCATGTATCCCTATAATAGAATGGTTTATATTTTTTGGGTACATACCCACATATAAGATTGCTGGGTCAAATGGTATTTCTGGTTCTAGGTCTTTGAGGAATCATCACACTGTCTTCTGCAATGGTTGAACTAATTTAATTACCCAACTTCGAACTATACTACAAGGCTAAAGTAACCAAAACATCAGAGTACTGGTACGAAAACAGACACATAGATCAATGGAAAAGAACAGAGATCTCAGAAATAAGACCATACATCTACAACCATCTGATCTTTGACAAACCTGACAAAAACAAGTAATGGGGAAATTATTCCCTATTTAATAAATGGTGCTGGGAGAACCGGCTAGCCATATGCAGAAAATGGAAACTTGACCCCTTCCTTACGCCTTATACAAAAATTAACTAAAGATGGATTAAAGACTTAAATGTAAAGCCCAAAACTATAAAAACCATAGAAGAAAATCTAGGCAATACCATTCACAACATAGGCATGGGCAAAGATTTTATGATGAAAACATCAAAAGCAATTGCAACAAAAGCAAAAATTGAAAAGTGGGACCTAATTAAACTAACCAGCTTCTGCACAGTGAAAGATACTATAATCAGAGTGAACAGAAAACCTACAAAATGAGGTAAACATTTTTGCAATCTATTTATCTGACAAAGGTCTAATATCCAGAATCTACAAGGAACTTAAACAACTTTACAAGAAAAAGAAAACCCATTAAAAAACAGGCAAAAGACATGAACAGACATTTCTCAAAAGATGACATTTATGTGGCCAGCAAACATATGAAAAAATGCTCAATATCACTGATTATTAGAGAAATGCAAATCAAAACCATAATTAAATACCATCTTACACCAGTTAGATGGCAATTAGTAAAAAGTCAAGAAACAGCAGTTGCTGGCAAGGCTGTGGCTAAATAGGAACACTTTTACACCATTGATAGGAATGTACATATTTTGATACATTCAGAAATGTGTAATGATCACATCAGGGTATTTAAGATATTAGTCATCTCAATCATTTATTATTTCTTTGTGGAGTGAATATTTTAATTCTCTTGCAGTAATTTTGAAATATACAATAAATAATTATCATAATCAAACTACTGTCGTATCAAACACAAAATGTGTTTCTTCTATCTAACTGCATGTTTATACTTGTTAACCAATCTCTTTATTCTCACTCCCCTCCAAACCTTCTCATTCTGTTAATAATCATTATTATCTCTACTACCATAAAACCAAATTTCTAAGTTCCCACATATCAATGCAAACATGCAATATTTTTCTGTGTCTGATTTGCTTCACTTAACATAATGACCTCCAATTTACATCCATGTTGCTGCAGGGTTTCATACTTTTTAATGTCATAAATAGCATTCCATTGCATATACATATCATATTTACATTATAGTTCATCCATCAACAGACAGCGTGATTCCAGATCTTGACTATTGAAAATAGTGTTGCACTAAAATAGGGATAAAGGTGTCATTTTGATATGCTGATTTCCTTTTCTTTGGTTAAAAACCAGTAATGGGATTGCCAGTTCACATGGTAGTGGTAGTTCTATTTTTAGTTATTTTGTGAAACCTGCATACTGTTTTTCATAATGGCTTTACTAATTTAAATTCCTACCAACAGTGTATAAGACTTCCCCTTTCTCCACATCTCGCCAACATTTGTTATTTTTAGTCTTTTTGATAACAGCCATTTCAATGAGGGTGAGATGATTCATTTTGGTTTTGATTTGCATTTCCCTGATAATAAATTATATTGAGTATTTTTCAATATACCTGTTGGCCATTTGTATGTTTTCTTTTGAGAAATGTCTATTCAAATATTTTGCACACTTTTAATGGGAATTATTTTATTTATTACGTGATTATTTATTTATTTATTTATTTGCTATTGAGTTGTGTGAGTTCCTTGTATATTCTAGATATTGGTCCATTGTTAGAAGAGTAAGTTGCAAATATTTTCCCCCATTATGCAGTTTGTCTTTTACTCTGTTAATTGTTTTACTCTGTTCTAATTTCTTCTAAAACTAGAAGATTTTTAGTTTAATGTAATCACATTTGTCTATTTTTTGTTTGCCTGTGCTTTGGAAGACTCAGTCACAAAATCTTTGTCTAGACCAATGTCCTGAGGGTTTCCCCTATTTTCTTTCAGTAGTTTTAGAGGTTCAAGCCTTAGATTTAAGTTTTAATTCATTTTGTGTTGATTTCTGTATAGGATGAAAGAAAGGGTCTAGTTTACCTTTTCTGCATGTAAATGGGTAGTTTTCTCAGAACCACTAATTGAAAAGGATGTGCTATTTCCGATGTATATTTTTGGCAGTTTTGTCAAAAATCAGTTGGGCTGTAAATATGTGCATTTATTTCTGCGTATTTTATTCTGTTATATTGGTCTATGTGTCTGTATTTATATCAATGCCATGCTGTTTTGATTACTATACTTTGTATATAGCTATAGCATACATACTACAATAGCTTTGTAATATATTTTGAAGTCAGGTAATCTGATGTTCAGGTTTATTTTTGTTTTTTCCCTAGATTTCATTTGCTATTTGGGGTTTTTGGTGGTTTCACATAAATCTTAGGATTCTTTTCCTATTGCTGTAAGTAATTTCTTTCATATTTTTGAAAGTGATGGCATTCAGTCTGTAGATTGCTTGTGTAGTATGATTATTTTTATAATATTGATTCTGACCCAAGAACATGGAATATCTTTCAATTTGTTTGTATCTTCTTCACTGTCTTTTATCAGTGTTTTGTAGTTTTCATTGTACAGGTCTTTCATCTCCTTTATTAAATGTATTAATAGGTATTATTATTTTTGTAGATATTGTAAATGGAATTTTCTTGATTTTTCAGCTAGTTCTTTTTCAGTTAGTTCGTTAATAATGTATAAAAACGACAGATTTTTGTTACTGGTGTGTAGAAATGGTACCAATTTTATACATTGATTTAGTATGCTTGTTGTATAGGAATGCTACTGATTTTGTACATTAATGTTGTATACTGCCACATTGCTGATTTTTTTATCAGTTATACAAGGTTTTTTTTTTTTTTTTTGAAACGGAGTCTGGCTCTGTCACCCAGGCTGGAGTGCAGTGGCGCGATCTTGACTCACTGAAAGCTCCGCCTCCTGGGTTCACGCCATTCTCCTGCCTCAACCTACCGAGTAGCTGGGACTACAGGCGCCCGCCACCACTCCCCAGCTAATTTTTTGTATTTTTAGTAGAGACAGGGATTCACCGTGTTAGCCAGGATGGTCTCGATCTCCTGACCTCGTGATCCGCCTGCCTCGGCCTCCCAAAGTGCTGGAATTACAGGCGTGAGCCACCGCACCCGGCCTCATACAAGGTATTTTTGGTGGTCTTTAGGTTTTTCTTAATATATAATATCATTTTGTTTGCAAAAAGAGACAGTTTGTTTTTACTTCCATTATAAATGCCTTTGATTTCTTTCTCTTCCCTCATTACTTTGCTTGAGACTTCCAGTACTGTGTTGAATAAAAGTGGTGAAAGTAGGCATTCCTTTCTTGCTCCAGCTCTTAGAGTAAAGGCTTTCAGTTTGTCTCTATTCAGTATGTTACCTGTGAGTTTACTATTTGTGAACTTTATTATGTTGAGTTTTGTTTTTTTCTATGCCTAATTTGTTAGAAGTTTCTTTTTAATCATGAAGTGATGTTGAATTGTATCAAATGCTTTCTCTGCATCTACTGAGATAATCATATGTTTGTCTCCTTTATTCTGTTCATATAAAGTATCACATTTATCTGTCTATGTTGAACTCTCCTTGAATCACTAAGATAAATCCCACTTGATAATGGTGTATTATCTTTTTGATGTGTTGTTTTATTTGACTGATATTTTTGAGAATTTTTTCATCTACATTCATTGGGTGTATGAAACTGTAGTTTTTGTTGTTGTTGTTGTGTGTATGATTTTGGTTTCAGAATAGTGCTGGTCACATAGAATGAGTTAAGAAGAATTCTCTTCTTTTTAATGTTTTGAAACGATTTGAGAAGAACTGGTATTATATCTTGTTTATAAATGTTATGGATTTCATCAGTAAAGCCATCTAATTCTGGAATTTTCTTTGTTGGGAAAATTTTTATAGCTAATTCAATTTTTTATTCACTATTGATCTGTTTAGGTTTTCTATTTCTCCTTAGTAGAATCTTGCTAGGTTTTATGTGGTCAGGAATTCGTCCATTTTTCTAGGTGTTCTACTTTGTTAACATATATTTCTTTTTGGTATAATTTCAATTTTTATTACAGGTTAAAGGGTACCTGTGGCAGGTTTGGTAAATGGGTATATTACATTGATGCTGAGGTCTTGGGTCTCATTATTCCATAACTCAGGCAGTAAGCTTAGTATCCAGTAGATCATTCTTCAACCCATGACCCCCTTTCTCCCTTCTTCATATAGTTTTCTTCAATGTCTCTTGTTCTTAACTTTACATTCATGTGCATTCAGTGTTTAGCTCCCACTTATAAGTTAGAACATGCAGTATTTGCTTTTCTGGTCTTGTTTAGTTTGCTTAGATTATTGATCTCCAGTTCTATCCATGTTACAGCAAAGGATATGTTTTTGTTCTATTTTATGGTTTCATAGTATTCTGTGATGTATATGCAGGTTATTGTATTTATCTAATCCACTATTCATGGGCACTTAAGTTGGTTCAATGTATTTGCTATTGTGAGTAGCATTGCGGTGAACACATGGTGCATGTGTCTTCTTGATAGAATGAATTATTTTACTTTGGGTATATACCCAGTTGTGGGATTGCTGGGTCAAATGGTAGTTCTAATTTAAGTTCTTTGAGAAATCTCCAAATAACTTTCCTCAGTGCCTGAACTAGTTTGAAATAACAGTTTCTGATCATTCCTTAGGTTTCTGTGGTATTAGTTGCATGTTTTCTTCTCCATTTCTGATTTTATTTATTTGGTTCTTTCCTATTTTTTTCTTGGTTAGTCCATATTGAAGTTTATTAAATTTATTTATCTTCTCTAATAACCAATTTTAAGTTTATTATTCTGCTGTATTGTGTTTTTAGTTTTTGTTTAGTTTTGGTCTGATCTTTATTATTTTTTTCCACTAATTTGGGGTTTCATTTGTTGTTACATTTCTATTTCCTTGAGATACGTTATCAGGTTATTTAAAATCTTTTTACTATTCTATGTAGAAACATTTTTTGACATAAACTTTACTCTTAGCATTGATTATTCTCTATCTCATAGTTTTGGTATTTTGTGTCTTCATTTTTATTTGTTTCAAAATGTTTAAATTTCCTTCTTAACTTTTTAATTGACTCAATAATTGTTTAGGAGCATGTTTAATTTCCATGCATTTGTATGCTTTCCTAATTTCATCCTGTTATTTATTTTTAGTTTTATTCTACTGTGGTCTAAAAATATAGTTGATATAATTTTCATTTAAAAAATTGTTGAAAATTGTTTTGTGGCATAAGATATGGTTTATTCTGGAGAATGATTCACATGCTGATAAGAAAAATGTGTATTCTGTGGCTGTTGGGTGAAATATTCTGTTAATGTCTGTTAAGACAACTTGGTCCGTAGTACAGATTAAGTCTAATGTTCCTTCGTTGAATATTTGTCTACATATTCTGTTCAATACTGAGAGTGGGGTGTTGAAGTTCCCAACTATTGTTGTGTTGGAATCTTTCTCTCATTTTATTCTATTTTAAAACTTTAAGTAAAAAGAAACTTCATTCAAAAGGTTTATTTTAAAAAGGGGAGATGAGCTATTGTATTACAGTGATGCATAACTAAAGGTAGGTGTACATTCTGAGAAATGCATCATTAGGTGATCTTTTCAGGCAAATATCATAGAGTGTACTTACATAACCCTAGATGCTATAGACTACTACATACCTAGGCTATATGATATAGCCTATGGCTCCTAGGCTGCTAGCCTGTACAGAGTGTTATGGTACTGAATACTGTGGGAAATTTTAACACAATGTTATGTTTGTGTCTAAACATATAAAAACACAAAAATTGATAAAGTAGTTAGGAAAAAATGGAGGATAAGAGGCAGGACTAACTTGCAGCTCCCACCTGGATGAACAGAGCAGCACGGGGTGACTCATGAACTCGTGAACTTTTGCTCCAAGAACCACTGCAGGAACATAACAGAAAAGCCAAGAGAATCCACAGACACTTTGAAGGAAGTTGATTGCTGCTGAAGGCTCTGGGAGACAGCCAAAAATCTGTGAGTGCCCAAAGTGTGAAAACATGAAAGAAGGATTGTTCATCCCCGAATAAACACCCTCACTGGGGAACCTGAAGGTCCAGATTACAGGAAAAGGATTTGTCCTTACCTGGATCTGAGACAAATTTAGAGAGCTAAGCAAAATATGGGGGTAGAAGAAGCAGTGGGAAGAGCCCTGTGGGCAGTCTCGGTCCCAAGGAAATTTATTTCTGATTTTGTCTCACAGTCTCACAGGGGTCCTTGGGGAGGGCTGCCAGAGAAACTGGAAAAACAACACAATGGAAAAAAATAAAACAAGGTATTCAGGCAACAAATAGCATAGTGAATAGAATAGTACCTCACATCTCAATGCTAACGTTGAATGTAAATTGCCTAAATGCTCCACTAAGAAGATACAGGATGGCAGAATGAATAAGAATTCACCAACCAAGTATCTGTTGTCTTCAAGAGACTAACCTAACACATAAGGACTCACATAAACTTAAGGTAAAGGGGTGGAGAAAGATATTCTGTACAAATGGACACCAAAAGCAAGCAGGAGTACCTATTCTTATATCAGACAAAACTAAAGGCCATAGTTACCAAAACAGCCTGGTACTGGTATAAAAATAAGCACATAGACCAATGGAACAGGATAGAGAACCCAGAAATAAAGCAAATTACTTACAGCCAACATATCTTAGACAAAACTAACAAAAACATAAAGTGGAGAAAGGATGTCCTATTCAACAAATGGTACTGAGATAATTGGGAAGCCACATCTACCAGCATGAAACTGGATCCTTGTCTCTCACCTTATACAAAAATCAACTCAAGATAGATGAAAGACTTAAATCTAGGACCTGAAACCATAAAAATTCTAGACAATAACATTGGAAAAATTCTTCTAAATTTTGGCTTAGGCAGAGACTTCGTGACCAAGAACATGAAAGCAAATCCAACAAAAACAAACATAAATAGATGGGACTTAATTTTAAAAACTTCTGCACTGCAAAATAAACAATCAACATAGTAAACAGAAAACCCACAAGTGAGAGAAAATGGCAATGTATACATCCATCAAAGGACTAATATCCATAATCTACAAGGAACCCAAACAAATCAGCAAGAAAAAAAAATAAAACAATCCCATCAAAAAGTGAGCTAACACTGTGCACTGCTTGGGTGATGGGTGCACCAAAATTTCAGAAATCACCAATAAAGAACTTATTCAGGTAACCAAACACAATCTGTTCCCCAAAAACTTATTGAAATAAGCTGATAAGCAACTTCAGCAAAGTCTCAGGATACAAAATCATTGTACAAAAATCACAATCATTCTTATACACCAATAACAGACAAACAGAGAGCCAAATCATGAGTGAACTCCCATTCACAATTGCTTCAAAGAGAATAAAATACCTAGGAATCCAACTTACAAGGGACGTGAAGGACCTCTTCAAGGAGAACTACAAACCACTGCTCAATGAAATAAAAGAGGATACAAACAAATGGAAGAACATTCCATGCTCATGGGTAGGAGGAATCAATATCGTGAAAATGGCCATACTGCCCAAGGTAATTTACAGATTCAATGCCATCCCCATCAAGCTACCAATGACTTTCTTCACAGAATTGGAAAAAACTACTTTAAACTTCATATGGCACCAAAAAAGAGCCCGCATCACCAAGTCAATCCTAAGCCAAAAGAACAAAGCTGGAGGCATCACACTACCTGACTTCAAACTATACTACAAGGCTACAGTAACCAAAACAGCATGGTACTGGTACCAAAACAGAGATATAGATCAATGGAACAGAACAGAGCCCTCAGAAATAACGCCGCATATCTACAACTACCTGATCTTTGACAAACCTGACAAAAACAAGCAATGGGGAAAGGATTCCCTATTTAATAAATGGTGCTGGGAAAACTGGCTAGCCATATGTAAAAAGCTGAAACTGGATCCCTTCCTTACACCTTATACAAAAATTAATTCAAGGTGGATTAAAGACTTAAATGTTAGACCTAAAACCATAAAAACCCTAGAAGAAAACCTAGGCATCACCATTCAGGACATAGGCATGGGCAAGGACTTCATGTGTAAATCACCAAAAGCAATGGCAACAAAAGCCAAAATTGACAAATGGGATCTAATTAAACTAAAGAGCTTCTGCACAGCAAAAGAAACTACCATCAGAGTGAACAGGCAACCTACAAAATGGGAGAAAATTTTTGCAAACTACTAATCTGACAAAGGGCTAATATCCAGAATCTACAATGAACTCAAACAAATTTACAAGAAAAAAACAACCCCATCAAAAAGGGGGTGAAGGACATGAACAGACACTTCTCAAAAGAAGACATTTATGCAGCCAAAAGACACATGAAAAAATGCTCACCATCACTGGCTATCAGAGAAATGCAAATCAAAACCACAATGAGATACCATCTCACACCAGTTAGAATGGCAATCATTAAAAAGTCAGGAAACAACAGGTGCTAGAGAGGATGTGGAGAAATAGGAACACTTTTATACTGTTGGTGGGACTGTAAACTAGTTCAACCATTGTGGAAGTCAGTGTGGCGATTCCTCAGGGATCTAGAACTGGAAATACCATTTGACCCAGCCATCCCATTACTGGGTATATACCCAAAGGACTATAAATCATGCTGCTATAAATACACATGCACACATATGTTTATTGTGGCACTATTCACAATAGCAAAGACTTGGAACCAACCCAAATGTCCAACAATGATAGACTGGATTAAGAAAATGTGGCACATATACACCATGGAATACTATGCAGCCATAAAAAATGATGAGTTCATGTCCTTTGTAGGGACATGGATGAAATTGGAAATCATCATTCTCGGTAAACTATCGCAAGAACAAAAAACCAAACACCGCATATTCTCACTCATAGGTGGGAATAGAACAATGAGAATGCATGGACACAGGAAGGGGAACATCATACTCTGGGGACTGTTGTGGGTTGGGGGGAGGGGGGAGGGATAGCTTCAAGAGATATACCTAATGCTAAATGAAGAGTTAATGGGTGCAACACACCAGCATGGCACATGTATACATATGTAACTAACCTGCACATTGTGCACATGTACCCTAAAACTTAAAGTATGATAATATTAAAATAAAATAAAATAAATGTATTTTTGGTAAAAATAACAGCTAAAGCAATAACTTTGTATTAAAAAAATTTTGTATGGTAAATTTGTGTCCTAAACTAAAATAACTGTTTTTGCTTTTTTTTAAAGAACATATAAGACAAAGCAAAATGTCTAAACATGTAACCAATGGTGTATACAAGTTGTAATAAAGTTCATTAAAAATGTATTAAAAAAATAAAAGAAAAAAATGATACAGTAAACTTTATTGTTATATTATAGAACCATGTTGTATACATGGTCTGTTTTTCACTAAAAGGTCATGTTGATACTTAACTGATAATCCATTAACATGTGTTTTGTTTTGTTTTTTACTTTCCTTGTTTTAAACTTTTTTTTTTAGGTTCAGGGATACATGTGCAGGTTTGTTTTGTTGATAAATTGCTTGTCATAGGAGTATGGTTTACAGATTATTTCATCACCCAGATAATAAGCATAATATGTGACAGGTAGTTTTTCACCCTCTTCTTATCCTCCACCCTCAAGTAGGGTCCAGTGTCTATTGTTCTCTGCTTGGTTGCCCCATGTACACAAAGGTTAACTCCCACTTAAGTGAGAACATGTGATATTTCTTTTTCTGTTCCTGCCTTAGTTCACTTAGAATGTTGCTATAAATGACATGATCTTGTTGTTTTTTTATGGCTGCATATTATTTCAATGTGTATGTGTACCACATTTCCTTTATCCAGTCTACATTTGATGGGCATTTAGGGAGATTCCATGTCTTTGGTATTGCAAATAGTGCTGCAGTGAACATAGGTTTGCATGTGTCTATATAGTAGAATAATTTACATTCCTTTGGGTATATACACAATAATGGTATTGCTGGATTGAATGGTAGTTCTGTTTTATGTTCTTTGAAAAATCACCAAACTGCTTTCTACCGTGGCTGAACCAACTTACATTTCCAGAAACAGTGTATTAGCAATCTCTTTTCTCTGCAGCTCACCAGCGTCTGTTATTTTTTTACTTTTAAATAATAGTCATTCAGACTTTTGTAAGATGGTATTTATTGTGGTTTAGATGTACATTTATCTGAAGATTAGTGATGTTGAGCATTTTTTCACATGCTCATTGGCCATGCATATGAATTTTTCTGAGAAGTGTCTCTTCATCTTTTTCCCACATTTTAATGTGGTTGTTGTTTTTTTCCTGTTAATTTGTTTAAATGTCCTATACATAGTGAATATTAGATCTATGTCAGAGTCATAGTTTGAAAACATTTTCTTTCTTTCTGTAGGTTGTCTGTTTACTATGTTGATAGCTTCTTTAGTTTAATCAGGTCCCATTTGTCCATTTTTGGTTTTGGTTTACTTGCTTTTGTCATCTTCAACATGAAATATTTGCCAGGGGGTCTGTTCAGAATGATATCTACTAGGTTTTCGCCTATATGTTTTATAGTTTCAGATTTTATATTCAAGTCTTTAATACATCTTGAGTTGACTTTTGTATATGGTGAAAAGAAGAGTTATAGTTTTGATCTTCTGCATATGGTTTCTGTATGGTTTTTGTCTCCCATTTTAAATATAATAGTTTTTGCTTTGCATATCTGAGTGCTGTGATATTGGGATCATAAAAATTTACTATTGCTATATCTGCTTACTGAATCGATTGTTTGTCATTATATAATATTATTGTCTCCTTTTACATCATTATGTAATATTCTAGTCTCTTTTTACAGTATTTGACTTGAAGTCAATTTTTTTTCTGGTATAAGTATAGCTACTCTTGCATGCTTTATGTTTTCATTTGCAAGGAATACTTTTTCTATTGCTTCACTTTCATTCTATGTGTGTCTTTACAGGCAAATAAAGTAAATTTCCTGTAGGCAGCATAAAGGTGGATCATGTTTGTTTAATCCAGTCAGTCAATATATTTTAATTGGGAAATTCAAACTGTTTACATTCAAGATTATTATTGATAAGTGAGAACTTCTGTCATTTTCTTAATTATTTTCTGATTGATTATTTTGCTTGTCCTTTGTTCCTTAATTCCCTTTTATTGTTTACATTTACAATTTTGTGCTATTTATTGATAATGTTTGACTTCTTTCTCTTTTTAAATTGTGAATGTGCTCTACTAATGAATTTTATAGTTTTGCATAATTTCATTATGCTATATATTATACTTTGATTTTCAGTTATATGACTCCCTTAAGTATTTCTTACAGGGTCAGTCAAGTGGTAATGAATTCCCTGTTTTCCTTATCTGGGAAAGACTTTAATTCTTCTTCATTTTTTAAATAATAAGATTTGCAGGGTGTAGTATTTTAGGTTGACAGTTTTTGTGTTTTCTTTCAGCACTTCTAATCTATCATCTCATTCTCTTTTGGCCTATACAATTTCTGCTGAGAAAAATTTGTTAGTCTGATTGGCGTTTCCTTCTATGTAACTTGATATTTTACTTTTGTTGTTTTTAAGTTTTTTCTTTGTCTTTGATTTTTCACAATTAGGTTATAATGTGCCTTGAAGACGACTTTTTGGGTTGAATCCAATTAATAATCTTCAATTTTTTTGTATCTGGATGTCTCTAACTCTTGCAAGATGATTTTTCTTATCTCTTCTGGAACCATAAAAAATTTAAATTTTTGTTGCTTTTTGATATCCCATATGCCATGTATGCTTTCTTATTTAATTATTTATTTATTTATTTTCTGTCTGGGTTATTTCAAAGAACTTGTCTTCACATTCAGAAATTCTTTCTTTTGCTTTATTTAGTCCATTATTTAAGCTCTTACCTGCATTTTTTATTTCATTAGTGGAATTGCTGAGTTTTAAGATTTCTGTCTGTGTTTTATAATAATATCTGTGTATATATTTTTAAAAATTCATTCAGATCATAAGTTGTTTCCCTGATTTTTTTGTATGGACATCTTTGTATGTCACTGCGTTCCTTCAATATCATTATTTTGAATGCTTTTAAGGGAATTTATGATTTTTTTCTTTGACATCTGTTACTAGATAATTATTGTGTTTCCTTTAATGTGACATGTTTCTTTGATTTTTCATATTTCTTGTGTCTTTACCTTGATATCTGTACATATGGTGCAATAGTTGCTTCTTCAATTTTTGTGAATTTGCTTTTGTAGAGGATAACACTTTTCTATAGATGTATCTGAAGTGTTGTTTGGGTAAGGTGCTTTGGCTTTGATTCTAGGTGGGTATAGTAATGTAGTCTCTCTATGATGTCTTCCTGTGTGATCAACATCTCTGGTGTCTAAGAGTTCTGAGTAGCTTAGGTTACGCTTGCTTATTAGTGGAGGCTGTGTGAAGGTTTAGGTGAGTATGAGGCCACCAGTTTGGCCAGTTCTCAGACAACAGTAGTGATGGCGGTGTTCCAAGTATGTCAACCCTTTGGGCTTGGCTTTTGTGAATGGCATAAGTGGTCATAGTAGTAGTGCCAGGCCAACCTTCAAGCCTCTTAGTGGCACATACAGACACTAGCAGACATGGTGGGCTGACCTCTAGGCCTTACTGAGATACACAGTGAAGGTGGTTTCAGTCAAGGTGAGCTTGTCATTTTGCCCTTGAAAGATGAGCACATGAACTGGTGGTGGTTGAGTGAGTGAGGTCAGTTAATGGAGAAAGCACTTTCCCAGATAGCATGCACAGGAAGCAGCAGTGGGTAGAGTGGGCACATCCTCAATCTCTCAGAGGCTTTAAGGAGTGCCAGCAGTTGTAGGTGGGACGAGTCAATCACTAAGCCCCAGGAAACATGCACAGGTTTGTCAGTGGTGGCAGTGGGTGGGATAAGCCTGTGTTAAGGCCCCTGGATGTTGTGCATGGCTTTAAAGTAGGTTAGGTAGGGTAAGTCAATCCCCAGTATCCTGGACAAGGTGTCCACATTGTTTTTTTTCTAGGAGAAGTAGAAGTATGTGGCCTAAAATATAGATTTATGGGTGACCATATTTATGTATTAAACACACAAATGTCTCATTCACTTTATTTTACTTTCTTAAATAAGTACCATTATAACATTGTTTATCATTACCTGATTTTAGGCTATTTAAAGCTCTCCACACCTGTATCAATATATCTACCTTTCATCATACATGTGTATATTTTCTGACCCCTAGACAATACATATTTTATTTCTGAAAGAGTAACTCTGTTTTACACATGATAAAGATAGCACAACTTTTCAACTTATTTCACTATTGCAGAATTCAAACACACACACACACACACACACACAGAGTAAGTTATTAAATTTCTGTATGCCCAAAACATCATTTTGCAAGATCTTGGACTTCCATTTCAATCTCTAGTGAAACAAGAAATGATAAAAGGATACACTTGATGAACATTGGCCACCAGATGACACAATCTCAACTGGAAATCTGTTTGGCTGTCCTCCTCAGATAGTCATATAACTTATTCCTATAGAATCTTAAGTAGCATCACCTAATGCTGTTTAGTGTCAAGAAAAGGTAAGAATTTTAATGTAGTTAGCGTATAGGTAGTGAGAAATAAGGTAGCACAAATAGAGGATTGAAAAGTATACAGAAGTTATATTATGAAAAGCTTTATTGAAAAGTTAGGAAGTTGGTATTACAGCCTGTCGGCAGAAGAAGAGTCTGAAGATATTCAAACATATTTTTATATAAAAAAGAGGGCAATGACTGTATCCTTATGCTCAATGTTTTATATTCAATATGTATTATAGTGCCTGGTACATGGTAGAGTCTCATAAATGCTTGCTGAATGAATGAAAATATGAATGAATGAGTTTAAAAGTGAGTGAGGTTAGAGATTTATGGCTGTTAGCCATGGTAAGAGAAGATAATTTTTTTCTTCAGAGAAAGAAAGAAACAGAGGGAGACATTAAGTCTAGATACAAAGAAAATTTAGGGCAAGAGGAATTTGAGTGGTGATATTTTTAGTAAGGTAAGACACAAAAGGCACCAATAACTAAAGAATATTCAAATATTTTCTTTGTCATGAAAATTGCATAGAGTCTGTATTAAGAGCAGCACTAAGTCTTATCAAGCTTTATAATTATTTAAGAGTAAATGTTTTCCCAGCACCATTCATTGATGAGACTGTATTACCACAGTTTATGTTGTTGGCAACTTTGTCACAAATGAGTTCACTGTAGGTGTGTGGATTTGTTTCCGGGTTGTCTATGCTGTTTCATTGGTCTATGTGTCTGTTTTTATGCCAGTACCATGCTGTTTTGTTTACTATAGCCCTGTAGTGTAATTTGAAGTTAGGTAATGTTATTCTTACATTTTTTGTTTGTTTGTTTGTTTTTTCCTTAGGATAGCTTTGGGTATTCAGGGTCTTTTGTGGTTCCATATAAATTTTAAGATAGTTATTTTTTTCTTACTTCTGTGAAGAATGTCATTGGTATTTTGAAAAAGATTGGGTTGAATCTGTGGATTGCACTAGTTTGTATGGACATTTAAACAATATTGATTCTTCCAATCCATGAACACAAAATATCTTTCCATTTTTTGGTATCCTCTTTAATTTCTTTCATCAGTGTTTTATAGTTTTCATTATATAGTTCTTTTACTTGTTTGGTTAATTCCTAGGTATTTAATTTTATTTGTGCCTATTTTAAATAGGATTACTTTAAAAAATTTATTTATCAAATTGTTCACTATTTGCATATAGAAATGCTAGTGATCTTTAGAATTTGATTTTGGATCCTGCAACTTTACTGAATTTATCAATTCTAATAGTTTTTTTGTGTGTGGAATCTTTAGGTTTTTCTAAATATAAGATCGTATTATCTGCAAACAAGGATAATTTGGCTTCCTTCTTTTCCATTTGGATGCCTGTTATCTCTTTCTCTTGTCTGATTGTTCTAGCTGGGACTTCCAGTATTATGTTGAATAACAGTGGTGAAAGTGGCCATCCTTGTGTTTTCGATCTTAGGGAAAAGGCTTTCAAATTTTCCCCATTCAGTATACGATAATAGCTGTGAGCCTGTCATATATGGCTTTTATTATGTTGATGTATGTTCCTTCTATCCCCAGTATTTTGAGGGCTTTTATCCTAAAGAGGTGCTGAATTTTATTGAATGCTTTTTCAATATCAATTGAAAAAATCATATTTTTTTATCCTTCATTCTGTTGATATGATACATCACATTGATTGATATGCACATGGTGAGCCATCCTTACATCCCAGGGATAAATCCCACTTGATATGATACGTCACATTGATTGATGTGCACATGGTGAGCCATCCTTACATCTCAGGGATAAATCTCACTTGATCAATTTTCTTTTCTTATAGTGTCTGTTTAGTTTTGAAACTGGGGTAATTCTGATCTCATGTAATGAATTGGAAAATTTCCATCATCTTCAACTTCTTAAGAGTTTAAAAATATTTTATGTTAATTATTTTTTAAAGTTTAGTGAAATTTACCAGTGAAGCTGTCTGATTCTAGATGGTTTTATCAGTCTCTGCCTGTTTATATTTCTTATTTCTTTGAAACTAAGTGCTGGTAGGTTGTTGGATTCTAAGAACTTGTCAATATCTTATGAGTTATCCTATTTGTTAATGTATAATTATTTATAATACTATCTTATAATCTTGTTTTTATGTCTCTAAGCTTGGTAGTAACAGTCCCTGTTTATGTATAATTTTAGTTATTTGAATATTCTCTTTTTCTCTTAGTCAGTCTAGCTAACATTTTGTCAATTGTGTTGATTATTTAAAAGAATCAACTTTCGATTTTGCTGACTTTCTCTATTCTTTTTAAAATGTCTCTCTATTCCTGCTCCAATTGTTATTATTGCTATTTATTCTACTAATTTTGAGTTTAGTTTATAATTTTTACTTTTTCGTCTAAGTTGAATTATTATTTGAGAGCATTCTTCTTTTTTAATGTGTTTACAGTTGTGAATTTTCTTTTTGGCACTGCTTTTGTCATATCCCATGTTTCATTGTGTTACATCTTTATTTTCAATAGTCTCAAAGTGTTACCTAATCTCTCTTTTAATTTTTTTCTTGATACATTTGCTGCATAAATATGTTGTTTAACTTTTATATATTTATGAGTTTTCCAATTATTCTTCTGTAGTTGGCTTCTGTTTTCATTCCATATTGATCAAATAAGACACTTTGTATAATTTTAATCTTTAAATACTCGGTATTTTAATGAATAGTTTAAAGTATAGTGTGTTACTACTATGCCTAGTAGAGCTATTGAATGGAGCCAAGTTGGTATGCAGAGTAGGAATCAGTGAATAAATTCTGAAAATGAATTAGGAGGCAGAGCAGAGGGCAGAATAGAAAGCTCTGACATTCATACCCTCTGCAAGGACACCAAGTTAAAAAACTATTTACACAGGTTCAAACAAAAGAAAACAAAACCTTTATAAGAGCAAAAAGTCAGGTGATCACTTATAGTACCTAGTGTTAACTTCATATCACTGAAAGAGGCACTGAAGACATAAAAAATACTGTCTAGAATTGCCAATGCCACCCCTGCCTCACCCCATAGCCATGGTGTGATGCAGAGAGATTCTCTGGACGCTGGGGGAAGAAGAACACAAAAATTATGAGACATTGAATTCAGTGATGT
Organism: Pan paniscus; assembly: GCF_029289425.2. Taxonomy (NCBI): domain Eukaryota; kingdom Metazoa; phylum Chordata; class Mammalia; order Primates; family Hominidae; genus Pan; species Pan paniscus. The sequence continues at coordinate 83,224,557 of NC_073272.2, forward strand.
AGTGTTATAGCAGAAAGAAAAACCGGACCAAACTCATATGACACCCTCTCACAAAGGGAGAATTTACACTAGCCCTAGCCAGAGGGGAATCCCCGAACTCAGCGTCAGAAATTGAGTGCCTACAAACCTTGCCATGAAGAGATACAGCATTCTGTGTCTCTAAGTAAACTTGAAAGGCAGTCTAGGCCATAAGAACTGTAACTCTTAGGCGAGTCCTAGAGTTGAACTAGGCCCAGAGATAGTGGACTGGGTGGGCATGTGACATACAGAGACATCAGCTGGGTCAGCCAGGGAATGCTGGCATCAGCCCTCCCCTAATCCCAGATGGCACAGCTCACTGCTCCCAAAGAGACTCCTTTTGATATGGTTTGGATCTGTGTCCCCATCCAAATTTCACACTGATTTGTAATTTTCAGTGTTGGAGGTGGGGCCTGGTGGGAGGGGATGGGAGCATGGGGGCATTTTCTCACGGTTTAGCACCATCCCCATAATGCTGTTTTCATGATGGAGTTTTCACTATATCTAGTTGTTTAAAAGTGTGTGACACCTTCCTCCTCTCTCTTACTTGGTCCTGCTCCTGCCATGTAAGACACCTGCTTTCACTTTGCTTTACACCATGAGTAATAGCTCCCTAATGACTCCCCGGAAGCAGATCCTGCCATGCCATCTGTATAGCCTATGGAAACATAAGCCAATTAAAACTTTTTTCCTCTTATTTATTTATTTATTTTATTATACTTTAAGTTTTAGGGTACATGTGCACAACATGCGGGTTAGTTACATACGTATACATGTGCCATGTTGGTGTGCTGCACCCATTAACTCATTATTTAACATTAGGTATATCTCCTAATGCTATCCCTCCCTCTTCCCCCCACCCCACAACAGGCCCTGGTGTGTGATGTTCCCCTTCCTATGTCCATGTGTTCTCATTGTTCAATTCCCCTCTATGAGTGAGAACACGTGGTGTTTTGTTTTTTGTCCTTGTGATAGTTTGCTGAGAATGATGGTTTCCAGCTTCATCCATGTCCCTACAAAGGACATGAACTCATCAGTTTTTATGGCTGCATAGTATTCCATGGTGTATATGTGCCACATTTTCTTAATCCAGTCTATCATTGTTGGACATTTGGGTTGGTTCCAAGTCTTTGCTATTGTGAATAGTGCTGCAATAAACATACGTGTGCATGTGTCTTTATAGCAGCATGATTTATAATCCTTTGGGTATATACCCAGTAATGGGATGGCTGGGTCAAATGGTATTTCTAGTTCTAGATCCCTGAGGAATCGCCACACTGACTTCCACAATGGTTGAACTGGTTTACAGTCCCACCAACAATGTAAAAGTGTTCCTATTTCTCCACATCCTCTCCAGCACCTGTTGTTTCCTGACTTTTTAATGATTGCAATTCTAACTGGTGTGAGATGGTAAAAAATAAATCACCAAGTGTCTGGTATTTCTTTATAGTAATACAAGAACCAACTAATGTACCTTCCTTCTGTTTGAGGAGAAGAGAAGTAATAATGGGGAGGGCTTTGTCTTGCATGCTGAATACCAGCTTGGCTACAGCAGAATAAGGCACCAGTCAGAGTTCTGAGGCCCTTGTTCCAGGGCTATCTCCAAGACCATATTTCTAGACACACCCTAGGTTAGAAAGGCATCTACTGCCTTGAAAGAAATGACCCAGATTTTCTGGCATCCATCACCTGCTGATTGAAGAGTCCTTGGGCCCTGAATAATCATCAGTGATACTCGGGTACTACATGAAAGGCCTCTCTGAGCCTCTGAGACTTGCTGATTTTAGGTATCAACACTGCCACAGTGGGGTAGAGCACCAAGTGGCTTCTTGGGGTTCCTGATTCCAAAACTTCACCCTTAGCATTTCTGGACCTGTGCTGGGCCAGACCTATTCCAAAGGATGAGTCCCAGTCCATGCAGCATTTAACACAAGATGACTTAAGAGACCTTGGACTTTAAGGGAACACTGGTGGTAGTCTGAAAGTACTCCTCATGGCCAGGCATGGCAGTGGCTATTGGGGGAGGTTCCTCTGCCTTTAGAAAGAAGGAGAAAGTGTGGAAACAATTACATCTTGTGGTTTCAGTGCCACTTAGCCACAATACAATAGAATATCAAACAGACTTTTAAGGGTTTTGACTCTAGTACCTGGCTCCTGGATGGTATTTCTGGAGCCAACCAGGGCCTGGGGGTCCTTGTCACCCTGAAAAAAAAAGGCTAGGCCTTTGAGCAAACATAGTCAGTAGCTAGGTAGTGGCTATAACAGGCTTTGGAAGAGACCCATTGCTGTGATTGCCTCAGGTCTAACCCAGTGCAATCATAACAGTCATATCCTCATGGTTGCTTGTGTAACTCTATCCCCAGATTTAGGTGGAGAAAGAGAGAGAGAGAGAGAGAGCGACTCTGTATGTTTGGGATAAAGTAAAAGAAGAGAACAAGAGTCTGCCTGGTAATCCAGAGAATATTCACAGATCTTGATCAAGGCCATGAAAATAGTACCTCTATGAGACTGCAAGAACCATAGTGTTACTGAGCTTGGGGTGGCCCCTAAAGCAGATACAGCTTAGATAACAACATCCAAGTTCATTCAAAATCTGGAAAACCTTACAAAGAAGGATGACTATAAAGAAGCCCAGCCAGTGAAGACAACAATAAATATCTAATTAATTATTCAATGTGCAGACACCGAAGAACATCTACTAGCATGATCACCATCATGGAAAACATTACTTCAACAAATGAAATAAATAAGGCATGAGAGACCAATCCTGGAGAAACAGAGTTATGTGACCTTTTGGACACAGAAGTCAACATAGCTGTGTTTAGGAAACTCAAAGAATTCAAGATAACAGATAGAAGAATTTCAGAATCCTATCAGATAAATTTAACAAAGAGATTGAAATAATTAAAAAGAATCAGGCAGAAATTGTGGACCAGAAAAATGCAATTAGCATACGGAAGAATGCATCAGAGCCATTTCACAGCAGAATAAATCAAGCAGAAGAAAGAATTAGTGAGCTTGAAGACAGGCTATTTGAAAATACACAGTCAGAGGAGACAAAATAAAAACATATAAAAGTAATAAAGCATGCCTATAGAATCTAAAAAATAGTTTCAAAAGGGCAAATCTAAGAGTCATTGGCCTCTAAAAAGGAGATAGAGGAAAAGATAGGGGTAGGAAGTGTATTCAAAGGGATAATAACAGAAAACTTTCCAAATCTAGAGAAAGATATCAATATCTAAGTACATGAAGATTATATAACACCAAGCAGATTTAACCCAAATGAAATTAATTCAAGGCATTTAATAATCAAACTCCCAAAGGTATAAAATAAAGAATTATAAAAGCAGCAAAAGAAAATGAACAAATAACATACAATGGAGCTCCAATATTTCTGGCAGAAGACTTTTCAGTGGAAACTTTACAGGCCAGGAGAGAGTGACATGAAATATTTAAAGTGCTGAAGGAAAAACTTTTACCCTAGAATAGTGTATCTGGTGAAAATATCTTTCAAACGTGAAGGATAAAGACTTCACAGACAAATAAAGGTTAAGAGATTTCATTAGTACCAGACCCATCCTACAGGAAATGCTAAAGGAAATACTTCAATCATAAAAGAGAACATTAATGAGCAAGAAATGATCACGTGAATATACAAAACTTACTGGTAATAGTACGAACACAGAAAAACACAGAATATTATAACGCCATAACTGTAGTGTGTAAACTATCCTTATTTTAAATAAAAAACTAAATGATGAACCAATCAAATATAATAACTACAACAAATTTTGGAAACATAGTAAGTACAATAAAATATAAACAGAAACAGCCAAATGTTAAAAAGCAGGAGGACGAAGTTAAGGAGAGTTTTTTAAATTAGTTTTTTGTTTGTTTATGCAAATATTGTTTATTTGTTATCAGGTTATATCAGGTTAAAACAAAAGGCTATAAGATATTTGCCAGCCTCATGGTAACCACAAATGGAAAAGCATACAATGGATACACAAAAAACAAGAAGAAAGAAACTAAATCATACCAAAAGAGAGAATTACCTTTAGTAGAGAAAGACAGGAATAAAGAGAGAAGGAAGAGAAGACCACAAAACATCCCCAAAACAAATAACAAAATAGCAGGAGTAAGTCCTTACCTATCAATAATAACGTAGAACGTAAATGTACTATAAACTCCAATCAAGAGACGTAGACTGGCTGGATGAAGAAAGGAGACCCATTTATCTGTTACTTATGAGAAACACACTTCACATATAAAGAAACACATAGACTGAAAATAAAGAGATGGAAAAAGTTATCTCATGCAAATAGAAACCAAAAAAGGGCAGAAGTTGCTATACTTATATCAGATAAAATAGATTTCAAGACAAAAACTATAAGAGACGAAGAAGATCACTATATAATGATAAAGAGGTCAATTCAGCAAGAGGATATAACAATTTGAAACATCTATGTACCCAACACTGGAGCACCCAGATATATAAAGCAAATATTATTAAAGCTAAAGAGAGAGGTAGGCCCCAGTACAAAAATAGCTGAAGATTTCAACACACCACTTTCAGCATTGGACAGATCTTTCAGACAGAAAATCAACAAAGAAACTGTAGACTTAATCTGCACCATAGACCAAATAAATCTAATAAATATTAACAGATCATTTCATCCAAGAGCTGCAGAATACACATTCTTTTCCTCAGCACATGGATCATTCTCAAACATAGACACTACGTTAAGTCACAAAAGAAGTCTTAAAACATTACAAACATGGAAATAATATCAAGCATATTCTTGGAATAAAATAAAAAATATGGAATAAAACTAGAAATTAATGCCAAGAGGCATTTTTGGAAACTATAAAAATACATGAAAATTAAATAATATACTCCAGAATGACCAGTGGGTCAATGAAGAAATTAAGGAAAAAATTGAAAAAATTATTGAAACAAATGATAATAAAACAGAGCATACCACAACCAATGGAATACAGCAAAAGCAGCACTAACAAGGAAGTTTACAGATGTAAGTGCATACATCACATAAGATGAAAATCTTCAAATAAAGAATCACACATCTTAAAGAATTAAAAAAGCAAGAGCAAACCAAACCCAAAATTAGTAGAAGAAAATAAATATTAAAGAATAGAGCATAAATAAATAAAGTTGAAACAGAACAATACAAAGTGTCAACAAAATGAAAAGTTGGTTTGTAAAATAGTTAAACAAAATTGACAAACCTTTCACCAGACTAAGAAAAACAGAGAAGATCCAAATAGATAAAGTCAGAAATGAAAATGGTGACATTGCAACTGATACCACAGAAATTCAAAGAATCATTAGTTTCTACAATGAGCAACTACACACCAACATATTGGAAAATCTAGAAGAAATGGAAAAATTCCTAGATGCATACAACTTACCAAGATTGAACCATGAAGAAATATAAAACCTGAACAGATCAATAACAAGTAACAAGATCAAAGCTGCAGTAAACATTCTCTCACTAAAGGGAAGCCCGGGACATGATGGCTTCACTGTTGAATTCTACCAAACATTTAAAGAACAACTAAGACCAATCCTACTCAAACTACTCCAAAAAAATAGAAGAGGAAGTAATACTTCCAAACTCATTCTATGAGGCCTGTATTATCCTGATAGTCAAGGCAGACAAGGACACATTAAAAAAAAACTGCAGGCCAATATCTCTGATGAATATTGATACAAAAATTTCAACAAAATACTAGCAAACTGAATTTGACAATGCATTGGAAAGATTACTCATTATGATCAAGTGGGATTTATCCCTGTGATGTAAAAATGATTTAACATATGCAAATCAATCAATGTGATATATCATATCGAGAGAACAAATGATAAAAACCAAATAATCCTTTCAATTGATGCTGAAAAAGCACTGGATAAAATTCAACATCCTTTCACGATAAAAACCTCCAAAAAACTGGGTATAGAAGAAACATACATTAGCCTAATAAAAGTCACATGTGACAGACCCACAGCTAGTATTTACTGAATGGAACAAACCTGAAACCCTTTTCTCTAAGATCTGGAACACCGCAAGGATGCCCAGTTTCACCGCTGTTATTCAACATAGTACTGGAAGTCCTAGCTAGAGCAATTAGACAAGATAAAGATATAAATGACATCCAAATTGGAAAGGAAGAAGTCAAATTATCCTTGTTTACAGATAATATAATCTTATATTTGTAAAAACCTAAAGATTCTACAAGAAAACTATTAGAACTGATAAAAGAAGTTTCAGGATACAAAATCAATATGCCAGTATCAACATACAAAAATCAGTAGCATGTCTATATGCCAACAGTGTACAATGTGGAATGTAAATTTTTTAAAAAATTTATTTATAATAGCCACACATAAAATTAAATACCTAGGAGTTAACCTAACCAAAGAAGTAAAGATCTCCATAATGAAAACCATAAAACACAGAAGAGAACTGAAAGATGAAAAGATATTTCATGTTCATGAAGTGGAAATAAATCAGTATTGTTAAAATGTCCGTGATACCCAAAGAAATCTATAAATTCAATGCAATCCCTATCAATATACCAATGACATTCTTCACAGAAATAGAAAAAATTCTAAATTTACATGGAACCACAAAAGAGAAACTAGACAAAGCTATCCTAAGCAAAAAGAACAAAATTGGAGGAATTACATTGCCTGATTTCAAATTATACTATGAAGGTATAGTAACCAAAACAGCAAGGTACTGGCATGGAAACAGACACACAGACAAATGGATCAGAATAGAAAACACAGAAATAAATCCACACACCTGCAGAAAACCTATTTGTGACAAAAGTTCTAAGAAAGTACCCTAGGGAAAAGACAGTCTTTTCAAGAAATGGTGCTGAAAAAGCTGGATATCCATATGCTTAAGAATAAAACTAGACCCCTATCTCTCACCATATACAAAAATCAAATCAAAATTAATTAAAAACTGAAATCCAAGATTTCAAACCCTAAAACTGCTACAAGGAAACTTTGGGGAAAACCTCAAGGACATTGATCTGGGCAAAAATTTATTGAGCAATATCTCACAAGCACAGGCAACCAAAGCAAAAATGGAAAAATGGGATCACATCAAGTTAAAAACCTTCTGCATACCAAAGAATACAATCAACAATTTGAAGCTGCAACCTACAAAACAGGAGAAAATATTTTCAAACTACCCATCTGACAAGGGATTAATAACAAAGATATATAAAGTGCTTACACAAATCTACAGAAAAAAATCTAGTAATCCTATCAAAAGAGGGTTAAAAAATTTGAATAGACATTTCTCAAAAGGAGGTATACAAATGGCAGACAATATGAAAAGGTGCTCAACACCACTGATCATCAGAGAAATGCAAATCAAAACTACAATGAGATATCATCTCATCTAATTTAATTGGTTTGTAGTGCTGTTCAAGTTCTCTGTTTTCTTATTGAACTTCTGGTTAATTATCTCATCCATTATTGAACGCAGAGTAATGACATGTCTACCATGACTGTAGAGCCACTTATTTTTTCCTTCAGTTATGTCAGTGTATTCTTGATATATTTGGGAGTTCTTATGTTTGATGCACATCTGCTTAGACTGTTATATATTCTTGGAAAGTTGACATTTTTATTAATATATAATGCCATTTTCTCTTGTAGTATATTGTTACTTAAAGTCCATTATTTTCTCTTATGAGTATCTACATTTCACCTCTTTTTTCTTTAATATTTGCATGGAATATCTACTTGCTTCCTTTTACTTTCGACTTATTTGTGTCCTTAAATCTAAAGTGAGTCACTTGTGGATAGCACGCATTTGAATGCCCTTTTCCATCCATTCAGTCAATTTATGTATTTTGTTTGGGAACTTTAACCTATTTACATAGAGAGTAATTAATGATAGAAAATGACTTATTTTTGCCATTTTAAAATGTGTTTGCTGTGTGTTCATAGCTTTTTCATTTATCATTTCCCGAATTACTACCCTCCTTTTTGTTTTGTTAATTAAAAAAATATTTCTTATAGTGTTTGTTTTCATGTGTTTTTCCACCTTTATTGAGGTATATTTAGAAACAAAAAATTTATATATCTAAGGTGTGCACCTGATGTTTTGATATACATATCCATTGTAAAGTAATAATTACAATCAAGTTGATTAACACATCAATCAACTCATATAGTTACGTTTTTAAAATATTATGTTATCTTCAAATGGAGATACTTTTACTTCTTCATTTCCAATATATATGCCTTTCATTTATTTTTTTTCTTGCCTTACTGCTCTAGATAGGACCTCAAGAACTCTGTTGAAAATAGAAGTGGAGACAGTGAGAATTCTTGTTTTGTTCCTAGTCTTAGAGAAAAATGTTTAAAGCTTTTCAACACTGAGCATAATGTTAGTTGTGAGCTTGTCATATTTGGTCTTTATTATGGTGAAGTGCATTAATTCTATACCTAATTTGTTGAGAGGTTTCTTTTTAATCATAAAAAAGGTGAATTTCATGAAATCCTTTTTCTACATCTATTGAGATGGACATATAATTTTTTCCTTCATTCTGTTAGTGTAGTACATCACATTTATTGATTTATTTAGATTGAACCATCCTCATATCATAGGGATAAATCCTATTTGGTCATGGTTGTGATCTTTTTAATGTGTTGCAACATTTAGTTTGCTAGTATTTTGTCTAAAATTTTTGCAACTATGTTAATTAGGGATATTGAACAATAATTTTTTTCTTGCAGTCAGTTACAACACACTTTTCTCTCATGACCTCTGAGTTATGCAAAACAGATGTCGGTTCTTCAGGCAGCCCCAGACAGGGTTAGAACTTTGAAAATAAGTTCTTCTGTGATCTTTCAGGATCATGGGTGTAAATGTGGAAATGGGCTCCTGCCTCCTCCAAACCAAGACTGTGCTATAGTGGTGGCAGATAGGGCAAGTGCAAATAAAACTACAATGAAAATGTTACAGTTTTAAATGTCACTGTTTCATGACTGAGCATTCATTTGTTAGGTCTAGATGTGTGACTTTCTTCCTGACTTTCTGTAATATTATTTTAACAAGTCTCTAGTTGCTTTTTGGTGTTTCTGTGTAGCATTAAGGACCTGGAACTTTTTAGATATTTTTCTGATGTCCTACCTAATTTTTATTTTTTATTTTTTTATTATACTTTAAGTTCTAGGGTACATGTGCACAACATGCAGGTTTGTTACATATGTATACATGTGCCATGTAGGTGTGCTGCACCAATTAACTCGTCGTTTACATTAGGTATATCTCCTAATGCTTTCCCTCCCCCCTCCTCCTACCCCACGACAAGCCCCCATGTGTGATATTCCCGTTCCTGTGTCCAAGTGCTCTCATTGTTCAATTCTCACCTATGAGTGAAAACATGCGGTGTTTGGTTTTTTGTTCTCGCGATAGTTTGCTGAGGATGAGTTCATGTCCTTTGTAGGGACATGGATGAAGCTGGAACCATCATGTCCTACCTAATTTTTAAAGAGGCTTTTTCTTTCACTCAAACATTGAGGACCACTAAGTCTTAAGTCTTACAGGAATTTCTTTAAAAGTCTCACACCAGTTTTCATAAAAATATAAGACTAAATTTTAAAAACTACTATCTCACACAAGAAACTTGTGCCTCCTCTCAGATGAGACTTTGGACTGTAGACTTTTGAGTTAATGCTGAAATGAGTTAAGTCTTTGAGGGACTGTTGGGAAGGCATGACTGATTGTGAAATATGAGGACATGAAATTTGGGAAGGGCCAGACGTGAAATGATATGGTTGGTTTGGCTGTGTTCCCACCCAAATCTCATCTTGAATTGTAGCTCCCACAATTCCCATGTGTCCATCAAAGGACCTGGTGGGAGGTAACTGAATCATGGGGGTGAGTCTTCCCCAGGCTGTTCTCATGATAGTGAATAAGTCTCAAGATATCAGATGGTTTTATAAAAAAGAGTTCCCCTGCACACAGTCTCTTTTACCTGCCACCATGTAAGATGTAGTTTTGCTTCTCCTTTGACTTCCACCATGATTTTGAGGCCTCCCCAGCCATGTGGGACTGTGAAGTCATTAAACCTCTTTGCTTTATAAATTACCCAGTCTCAGGTATGTCTTTATTAGCAGCATGAAAACAACCAAATAACACAGACTAACCTTGCATATGTCCTGGCACTGTCTTACTAGAAAGTGATTTGACTGTTACTTAACATCATTTTTGGTACCTAAACTTCCTCATATGCAAAATGATATAATAATAATTTAATTCTCTCTTCACAGAATTTATAGAGGGATTAAATTAGATAATATGTTTTAAAATGCTGAGCACACAGCCTGGTACATAATGAGTGCATAAATCATCACTAATATTTCTAAAAATCAGATTGTGTTTGTCACTGGTCAATCTATTATTACCTTATTTTCGGAACAAATGTATGGGTCAAATTGTACAACCTCAAAATAGTTTGTAGGCTGTTCCTCTTCAGAATTGTTTTACAATACCGTGAGTATAGTAAGCTTAGATAGAAGGAGAATTCCAGTGTGAACCGAGGTTGCATCTTAGCATACTTTATTTTCATTCTTTACCTCAACAACTTTGTACAGAAAACAAGTTATATTTCCTCTATTAGAAACAGTCTTAAGTATCCTTGAAACTGCTGACCAGTTAATACTAGAAAGAGAAACCTACTTAAAATATTTTTTTGAAACTTGGTAGGTGTTCAATACCATTTATGTAATCATTCTTAAATAACTCAATCCATTATTTCAAAACATTTAACTACTTGAGCTACATTTTGAAATTTCCTTATGGTACTCTTCTCATAGAAATCTTTGTATTTCTTTTTTTTTTGTTTTGTTTAGTAAGGTATGTACGACCTTGTTTATTATCTATCATAGACATCAAGATGATCATAGTTAATACCAATTTAAGCTTTACAGAATACTGTTTTAGGCCCAATATTGATATATTAAATGAAGGTATCAGAGAATCTTGTATTTATGGCATCAGGTTATAAAGATCTATTCAAAACCATTTTTGTCAAAGTTTAAACACTGGAACAAAAGTCAAATTGTTTCTAAATGAGACACAAAATGATTCTTGCTAATAGTACAAATTTTGTCCCATGGGTAATACTATTGTCTTTTTCTTTTAAAAAAAAAATATTTTGATTTTTATTTTTGATTCAGGGAAGGCATGGGCAGGTTTGTTAGCTGGGTATACTGTTTGATGTTGAGGTTTGGGGTACGGATGATCCTGTCACCCAGGTAGTGAGCAGAGTCCCCAGTAGGTAGTTTTTCAGCTCTTGCTCCCGCTCCCCACCCTACCTCCCCAGTGTCTATTATTCCCATGGGTCCTCAGGTATTACTATTTTCAAGTTTTTTTCTTTACATGAAACTACTGAAAGCAAAAGTATGTCATGCTTATAGGTTACTCTGTACATTTATCATTCTATTAATAAACATCTTAAGTAATTAAGTAGTATATTAAGGCCACAAACCAAGTCCTTATCTCCTATCAAAGGACTACTGTTATTCAATCATCTGGAAAATTCATTTTAGGCAGGACGCAGTGGCTCACATCTGTAATCTCAGCAATTTGGGAGGCCAAGGTGGGTGGATCATGAAGTCAGGAGTTGGAGACCATCCTGACCAGCATGGTGAAACCCCACCTCTACTAAAAATACAAAAATTAGCTGGGCGTGATGGTGTCTGCCTGTAATCCCAGCTACTGAGGAGGCTGAGGCAGGAGAATCGCTTGAACCCGGGAGGCAGAGGTTGCAGTGAGCTGAAATTGCGCCATTGCACTCCAGCCTGGGCAACAGAGAGAAACTCTGTCTTAAAAAAAAAGAAAATTCATTTTAATGGGTTACGTTACAGGGTTGAGGTCAACCTACAGACACAAAATAGGTTAACTGAATTTGTTTTTTTTTTCGTATCAGGTTTTAATTTTTTCATTGGAACAGGATTTGGGGGTGGGGATACTAAATGTGGCAGGGTTCAACAAATTTACATTTTATCAAAATAAGATTCTTAAAGAATACAATGATAGCATATGCTTTAACTCTTATAGCACAAACCCTCATATTAATTGGTGGTCACAGAAAAATACTGTAATGCTTTAAACAAAAGTCTTAAATTACATCAATGACACAAGTTTCAAACAAAATGCAGTGATCAAAATACTTAACTGTCCTTTCATCAAGCTTTTACAAACACAATCAGCCTTTGCTGTCCGAGCAAATCAGTTTTACTTTCTTCATGGTCCTCCATCTGTCTTTTAACATGACACTTGTCCGGTTGTTGAATTTATAATGCAACAGTATTTTAGACCAGTTTCCCTCTCCATATTTCCTCATGCCAGATCTCAAATTCTTGTCTTCTTCCCAAAGCCATGCCTGTCTTTTTCTAGCTCGATGTTTTTCAGGAGTTACCGGTTGACTCTTTGAAACAGGTATTCTGCTTTCAGTGGCTTTTCTGCTTTCTTTATTCTTTTTTGTACTTTGAAGAATTCCTATTCTTTCTTTCTTATTAAGGTCTTGTTGCTCGGCTCCATGTTGCATCTTAGATAAGAAAAGATTCTTGTGAGACCTCAATAAGGATACTGTACCCTCTGAGGATTCAGTTACCGCAGACTGTTTGTCACTAACAATTTTTCTTGTATCCAAATTAGCTTCAGTTTCCATTTCAACATCATTACCATTAGGTTTATCTTGAGAAGTTATTGTTCTTGTCCTTTTGCTTTCTACTACTTTTTCCACTGCCTTCATTAGAAAGGTTGATGATTTTTCACTTAGCACATAATTCACGTAACTCTTAATTTTCTCCATCATGTGGTTGTAGCTGAAGTGTTGAAAAAAGGAATGAAATGTATCTTTCTGAGAGATTATCATAAGCAATTTGCTTTTCAAAGGCATATAAGAATTTGGATCACCAAATATTCTTTCAAAGACTTCTTCTGCTTCTTTAAAGTTGCCATTTTCCATACAGCTATAGCCTGAATTTTAATTAAATTCTGTATTTCTTCATGAAGTTTGTCATGTTCCTTTTCAATTGAACCCCAAATCATCAGGGCTGATTCCAAGGGTGTAATTCGTTCATCATTTTCAAATTGTGCATCAAGGGTTTTTCCTGCTGCAATTCTTGTCAAAAACTGACATATGTATATCGTTCTCAACTGGTAAGCTGTTAGACTGGATAGTCCATGAATAATAGCCTCTGCGCTGTTGCGGGTCCTGCGGAAGTCCTCGGAGCGGCCATCGCGGAAAGCTCGGCAAAGAGAGAGGCAGAGGAAATCGAGCATCCAGCCGGCAGCCACGGCCTCGGCCTCGGCCACTAGGCCCTCGTCCTCCTCCTCCTCCTCGGGGGCCCCCACCTGCACCTGACACTCGAGCAGTTCCTGGCATTCGAACTGCTCCTCCTCGTTTCTCTCCGTTTCTGCCATCTCCTCCTCGGTAGGGTCGGCATCCCTACCATCCGCACAGACCCGTGGGCTCGGGGCCTGAAATCTTTGTATTTCTTATAAAATACTCTAACAAGAATTATCTCTTCAGAGACTTTTTTTTTTCTGTGATGGTTTAAATGTATCCCCCCCCAAATCATGTGTTGACAACTTAACTCCCAAAGCCACAGTATTGAGAGGTGAAAGCTTTAAGAGGTGATTAGGTCATGAGGGCTCTGCCCTCATATATACATTAATGCTATTATTGATGGAGTGGTCTCCTGATTAAAAAGATGTGTTTGTACAACTTTTCCCCTCTTTTGTGTGTGTGTGCTCCCCTGCCCTTCCTCCTTCTATCACAGAATGAATTATCAAGAACACCCACACCCAATATGGGCCACCCAGCATTCAGAACTGTAAGAAATAGATTTCTGTTCCTTATAAATTGCTCAGTTGGGGAGCCAAGATGGCCAAAACGGAACAGCTCCGGACTACAGCTCCCAGCGTGAGTAAGGCAGAAGATGGGTGATTTCTGCATTTCCATCTGAGGTACCGGGTTCATCTCACTAGGGAGTGCCAGACAGTGGGCGCAGGACAGTGGGTGCAGCGCACCATGTGGAAGCCGAAGCAGGGCGAGGCATTGCCTCACTCGGGAAGCGCAAGGAGTCAGGGAGTTCCCTTTCCTAGTCAAAGAAAGGGGTGACAGACGGCACCTGGAAAATAGGGTCACTCCCACCCCAATACTGTGCTTTTCGGACCGGCTTAAAAAACGGTGCACCAGGAGATTATATCCCTCACATGGCTTGGAGGGTCCTACGCCCACGGAGTCTCACTGATTGCTAGCACAGCAGTCTGAGATCAAACTGCAAGGTGGCAGCGAGGCTGGGGGAGGGGCGCCCGCCATTGCCCAGGCTTGCTTAGGTAAACAAAGCAGCCGGGAAGCTGGAACTGGGTGGAGCCCACCACAGCTCAAGGAGGCCTGCCTGCCTCTGTAGGCTCCACTTCTGGGGGCATGGCACAGACAAAAAGACAGCAGTAACTTCTGCAGACTTAAATGTCCCTGTCTGACAGCTTTGAAGAGAGCAGTGGTTCTCCCAGCAGGCAGCTGGAGATCTGAGAACGGGCAGACTGCCTACTCAAGTGGATCCCTGACCCCGACCCCTGAGCATCCTAACTGGGAGGCACCCCCCAGTAGGGGCAGACTGACACCTCACACGGCTGGGTATTCCTCTGAGACAAAACTTCCAGAGGAAGGATCAGACAGCAGCATTCGCGGTTCGTGAAAATCTGCTGTTCTGCAGCCACCGCTGCTGGAACCCAGGCAAACAGGGTCTGGAGTGGACCTCTAGCAAACTCCAACAGACCTGCAGCTGAGGGTCCTGTCTGTTAGAAGGAAAACTAACAAACAGAAAGGACATCCACACCAAAAACCCATCTGTACATCACCATCATCAAAGACAAAAAGTAGGTAAAACCACAAAGATGGGGAAAAAACAGAACAGAAAAACTGGAAACTCTAAAAAGCAGAGTGCCTCTCCTCCTCCAAAGGAACGCAGTTCCTCACCAGCAACAGAACAAAGCTGGACGGAGAATGACTTTGATGAGTTGAGAGAAGAAGGCTTCAGATGATCAAACTACTCCGAGCTACAGGAGGAAATTCAAACCAAAGGCAAAGAAGTTGAAAACTTTGAAAAAAATTTAGACAAATGTATAACTAGAATAACCAATACAGAGAAGTGCTTAAAGGAGCTGATGGAGCTGAAAGCCAAGGCTACAGCACTATGTGAAGAATGCAGAAGCCTCAGGAGCTGATGCAATCAACTGGAAGAAAGGGTATCAGTGATAGAAGATGAAATGAATGAAATGAAACGAGAAGGGAAGTTTAGAGAAAAAAGAATAAAAAGAAACGAACAAAGCCTCCAAGAAATATGGGACTATGTGAAAAGACCAAATCTACTCTAATTGGTGTACCGGAAAGTGACGGGGAGAATGGAACCAAGTTGGAAAACACTCTGCAGGATATTATCCAGGAGAACTTCCCCAATCTAGCAAGGCAGGCCAACATTCAGATTCAGGAAATACAGAGAATGCCACAAAGATGCTCCTCGAAAAGAGCAACTCCAAGACACATAATTGTCAGATTCACCAAAGTTAAAATGAAGGAAAAAATGTTAAGGGCAGCCAGAGAGAAAGGTCGGGTTACCCACAAAGGGAAGCCCATCAGACTAACAGCAGATCTCTCGGCAGAAACTCTACAAGCCAGAAGAGAGTGGGGGCCAATATTCAACACTCTTAAAGAAAAGAATTTTCAAGCCAGAATTTCATATCCAGCCAAACTAAGCTTCATAAGTGAAGGAGAAATAAAATACTTTACAGACAAGCAAATGCTGAGAGATTTGTCACCACCAGTCCTGCCCTAAAAGAGCTCCTGAAGGAAGTGCTAAACATGGAAAGGAACAACCGGTACCAGCCACTGCAAAATCATGCCAAATTGTAAAGACCATCAAGGCTAGCAAGAAACTGCATCAACTAACGAGCAAAATAACCAGCTAACATCATAATGACAGGATCAAATTCACACATAACAATAGTAACTTTAAATGTAAATGGACTAAATGCTCCAATTAAAAGACACAGACTAGCAAATTGGATAAAGAGTCAAGACCCATCAGTGTGCTGTATTCAGGAAACCCATCTCACGTGCAGAGACACACATAGGCTCAAAATAAAAGGATGGAAGAAGATCTACCAAGCAAATGGAAAACAAAAAAAAGGCAGGGGTTGCAATCCTAGTCTCTGATAAAGCAGACTTTAAACCAACAAAGATCAAAGGAGACAAAGAAGGCCATTACATAATGGTAAAGGGATCAATTCAACAAGAAGAGCTAACTATCCTAAATATATATGCACCCAATACAGGAGCACCCAGATTCATAAAACAAGTCCTGAGTGACCTACAAAGAGACTTAGACTCCCACACAATAATAATGGGAGACTAACACCCCACTGTCAACATTAGACAGATCAACGAGACAGAAGTTAAAAAGGATACCCAGGAATTGAACTCAGCTCTGCACCAAGCGGACCTAATAGACATCTACAGAACTCTCCACCCCAAATCAACAGAATATACGTTCTTTTCAGCATCACACCACACCTATTCCAAAATTGGCCACATAGTTGGAAGTAAAGCACTCCTCAGCAAATGTAAAAGAACAGAAATTATAACAAACTGTCTCTCAGACCACAGTGCAATCAAACTAGAACTCAGGATTAAGAAACTCACTCAAAACCGCTCAACTACGTGGAAACTGAACAACCTGCTCCTGAATGACTACTGGGCACATAACGAAATGAAGGTAGAAATAAAGATGTTCTTTGAAACCAACAGGAACAAAGACACCACATACCAGAATCTCTGGGACACATTTAAATCAGTGTGTAGAGGGAAATTTCTAGCACTAAATGCCCACAAGAGAAAGCAGGAAAGATCCAAAATTGACACCCTAACATCACAATTAAAAGAACTAGAAAAGCAAGAGCTAACACATTCAAAAGCGAGCAGGAGGCAAGAAATTACTAAAATCAGAGCAGAACTGAAGGAAATAGAGACACAAAAAACCCCTCAAAAAATTAATGAATCCAGGAGCTGGTTTTTTGAAAGGATCAACAAAATTGATAGACCACTAGCAAGACTAATAAAGAAGAAAAGAGAGAAGAATCAAATAGACGCAATACAAAATGATAAAGGGGATATCACCACCGATCCCACAGAAATACAAACTACCATCAGAGAATACTATGAGCACCTCTACACAAATAAACTAGAAAATCTAGAAGAAATGGATAAATTCTTCGACACATACACCCTCCCAAGACTAAACTAGGAAGAGGTTGAATCTCTGAATAGACCAATAACAGGCTCTGAAATTGTGGCAATAGTCAATAGCTTACCAACCAAAAAGAATACAGGACCAGATGGATTCACAGCCGAATTCTACCAGAGGTACAAGGAGGAACTGGTACCATTCCTTCTGAAACTGTTCCAATCAATAGAAAAAGAGGGAATCCTCCCTAACTCATTTTATGAGGCCAGCATCATCCTGATACCAAAGCTGGGCAGAGACACAACCAAAAAAGAGAATTTTAGACCAATATCCTTGATGAACATTGATGCAAAAATCCTGAATAAAATACTGGCAAACCGAATCCAGCAGCACATCAAAAAGCTTATCCACCATGATCAAGTGGGCTTCATCCCTGGGTTGCAAGGCTGGTTCAATATACACAAATCAATAAATGTAATCCAGCATATAAACAGAACCAAAGACAAAAACCACATGATTATCTCAATAGATGCAGAAAAGGCCTTTGACAAAATTCAACAACACTTCATGCTAAAAACTCTCAATAAATTAGGTATTGATGGGAAGTATCTCAAAATAATAAGAGCTATCTATGACAAACCCACAGCCAATATCATACTGAATGGGCAAAAACTGGAAGCATTCCTTTTGAAAACTGGCACAAGACAGGGATGTCCTCTCTCACCACTCATATTCAACAGTGTTGGAAGTTCTGGCCAGGGCAATTAGGCAGGAGAAGGAAATAAAGGGTATTCAATAAGGAAAAGAGGAAGTCAAATTGTCCCTGTTTGCAGATGACATGATTGTATACCTAGAAAACGCCATTGTCTCAGCCCAAAATATCCTTAAGCTGATAAGCAACTTCAGTAAAGTCTCAGGATACAAAATCAATGCAGAAAAATTACAAGCATTCTTATACACCAATAACAGACAAACAGAGAGCCAAATCATGAGTGAACTCCCATTCACAATTGCTTCAAAAAGAATAAAATACCTAAGAATCCACCTTACAAGGGACTTGAAGGACCTCTTCAGGGATAACTACAGACCACTGCTCAATGAAATAAAAGAGGATACAAACAAATGGAAGAACATTCCATGCTCATGGGTAGGAAGAATCAATATCATGAAAATGGCCATACTGCCCAAGTTAATTTATAGATTTAATGCCATCCCCATCAAGCTACCAATGACTTTCTTCACAGAATTGGAAAAAACTACTTTCAAGTTCCTATGGAACCAAAAAAGAGCCCACATCACCAAGTCAATCCTAAGCCAAAAGAACAAAGCTGGAGGCATCACGCTACCTGACTTCAAACTATACTACAAGGCTACAGTAAACAAAACAGCATGGTACTGGTACCAAAACAGAGATATAGATCAATGGAACAGAACGGAGCCCTCAGAAATAATGCTGCATATCTACAACTGTCTGATCTTTGACAAACCTGAGAAAAACAAGCAATGGGGAAAGGATTCCCTATTTAATAAATGGTGCTGGGAAAACTGGCTAGCCATATGGAGAAAGCTGAAACTGGATCCCTTCCTTACACCTTATACATAAATTAATTCAATATGGATTAAAGACTTAAACGTTAGACCTAAAACCATAAAAACCCTAGAAGAAAACCTAGGCATCACCATTCAGGACATAGGCATGGGCAAGGACTTCATGTCTAAAACACCAAAAGCAATGGCAACAAAAGCCAACATTGACAAATGGGATCTAATTAAACTAAAGAGCTTCTGCACAGCAAAAGAAACTACCATCAGAGTGAACAGGCAACCTACAAAATGGGAGAAAATTTTCGCAACCTACTCATCTGACAAAGGGCTAATATCCAGAATCTACAATGAACTCCAACACATTTACAAGAAAAAAACAAAAAACCCAATCAAAAAGTGGATGAAGGACATGAACAGACACTTCTCAAAAGAAGACATTTATGCAGCCAAAACACGCATGAAAAAATGCTCATCATCACTGGCCATCAGAGAAATGCAAATCAAAACCACAATGAGATACCATCTCACACCAGTTAGAATGGCAATCATTAAAAAGTCAGGAAACAACAGGTGCTGGAGAGGATGTGGAGAAATAGGAACACTTTTACACTGTTGATGGGACTGTAAACCAGTTCAACCATTATGGAAGTCAGTGTGGCGATTCCTCAGGGATCTAGAACTAGAAATCCCATTTGACCCAGCCATCCCATTACTGGGTATATACCCAAAGGACTATAATCATGCTGCTATAAAGACACATGCACACGTGTGTTTATTGCGGCACTATTCACAATAGCAAAGACTTGGAACCAACCCAAATGTCCAATGATGATAGACTGGATTAAGAAAATGTGGCACATATACACCATGGAATACTATGCAGCCATAAAAAATGATGAGTCCCTTTGTAGGGACATGGATGAAATTGGAAATCATCATTCTCAGTAAACTATCGCAAGAACAAAAAACCAAACACCACATGTTGTCACTCATAGGGGGGAATTGAACAATGAGAACACATGGACATAGGAAGGAGAACATCACACTCTGGGGACTGTTGTGGGTTGGGGGGAGGGGGAAGGGATAGCTTTAGGAGATATACCTAATGCTAAATGACGAGTTAATGGGTGCAGCACACCAGCATGGCACATGCATACATATGTAACTAAGCTGCATTTTGCGCACATGTACCCTAAAACTTAAAGTATAATAATAATAAAATAAAAATAAAAAAAAGAATTCAATCTCTAGCCAAAATGACCAATTTTAGAAATTAGGGAAGATGTTGATAGTATTATGAAAGGGGCATTCAGAATACTGAGATCTTCTGCAAGCCACAGCCACCCTTCCTCATGAATCCCTGAGGATATAAACAGGGAATGCCGCAAGTTGCTGGCTGGGCTTTGTAGCCGGACACCACTGCCAATCGGAGGGTGATTCTGAACTGGATCACAAAGCCTGGGCTAGACACTCATAATGAGCCTCTTCACAGTTCCTGGTCATCACCCCAAATTGTACTGCACTTTCGATGGCAACATGAAAGGAAGAAACCGGAAAAAAGGGAAATTGTCAGTGAATAAGAGCACCAGAGAGCCATAAGCCTTCTAAGTGAGCAGCCCCTGACTCAGCCAGCTGCCTTTGGTTCTGCATGGACCCTTGAGGAGAAAAGGAGCAAGCAAGCTCAACCAGCTTCCACCCAATGAGCTAGAGGTTATGCTGGAATCCAATAAGCCCACAGTCACTTGTGAGGGGTGGTAGTCAAGGTGTGGGGTGGAAAATGGAACATTCCTACTCTAAAGCCTGCAGATGACAATCAGAATGGACAAAGAGTAAGGAATTCCTTTTTGGGATTTGCAAAGCACTGTGTATATTTATACATTGAAGCTATTTACAACAACAACAAAAAATAAATAAATAAATAATTAAATAAATTGCTCAGTCTCAGGTATTCTGCTATAGCAACTCAAAATGGACTAAGACACTTGCTTACTGAAGATCTAATTGAAGGCAGCGTCCACTATGCTATCGAATGTCTCATATATGTGTCCTTTAATTAGTCATATAATTTAACACAATGTGATTGAACTTGCTTTCTTTTTGCTTTGGAGTTTTGGAGACTGACCTACTGCCAGAGTTAGTTTTCAAATGAAGAAATTAGTCCATCTTATGCAAGAAAAGAGAGTGAAGGCTTGCTAAAGATACAGACTACCAGTATAGTTATAAGTAATAACAGATCAGCCACACTATTATGTCAAGCATTTTCTTAAGATTTATCTTAAAGTTAATCATTATTCACTCACTTATCTTTTTTTTTGTATCACATGCTCAGTCTTTTATTTTTAAGAATTGTTTTTCTTTCTCTCAAATGTTCACTTATAATATGAGGTTATGTCCACAGAAATTTTCAGAAGCAGAAAATTATTGTGGAACTCTGGGATCGTGAGAATTTCACTAACATCAACATTTCTAAATTCAGTTCTAGCTCCCTAAGGGGAAAAAGTCAGTAATCCAGTCAAATCTGAGAGAAACGAGGGATTTTGCTTGACTAGCTATATTCCTTCTATGCCAATGAGATATTATTACTGATGAATTGTGAAGAGTTCTGACCAGTGTACTTTCTTTAGTAGGTAAGACAATCCTATGAACACCATGAGGAAAGAAAAATAAGTAAATAACTTAGGCAGTAGAAGAAGATCCATGTTTCTCTTTACGTTTTGCTCTGAATAGAAATTTTTAAAACCCACTTTTCCACTACAAGCTATAGATTCATGTTTAAATTAAGCTTCTTTAGAAAAGTGAAGCTCATCCCCTATCCACCCAACATCTATTAACTGGAGACTTTTCAAATTATAAATGGAAGATAATCATTTCAATTACTTCACTTAAAATAGGATGGAAGAGAAAAATGTTTTTGTTTTTCCCTTTTCCCAAGACATTAAAATGTTTACCTAATAAAAACAACAAGTTAAACTTACAAATGAGAATCTTAATGAAAAGGACATTGTGAATGCTTGTTATGTGGAGGTTAGGGGTAAGCGTGCCCTCTTCTTTGTGAACACTAGCCAATATTTTTAAAATTGCATGTTGGGAATAATCTCTAAGACACAGTTTCACAATGTTTTGCATTCATTTAAAAGTGAAGTGTATTTTATTTGTCTCCTTGCCAACTTTTTGAAGACTTCCTCTCAGGCTCCTGTCCTTTTTTAAAGAAACCCTTAGGACTGCTTTGATGCTCCTCAAATGAAAAAATCTACACCCAAGAACACATGAGGTTGTCATAATTGGACTCCTTCCCAGAATAAAGAAGATTGTTGGAGGGAGAGCAATTTAAATAGAAATGTGTCTATCTTATCCTGAGCTGGCATTTCCTATTGTCAATATTTTTTTTTAAAAAAGTGCTGGCAAGGACAGTATTTCAAGTACCAAGCTTGAATTACTAAAGTAAGCATCATAACTTCCAACAATAAAAATATTATTCTTTCTTAACAACTTTTATTTCCTAGTGACACACTTTGTTACATTAATTTGTGTGTAAATGTGCAGTTTTCTATATGACCCAGGGCTACAACTAAAATGTCATCTTTATTTATCCAGCCCATTAGTTCTATTAATACCAATAACAAAAATACTTATGACCCTTTATTCACGTACAATTTTCTCCCTAATTTCAGAGAGCACTTGGATCAGTGACCAAAACCATCAAAACATAATTTATGTTTTTGTTTTTCTTTGAATGTGACTTGCTGTCTCTCTCTCAATGAGGGTTTGTACAGTGAAAAATACTTGTAAGCTGTTTTTTAGGACTATCTCAAACTGCTGAAATGTGTTAAATTTCATAAAACTAAGGTAGGTAGTAGGTATTACATATAGTAATGGACTAGGCAGTGACAACATTAGGTTCTAATTTAGTCCTGGTTTTGTTACTTACTGGTTTCATAACTTTAGACAACCAACTAATCCATTTGAGTTTCAGTTAGCAGTCTTTAAAATAAGAGTACTAATATGCTCAGTGTCTATTATGTGAGTTTTTATGAAGATTAAACAAGGTAATATACGTGAAAACACTTATGTGTATGCAACTAGTTATTCTTATTTATAGCAAAACAAATTGCATTATTTACAAGGGGTTTTTGTTGTGTTTAAATGCAATGGCGAAAGCACCTGAAATGGGAGAAATGTATTCAATCTCTTTGAAACTAATGATAGCTTTCTCCAAAATTAGTTGTTTCAGCGTCCTCCTTTGACTTACTATATAAATATTATTGATCTATTGTCTCACTCTGTATTTATTTATTCACCTATAAAATAGGACTGATATTTATCACCCTAGTCATTATAAAACAATTTTTGCAATGAGATCTCAGTAAAGAGAATATTATATCTCTTTAGATACTATCTTTAGATAATATCTCTTTTAGGTACTAAAGGATTTGCCTGAAAAGTGAAAATTTTAAGTCAACCAACTATAGTTTTTGTCAATATGACACCAGTAACAACAAGTTTTGTTAATGATTTGACAAAATTGATTAGTTGTTTTGGTTATCTGTAGAAAAACCCCATTAATGTCTACAAAGTGTTAATAATATTTAGAATGAAAAAATTTGTGTTTTAGGTTCTAATCCCTAGTAGGAAGTGCCAGACTGCCCTCTAGAGTTCTGAGAGCAGAATCACATTTACTTAGGTTGAAGCAAGTGGAAACACTACTGTTTTTTAAAAACCAATTACGAATTGGGATACTGGGAACTTGCCTTTTAATTCACACTTTTAGCTTTATTTCTCACTAATATTCCCCTAAAACTCTTGATGCTCCCTATTAGTTCCCAGCCCTTTCTGTTGTATGTTCATTGTATTCCTTCTGCCTTGCCTGCTGTTCATTTCTCACTGACTGATACTATCCCTACCCCAAGACAGAGCTGATCAAATTTCTATCCATTCTTCAAGAGCCAGTTCAAATTTCACAGTCTCAGCTGTGCCTCCTCCCAGATCTTCCGAGTCATTAGTCTTTTTTTTTTTTTCTTATAACCCCATAGAACTCCTTTTCAATTCTGGCTTACCCTTATTCTAGTACGACTTGCATTACTAATATGCATAAATGTCTGCCTGCTCCCACTAAGCCATAAGTACCTAGATTGAAAGGATAATGAAATATTCCTTTCTGAAACTTGCACAGTACCTCACATAAAAGTGGTTTAATAAATATGTGTCGAATTAAATTAAGTTGATTCGATAGGCTAAGAGGGTGGGTTTCCTTATTATAATATTTTTATTTAAATGAGTCTAGGTTTATTTTATGTAATCTAGCGTGAAATACTTATTATGGCCTTGATATTATTTTCCTTCTTTCCACTTCTTAGCCAACATAATGACCAGAAGCTTTGATGAGATTCCTCCTGCTAGTGCTTAAATTCATCAGGTTGCTTTCTTTGCTTAATTGATATTATTTTAAACTGATATTTTGACAGTATTCTTTACAGTCTGATATCAATGTCCCATTAGCAACAATTACTTTGAATAATTACTCTTCCAAATGGAATAAAATTTGAAAGTCTAATTCATTCTAGTCTCTGCCCTCAAGGATACAAGATTTTATTATCTTAGTTTAACAGAAAAGGCAATTGAGGCCCAGAGATGTTAAGTTACTACAAATTACACTGCTAGTCAATAGCAGATCTAATCTCAAAATTCACAATCAAAAGTTCTTTTCCTTATAACCCCCTTTGCCTCCCTGTTGGATTACCTTTTTTTGGGACAACAGAAAAACCTTATTAACATTTACATTTCAGTGTACCAAATGGTAGATTGGTGGTCTGATAGAGTGACTGAGGTGCATTAAATTGTACAATGACTAATTGGAACAAAGAGTTACTCAGGTTTAGGGTATACTTTCTAAAAAAATATAATATTTACAACATAGTTGAATTCTAAAAAGGAAACTTAGTTGTTAGGTTTCTTTGGTTTTATTATAAAGGCAAAGTAAAATACAACAAATCCTTAAAGTGTCATGTTATGGATGTTAAGCAATAAGTAAAAGGAATAAATTTCATTCATTTATCCAATATTCAACATATATGCATATATCCTCTACAAGCCACAAAATTGAATAAGGCAGTATGAGGAAGTGTGACCAAAGGGATTCATACATCACATGGAATTGGACTAGATTACATGTTAAGGTTTTTTTTAAACCCTGAAATTTATGCATTTATGTATCTGTGAATTCACATAAGCCTTTCTTCTGTCTCTCTGTTTTTGATCTTTCTTTCTTAATTTTACCTGTTCAAATCTATATTCTTGCATTTATTAGCTTACCAATTTCTATAATATTCATACACTCCTGATTATTCAGTTTTTGACATTTATCTAATAAGCCCAGTTAAGTCCAGCTTCATGGAGTCTCAGATAATAACTCATACATGTTGAGCTATTATCCTGACTCAAATTTCCCAAGTTATGTCAGAAGGACATTATCTCTTCTCTCAAAAAGTATATAATTTAAATGGATGGGATTCAATATATAGATAAATCATTATGAGTGACCATTAGATATCACTTAAAGTGTATGAGCTAAATGTTAAAGGAATTTAGAGGATATGATGGATGCCTTAGAGTTGAAGATCTCAAAGTTGATATTAGACTGGTCATTAAGATCAGGGGAGGTAGTATTCTGGCTACAGGTGTAGTGATGAAAATATGTGATATGTCTTTTAGGAAAGGACTAGAGGAAACACGTAGAAGAGGAGAAAGAGAGAAAGCTATGTAAAGGCAGGCTGAGGTCTGAATGTGAATACTTTTAAATGACTGGCAAGAATTTTGACTGAATTTTGTAGGGGGCAGGAAACCACTAAAGATTATTGAAAAGAGAAATTATTTAGTCAAAGTTGTATTTTACCAAAGATATTATGTTGCTGTTGAGGATAGATTGTAGAAAAGGAGAATACTGCATGAATTTTGGAAGCTAATGAAGTGGTCTAGGGGAGAGGGATTGAATCTCTAGTCTAAGATGATGGCAGTGGAAATGAAAAGGAAGAAATTGACTTGATGGATATAGACCATCTCCACAAATAATTTACTAATTCTAAGAATGTTGCCTTGGTGAGGAGCAGCTAAAGAAAATATGTCCTTCTTGCAAATTAAGAAATAATTTTGAGCATTTGTATGCCTGAATGGCAAACTTGAACAGTAGGTGGAACAGAAACTTATTAGAGGTGACCATTAACTGTGGTGTCTTAGAAAGACTCCTCACTGAAAGTTTCTCCCCCATTTAAGTCTCACAATATAATCAGTTCTACCATTAGAGATTGAACTCTTTTAGTTAAACCTTGTTATTTCCATGCCTCCTTTTGAAAATAAAATTCAATTGTATCACATCTATTTTCTAGCACTTTAATTGAAATGAATGTATTGGATGCTTTCTCCCTGCTTGGAGAGACATGTCTGTCTGATAAAAAGTTGAAAGCTGTCTATGGGCCATGAGCTCTGCTCTATACAATACACACATTACACACATATTTTATGTAATTCTCATAACAACATTATGAGGTAGATACTATTATATACAAATTTACAGATGAGAAAACTGAAGTACAGAGAAATTAAGTAACTGCTCAAGGTACTTCATCCAGTAAATGGTAAAGCCAGAGTTTTGAACTGTGTTTAAAATTCTGCTAACCAACTAATTATACTGTGCAATAGTTTAATTTTGAAATTATACTGGATTTGATCCTTGTTGGTAGGTAATAGAGGGTAGCCAGCAAATGGGGAAAATGTGGGGCAAATTTTAAAACCAAATTATTCACTTGAGAAGTTGACCATACAGACCTCATTAAAAATAGTAGGCACCCAAATGTCATTGGAAATCTGCAGTATCTCTTGTCCTATTTACCCTAGGTTAAGATATTTCCTTCTTCTTACTCTAGCATGGATAGCGTTTAAGGTTAGCCCACAGTGAAACAAAATCCCAGCATGTGAAAGACAGAATAATGGACCCCCAAAAATGTCTACATTCCAATCCTTGAAACCTGTGAATATGCTGCTTTATATGGCAAAATGAAAAAAAAAATGGACTTTTGCGGGTGTGATTAATTGAGATCGGATAATTATCCTGAATTATCCACGTGGACTTCATCTAATTTCATAAACGCATAAAGTTTGAGAGCTTTTTCCTGCTGTAGTCAGTCAGAGTGAGATGTGACTGTGGAACAATGGTTGGAGAGGTGCAAAATTACTTGGTTTGAAGGTGAAGGAAGGGGCCACAAGCCACATAATATGAGCAGACTGTAGAAGCTGAAAATGGCAAAGACATAGATTATCTCCTAGAGCATCCAGAAAAGAATGCATCCCGGCTGACACGTTAATTATAGCTCAGTAAGACAGATTCTAGACTTCTGATCTGCGGAACTGTAAGATAATAAATATGTGTTGCTTTCAACTACTGAGTTTGTGGTAATTGGTTACAGCAGCAATGGAAAACTAATATATTACTCAAAGAGTTGATGGCTACTATCAGCTGAGGGGGTGGGAATGAACTATACATTCTTTATAAAATAATAATTTATAGAGGTGAAATTAATATGAGATAAAATTAACCATTTTAAAGTGAAAAATTCAGTGGCATTTAGTACATTCACAATGTTGCTCAACCACTACCTCTATCTAGTTCAAAATATTTCCATCACTCCAAAGTAAAACCCCTTACCCATTAAGCAGTTTCTCCCAACTTTTTTCTCCTCCTATCTACTCCCTGGCAATAATCACTTTGCATTCCATCTCCATGTATTTATCTATTATGAATATTTTATATAAATGGAATCATGTAATATATGACTATTTGTGTCTGTCTTTTTCTTCTTAATATTATGTTTTGGAGGTTCCTCAATGTTGTAACATGTGTCAGTATTCAATTACATTTTATAGCTGAATGTACAATTTGTTATACATTCATCTATTGATGAGCATTTCATCTGTTTCCACCTTTTGCCTATTCTGAATAGTGAACACATAAACACATGTATTTTTGAGTACCTACTTTCAAACCGTTTGGGCATGTACTGAGAATCAGAATTATGGAGTCATATAGAAAATCTATTAAACCTAAAATTTAAGTAATTTTTGAGGAACTGCCAACTTGTTTCCAATAATTTGAAATATTTATCATTCCTACCAGCAATGCACAAGGGTTTCAATTTCTCCACATCGTTGCAAACATTTTTAATTTTCCATTTTTTTCTTTTATTATAGCCATCCTAGTAGGTACAAAGTAATACCACATTGTAGTTTATATTGGCATTTCCTTAATGCCTAATGATGTTGAGCACCCTTTCCTGTATTTGGTGGCCATTTGACTGTTTTCTTTGGAGAAATGTCCATTCAGATTTTTTATTGTTTTATACAAAATAATAAAGAAGACAAACAACCCAATTAAAAAGTTGTTGTGTTGTAAAAGTTCTCTGCATATTTTATATACTACACCTTTATTAAATATGTGATTTGAAAATATTCTCTAGCATGCTTTAAATTGCCTTTTTACTCTCTTAATAATGTGCTTTTAAAACAAATAGCTTGAGGTATAATTAATATACAAAAATGCATTTATTTTTTCTTTCCAACTTTTACTTTAGGTTTAGTGGGTACATGTGCAGGCTTGTTAGATAGGTAAATTGCATGTCATAGGGGTTTGGTGTACAGATTATTTTATCACACAGGTAATGAGCATAGTGGCTAATTGGTAGTTTTTTGATCCTCACCTTCCTTGTAACCTCCACCCTCAAGTAAGCCCCAGTGTCTAGTTTTCTCTTCTTTGTGTCTATGTGTACTCAGTGTTTAGATACCACTTATAAGTGTGAACATGTGACATTTGGTTTCCTGTGCCTGTGAACTCACTTAGGATAATGGCCTCCAGCTCCATCCATGTTGCTGCAAAGAACATGACCTCATTCTTTTTATGGGTGCATAGTATTCCATGGTGTATATGTAACATATTTTCTTTATCCAGTCCACCACTGATGGGCATCTAGGTTGACTCCATGCCTTTGCTATTGAGAATAGTACTGCCATGAACATACACATTATACACATGCATGTGTCTTTATGATAGAACAATTTATGTTCTTTTGGATATATACCTAGTAGTGGAATTGCTGGGTTGAAAGGTAGTTCTAAGTTGTTTGGGAAATCTACAAATTGGTTTCCACATTGGTTGAACTAATTTACATTCTCACCATCAGTGTTTAAGCGTTCCTTTTTCTTTGTAACCTCACCAGCATCTGTTATTTTTTTGACTCTTTAATAATAGCCATTCTGACTGATGTGAAATGGTATCTCATTGTGCTTTTGATTTGGATTTCTCTAATCATTAGTGATGTTGAACATTTTTTTCATATGCTTCTTGGCCACATGTATGTCTTCTTTTGAGAAGTGTCTGTTCATGTCCTTTGTCCATTTTTTAATGGGGTTGACTGTATATGCATGGGTTTATTTTTGGCCTCTATTATGTTCCATTAGCCTGTATGTCAGTTTTCCTGCCAGTACCATACTCTTTTGATTACAGTAGCATTGTAATATGTTTTGAAACCAAAAAGAATGTGATACCACCAACTTTGCTCTTGGTAGAAATTGCTTTGGCTATTTGGAAACATTTTTTGTATTGAAATACATTTTATAACTTTTTTCTAATTCTGTAAAAAATGCCTGTGGGATTTTGGTAGAGATTGTATTGAATCTGTAGATTACTTAAGAAGTGTAGACATTTTAACAATGTTAATTCTTCCAATCTATGAAAAAAGGATGTCCTTCTATTTTTGTCTTTAAAATTTGTTTCTGTCAATGTTTGGTTTTTAATGTACAATACTTTCACCTTCTTCGTTCTTTATTCCTAAGTATTTTATTAATTTTTACGTTGTTGTAAATAAAATTGTTTCCTTAATTTACTTTTTGGATACTTTGTTGTTAGTATTTAGAAACACAATTGATTTTGTATGTTGATTTTGTATTCTTCAAAGTTACTGAATTCACTCATATATCTGTTATTTTATGGAGTCTTTAGGTTTATTTTACATATAAAATAGCGTCGTCTTTAACAGAGATAGTTTTACTTCTTTCGATTTATATACTTTTTAATAATTGTTCTTGCCTAATTGCTCTGGATAGGACATTCAATATTATGTTTAATAGGAGAGGTGAGAGTGGGCATTCTTACCTTATTCTGGATTTAGAGGGAAACCTTTCAGCTTTGAAATTATCGAGTATGATGTTAGCTGTGGGCTAGTCATATGTGGTTTTTATTGTGTTGAGATACATTCTTTGTAGATCTAATTGGTTGAGAGTTTTTGTGAAACAGAATTAATATTTTCCAAAAGCTTTTTCTGTATCTAAGGAGATAATAATATGATTTTATTCTTCTTTCTGTTGATGTCATATATAACATTTATAGATCTGTGTATATTGAACCATCCTGGAATCCTTGAAATGAATCTGACTTGGTCATGTTGTTTGGTTATTTTAAAATGCTGCTGCATTTGGTTTGCTAGTATTTTATTGAGGATTTTGAGGTCTAACTTCATAAAAAATTCTGATCTATTCTTTTATTATGGTGTCTTTATCTGGCTTTGAAATCATGGTAATGCAGGGCTCATAAAAAAGTTTGGAAGTGTTGTCTCATTTTTTGAAAGAGTTTAAAAGAATTGGTATTCATTTTTTTTTAATATTTGGTAAAATTCATCCATGATACTATCTGGTCCTGTATTTTCCTTTGCTAAGAGTTATTTTTACTACTCCTTTAGTGTCCTTATTTGTTACTGGTCTGCTCAGGCTTTGTATCTCTTCTTGATCCAGTCTTGATAAGTTGTATTTTTCTAAGAGTTTCTTGACTTCTAAGTTGTCCAGTTTGTTGTTATGCAGTTGTTCACAATAGTCCTTTATGATCCTTTTTATCACCGTAAGATCAGTTTTCCTGTCTTCTCTTTCATTTCTGATTTTATTTGTTTGAATCCCTCCTTTTTTTCTTAGTTTAGATGAGAGATTGTTGAGTAAGTTTACCTTCTCTAAAAACAAACTTTGAGTTTTCTTTCTTTTCTCTCATTTATTTTTGCTTTAATTTCATTTTTTTCTTTATTCTGTCAATTTTGTACTTAGTTCTTTTTTTAGTTTCTTCAGATGCAATGTTAAGTTATTTACTGGATACATTTATTGTTTAAATGTAGTTGTTTATTGCTATGAACTTTTCTCTTAGTTCTGTTTTAGTCACTTTCCATACGTTTTATATTTTCATTTTTGTTTGTCTCAAAGTATTTTCTAATTTTCTTTTTCATGTCTTCTTTAACCCAATAGTTGTTTAACAGTGTATGATTTAATTTCCACGTATTTGTGAATGTTCTCATTTTTTATGTGTTACTTTGTTTTGACAAATAATAACTATACATATTTATGGAGTACAGTGGTATATGTACACA
This sequence comes from Pan paniscus, assembly GCF_029289425.2. Taxonomy (NCBI): domain Eukaryota; kingdom Metazoa; phylum Chordata; class Mammalia; order Primates; family Hominidae; genus Pan; species Pan paniscus. The sequence goes on from NC_073272.2 coordinate 83,255,874, forward strand.
CATTGTGTAAATGATCAATTCAGGATAATTATCATATTTATCACCTCAAACACTTGACATTTCTTTGTGGTTAAAACTTTCAAAATCTTCTCATCTAGCTATTTTGAATTATATAATATCTTGTTGTTGTCTATAATCACTGCATTGTACAATAGAATACCAAGAATTATTTCTTCTATTAAACTATAACTTTGTACCTGTTGACCAACCACTTTTCATTTTCCCCACTGCCTACTCTTCCCAGCTTCTGGTAACCATTTTTCTGATCTCTACTTCTATGATAGCAGCTTTATTAGATTCTACATATGAGTGACATCATGTGGTATTTATATTTATGTCACTTGTTACAAGATCATATCATCTGCAAACACGGACAGTTTGACTCCTTTTTTTTTATCTGGATGCCCTTTATTTCTTTCTCTTGTCTAATCACTCTGGCTAGGACTTTTAGTACTATAATAAATGGAAGTTGGGTAAGTTGGCATTCTTGTCTTCTAGATTTTTGAGAAAAACTTTTAAACTATGGATTCATCATGTATCCCTTTATTGTGTTAAGGTATATTTCTTCCATACATATTTTTTAGGGGTTTTGTTATATTAAAATTTTCAGTTTTATTGAATGCTTTCTCTGCATCTATTGAAATTATCATATAATTATTTTCTTTTATTCTGATAAGTGATGTATTACATTTATTGATTTGCATATGCTGAATCATATTTACATTCCTGTGATGAATCGCATTTGATCATGGTAAATGATATTTTTGACATGCTGTTGAATTCAGTTTGCTAGTATTTTGTTGAGAGTATTTTCACCTACATTTGTCAGAGATATTAGCTTCTAGTTTTTTTCTTTTTCTATTGTGTTTTTGTCTGGTTTTGGTATTAAGGTAATGCTGGCCTTGTAGAATAAGTTTGGAAGAGTTCCCTGAACTTCAAATTTTAAAAATAGTTTAAGAATAATTGGTATTAACTCTTTTTTAAATGTTTGATATAACTCAGCAGTGAAATCATCAGGTACTGGGCTTTTCTTCAATGGCAGACTTTTCATTAGTGATTCAGTCACATTGATAGCTGTTGGTCTGTTTAGGTTTCCTATTGCTTCAAGATTCAATGTTGGTAAGTTGGATGTGTCCAGAAATTTATCATTTATTCTAAGTTTTCTAATTTTTTAACATATACTTGTTCATAGTAGTCTGTCATATACTTGTTCATAGTAGTCTGCATTTGTGTGAAATAAATTCTGATATCTCCTTTTTCATCTCTGCTTTTATTTGAGTCATCTTTTTTCCTTAGTCTAGCTTAAAGTTTGTCAATTTTCTTTATGTTTTCAAACAACCAAGTCTTCATTTTATGTTTTTTAGTCCCCATTTCTGTACTGATCTTAATTTTTTATGTATTTCTATTTATTTTGTGTTTAGTTTGTGTTTTTTTTTTTAGTTCCTCCAGGAGTGAGGTTAGATTGTTTATTTGAAGTTTCTCTACTTCCTTGATGTAAGCATTTATTGCTATAAACTTCCCTCATAGTACTGCTTTTGCTGATTTCCATAGGTTTTGGTACGGTGTGTTTCCATTTTCATTTGTCTCAAAAATGTTTAATTTTATTTTTTAATGTCTTCATTGACCCACTGGTTATTCAGGGTAATGTTTAATTTTCATGTATTCGCGCATTTTCTAGTGTTGCTTTTTTGTTGATATCTAGCTTTATTCCACTGTTTTCAAAAAATAACTCATACAATTACAATTTAAAAATATGTAAAACTTTTTTTTGGCTTCACATGTAATCTAACCTGGAGAATGTTTCATGTGCTGCTGAGAAGAATGTGTATTCTGTGGCTATGTATGAAATGTTCTATAAATGCTATTAGGTGCATTTTGTCTAGAGTGTGGTTTAATTCTGGTGTTTCTGTATTGAGTTTTTTTCTGGATATGTCCATTGCTGAAATTCGAGTGCTGAAGTCCCCTATTAATATTGCATTTCAGTCTATCTCTCACTTACTGTCTGTTAGTATTTGTTTATAAATTTAGGTGCTCCTATGTTGACTGCATATATATTTATAATTGTATCTGCTTGCTGTATTGACCCCTTTGTCATTATGTAATTGCCTTCTTTCTTTTTACATTTTTTGATTAACATCTATTTTCTCTGATGTAAGTAGTTACTCCTGTTCTCTTTTGGTTTTCATTTGCATGGAATGTCTTTTTCCATTTTTTTCATTTTCATTATATTCATATTCTAACTGTGGAAGTCTCTTGTAGGACAGAAAGAGTTAGGTCTAGCTTTTTAATCCATTCAGCAACTCTATGTCTTTTAATTAGGCAATTAAGTCTATTTATACTCAAGGTAATTATTGGGGTGTAAGGGCTTAGTACTGCCCTTCTGTAACTTGTTTTCTATTTGATTTATAGATCCTTTCCTTCTTTCTTCTTCTCCTACAGTCTTCTTTTGTGGTTAACTTATTTTCTGTAGTTGTATGTTTTGATTCGTTGCTATTCATTTTCAGTGTATCTATTGTAGGATTTTGCTTTTGGTTACCATGAAGCTTACAAAAAAATACAACTTTAATAAAAAAAAAGTTATTTTCTCCTTATGGCAACTTAATTTGATTGCAAGTAAAAAAGAAACAAAAGTAACTCTGTGTTTTACATTCTCTCTTCATATTTTGAATTCTTGTCACAATTTACATTTGCTATATTGATTATTTCTTAACAAATTATTGTAGTTATTATTATTATTAATATTTTTGTGTTTTAGTGTTCATACTAAAGATATAAGTAGTTTACACATCGTGAATACAGTATTAGAATAACAGTCATGTTGATGTCCTTTTCTATTGGTCTGTAGAACTTCTAACATTTCTTGTAGAATAGAACTGGTAAGGATTAATTATCTCAGCTTTCCTTTTTCTGGGAGTGTTTTATCTCTCCATGATTTCTGAAGTATAGCTTTGTGGGGTTCAGTACTCTTGTGTGGCATATTTTAGTGCTCTGAATTTGTCATTTTATTCCCTCCTGGCATGTAAGGTTTCTGCTGAGGAATTAAATGTCAGGTATTTTTGATCTCCCTTATATGTTATTTGCTTCCTTTTTCTCACTGATTTCAGAATCTTGTCTTTGTCTTTGTTGAACTTTGAGAGTTGGCTTATAATATATCTTTAGGTATTCATATTTAGGTTTAATCTGACTGGTGACATTCAATCTTCTACCGGGATATTTGTATCTTTCTCTAGGTTTAGAAAGCTATCTTATTTCTTTAAATAGCCGCTCTACCACCTTTGTCTTTCTCAATTCCCTTTTCAATTCCAATAACCAAAATTTCTGATCCTTTTATGTTGTCCCATAGATCCTGTAAACTTTCTTTATTACTCTTTAATTGTTTTTTCTTCTCTGACTATTTTCAAATAGCCTATTTTCAAACTTACTATTTCTTTCATCTACTTGATGAAGTCTGTTGTTGATGCTCTCTATTGCATTTTGATTTTGTTTGTCGTATTTCTCAGCTTAGAGATAGAGAGTAAAAGGATGGTTACCAGAGGCTAGGAAAGGTAGTGAGGAAGTGGGAGACAGGCGGAGATGATTAATGGGTACAAAAAAATAGCTCTCGATTTTTTTAAAATTATTATTTCAACTTCTCTGTCAACTTTCCTTCATAAATTTTTGAATTATTTGTGTTTCCTTGAATTTTATTAAGCTTTCTTAAAATAGCTCCTTTGAATCCTCTGTCTGAGAGTTAACACATCTCTAACACTTTAAGGTTAGTATCTGTTGCCATATTTTCTTCATTTTGTGAGGTTATATTTCCCTGAATGTTCTTGATGCTTGTAGAAGTGCAATGATATCTGTGTATTGAGAAACTGGATATTTATTCCAGTTTTTGCAGTCTGGCTTTTTTTGTGTTTCCCCATTTTAAGAAGGTCCTCCAGAGATTCTAAGCAGACCATTGCGTTTTCTGAGCCAGTCATCACAGCAGCTGTCTCAGCACTAGGAGGCACTCTAAGCTCAGATCAGCCATGAGTCTCACAAAGGCTCCAAGTTTGATGTAACTCTGCAACCCAGATGGACCTGGGGAAGACTCAAGGAGGCTACTGAGGCTGTGTGGTAAAGCTGACCTGGGGCTCAAGCTCAGGAGACTCCCACTGGCCCAGATGGGTATGCCTTCCAGCAGGTCCCTGCACAGATGGAATACTTATCCAACTGCAATACGAAGGGCTTGAGACCACTCCCCGCTCAGGATATGCTGTGTCAGGTGAAGGCTGGTGAGCCCATCTTATTGGATCAGATGGTTGTCCATTACAGTTAGGATTGCTCCTTGACTGCTACAGAAAGGGCCAGAACTGAGACTGGGTCCCCTTAGTATCTGCTGTGAGACAGAGGCTGGAGAACTTTGCCTTGTTGGTTCAAAGGGGTGCACATGCCCAAGCAGGTTGCCGCCACGAGACGGAGTCTTGCTCTATTACTCAGGCTGGAGTGCAATGGCTCGATCTTGGCTCACTGCAACCTCCGCTTTCCGGGTACCAGCAATTCTTCTGCCTCAGCCTCCGGAGTAGTTGGGATTACAGGCGCGCATCACCACGCCTGGCTACTTTTTTGTATTTTTAGTAGAGACGAGGTTTCGCCATGTTGGCCAGACTGGTCTCGAACTCCTGACCTTGTGATCTGCCCCCCTCAGCCTCCTAAAGTGCTGGGATTACAGGTGTGAGCCACTGTAACCGGCCCCATGAACCTGCCTTCCCCAGATGGATTTTCTCTATCTTGGGCTCTACTGGGGTGTTGCAATCTCCTACCAGGTTCCCTAATCTTCAATAAAGGCACTTTTGTACATAGATAGTTGCCAAATTGGTGTTTCTCTGGGTATGCACAAGGTCTGGGGACATACTATTAAGCCATCTTACATCACTCTCTGTTAATTCTTCTTTAAATGTTTAGTAAAATTCAGCAATGAAGCCATCTGGTAGTGGAATTTTTGTTGTTAGGTTGTTTTATATACTGATTTAATTTCTTTACTTTTTAAAGGTCTTTTTAGAATTTGTATTTATCCTTGAGCCAGATGTGGTTATTTGTGTGTTTTCAGAACTTTGTCAATTTTATCTAGGTTATCTAATTTGTTGGCATACAATTGTTTTTAGTTTACTCTTACAATTATTTATTTCTGTACATTTTGTAATAATGTACTATATTTTATTTATAAATACTCTTTAAATATAAGGTAGGAAAAGAGAAGAGACTAGCACTTATGCCTACATGGAGTGTTTTGCATGAAATAGGTGTCTAATCATAGAAGCCATTTGACATTATTTGGATTTTAAATGGAGAAAAAATACTTGTTTACCCAACTCCCATCTTCTAAAGGATACTTCATTGCAAATGCATACATTATGTAGATATGGTCTCATTTGGTGAAAAAATGTGAATTACAAAGGGAAAAATAAACTTGTGGGACTTTTTTCTTTACCTCTTATTCCTTGGATTGTTTTCAAATATCAGTATTGAATCTGAGTAATAAATAAACTTTTATAAATCTAAGAAATCATTATTACAATATATGGAAATTAGTGGCTTTTTGCCTTTTTAAAATGTATATTAACATTTAGTATCTAAATATCAGAATACTCTGAGTAGTTGTGTGTGTATTTCATAGGCAAGTGACACTTAAATCTACATTTTATATATTTTTGTTTTAACTTTGAATCCTGTAGATGAAGAGGATAAGGATCAATTAACTATACTTTTAAAAGACACAAATGAAAAATATCTAGGATACCACATAGACATGTATTGTGAAACCAAGAATACAATACTACTTCACCTCAGAAAGGATGGTTAGTTGTACAATCCAATAAAACTAAATGAAATATTATTTCAAATTTTGAAGAGGTATAACAACAATATTTTTGCTGCTCACCATATTGTTACACTCTTTTTCATAAATGGACATTCTTTTTCTTGTTGATAAGCATACATGGGTCAAGGTTACTTAGTGGGAGGTGGGGAGAATTCTGTAAGTTGTCTTTTCCGTTCCAAGTTTGTAGTGTTCTATTAAATTTAGCTGGCAAATATTCCATGATTATATTTGATGAAAGGTATATTAGTTTTGTTGACTTCTCCTCCAGTGGATCAATTTTCATTCTAGGATGACTAATCAATTTAATTTTTGGGGGAAAATTTGAACAGTTAAGTTTCTCTGAGCTCTTTACTATGTAGTAACAAATTATACCAGAAATATCTCCTCTAGTGAACCTACAGGATCACAGGAGAAAACATCCCTATATGCCGGACCTAACACTATGAATATATTTAAATCATCATATAATGAGGTTGACATGAACTTCGAGTAAATTTTTATCTATTGTTTAATAATTGCTCTTTGAAAATAGTATAGAACTCTATCATGTCATTTCTAGTTGCATCAAATAAATTATACCATTAAAATCTTAAGGTTACTTCTGGCTTCAGGTACAGCATGTAAAAAGTTTAAAGTCACTAATGCATTCTAATAAAAAGTTAAAAAAACTGAAAAAATTGAACAATAAATAACTCATAAGATTTATACAAAAATGAGTCAAACTGCTCTCCCCAAAATAGAGATACAGACAGACAAATACAGGGAATCACAGCTTGCCAGAATAGGAACCCATAAGCAGGAACTTCCGTGGAAACCAGTGCCAGATAAAGAAATATGAACTGTAATTGACAAATTGATGGAGACATTGTGGATAAACCTGAAAGATAAAAGCTTTAATGGCACCCAGTTATACGTTCACCACCAAATGTTTTTGAGTGCTGCGTTCTCAGAGTAGATATCAAAGAAAATTCCCCTTGTGCTTCCAGCATGAGGAAGGGAAAATAAACCATTTTAAAAATAAATCATATAATTCAGTTATTCTTAATAAGGCCTGCCTTTAAGAGAAACTATTTAACCAATGCCTAAACTACTGGAAATTTATCAGAGCCTAACTGACTTATGGGAAGAGAAATACCCAACTTGAGCTTCTTCTAGCCTTTCACATGAGAGAAGACAAGTATCCAACTCCAGCTCACCTAGCCATCCAGTCCCACTTGAGGGGGAAAGACCAAGAAGCACTTTCAAAATTTACAGTCCAGTGGCACAGGCTTACTAAAAGACTGAGACCTAATTATAGAACTATAGAAGATTCTCCTTCCCATTACAACTTACAACCACATCCTTCATATAGAAATTTCTTTTATCCAGAACATCATATCCAGCTATCAAGAAAAGTGTTACCAGGCACATTAAAGGCAAAAACCACAGTTTGAAAAGAAAGAGCAAACATCACAACCAGATGCACATGTGGCAAGGGTGTTAGAATTATCACTGGGAATTCAAAGCAACTATGATTAATATGCCAAAAACTCTAATGGATAAAGTAAAAAGCACACAAGAACAGATAGGCAATATGAGCAGAGAGATGGAAATTATAATAAAATAACAAAAAGTAAAGATGGAGATAAAAATATATACCAGAAATAAAGAATGCCTTTCATGGGCTTACTAGTAAACTGGACATGGCTGAGAAGAGAATCAATGAGCTTGAGGATATCTCCATAGAAACATCCCAAACTGAAAAGCAAAGAGAATAAAGACTATAAAAAAGGAGAACAGAGTATTCAAGAGCTATGAGACAACTACAAAAGGTTTATCATTTGTGTAATGACAATACAAAAAGAATCAGGAAGAAAGAAAGGAACAGAAGAAATATTTGAAGCAGTCATGACTGAAAACTTCCATGTTAATGTGAAACACCAAAGATACAGAAAGCTTAAAGAACAGTAAGCAGAATGAATGCCCCAAAACTACACTTAGAAATATTATATTCAAAGTACAGAAAATAAAAAATCAAAAGAAATTTAAAAACAAAACATAAAAACACACTTTGCCTGTATGGGGACAAAAATCAGAATTATATATGATTTATATTCAGAAATCATGCAATAAAGAAGAAAGTGAAGTGAAAAATTTAAAGTGTTGAGAGATAAAACCATAAACCTGGAGTTGTATACTCTTCAAAATTATTCTTCCAAAGTGAAGGAGAAATAACGACTTTTTTTCAGACAAATAGTAATTAATGGAATTTGTTGCCAGTATCATTGACTTGCCAGTAAAACTTTAAAAGAAGTTATTTGGAGAGAAGGGAAATTTTATGGGACAGAAACTGAAATCTACATAAGAAAAGTAAAAGCATCAGAGAAAAAATAAGTGATGGAAAAATTAACATTTTTATTTTTTAATTCTTAATTGATTTAACAGGTAATAGTTTGTTCAGAATAATAATAGCAACAATACATTCAATTATGAATTCTTATATATGCTTATGTATAAGGAAAATAAAAGACTGCAATAACAAAAAGAACAGGAGGGAGAAATTAGTACTACTTTGTTATTAAAAGGTACTTGCACATCCCATGAAGTGGTATAGTGTAATTTAAAAGTGGGTTTGGATCATGAATAAGCCCATGAAATGCATTCTTTATTTCTTTTTTATTTTTCTAGTCACTTATATTTCTTTTTTTAATAAATTTTATATGAACCTTATTACAACTTGTACTGACCATTGATTACGTTTAGACATTTTGCTTTGTCTTAAACTTTCTTTAAACAAAAACAGCTATTTTAGTTTAGAACAAAAACTAACCAGACATTTTTTTAATACAAAATTATTGTTTTACATTCATTGAATTTATTGGTTTGTGTTTTTTTAAATATTTATTTATTTTTATTATATTTTAAGTTCTGGGATACATGTGCAGAATGTGCAGATTTGTTACCTAGGTACACACTTGCCCTGGTGGTTTGCTGCACCCATCAACCTGTCATCTACATTAGGTATTTCTCCTAATGCTATCCCTCCCCTAGCCTCCCACCCCCAACAGACCCCAGTGTGTGATGTTCTCCTTCCTGTGTCCATGTGTTCTCATTGTTCAACTCCCACTTATGAGTGATAACATGCGGTGTTTGGTTTTCTGTTCTTGTGTTAGTTTGCTGAGAATTATGGTTTCCAGTTTCATCCACGTCCCTGAAAAGGACATGAACTCATTCTTTCTTTATGGCTGCATAGTATTCCATGGTGTATATGTCCCACATTTTCTTTATCCAGTCGATCATTGATGGGCATTTGGGTTGGTTCCAAATCTTTGCTATTGTAAATAGTACTGAAATAAACATACGTGTGCATGTGTCTTTATAGTAGAATAATTTATAATCCTTTGTGTATATACCCAGTTATGGGATTGCTGGGTCAAATGGTATTTCTGGTTCTAGATCCTTGAGGAATCACCACACTGTCTTTCACAATGGTTGAACTACTTTACACTCCCACCAACATTGTAAAAGCATTCTATTTCTCCACATCCTCTCCAGAATGTGTTGTTTCTGACATTACTGATCACCATTCTAACTGGTGTGAGAGGTTATCTCATTCTGGTTTTGATTTGCATTTCTCTAATGTCCGGTGATGATGAGCTTTCTTTCATACGTTTGTCGGCTGCATAAATGTCTTCCTTTGAGAAGTGTCTGTTCATATCCTTCACCCACTTTTTGATGGGGTTGTTTATTTTCTTCTTGTAAATTTGTTTAAGTTCTTCATAGCTTCTGGATATTAGCCCTTTGTCAGATGAATAGATTGCAAAAATTTTCTCCCATTCCATAGGTTGCCTGTGCACTCTGATGATAGTATCTTTTGCTGTGCAAAAGCTCTTTAGTTTAATTAGATCCCATTTGTCAATTTTGGCTTTTGTTGCCATTGCTTTTGGTGTTTTCGTCATGACATCTTTGCCCATGCACATGTCCTGAATGGTACTGCCTAGATTTATTCTAGAGTTTTTATGGTTTTAGGTCTTACATGTAAGTCTTTTCTCCTTCTTGAGTTAATTTTTGTATAAAGTGTAAGGAATGGGTCCAGTTTGTTTTCTGCATATGGCCAGCCAGTTTTCCCAACACTATTAAATAGGGAATCCTTTCCCCATTGCTTGTTTGTGTCAGGTTTGTTGAAGATCAGATGGTTGTAGATGTGTGGCATTGTTTCTGAGGGCTCTGTTCTGTTCCCTTGGTCTATATATCTGTTTTCATATCAATACCATGCTGTTTTGGTTACTGTACCCTTGTAGTATAGTTTAAGGTCAGGTAGCGTGATGACTCCAACGTTGTTCTTTTTACTTTGGATTGTCTTGGATATACGGGCTCTTTTTGGGTTCCATATGAAATTTAAAGTAGTTTTCTCTAATTCTATGAAGAAAGCCAATGGTAGCTTGATGGGGATAGCATTGAATTTATAAATTACTTTGGGAAGTATGGCCATTTTCATGACACTGATTCTTCCTATCCATGAGCATGGAATGTTTTTCCATTTGTTTGTGTCCTGTCTTATTTCCTTGAGCAGTGGTTTGTAGTTCTCCTTGAAGAGGTACTTCACGTCCCTTGTAAGTTGGATTCCTAGGTATTTTATTCTCTTTTTAGCAATTATGAATGGGAACTCACTCAGGATTTTGCTCTCCATTTCATTATTATTGGTGCATGGAATTCTTGTGAGTTTTGTACATTGATTTCGTATCCTGAGAAATTGCTTAAGTTGCTTAGCAGCTTAAGGAGATTTTGGGCTGAGACAATGTAGTTTTCTAAATATACAATCATGTCATCTGCAAACAGACACAATTTGACTTCTTCTCTTCCTATTTGACTACCCTTTATTTCTTTCTCTTGCGTGATTGTCCCGGCCAGAACTTCCAATATTATGTTGAATAGGAGTGGTGAGAGAGGGAGTCCTTGTCTTGTGTCAGTTTTCAAAGGGAATGCTTCCAGCTTTTGCCCATTCAGTATGATATTGGCTGTGGGTCTGTCATAAATAGCTCTTACTATTTTGAGATATGTTCCATCAATACCTAGTTTATTGAGAGGTTTTAGCATGAAGGGGTGTTGAATTTCATCAAAGGCCTTTTCTGCATCTATTGAGATAATTAGGTGGTTTTTGTCAATGGTTTTGTTTATGTGATGGGTTACATATATTTATATGTAAACAGGCTAAATGCCCCAATTAAAAGGCACAGACTGGCAAATTGGATAAAGAGTCAAAACCCGTCAGTGTGCTGTATTCAGGAGACCCATCTCACAGCAACAACACACATAGGCTCAAAATAAAAAGATGGAGGAAGATTTAATAAGCAAATGGTAAGCAAAAAAAAAAAAAAAGCAGAGGTTGCAATCTTAGTCGCTGATAAAAGAGACACTAAGCCAACAAAGATCAAAAAAGACAAAGAAGGGCATTACATAATATTAAAGGGATCAGTGCAACAAGGAGAGCTAACTATCCTAAATATATATAAACCCAATACAGGAGCACCCAGATTCATAAAACAAGTTTTCAGCAACCTACAAAGAGACTTAGACTCCCAAACAATAATAGCAGGAGACTTTAACACCCCACTGTCAATATTAGACAGATCAACCAGACAGAAAATTAAGAAAGATATTCAGGACTTGAACTCAGTTCTGGACCAAGTGGAAGTAATACACATCTACAGAACTCTCCACCCCAAATCAACAGAATATACATTCTTCTTAGCACCACATCACACTTATTCTAAAATTGATGACAAAATTGGAAGCAAAACACTCCTCAGTAAACGTAAAAGAACAGAAATCATAACAAACAGTCTCTCAGATCACAATTACAATCAAATTAGAACTCAGGATTAAGAAACTAACTCAAAACCACACAACTAAATGGAAACTGAACAACTTTTTCCTGAATGCCTACTGGGTAAATAACAAAATTAAGGCAGAAATAAATAAGTTATTTGAAAACAATGTAATCAAAGACACAAAGTACCTGAATCTCTGGGACATAGCTAAAGCAGTGTTTAGAGAGAAATTTATAGCACTAAATGCCCACAGGAGAAAGCAGGGAAGATCTAAAATCGACACCCTAACATGACAATTAAAAAAACTAGAGAAGCAAGAGCAGACAAATTCCAAAGCTACCAGAAGACAAGAAATAACTAAGATCAGAGCAGAACTGAAGGAGATAGAGACATGAAAAACCCTTCCAAAAATCAGTGAATCCAGGAGCTGGTTTTTTGAAAAGATTAACAGAATTGATAGACTGCTAGCAAGACTAATAAAGAAGAAAAGAGAGAAGAATCAAATAGATGCCATAAAAAATGAGAAAGGGGATATCACCACTGATCCCACAGAAATACAAACTACCATCAAAGAATACTGTAAACACCTCTATGCAAATAAACTGGAAAATCTAGAAGAAATGGTAAATTCCTGGACACATACACCCTCCCAAGACTAAACCAGGAAGAAGTCGAATCCCTGAATAGACCAATAACAAGTTCTGAAATTGAGGCAGTAATTAATAGCCTACCGCACCAAAACAGCCCAGGACCAGATAGATTCACAGCCAAATTCTACCAGAGGTTCAAAGAGGAGCTGGTATTATTCTTTTTGAAACTATTCCAAACAATAGAAAAATAGACTCCTCCCTAACTCATTTTATGAGGCCGGCATCATCCTGATACCAAAACCTGGCAGAGAAACAACGAAAAAAGAAAATTGCAGGCCAACATCCCTGATGAACATTGATGTGAAAAACCTCAATAAAATGCTGGCAAAACGAATCCAGCAGTACATCAAAAAACTTATCCACCATGATCAATTCGGCTTCATCCCTGGGATGCAAGGCTGGTTCAACAGGCATTCTTTATATCAATGTATATTACAAACTATGCAGCAACCTCTAAAAATGTTTTAGAGTGTTTATAATGTGCTAGCAAAGGAGAGAAAAGGAGATCATATGAAACACTCAGTTAAAACTACAAAAGACAGAAGAGAGCAAGAAAAAAATAGGAAGAAAGTATAAGATTAACAAATAGGAAACAGTAACAAATACAGTAGGTCCTAATTCAACTATGTCAATAGTCACTTTGAATATTGATGTTCTAATTGCACAAATGAATAAACAGACATTGTCAGAGTGAATAAAAAATCAGACCTAACTATATGTTATTTATAAGAAATCTAGCTTAAAGATAAAGACATACATAGATTAAAAGTAAATGAAAGGAAAAACATTTACCATGCTAACACTAATCAAAAGAAGGAGGTAGTAGCTGTATAAATTTTAAATAGCCCAGACTTCAGAGCAAATATATTTATAAGGAATAAAAAATGACATTACATAATGATAAAGGGTCAATTCCTCAAGAAGACATAATCCTTAATGTGTATGTGCCCGACAACAGAGCATCAAAATATATTGGGCAAAAACTAATACAACTGCAAGAAGAAATAGATGAATCCTCCAACATAGTTGAATTCTACAACTCCCATTATCAGAATTGGGCAGATTCAGCAGGCAGAAAATTACTAAAGACATAATAGAACTCAACAAAACCACTAATCAACTGGATATAACAGCTATCTATAGACTACATTATCCAACAACAGCAGATTACATACTCTTCTCCACCTCACATGGTACATTCCCTAAGCTAGGTAGCATACTGGGTCATAAAAGCACCTCCACAAAATTTTAAAAAGAGAAATCATACAGTGTCTCCTCTCAGATTACATTATAATTAAAATATAATTTTAAAAAGCTAGAAAATCAATTATTTGGAGATTAAAAGATACACTTTTATGTTGTCACAAAGGACAAGATTTTATTCTTTTTAAATAGCTGAACAGTATTCTGTAGTGTATATATATATCAAATTTTCTGTATTAAACATTATGTTAAATGAAATAAGCCAGACACTGATAAAAAATGCCACATATTCTCTCTCATATGCAAATCTAAAAAATCTGACCTCATAAAAGAAATAAAACAGAGGCTCCTAAAGGCTGCAGATCATAGAGAAGAGAATAGATGAGCAGAGGATGGTCAACAGGTACAAAGTTACAATTATAAAGGAAGAATAAATTATGGTGTCCTATTGTACAGTAGAGTGACTATATTGTAATTAACAATAAACAATGTATGTATCAAAATTGCTAGAAGAGAATATTTTGAAAGTTTCTACCACAAGGAAATGCTACATGTTTGACATAATAAATATAATTACTCTGATTTAATTACTACACAATATATGCAGGTATTAATATATTACATATTATGAAATGTACATACAATTATTGTGTCGATTATTTTAAAATTTAATTTTTAAAATACACACTTCTAAATAACACATGGATAAAAATTAAATCTCAAGATAAATTTTAAAATACTTTGAGCTAAATGAAAATAAAATATAAAATCATCATTTGCAGGATGTGCAAAAGCAGTGCTTAGATAAAAATGTACAGCATTAAATGTACATATCAGTATTGAAGAAAGATCCAAAGTCAACCTAAGCTTCCACCTTAAGAAATTTGAAAATGAAGAACAAATTAAGTCCACAGTAAACAGAAGAAAATAAATAATAGAAATTCGAATATAAATTAATAAAATTGAAAAGAGAAAATAAATGAAACCAAAACCTAATTTGTTGTGGGAAGTCAGGGACCCTGAATGGAGGGACCAGCTGGAGCCATGGCAGAGGAACATAAATTATGAAGATTTCATGGACATTTACCAGTTCCCAAATAATACTTTCATAATTTCTTATGCCTGTCTTACTTTAATCTCTTAATCCTGTTATCTCCGTAAGGTGAGCATGTACATCACCTCAGGACTCTGTGATAATTGTGTTAACTGTACAAATTGATTGTAAAACATGTGTGCTTGAACAATATGAAATCATTGCACCTTGGAAAAGAACAGAATAACAGCGATTTTAGGGAACAAGGGAAGACAACCATAAGATCTGACTGCCTGTGGGGTCGGGCAAAAAGAGCCATATTTTTCTTCTTGCAGAGAGCCTATAAATGGACGCGCAAGCAGGGAAGGTATCGCTAAATTCTTTTCCTAGCAAGGAATATTGATATTAATACTCTGGGAAAAGAATTGCATTCCTGGGGGGAGGTCTATCAACAGCCACTGTGGGAGTGTCTGTCTCATGTGGTTGAGATAAGGATTGAAATAAGTCCTGGTCTCCTGCAGTATCCTCAGGCTTACCAGGGTGGGGAAAAATCCCACCCTGGTAAATCTGAGGTCAGACCAGTTCTCTGCTTTCAAACCCTGTTTTCTGTTGTTTAAGATGTTTATCAAGACAATTTGTGCACAGCTGAACATAGACCCTTATCAGTAGTTCTGTTTTGCCTTATGTCCTGTTTCCTTAGAAGCATGTGATCTTTGTTCTCCTTTTTGCCCTTTGAAGCATGCAATCTTGTGACTTACTCCCTGTTCTTGCACCCCCTTCCCTTTTGAAATCCTTAATAAAACTTGCTGGTTTTGCAGCTCAGGTGGGCATCACAGTCCTACTGATATGTGATGTCACCCCCAGAGGCTCAGCTGTAAAATTCCTCTCTTTGTACTCTTTGTCTTTATTTCTCAGCCTGCCGACACTTATGGAAAATAGAAAGAACCTACATTGAAATATTGGGGGCGGGTTCCCCCATACTAATTCTGTAAAAAAAAAAATCAATAAAATCAATAAGCCTCCATTCAGACTAATTTCTTTTTTAAAAGCAGTGAGATGACACATATTAATAATATTAGGAATAAAAGAGGGGATATCACTACATATCTCATGAAGATTAAAAGCATAGTAAAAGAACACTATGAACAATTCTATGCCCACAAATTTGATTATATACATAAAATGAACTAATTCTGGAGAGACATAATCTTGTAAAACTCAAACAAGAAGAAAGAGATGATCTAAATAAACTTATATCTATGGAAGAAATGAAATAAAAAAACTTTTTAATATAGAAAGTACAAAGGCTCAAATGGGTTCACTCATGAATTCTACCAAAAATTTAAGAAAAAAAAAATTATACCAATTTCTTATAATCTTTTTCAAAAGACAGAAGCAAAGGGAATGTTTTGTAACTCATTCTATGAGGCCAGCATTACACTAAAACCAAAACCAGACAAATAAATTAAAAGAAAACCACAGACCAATATCACTCATGAATACAGATGCAAAAATCCTCAACCAAATATTAGCGTATCAAGTTATTAAATATAATGAAAGATTTATACACAAAAACTAAGTTGTATTTATCTTTGGTGTGCAATGCTGGTTTGACAGTAAAAAATTTAACTAATGTAATCCACTACATTGAGAGAATAAAGAAAAAGAAAAATGATTATATCAATAAATGTAAGAAATGCATTTGACAAAATTAAACACGGATTCATAGTGAAAATGCTCAGTAATGTAGGCACAGAATTAAACTTCCTCAATTTGATAAAGAATTTACAAAAACCCCAAAGCTAAGACTGTACTTAATGGTGAGAAACTCAAAGCTTTCCCATGAATATCAGATATAGACAAGGATGTCCCCTTTTACCATTGCTTTTTAATATCATACTGAAAGTTCCAGCTTCTGCAATAAGACAAGAAAAGGAAATACAATGTATACAGAGTGGAAGTCAAAAATAAAATTGTGTTTGTTCATAGATGACATGATTATCTATATATTAATAAATATCTGAAACAACAAAAACCTCCTGGAACTACTAAGCTATTATAGCAAGGTTGCAGGATACAAGATTAATATAAAAATATCACTTTCCTATATACTAAAAATAGACTAGTGAAATTTACAATTAAAAACACAATACTATTTACCTTGGCATTCAAAATAATTATTAGGTATCAATCCAACAAAATACATACAAGGTTTATATAAAAAATGAAAAAACTGTGATAAAAGAAATTTCAAAAAGCTTAAATAACTGGAAAAATATTTCATGTTTATGGATAGAAAGCCTCAATAGTGTCAAGATGTCAGTTCTTCCAAAGTTGATCTACAAATTTAACACACCTTTTATGTAAACCACAGCAAGTTATTTTTTGAATGTCAACAAATGGATTCAACGGTTTATGTGTGGAAACAAAAGACCCAGAATAACCTACACAATATTAAAGGAGAAGAAAAAATTTGGATAAATAACACTGCCTGACTTCAAAACTGACTATAAAGCTACAGTAATCAAGAAAGTGAGATATTGGCAAAGAATAGCCAGATAGATTAATGGAACAGAATAGAGAGCTCATAAAGAGACATAATCAATTTAACATTGTTATAAACATAGTCAACCGATGTGTAAGAAAGAATAAAAACAGTACAATGGAGAAAAGATGGTATTTTCAATAAATGGTGCTGTAACAACAAGACATCCACATAGTTAAAAAAAACTCTAGACACAGAACTACAGACCTTATATGTTTTACAAAAATTAACTAAAAATTGATAACCAATTAATATAAAAATAAATCTATAAAATCTTAAAAAAATAATGTAGAAGAAGGTCTAAATGTCCTTGATTTGGTGAAGAATTTATTGATACAATAGCAAAGGCACAATCTGTAGAAGAAAGAATTGATAATCTGAACTTTATGCAAGAGAATAAAATGACAAGCCACAGACTGGGACAAAACAATTGCAAAAGACATATAAAGAACTGTTATCTGAAATACACAGAAACACTTAAAGCACAAAAATAAGAAAACATATAACCTAACTTAAAAGTGAGCCAGGAACCTTAACAGACACCTTACTAAAGAAAATATACAGTAAAAAATAAACATATACAAATGTGTTCCACATTATGTGTCATCAGGGGAATTCAAATTAAAACAATGAGATACCACTCCACACATATTAGAACAACCAAAATTCAGATACTGACAACACCAAATGCTCGCTAGGAGTGTGAAATATAGACACTCTCGTTCACTGCAGGTGGGAATAAAAAATGGTACAGCTACAGTGGAATATAGGTGGAGTCTTCATTAGAAAACTAGATATGTTCTTACCATACAATTCACCCATCATTCTCCTTGATATTTACCTAGAGGAACTGAATATTAATGTCCTCACAAAAACCTACACATGAGTGATTACAGCAAAATTATAAAAATTTTGAGGCAACTATGAGATGTGTATATATATGTATATCACTGAGATTACCACCAGCAATACCTCCTAACACAAATAGCAGTATGATACAGTTCCCAGAGATCCAGAGAACTGAAAAGCTCTGAGATGATAATAAAATAATTGGATTTACATATTAACTATGCCCATACCCCTCCTCTGCCCAACACATAGAATTTAAAAAGTATCTCCCAACTCACATTTGAGAACAAGGATCAAGGTTAACAATAAGCTTCCCCACCATCTTGGGTTCTCTAGCAAGAAGATATCTGTCACTGCCTCAACTCAAGGGAAGCACTGTAAGCACCTAAGAGAAGAAATATTCCTGAGGACAGCCAGAGAAAAAGGGGGAAGGCAGGACTACCAGCTCTGAAAATTCTGCCCTGTAACTTGGCCAAAATAAGTGACAAATCAGAGTAGCTGTTCAGTAGTACAAGGCTGTATGAGGCATGTTCCACTTGGGCATGAACACCTAGCCAGCCTTTCCAAACTAATGATATATCCACTTTGGGGCCTCCTCATTAAGAAAGGGCAGGGTTCTTATCATTTACTACAGCCAAGGCAAACCTTGGCTTAAGGTGCCATCTAATGCTGAAAAGGAGGTAGCAACCTAGTAGAAAGAAAAAAAAAAGTCCACAGCTAAATTTCAAACAATTTCTAAGCAAACATATTTAATATAAACCAAAACAAGAAGGACAGAGAAGACTACAATAAATAATTAATTCCTTGATGCGGAAGCATAGATAGACATCCACAAGAAACAACAGCAAACAGGGAACTATAATCTCCCCACAACAAAGAAAGTAAGGAACCAGTGACTTACCCTTTTTTTAAAAAAAATGTGAGTTTTCTAAATAATTTAAAATAGCAGTTAAAAAAAACCCAGTGATCTACAAGATAACATGGAAATGCAATTCAGAAAGTCATCAGAGAAATTCAACAGAGATTGAAATAAAAGTAAAAATCAAATAGAAAACTTTTAACTGAAAAATACATTTCTGAACTAAAAAAAACCATTACAAGCTGTCAATAGTAAAATAGGTAAAGCAGAAGAAAGAATCAGTGACCTCAAAAAATATTTAAAACTACTCAGTACCTGAAAAAAAATGTAAAATGAAAGAAAGAATGAAAATAAACAAAGATTGCCTATAAATATAGAAAATTATTTGAAAACACTAAATCAAAAATTTATTGGTGTTCAGCAAGAAGTTGAGCCAGAACAAGGGGTAGAAATTGTATTAAAAAATAATAACAGAAAATGATTCAAAACCTGAGAAAGATATAAATATCCAGTTAACACCAAAAAGAAAACACCAAAAAGATTCAACCCAAATAAGACTACACCAAGGCATATAATAATCAGAATCTCAAAGGTCAAGAACAAAGAGAGAATTCTAAAAGCAACAAGACAATAGAAGCAAATAATATATAAAGGAGCTCCAATTCTTCTTTAACATACTTCACAGTGAAAACTTATACTGGCCAGGAGTGAGTGAGATAAAATTTTCAAAGTGCTCAAAAAAAAAAAAAAAAGCTGTCATCCAAAAATACTGTGTCTAGCAAAGTAGTCTTTCAAATAGGAAGAGATAAAATCTTTCTCAGACAAACAAAAGCTAAGAGAATTCACCTAAACCAGACCTATCGTATAAGAAATTATAAAGGCAGATTTTCAATCTGAAAGAAAATTAACACTAATATTTAAAAAATGAAGGTATAAAACCTATTGATAAAATTAAGTACAAAGACAAACCAAGAATACTCTCATACTGCAATTGTGGTACAAAATTTACTCACATTTCAATTATGATGTCTAAATCTACCAAAAGCAATAATAGATACAGAAATCTAATATAATTTTGGCCATTATAAAATTATGAAAATGGACACAATGAAAAGTAAAAACCGGAGGGAGGTATTATTAAAGTATAAAGGGTTTTTGGCTTTTTTTCATTTCAATTTTGTCTTTGTGATCTAAAATCAGTTTTCATCTCTTTAAAATAACCTGGTAGATCCACAAGATGATTTTGTAAACCTGATGATAATCACAATGCAAAGACCTATACTAGATACACAAAATAAAAAAGCAATGAATCAAAACGTATCAGAGAAACTGACTTAATCACAAAGATAAACAGTAAGAAATGAAGAAAGAAATAACAAAAAATCAGTATAAGAAGCAATGAAATGAAAGTAGTAAGATTGTAAGTAAGTAAGTGGATTCCACCCCCACGGAGTCCAGCAAGCTGGAAGCATTCCCTTTGAAAACCAGCACAAGAAAAGGATGCCCTCCTTCACTACTCCTATTAAACATAGTATTGGAAGTTTTGGCCAGGGAAATCATGAAGGAGAAAGATATAAAGGGCATTCAAATAGGAAGAGGGGAAGTCAAAGTATCTCTGTTTGCAGATGACATGATTGTATATATAGAAAACCCCATCATCTCAGTCCAAAAACTCCTTAAACTGATAAGTAACTTTGGCAAAGTCTGAGTATACAAAATTAATGTGCAAAACTCACAAGCATTCCTGTACACAAATAACAGACAGAGAGCCAAATCATGAGTGAGCTCCCATCACAACTGCTACAAACAGAATAAAATACGTAGGAATACAACTTACAAGGGATGTGAAGGACCTCTTCAAGAAGAACTACAAACCACTGCTCAAGGAAATAAGAGAGGACACAAACAAATGGAAAAATAATCCATGCTAATGGATAGGAAGAATAAATATGGTGAAAATGGCCATACTTCCCAAAGTAATTTAGAGATTCACTGCTATCCCCATCAAGCTACCATTGTCTTTCTTCACAGAATTAGAAAAAAACTACTTTAAATTTCATATGGAGCCAAAAAAGAGCCCGTATATCCAAGACAATCCTAAGCAAAAAAACAAAACTGGAGGCATGACACTATCTGACTTCAAACTATACTACAAGGCTACAGTTACCAAAACAGCATGGTACTGGTAGCAAAACTGATATATAGAACAATGGAACAGAACAGAGACCTCAGAAATAACACCACACATCTACAACCATCTGATCTTTGACCAACCTGACAAAAACAAGAAATGGGGAAAGGATTCCCTATTTAATACATGGTGTTGGGGAAACTGGCTAGCCATATACAGAAAACTGAAACTGGACCCCTTCCTTACACCTTAGATAAAAATTAACTCAAGGTGGATTAAAGATTTAAATGTAAGACCTAAAACCATAAAAACACTAGGAGAAAACATAGGCAATAGCATTCAGGACATGAGTATGGGCAAAGACTTCATGACTAAAACACCAAAAGCAACTGCAATAACAGCTAAAATTGACAAATGGGATCTAATCAAACTAAAGAGCTTCTGCACAGCAAAAGAAACTGTCATCAGAGTGAACAGGCAAGGTACAGAGTGGGAGAAAATTTTTGCAATCTATCCAACTAACAAAGGGCTAATATCAAGAATCTACAAAGAACTTAAACAAATTTACAAGAAAAAAACAAACAGCCCCATCAAAATGGGGCAAAGGATATGAACAGACCTTTTCAAAAGAAGACATTTATGTGGCCAACAAACATATGAAAAAAAGCTCTTCATCACTGGACATTAGAGAAATGCAAATCAAAATCACAATGAGATACCATCTTATGCCCATTAGAATGGCGATTATTAAAAGTCAGGAAACAACAGGTGCTGGAGAGGATGTGGAGAAATAGGAACACTTTTACACTGTTGGTGGGAGTGTAAATTAGTTCAACCATTGCAGAAGACAGTGTGGTGATTCCTCAAGGATCTAGAACCAGAAATACCATTTGACCCAGCAATCCCATTACTGGGTATATACGCAAACGATTATAAATCATTCTACTATAAAGACACATGCACACATATGTCTATTGCAGCACTATTTACAATAGCAAAGACTTGGAACCAACCCAAATGCCCATCAATGATAGACTGGGTAAAGAAATTTTGGCACATATACACCATAGAATACTATGCAGCCATAAAAAAGAATGAGTTCATGTCCTTTACAGGGACATAGATGAATCAGGAAACCATCATTCTCAGCAAACTGACACAAGAACAGAAAACCAAACACCTCACTTTCTCACTCATGACTGGGAGTTGAACAATGAGAACATATGGGCACAGGGAGGGGAACATCGCACACCGGGGCCTGTTAGGGTGTGGGGCGCGAGGGGAGGGATAGCATTAGGAGAAATACCTAGTGTAGATGCAGGTTGATCGCTGCAGCAATCCACCATGACACATGTATACCTAAGTAACAAACCTGCATTTTCTGCACATGTATCCCAGAATTAAAATACAATAAAAAATTAATAAAAAGACAAAGAATTTCACTTTGTCAATTTCACAATAGGATATAAAAATTATAAATATGTAAATAACTATGCACTCAACACAGGAGCATCCAATTGTATGAAGCACAGTTTTATAAATCTAAACAGCAATACAATTATAGTAGAGGACTTCAACACCCCACTTTCAGAAATGGGCAGATAATCCACAAAGAAAGTCAACAGAGAAACATCAGTGTTTCTACGCCGCACTATACTAAATAGTCCTAACTTACATTTACAGAATTTTTCACTCAACTTCTGCAAAAAAACATATTTTTAATCTGCCTATATAACATTTTCCAGAATAGACTGTATCTCAGGTCACGAAACAAGTATGAACAAATTCACAAAAGTGGAAATCATATCAAGTATATTTTTGACCAAGAAGGAATAAAACTAGTAGTCAATAACAAAAGGAATCTCAGAAACAACACAAACACATGAAAATTAATCAACATAACCCTAAATAACAAATGAATCAATGAAGAAATTAAGAAGAAAACTTAAAAAATTTATAAAACACACGAAATGAAAATACAACATATCAAAGTTATAGGATACAGCAAAAACAATACTAAAAGAGAAATATATAAATAAACATCTATATAAAGAAAGTAGAAAGACTTAAAGCAACCTAAAAATACACCTTAAGGAAGAAGATAAGTGAGAACAAACCAAAAACAAAATTAGCAGAAGAAAATAAATAATAAAAACCAGAGTAGAAATAAATAAAATTGAGACTAAAACAATACTACAAAAGATTAATAAAATGAAAACTTTACTTTTTGAAAAGATAAAGTTGACAAATCTTTACCTAGAATAACTAAAAAAAAAAGAAGACTCAAATAAATAAAATCAAAAACAAAAAAAAGAGACAGAGCAAGTGACAGCGCAGAAATGCAAAGAACCACTAGAGACTACTATGGACAACTATACGCCAAGAAATTCAAAAACATAGAAGAAATGGGTGATTTTCTAAACACGTACAACCTACCAAGATTAAACCTTAAAAAATGAAAAACCTCAATAAACCAAAAACAATTAATGAGATCATAGCTATAATAAAAAGTCTCCGAACAAAGAAGAATTGATGGCTTCACTACTGAACTCTACCAAACTTAAAACACAAAAACGAATGCTGATTCTACTCACATTGCTACAGAGAACAACATTAAGGTAATACTTCTAAGCTCTTTTTATGAGACCAACATTACCGTAATAACGAAGCCAAACAAAGATGTCGCAATTAAAGGAAGCTACAGACAAATATCTTTAATGTACATAGATTCACAAATTTTTAACAAAATACTAGCAAACAAAATTCAACAACACATTAAAAAGGTCATTTACCATAATTAAGTGGGATTAATCCCAGGGATCCCAGGATGGTTCAATATACACAAATTAATAAACATGATACACCACATTAAGAAACCAAGGGGAAAAAAAGTGATGATTTTAATAGATGCAAAAAAAAGCATTCCATAAAATTCAACACCCTTTATGATAAAATTTCTGAATAAACTGGGTATAGAAGGAACATTCCTCAAAGTAATGAAGGCTATATATGACAAATCTATGACTAACATCATAATGAATGAGGAAAATTTGATAGGCTTTTCTCTAAGATGTGGAACAAGATAAAGATGCACACTTTCACCATTTTTATTCGGCATAACACTGGAAATTCTAGCTAGAGCAATTAGGTAGGAGAAAGAAATAAAAGGTATTCAAATTGGAAAGGAAAAAGTCAAATTACTCTTGTTCACAGATGACATGATCTTATATATAGAAAAAAAATAAATCTCTGGCCAGGCACAGTGGCTCACGTCTGTAATCCCAGCACTTTGGGAGGTTGGGGTGGGCAGATCACGAGGTCAAGAGATTGAGACCATCCTGGCCAACATGGTGAAACCCTGTCTCTACTAAAAATACAAAAATTAGCTGGGTGTGGTGATGCACACCTGTAGTCCCAGCTACTCAGGAGCCTGTGCAGGAGAGTCGCTTGAACCCTGGAGCTGAAGGTTGCAGTGAGCCATGATCCACCACTGCACTCCAGCCTGGCAACAGAGCGAGACTCCAAAAACTCCATCAAAAATTATTATATTTAATGAATGATTTTAGTAAAGTTGCAGAATACAAAATCAACATCAGCAGCACTTACATACATGAACAGTGAACAATCTAAAAAGAAATCAATAAAGCAGTCTTACAATAGATACAGAGAATAAGAAATACCTAAAAAGTCATTTAACCAAAGTGAAAGATCTGCACAAGAATAATGATAAAACACTGATGAAAGTAATTGAAGAGAGCACACACACAAATGAAACATAGTCCATGCTCATAGTTAAAAAAAAATGTATATTGTTAAAATGTCATTTAAAACTCAAGGCCATTTATAGACTTGATGCAATCCTTATCAAAGGATAAATGACATTCTTTAAAGATATAGAAAAAAATTACAAAATTTACATGGAACCACAAAAGACTTTGAACAGACTAAACAATCCTGAGCAAAAATAACAAAGCTGGAGGCATTATACTATCTGGCTTCAAAACATACCACAAATCTATAGTAATCAACTCAGCATGGTACTGGCATAAAATCAGACTCATTGACCAATGAAACAAAGCAGCAAACCAAGACAAAAATCCATGCATTTACAGCCAACTCACTTTTTTTTCAAAGCATGAAGAACATACAATGGGGAAAGGACAATGTCATTATAAATGGTGCTGAGAAAACATGATAACCATATGCAGAATAAGATAGAAACCTATCTCTCATCACTTACAAAAAAATTAAATAAAAATGAATTAAAGACTTAAATGTAACACCTCAAACTATGAAACTACTAAAAGAAACATTGGCAAAATGTTCCTGGGCATTGGTGCAGGCAAATATATTTTTGTGTGTAAAACCTCAAAAGTACAGGCAATCAAAGTAAAAATATGTATAGGATTACATCAGGCTAAAGAGCTTCTGCACAGCAAAGGAAACAATCAACAAAGTGAAGAGACAATCCACAGAATGGGAGAAAATATTTGCAATCTATTAATATGACAAGGGATTAATACTCAAAATATAGAAGGAACTCAAACCACTCAATAGCAAAAATCTGATTTTAAAATGGGAAAATATCTAAATAGACATTTCTTAAAAGATGACATACAAATGACTATCAGGTATATAAAAATGCTCAACATCACTAACATTAGAGTAATGCAAATCAAAGCACAATGAGATATTTTCTTACCCCAGTTAAAAATGTTAGGAAGGATATGGAGAAAAGGGAGCTCTCATAAACTGTTGCTGGGAATGTAAATTATTATAGCCACTAAGAAAAACCGTACTGGGGCTCATCAAAAAGCTACAAATGGAACTCCCACATGGTACGTCAATTCCACTACTGGGTATATATCCAAAAGTAAGAAAATAAATATCTCAAAGAGATATATGTATTTTCACATGTATTGCAGCACTATTAATAATAGCTATAATATGGAAACAACCTAAGTTCCCATAAATGGATAAATATATTAAAATGTCATATATATATATGTATACACACACATGAAAATATTATTCATCCATACAAAATAATTAAATTCTGAACATCAGTAAGATGGCATACTAGAGATGCCAGGCACTCATCTCTGCACCTTCCACTCCACACCAGAAAGGACTAGGGCACTGATTAAACAGCTAAGATTTTACTAGAATGTTAAATGGAATGCATTGCAGTGCAGCTAGAGTGGAAAGGGTCCTGTGCTAATTGGAAGGTCAGGAGGGGAGCATAAAGGCACCTGGTCTATGCAGCTCTGTCACTCCAACCTGGATCAGATCAGCCCAGCAACAGGTGGGACTTCCACTTATGGAGAGAAACTAAGCAGTATAACTGAACCAGCCCTCACTGCCACTGCAAATGTCTACAGTCCTTGCAATAAGAGAATCACACAGTCCTCACAAGTCCAGAGCATCGTAAGGAGAACTGCCAGTAATTCACACATTTGCATGGTTCCAGAATAGGAGCACAAGTTATGCATTCCCCATCCCCTACCCAGCCACTGCGAGCCAAGCTGCTGCACCATAGCAAAATCTTGAGACTAGAGCCACCTCTGAAGTATACCTTCACCTCTCCAGCACTGGGGCTCCATGTTCATTCATTCTATCAAGGCCACATGGATGGCTAAGCATCACAAATCAGCTTTGCAGAGCCTGAGCCTAGGGTTAACTTTGACTCCGGCACTTTCCAGCAAGGATACCCACCCCTGACACCTGCCATTTTAAGTCAGAGGAACAGTCTGGTTGTCATTTCCAGAGTGAACTCACCCTTGAGCCAACCAAACCACTGCATACCCTCCCACATGCGAGAGAGACCCTTGAGCCACCAAGCAGATAAAATGCTTGCAGGCCAGGAGAGTGGATATGTGCCTGTGCTTAGGGCAAGATAAATAGCCCTATGGTACCCACTCCACACCCTTTGCATATTCCCACGGCCTGCCCAAAGGCTCACACATGCAATTAGGGCTTAAGAAACAGCCACCTTTGGCTGTCACGACTCCAGGCCAAGCAAAGAGCTATGCACTATGTTCCAGACTTGAGAAAGGTCATATAAACCACCAGTGGCACACAAACCCAGGCCAGCTGAGAAGATGTGTGCCCATCTCCCAGACCTGAGTACAAACTCTTTGGGTTACCTCGAGCTCACACAACCCCAGGCCAGGTGACAAGCCTTGTGCCCATGTCCCAGGCCTGAGAAAGTTTCACAGACTTTTCCTGGAAGACATACTCCCAACCCAGCTGAGCAGTTGTGTGCCTGCATCCTGGGCCTGATAAAAAGCTCCATGGGCTGCCCCTGGCAAGTATGCCCCAAGGCAGGCCAAGCAACTGTGCACCTATGCCCAAGCCAGAGTAACAACCCCTTGGCTACAACCCCAGCAAGCCAGACCCCAAATTGGCTGATCCATGTTCATGCATGCACTCCTGACCAGAGAAACAGCCTGGTGAGCCCACCCACAAAATATCTGCACCATCACTGCCACACCTCCATCAGTGTAGGCCACTGAGACACACACAAATGTCACTAGCATGGATGAGGGCTAAAGAATGTACATAAATATTACACTGTTGCACCAACCTAGAATGAAGCCAATGCACCCCACTATACCAAGACCCCCCAAACTCATCAAATAATAAATCTTTCCCTACAAAACCTTTTTCATAAAATTGGAAGAGCCAACTGTTTCATCAGATGCATAAAAATCAACATAAGGAAATAACAAACACAAAAAAGCAAGGAAGCATGAAGCCTTCTACACAACACAATAATTATTCAAAAACAGACACCAATCAAAAAAAAATACACAACATTTAAGAAAAAATCAAAATACTAATCTTAAGCAAAATCAGTATGGTGCAAGAAAATAAGGAGAGGTGATTTAATGAAATCAGAAAAGTACTTATGATTCAAATTAAAAAATTCAACAAAGAAATACATATCATAAAAAAGAACCAAACAGAAATTCTACAGCTGAAGAGCTCAATGAATAAAAAAAAAAAAAAAACCCACAATCAAGAGTTTCAGGAACAGACTAGATAAAGTTTAAAAAGTATCTCTGAGTTTGAAGACAGGTATTTTGAAATCACACAGGCAGACAAAAAAGAATAAAGAATAAAAAAGAGACCAGGTGTGGTGGCTCATCCCTGTAATCCCAGCATTTTGGGAGGCTGAGGCAAGCTGATCACCTGAGGTCAGGAGTTGGAGACCAGCCTGGCCAACATGGTGAAACCCCATCTCTACTAAAAATAGAAAAATTAGCCGGGAATGTTGGTGCATACCTGTAGTCCAGCTACTCAGGAGGCTGAGGCAGGAGAATCGCTTAAACCTGGGAGGCAGAGGTTGCAGTGAGCCAAGATTGTGCCACTGCACTCCTGCCTGAGACTCCATCTCAAAAAATAAAAATAAAAAATAAAAAATAATGAAGAAAGCCTACAGGATTTATGGGACATCATCAAGCAAAGAAATATCTACAAGATACGTGTTCCAGAAAAAGAAAAGAAGAAAGAAAAAAAAGATGTATAAAACATACTTGATGAAATAATAGCTAAAATCTTTTCAAGTCTTCATTGAGAAATGGACATCCAGATCCAGGAAGCTCAAAGAATAACAAATAGACTCCAAATAAATCTTTTCTGAGGCATGTTAGAATCAGTGTCACAAGTCAAAGAAATAAGAAAAATTATAAAAACATCAGGAATGAGAAGTGACATCAAATGTAAGGGAATCCTCATCAGACTAATAGCAGGTTTCTCAGCAGAAATCTTACAGACCCAGAAAGAATGGGATGATATATTCAAGCCACTGAATGAATAAAAATTCTAGCCAAGAATATTATATCCAGCTAACCTAGCCTTCATAAATGGAAAAGAAATAAAATCTTTCACAGACAAGCAAAAACTAAGGGAATTCATCACCACCAGATTGGCCTTACAAGAAATGTTCAAAAGAGTCTTACATCTCAAAGTGAAAAGATGATAACAACCATCATGAAAACACATGAATCTATGAAACTCACTGGAAGTTATAAAATACACGAAGGAGAAAGAGAATCAGATATTATCATTACATAAAAACACCCAATCACAAAATTAAACTATAAAGAGGAAGTTCAGATAAAAAAATATACAAAACAATGAGAAAACAATCAAAATGACAGTAGTAAGTTCTCACCTAACAATAATAACCTTTAATGTAAGGCTGGGCACAGTGGCTCACGCCTGTAATCCCAGCACTTTGGGAGACCAAGGCAGGTGAATCACTTGATGTCAGGAGTTCGAGACCAGCCTGGCCTACATGGTGAAACCCCATCTCTACTGGAAATACAAAAATTATCTGGGCGTGGTGGCAGGCACCTGTAATCCCAGCTACTCAGGAGGCCAAGGCAGGAGAATCGCTTGAACCCGGGAGGCAGAGGTTGCAGTGAGCCAAGACTGCACCATTGCACTCCAGCCTGGGCAATAAGAGTGAAACTCCATCTCAAAAAAATAATAATAACCTTTAATGTAAGCAAATTAAATTTCTCTTTTAAAAGACAAACTTGCTAAATGAATAAAAATTGTGACCCAACTATATGCTACCTACAAGAAATTGACCCTGTATGGAAGGAAACAGACTGAAAGTGAAGGGATGGAAAAAATACTCCATGTAAATGGAAACCAAAAGAAAGCAAGAGTAGCTATATTTATATCAGACAAAACAGACTTTAAGTAAAAAGGTGTCAAAAGGGATCACAAAGGACACTATATGGTAATAAAGGTATCAATTCAGTAAGAGAATAAAACAGTTTTATATATATATGCACCCAACATGGGGGCACTCAGATATGTAAAGCAAGTAATATATACTGAGAGAGATAAACCCCAATACAATGATAGTGGGGACATCAACCTCACCTGTGTACTAGTATAGATCATCTGTACAGAAAATCAACAAACATTAGACTAAAACTGCCTCACAGCAAAAAAAAGTGTACCTAACAGACTTATACAGAACATTTCAAGAAACAGCTGCAGAACACACATTCTTTCTATCAACACATTGAATAGTCTCCAGCACTCAACATGTATTAACACAAAAAAACTCAGAAACTTTTTAAAATTGAAATTGTGTCAAGTGGCTTATCTGACCACAGTGGAAGAAAACTAGAAATACAAAACAAGAGTATTTGAAACTATACAAATACATGGAAATTAGACAACATGTTTGTGAACATCCAATGGGTCAATGAACAAGTTAAAAATGAAATTTTAAAAAATCCTTGAAACAAATGAAAATAAAAAAAGTAAGAAAACCTGTGGAACAGAGCAACAGCAATATTAAGAGGTAAGTTTATAGCAATAAATGCCTACATCAAAAACTAAAAGATTTCAAATAAACAACTTTATGGTGCATTTTAAGGAACTATAAAAGCAAAAGCTTTTATATACTAACCCAAAATTAGTAGAAAAAATAAATAATAAAGATCAGGGCTAAAATAAACAAAATTGCTACAAAAAGTATAAAATATTAGAAAGACAAGTTGGTTTTCTGAAACGATAAACAAAATTGACAAATCATTAGTTAGAGTAACTAAAAACACAGAACAAATCCAAATATAATCAGAAATGAGAAAGGAGGTGCTACAATGGATATCACAGAAATACAAAGGATCATTGGACTACTATGAACAAATGCATATTAACAAATAAATTCAAATCCTTTAGAAAATGGATGAACTTCTGCACACAAACAACTTATCAAGATTGAATGAAGAAACAGAAAATCTGAACAAACCAATAACAAGTACTGAGATTGAATCAGTAACAAAAATTCTCCCATCAAAAAAAGTCCAGGATCAGCAAACTATCGCAAGGAAAAAAAAACATACGCCGCATGTTCTCACTCATGGGTGGGAATTGAACAATGAGAACACATGGACACAGGAAGGGGAACATCACACACCAGGGCCTGTCGTGGGGTGAGGGGAGGGGAGAGGGATAGCATTAGGAGATATACCTAATGTTAAATGACGAGTTAATTGGTGCAGCACACCAACATGGCACATGTATACATATATAACTAACCTGCACGTTGTGCGCATGTACCCTAAAACTTAAAGTATAATAAAAAAAATACTATAGAGCCACAAAAGAGAGTGAAATCCTGTCATTCTTGGCAGTATGAATAGAACTGCATGACATTATTTAAGTAAAGTAAGCCAGGAATGGAAAATTAAATACCTCAAATTCTCCTGATATTTGGAAGTTAAAAATTATTGATTTCATAGAAGTAAAAACTAGAACAGAGGATACTAGATGCTGAAAAGGGTAAGAGCAAGGAAGCTTGGGGAGAAATTTGTTAAAGGATAAAATAATTACAGCTAAATGGCAGAATTAAGTTCAAGCATTCCACAGCACTGTAGGGTGACTATAGTTAACAATAATATATAGTTTAAAATAGCTAGAAAAAAATATTGGATGTTCCTAACACAAAGAAATAATAAATGTTTGAGATGATGGATATGCTATTTACCTTGATATGTTCACTATACATTATATGTATTAAAAATCACTATGTATCCCATAAATATGTAAATTATTATATGTCAGTTAAAAATAAACAAAAAATGAATGAAATGCTATTATTTGCAGAAATGAGGATGAAACTGGAGGTCATTATGTTAAGTTAAATAAGCCAAGCACAGAAAGACAAATATTATATGTTCTCACTCATATATGAGAACTACAATAGTGAATCTCATGAATATAAAGAGTAGATTAATGCTTACCAGGGGTTGGGAGAAGTCAGGGGGCATGGAGGGAGGTTCATTAATGGGTACGAATACACAGTTAGATAGAAGAAATGAAAGTTAATGTTTGGTAGATCAATAGGGTGACTATAGTTAACAATAATATATTGTAACTTTCAAAATAGCTAGAGGGGAATAATTAAAATGTTCCTATCATAAAGAAAAAATAAATATTTAAAAGTAATGGATATCTAAAATACTCTCATTTGATCTTTACACATTATAAAAATGTATCAAATTTTCACATGTTCCCTAAAAATATGTATATCCATTTATGTATCAATAAAAATTAACAACCCAAAGCCTGTCAAATGTGGTTTAACAATTCAAATTGAAAAAATGTGTCTTCTCATCAAGACCCAGTTGGGGAGGCAATATGTTATAGTATGTCTACTTAGTATATTTCTTAGGAGTTGACCCACTGCAACTTTTATATAGCTATTGAATTGGTAACGTCGAAGTCACAATTAAGTTTTCTTGTCATATTAATAACCTTCAGAATTCAATGAGACTAATAGTACTATATTTTAACAATTTACCTGCATCACAATAAAAGTTGTTTGTTAGGATATTTCATTACAAGGCACTGATGTAATTATAATAGCAGCAAAAAATCAGTATTGACCATAACTACTCAGCTACTAACTCTGCACATCATCTTTGAGCACTAAAAAAATAGTATTGAATCTGCCAGAAGAATATGAACAGCTAGCACCAGGGATAAATCTTCCTGGGATGATGCATTTCTGATATCATATTATACTTTCCCCTCTCTTGCTCCTGTTTTGAACTCAGTATCTATCCTTGTTATAACCTTCTAATATTCTGTCACAACCACTAATTTTTGTTGTTTTGTACTATCTGCACTATAAAGGATGTGCTAGGTATTCAGGTATTTACAATTATAAACTTAACTAACATTTATTTTAAAATAATGGGTACGAGTATACAGTTAGAGAAAATAAATGAAAGTTAGTGTTTGATAGATCAATAGGGTAACTATAGTTAAAATAATCTATTGAACCTTTCTAAAATACATTTTTGGTTAGTTTATAATACACTTTAATAAATGATAAAATAAAATCCATTGTAATAATTTTTAAATAAAAATTTTTATTTAACTTCAAAAATCAAGCCGAAGTAAAACTTTCAAACGTTTCTGCTCTGTCCTTTTAAATATTTTTTAATGTCTGTAATTTACATATTATATGGCTTATAAAAACATAGAAATAAAATCTCAAAATTCACAACCCTTCCAACTGGAGTTCATTTTCCATAGCAGTAAAAAATGTGACATATTTATCCTTCGCCATACAGAATGAAACAAACAATCCAGAGGTTTATTAGTAGGTTAAGTAAATGGGGCAACTAGATCTTTGTTTTAGAGCCTCTTTGATGATGAAATTACTGAGGACAAAAGAGGTAGACAATGAACCTACAATATGAGATTTCTATAAGCATACCTTAAAATTGCAGAATGTTTTGCCATTTTCAAAGCTCATTAATCAACTTTTTTCTCATGTGACACTTACTAATAGCTCTGTGTTAAGCAACCATCTTCTCTATTTTAGAGATAACATGGAGAAGCTCATGTCTTTGAGATTTTCTCCTTTATTTTCTGGGTATATTGAGGCAAAATAGACAACTAAAAATTATAAATATTGAAGATGTACAGTGTGATATTCTGATATATGTTTACATCATGAAATAATTACCTCGATCAAACTAATTAACATATACATCACCTCACACTGTTACCATTTTTTTGTGGTAAAAACATTTAAATTTAACACATTTCAATTATACAATACAGTATTTACTATAGTCACTATGCTGTACATTAGTTTCTCAGAACTTATTTATCCTGCATAAGATTTTGTACACTTTGACCAATAATTCCCTCAGCCCCTACCAACCACCACTCACTCTCTATTTTTATAAATTTGACTTTTTTTTATTTCACGTATAACTGAGATCATGCGGCATTTGTCTTTCTTTGCCTGTTTTCCTTCAGTTAGCACAATGCCTTTTAGGTTCGTCTATGTTGTTGCAAATGACAGGATTTCTTTCATTTTAGAGGCTTAATAATATTTATTGTGTACATATGTCACACTTTATTCATTCATCTGTCAATAGACATTTAGATTCACTCAATATTTTGGCTATTGTGAATAATTCCACATGACATAAAAATGCAGATATCTTTTGAGATAGTGTTTTTAATTCTTTTGGATATATAACCAGAAGTGGAGTTGTAGATCACATGATAGTTCTGTTTTTAATTTTTTGAAGAAACTCCATATTATTTTCCATAATAACTGTACCAATTTACATTCCCACCAGCAGCAAACAAGTATTCCCTATTATCCGCATTCTCACCAACATGTATCTTTGGACATTTTGATAACAGCCATCCTAACAGGTGTGAGGGAATATCTCATTGTGGTTTTGATTTGCATTTCCTGAATGATTAGCGTTGTTGAGTATTTTTTAAAATATGTGTTGGCCACTTGTATGTCTTCTTTGGAATAATGTCTATTCAGATCCTTTGCCCATTTTTAATTAATTTATTTGTGGTGTTTTAATTTTATTTGTTCTTTAGCTATTAAATTATAGGAATTTCTTCTGTATTTTGGATATTAAACCCTTATCCGATACGTGGTGCTAAGGTATGGACGTGTCCTCCCCCAAAATTCAAGTGTTAGAAACTTAATTCCCAATGCAACATTGCTGGAAGGTGGGGCCTAATAGAAGCTGTATAGAATAGGAGGGCTCTGCCTTTTGATTTCTTATTGGATCCATTGGTTGTTTGTGTGTGATTTAATTTTCACACGGTGTAAAATGCTGCAGTTTTTCTTGTGTTATTAATTTCTAGTGTCATAGCATGGTGGTTGGAAATGATACTTGACATGATTTTAATCTTCTTGAATTTGTTGAGATTTGTTTTGTGCCCTAACTTATGTTCTATCCTGGAAAAAGTTCTGTGTGTGCTTGACAAATACATGTATTCAGCTGATGCTGTAAGGAATATGTATGTTAGGTCCATTTGTCTAAAGTGAAGGTCAAGTCCATTGTTTCCTTATTGATTTTCTGACTGGATGATCTATCCATTGCTGGATGCAGGGTATTGAATCTCCCTACCATGATTGGATTACCCTCTATTTCTCTCTTCAATTCTGCTAATGTTTGCTTAATAGATTAGGTGCTCTGATATTGGGTTTATATATATTTACCACTGCTGTAGCCTCTTGATCTCTTTGGGTTATGATTTGCGTAGAATATCTTTTCTCATCCTTTCACTTTGAGCCTATGTGTGTCCTTAAACCTAAACTGAGTCTCTTGTAAACAACATATAGTTGGATCTTGTTTTCTTTCCATTAAGCCCCTATGTTTTTTGATTGCAGAGTTTATTTACATTCAAGATAATTACTGATATGTAAGGACTTAGCATTACCATTTTGTTAAATTTTTCTGACTGTTTTGTAGTTTCTTTGTTTTCTTCTTCTCTTGTTTTCCTTTATGATTTAATCATTTTGTGTACTGGTAGGCTTTGATTCCTTTCTGTTTCTCCTGTGTATCTACTGCAGGATTTTTAGTGACATTGCAATGAGGCTTACATACAGCATCCTATAGTGATATCAGTTTATTTTAAGTTGATAACAACTTAATTTTGACATGTCTTTATTTTCTGTTAGTACCATTATAATACATATATTGCAAGTATTTTTGTCTTTCCTTCTAAATTGTGACCTCCACAAAGTCAATGTTAAATTTAACTCTTTAGACTCAGTACCTAACCAGTGTCTAAATGCGCAATAAATATTTAGCAATTAAACATGTGAATCAATCAAAGTGTTATGTGGCTGTGAATAGGACCAAATGAATATAATAGGATAATTAATACTAAAATTCAGAACTTCTGATATTTAATCTAATGCTATTTTTACTTATTCAATATGATTCAGGTGTTCATGTCAAGGTTGGATAATAGCTTGGAGAATGTGAGGTCTGAGGGTTCCCAAATCAGGAATTTCCCAGTTGAAACAAATACATAATTGAAAAATATTTAACACTTACTCTATGCCAAACATTATTCTAGGTTTCAGAATTACAGCAATAATGTCTTTGGCATGAGCAGTTTTACATTCTACTGGAGGAGATATACCGTAAACAAGTTAGTAAATATATGATAGGTCAGGAATAAAAGGAGAATTGGTAGGAGTTGATGTCAGATAATTTGATGGGAGCTAGATCATGTAGGGCCTTGTAGGTCATTGTAAAGATTTAAGTGGGTGAGTAATAACATCTTTGTTGTATTTTTAAGATTGCTCTATTTGCTGTGCAATTATGTGGGGAGCAAAGATAAAAGCAGATAAACCAGTGCAGTAATTCAGATGAGAAATAATGTTGTCTTGAACTAAAATGCAATGGAGATGATGAAGAATAATGGCATGATAAGAAATGACTATACTTTGAATATATTTAAATGGTAGAAATGACAGCATTGGTTGCAGAATTGAATGTAAGGTTGAGAGAAAGAGGAGTCAATAATTAGCCCTCTCAAAACCTGAGAAAATTGGAGGATTGAGTTTATATTTACTGAGATGAGAAGTGGGACCACCTATTTTGTTTTCTGTATTATGATGATCTGATATCTGGGGTCTTGCTGCCCACAGAAGGACTGCTCCTCTAGGGCTCACCAATTTCTAGAAATAATAAACTAGTTACCTGCAAGAATGCTTTTTAAATGCAAAACAAACAATCCAGAGACCACAACCTCAACCATCTCCTATATTTGGCTCACTCAGGTCCACTATTAATCTACCATAATCACTGTAAGGGCAGGTACCAAACAACTAGGGGCGTCACATTCCTCACATTGTGTTGACATTATTCAAACTAATCAATAGTAAGCCTGTTTACTTTGCCTCACTCATTCCTTCCCATGGAAACCTCAATAAAGGCTCTTGTCTGCACTTTCCCCCTCCCTCTGCCTGCTTACCAAATGAAGGTCCCTTGTCCTCTCAGCTCCCTGTCCATGGCATATCATGCCTCCTCCTTTTAGAATCTTTGAAGATAACATACTATCTTTTCAATTATATTCATCTCTTGACCTTTTGGCCTTTTTTACCTGAAGAATATTAAAACCCAGAATTTAAAGCCATGAGGAATGTCATTTTGAACATAATTAAAATATGTCATAATTTTGGAGAAATTGGAACCCTTATACCCAGTTGGTGGGAATGCAAAATGTTGTAGCCACTATGGAATACGGTAGGGAGGTTTCTCAAAAATTAAAATAGAACTACCATATGATTCAGCAACCCCATTTCCAGATATTTATCCAAAACAGTTGAAATCAGGATCTCAAAAAGATGTTAGCATACCCATGCTCATTGCAGTACTATTTACAATAGCAAAGTTGTAAAAACAACCTGATGGCCATCATCAGATGAATGGGTAAAGAAAACGTGGTATGTATACACACTAGAATACTAGTCAGCCTTTAAGAGAAGAAACTCCTGTCATATGTGACAACATTGATAAACCTGGAGGCCATTATGCTATATAAAACAAGCCAGGAACATGCAGATAACTACAACATGATCTTATATGTGTAATTTAAAAAAGTTTAGCACAGAGAAGCAGAGAGTAAAATGGTAGTTATGAGACATGTGTCTGTTGGGGCATAGTGATAAAAACAGCAAAATTTCTGTTAGATAGAAGGAATAAGTTCAACAGGCCTATTGTAGAACATGGAGACTATAGTTAATAACAATATATTGCATTCTTGAAAGTAACTCTAAGAGAGTAGATTCGAGTGTCTGCATTACAAATAACTGACAAGCTTATGAATTAATGCATATGTTAAATATTTTGATTTAGCCATTCCACAACTTATACATTATCTTTTTTTGTCAACTTTTATTTTAGATACAGGGGTGTGAGTGCAGGTTTGTTACATGGGTATATCGCACCTAGGTAGTGATTATAGTACCCAATATATAGATTTTTGCCCCTTCCTTTCCTCTTCTCTCTAGTAGTCTGCAGTGCCTACTGTTTCTATGTTCATGTCAATAGGTGCTGAATATTTAGCTTCCACATGTAAGTGGAAATATGTGGTATTTTGTTCTCTGTTCCTGCATTAATTTCCTTAGGATTATGGCCTCTAGCTCCATCCATGTTGCTCCAAAAGGTTATGATTTTATTCTTTTTTGTGGCTGCATAGTATGCCATGCTGTATATATGCAACTCTTGTTTTATTCCTTCCACCACTAATGGATACCTAGATTGATTCCATGTCTTTGCTATTGTGAATAGTGCAGCAATGTGAGTGCATGCGTCTTTATGGTATAATTATTTATTTTCATTTGGGTGTATACTCAGTAATGGAATTGCTGTGTTGAAGGAATATTCTGTGTTGAATGTTCTGTTTTAAGTTCTTTGAGAAATCATCGAATTTCTTTCTAGCGTGGCTGACCAATTTACATTCCCACCAACAGTATATATGCATTTCCTTGCCTAAATCTTGCCAGATTCTGCTGTTTTTTTTACTTTTAATAATAGCCATTCAGACTAATGTGAGATTGTGTATCATTTGGGTTTTGATTAGCATCTCTCTGATGTCTAGTGATGATGGTATTTTTTCATATGTTTGTTGACTGCTTATATGTATTCTTTTGAGAAGTATCCGTTCATGTTTTTTGCCCATTTTTTAAAGGGGTTAATTGTATTTTGCTTGTTGACTTGTTTAAGTTTACTACATATTCTGAATATTAAACATTTATTCGATGCATAGTCTGTAAATATTTTCTCCCATTCTGTAGTTTGTCTGTTTCCTCTCTTGATAGTTTTTTTTCCCCCTGAGGAAAAACTCTTTATTTTAATTAGGTCTCACTTGTCAATTTCTGTTTTTGTTTCAATTGCTTTGGGGGACTTAGCAAAAATCTCTTTTGACAAGGTCAATGTTGAAAAGGATATTGCCTAGGTAGTCTTCTATGGTTTTATAATTTGAGTTTTTACATTTAAATATTTAATCCAACCTGAATTAATTTTTGCATATGGTGAAACGTAGGTGTCCAGTTACATTATTGTACATATGACTATCTGGTTATCTCAGCACCATTTATTGAAAAGAGGGTTGTTTCCCCATTGCTTTTCTTTTGTCACCCTTGTGAAAGATCAGATGGTTGTAATTATGTGGCTTTATTTGTGACTTTTCTATTCAGTTCCATTGGTCTCTGTATCTGACTTTGTACTAGTATCTTGCTGTTTCTTTTACTATAACATTATAGTATAGTTTGAAGTGTAGTAGTGTGATGCCTCTGGCTTTGTTCTTTTTTCTTAGAATTTCTTTGGCTATTTGTGTTCTTTTTAGGTTTCAGTTGAATTTTAGAATAGTATTATCTAATTCTGTGAAAAATGACATTGGTAGTTTAATAGGAATAGCATTGAATCTGTAAGTTGCTTTAAGCAGTATGGCCATTTTAATGATATTGATTCTTCAAATCCATTAGCATGGGATATTTTTTTCCATTTATTTATGTTGTCTCTGATTTCTTCCAACAGGTTTTTGTAGTTATCCTTATAGAGATTTTTTACCTCTTTGGTTAGCTGTATTGCTGGGTATTTTATTTTCTTTGTGGCTGTTTTAAGTTGAATTGTGTTCTTAATTTGAACACTCAGCCTGTACCTTATTGTTATATAGAAATGCTACTGATTTTGTATCCTAAAAGCTCACCAAAATTATCAGCTCTCCTAGCTTTTTGGAGGAGTCTTTAGGGTTTTTTAAGTATGGTATCATATTGTCAGTGAAGAGAGATAGTTTAACTTCTTTTCCTATCCAGATGACTCCTATTTCTTTATTTTGCCTGATTGCTCTGGCTAGGACTTTCAGTATTATGTTGAATAGAAGTGGTGAGAGTAGATATCCTCGTGTTTTTCCAATTCTCAAGGAGAACAGTTTCAGCTTTTGACTTTTCAGGATGATGTTGGCTGTGAGTGTGTCGTAGATGGCTCTTATTATTTTGATGTATCAAAATGCCTAGTTTGTTGAAGGCTTTTATTATGCAGTGATGTTGGATTTTATTACAAGCTTTTTTTCTGTATCTATTGAAATGATCGAACATTTTTTGTCTTAATTCTGTTTATGTGGTGAATCACATTTATTGATTCGTGTATGTTGAACTGACCTCACATACCAGGAATAAATCCTACTTGATTGTGGTAAATTAACTTTTTGATGTGATGCTGGATTCAGATTGCTAATATTTCTTTGAGGATTTTTGCATCTATGTTCATCAGGAATATTGGCCTGAAGTTTTCCTTTTCCTTTGTATCTCTGCCAGATTTTAGCATTAGGCTGACATTGGCTTCGTAGAATGAGTTATAGAGAGCTCCTTCTCCCCCCACTTTTTTTTTTAAAACAGTTTTAGTAGGATTGGTACCAGCTCTTCTTTGTATGCTTGGTGGGATTCAGCTGTGAATCCATTTGGTCCAGAACTTTTTTTTGGTTGGTAGGTTTCTTTTTTGTTACCGATTCCATTTCAGAGCTCAGTATTGTTCATTCATGTTTTCAATATCTTCCTGATTCAATCCTGGAAGATTGTGTTTCCAGGAACTTATGCATTTCCTCTAGATTTTCTAATTTGTGTGCATATAGGTTTTTATAGTATCCTCTGATGGTTTTTTGTTTGTTTCTTTCTGTGGAATCAGTTGTAATGCAATCTTTATCATTTCTAATTTTACTCATTTGGATCTTCATTTTTTACTTTTCTAATGTAGCTAGAAGTCTATCAATATTATTTATTTATTTTGAAGAATCAACTCTTGGTTTCATTGATCTTTTGTACAGACTTTTGCATCTCAATTCTATTCAGTTCTCCAATTTTAGTTACTTCTATTCTTCTGCTAGCTTTGGGTCGTTGTTTTCCTAGCTC
This sequence comes from Pan paniscus, assembly GCF_029289425.2. NCBI lineage: Eukaryota > Metazoa > Chordata > Mammalia > Primates > Hominidae > Pan > Pan paniscus. Next base: position 83,296,531 of record NC_073272.2, read on the forward strand.
CTTTAGGCACAAAATTAGATTGTAAATTTGAGATCATTCTACCTTCTTGATTAAGGCATTTAACACTATGCACTTTCCTTATAACACTGCTTTTGCTGCATCCCAGAGATTTTGCTAACGTGTATCCCTATTTTTATTAATTTCAAATAAGTATTTGATTTCTGCCTTAATATTGATGTTCATCTATGAGTTATTTAGGAGCAAGTTATTTAATTTTTGTGAATTTTTATAGTTTTAAGAGGTATTATTGATATTTACTTCTATTTTTATTGCACTGTGGTCCAAGAGTGTACTTGGAATTATTTCAATTTGTTTGAATTTATTAAAACTTGCTTCATGACCAAGCACATAGTCAATAGTAGAATATGTTCATGTGCACATGAGAAAGATGTATATTCTGTGATTTGGTGAAGCGTTCTGTAGATTTCTGTTCGGTCAAATTGGTCAAGTGTCAAGTTGAAGTCCATAGTTAGTTTTTTGGTTAGATTTTTTTGCCCCAATGATCTCCTGTCTTTTCATCCAGCTTGCCACTCTATTTTTTTAAGTGGAGTGTTATTTCCATTTACATTCACAGTTATTATTGATATATGAGATTTCAATCCTGCCATTGTCTTGTTAGCTATTTTTTATGTAGACTTACTTGATTACTAATTTTTCTTCATTCTGGACCCAAAACTTTAATCAAGGTACTGAATGTTAAGTTAAGTAAGTGACTTTGGGCAAATAACTTATCTCTCCATACATGTGTATACATTTTTGAAACCATTATGCTGGGCATGATAAATACATACAATATTTATTGCTCAATTAAAAATAATCTATTTTCAATAGGGAAAAAGAAACATTCATAATTCAGTAGTTGAACAAGTAGAATTACAAACCCACAATTAAGCCAATAGTTAATCAAAACTTTACACAAAGCCTATTGACTGACCTCCTAGTAAAATATGATGTAAGTAAATTAAATCTAAAAATACATAAACCAGTTAATGCTGGTAATAACCCTGTATTTTGGGTAAAACCATTTAAATGACACAACTAAACAATTGGATATATTTTTTCATACAAAGCCTAAATTTGACTGTCTCACTTCAGTCAAGCTCTAAAGTCAAGTTCAATTTTCCAGTATTGACTAAGATGTTTCTTAGATATATTGCTGAATCCCTAGTGAAGGAAATAAGAAACAGGTTCAATTTTAAATACTGAGTGCATCTATCATTTTTTAATGATTTCTGAATATGTAAAATAATAATCTTTTTTCTTTGTGGAACTGATTTAGATATGATGTTTTTATGAACTTGAGAGATCTAAATTTTTATGCAAATGCAAAAAAACAGTATTTGAACAGAATGTGTGTAGCATTACAGGGTAAGATAGATGAGATACAAGATAATTGTATTCATTAAATACAAGAGCTATGGCCCATAAAGTAATGTAAAAATAAAACAGTAAAATTCAATTTGGCTCTCAGAGTGTTTGTGTCATTACAATTCTTGGTAAAGAGTTTTCCATATAACAATGGCTTCTGTTATTTGTCCTTGATCAAGTCACTTATCCCCTCCAGGCCTCAGTCTCCTTTATCATAAATTATTGATCTCAACTATTTGCTCTTTAGAAACACTTCAAAAATGAATAAATCAGAACTATGTGCAATTGAGGGGTGTTCATGTGCTGAAAAAAATGAGAAACTGAGGTTTAAGTGTCCATATTTCAGAGTTCAAGTTTATTAGTTAATCCAAATTCATCAAATATCCAAACCTCTAACACAGTTATACTTTATACTTTGTATTTTATCCCTTGTTTATTCAGATTTTTGAGTGAATCTCAGATTAACAAAGCTAAAAGATGCATAGATAAAAGATAGATTGGACAAGGACTTGGCAACTGTGGAAAGTTTTATTTATAAGTGGAGTTCCAAGGTCAGCTTGCAAGCATTAGGTAAGTCAAAGATATATATGTCATAATCTGTGATATTGTGTCATTGTAAACAGAAGAGACCCCGAGTTATTTGGCCTGAAGATCTTTCAGAAATACAAGATTTAATGATTGAGATGGAACTCCAGATGAAAGTCATAATGTCTATAGCAGTCATTTAATCAACTAATTTTTCTTCATTCTGGACCCAACACTTTAATCAAGGTGCTGAATATTAAGTTAGGTAAGTGATTTTGGGCAAATATCTTATATCTCCATAATCTTTTCATAAAATAAATATGATAAGAGAATCATATTTATCATCAAAAGTACATCATAATACCTTCCCAACTTACCTTACACAACAGTTGAATAAGTGGATAAGAAGCAGTCTAAAAAATGTAAAATACAATTTACATGTAGTTTTGAAGGTCGGTCTGTCTACACCCTATCAACTTCTAAAGGCCTAGGTCAAGTTCAACATTTTTCAAAAAGTCTACTCAAGGAGCACCAACTCACAGTGTGCTGTCATCTATTTATTATATTGCTTACTACTGAGTCATGTACTTAGATTTTATCTTCTTAATCAGACTGTAACTTGATAACAGGAATGAACATATCTGATAATACTTTGATATTTTCGACTTTACCTAGCACAGGGCTAAGAAGGTAATTGACATTCAGTAATTATTTTTCAATGGTAATTAAAACACAGAACATGAAATCTACTCAATTAAAAATTCTGTAAGTGTACACTACAGTATTGTTAACCATATGTGTATTTTGTACAGCAGATTTCTACAAGTTTTTCAACTTGCATGATTAAAATTCTGACCCAATGCACAGTAGCACCCCATTTTCTCCTTACCTTACACCCTGGCAACTAGCATTATACTTTAATAATTATTTTCTACATACAAAATAATTTATTATTAAAAGATCTGAAACGTTCTTAACAAATCTAAGGACTTTGGGTCTATGATTAGTTGATACTCTCGAAGACTCTGTCAACACAGATTATGTACCAAACACTAAACATAGGCCTCCCTCCAGATTTGTCTTAGATTTTCTGGGAGGGTCTTTTTGCCTCCTTGCAGCTACCTGGCTGGTCATGCTCCTTGCCTACTCTTAAATTTTCTGTTTCCCATGAAACAAAGTGACATATTTTTGTTTACAGGGTCAGTGCTGGGAACAATACTCTTGAATGTAAACCTTACTGAATAATTGATGGGCATGAAAAATATATCATTTATCTCTATCTCCTATTCTCCATTCTCCTTGCCTCCTAACCCACTTCATTCAATTCTCATTTGCTCAGACAAGATTTTTTGTAAGTCTCCCAACAGATCTATGTTTCTAATGTAACCTATTTATTGTCAACAAAAAAGGTCTCTCTAAAGCATTTTATTTGATCTATCACCAACCTATTTGAAACAAAGCAATATATCCCGATTGCTGACAGAATCAAGTCCAAACTCCCTCATATAAAAATTCAAAGTACTCCATTATAAGGCCTCAACATATCCTTCTCCCAGCGTTATTACCTATTAAATAATGCATTTCCACCTTACATTTTAGTCATCATATCATTTGCCATCTTGCAGCACATCCTCTTCTGATTTACTACATTTACATTGTTCATGATATTCCATTTTTTTTCTGAAATATTTCTACCTCTCAGCTTGTTGAAATCCCACTTATTTTTGTGGATTTAAACAACACATTCTCAAGTGATGTCAAATAATGTTTATTTCACTCTTACATGATTACATTCTGCTCTGCCCTTATTTGTACATATTTTGTATATGTTTTGTCACCTCTACTTGAGAGCAGCGATTATCTTTTGTTCACCTGTGTATCCATCTACAATGCCTAGTATATAGGAAATACTCAGCAAACATGTTATTATATATTGAAATTCAACTGAAAAAAAATAGTTTGTCTTGTCAAAGAGCTTTCATAAAAATTATAAATAAAGACATTCTGGATAGTAAATTGAGACACATTGTATTAAAAATGATGCTAGAAGCAACATTTGTGGCTGCTTATTAGAAATAGGGGGTAGATAAAACCTTAATTTATGGCTCAATAAAGTATGCTATTCTAATAACCATGAAAAAGTATGATGCAATAAGAAACAGCACATATGAAAAAATATGTAGAGTGGTCGAGTTCCATGTATTACATAATGAAAAAAGAAATCTCAAATAAATGTCATGAATAAAGGAAAATAAATTCTCAAAAGTATATATTTATTGGAAGTCTAAATTCCCTTAGTATGAATAAAACGGGATTAATCCAGGAGGGATGTTGTCAAGGGCAATGGGAAAAATGTGTCTGAGTAGAGAATAACCTGAAAAAATTAAAAAGTAAAAATTGAAGAAGCCAAAACAATGCAATATAAATGGAAAAAAATGACAGCAGACATAGTAGAAATAAAATAGGACTTTCACGTGTTTTAATGGTATATGCTGGTTACTTAAAGTTATTTGAGAACTGCTAGAATTATGATGCTGAAATATTTTTATGCTAGTATATATTGGCTTTCATATGATATAAATAATTAACTTCAAAGGATAGTAGCCCCTCCTCCCCACTTCCAGCTTAAAATCAAACTGTCAGACTGTCACTCCAGGTGAGCACTATCTCATGGATTCCCCAAGTATGACTGAAATATACCTGGCCCTTGCTTACTCAGCCCACCCGGCAACCATTTTCATGCCCCTTTAGTATCATAGGGGTGACCAACAACACAGCTGTAGGTCACCATGTCAACCTTGGTCCCACTCACCTTTTCTAGCATGCTAGCTTGTGTTGTTTCCAGGCTGATAGAGTTAGTGCAGGAGGACGGAGTGGCATAATTGTCAATTTATTGATGTCCTAACTCCTGTGATAAACAGTTTGCCTTAAATTGTGGAGCATGGAAGCTGTCTACTTTATTCCATGACACTATCAAAATTCACTCTTAGTATCTCAATAAAAGCTAACTGAGGTGGGCAGGATGGGATATTGGGAAAGAGCACTGGACTGTATGTGAGAAGTACTGAATTCTAGTTTCTGTAGAGCCTGAGTGAGAATTCCTGAATGAGGACCTGAAATGGCATTGAGGGCTTTAATACAGTGGAAATAGCATGACATTTGGAAACAACAGATATGTGTTTATGTGGTTAAGCCTTCTTTAGTTCAGTGGTCTTCAAGTCTTCAAACCTCGGTTTCTTCGCCTCTGAAGTAAGGTCAATAGTTACAGACATGGTTTGGCTCCGTGTCCTCATAATCTCATCTCATCTTGTAGCTCCCATAATTCCCATGTGTTGTGAGAGGGACCCAGCGGGAGACAATGGAATCATGGGGGCGGATCTTTCCCATGCTGTTCTCATGACAGTGAATGGGTCTCCCAAGGTCTGGTGGTTTCAAAAACAGGAATTTCTCGGCACAAGCTCTCTCTTTGCCTGCTGCCATCCATGTAAGATGTGACTTGCTACTCCTTGCCTTCTTCCATGATTGTGAGACCTCCCCAGCCATGTGAAACTATAAGTCCAATAAACCTATTTCTTTTGTAAATTGCTGAGGCTTGGGTATGTCTTTACCAGCAATGTGAAAAGGAACTAATACAGTTACTAAACTGTAACTGTTGTGGTTAGAGGCAAGGTAGATTAAGGAATGAGAATGTTCTTTCTAAGCTTAATTACAGAAATGCTATGATTAACTCACTGCGTAACCTCAATAAAAATGTTGTTGGTCTGTAATTTGTTTCTTTAACCTGTAAAATAAGGGAAATTTAAAGCAGTTATATCTGGGACAAATATATACAATTTGTAAATACTCTGTGTATATAAGCCAAACAAAAAATAAATGACAATAATTTAGAAGGGAGGAAAAGAATTATGACTACTTTAATTGCTCTTAAAAGTCCTGTTTTCAATTCCTCAAAGACCTAAACAAAAAAATATCATTTGACCCAGCAATTCCATTACTGGATATATACCTAAAGGAATATAAATCATTCTATTATAAAGATACATGCATGTGTATGTTAATTGCAGCACTATTCACAATAGCAAAGACATGAAATCAATCTAAATGCCCATTGATGGTAGTCTGGATAAAGAAAATGTGGTACATATACACAATGGAATACTATGCAGACATAAAAAAGAATGAGATCATGTATTTGCAGGAACACAGATGGAGCTGGAAACCATTATCCTTAGCAAACTAATTCAGGAACAGAAAACCAAATACTGCATGTCCTCACTTATAAGTGGGAGCTAAATGATGAGAACACATGGACACAGAGATTGGAGCAACTCACACTGGGTCCTATTGGAGTATGGAGGGTGGAAGAAGAGAGAGAATGAGGAAAAATAACTAATGGGTACCAGGCTTAATACCTGGGTGACAGAATAATCTGTACAACAAACCCCAATGACACGAGTTTACCTATATAACAAACCTGCATGTTTATCCCTAAACTTAAAATAAAAATTAAATAAGAATATAAGTCCTGCTTTCTTCAGGTCTTAAAAAACACTACTGCTTCATCACTGCCCCTAGAACAATGTTCTCTCAAGCAGAGCACATGAGGGAAAATCGACTGGACATCAAAAAAACATTTAATGTATTATTCATGTTTACTTGTAAATGTCCTTTTCTGACAGTTTTTGTACATGTCGTATTATGCATAAAATATTCTTTCACCCCAATAATATTGTTGTTTTTATTAAAATGGATCAAGTAGTACATGCATCAAACCAAAATATATATGATTAAAAATTATTAATTCGTAAAGTTATGCCTTCTTTCCAACTTTTAAGTCAGTAGTACATGTGCAAGATGTGCAGGTATGTTACATAGGTAAACGTCTGACATGGTGGTTTGCTGCACAGATCATCTTATCACCTAGGTATTAAGTCCACTATCCATTAGCTCTTCTTTCTGATGCTCTCCCTTCTCCCACCCCTCACACTCCAGCAGACCCCAGTGTGGGTTTTCCCCTCCCATGCGTCCATATGTTCTTATTATTCAACTCCCACTTACAAATGAGAACGTGCAGTATTTGATTTTCTGTTCCTGTGTTAGTTGGCTGAGGATAATGGCATCCAGCTGCATCCACATTCCTGCAAAGGACATTATCTTGTTCCTTTTAATGGCTGCATAGTATTCCATGGTGTATATGTACCATATTTTCTTTATCCAGTCTATCACTGATGGGCATTTAGGTAGATTCCATGTCTTTGCTATTGTGAATAGTGCTGCAATGAACATACACATGCATGTATCTTTATAATAGAATGGTTTATATTCTTTTGGGTATACCAAACCCAGTAATGGGATTGCTAAGTCAAATGATATTTCTGTATCTAGGTCTTTGAAGAATCGCCACACTGACTTCCACAATGGTTGAACTAATTTACACTCCCACCAACACCGTAAAAGCACTCCTTTTTCTCCACAACCTCGCCAGCATCTGTTGTTTTTTGGCTTCTTAATAATAGTCATTTTTATTGGTGTGAGATGGTATCTCGTGGTTTTGATTTGCATTTCTCTAATGATCAGTGATGTTGAACTTTGTTTCATATGTTTGCTGGCTGCATAAATGTCTGCTTTTGAGAAGTGTCTGTTCATGTCCTTTCCCTGCTTTTTAATGGGGTTGTTTATTTTTTTCTGGTAAATTTGTTTAAGTTTCTTTTAGATGCTGGATATTAGACTTTAGTCTGTTAAATATATTGCAAAAATTTTCTGTTATTCTATAGGTTGTCTATTCATTCTGATGATAGTTTCTTTTGCTGTGCAGAAGCTCTTTAATTAAAGTAGATCCCATTTGTTGATATTTGCTTTTGTTGCAATTACTCTTGACGTCTTTGTCATGAAATCATTGTCCATGCTTATATCCTGAATGGTATGGCTTATATTGTCTTCTAGGGTTTTTATAGTTTTGGGTTTTGCATTTAAGTCTTTAATCCATCTTGAGTTGATTTTGTATACGGTGTAAGGAAGGGGGTGCAATTTCAATTTTCTGCATATGGCTAGCCAGTTCTCCCAGCACCATTTATTAAATAGGGAATCCTTTCCCCATTGCTTGTTTTGTTCAGGTTTGTTGAATATCTGATGATTACGGATGTGCAATCTTATTTCCTGTGTTCTCCCTTCTGTTCCATTGGTCTATGTGTCTGTTATTGTACCATGCTCTTTTGATTACTGTAGCTTTGTAGTATAATCTTTTTGCTTAAGATTGTATCGGCTATTTGGGATCTTTTTTGTTTCCATATGAATTTGAAAAATAATTTTTTCTTATTATGTGAAGAATGACAATGTTAGTTTAATGATAATAGCATTGATCTATAAATTTCTTTGGGCAGTATGGCCATTTTCACAATATTGATTCCTCCTATTCATGAGCATGGAATGTTTTTTCATTGGTTTGTGTCATCTCTGATTTCCTTGAGAAGTAGCTTATAGTTCTCCTTGAAGAGGTCCTTCACTTCCCTTGTTAGCTGTATTCATAGGCACCTTATTGTTTTTGTGGCAATTGTGAATCAGAGTTTATTAATAATTTGGCTTTTGGCTTGCCTGTTTTTTGTGTATAGGAATGCTAGTGATTTTTTCACATGGATTTTGCACCCAGAGACTTTGCTGAAGTTGCTTATCAGCTTAAGAAGCTTTCTGGCTGAGACAATGAGGTTTTCTAGATATAGAATCATGTCATTTGCAAAAAAGATAGTTTGACTTCCTCTTTTCCTATTTGAATACCTTTATTTCTTTCTCTTGCCTGATTGCCCTGGACAGAACTTCCAATACTATGTTGAATGGAAGTTTTGTCTTGTTCCAGTTTTCAAGTAAAATGCTTCCCGCTTTTGCCCATTCAGAATGATACTGGCTGTGAGTTTATTGCATATGAGATATGTTTCTTCAATACCTAATTTTTTGAGAGTTTTAAACATGAAAGGATGTTGAATTTTATCAAAGCTCTTTTCTGCATTTATTGAGATATTCATGTGGTTTTTGCCTTTAGTTCTGTTTATATGATGAATTGCATTTATTGATTTGCATATGTTGAATCAACCATGCATCCTGGAGATAAAGCCAATTTGATCATTGTGGATAAGCTTTTTGATGTGCTGTTAAATTTGGTTTGCCATTATTTTATTGAGGATTTTTGTATTGATGTTCATCAAGGATATTGACGTGAAGTTTTGTTGTTGTTGTTGTTGTAGTTGTTGTTGTGTCTCTGCCAGGTTGTGTTATCAGGATGATACTGGCCTCATATAATGAATTAGGGAGGAGTCCCTCCTCTTCAATTGTTTGGAATAGTTTCAGTAGAAATGGTACTAGATCTTCTTTGTACCTCTGGTAGAATTCAGCTGTGAATCTGTCTGGATCTGGGCTTTTTTTGGTTGGTAGGCTATTTCTTACTGCCTCGATTTCAGAACACATTATTGGTCTATTCAGGGATTCAATTTCTTCCAGGTTCAGTTTTAGGAGGCTGCATTTGTACAGGAAATTTCCCCTTTCTTCTAGATTTTCTAGATTATGTGCATAGAGTTGTTTATAGTATTCTCCGATGGTTGCTTGTATTTCTGTGGTGTCAGTGGTGATATCCCTCTTATTTCTTATTTTGTTTATTTGATTATTCTCTCTTATTAGTCTAGCTAGTGGTCTATTTTACTAATTTTTTTAAAACAGAAAAAAACAGCTCCTGGATTTGTTGATGTTTAGAAGGGATTTTCATGTCTCTATCTCCTTCAGTTCAGCTCTGATCTTAATTTTTTTCATATTCTGTTAGCTTTGGGGTTTGTTTGCTCTTGGTTCTCTGGTTCTTTTAGTTGTGATGTCAGGTTGTCAATTTGAGATCTTTCTAGCTTTTTTTATGTGGTCATTTAGTGCTATAAATTTCCCTCTTAACCCTGCTTTAGCTGTGTCTCAGAGATTCTGGTACATTGTCTCTGTTCTCATTAGTTTTCCAGAAGTTCTTAATTTCTGCCTTAATTTCATTATTTGCTCAAGAGTCATTTATGAGCAGGTTGTTCAATTCCCATGTAGTTGTGTGGTTTTGTGTGAATTTCTTAATATTTGGTTCTAATTTGTGCTGTTGTTTGAGAGACTTTGTTATGATATCAGTTCCTTTGCATTTGTTGAGGAGTGTTTTACTTCAGATTATGTTATCAATTTTAGAGTAAATGCCCTGTGGTGATAAGAAGAATGTATATTCTGTTGTTTTGGGGTGGAGAGTTCTGTAGATATCTTTCAGGAGGAATGGGATCAGGGACCTGCTTAAATAAGCAGTCTGGCTGTTGTTTGGTAGAAGAGGTATGCTACATTGTGGGTAACCTTACTAATCTGGACCATTTGTTTTCTTAAAAGCTGATGGGCTGGCCGGGCGGGGTGGCTCATGCCTGTAATCCCAGCACTTTGGGAGGCCGAGGTAGGTGGATCACGAGGTCAGGAGATCGAGACCATCCTGGCTAACATGGTGAAACCCCGTCTCTACCAAAAATACAAAAAAATCAGCGGGCGTGGCGGTGTGTGCCTGTAGTCCCAGCTGCTGGGGAGGCTGAGACAGCAGAATGGAGTGAACCTGGGAGGCGGAGCTTGCAGTGAGCAGAGATCGCGTCACTGCACTCCAGCCTGGGTGACAGAGCAAGACTCCATCTCAAAAAAAAAAAAAAAAAAAAAGCTGGTGGGCTGGAATAGCTTAGTCGACCAAACTGCAGAGATGATAGCCAACCTTCTCCACAGGAGCTCTGTCCCAGGAAGAGATCCGAGCTTTATCCATAGAACCCTGGCTGGAGTCGCTGAAGCCTGCACAGGGAGTTCCCACCTATTGAGGAGGACTGGATTGGCGTCCTGCTTAAAGAAGTACTCTGGCCACTATCTGAAAAGGCCACTGCACTGGGCTGTGAGGGGCCCCTCTTTATCTGGACCATCTGCACTATCCACAGCTGGCAAACTGGAATGGCAGAGTCTCCAGAACCTCAGAGATGGCGGCTGCCCCTCCCACTGGAAATTTGGTTCTGTCTCTAAAGGACTTCAGCCCTCTGCTGGTGGCTGGCTGGGATTCCAAGCCAGTGGGTCTTAACCCATGAGGTGCCATGGAAGTGAGGCTTACAGAATAATGCTGCTTGGCTCCCTGTATTCATTCCCCTTCCTAAGGCTATGTATGGATGTATTTTTCACCTTGGCGGGGATCCTGGGACCAGAGCACGCAAAGCTTCTGGGTCTCTGTGTGCTCCTGAGCAGCTATATTGCCAAGAGTTCACACAGCTCTGTGTATCAGACCCAAGAGATGGTGGTGTGGCATCTCGAGGGGATCTCCTGGTCCACAGGTTGCAAAGATTTGTGGGAGAAGCATGGTTTCCTGGGCAGGTCACACAATTACTCACCACCTCCCCTGGCTGGAGATGGGGGTTCCTTTGGCTCCACGCTGCTCTCGGGTGAGCTGTCACCCCCACGCCTGCTTGTCCTTGCTCTCCGTGGGTCTGAGTTGCTTGCCTATTCAGTCCCAATGCAAGAACCTGGATATGTCTGTTGAAGGTGTTGAATTCACTTGCCCCTTTTCATTCCTCTCCATAACTGCCACGGACCACAGCTGCTTCTAATAGGCTACCTTCTCTGTCTTCTTTAGCATTTCTTGTAGTGCTGGTTTGGTGGTGGCAAATTTTCTCAACATTTGTTTGTCTGAAAGAGACTTTATTTCTCTTTCATTTATGAAGCTTAGTTTCACTGGATACAAAATTTTGGGCTGACAATTATTTTCTTTAAGGAGGCTACAGATAAGACCCCAATCCCTTCTGGCTTGTAATGTTTCTGCTGAGAAACCTGCTCTTAGTCTGGCAGGTTTTCCTTTATAGGTTACCTAATGCTTTTGCCTCACAGCTCTTAAGATTCTTTTCTTCCTATTGACTTTAGATAGCCTGAGGACTATGTGACTTGATGGTGATCTCTTTGCAATAAATTTCCCAGGAGTTCCTGGAGCTTCTTGTTTTTGGATGTCTACATGTCTAGCAAGACCAGAGTTTCCTCAATTATTTCCTCAAATACATTAAAAAAAAAAACTTTTAGACTTCTCTTCTCTTTCAGAAACACCAATTATTCTTAGGTTTGGCCATTTTACATAGTCCCATATTTCTTAGAGACTTTGTTTATTTTTTAATTCTTTTTACTTTGTCATTGTCTAATTGAGTGAATTTGAAAGCCTTGTCTTCGAGCATTGAAATTCTTTCTTCTACTTGTTCTAGTCTATGGTTAAAAAATTCCACTGAATTTTGTATTTTCCAAGGTGTGTCTTTCATTTTCAGGAGTTCTGATTTTTTTTTAAATAGTATCTATTTCTCTGGAAAGTGTTTCATTCATAGGCTGGATTTAAAAGAAAAATTCCTTAAGTTGGTTTGAAACTTTCTCTGATATCTTCTTGAGTATCTTAATAATCAACCTTATGAATTTTTTTGTCTGGTATTTCAGAGATTTCTTGGTTGGATCCATTGCTGGGGAGATGGTGTGATTTTTTTGGGGGGGGGTAGGTGTTGTAAAACCCGTATTACCAGAATTACTTTTCTGTTTTCTTCTTATTTGGGTAGACTATTTATTTAAATTGTTTTAGAATTTATTTTTGATTGAACTGTTTTTTGTTTTAGTTTTTTTTCTTCTCTTATAAGGATCTGACTTTAATGTTTATAGTTTATTTTAGCCTAATTTGATTATTGGTGCTTTTAGGGGTGATGACTCCATATGAATTCCTTAGTTATAGAGAATCTTCGTGTGCTGTTTTTCCCAGATGCTGGCTGTAGTAGTTACGTACTTGGTGTGTGGGCAAGTTTATTGTCTCCTGTGGGGTTGGAATGACAGGAATATCTTGAAGCTTATATTATTATCTTGTGGTGTACACTTTATTATTTAATATTTTCCCAGTATTTTATTTACTGAGTTGATAATTCAGGCTTCAGCAACCATATAAACAAGTCTGCATAATAACCAGCTAACATCATGATGACAAAATCCAATTGAAATATATCAATACAAACTTCAAATACAAATGGGCTAAATGGTCAATTGAAAGGCACAGAGTAGAAAGCTGAATAAGGAACCAAGATGCATTGGTATGCTGTCTTCAGAAGAACAATCTCACATGCAATGACACATATAGGCTCAAAATAAAGAAGTGAAGAAAAATCTACCAAGAAAATAAAAAATGGAAAACAGCAGGGGTTACAATCCAAGTTTCAGATAAAACAGTTTTTCAACCAAAAAAGATCAAGAAAGATAAAGAAGAGCATGACATATTGGTAAAGGATTCAATTCAATTAGATTTAACTATTCTAAGTATATATGCACCAAACACAAATGCACTCAGATTCATAAAGCATGTTTTTAGAGACCATCAAAAAACCTTAGAGTCCCACACAAAAATAGTGGGAGATTCTACCATCCCACTGACAATACTAGATAGATCATCAAGATAGAATATTAACAAAGATATTTAGAACCTGAACTCAGCACTAGATCAAATGGACCAGAAAACATACCTACAGAACTCTCTCCCTCAAAACAAGTGAATATTCATTCTTATCACCATATGGCATATACTCTAAAATCAATAAAAAATGGGAAGTAAAACACCACTTGGCAAATGCAGAAAAACAAAAATCATAACAACCAATCTTTCAGACCACAGCACAATCAAATTAGAAGTCAAGACTAAGAAATCCACTCAAAACCATACAATTACATGGAAATTGAATAACTTGCTGCCAAATGACTTTTAGGTAAATAATGAAATTAAAGCAGATACTAAGAAGTTATTTGAAACTAATGAGAACAAAGATACAACACATCAGAATCTTTAAGACACAGCTAAGGCAGTGTTAAAAAGAAATTTATAGCACTAAATACCCACATCAAAAAGTTAGAAAGATCTCAATTTCACAATCTAACATCACAACTGAAAGAACTCAGGAACAAAGAGAAAAGCCACCACAGAGCTAGCGTGAGAAATGAAATAACAAAATCAGAGCCGAACTGAAGGAGACTGAGAAGCACACACACACACACACACACACACATACACACACACACACATAATTCAAAAGATCAACAAATCCAGGAGCTGTTTATTTTTTGAAAATACAATAAAATAGATAGACTTCTAGCTAACTTATTAAAGAAGAAAAGAGAGAAGATCCAAATAAACACAATCAGAAATGACAAGAGGGTCATTAACATTAACCCCACAGAAATATAAAAACCATCAGAGAATATTAGGAACACCACTAGACATAAAGTAGAAAATCAAAAAGAAGTGGATACATTTTCTGGACTCATACCTCCTCACAGTATTGAACCAGGAAAGAAATTGAATCACTGAATAGACAAATAACAAGGTCTGAATTTGAATCAGAAATAAATAGCCTCCCAACTAGAGAAAGCCAAGAACCAGACAAATTTAAAGCTGAATTCTACCAGATGTACAAAAAAGAGCTGGTACCATTCCTACTGAAACGATTCCAAAATATTGAGGAGGAGGACTTCCTCTGTAACTCATTCTATGAGGCAAACATCATCCTGATACCAAAAACTTGGGAGAGACCAAACAACAAAAAAACTTCAGGCCAATACCCTTAATAAACATCAAAGCAAAAATCCTCAACAAAATACTTGCTAACTGAATCCAGCAGCATATCAAATATTTATTTTCTACAATCAAATAGGCTTTATCCTTGGGATGCAAAATGGGTTAGACATATGCAAATCAATAAATGTGATTCAACACATAAATAGATCTCAACACACACACACAAACACATAATTACCTCAATAGATACAGAAAAAGCTTTCAATAAAAATCAGCACTGCTTTATGTTAAATACTCTTAAAAAAACTAGGTATTAAAGGAACATACCTCAAAAGAATAAGAGCCATCTATGACAAAACCACAGATAATATCCTATTCAATGGACAAAAGCTGGAAGGATTCCTCTCGAAAATTGGCACAACAAAAGAATGTGCTCTCACACCACTCTTATTCAACACAGAATTAGAAGTTCTGGTCAGAGCAATTAGGCAAGAGAAAGAGAAATAAAGGGCATCAAATAGGAAGAGAAGAAGTCAAACTATTCCTGTTTGTAGATGACATAAGCCTATATCTAGAAAACCCCATAGTCTCAGCCCAAAAGCTTCTTAAGCTAATAAACAACTTCAGCAAAGTCTCAGAATTAAAAATCTATATATATATAGCCTCCCTATAGATCAATAACAGTTAAGCCAAGAGCCAAATTAGAAATGCAATCTCATTCATGACTGCCACACACAAAAGACTGCCTGGAAATACAGCTAACAAGGGAAGCAAAAAATATCTACAGGAAGAACTACAAAACACTGCTCGAAGAAATCCGAGATGACACAAACAAATAAAAACATTTCATGCTCATGGATAGGAAGAAGCAATACCATTAAAATGGCCATATTGTCCAAAGAAATTTGTAGATTTGACCCTATTCCGATTAAACTACCAATGACATTTTTTAGAGAACTAGAAAAAGCTACTTTACAATTATTTAGTATGAAACTAAAATGGAGCATGAATAGCCAAGAAAATTCTAAACAAAAAGAACAAGGCTGAAGGCATCACCCTACCTGACTTCAGACTATGTTACACAATTACAGTAACCAAAAAGACATGGTACTGGTACAAAAACAGACACGTCGACACAAGGAACTGAATAGAGATCACAGAAATAAGGATGCACACTTACAACTATCTGATCTTCAACAAAGCTGGCAAATATAAGTAATAAAGAAAATACTTTCTATTCAATAAATGGTGCTGGAATAACTGGCTACCCATATGCAGAAGATGAAACTGGACCCCTTTCTTACACCATATACAAAAGTCAATTCAAGGTGGATTAAAGATTTAAATGTAAAACCCAAAACTATAAAACCCTGTAAGACAACCTAGGCAATATCCTTACGGTTGCGGGAATGAAAAAATATTCCATGACAAAGATGCCAAAAGCAATTGCAACAAAAGCAAAAATTGACAAATGGGATCTAATTAAACTAAAGACATTCTGCACAGCAAAGGAAAGTAGCAACAGAGTGAACAGACAATCTACTACAGAATAGGAGAAAATTTTTGCAAACTATGCATCTGACAATGGTCTAAAAGCCAACATCTATAGGGAACGTAAACAAATTTACAAGAAAAAAACCCATTAAAGAGTGGATAAAGAACATGAACAAACACTTTTCAAAAAAAAAAAGACATGCATGTGGCCTATAGCATATAAAGAAGCACAACATCACTAGTCATTAGATAAATGAAAATCAAAATTATGAGATACCATCTCACACCGGTCAGAATGACTACTATTAAAAATTTAAAAAAAGAAAAAAAACAGATCATGAGGCTTCAGAGAATGAGAAACACTTATACACTCTTTGTGAAAGTGCAAATTAGTTCAACTATTGTGGAAGACAGCATGGCAATCCCCCAAAGACCTAAAAGCAGAAATACCATTTGAGCCAGCAACCCCATTACTTGCTATAAACCCAAAGGAATATAAATCATTCTATCATAAAGACACATGCACATGTGTGATCACTGCAGGACTATTTACAATATCAAATACATGGAATCAACCTAAATGACCATCAATGGTAGAATGGATAAAAAATTTTTGGTACATATACATGATAGAGTAGTATGCAGCTATAAAAAATGAGATCATGTCCTTTGTGAAAACATGGATGAAGCTGGAGGCCATTATCCTTAGAAAACTAATGCGTATAAAGAAAACCAAATACAGCTTGTTCTCACTAATAAGTGGGAGCTAAATGAAGAGAACACATGGAAACATGGAGAGAAGCAAACTACACTGGGGACTATTAGAAAGTAAAGGGTGGAAGGAGAGAGAGGATCAGAAAAAAGTAATTAATAGATACTAGGCTTAATACCTGGGTGATGAAATAGTCTGCACAACAAACTTCCATGACACAAGTTTACCTAAATAACAAACCTGCACATGCACCTCTGCAATTTTTTTAAAAAGTTAAATAAAAACAAAAAGTACAAAAGAAGAACTTTTGAAACAAATGTTAATGGAAACCAAACATATCAAAATCAATGGTATACCACAAAAGTAGCACAAAGAGGGAAGTTTATAGGTGTAAGTGCCTACATTAAAAAAGGAGGACAAACCTCAAAATAAACAATCTGACAATGTGTCTTAAAGTACTAGAAGAGCAAGCGCCAACCAAACCCAAAATTAGAAGAAAAGAAATAATAAAAATCAGAGCAGAAATAAATGAATTTGAAATAAAAAACAATACAAAAGATCAATGAAATAAAAAGGTTGTTTTTTGAAAAGTTTAACAAAGTTGACAAACTAGCCAGACTAAACAAGAAAAAAAGAGAGAAGAACCAAATAAATAAAATCAGAGATGAAAAAGTAGACATTACAACTGTTATTGCAGAAATTCAAAGGACCATTACTGGCTACTGTGTGAAACTATATGGCAATAAACTAGAAAATCTGGAAGACATGGACAAATTCCTAGATACAAAAAACCTGCCAATATTGAACCAGAAAGAAATCCAAAACCTGAACAGACCAATAACAAGTAATGAGATCGAAGCCATAACAAAAATCTTCAGGTAAATAAAGCCCAGGATCTGATAGCTTCATTGCTAAATTCTACCAAACATTTAAAGAATAACTAATACCAATCCTACAAACGCTATTCTAAAAAATAAAGGAGGGAATACTTTCAAACTAATTCTATGAGTCTAGTGTTACTATGATACAAAAGCCAGAAAAACACACCAAGAAGAAAACCCTGCAGGTCAAAATCTCATGAATATTCATGGAAAAAACCTCAAGAAAATACTAGAAAACTGAATTAAACAATACACTAGAAAGATTATTGATCATAATCAAGTGGGATTTATCCCTTGGATGCAAGGATTGTTTAATATACACAGATCAATCAGTGTAATAGAGCATACCACAGAATACATGATAAGAACCATATGATCATTTCAATTGATGCTGGAGAAGCATTCGATAAATTTCAACATCCTTTCATGACAAAAACCATCAAAAAACTGGGTATAAAAGGAACATACCTCAATATAAAATCCATATATGACAGACCCACTTCTAGTATCACACTGAATGGGGAAAAACTAGAAGCCTTTGCTCTAAGATCTGGAACACAACAAAGATGTCAACTGTTACTATTGTTATTTCAATATAGTATTGAAAATCTTGGCTAGAACAATCAAAAAACAGATATTGCATCCATCAAAATTGGAATGGAAGAAGTCAAATTATCATTGTTTGCAAATGGTATAATCTATATTAGAAAAAAACCTAAAGACTCCACAAAAAAACTATTGGACATGACAAACAAATTAAGTAAAGTTGCAGGATAGAAAATTAGCATACAAAAATCAGTAGCATTTCTATATGCCAACAGTGAAAAATGTAAAAAAAAAATGTTTAAAAAGTAATTCTATTTACAATGGCCACACATAAAAGTATCTGGTAATTAATCAAGTAAGTGAAATATCTCTATAATAAAAAACATAAATCAGTGATAAAAAAATTGAATAGGACACCTAAAAATGGAAAACTATGCTATGATTGTGAATTGGAAGAATAAATATTGTTAAAATGTTTATATTACCCAAAGCAATCTACAGATTCAATGCAATTCTTATAAAAATATCAATGACATTCTTCACAAAAATAGAAAAAGCTATCCTAAAATGTATAGGGAAACACAAAAGACCCAGAGCAGACAGAGTTACCTGATGCAAAAATAACAAAACTGGAGAAATCAAATTACCTGATTTCAAATTATACTACAGAGGTATAGTAACCAAAACAGCATGGTACTGGCATAAAAAAGACACATAGACCAATAAAACAGAATAGAGAACCCAGAAAGGGATCCATATACCAAGAACATACACTGCAGAGAGGAGGGTCTCTTCAATATAGGGTGCTAGAAAAAACTGTATATCCTCATACAGAAGAATAAAACTACTCCTCCATCTCTCACCATACACAAAAATAAAATCAAAATAGATTGAAAACTTAAATATGAGACCTCAAATCATGAAACTACTATGGGGAAACTTAGGGAAAAATCTTAAGGACATTGGTTGGGTCAAAAATTTCTTGAGCCATAATCCGCAAGCACAGGCACCCAAAGCAAAAATTGAAAAGTGGGATCACATTAAGTTAAAAAGCTTCTGTACAGCAAAGGATACAATCAACAAAGTGAAGAAATAACCCACAGAATAGGAGAAAATATTTGCACACTACTCATTTGACAAAGGATTAATAACCAGAATATATGAAGAGCTCCCACAACGATATAGGAAAAAAAGTCAAATAATATCATCAAAATTGGGCAAATAATTTGCACAGACATTTCTTCAAAGAAGACATACAAACGGCAACCAGGCAGATGAAAATGTGCTTAACATCATTGATCATCAAAGAAATGCAAATCAAAACTGCAAAGAGATAGCATCTTACCCCAATTAAAATGGCTTACATGCAAAAGGCAGGTTATAACAAATGCTAGCAAGGATGTGGAGAAAGGGCTACCCTTGTACACTGTTGGTGGGAGTGTAAATTAGTACAACTACTATGCAGAACATCTTGGAAGTTCTACAGAAAACTAAAAATCCATATAATCTGGGTACCAATGCAGCTACCATATAATCAAGCATAGTGCTACCCAGCACTCCCACTGCTGGGTATGTACCCAAAAGAATGGAAATCAGTATATTGAAGAGATATCTGACCTTCTGTGTTTGTTGCAGCACTGTTTACAATAGCTAATATTTGGAAACAATCTAAATGTCCATCAACAGATGAATGGATAAAGAAAATATGGTCCATATATACAATTGGAGTACTATTCAGCCATAAAAATCATAAAATCCAGTTACTACAATAACATGGATGAAACTGGAGATTATAATATTAAGTAAAATAAGACAGGCACAGAAAGACAAACATTGCATGTTCTCAATTATTTGTGGAATTTAAAAATCGAAACAATTAAACTCTTGGACATAGTTGAAGGATGGTTACTAGAGACTGGGAAAGGTAGTGTGGTTCTGAGGGAAAGGTAGCGGTGGTTAACTGGTACAAAAAAATAGAAAGAATTTATAAGACCTGCTATTTGATAACACAACTGGATGACAATAGTCAATAATAACAATACATTTTGAAATAATTTAAAGAGTGTAATTGGATTGTTTGTAACTCAAAAAATAAATACTTGAGGAGATGGATACCGCATTCTCCATAATGTGCTTATTTCACATTGCATACCTGTATCAAAACATCTCATATACTCCATAAACACATACACCTACTATGTACCCATAACAACTAAAACTGAAACTAAAAAATAAAAAGAATAGGAAGAGACACCATAGACATCTTTCTCCATGCACACACAAAAAGAAAGGCGATGTGAGGACACAGTAAGGAGGCAGCCATTCACAAGCCAGGAATAGAAGCCTCAGCAGAAATCAACACTGCTGACACCATAATCTTGAACTTGTAGCCTCCATAACTTTGACAAAATAAATTTCTGTTGTTTATGTTGCACAATCTGTGGTATCTTGTTATAGCATGGCCAAGCTCATTAATACACAATCTCAAGTTGTTTTTATGCAGATGACTTGGACTATAAGAAACACTTCACTAGATAAAGGGCTTATAGCTGGTTACTAATTTCAGACTCCATAAAGAGCTTTCTAAATATAGTTCTGAGATTATTGAAGGTTTTTCAACATGAAATAAATCCAAACCTATAATTAGAAGTTATTAAGTCTCTGCTTCTAAATAAGGCTGATGTGCTAGATGCTGGTGATACAACTAAGAATGAAATTCATAATGTTTAATAAGCATTATCTACCAACAACTCATAACAGATTTCTGACCAATCAGAAGCTATCTCAGATACTATGTTGCACTGGTGCATTTAAACCTAACGTTAGGGCTAAATACTACCATGAAACATACAGGCACAATACCTGTTCTCCAAGAACTTAACTCTAGAGAGGCATATAGAAAAGAAAGTAAGGAAATAGGTGATAACTATAGAAAGTAATAAGTACTATCACAAGTAAAGACAGAATGCTATGACAACACATAGGAATGCCCAATGAAAAATTAGGGGGGTGATATGAAGGGCATTCTGGGTTAAGTAACTTCTAAATTAAGAGCTATAAATCCACAAGTAAGATTTAGGTAACAACATATGTATGAGTATGTTGAACATAGAGATTGAGGAGTGTTTCTACAAAGAAAGGGAAACAGATGTGCAAAAGCCAGGAGGTAAAAGGGTTCAGGAAATATTTGGGCTTTTGAAAACAGTTAAGTATGCCAGAAGCATTCAATATAAGTAGATTAGTGAAAGAAGTTGAGGCTGGATTTTTTTAAACAGATCATTCATTGTCTTAGTCCGTTTTTACACTGCTATAAAGAACTTCCCTGAGACTGAGCCATTTATAAAGGAAAGAGGTTTAGTTAGTTGACTCACAGTTCCACATGGCTGGGGAGGCCTCAGGAAACTGACAATCGTGGCAGAAGGGGAAGCAGGCACTTTCTTCATAAGTTGACAGAAAAGAAAAGAGTGAAGAAGGAACTTTCAAACACTTAAAAAATTATCAGATATCATGAGAACTCACCCACTATTATGAGAAAAGCACAGGCAAAACACCCACCCTGATCCAATCACCTCCCTCTTTGGACACATGGGAATTGTAGGTCCCTCCCTTGACATACAGGGAAAACAATTCGAGATGAGATTTGACTGAGGACACAGAGCCAAACCATATCAATCATGTAAGGTCATGTTGTAGGTCATATTGGGCAGTTTTGCTTGTATTGTAAGTGCAATAGGAAATAACCAGTGAGTGAATGGCATAATCAAATTTTGTTTTGGGAAGATAATTGTTCTGCAGTGTGGATTAGAGTGGATCAGAACAGGGAAAATCTAGAGACTACATTATCAGTTAGGAAACTGTTAAAAATCTAAGGATTTTATATTAGTCTGAACTAGAATAGTGGCAGTAAGGATAGAGAAAATTGATAGGTTCAGAAGATATTTAAGTAGGATAAGCTTTAGGAAGTAATTATTGGTATCAAAGTGGGTTGATAAGAGATAAGAAATTAGACAGTGCCTGGTTTTCTGATTTGAACATGATGGGTGATAAGGCCATTGTCTGAGATAGAAACCCGAAGATAAAAAGATGTGAACAAGAGCAAAAGGGAAAGATAATGAATTTAGTTTGAGATATATGAGCTTTAAGTGACTGTGATTTATAAAAACAAATATATTCATCAGAAAGTTAAATATAGGAACCTGGAACTCAAGAGAAAGGATTGAACAGAAAATACAGGTGTAGATAGCATCAGTATATTGGATTAATAAAACCTGTGGAAGTGGCAGCAATTACCATCCTAAAACAATATTTAGAGAAGTTGTTCTTAATAATGTGTGGGTTATGAATCCTTTTTATGAAAACAATGGAATTCTCTCCCAAAAAATACATCTATGCAAATACATATATTTCAACTTGCTGACACCTGTATGGAATTTCTGAAACTCTGTACATGTTGGGAATTTGTGGAACCAAGCATAAGACCTCCTGATGGCAAGAGAAAAGAGAAGAGGTCCTAGAGTACAATTATAAAGCACAACATTTGGTGTTTAGAATTTCTTATAAAAATGTTAAGAATTAGCCAGTAATATTCAATTGTGGACTATATGGGATCTTACATTTGAGTAAAATGCCACTATAATCCTATTTAAACATTTTTAATTTATTTGACTGTCACAATCAAAGTTCAGAGGAAAAAAATGGAGAGATTTATGTTTATGTCCAGTTTATTTTAAGACCAAAATATAAATATTATTTTTAACATGTATAGAAGAATTAAAATGTATATTTTAATTTCCATGAGAACTACCTTCTTGTTAATCTCTGGCCTCAACCTGCTCTGTTCCAGCCTGTTGGATATTTTCTTTGAGATGTTTCCTTCTATCCAACCAACTCCCCAAATTCAGGTGTAAGCTTCATAAACTTGGAAATATGCAGGTGGCCTTTGAATTCTTGGCCCAAGAATACTAAATAAACTAAAAATCTCAGACAGTACCCATTATCAAATTGATTAAGCCAACTTATATGCAATGGCCTTGACCTTTGAATGAACATGAAAAATGAAAATTCTGAATATAAAAAATATCATCTGTGAGAAAAAAGGGTACATTATAAATATGTCTTGGTGGATATAACTTTCTAAATTATAACTCTGGTAGTTTGCATGTGCAGTTAAATTTTTATGTGAAAATATTTTACTAGTATTACCAGGATAATTAAAAATGGCAAATTTTTGCATAAAGTTAATACCAAATGCCAAAAGACTAGAAAAGCTTAGATGGCACAAAAGTATAATAGGAATGGAAACCCCATGCATTTAAAACCTAGTGTTAATTTTGTAACATATATTGACTATTCCAGCATATTAAGTGGGCTGGGAAATCCATAGCAAGTTAATTCAGCATATTAGAGGTCAATACAAATAAGGTGATAGTCCAGGACTCCCTTATCATGTAATTAGCGATCTTTTGTCTCATGTTCACAGAAATGTCTCCAATAGTGGCTAGCTAACATATAGACACTCACAAAAGGAAATGGAATAATGATTTGAGTCAAACTTGCCACTGGTACTCCAAAAGCTACAATGCTCTAATGAAAATTGGTTAGTAGTGAGATAATTTATATACCAGTAGTCAGCAAGAATGACTCTCTGTTGTCTATTTATGTGCTCTTAAATGAGCAATCTAGTTATTATGGGACTGTACATTTTTTAA
Organism: Pan paniscus; assembly: GCF_029289425.2. Classification (NCBI taxonomy): domain Eukaryota; kingdom Metazoa; phylum Chordata; class Mammalia; order Primates; family Hominidae; genus Pan; species Pan paniscus. The sequence continues at coordinate 83,320,351 of NC_073272.2, forward strand.
AAATAGGTCCAAAAGCCTTTTCCTCTAGAGTTTGTCACTTACCATATTTCCCTTGTATTTTCTCAGACTGTATGTTAGTTATAATATCATCACCTTCAAGTATCTGAAAATCTTGACTCAAACAGCCTCATTCAATAAGGGAATTTGTTATGCTACACAGCAAGGAGTTTTGAGGTAAAGTATGTTTTAGAGTTGGTTAATTGAGCAGATCACCAATGTCATCAAAAACCTAGTTTCTATCTCTATATTCTGTTACTTTCCTTGTTTTTCTTTGCCTTTAGTCTGGCTTTATTTGTGGTTGCAAGATGGTCATTGCATGAGTGTCAAGGATTGCAAACAGATATAAAGATTTCTACTAGATGAAATTAAACTGCCTTTTCTGAAATGAGAAAAATTTTCCTGGAAACCATCCCTCACATTTCATTTGCATTAACTGAATGATATGCTTACCCCTAAATTAATTAACAGCAAAATAACCTGAACAAGGACTTAATGCAACAATGATTTAGACTTAGAGCTCCAGATATGGTTTGATTATCCTATGTTATATGGAGGAAGGATGGGTGATAAAGTTTGAATGTTAGTCCCTTCCCAAATCTCATGTTCAGTTGTAATTCCCAATATTGGATGTGTGGGACCTGGTGGGAGATGTTTTGGTCATGGTTGCAGATCCCTCATGAAAGGCATGATCCTTCTCCTTGGTGATAAGTGAGCTCTTGCTCTGAGTTTGCACAGGATCTCGCATTTAAAAGTGTGTGGCACCTTGTTCCACACTCTCTCTCTTGGTTTTTCTTTTTCCATATGAAGTACCTGCTCGTGCTTCACCTTCTGCCCTGGTTGGAAGTTTCTTGAAGCCTCATTCAGAAGCAGATTTTGTTATGACTTCTGTGCCACCTACAGAACCATGAATCAATTAAATCTATTTTCTTATAAATTACTTAGTCTCAGATATTTCTTTATAGCAATGCAAGAATGCTATAAATATGGAAATATGGAAAATTTGGAAATACTATATGGAAAATTGATACCAAATAGTGGGGCATTGCTATAAAGATATATGAGAATGTGGGTGTGACGTTAGAACTGGGTAACAAGCAGAAGTTAGAAGAGTTTGGAGGGCTCAGAAGAAGACAGGAAGATGAGGGAAAATGGAATTTCTTATAGACTGGTTAAAAAGTTGTAACAAAAATGCGTTAATTTTTAATGCAAGTTTGTACTTGAGATGGATGAGACCTACGGTATCTCGTGGAAAAAAATTCTAAGCAGCAAAGCATTCTGCTTTGCTTCTTCTAACAACCTATTCTCAGATGTGGGAGTAAAGAAATGTCTTAAAGCTGGAACTTATATTTAAAATAGAAGTACAGTATATAAGTTTTGTTTGTTTGTTTGTTTTTGAGATGGAATTTCACTCTTGTTGCCCAGGCTGGAGTGAAATGGCGTGACCTCAGCTCACTGCAACCTCCACTTCCCGGGTTCAAATGATTCTCCTGCCTCAGCCTCCTGAGTAGCTGGGATTACAGGTATGCACCACCATGCCCAGCAAATTTTGTATTTTTAGTAGTGATGGGGTTTCTCTATGTTGGTCAGGCTGGTCTCAAACTCCCAACCTGAGGTGATACACCCACCTCAGCCTCCCAAAGTGCTAGGATTACAGGCGTGAGCCACCACGCCTGGTCCACCATATAAGTTTGAAAAATATGCACCTTGGCCCCTGGCCATGTGGAAAAAAAAATCTCATTTTCAGGAAAAGAGTCCAAACAGGCTGTGCAGCAACCACTTGCTAGAAAAATTTGGGTGACTAAAAGGGAGCCAAATGTTGATAGCCAACACAATGGGGGAAAAGGCCTAGAAAGCATTTCAGAGAACTTCGCAGCCCCTCTCATTACTGGCACAGAGACCTATGAGGAAAGAATGGTTTTGTTGTCCAGGTCCAGGGTCCTACTCATTTGTGCAGCCTCATAACACTGCTTCCCACATCTCACCTACTCTAGCCATAGCTCAAAGGGGCCCAGGTACAGCTCAGGCTGCCACTTTGAAGAATGCTTCTTTGTGGTGTCAAGCCTGTACATGTGCATAATGCAAAGGTGAAGAATGCATGGTAGCCTCTACCTAGATTTCATAGGATGTTTAGAAAATCCTGGGTGCCCATGCAGAAGCTTGCTGCAGGGGTGGAGCCCCCAGAGAGAACCACTCCTAGGGCAGCCTGAAGGGGAAATGTTTTGTTGGAGCCCCTTCACAAAGTCCCCACTGGGACAGTGCCTAGTGGAGCTGTGAGAAGGGGGCCACTGTTCTCCAGACTCAAGAATGATAGAGCCATTGGCTCTATTGATGGGACGTATTTCAAAATAATAAGAGCTATCTATGACAAACCCACAGCCAATATCATACTGAATGGGCAAAAACTGGAAGCATTCCCTTTGAAAACTGTCACAAGACAGGGATGCCCTCTCTCACCACTCCTATTCAACATAGTGTTGGAAGTTCTGGCCAGGGCAATTAGGCAGGAGAAGGAAATAAAGCGTATTCAATTAGGAAAAGAGGAAGTCAAATTGTCCCTGTTTGCAGACGACATGATTGTATATCTAGAAAACCCCATTGTCTCAGCCCAAAATCTCCTTAAGCTGATAAGCAACTTCAGCAAAGTCTCAGGATACAAAATCAATGTACAAAAATCACAAGCATTCTTATACACCAACAACAGACAAACAGAGAGCCAAATCATGAGTGAACTCCCATTCACAATTGCTTCAAAGAGAATAAAATACCTAAGAATCCAACTTACAAGGGACGTGAAGGACCTCTTCAAGGAGAACTACAAACCACTGCTCAAGGAAATAAAAGAGGATACAAACAAATGGAAGAACATTCCATGCTCATGGGTAGGAAGAATCAATATCATGAAAATGGCCATACTGCCCAAGGTAATTCACAGATTCAATGCCATCCCCATCAAGCTACCAATGACTTTCTTCACAGAATTGGAAAAAACTACTTTAAAGTTCATATGGAACGAAAAAAGAGCCCACATCGCCAAGTCAATCCTAAGCCAAAAGAACAAAGCTGGAGGCATCACACTACCTGACTTCAAACTATACTACAAGGCTACAGTAACCAAAACAGCATGGTACTGGTACCAAAACAGCATGGTACTGGTACCAAAACAGAGATATAGATCAATGGAACAGAACAGAGCCCTCAGAAATAATGCCACATATCTACAACTATCTGATCTTTTACAAACCTGACAAAAACAAGCAATGGGGAAAGGATTCCCTATTTAATAAATGGTGCTGGGAAAATTGGCTAGCCATAGGTAGAAAGCTGAAACTGGATCCCTTCCTTACACCTTATACAAAAATCAATTCAAGATGGATTAAAGACTTAAATGTTAGACCTAAAACCATAAAAACCCTAGAAGAAAACCTAGGCATTACCATTCAGGACATAGGCATGGGCAAGGACTTCATGTCTAAAACACCAAAAGCAATGGCAACAAAAGCCAACATGGACAAATGGGATCTAATTAAACTAAAGAGCTTCTGCACAGCAAAAGAAACTACCATCAGAGTGAACAGGCAACCTACAGAATGGGAGAAAATTTTCGCAACCTACTCATCTGACAAAGGGCTAATATCCAGAATCTACAATGAACTCAAACAAATTTACAAGAAAAAAACAAACGACCCCATCAAAAAGTGGGCAAAGGACATGAACAGACACTTCTCAAAAGAAGACATTTATGCAGCCAAAAGACACATGAAGAAATGCTCATTATCACTGGCCATCAGAGAAATGCAAATCAAAACCACAATGAGATACCATCTCACACCAGTTAGAATGGCAATCATTAAAAAGTCAGGAAACAACAGGTGCTGGAGAGGATGTGGAGAAATAGGAACACTTTTACACTGTTGGTGGGACTGTAAACTAGTTCAACCATTGTGGAAGTCAGTGTGGCGATTCCTCAGGGATCTAGAACTAGAAATCCCATTTGACCCAGCCATCCCATTACTGGGTATATACCCAAAGGACTATAAATCATGCTGCTGTAAAGACACATGGACACATATGTTTATTGCGGCATTATTCACAATAGCAAAGACCTGGAACCAACCCAAATGTCCAACAATGATAGACTGGATTAAGAAAATGTGGCACATATACACCATGGAATACTATGCAGCCATAAAAAATGATGAGTTCATGTCCTTTGTAGGGACATGGATGAAATTGGAAATCATCATTCTCAGTAAACTATCACAAGAACAAAAAACCAAACACCGCATATTCTCACTCATAGGTGGGAAATCAACAATGAGATCACATGGACACAGGAAGGGGAACATCACACTCTGCGGACTGTTGTGGGGTGGGGGGAGGGGGGAGGGATAGCATTGGGAGATATACCTAATGCTAGATGACGAGTTTGTGGGTGCAGCGCACCAGCATGGCACATGTATACATATGTAACCAACCTGCACAATGTGCACATGTACCCTAAAACTTAAAGTATAATAAAAAAAAATAAAAATAAAAATAAAATAAAATAAAAAGAAATTCCTTCCTCCATATACCCACATCATCCTTCTTAAGTTCAGCCTTCCAAAAAGTCTAGGACATGGACACAATTCAGCTAAATTTCTGCTAAGACATAACAAAGGTAATCTTTGCTCTAATTCCCAATAAGTTTCTTTTTTCCACCTGATACATCACCAGCCTGGTTTTTACCACCCATATTTTTATCAGCATTTAGGTTAAAACCACTTAAATAGTCTCTAATAAGTACAAAACTTTCTCTAAACTTTACATCTTCTACTTCTCCAAATTTTACTAACCTCTGTACATTACCCAGATTTGAATCTGCTTCCACAGGTTCAAGTGTCTTTTTAGCAACAGCCCGTTCCTGGTGCAAATTTCCTGTATTACTCCATTTTGTACTTCTATAAAGGAATGCCTGAGGCTGAGTAATTTGTATGAAAAACAAACTTACAGTTCTACAAGTTTTTCAAGAAGCATGACACTAGCATCTGCATCTGGTGAGAACTTCAGGGGGTTTAAAATTATAGCAGAAGATATAGAGGGAGCAGACATGTCACATGATGAGAGAAGGAATAAGAGAGAGAGGAAGTTATGCCAGATTCGTTTTAATAACCAGCTCTCACTTGAACTAATAGAGCAAGAACTCACATATAACCATGGAGATGTTACCAAACAATTCATGAAGGATCTACTTCCATGACAAAATCACCTTCTGGCAGACCCCACCTCCAACATTGTGGGCCACATTTCAAATGATATTTGAAGGAGACAAATATTCAAACAACATGAGCAATCAAGAGGACCTATCAAGACATGTTTCAGTTGTCAAGAGTAATAAGGACCTGAGGAAAATGGCAGAGAGTGGTTGAAAATTTTTCTTGATTCACATGTTTACCTACTAAAATATGGGAGTTTAATCTGTAGTATTGATCTTCAGACAGATAAATAAAAGAAGCAAACATAACCTCTCTAGTACTCTGATTTATTTAGCTTTTTAAATTTCTTCATTTGAGTCATTAAAACATATATCTAATTAACTTTGTCACTGATCTTCAGTTATTTCCTCAAATTTTAGGCACTATTTACTTGTTATGGGTTTTACATATAAACACAAAATTTAGTAAAGTCTTAGAGTTCTCTGATAAGCTTTAGGAAGCTGCTCTTGTTTTTACATTACAAGATCTTATGATTCTCTGATTTACAATTGTATCCGTGCATGTGCTCATAGCACATATTTTACCATAAGAAGTTCTGAGAACATGTTTTAAATAAAAGATTCTAAGAAATACTACACAGGATCAAACTAATTGCAGCACAATAACTACTACCTGTAGGCAGACATGCCCAGTGTGCTCCCAACCATATTGGTCCCCAGACCACCACGGTTAATCAGGGAGCACAGACCAGTGTGCATTTCACAAATCAGCCTATTGTTTAAAGACCAGGAACACATCCAGCCATGTCTGGTGCAGCAGCCTCTTACCTACTAGCACCATCTACTGGTTGGTAGGTGAAATGGCATAGCCCAATATAAAATGCACTGACAGAAGTGCACAGGGCTATGGAAGCAAAGCCAATGCGGACCCTAGTCAGCATTCTATAAAGTCATATCCCCTAGGTACAGGAGGAAAAGGAAAAGGAAAGAAAAAAAAAACTAATTATATTATAAGTAAAGAAAGAAAAAGAAAAATTCTACTTGCACAAAAATTAGAAGTGTTAGAATGTCCAGATAAAAAGAAAACAGCACAAGATTCAGAAATCATGAAAAATCTGAGTATATTGACACCACCAAAGGTTTGTACTAGCTCTCTAGAAACAGTCCTGAACTGAAATAAATATGTCATTCTTTGTACTTATTTTACTGTTGTTGGTTTAAAGTCAATGCTAAAGAAAAAAAGTCTCAAGAAGAAGCTAGAGAAAAAGGTTATATCAAGTACAAAGAAAACCCAGTCAGGCTAACAGCAGACTTTTCAGCAGAAATTGTATGAGCCAGGAGAGATTAAGGGCTTATTTTAAGCATTTTTAAAGGAAATAAATTCAAAACAATACTTTTATAGCAGGTCAGAGTAAGCTTTATAAGCAAAGGGGGGATAAAATATTTTCCAGACAAGCAAGTGCTAAGGGTATTTGTTACCACTAGACACTCATCGGGAGATATTTTTAAGGGAGTTCTAAACATGAAAACAAATGAATAATACCTGCTATCACACACACAAAAAACTCATGTAAGTGCATATAGCCCCACAGACTATATAAAGCAATGACACAAAAGAAATGACAAAGCAACAAGCTAGCCACCTCATGATAGAATTAAAATCTCATGAATTAAAATTAAACTTGAATGTAAATGGTCTAAACACCACACATAAAAAGCACACAGTGGAAACTTGAATAAACAACAACAACAAAAAACCATCTGCCTGCTGTGTTGAAGAGACCATCTTACATGTAAAGACACCCATAAACTGAACAGAAAGGGATGTAGAAAGATTTACCACACAAAGGAAAAACCAAAAGAAGCAGGAATTATTACTCATATATAAGATAAAACAAATTTTAAACCAACAACAGCAAAAACGAGACAAAGAATGGCATTACATAATTACATAGGGTTCAATTAAACGAGAAGACATAACTATCTTAAATAAATATGCACTCATCATTGGAAAACCCAGATTCATAAAAAAGTACTTGTAGATCTACCGAAAGATTTGTACAGACACACAATAGTGGGAGACTTCAACACCCCACTGACAACAATAAATAGATCATCAAGGGAGAAAACTAACAAAGAAATTCTGAGATTTAATTTGACACTTGAACAATTATACCTCATAGGCATCTAAAAAATACTCTATCCATCAACCACGAAATATGAATTTTTCTTATCTATATAGAGTATATACTCCAAGATGGATCACATACTCAGTTATAAAGCAAGTCTCAATAAATATAATGCAAATCAAAATTATAGCAACCATACTCTTTGACAGCAATTAAATAAAAATAAAAATCAATACAAAAAAGATCTGTCAAAACTGCAGAAATAAACAAAAATTAAACAACTTGATACTGAATGACTTCAGGGTAACCCATAAAATTAAGGAAGAAATTAAAAAACACTGGGCTGGGCATGGTGGCTCACACCTATAATCCCAGCACTTTGATTGGCTAAGGTGCGCAGATCACTTGAGTTCAGGAGTTCGAAACCAGCGTGGCCAACGTGGTGAAACCCCGTCTCTACTAAAAACATGAAAATTAGCCAGGCATGGTGGCAGGTGCTTTTAATTTCAGCTACTCGGGAGACTGAAGCAGGAAAATCGCTTGAACCCTAGAGGTGGAGGTTGCGATAAGCCGAGATTGTGCCACTGCACTCCAACCTGAGCAACAGAGCAAGATTCCATCTCAAAATAAATAAATAAATAAATAAATAAATAAATGCAATTAAATGAAAAGAGATAGGTCACACCAAAATCTCTGAGGTGCAGCAAAAGCAGTGTTAAAAATAAAGTTTATAATGCTAAATTATGACCTAAAAAAATCAGAATTATTTCAAATTAATGAACTAACATCACATCTAGAGGAACTAGAAAAACAGCAACAAAGTAAGCCCAAAGCTATCAGAAAAAAAAATGAATAAAATCAGAGCAGACATGAACAAAATTGACATCCCCAAATCCATACAGTCTCAGTCAAATCAAAAGGTGATTTGTTAAAAGAATAAAAAATACTGATAGATTCGTAGTTAGATTAGCAAAGAAAAAAGGCAGAAGTCACAAAAAACACAATCAGAAATTACAAAGGTGAAATTACAATTAATACCAGGTAAAAGAAAAAGATCCTCTGAGACTATTATGAACATCTCTATGCACATAAACTGGAAAAGCTAGAGGTAATGGAAAAATTTCCAGAAAACACTATCTCCCAAGATTGAATGAAGAAAAAATTGAAATCTTGAAATGACCAATATTTAGTTCCAAAGTTGAATCAGTAATATACAACTTACCCATCAAAAGAAAGCCCCAGACCAGATAAATTCACAGGTGAAATCTAACAGATGTATGAAAAACTGGCACCAATTCTACTGACATTATACCAAAAATTTGAGGAAAGACTTATTTCTAACTCATTCTGTGAAGCACCACCCTTGTAGAAAAAAACCTAGAAAAGGCACAACAATAAAATAAAATTACAGGCAAATATTCCTGATAAACATAGAAACAAAAATGCTCAACAATGTACTACCAAACCGAATTCAAAAGCATATCAAAAAGTTAATTCACAATAATCAAGTAGGCTTTATTCCTGGGATGCAAGGTTGTTTTAACATATGTAAATCAATATATGAAATTAATCACATAAACTGAATTATATACTTCAATATATATTTCTATATATAGATTATTCAATATATAAAAAATATATTTATATATAAAGATATATATGTATAAAATCTCAATAGATGAAGAAAGAGCCTTCAATAAAATACATGACTTTATGATAAAAATCATCAAAAAACTAGGCATCAAAGGGACAAACCTCCAAATAATAAGAGCCATCTATGATAAAACCTCAGCCAACATTATACTGAATGGACAATTACTGAAAGCATTCATTCCCCTTGAGAGCTATGACAAAACAAGTATGCTCAATCTCATCATTCTTCAACATAGTACTAGATGTACTAGCCACAGCAATCAGGCAAGATAAAAAAATAAAATGCATACAAATAGGAGTAAAATAAGTCAAACTGTTTCTTCTTGCTGATGATATAAATCTATATCTAGAAAACCCTAAAGATTTCACCAAAAGTGTATTGTAATTGATAAACAATTTCAGTAAAGTTTCAAGATACAAAATTTATATTAAAGTTAGTAACATCACTATATAACAATAAGATACAAGCTGAGAGCCAAATCAAGAATACAATCTTATTCAAAATTGCCACAAAAAGAATAAAATACCTAGGAATGCAGCTACCCAGTGAGGTGAAAGGTAACTACAAGAAGAACTAAAAGACATTGCTGAAAAAAATATATATTACACAAATGAACGGAAAAACAGTTGGTGCTAATGGATTGGAAGAATCAATATTACTGAAGTGACCACACTTCTCGAAGCAAATTGCAGATTCAACACTATTCCTATCAAACAACCAATGTCATTTTTTCACAGACCTAGAAAAGGCTATTCTAAGATTTAAATGGAATTTAAAAGGATCCCAATTTTTCAAAGCAATTATAAGCAAAAGGAACACAATCAGAAGGATTATATTACCAGACTTTAAACTGTACTATAAGGCTACAATAACCAAAACAGCGTGGTACTGGTACAAGAACAGAGATATAGACAAATGGGATGAAGTAGAGAACCCAGAAGTAAAGCCATACACCAAAGCCATTTGATCTTAGACAAAGTCAACAAAAATAAGCAATGAGGCAAAGACCCCCTATTCAACAAATGGTACTGGAATCCTGGCCAGCCATATGCAGAAGAATAAAACTGGACCACTACCTTTCACTGTAAACAAAAGTTAACTCAAGATAGATTAAAAATTTAGATGTAAGACTTCAAACTTTAAGAATGCTAGAAGAAAACCTAGAAAACACAATTTTGGACATCAGCTTTGAGAAACAATTCATTACTAAGTCTTCAACAAAAATTAAAATTGACTGATGGAGCCTAATTAAAGACCTCCTGCACAGCAAAAGAAACTATCAATAGAATAAAGAGACAACCTACAGAATAAGAGAATATATTTTTAATCTACACATCTGACAAGTGTCTAATATCCAAAATCTCTAAGAAACTTAACTGAGGCAGCCAAAGCAGAGTTTATAGTAATAAACAAATGCATGTAAAAAGTTAAAAGATATAAATTAAACAAACATAAACTCACTAGGAACTACAAAAAGAAAAACAAACTAATCCCAAAGTTCACAGAGGAAAGGTGTAATAAAGACTAAACTGATCAGATGCAAGATGGCCAATTAGAAGCAGCTGTGGCACTCACAGAGAGGAATGAAAAGGGGTGAGTAATTTCAGCACCTTCAACTGAAATATCCAGGTTCTCACACTGGGACTGACTAGGCAAAAATTTCGGCCCAATTATAATGTAGAAACATAGGAGGGGGAGCGATGGCTCACCCAAGAGCATAATGGAACCAAAGGAACCCCCATCCCCAGCCAAGGGAACCAGTGAGTGATTGTGCAACCCCACCCAGAAAAACCACACTTCTTCCATGGATTTTTGCAACCCATGTATTAGGAGATTCCCTAGTTAGCCAACACCAACAGGCCTTGGGTCTGATACACAGAACTGTGTCAAGTCTCGGCAGAACAGACACTCAGTACACACAGAGACCCAGGAGTTTTACATTCTCCAGCCCCAGGATCCCTGGCTAGGAGGGAAACCCATTCCTATATATCTGTAGGAAGGGGGCTGAATCCAGTGAGACAGAAAATAGAAAATGGACCTTTTCTTACAACATAGACAAAAATTAACTCAAATTGGATCAAAAACTTAAATGTGAACCCCAAAACTATAAAAACCCTAGAAGAAAATCTAGGCAATACCATTCAGAACATAAGCATGAGCAAAGATTTTATGACAAAAACCCAAAAGCAATTGCAACAAAAGCAATAATAGACTGATGATATCTAATTAAACTAAAAAACCTCTGCACAGCAAAAGAAACTATCATCAGAGTGAACAGACAACCTACAGAAAGGGAGAAAATTTCTTCAATTTATCAATTTGACAAAGGTCTAATATCCAGAGTCTACAAGGCACTTAAACGAATTTACAATAAATAAACAAACAACCCAATTAAAAAGTGGGCAAAAAACATGAATAGACACTTCCCAAAAGAAGACAGACATGTAGCCAACAAACATGAAAAAAGATCAACATCACTGATCATTAGAAAAATGCAAGTCAAAACCACGATGAGATACCGTCTCATGCCAGTCAGAATGGCAATTATTAAAAAGTCAAAACACAACAGATGCTGGCAAGGTTGCCGAGAAAAAAAAAAAGAAAAAACTTTTTTAGTTTGTTGGTGAAAGTGTAAATTAGTTCATCCACTGTTGAAGTCAGTGTGGCGACTCCTCAAAGACCCAGAGGCAGAAACACCATTTGACCCAGCAATCCCATTAATGAGTATATCCCCAAAGGAATATAATTCATTCTATTACAAACATACATGCATTTGTATATTAATTGCAGCAGTATTCACAATAGCAAAGATATGGAAACAATCTAAATGCCCATCAATGATAGACTGCATGTAGAAAATTTAGTACATGTACATATACATGGAATACTATGCAGCCATAAAAGAAATGAGATTATGTCTTTTGCAGGGTCATGAGTGGAGTTAGAAGCCATTGCCTTCAGCCAACTAATGCATCAATGGAAAATTAAAACACTACGTGTTCTTAAAGTGGGAGCTGAATGATGAGAATAGGTAGACACATGTAGTGGCACAACACACACTGGGGTCTGTCGAAGGGGCTAGTTGGGGGAGGGAGAACATCAGGAAGAATAGCTAATGGATGCTGGGCTTAATATCTAGGTGATGGAATGATCTATGCAGCAAACCACCATGGCACATGTTTAGCTATGTAACAAACCTGTGCATCCCATACATGTATTACTGAACTAAAAATAAAAATTGAAAAGAAAATGAACAAAGTAAAAATAAATAAAATTCAAAAGTAGAAAAACAACTGGAAATAGTAAAAAAATCAGTTGTTTTTTTCAAAAGATTAAATTTACAAAGTTTTAGCTAGACTAAAAATTGAAGGGAGAAGTGTGAAAAAGGAGACATTACAACTAAAACCACATAAATTCAAAAGATTGTAAGACAACTACAAACAATTACGTGCCAACAAATGAATAATCTAGAAGAAGTAGATTTCTTAGTAGTAGCAGAAAATTCTAGAAACCCAGAGTGTAACAAGACTGAGTCATTAAAAAATAGAAAATTTGAACAGGATAATAATGATTAAGGAGATGTAATTACTAATCATAAACCCCCCAGCAATGAAAAGCTCAACACCAGATGGCTTCATTGGTGAATTCTACCAAACATTTAAAGAGAAGTTAACAACAACCTTTCATAAACTCTTCTAAAAAATTGAAGAGGACGTATTTTTGAACTCATTTTGTTAGGTCAGAGTTACCCTTATGTGAAAGCCAGACAAAGACAGTATAAGAAAACATAATTCCAAGTCAATATTTCTGTTGAATATTGATCCAAAAATCTGAAACAAAATACTAGCAAACTAATGCAACAGCATATTAGAAGAGTAATACATCATGAGCAAGTGCTAATTATCCTTAGGGTGCAAGCATGCTTTAACATATGTAAGTCAATAAGGGTAATACACCACATTAACAGAAAGAAGGTTAAAGATTACAAGATTATTTCAAAACATTCAGAAAAAAATTTCAAAAATTTAATGCACTTTTATAATAAAATCTCTCAACAGTCTAAGTTTTGAAAGAATTTACCTCAACACAATAAAAGCAATATATTAAAAACCTGCAGTTTTCACATTATATTCGGTGAAAACTTCAAAGCTTTTCCTCCAAGAAAAGGAACAAGGCAATAAAACTTACTCCTTCCACTTCTACTGAACATAGTTTTGGAAGTCTCAGCCAGAGAAATTAGGCAATAAAAAAATTAAAAGCCATCCAAATTAGAAAGAAGTGCAATTGTCTCAATTTGCAAATGACATGGTATTATTAATATATATAGAAAACCCTAAAGGCTCCACGAAAATCATCTGTTAGAATTAGTAAACACATTCGGTAATGTTGTAGGATACAAAATCAACATTAACAAATCAGTTGCTTTTTTCTACGTTAATAATGAACTATACAAAAATAAATTACGAAAAAATCACAATCACAATAGCATCAAATTAGTTATTTCAGCAAGATGGTGGAGTAGAAAGTCTCAGGTTCTGTTTCATGCCACAGAAAGTTCACCTAGCAAATACCCACAGGTCAGAATAAGAATATATTTTTGAAAACCCCAATACTTGAAAACAAACCTGAGGCTCTGTGTGGTCCATAGAAGTAAATGAAAACCAAATTATGAGGGTTAGAGTAGCCTCATTTTTATTATGCCTCCTCTCCCCCTCCCCCAAGTTGACACAATTCAAGATAAAGAGGATTCCCCTAAGGCTAACAACCCAGAGAAAGAAGTGGAAGTAGTTGTACACCTTCCCTAGAATTCCAACACACTTCCCTGGAAGCCCACTCTGGCTTCACTTCACAAGGGACACTGGGGTTAATAATACTGCTAAGCCACACAACGTTGGATAAAATCTAAGAAGGTGGAGCTCGCAGTAACTGGTATGCAGATCTTGGTGGTATTTTCATGTTCCTGCCCATTGTGGTGCCCGATTGGCTACACCAACTGCATAGCTCACGCATAAAGATGAGCTGGTTGTTTCCCGAAGCACAGTGGGAAATTCAATTTTGTTTAATTCCGCAGGTGACTAGGCTCCACACCCAGCCTCAGAGCCCACCACAATGACCCTGCTAAGGCAGAAAAATGCTCATGTGCATGCATTTTGGAGAGACACGGGAGCTATACGTGCTTTCCCAGGAGTCTAAAAATGTCTCAGATCAACTAAAATCTTATTTCAATGACCCAACTCAGTCAGGAAGATCCTCACCTCTTTGCATTTTGGAGAAGCATAGAAGCTACACTAGCTCAACAAAAAAGAACAAATAGCAGCTCAACTCAGCCAAAATCACACCCCACATCGCCCACTTGGGGAGGCAATCTTCAATTGTGAATTTCTGAGGAGCATAGGCCTGGTCTCACTTGTTCTGAGTGGTGACTCTGACTAACCTCGGAGCCCAGCCTGAAGCCCTGTCCAACTGGAGAACTGGAGATCCCAAATAGCAGAGTTACTTAGACAGGTATATTAGTCAGGGTTCTCTAGAGGGACAGAACTAATACTCACTCTCTCTCTCTCTCTCTCTCTCTCAGAGGGCCAGAACTAATACTCTCTCTCTCTCTCTCTCTCTATATATATATATATACACACATATATATACACATATATATGTATATATATATAAAATACATATATATTAATTATGAATTCTTTATCAGATGTATGACTTGCAAGTATTTGCTTCCAATCTGTAGGTGTTATATTTCAATCTGTTCATTGTCCCTTTTGTTGTGCAGAAGCTTTTAATTTGATGTAATCCCATTTGCTTATTTTTCCTTTTGTTATTGCCCTATTGAGGTCAAATCTAAAAACAAAAAAAATCATTGCCCAGACCAATATCATGTAGCTTGCCTCCCTCTCTGTTTTGTTCTAGTAGTTTTAAAGATTCAGTTATTATGTTTATATCTTTAATCCATTTTGAATTGATTTTTGAATATGTTGTGAAACAAGAATTCAATTTAATTATCTTGCATATGGATATCCAGTTTTCTCAATGCCATTTATTGAAAAGACGTTTTTAACATTGCATATTCTTGACATGTTTGTTAAATATCCATTGAGCATACATGAGTGAGCTCATTTACAGGATCTCTATCCTGTTTCCTTGTTTGATGTATCTGTTTATGACAGTACCATGCTATTTCAATTGCTGTTACTTTGTAGCATAGTTGGAAATCAGGAATGTGAAGCCCACAGCTTTTGTATTTTGCTCATAATTGCCTTGGCTATTCTGGGGGTTTTGTAGTTTTATATGCATTTTAGAATTTTTTAATATGTCTGTGAAAATAATATTGTAATTTAATAAGGACTGCATTGAATCTGTAGATAGCTTTGGGTAGCATGGACATTTAAACAATATTAATTCTTCAAATTCATGTACACAGAATAACTTTACATTCATTTACATCCTTTATCATTTTGATTAATGTTTTATAGTTTTTAGCATACAGGTCATTCACTTCCTTTGTTAAATTTATTTATAAGTGTTTTGCTTTTTTCTGTAGCTATTGTAAATGTGATTGTTCTTCTTCTTTTTTATTAATAAAAAGTTTATGGCTAATGTAAAGAAACACTACTGATTTTTGCATATTGAATTTGATTTTGTATCCTGAAACTGTACTGAATTTGTTCATTAGTTTTAACAGTTTTTTGGGTAGACTCTTCAGAGTTTTCCACATGTAAGACCATGTCATCTGTAAATAGCAGTATTTTTATTTCTTTGTCAATTTGGATGCCTTTTATTTCTTTCTCTTACCTTATTGCTCTGTCAAGGATTTCCAATTCTATATTGAACAGATACAGTAAGAGTGAGCATACTTGTCTCGCTCTAGGTCTTAGGGTAAAAAATTCCAACGGTTAACCAGTAAGTAAAATATTAGCTTTGGCATTATTAATTGTGGACTTAATTGTGTTGAAGTACATTTGATCTATATCTAATTTTAAGTGGTTTTACATAAAAAATAAATTTCATCAAATGCTTTCTCTTCCTGTCTTGGGATGATCATATGATTTTTGTTTTTCATTCTCTTAATGTGGTGTAGCACATTTATTGATTTGTGAATGTTGAGTTATCCTTGCATTCCAGGGATAAATCCTACTAGATCACTGTAAATGATCTTTTTAGTGTGCTGTTGAATTCAGTTTGCTAGTATTTTGTTGAGGATTTTTCCATTGGTGTATATTAAAAATATTTATCTGTAGTTTTCTTTCCATTTGGCTTTGGTATCACAATAATGCTGGCCTTATAAAAGCAGTTTGAAAGGATTCCCTTTTCTTTATATTTTTATCTGGAATAATCTGATTAGAATCTGTGTATTACTTCTTCTTCAATGTTTGGTAGAATTCAACAATAAAGCCATTAATTGGTGGGCTTTTCTTTGATGGGAGACTTTTTATTATGTATTTGATCTCATTACTAGTTTTTGGTGTGTTCTGGCTTTATATTTCTGTAGTATCAGTTTTAATGTCTGCTTCTCCATTTCTACATTTATTTCTTCGCATCTTTCATATTTGTTCTTTGTTATTCTACCTGAAGGTTTGTTTATTTTGTTTACCTTTTCAGCAAACTAACTCACAGTTTTCTTGACATTTTGCATTGTTTTCCCAGTCTATATATATTGTATGTTTGCTCTGATCATTATTACATATTTTATTCTGCTAACAGTGAGCTCAATTTGTTTTCCTTCTTTCTCTATAACTTTGAGAAATGACATTGTGTTTATATATTTCTCCTTTTTGATGTAGGCATTTTTTACTATAAACTTTTCTCTTAAAACTGCATTCATGACCTTTTCAAGTTTTATTGCGTTGTGTTACCATTTTTGTTTGTCTCAAAACATTTTTTAGTTTACCTTTTAATTTGTTCATTGACCTCTTGGCTATTAAAAAGTATATTGTTTAATTTTCATGTATTTGTGAATATTCCAAAATTCCACCTGTTACTAGTTTCTGGATTCATATAATTGTGGTTCAAATAGATTAACTTGCTAAGATATGGCTTGTAGGCTAACAAAAGATGTATCCTGGTAAATGTTCTCTGTGTGCTTGAGAAGAATATATATTCTATGATGTTAGCTGAAATGTTCTGTATACGTCTGTTAAGTTCATTTGGTCTAGAGTGTTGTTCAAATCCAGTGTTTCCTTATGAATTTTATGTTTGGATGATAGTTCCATAATTGAAAATGGTGTATTGAAGTCCCCTACTATTATTGTTTTGCAATATGTATGTCCCTTCATATCCTTTAATATTCACTTTATATATGTAGGTGTTCCACTGTTGGATGAGATATATATATATATATTTGTATTATATTGATGAATTGACCTTTTTATCATGACGTAATGCCTTTCACTTTTTGACTTAAATTTTATTCTGTCTGACATAAGTATTACTATCTCTACTCTCTTTTGGTTTCCATTTGTGTAGAATATCTATTTTCACCCTTCACTTCCAGTCTTTTGGTGTCTTTAAAAGCAAAGTAAGTCTCTTGTAGACAAAATATAGTTTATTCTTGTTATTGTTTATTCATTCAATAACTCTAATTGGATAATTTAATCTATTTACACTCAAGGAAATTATTAATAGGTAAAAACGACAGCCATTCATTGTTTTCTGATTGTTTTTAAATGCTTTCTTTCTTCCTGTTTTGCTGTCTTTTGTGGCTTGATGCTTTCCTGTAGTAGGAATATAATCCTTTCTATTTTTCTTGTGTACATCAAGTATATATTTTTGGGTTTTGGTCACCATGAAGTATACATATAATATTTTACACTAATATTGGTTTATTTCAAGCTGCTAGCCACTTAATTTTAATGTATACAACTCTACACTTTAACTTTCCTCCTTGTTTTATGTGTTTAATGCTAGAATTAACATTATTTGCATCATTTACATCATTTTGTAATATGTGTTTTACTTATACTATTATACTTATAAGTATTACTTATACTATTGAGTTTTGTGCTTTTATAAGTTTAATGTTATTAGTTAGCAGCTTTTTGTTTCCGTTTCAAATTTTTTTTAGCAATTTCTGTATGGCAGGCATAGTGGTGATTAATTCCCTTACATTTTGTTTGCCTGGGAAATATTTTATTTCTCTCTCATTTCTGCAATACAGATTTGCTAGGTAGTGTATACTTGGTTGGCGTTTTTTTCTTTAGCATTTTAAATACATAATCCCATGCATTCATTATTTTGAAAAATATCTTTTCTGACACTTTTTTCTTTTTTTTACTTCTTAAAGGTTTACTAGGCATAGGTTGTCTTTTGATTATGCCCAATAATTTCCATAATCTTTCTCCATACTTTTTTAGTTTTTTGTTTTTTGCTCTTCTGACTGAGTAATTTCACATGTTATCTTTATGATGATTGATTATTTATTCAGCTTGTTTGAGGTGGGTTTTGAAGCTTTCTGTTTAAATTTTCAATTTTGTCATTTTATTTTTTACCTCTAGGGTTTTTTATTTGTTCTTTATTGTTTCTGATTTTTCTCAAAGTTCTTATTTTTATGTATTATTTGTGATTTTTTAAAAAAAATTCTGAAGCTCAACGAACCTTTTTTAAACTGGATTATTCTGAATTTTTTCTGATATTTCATAGACCTTTCCTTTTTGTTGTTTATTTTTGGCACTTTGCTAGTTTCCTTTGGAGGTGTCATGATTTCCTGAGTCTTTGTAATCCTCACGTCCCTCTGTTGTTGTTGTTGTTTGTGTATTTGTGGAGACAGCCACCTTTTCTGACTTTTGCAGGTGTTATTTGGCAAGGATAGACCTTTACTATTTAGCTAGCTTACGATTCTGGATGGGAAAGCTAGTAATAACCCTGAAAAGACAGTTTTCTTTTGGGTTTTCTAGATTGTTAGGCTGCTGCCTTTGGTCTGAATTCTGATAGTGTAGCTGGCTAGGCTCCACTATCCAGCAAAACCACTGGCTAAACTCTGCAATTAGCTTAACCTGCTGGATGGGCAATGTAATTACTTCTGATTTGGCTGGGTCACAGGATATATTCTCTGGCTAGAAAGCACTGCTTTTTTAGTTCAGCAGTTGATCAGGGTTGCAGACATGGACCTGAGGTTAAGTAGGTAAAAATGAATAGAATAAATATTAAGCTCAGTAGAAATACATGCTTGAGATTTTCTTCCATTCCTGGGTAGCATTTGTGGGTGTGCTTTGAGGCCACTTGGAGCACGATTTAAATCTTCTGGTATGGCACAACTAGTGCATCACTTTTGTAAAAATTTGCTGTGGTGGTTGTCTGTCTTTCTGGGTGGGGCCCCGGATAGGGTTTGAGGATGGACCTGGAGGCTGGCCATCTAGGGATTCAAGCCAGGTAGCACTTTTCACTTCTTCTGGCAGTGATCAGCTTGGCTGCTTGATTTTGTGGGTAGGATGTTGCTAGCTGGTACCGTTATTTAAAAAAGAATCCTTTCTGACACTTTTTTTTTCTTTTACTTCTTAAATTCCTACTAGGCACAGGCCGTCTCTTAATGGTGTCCCATAATTCCCATAGACTTTCTCCATTATTTTTTATTCATTTTTCTTTTTGTTCTTCTAATTTAGTAATATCAAATGTTGTCATTGTGCTGATTAATTCTTACTGCAGCTTGATTGAGCACCACTGCTAGCTGGTACACTGAGCTACCACCCAAATCTGTTCACTGGTTTCCTTGGGCTCTGTTTCCTTTCTTCATTTCTACCTGATCCCAAGTGGTCTACTTATGAATTTTCCCTCTATATTCCCTGTTTCCCATAAGGTGGAAACTGAGTAGGCCTCCTGTCTCACAATGCCGGCCGGGGAAGCTGGATGTCAACTTCCCTGGTCATCTTTTCCCACTGTAGATGCCATAAATCCTGGGGAATCCTCTCTGTGTGGTGCTGTGCCAACCTGGGGCTGTTTGAGGGGTGTTATGCTCAGAGTGAAACTGTTTCTGCTACCATTTCAATGCAGATTTTCATTCTGTTCCATTGAGCATGCAGTTGACTTAGGATAATTCCCACATTTTGAGGTTTTAACCAAGTTGTTCTTTTAAATTTTATTTTCTATAGTTGCTAGTTGATATTTCTGTGGTGGAGTGAAGCCTGGGACCACCTATTTTGGCATCTTGCTGATGTCACTCTACTTGTAGAAATGTTTAAATGCAAAATATTATATGCAGAAAAATTACCTATAATTATTAGCATTTTTATGTGTTTACATCAATTTTTACAATAAATTTATTTGCTTTATATGATATATATCAAACTGCATGAATAGTTTTATGTTCCATTTTTTCAAGTAAATGTTAAGTATATGATGATGAGCAAAATAAACATGATTCCTACTGTCATGAAAATATAGGATTTACTGAAACCATTCCGTAGTTTCGAACATTTAGAGTATTTCTAGATTTTAATATTTATGTAGAACTGTAATTAATGCCTTTGTGCTAAATATTAATTTACTTAGGAATGAATTTACTCTGCCAGAGGAGTGAAATTACATTTTTATGGCTTTTAACTCATAGTTAATATTCCTTTCAAATACATAATAGTGGTTCACTTTTACTTAGAAATTAAATGGCCTTATATTACTTTCCTTAAGATAATGCTATTTGACTAGCTTGTGAAATTAGTTTGTTCAATGAAAAAGTTATGAGATATACTGCTTTGTACTGCTCAGGTAAAAATTATCTTGGTGTCTTGGATCACATTTTTTTCATTAAAAGATAAAATATCATTATTATATAAGAAATATAAACTTACAAAAATGAAATAAAAATTCAATGACAAAAAGTGGTGAAAAATAAGAACTAATGAATTGCTTTTTCTCCTGTGGCTAGAAATATGGTCACTGTTATCTAAAACACATATGGGCAATTTTACCTGTATACATTCCTACCTGCCCAGAAAGGTTTTTTATCTATAATGAATAATTCACATTTATGGGTTTTATATACCAAGTAGCTGTTTATAACTTGTTCTAACACAACTCTGTGCATAATAAGAGTTGTTTTAAGCTTTGGGTGAAAAGTATTTTTCAGATTTGTCAATAGTAGTTTAATAGATAGTTTACTTTTGCTGAATTTACATATCCAAGAATAAGACATCTTCAAGTTATTTTATGGAAATGCCACTATAAATGTACAAAAAGGTTGTAGAGGAGAAAAGCCTAAAAGTGAAGAAAATGTAGTAAGCTACCACTGCTCTTTTTAGAGGAAAATTTATATTCTTCTATTTTCCTTTCAGCACATATATCTCTTACACACACAAATATACACACATAAACACATCTTTGTGCACACATGCACATTCAAAGTTAGTGTTAAAAAAGGCTGATATGAAATAATTAAATATTTAATAAACCAAACAGGTAGATTCAATTAATGAATACTGACTAATTCAGTTCAAGTTTTAAAAAGTGGAGTGTGAACACATCCACAATTTAAAAATAGGTTTCAAAAACACCTGTGCACTTTAAAATATGACTACTCTGTCCCCTTTAAATTTCTTTTATTTACAATCCCTTTATGATGTCATCACTCAACATTACCAGTTTCAACTTACTATGCTCAAGTCCAGGCAACATACAGGCAGGGGAAATGTCTCTTCCAAGGTTGTAAGTCCTCTTTTTAATATTTTTTTAGTATTTTAAATAGCCAATATGCTCAATTTAGTTACAAATGTATATGTTTAGCTGTAAAGAATGTTTCTTTCATAGTCGTTTTATTTATAAATTAGAATTTGTATTTTAAACAGAGATATGAAATTTTCAATAATATCTTAGATGTTTTGCTTTGAAATTTCACTAGTGCAGTCTTGTTTACAAAATACCTGCGAATCTTGACTGTGATCTCTCTGAGTCTCAGTTTCTTATAACTACATCTTGTTTTAGGAATCATGGAAAGAATAAACTTATGTGAAAGCACTTTAAAATGTAAAGCAGGATACAATGTAGTAAGACTTTGTATGCTAGTTTGGTAAACTTAATTGTATGTGTAGGCAAAATTAGACCGTTCTATTTTTCTGATAAATACATTATTATGTCCAAGAAAGTGCAGTAAGTTTATTTTTTAAAGACTTCATTAAGTAGAAGATAAAGTATTATTCATATGGAATTAAACAGTTTTCTGAAGTCTTTAGTTGCTGTAGTGTTGTTTTTTATTTTAAAAGTCAATTTCCTCTTAAAGAATATTTCTGAAAGTAGTTTAAAAATTAAGATAATGTAAGCCATGCTAACTTACACCTACCAGATAATATCCCGTATATATTAAATTGAACTATATGAGATTGTTTATATTAAACTATTTTGACCTACAAAAATGGAAATTTCTCATGGTACAACCTAATAAAAAACACTTGTAAAGTCTATGAAAAAAATTCAATTAATGTGGAATAAAAATATGGGTATATGACCAGGCAATTTATAGGAAAAAATCTTAATTGCCAGTAAACTTTAAAAAGTGCACAAATTCGAAATAAAAAGAAAATTTAGAAAATATTTCACTCAGAAATTCAAATTTTGGAGAATTATTCCCTAGAAAGGAATTGCAGACATTTTCCCTCTTTAAATGATACATGTCTGTAATGTCCATATTTTTTTCTATTAGTGTGTATTACTTTTAGAAAATGAAAATTCAATAAGTTTGAAAGAAAGAAAAAGAGTGGGCCGGGCACTGTGGCTCATGCCTGTAATCCCAGCACTTTGGGAGGCCGAGGCGGGTGGATCACGAAGTCAGGAGATCGAGACCATCCTGGCGAACACGGTGAAACCCCCGTCTCTACTAAAAATACAAAAAAAAAAAAAAATCAGCCGGGCGTGGAGGCAGGCGCCTGTAGTCCCAGCTACTCGGGAGGCTGAGGCAGGAGAATGGCATGAACCTGGGGGGCGGAGCTTGCAGTGAGCAGAGATCGCGCCACTGCACTCCAGCCTGGGCAACAGAGCGAGACTCCGTCTCAAAAAAAAAGAAAAGAAAAGAAAAGAAAAAGAGTGATTTGATCTAGAAATTAAAATTGAGCTCCCCAAAGTGAGCGTCTCAAATCACTAGCGCTTTTACAAAGACATTTCTAATTTGATTCTGTCTACATCTGATCTTCCCTCTTAGATCACAAAGACCTTAGGTTTATGTCACCATTAGGCATTATCTCTTTGAAACTCACTGTCATCAGCAACACCCTCTATGTCCTCCTCTGACTCCAATCTGAATGATAACTCTGTCCTCTTGCTGTATCTGAAACCCAACTCTCTCTCAAATTCATTGCTTTTCCTGCAGCCTTCAAGAGGGGGTGATGTTTTCCTTCCTACATCCTCTCCTACCACTGAACCCAAAAATGCAATAAAGTCTGCTTTATTCCTCAATGCTATTTCCAGGTCATTCTCCTTTCTTACTTCCAAAAATAGCCAACTTTGAATCTCATGTCATCAACTTATATCACCTGTGACCTTTCCTTGTATTCATCACCTGACTCCTAGTACTCTACTTCATTTTGTGATGATTTTCCGTCTGGCTATCACTTTCTCCAAAAGTACCTTTGTCTTAATTCCTAGTAATTTTACTATTAGGTGATCAATCTCATATCTAACATTTTAATTATTTGACTTTCTCTTCTCCAGTTATTTTGTCTTACATCCTACTTTAGTGGTTTACTACTGCACATATCCCTCCAAAATCTCAAATTCAAACATTTCACTCTCCAACTGATACGTCATGTACCTCTAATAACCCCATTCCAACAATTCTACCTCTAAGACTGATCATTGATTCTACTACCTTTTCCCTGTTCCTTGCTAATGACCTTTCTGTGGCTTTTCTTCTGTTGCCCACCATAAATCCTTACCTATCTTAGATTTTTACAGGCTCATGGTGAATTAGCACAAATATTTCCTTGCATACATCCTCAGTTCCCTTTATCCCACTCTCTTTTTTGACATCTTTGCTGAAAAAACACTTAATTTTTAATAAATTTAAACCTCTAATCATGCCACACACCTTTGCAAGATAAATGAGCATGAGAAAAAAAATGTGTAACCATAATAATTATCTTCAATTTAAATATAAAATGACAAACTTCAAGTGGGCCATTAATGCTACCTGGCAATTACATTTCTCCACCAGAAAATATAGTAGTCTGCATTCATCTTTACCCCAACACCACACCTTCAGTCCTGTTAGAGCAGATGCTTTCTTCTTGCTGCATTTAACTCCTCTAACTGGGCATGCTAGTTTCCTAAGGCTACTGTAAGAAACTACCAGAAACTGGTTGGCTAAAACCATCATATATTGTCTCACAATTCTGGAGACTACGAGTCCAAAATCAAGGTGTCAGCAGGATTGGTTTACTCCAGAGGTTCTAAGGGAGACTCTGTTCCGTGCCTCTCTCTCCTAGTCTGACTGTTCCTAGTATTGTGTGGCTTGTAGATGCATTACACCAATATCTGCCTTCATCATCACATGGCATCCACGTTTTGTCTATGTCTGTTTCTCCCTTTGTTCTTATAAGAAAAAGATTTCCTTTTCTTATAAGAACACTAGTCACTTAGATTAGGGCACAACTTAATTCAGTATGATCTCATCTTTATTTGATTACATCTGCAAAGATCCAATTCCAAATAAAGTAATATTCACAAGTACCAGATGTTAGAACTTAAATATAAATTTGGTGGACATAATTCGACTCATAACACAGGATTGGATTTTGTTCACTATTTATGCATATAGCTTTTTTGTTAACTCATATTCTTCCATATCATCATTTTTTCTTAACTCTTTGTAGATTTTGTCCCATCAGTGTTCAAAAAAAGTAGTAACTCCTACCACTTAAAAATCCCTTTTCCACTTAAAAAATCCCTTTTCCTTCACAGCCTCTTCCAGCTCCCACCCCATTTTCTGTCAGCTTTATATAGAAAAACTTCCCAAAATAATTATTCATATTATCTCTACTTCCTTTTCTCCAATTAACAATCTCTTTTTAAACTAGATTTTAATTGAAAAATTGAATGCATATATATGGTGGATAATTCAAAAAGAACAAAAGGAGAGTTGGCAAAATTCATTCTCCTATACTAGATTCCCAGACCCATTACTGGAGATAATCACTATTACTAGTTTCTTTTCTCTCCCAAACTTATTTCAGATTTTTGTCCTTACCATTCCATGGAATGGCTTTCACATTTACAATTCCACTAGCAGCACTTGATACAACTGAGCCCCTTCATGAAATATTCTTCTCTTGGTTATCATGTCACTCTGCTTTCTTGGTTTTCCTTCTATCATATTATCTATTCCTTCTCAGCTTCTGTTGCTGGTTTCTCTTTACCTCTTCAATCTTTAAATGTTGAATAGCCCAAAAACTTAGATCTTGGACCTCTTTTTTTCTTATCTGCACACATTTAGTATACAATATCATCCAGTCCAATGATTTTATATGCCATCTAAATGCTGATGAATTCTAAATTTATATCTCTGTTCCAGACCACACCTCTAATTTTCAGATTTATATGTACAACTAATTTATTGACAATTCCACTTTGATGTGTAATAGATATCTCAAACTTAATATGTGCAAAACAAAATTCTTGTTTTATACCCCTTCTAAACCTGCTCATCCATAAGTATTCTGCATCTCAGAAATTGGCACTACTATTCACTCAGTTGTTTAAGCAAACATTAACATGCATACACACACACACACACACGCACCAACATAGCTTTGGCATCATCCTCGATTGCCCTCTTTCTCTAGCAGTGAACATCCAGTACATCACCAAATCCTATAGGGCTTACCTTTAAAATATATCTAGAATTTAGTCTCAACATCAGTTCTGCCACCAACTCTAAACCATTTTGATCTCTTATTTAGATTATTGCAAAAACCTCTGTGCATGTTACCTTGATTAGTTTCATATTGCCTCTGTAACAAATTACCATATACTTTGTGGATTCAAATGATGGAAATTTAATCTCTTACTTTTCTGGAAGACATAAGTACAAAATGAGTCATTCAGAGCTAAAATCAAGTTATTGGAAGGGCTGATTCTTTCTGAAGGCATCAGAAGCTATTGTATTCCTTGCCTTTTTTAGCTTCTTGTGGCTGCTAGCATGTCTTGGTTTTTGACTGCATCATTCTAATCTCTGCAATGTTGTCATATTGCATTTCTTCTGTAATCAAATCTTCTTTTACCTATTTCTTATATGCACAATTGTCATAACACTTAGGACCCACCTGGATAATCTAAGATTTTAATCGCACCTGCAAATTGTCGTTTGCCATGTACGGTAAGATTCAAAACTTCCAGGGATTAGAAAATGGTATCTTTAGGGTATATTATTCAGCCTACCACAGTCTGTCTTGAACCCTAAATATTCATGTCTATCCCACATGCAAATACAGTCACTCAAAACTAAACTAACATCTACAAAACTATCACCTCATTTCGGTATTAACTCAAGTCCAACATCATTTCCAAATATCATCAGCTCTAAAGTCCCAGTTGCTATAGTGTAAATCATCTAAATCAGGTATAGTGAGATTCTGTATGTGTTCCATCCTGGGGTGAAATTACCCTATATCTGTAGAAGTGTAAAATTAAAAAACACATTTTCTGCTCCAAAAATACAATGATTGAACATGGATAGAATAACAATCATAGACATTTTAACTCCATAAAATGGGAAAATAAAAGAAAAATGGAATCATTGGCCTCAAACAATTTCTAAGTCAAACTGAGTAAACTCTGTTAGATATCAATGTCTGTGAATAATCTACTGCGGCTTGAGATTCCACTACCTTGGCCCATGGCTCCACCCCTGGGCTTTCAGCTCTATCCTCAGAGTTAGCCATCATTTTTCTTAAAGTATAGCACATGTTTGCAACTGAGTCACTCTGCCAGCCTGATTCCTGCCTGTATAGATTTGTCCGTTTAATTCTTTCATCCTTCCTCTCTCTGTCCATTTGCATCCCAAACTCTCAGTGTTTCTGCTGGTATAACATTCTCAGAAACTCATGCTTCTCTTGTGTATATTATGAGGATTCCAGCCATTAAAAAAAAGGTTCCTCCACAGATGTTTATACAGAAAATATTTTATATATTTAGTCTATATTCCTGGCTTTTGCTGAGATGGTTGATCAGATCCATAAGTCACATGCTTTATCTTCCAACACTAGCAAAATATTGTCCAGCCCCACTCAGCATTCTCTCTGGAGAACACTTCCCTGACAGTGAACCTTAATTTATCATCTTTTAAAATCTGCATAAAGTGAGAATTTCCTAAATAATCAAGTCCTGGTGATTGTTTGCATAGCAATTCTTTCCTTAATTATATTTATTTTCCTTCTTATTTTACTATAGGCAGCAAGAAGAAACTGCATTATACATTCAATGCTTTCCTTGAAAATCTCCTCAACTGAATATCCAAGTTCATTACTCAAGTTATGTTCTTCACATAACTGTAGAACATAGTTCAGCTGTTTCTGCCACTATACAGCTGGAATTATCTTTCACCCAGTCTTCAATAACATGTTTTTCACTACCTCCTGAATTCTTACCAGCAACATCTTTAAAATCCATATTTCATCAAGTCTTTTTATGATGATTTACGTATTCTCAAAGATGATTTAGGCTTTCTTCTACAATGTTCCTCACTTTCTCTGAGTTCTGACCAACAAAGTCTTCAACAACCATATTTTCTAGCAGTTTTATTCAAGGCAATCAAGGCTTTTTCTATCACACTCCTCAAAATTATTTTAACCTCTTCCCAATGCCCAGTTCCAAAACCACTTCTACATCTTTAAATATATGTTACAGCAACAACCACTCCTGGTACCAACATTTGTATTAATTTTCTATTGTTGTTGTGGAAAATTGTCACAAACATAGTAGCCTAAACAACATAGTTTTACAGTTCTGGATGTCAAAAATCTAAAATCTATTTCACTGGGCTAAAATCAAGGTGTTAGCAAGGCTGATTTCTTCTAAACTCTGAGGGGAAAATCTATTTCTTTGCCATTTTTAGCTTCCAGTGGCTGCTCATAATTTTTGACTAGCCCCCATTCTTCCTCCTTCAGAGTGCACCACTCCAGTCTCTGCTTTCATAATCACTTTGCCTTCTCCTCCTCTGACCCTCTTTCCTTCCTCTTGTAATAATTTTGGTGATTACATTTTGTGCCCTATTGAACAATCCAGAATAACCTTCCGGTATCAAGATTCTCAACTGAACCACTTATGCAAAGTCCCTTTTGTCATATAAGATAACATGCAAAGGTCCTAGAAATTAAAATACGGATATTTTTTATTATTCAGCCTTCAATAATACTTAATGTTTAATTGTTGAATGAAAAATTTAGAGAAAACTACAGCATAATTTCTTGTCTAAGTTTAAGGATTAAATTCATTTGATTATCAGGAAATAAAGTTTAAAGAAAAATGATGAATTAAACATAAATGGTGCAAAAACAATAGGACAAGAAGAAAGTTATGTTTATAAACAGTAGATTTGAAGTAGAGAGTGCATAAACTGAAAAGGAATAAAATATTTTAAGAGCAGGATTTCACTCCAGATCAAATCAAGCAAATATAATTATTCAACTATATTAAAAAATTGCAAATTTGGAAGTTTATTATGAACACTGAAACACTATAAAAGCACAATGAAAATATTACCTATTATTCATATTGTTGTCATAACCATGCTATTTCTCTAAAGAATCTTTGTCATGATGTTCAAAGAAATGTGTATTTTCTTCTATTTAGTTATTTATTTTCTATTTCCATTATTAGAGGAGGAAAAACTGGTACAGTTTGTAATAACTAGATAACGGGAGCTCAATATATCACTATATTTCATTATGGTTATAGATTTTATGCCCAGTTTAATAAATATGTGTCTACTCTACTATCATTAAGATATTCTCCTCTGTTACCTCCTAGAAGTTTTATTATTTTACAGTTCAGCTTTAGGTCTTCAGTCTATCTGAGACTGATTCTGGTACTTATTGTGAAATGGTGGTCAAGAATCACACTTTTCCCCTTGTAGATACTTAATTGATTAAAATCATTTATTGAAAACACCATGTTTCCCCAGTGCATGAAAACTTTGGTATAATTTGTGTGACTTTATCTATATAGGTCTCTTATTTTGCTTTCTATTCCACATCATTAGTTATGTTTCTTTGTATCTATATTCCATTATCTTAATTACTGTCACTTTAAAATAACTTGGTATATTAATATGTGGCATTATATATCTTTCACGTTATTTTACTTCCAAATTGTCTTGTATATTCTTGAATCCTTTATTTACATATAAAAGCTAGAATCACTAGACAGTAATCACAAAAACATTTAAAAATTATTGGGATTGCATTGAATTAATACTTGAATTTGAAAATAATTGCTACATTTTGTATTACTGAGCCTTTCACACTCTAACATGGTATATATTTCTATTTGTGTATTTTTTAAAATTTTATCTTAACAGTTTCTACTGTTCAGTATAAAGCTATTATACATATATATTTTTATATTTATTTCTGGGTATTTGCTATTTTTTATTTGATTTCATAAATGGTATTATTAAAATATTTTCTAAATGTTTTTTCACTGGTATATAGAAAGGTAATTATAGTTTATCTTTTTGTTAAATTTTAAAGCTCAGGAGTACATGTGCACATTTGGTATATAGGTAAACTTGTGTCATGGGGGTTCACTGTACAGATTATTTAATCACTCAGGTATTAAGCCTGGTACCCATTAGTTATTTTTTATGATCCTCTCCTTCCTCCCACCCTCCACCCTCTGATAGACCCCAATGTGTGTTGTTCCATTCTATGTGTCCATGTGTTCTCATCATTCAGCTCCCATTCATAAGTAAGATCATGGTGGTGTTTGGTTTTCTGTTCCTGCTCTAGTATGCTGAGGATAATAGCTTCCAACTCCATCCATAGCCCTGCAAAGGACATGATCTCATTCATTTTTATGGCTGCATAGTACTCCATAGTGGATATGTACCACAATTGGTTTATAATAGGGAGATTAATACGAATTAAAGGTAGACATTCTTTAAAAATGGAGATAAGAGAATGAATAAAATTTTTTGAAGTGTTGCAATTGAAGAATTTGTTATAATAATGAGTGACAATAAGACAGTTCCAAATCACTGATTAAACATAGCATTGGGCTTTGTTTTTTTAGAAATAAAGGATAGATTACTTAAAAAAATAGTTATTTTTATTTATTGCCCATAATACAAACTTAATTAAAGCATTTTCTTCTTTTAATAGGCTAGAAGTAAACATCAGAACATATGATAATTCCATTCCAAGTAAGAATTTAGTTAATGAAGTTTAATATTTCTTAGATTGGAAAACAATTTTAGGAACTAATGACTAGTATATTCCATTAAATGTGATAAAGCAGAAACTGCTATGAATTTTTATAAACATTTTATAAAAGCATGTATGCATGATATTTATATGTGTATGTTGGTAGGTGTGTATGTGTGTGTATATCTCTGGCCTTGATGTAGATTTGCACTCACTGGTTTTGAAGAAAGATTTATTCAGTTTGTTCTCCTTCATAATACAAACCAATTTTACTTGTATAAGATTCCCTTGTGTTTAGAATTCATAATTACAGTAAAGAAGGCAAATATAGTCAGAGAGATGAAAACAGTTAATGAACAGCCCATTTGTTAAACAGCTGCAACTTTAGGAACGTTTACGTTAATATACTGAGCTGAAGTCTGCCTGCACTGCTATAAATATTACCCATTGGTTCTAGCCCACCCCTCAGGATACATATAAAAGAAGCCTATAACAATGTGATTAAGAGCATGGGCTCTGGGGCCAAAGTACCTGTGTTCAAATCAACTCTGCTACTTACTAGCTTTAATTAATAAATAATTAATAAGCTAGCAATTAATTTAACCTCTCCCTCTCTCTGTGCTTTATTTTTCCATATCTGTAAAATGGAGACAATTATATTATCTAATTCAACGCATTGTTGTAAAGATTAAACAAGTTTACTAAAATGCTTAGAACACAGTCTGGCACATAGTAAACACTACATAAGTGTTAGTGGTTGCAGCTATGCTGTTATTACTATGACTACTTTTCGCCAATGTAGCAGCTCTTTAAAAATCTAAATATAGTAACCGTATCTCTGGTTAGTCTCTCCATCTCCAAGAGAGCTATGTTGAGTTTCGTTACCAGTTCCACTTTTGACATAGTTTTCAGATAGTTTGATCTTCCTGATCACCCTATTCTTGTCCTCAAGTACGTATATGGCCTTCTTTAAATAGAATCCCCAAAATGGAATGCAGTATTTCCACCTAGGGCCCTAATTCCTGTGGTTCGGGATGCCACTGAGGTCAGAGAGGTGATAAAAGAAACACTCAGATGTAATCAATCAAGACGTTTACTGACTGTTGTCAACACCATGCTAGTTATTATGAAGACTATAGCAGAAGTTATATTGTCTGCAATCTAACTAAAGTGACATAAAGAAAAAAAAAACAGGATAGACGAGATGATGTAGATATTTTCAAGGAAACAGTAAATCTCTATTTTCTATTCCTACTGTCTGATTATATAATTTTACCAGCATGATTTAAGTATCTGTGAAAATTAGTTTAATGTAGAAAATAAAATTACAAATTTCATTTTAAATAAAATTCAATGATAAATAAGAAAAATGGTTTTTATTTTCTCTGATTGCTATGCAAATAAACTAGGAACTCTGAGGAAAAAATCTATATTTTAATGTATAACTTAGTTTAATTTAAATAATATGTTTCTTACTCAAGAATATTTCAGGTCTGTGGAAAATCTGACATTAACTCCAAATTGTTTATTATCCTTTCTCATTTAGTCAGTGAATCAAGCAGAAAATCATGGAATCAAAAACACTTTGCTTTGACATTTCCCAAACCACTCCAGAGAGGTACAAATGATAAATCAAGACCTTTGAAATCACAAATAACAGTTACTGTAAGTATAGAAAAAGTCATTTTTAAAAACGAAATCTAAGTTGGTAAAGCATATATAAATATAAGTAAGGCCTATGTAACTTGAATTTTACTACCTGTTGGAAGATATTTTTAAATTTGTAATTCTCTGTACAACAGGCTGCCCCTACCTGCTTTAGATTAAGCTCATATTTGTACATAATTATCCACATCAAAGACATTATCTAAGCAAGCTGGAGAACCTAATACTGCACCTGGCAAGTTCTATCAGGACATGTTTACCAGCTGCAAAAAGCAGCTAAAATTTAAATATTAGAGCAGAAACTGATCTTGATGAGGTTTCAAGGCCTCCTTATTTTACAAAATATGAAATTCAGAGACTTGATATTAAGAGATTCAAGTTTTCTACTGTTTCTCTAAAGTCGAGTTATCCTATCAATTAGCAAAAGGAAAAATAAGCATATATAGGTCAACTATTATGATATCAAACAACTTTTAAAGCATCTCCCAGAGCAAAGTTACAGTCAATGCATTTATTCAAGGGTCATTTATTACATTTTTAGTGATCCAACTTTCATGTTTCTCTTCAGGTCATCTTTTAATTCCATATTACCATTTGCTTGTTGGCACCTCTACTGAATAATTGAGGGAAAATAAGAAGTAATTTTAAAATCAGTCTTTATGGTTATTTATGACTACAAGATTTGGCAAATATTTGGGTGAGATTTGAAAATAAATTACACCACTGCTGCACAAGTTAATGTGAATCAAGCATCTGTTTATTTCATTCAGTTTATGCCTTTGTTTCTTTTTTTTGTGCAGTGCAGTTGGGGTCACAGACTCTCAATTTGACAAGACACTTTAAAAGCAGGAGTAGAAATTAGGCTAGGGTTTTACAACTATTACAGGAACTGTCATAACAAACTTCAAGTGGATCAGTTTATTTCTGATTTAACTTGGGGATAAACAGTGTTCAATATTTTCCAAAAGATTCTCCCCATATAGAAGTCCCAAAAGCCTACTGTTGGTATTTGAGGACAAGTCCTGGAATGTCATGAGTCACTGTGGGCCTGCTCTAATCTCAATATGAATCATTAATGGAATCATAAAATTCCCACTAAAGTCATTTTATTTCCAAAGTGGAGTTATATGTCTCTTTCTGTCTCTCTCTTACACACACACACACACACACACACACACACACACAACCTTGAAAGAGAAAAAAACTAAGTTTAAATAGATGGTTAATAAAAATATAAACTTTTTTATGTTTCAATATAGAAAGATAAAACTCATTCACAAATGCTTATTATTCTAACCAATCTTTTCAGAGACATGACAAAAGAAAACTAGAAGAAGGCCAGAAACCAGCTCATAAATGGATAAGGCATTCTTTAAGAAAAATTTTGCAATGGCCACCTATTTACACAGCTGCCAGGGAACAGACTCCATTCAGACATCTTTATACTTCCAAAACCCATCTTAAAAAAGCAGAATATAAAAAGTCCAAAGATGAAAAAGGAGGAACACCTTTGAAGAAAGATTCCAAGAAAAAAGGAGGTTCATATGCAACAAATCCAGAATCCAAGCAAATAGTAGAAGAGAAAACTAAAAGACAAAATGAGGCAGATAAAACTCCCTTAAAATCATCACATGAAAATGAACAATCCAAGAAGTCAAAATCCAGTTCAGAAACAAATCCAGAATCCCAAAATTCTAAGACAGTCTCAAAAAATTGTTCACAAAAAGATAAGAAAGATTCAAAGAATTCCAAGAAGACAAACACTGAATTCCTACATACAAAGAACAATCCAAAGAAAGATTTGAAGAGGTCAAAGACTAGTAATGATCCCATATCAGAGATTTGCTCAGAAAATAGTTTAAATGTTGATTTCCTCATGTTAGTGGGACAGTCTGATGATGAATCCATAAATTTTGATGCATGGTTAAAGAATTACTCACAGAATAATTCAAAGAATTATTCTTTGAAGTATACAAAGAAGGACACAAAAAAGAATGCAAAGAAAAGCTCTGATGCTGAATCTGAAGACTCAAAGGATGCTAAGAAAGATTCAAAGAAAGTTAAGAAAAATGTCAAGAAAGATGACAAGAAAAAGGATGTAAAGAAGGACACAGAGTCTACTGATGCTGAATCTGGAGACTCAAAGGATGAAAGGAAAGATACAAAGAAGGATAAGAAAAAATTAAAGAAAGATGACAAGAAAAAGGACACAAAGAAGTACCCAGAGTCTACTGATACTGAATCAGGAGATGCAAAGGATGCAAGAAATGATTCAAGAAATTTGAAGAAAGCTTCAAAGAATGATGACAAGAAAAAGGATGCAAAGAAAATTACATTCTCTACTGATTCTGAATCTGAACTGGAGTCAAAGGAGAGTCAGAAAGATGAAAAAAAGGATAAAAAAGATTCAAAGACAGATAATAAAAAGTCTGTCAAGAATGATGAAGAGTCTACTGATGCTGACTCTGAACCGAAGGGAGATTCAAAAAAGGGTAAAAAGGATGAAAAGAAGGGGAAGAAAGATTCAAAGAAAGATGACAAAAAGAAGGATGCAAAGAAAAATGCAGAATCTACTGAAATGGAATCTGATTTGGAGTTAAAGAAGGACAAGAAACACTCAAAGGAAAAGAAAGGTTCAAAGAAAGATATCAAGAAGGATGCAAGAAAGGACACAGAGTCTACTGATGCTGAATTTGATGAATCTTCCAAGACAGGCTTTAAAACATCTACAAAAATCAAAGGTTCAGATACTGAATCTGAAGAGTCACTATATAAACCTGGGGCTAAGAAGAAAATTGATGAATCAGATGGCACATCTGCAAATTCAAAGATGGAAGGACTGGAATCAAAGAGAGGATTCAGAATGTCATCCAAAAAGACTACATTCAATGAAAAAGGGGAAAAAGCAAGTACAGGTAGAGTTCCTCCATCAAGAGAAAAACCACCACTCCCTGCTTGTGAGCCTTCTCTACCATCACCAAAGGTCAGACGTCTTTGTTGGTGCAAGATGCCTCCTCCACCTCCAAAACCAAGATATGCTCCTTTGGTAAGTTTACTACTGTTTTATATTTAGGCTGAAATGGATATAAAATGAAAGACTTTTTAAAGTTTGAATTTATGTTTTCTCCAAATAATAGTTATCTTTTACTAGAATATTGACAACTTTGTGACTCGAAGGTAAGAAAAATAAAGAATACCTCACAAGGATGCAAAATACTGCAAAAAAGTTATAAATTTAAGAGAATAGAAATTATTTGGACTACAGAAGAGAGACATGACTTGTGATTTAAGAAAACATGTGAAGTTATGTATAAAGAAGGTCATTTTGCAAAAAAAAAAGTGGTTAAGTTTTATACTTGGAAAAGAACAAAAATGAAAATTGACTAAAACTTCTACAGGGGCAGATTTAAGCGAGATATAAAGACATTCCTGAGAAGTTGCTGAATACAGTAAAAGCTAGATTAACCAAAATTCATACATAGCAGGTGGAATACATGCCAAGATTCAACTGTGCAAAAAAATTAAATTATTTAATCCATATCTCAAGTGGATTTTTTATGAGCCCTCATTATAACTGATATCAGGAAACAAAAGTTAACTTTTCAGAAATAAATATATCTTCTCTAATTTATAAACCTCATGTTAACTTTATCTATTTGGAGGTAAATACTCTGTCAACTTAAAGCTACTACTTCTCTCATCCAGGAGACTTTCCCTTCAATCCCTTCCCCAATAGTCTGATTGTAAGGGAAAGCATAAATAGACATATTACATTAGACAGAGGAGTTCTGGATTAGTTCTCACACTGCTGATAAAGATATACCTGAAACTGAGAAATTTACAAAAGAAAGAGGTTTAATTAGACTCACAGTTCCACATTTCTGGGGAGGTCTCTCAATCATGGCAAAAGGCAAGGAGGAGCAAGTCACATCTTACTTGGATGGCAGCAGGCAAAGAGAGCTTGTGCAGAGAAACTCCCATTTTTAAAACCATCAGATCTTTTGAGACTCATTCACTATCACAAGAACAGTGTAGGAAAGACCTGCCCCCATAATTCAATCACTTTCCACTGGGCTCCTCCCAGGACATGTGTGAATTGTGGAGGTTACAATTCAAGATGAGATTTGGGTGGGGACACAGCCAAACCATATCAAGTCCCTATTCTACATGTTTCCTCCCTTTCTGTCTCTATGATTTTTGGTTGGGTGTAACTCATTTACATGATTTCTGGGCATCAATCTTTGTTTCCTATGCTTGCATGGTATTCATTGTTTATTCTAAGCATGGTAGGACTGCTGCCCTCTGACCTGTTAAACTCACGGCTTCTGTAGATACGGCTAGTTCTTGACCCTAAACTTCTCATTTTTATTAATTTCCTCCTCCCTTTCTTCTCCTCATTTCTCCCCCTTGTCACCTTCTTGTTCTTCTAACTCAAGAGATTTATATTTCCTCTTTTAGGCTCAGAGAGATCTATTTTATCTTATATTCCAAATATTTTCTATCTTTGGTTTATGATAAAACTTTACATATGTACATCAATTTACTTCTCATATATTAATATTTTTTGGAGATAAAAACATCTTTTATCACTCTCAGAAAGCCTGGGTTTCAAGTCTAGCTTTCTCCCAGCAGACCCCAAAACTCTGCTTTGAGACTCAAAGTTGATTAATGACCCCCTTGCTCTAGGTGATATCTTCTTTCTCCACCAGATTGAGTTAATGGATGGCTAACCACTAGTGTGACAATACTTATAAGAAATAAATGTACACTGGGGAATAATTTTTAAGATAAGTAAGAAGAAAGACTCTCAAATAGCTAGACTCTTTTCCACAGGCAGTTTTTAGGAAAAGTAAATAAAATATAAGAAAAAAATTGAATACAAGGATTAATTTTAATTAAAAAATATCTTTCAGGGTATGTTCTAGGCTTGTACAATTCATGCCAAGTCTCTTTAATAAACTTCCATATGCTTTGCCACCATTCAGTTAGGCTTTTCTGTCTCTACTACTCCACTGAAACTTTTCCTTTAAAGGTTACCAAATACCTTCTTGTGGCCATATCTATAGGCTTTTCCTCCCTCCTCATCTTATTTCATAATTCAACAGCATTTAAACTAACCTCTCTGTCTGGAAATACTTCCATTACTTCACTTCTATGACTGTGCTCTCCTGTTTTTATTTCTACATACTGGTAGATTTTAACCACCTTTATTGTATCCTTCTCTGCCTCATTATTAAAAATTGGAATGATCCTGTCTTTGTCCTGGACACTCTTTATTTACAGTCCTCCCTTTGTGAGTTTATAGCATTAAATGGCTTTAAATATTATCTATGTATTGATGATTCCAAAATTAATATCTCCAGTTATGACCTTCTAATTGAGCTCCAAAATCTCTCCAGCCACTTACTTGAAACCTCCACTATAGTATCTACTGGGCATCTCATACTTAAAATGTTTAAATAATATTTTTAACCCCACACTAAATTCTATTCCTCCCTTAGCTGTCTTCATCTTATCAGATGGCACCACCATCCAGCCAGTTGATTATTTTTAAGCCTGGACATAATCTCCTTCTCACTTCTTTTTCTCACCCTACACAGGTAATCCATCAGCAAGACTTGTTTACTCTACCTCCAAAATATGTCCTGACTGAATCCACTTTCCTTATCTCCATTACTACCACCTTCGTTGCTCCAATCATCACCATCATTAGCATCTAGCTATCCATTAACTCATTATGTTGCCCAGGCTGGTCTTGAACTCCTGGGCTCAAGCAATCTTCCAGCCTTGGCTTCCCAAAGTGCTGGGATTGTAGGTGGAAGCCACCATGCCTGGCAGAATAAAATTTCTTACCCTAGCTTCTAGTGTCTACAATCTTTAGCCCCTGCCAATTTTTCACCATAATCATGTAGTACTTCTCTTTTCTCTTGTCATCTAGCCAAACTGGCATTCTTTTTGTTTCTCATAAACACCATGATTGTTTTCTTGCAAAGCCTTTTCATGTGCTATTTCCTCTGATTGGAATGTTCCTCCCACAGATCTTTGCATGTCTATTCCTTTTCATTATTTAGTTTTTCAGCTGAAGTGTTCTCTTTAGAGAAGCCTTCCCTGACTACCTTACTTTATGTTACCCTCTCCTCCACCACTATGCAGTCACCCTCCGAACACTGCATCATACATTATTTGGCTTCACTGAATTTATATTTATATAAAATTATATTTTATTCATTTGTTTGTTAATTATATTCAACATCAGAATTCAGGTTCTATGCAGGCAGTGAATCTAGCCTGTTTTTTCATATATATATATATTTATATATATAAATAAATATATATAAATATATATAAATATATAAATATATATAAATATATAAATATATAAAAATATATATAAAAATATATATAAATATATATAAATATATATAAAAAATATATAAATATATATAAAAATATATATAAATATATATATTTATATATAAATATATATATTTATATATATTTTTTCATACATGTCCACAGATTCAAAAACAGCAGCTATATATATGAAAATATATATTTTAATACATGTCCACAGATTCAAAAACAGCACCTATGTTATATTTAGTTGGTTGAGAATTTGGTCCCTCTAAAGAGCTACATATCACAGTAGGAGACATTCGGATATCCCTTTTTCCAAGCATTTTTCCTCTAGATATGTCATTAAAACAAGTATTTTTTTAAGTAAGGGTAGTCACAAAAATGCACTTTACATTCTAATTGGATGTCTGGAAGAGAATACCTATGTATCCTGCTCAATTGTGTATGGGGAACTTATGAACAAACTTTGTTATTGAATCTTATGGAGTTTTCTCCTTCCTTTTTTTTTTTTTTTTAATATGGGCTTGAAGAATGATGGCTTTTCTCCTTTTCTCCTCCACTGGAGTCCTAGTGATTCTCACAGTAGCACATAAGCACATAAGAACCACATAAGCAGTGCTGTGTTTCAGGGTCAGCACTGTTTACACTCCTGGATTAAGATTATTTACATTTGATATTATGTTTATAAATCTTAGCAATATTCTCAAACGTAAGTGAAGAATTCTTTATATTCCAGATGCTAAGGTAGAAAAGTAGGGTGTTATGTTTAGGGTGTTTTGTTTTCCATTCTGTATGTGTATATACAATCTTTATTAACAAAAATACAAATACAACAACAGAAACAATATAAAATACGTAAAGAAAAGCTAATCATTTAGATCCTCATGTCCACTTTCTGATGCCAAATCCCCCTATTTTCTCATCTTCTAAAGGTAAACAATGTTAGCAGCCTGGGGTCCATTTTTCTCTCTTACACCATTTCCTTGTACAAGCAAATGTAAGGAGGGAGAGAGAGAGGGAGAGAGAATTACATAATTTGTTTTGAACAAAATACAATCATGCACATGTAGTAAAGTACAACTTATTTTCTCACTTGACAATATCATGATCATCCATATAAGTCGTTAGACATACATCTATTGTTATTGTTCTTATTTCCAACTTGC
The DNA here is from genome assembly GCF_029289425.2 of Pan paniscus. Taxonomy (NCBI): domain Eukaryota; kingdom Metazoa; phylum Chordata; class Mammalia; order Primates; family Hominidae; genus Pan; species Pan paniscus. The sequence goes on from NC_073272.2 coordinate 83,359,854, forward strand.
TTGTGAAAACACACACAGAATTTTGTGTCAATACCATACATTGTGATTTGTTTTCCTTCCATCTTTTAAGTTTTTATTTTTGCTTATCTCTCTACTTCTCATTCCCACTTTCACCCATCGCTTTTTTTCTCCTTTCTAGGTAACACTTATCAACAACTTACTATGTTTCATTCCATACTTCTCTCTAAGGTTCACTTTACCATATCAAACATTCAAACACACACAGACACATACACACACACACATGCACACAGTGGTAGCATCTGGCAGCAGAAGAGAAAGTGTATGGCAGCTGGGAGCAGGAGGAAGTGAGGTTTTCTTATTGTTTTATTTTAAGATAAAGAAATAATACATACTTCTTTGCATCTTGGTCAGCAATAGTTGTTACAGCTCCTCCTAACTTTTGCCATTCTAATGGATGCATAATGATATCTCATTGGTACTTTAATTTGCATTCTCCTAAATGCTAGTTTGTTTAAATATCTTTTGAATGTTTGTCATGCCATACGTTTGATCTTTTGAGAATTATTTCTTTGTATTCTTTGTCCATTTTTCACATGGGTTATTTGTATGTTTCTTGCATTTATTAAAGTATCTTTGCATATTATAGGTATTACTCCTTCATCTGTCTTCCTTGTTGTATTTTCCCTAGCTTTCATGTCTATTAATTATTTTGCAGTGTATTTTGCTGTGCACAAATACTAAATTTTTACATATTCAAATACATCTATAATTTCTTTGGTTGTTTCTTGGCTGTCCGTATTCGTGAAAATTATCTTCTCCACAGAGTAGTTTTTAACAGGGACTAAAACAAAAACTAGTCCTTAGTAAATAATAAACTGTCATCGATGTCCAAATTGAGCATTGTGACAATCAAGGTTTTATTGTACTGAAATGAGTTAACAAAGGAGATGTCTTAATGTCTTTCCCAAAAGAATTAAATACGTTATTTGAAAAATCAGAAGTCCCATGCAAGTTGTATAATCTAGTGGCTACTGCATACAGCTTTGGAGTCAAATAATTTGGATTTAAATCCTTGCTCTATCACTTACTAGCAGGATACTTTTCCCCAAAAGTATCTTAATCACTTAAAATATTAAGTGATTTCTTTCTTAATCACTTGAAATATTATTTTTTCTCAAGTATAAAATGGGATATTAATAAGACCTTCCCTATAGGAAAATGAAACATGTAAGATGTTTAGTATATTATCTGCTATTTTATTATGCATATTCAGGGAGCACCACTCCTATCAACATCCTTCAAATAACAATGCATGTGGCTTTTAATTTCATCCAGGTTATATGAGCACAATGTAAAAGAAACCAACGTATTAGAACATGTTTAATTCAACAAACCAATCAATATTTTTAACTGCCACCCTCTCCTCAATAAAATTAATTAATTGATAGCATATTTCATTTTCCAGGAGGAATTATCATTTTCTGAGCATGCAGAGGTTACATGACATTATGCTCAATACTGGGCAATTGATTAAAAAGCTTATCTTTCAATTTCTATAGTTAATTAGGAGTCAAAAGAAGACAGACTAAATAATCAGAAAACCCAAACTAAGGAGACTACAAGTTGATTCACTGTTCCTATTCAAGGAAAGTGGGTGTTGTTGTTGTTGTTGTTGTTGTTGTTTTGTATTAAACTGGAAAGCACTTCAAGGAAGTACTTATTTCAGGTGAAATCAGTCAAAACGCAAATTGAAGTAAAACACATAAGAACCGTCGAACTTGGTTCACTTTATACTTTTTATTTTTTTCTGGGACACATGTTCCTTCATAATAAAATAAAGCAAGTAAATCCCTCTCTTATTCTGGGCCTGATTTCTCATCTCTAAAATGAAAAATTGAACTAGGTGAGCTGTAATTTCAAATTGTATGGCTAGCATAGTGGGATGAATTTGTCATTTCTTAGTTGTGCCTGCCTGAAAGATATCGGTCATATGTCTGCCCATAACAGTGATGGACTACGGATAGAATATGAGGCTAACTAGAGAGTAGAAGTGACTGACACACTAGAGCACAAAAAAAATAATGGTAACATTGGACGGAGATTATTACCACAAGAAATTATTCTTAGGAGGATTCATGAATTATTGGGTACCACTGATTTCTAAAGGTTTTTGAAACATTTTCGAGATCTTTGTACAATATATAATCATGATTCTGGAGATAATTTATTTTTGAAACTGTCATTACCTGATTTTTTTTTTTTTTTGAGACAGAGTCTCGCGCGATCTCGGCTCACTGCAACCTCCACCTCCCAGTTTCAAGCGATTCTCCTGCCTCAGCCTCCCGTGTAGCTGGGACTATAGGTGCTCACCACCACGCCCGGCTAATTTTTTGTATTTTTAGTAGAGACGGGATTTCACCGTGTTAGCCAGGATGGTTTCGATCTCCTGACTTCGTGATCTGCCCACCTCAGCCTCCCAAAGTGCTGGGATTACAGGCGTGAGCCACCGCGCCTGGTCACCTGATTTTATCTATTGAAAAGAATACTGGAGTTGTTTTAATTTGAAGCCATCCCACTGTATTTGATAAAGTTACAGTCAAGTACCAGTGTAACTGAATGCCCCAGACAGACAGAAAGATATAAGTGCCTACTGATATGTTTCTGTTTTTATTTCCTCTGCTGGTTATTTCTATATCTCTGAATAATATATTTATATGACTACTTCTCAATTTTACACATTTTCCATTGGTTTTCTTCCATAACAGATAAAGATATAGGTTGTGTACATCATCCTCTCCTCTCTAATTGAGTCCTATATTTGTTTTTAATATATTTGCCAATTACCTTTATAATATTAAATATTATATTTGTAACCTTTTTCCTACCCTTTTGCCCTACTTTTCTCTTCTGTTCTTCATTTCTGTACCTTTTCTTTAGTTCTTTTTTAAAAAGTGCTCTTTTAATAGTTCCCTGCAATGACCTTTCACTGAATATTATGGTCTTGTCTGTACCTACATTAACTTGTAATCTCTTGCCTTTATAAAAACTATCTCTTCCCTTAACTTCCCTGAGTTTCTACTATTGTGGTTTTCTTTCTTGCTACTACTTTTCTTTTTCCTCTCCTACTACTGTTTCCGTATCTTCAATTCTTACACTTCTTCCTCTTCCTACATCCAACTCAAAGTTGTTTTCTATGGCTCAGTTATTAGACCTCAACTCTTCTCTATATACTCTGGGAGCATTAGTCTACCACTATGGCTTAAATTTTCACTTCTTTGTAGACATTTCAAACTGTATATCCCTAGACTATTTTCTCATCCTAAATTTTGTCTATTAGCTCCTATATTCAAACACTTTCTAAGCTCCAAGAGATCAGAAAAAAATGAAATTTTTAAATTTCATTTTTAATTTAAATTTAATCCACCATTGGGGCCTTTTCTGTTATTCTGGTAAAGTCATTTGCAAATGAGAAATATAGTACCTAACCTACCCATTATAACAAATGTTCTTAGGTGCAAATATTAAAAAAAAGGTGTGAAAGGGTTTTATAAATGACAAATCATTATACAAATGTAAGACTTTATTACTACTATTACTGCCTTATGCCATCATTTATATTACTCCTCTTTTTTCTTGCAATTGGTTTCTCCTTCTTCTCCAGTTGTCTTCTTCAAAGCTCGACTTTCCCTCAAAACACTGTAACACTTATATTGCTCTCTATTTGTTGGGTTGATATTAATATTGTGTTCTAATTCTTTCCAACTACTGTAACACTCAGAGTATCATTCTGCATGTAGAAGATAATTAACAACTATTTGTTGACTGATTAACTTAAAAGTTTGGTAATAAGTTGAAAGTTTATATTTGGAATTTTGTCATATTTAGGAGAATTATCAATCTTTATTACTATGTTTTATCTATCAATAAATATTCCTTGAGCAAATATTCCGTGTCAGGTACTGTTCAAATCAATGAAGATATAAAATGCATATGTATTTCTTTCAAGGAAGTTAAAGTTTTCACCTAGGGAATAAAAATTCTAGCAGCTTTTGTTTTAGTTGTCCTCTCTAAATAAAATAACCTTCTCTGAAAATAGGAACACTCAAAATATTATACAAAACCAAGAAGCTTTACATTCTTTTCTCATCTATGTAATTTACTCAGTTGTTATTATGGTTGTGCGTTGTATCTATCTTCTGCTAAAAAGTAAGCTGCATGATGACAAAGCTCTTTAATTTGTTTACTAATGTATTTGAAATTCCCAAGAAAGTGGGCACTCAATATTTGCTGAAAAAGTGAATGTGGCATTTGTTAGAGGACTACCAAAAAATGAATGAAAGAATTTCTTGGCAGTTGTATAAACACAGCTGGAGCTAGGTAATATCAAATTTAAGTATGTTCAGTTCATAAATTATTTATTCATACCACAAAGCTGAAGTAATATTTCAGCTTGGTTATAAAAGATAAGCAAGATTTTGACAGAGACAATGGAGAAGTTTATATTCAAAAATTACCAACTAATTAAAAGCAGAACCAGGCTGTGAAATTATATTATGAGATGCAATATTATAGCATGATGTCTAAGGGTGAAACTAACTGAAGGAGAAAACAGTTTACAGCCTAGAAGCCAGTCAAAGTGGAGGGTGGGAGAAAGAGTTGGCAAGTGGCATGATAAGCATGATGACAGGCTAAGGAAAATAAAAGCAGCAGAGAATATTGTGATGCCTCTTCACAACAAGTTTTTTTTAGAAGAATGTTATTCATGTTCTTAGCCTACTTTTTGATGACATTGTTTGGTTTTTTCCTTGTTGATTTGTTTGAATTTGGTGTAGATTCTAGATATTGTTCCTTTGTCAGATATATAGATTATGAAGAATCTCTCCCACTCTGTGGGTTGTTTGTTTACTCTGCTAACTGTTCCTTTTGCCATGCAAAAGCTCTGTAGTTTAATTAAGTCCCAGCTATTTGTCTTTGTTTTTATTTCATTTGCTTTTGGGATCTTGGTCATAAATCCTTGCCTAAGCCCAATGTCTAGAAGGGTATTTCCAATGTTGTCTTCTGGAATGTTTATAGTCTCACAAATAACCACTAAAGAACTTACTCATGTAACCAAACACCACCTGTTCCCCAATAACATATGGAAATAAAAAATAAAATAAAAAACAAACACTAAATTATAAAATAGGTGGGAGGAATTTCTGGTTTGTTCTATGATACGATAACTTTTTTATGCATTTTTAAATTGCATGCACTTTGCTAACAATTTTTTTTCCTATTTTTTAACTGTGTTACTGTGTTGCTACTTTGCTGTGCCCAAGCATAGAGACTCCTTCATCACCAGCTGTGAGATTTGGTGTCTTCTCATTGACCTCTGACTGTCAATAATAATTTCTAATTCCAAACTCTGTCTTTCTTAGAAAATGTCTTATTTTCTAGACATTACCCAAACTCTTTCCTATATGGAAAAAAATTCTACCAGCTACTACCATTCTCTGAGCTATGAATCTAATTCCTCACTGAGGTATTAAGTTTAATTTTGGTTACTCTTTCCATAATAACTATGGTTTAATCGAGGCCTCTAAAGATCTTAAACTCAAAATCTAAATGAATGAATTTTAAATGTTTGAATTTGGGGTAATGTGAAATGTTCTAGAATGTGACATTTCTAGTGCCTCTCCCAAATCACAATATACAGGTAGAAGTTATTCCACATATATTTAAGGATAAAACAAGCCAACATTTTCTTTCAATTATTTGGGATACATAATGATATAGAAAAAAACAATGAACTGTGAATCAAGAGTGCTATGATAAGACATATTTCTGAGAATGAAAACAAGATCTGTATAATAAAAAAATCAAGAAATAGAAATAGATAAGTTATACAGGAGGAAATAAATATGAGGCAAAATCATAAAAATATATTGACAATGATTAGTAATCAGAGCAACCCCAAGAGATCATTTTGCACCTAGTAATGCGACTATTATATATATATAAATCTTATGCATATTAACTATATCAATACATAAAATATAATTTTTATATGTATTGTATATATAAGATATATCTTACAACTGTTGAAGCTTCAGTGACAGCAGTACATTTATTCACTGCTGACTTCAGAAGGGGACCAATATAAACCAGCTTAACTTTCCTCTGGGCCTATATAGGAATATGTAGGAAGAGTCATAAATGATAAAATAATATTTGACTCAATAATCCCACTCCTATAAATATAATAAAAAATTTTCAGAAGAAAATAAGAAGAAAAAACAAACTATGCATAAAGAGCATGATTGCAATACTGTCTATAAGAGAAAAACTTTGGTATAAATGTATAATATATAAAACTATGTATACTTATAAATTAATGTATATAATATATTTGTATAATGTATAAAATTAGAGGGGGGTTAGTAAGATCTGAAACAGATTAGTATGCATTCATTGAAATAATAATGATGGAGCCTAGGAAATTAGAGGGAAAAGTTTGTACTAAAAGGCTAAGAGAAATAAGCAAGAAAAAATACTATGGGATGGCAACTAAACAGAAATCTTCATGTTTGTGGATAAAAAGTATGCATTAATATGCAAATTCAAAAATAATTGTGTTAGTGTGGTGGAATTTGGGGTGAATACAAGATATTTTAAATGCATTTTCATTTTTTACATTATATTTTTATTTTTAAAAGTTCTAATCCATTAATGTAGTTGTGAAAGTTTAGGCTAATGGTGTAACATTGCTGGGCCTTGGCTCCTGTACAAACACTGATGATTGGACTACCATTCAGTACTTCTCACTCTTTAGTGTCCATTAAGATTATTCAGGGAGCTTGTTGAATGTGCATACTGCTAGACTATATCTTCCCAGATTTTGACTTGGTAGGTCTGGGGTGGAGACCAGGGATCTGCGTTTTTAATAAGAAATAATAAAAATGATATCCAAGTTCCCTTTCAACTATGACAGTCTGTGCTTTCGTGTGATCCTTAACACATCATAGTTGTCTTGATTAATAGACAAATAAAGCCTTTCTTTTTATTTGCATTTTTCTACTTTGCTCCTCAGCCTGAAGCACCGTGGATTCATAAGCTGCTTTAAAGAACAACTGAGCACTTGGTTTCACAGAATGGCCTTACCACAGTAAGCACCAGCTACTCTCAAATGAGCATTTCTACCTCTGTGGAACTGAAATAAAAACAAGTCTTCCATGAGTATCAAGAGTTGCTTTTTTGCATATAATTTACAGAAGTGATTTATAGACATGTTTTTTATTATTTATCAAATGTCTCAATTATTCATACCAAAATAATTTATCATTTTACCCCATGTTCTCAAGCTTCAGTCTGGAAACTATTTCTGAGTTTGGGTTCAAATGTACTCTGCTTCAATACTCTTACCATATTTCATTAAATTTCTCTTTTACTTAGCATTCAAAATAAAAGTAAATAGAGAATGAAAGGGAGGAAGCAGATCTTCCACACCCTTAAGAGAAACAGAGAATATACATAGATATTAACCCCTGACAAAAATTTTTTGTTTGGCCAAACTTTCATCATACTCCTGAACCATATCCTAGGCCTATCTAGGCATTTCCCTTGTAAAATCCGTTTTAGCAAAAAAGCTGCTAAATCAGTTTATCAAGAGTCTTACACCCTTAATAACTGATCCTTCAATATATGATCGGGTTTCTCATCATCCACCATCTTCCAGGTGATTTCTCATCACCCTAGAATCCTGTTAAGTCAGTATAGCCAGAATCCCCCCTTATCCCCGATGTTACCTCTCAGTAATTTTCCATCCACTGACTAGCACCCTGCTTTTTGACTATAGATTCCTACTTGCTCATTCTATATTCAGAGTTGAGCCCAATCTCTCTCCTCCAGTGAAATACCCCATTCCCATGGTCCCTACACCTATCCAATGATAGCTTCCCTTTGAAGAAAGTCTGCTTACCATCTTCAATGAGTGTCAGTGAATATGTTTTTCTTTAACACCTTACCTCCTCTACACACATACACATATAGAATTCTAAACTTAATTATTTACTTTTATTTCTTTTTCTCCTTATTTTATTTATTTATTTACTGATAAACTGCAAATGTTCATGAGATAATAACACACATATCTCAATCATTTTACATATTTCTGTGAATATGCTTGTCACATTATTTCCTGAGAACAGGATACTGGTATGGAAGGAAAGAGAGAGAGAAATAGACAGAGATAAGTATGGCAGCCTCCTTTACTTCACCCAGTCTGCTTTGTACCTTTTGGTTATAATCTTTTTTTATTATTATACTTTAAGTTCTAGGGTACATGTGCACAACGTGCAGGTTTGTTACATATGTATACATGTGCCATGTTGGTGTGCTGCACCCATTAACTCGTCATTTACATTAGGTATATCTCACTTCAGTTTGCTCTCAGAAATAACAACATTTCAGATCCAATTCTTAAAGAGGTGTTATTTTTCTAAGCCATTTAATAACTTTACATATGTCTATATAACATATACTTTAAAAAGTTATAAGAAAAGTTTAGAAACAATCCAATTAGCCCTCAATAAATGATTTGCTGAATATATGACAGTTCTTCAACACAATGTAATGCCTTGTGAATGTGAAAAAGAATAATAAAGCTCTCTATGTAGTGACCTAGAAAGAGCTTCAGTATAAATTTAAGTGAAAAAAATCAATGTGCAAAAGAGAGGATATGCTATGTTATTTATAGGGTTTTTAAAAGAAGGGAAGAGCTGACATATATTTGCATTTGCCTATATTTGCATAAAGAGACTCTGATAGGATAAAAAATAAAATAATAAAAGTGGTTACCTATAATAGAGGAGTGGTATTTGGAGAAATGACAGGTTAGAGAAACAGATGAAGTTTAGACCTAATACTAATATTCAGCCAGTACACATTGAATGAGCCGTAATGGTTGATAAAATACTACAATATTTCTAAATCATTTGGTAAATGGCAACTACACTGTTCACCACCCCTTCCCCTCGACACCTTGAATGCTGCTCAGTCTTCTCTCTTGGAACATCAGGGATCCTCCAGGAATCAAAAGCAAAGACATAATTACAAGTATAAAAGACGTATTCAGTGAAACACTTGTGAAAGGTAAAAGGAGAGAGAGCCGAAGTAGGTAAGAAGAGACTGTAGACTGCCATGCAAGCTGGCATCCATGAAAGGAGAAAGGAAACAAAAGAGCCTCAGCTGTATTGAAGCTCAGGGAAAATCTCAGGCAGGCCAATGGGGAGCCCAGAGCAAAGACTGCTCTTTAAAGGAATCTGTGTTGGGCAGAAATAGCCAGGCCTTAGTACTGTCCCAGTGCTTAATCATTGTCTGGGAGAAGTCCAGTGGGAGTGTAGCCGCAGCTTGAATATTGGTGAATCTCAAATGAGCAGAGGCTGTCAGCTGACGCTATTCCTCAGAAAAATCTCCCCTGAAGTGAGATCTGAGCAGCAATTTCCCTTGACCATCACAGCACAAATCCATTTCTTTATCCGTATTCACTCCTCAAAAGTTCTATGGACTTCTCCTCCTTAGGGAAAACTTAAAAGAGGAAGGGTAGAGGAAAAACCACAGTCCTTATCCTTCCAGTTGATCTTAGGGCCACAACTGGTCTGGTCTGGTCTCCTACATTGTTCATCTTAAATTCCTCTCATTCTCCTATGTGTCTTACCTGGTGTTATAATCTGAAATTTCATTTCTGAAGGGTCTGAACCCTTAGTAATTGTAACCTTCTCGGGTTCCATTCACAGTTAAAATTGGGCAAGGGATTCAAAGAGAAGCCTAAATGGATCATGTGGCTTCCACCAATATCCTTTCCTTTCCACATTGTAAAAAGCAACTCTACCTCCCCTCTGCTTATCAGATTAAATTAGCCTTCTCAAAATGGTGATTCTTTTCAACATCTGGTTTCTAGGTATAAGGAGTCCAAAGATCCCTAGCAACAGCTGTAACTTGTCCTTCAATGGGACTCTTGTATGTCCCTTGGCAAGCTTTATGTCCCCCTTTTGGGATAAGGACTTATAACTCTGTAAAGCCCAGAGCTGCTGTGACAAGAAGCACATGGGCTCCCAGTGAGTCATTTTGAGAATGGTGGCAAGTGGGGCCACTCTTGAGTCTATCCCTTTTGGCATATGTGTTTTTCCTATTGAGGATAAAACACCATATAGAAATATCTGTTTTAATTCTTATACTGCATCTCACGGACAGCACTCCATCTTGCAGAGTATTGCATCCGAGCTCATACTTCATCACTGTGACTTCAGTAGGCCATTCAAGCTCTCTGTGAAGTTGGCTGCTTCTCAATGGTGCAGTATGTAGTATGACTGTGTACTTCATGGTCATGGGCCCACTTCCATACCTCCTTTACAGTTTAATACCCTGGTCAGATGTTATTCTTCCTCAAGGATACCCCTGAGTTTGGCTGTAATGCAAGTGCTGTTCATTTTCAGCTAGAACCCACATACTCAGCCGAAATATTTATAAACCAAGCTCAGGCATTTTTTTCCTCCTTCAGATGGCCATAGGTGCAAGCTGAAGAAGGATGCTGGAGCCAGCACAGTAGATGATATGGAGGTCTGTAGTACCTGCTCATGAAGCTTACTTATACTCTCTAGTCCTACTCACAAATGATCCCAGAGTGACCATATTCCACTTTTGGGTATCTTTACAGCAGCATCACACTCCTGGTACCAATTTACTGTATTAGTCTGTTCTCACATTGCTAACAAAGACATATCCGAGACTGGGTAATTTATAAAGGAAAGAGGTTTAATGGACTCACAGTTTCACATGGCTAGGGAAACCTCACAATCATGGCCAGAGACGAAGGAAGAACAAAGACATGTCTTACATGGTAGCAGGTAAGAGAGCTTGTGCAGGGGAACTCCCGTTTATAAAACCAACAGATCTCATGAGACTTATTCACTATCACAAAAACAGTATGAGAAGGACCTGCCCCATAATTCAATTACCTCCCACCAGGTCCTTCCCATGACATGTGGGAATTATGAGAGCTACAATTCAACATGAGATTTCGGTAGGGACATAGCCAAACCATATCAACAAATAATGAGCACAGTGTCTGATAGGTAATTTTTCAATCCTCATTCTCCCCCCACCCTCCACTCTCAAGTAGTCCCCAATGTCTGCTGTTGCCTTCTTTGGGTCCATATATACTTGATGTTTATCTCCCACTTATAAGTGAGAACATGCAGGATTTAGTTTTCTGTTTTCATTTAATTCACTTATTATAATGGCCTCCAGCTCCACCATCTTGCTGCAAAGAACATGATCTCTTTCTTTTGTATGGCTGTGTAGTGTTCCATGGTGTATATTACCACATGTTTTATATCCAGTCTACAGTTGATGGACATTTAGTTTTATTTCATATCTTTGCTAGTGTGAATAGTGCTGTGATTAACATAGGCATGCATGTGTATTTATGGTAGAATGATTTATATTCCTATGGGTATATACCTAATAATTGGAATGCTGATTTGAAAGGTAGTTCTGTTGTGAATGCTTTGAGAAATCACAGCAATACTTTCCACAAAGGCTGAACAAATTTACAATCCCACCAGTAGCGTAAAACCATTCCTTTTCTCTGCAACCTCGCCAGCATCTGTTATTTATTGACTTTTTAATAATGGCTATTCTGGCTGGTGTGAGATGATATCTCTTTGTGGTTTTAATTTGCATTACTCTAATAATTAGTGCTATTGAGCATTTATTCATATTTTTGTCAGCTGCATGTATGTCTTCTTTAAAGAAATGTCTGCTCAAGTCTTTTGCCCACTTTTTAATGGGGCTGTTTGTTTTTGCTCGTAAATTTGTTTAAGTTCCTTATAGATTCTGGATGTTGGACTTTTGTTGGATGCATAGTTTGCAAATACTTTTTCCTGTTCTGTAGGTTGTCTGTTTACTCTGTTGACAGTGTCTTTTGCTGTGCAAAATCTCCTTAATTAGGTCATATCTGTCAATTTCTGTTTTTGTTGCAATTGCTTTTGATATCTTCATCGGTGAAATCTTTGACAGTTCCTATATTCAAAATTGCATTTGCTAGGTTATCTTTCAGAAATTTTGTACTTTTACATTTTACATGTAAATCTTTAATACATCTTGAGTTGATTTTTGTATATGGTGTAGGAAGGAGTTCAGTTTCAATCTTCTGCATGTGGCTAGCCAGTTATCTGAGAACCATTTATTGAATAGGGAGTCCTTTTCCCATTGCTTGTTCTCATCAACTTTGACAAAGATCAGATGATTGTAGGTGTGTAGGATTATTTCTGGACTCTCAGTTCTGTTCATTGGTCTATGCTTCTGTTTTTATACCAGTACCATGCTGTTTTGGTTACTTAGCCTTGCATGATAGTTTGAAGTCAGGTAATATGATGCCTCCAGATTTGTTATTTTTGTTTAGGATTCCCTTGGCTATTTGAGCTGTTTTTTGGTTCCACATGAATTTTAAAATAGTTTTTTTTAATTCTATGAAGAATGTAATTGGTACTTTCATAGGAATAGCATTGAATCTGTAAATGGCTTTGGGCAGTATGGACATTTTAACAACATTGATTCTTCTTATTCATGAATATGAAAAGTTTCTCCATTTGTTTGTGTAATCTCTGATGTCTTTGAGTTGTATTTTGTAATTCTCATTTTACAGATCTTTCCCTACCTGGTCAGTTGTATTCCTAGCTATTTTGCTCTCTTTATGCCTATTGTGAATTACATTGCATTCTTGATTTGGCTCTTAGTTTGGATGTTGTTTGCGTGTAGGAACGCTACTGATGTTTCTACATTGATTTTTTTTCTCTTCAAATATCTTCTTTTTAATGACTTAAACACCAGCGTGGAGACTTACGGTTTAAACACTCTCGTTTCTTTGCTCCGTGCTTTGGAAGGGATAGGGACTGCATTTCCCACCTTGTCTGAGTGAAGTTAAAACTTTGTCTTGTAAATAAATAAATAATTTCCTAACTAACACCACAAAATACAAACGAGACCTAGTTTCCCTCAAGGGGCAGGTCGTTTCCAGGTACCCACTGTCGCTGCTCCTCTTGAGGGCCTGGCCATACCTGCCACGAGGAGAATGCAGCAAGAATGGCTTCCCTTCTTCTATTTGCTGCTCTCTAGAAGGGCCGAGAATCTGCTTCGGCCTGCCGGGGCTGATGGCGTCTCGCTCTTGAGAAAAATCTTGCTGGGGCAGGTCCTCCGGCAGCACCAGCACTTTACCAAGAGTGATGGGAAACTGAGACTTTGTACAAAACTGCGCTGGCACTCACCGTCTTAGGTAGCGGATTTATAGAGTGAATACTGTGCTTGGGCCTTTTTCATGAAGACTTGGATCCCAGTTCTTGGAGCAGCTGAAAAAATCGGCTCGGGCCACCAGTGGATACACTCACAATGAAATGAGAGGCCGTGTAAGGTTTGCAAGGCGGAATGGCCTGTAGTTTTAACTCGGAAACTGTGGCGACGCAAACCCAAACCAACTGTGCTACTTCTTGCTGGGAGGCAAACTGTTATCAGGCTTTGTTTTCACTCCTTTGGTGCCTGACCTGATTATTTTGAATACTGAAACGTTGCTGAGTTATTTATGCGATCAAAAAGCCTTTGGACAGAGACTATGGGATTTTCTAGTTAAAGAATCATATCTTCTGCAAACATGAATAATTTCTTCTTCTTTTCCTTTTTGGATGCCTTTTATTTATTGTCCTTGGCTGGTTGCTCTTACCAGGACTTCTAGTATTATGTTGAGCTCTTATATATTCTGGTTATTAATCCCTTGTCAGATGGGCAGTTTGCAAGTATTTTCTCCCATCCTGTAGGTTTTCCCATTACTATGTTGTTTGTTTCCTTTGCTGTGCAGGAGCTTTTTAACATGATTTGATTCTCCTCAATTTCCTTCATCAGTGTCCTAGAGTTTTCATTATAGAGATCTTTTACTTTTTGGTTAATTCCTAGGTATTTAATTTTATGTGTGGTATTGCAAGTGGGGTTACATTTTTATTTCTTTTTCAGCTTGTTGTTTGTTGGCATATAGAACTGCTAGTGATTTGTGTATGTTGATTTTGTATCCTGCAATTTTTGTGAATTCATCACTTCTAGTAATTTTTTGTGGAGTCTTTTTAGGTTTCTCCAAATAAAAAAAAATATCATCTGCAAACAAGGATGATTTGACTTTTTCCTTTCCAATTTGGATATCCTTTATTTCTTACTTGTGTCTAATTGTTCTGGCTATGACTTCCAGTACAATGTTGAATAACAGTAGTGAAAGTGGGTGTCCTTGTAGTTTTCCAGATCTTAGAGGAAAGCCTTCCACTTTTTTTCCATTCATGACACTAGATGTGGGTCTGTGACATATGGCCTTTATTATGTTGAGATATATTCCTTTTAACCCAGTTTTTTGATGGTTTTTGCCATGAAGGGATGTTGAATTTGATTAAATGCTTTATTCAGTATCCATTTAAATGAGCATATGATTTTTGTTCTTTATTCTGTTGATGTGATTTATCACATTGATTGATTTGCATATGTGAAACCATCCTTGCATCCCAGGGATAAATCCTACTTCTTCATGGTGAATGAACTTTTTAACATATTATTGAATTTGGTTTGCTGGTATTGTGTTCAAGATATTTACAACAGTATTCATTAGAGACATTGCCCGCTAGATTTTTTTTTTTGTCTTTGTATGGCTTTGGTTTCAGATTAAGAGTGGCCTCATAGAATGAGTTTGGAAGTATCCCTTTCTCCTGTTTTTTTTTGGAATAGGTTGAGTAGGGTCAGTATTAGTTCTTCTTTGCTTTGTAGAATTCAGCAGTGAAGCCACTGGGGCCCAGGCTTTTCTTTACAGAGAGATTTTTTGTTATGGTTTCTATCTCATTACTTGTTATTGGTATATTCAGGTTTTGGATTTCTTTCTGGTTCAATCTTGGTAGGTTGTACGTGTCTAGGAATTTTTCCAATTTCTTCAGATTTTCCAATTTATTGGCATATTGTTGCACATAGTGGCCACTAATGCTTCATTTAATTTCTGCAGTGGCAGTTGAAATGTCTCCTTTTTCATCTCTGGTTTTATTTATTTGACTCTTCTCTCTTTTTTCTTAGTTAGCTTAGATAAAGTTTCTTAAATTTTGTTTAACTTTTCAAAAAAAACCTTTTAGTTTCATTGATGTTTTCTATTTTATTCATTTCAAATTCATTTATTTTTTCTCTAATCTTTTTTATTTCTTTTCTTCTATTTATTTTAGTTTTGGTTTGCTCTTGCTTTTCTAGTTCTTTAAGATGCACCATTAAATATTTTTATTTGAAAATTTTCTTCTTTTTTTCATGTAGGCAATTATAGCTATACCCTTATGTCTTAGTACTGCTTTTGCAGTATCCCCTAGGTTTTGGTATGTGGTGTTTCCATTAGTTTTTTCAAGCAGTTTTTCAATTGTCTTCTTAAGATTTTTCATTGACCTACTAGTCTTTCAGGAGCATATTGTTTAATTTTCATGTGTTTGCTTACTTTCCAAAATTCCTCTTGTAATTGATTTTTAGTTTTATTCCACTGTGGTCAGCAAAGATCAGAGAAGATGCTTGATGTTACTGTAATTTGTTTTAATATTTTAAGACTTGTTCTGTAGCTTAACATATGGTATATCTTTGATAATCTATGTGCTAAGAAAAAACAATGTGTATTCTGCAGCTGTTGGTTAAAAATGCTCTTTAAATATTTATTTGATCTATTTGGTCTACAGGACAAATTAACCCTGATGTTTCTTGTTGATTTTCTGTCTGGAATATGTGTCCAGTGCTAAAAGTGGGGTGTTGAAGTCTCCAGCTATTATTGTATTGGGACCTATCTGTATCTGTATCTTTAATAATATTTGCTCCATATGTCTGGTTGCTGTAGTGTTGGGTGCATGTATATTTAAAATTGTTATACCCTCTTGCTGAATTGACCCCTTTATCATTAGTGACATTTTTGTCTATCCTTATAGTTTGTCTTGAAATCAATTTTCTCTGATATTAATATAGCTACTCCTGTTCTCTTCTGCTTTCCATTGGCATAAAATAGCCTTTTCAATACCTTTATTTTTAGTTTATGTATATCTTTATAGGTAAAGTGTGTTTCTTGTAGACAACAGGTTAATGAGTTTTGTATTTTTATCCGTTCAGCATTCTATGTCTTTTGATTGGAGAGTTTAGACAATTACATTCAATGTTATTATTGACAAGTAAGGACTTACTGTTGACATTTTTTTCTTTGTTTTCTGGTTGTTTTGTGGTCTCGTCTTCCTTCTTTTTGTTCCTTTTTTACTTCCTTTAGTGAAGGTGATTTTCTCTGGTGATATAATTTTGTTTCTTGCTTTTTATTATTTCTGTATTTACTGTATATTTTCTGGTTTTAGGGTACTTTGAAGTTTGTAAATACTATCTTAAAACCCATTATTTTAACCTGATAACAGCTTAACACTGTTCGCATAAACAAGCCAACAAACAACCACAAAGAAAACTAATAAAAATGCTACACCTTAAAATCATCCTCCTGCTTTTCATCTTTTTGTTGTTTCTATTTGTATCTTATTGTACTATGTCTTGAAAAGTTGTAGTTATTATTTTTGTATGGTTAATTATTTAGTCTTTCTACTTTGCACAAAAGTAATTTACACACCACAGTTACAGTGTTATAATGTTCTGTGATTTTCTGTGTACTTACTATTACCAGTGAGTTTTATACCTTCGGGTAATTACTTATTGCTCATTAATGTCCTGTTCTTTCCAATTAAAGTTCTCACATTACAAGTAGGACAGGTCTGGTGTTTAAGAAATCTCTCAGCTTTTGTTTGTCTGAAAAAGTCTTTATTTCACCTTCAGGTTTGAAGAATAGTTTTGCCAGATGTACTATTCTGGGGTCTTTTTTTTTCTTCAGCACTTTTAATATGTCATGACACTCTCTGCTGACCTGTAAGGCTTCCACTGAAAAGTCTTCTGCTAGACATTTTGGATATCCATTGGATGCTATTTGTTTCTTTTCTCTTGCTGCTTTTATGGTTTTTCTCTTCATTCCTGATCTCTGGAAGTTTGAGTATTAAATGTCTTGAGGTAGTCTTTGGTTAAATTGGTTTAGTATTCTATAACCTTCTTGTAGTTGGATATCAATATTTTTCTCTAGGTTTTGGAAGTTCTGTGTTCTTCTCTCTTGGAATACACTTTCTACACCTATCTTTTTCTCTACCTCTCCTTCAAGGTCAATAATTCTTAACTTTGCCCTTTTGAGGATATTTTCTAGATTCTGTATGTGTGCTTCATTGTTTTTTTTCTTTTGTCTCCTCTGGCTGTGTATTTTCAAACAGCCTTTCTTCCAGCTTACTGTTTCTTTCTTCTGCTTGATCAATTCTGTTATTAAGGGACTCTGAGGCATTTTTCATTATGCCAATTTCAATTTTCAGCTCCAGAATTTCTGCTTGATTCTCTTTAATTATTTTAATCTTTGTTAAATTCATCTGATAGAATTATGAATTCTTTTGTTCTCTTGAATTTCTTTGCATTTCCTCAAAACAGCTATTTTAAATTCTCTTCATAAGTGAAAGAGAAATAAAATCCTTTACAGACAAGCAAATGCTGAGAGATTTTGTCACCACTAAACTTTTGGTTTCATTGATTCTTTGTATTCTTTTCAGTCTCTGTTTCATTTAATTCTGCTCTGATTTGGTTATTTCTCATCTTCTAATTTGGGGTTTGGTTTCTTCTCGCTTTTCTAGTTCTTTGAGGTGTGTCATTAGATTGTTAATTTGTAATCTTTCTAACTTTTTGATGTAGGCATTTAATGCTATGAACTTCCCTTTTAGCACTGCATCTGCTTTATTCCACAGGTTTTGGTATGTTGTGTTTTCATTTTTATATTTTACTCTTTATTTTTACTTTTCTTGTTAATTTCTTGAATGACTCAATGGTCATTCAGGAGCATGTTGTTTAGTTTTCATGTATTTGCATATTTTCCAATGTTTCTCTTGATACTAACTTCTGGTTTTATTCAACTTTGATCTGAGAAGTTACTTTATTTGATTTCATTTTTGTAAAACTTTGTTGACACTTTTTTGTGCCCTAGCTTATAGTCTACCTTGGAGAATGTTCCAAGCATGGGTCTTTATAAAAGGCCAATAACACAATAAAATATAAGCATAAGACATGAAAAGACCACCTACAAAAATAAAATGTAAACATCCCTATAACATGTAAATGTGTTACTTATGAGGAAGAACAAATTAAAATAACAGCAAAATGCAATTTTAAAAAGTACCATTTTAATAAAAATCTTAAGTTTGACAACAGATTCCATTGGTAAGGCTGTGGAAAAGTAGGCACTCTCATACACTGCTGGTGGGCATATAAATTGGCATAACCCCCAAAAAGGGCAATTTGTCACCATACGTTCAAATTGCACATGCCCTTTTTTTTTTTTGGTCCAGCAAAGCTACTTATATTTGTTCCACAGATATATTCACAGACAAAATAATGACAGGGAACATTTATTAGTTAAAACATTATCAGAAGTGGTCATAAACAACTCAAATAACCACCAATAGCCTACTGGCTTAATATTATGGTACACAAGTCAATGGAATGCAATGCAGTTATAAATAAGAATGACAAAACTGTTAACATGAAAAAATTAAAGTGCATAGCAATGTGTACAATATGATAGTTTTATATTATAAATATAATGGACCTAGGGATGTGTATTTATATGTGCCTGTATTTGTAAACCAAACTCTAGAAAGAATATATACAGGAATCTAATTAGTGTGATTCTATTAATGGAGGTTCTGCAGAGAAACAGAAACAATAGGCTGAATATATCATATGTATGTGTGTATTATTTATATACATATAATATATATGATTTATTATATATAATTGATATTTATGATTGCTATATATGATATATGAGATATATATAGAGAGAAAAAAGATATACAGAGAAATTATTATGAGAAATATTTCATATTTCACTAAAAAGTCTTGATTATTTTATTTTCTCCAATGTACAGCTACCCTGGCAAAAATTAGTAAGCCATTTGGGGAAGATGGGGAGAAACATTAACAGTATAAACTTTCAGTGGTGAGAAAACTGAGGAAAAGTGGCAAATAGGAGACAGGACTAAACTACAGCTCCAACTTGGACAATCAGAACAGAGTGTGGGGACTCACATCATGAACTTTTGCTCTAAGAACTACTGCAGGAATATACTAATAAAGCCAAAAGAATCCACAGACCCTTTGATGGAAGTGGATTGCTCCTGCAGGATGTGGAGACAGCCCAAATACTGTAATTGCCCAAACTGTGAAGGTGGGAAATAGGGATCATCCACTCCCGAATACACATCCTTACTAAGGAACTTGAATGTCCAAATCGTGGGAGAAGGATTTGACCTTACCTAAAGCTGAGACAATTTATAGAGCCGAGTGAAATATAGGGGTAGAGGAAAATCGGCAAAAGCCCTGTGGGATCTCTGGGTCCCCAAGGAAGTCATTTCTTATTTCTCTCACAGAAGTCCTTGGGGAAGGCTGCAAGAAAAACTGGAAAAAGACCACAGGGAGAAGGAAACCTAGAGCTAGACATTGTAACAATTTCAACCAAACACGAAGTTTCCTGGCCAGAACTCGTGGGAAGGCATCAATCCAGTGTGCAGACTCGACAGGCAGGGAGATGCTAAAGCACTGCTTGTTTTCTTAGCTGGGATGCTGGTAACCTGGAGCAAGTTCTCAGCCCTGCTGACCCACTGTCTGGTAACAACTTGGTGCTGTTGGGGGGAGCAGAGTTAAAGTGAGACCAGCCTTTTGGGTTGCATGGGAGTTTGGTGAAGACTGTAACTGCTGGTTTTCTTCCACTTTCTTGACAACCTGCATGACACAGCAGATGCAGCCGTAATCCTCCAGAAAACGTAACTCCATTGACCTGGGAAACACAAACCCATCCCCCACAACAGTGGCAGCAAGCCCCACCAAAGAGTCTGAGCACAGACATGCCTAACACTGACCCTATTTGATGGTCCTTCTCTACCCACCCTGATATATAAAGAAAAAGGTAACTTCCTCTTGGAAGTTCTAGGGACTTACCCGCTGCCTGATCCTCCCCTATACTACCAAAGCTGATGCTCTCTTGAAAGTACCACCTGCTGGCAGTAAACCAACCAGCACAAAACTACTGCACTAAACAACTACAAATAAGGACCCTCAGAGTCCATTTCACTCCCCTGCCACCTCGACCAAAACAAGTGCTGGTATCCGTGGCTGAGAGATCTGAAGATGGTTCGCATCACAGAACTCTATGCAGACAGCCCCCAGTACCAGCCCAGAGCCTGGTAGCCCTGCTGGGTGGCTAGATCAAGAAGACAAATACCAATCACTACAATTTGGCTCTTGGGAAGCCACATTCTTAGAAAAAGAAAAAGAATACTACATCAAGGAAGCACCTCGTTGGGCAAAAGAATCTGAACAGCAGCTTTGAGCCCCAGATCTTGCCTCTGACATAGCCTACCCAAATGAGAAGGAAACAGAAAAACAATTCTAGTTATATGACAAAATAAGGTTTTTTAACGCCCCCAAAATATCACACTAGCTCACCAGCAATGGATACAAATCAAGAAGAAATCCCTGAATTGCCCGAAAAAGAAATCAGAAAGTTGATTATTAAGTGAATCAAGAAGGCACTAGAAAAAGGTGAAGTCCAACATAAGGAAATAAAAAAAAAGATACAAGATATGAGAAGAGAAATCATCAGTGAAATGGGTAGCTTAAAAGACACACAAAGAAATGCAGAATGTATGGAATCTCTCAGCAATAGAATCGAAGAAGCAGAAGAAAAATCCTCAGAGCTTGAAGACGAGGTTTTTCAAATAATCCAATCCAACAAAGACAAAGAAAAAAAATAAAGGACACACGCAAAAAAATGCAGAATGCATGGAACGTCTCTGCAATAGAATTGAAGAAGAAGAAGAAAGAACCTCAGAGCTAGAAAAGAAGGTTTTTCAAATAATTCAATCAGAAACAAAAAAAAATTAAAAATAAACAAAGCCTTCAAGAAATTTGGAATTATATCAAACAACCAAATAATTGGCATCCCTGAGGAAGAAGAGTAATCCAAAAGCTTGGAAAACATATTTGGGGGAATAATTGAGAAAAGCTTTCTTAGCCTTGCTTGTATTTGGATCTAGACATCCAGACACAAGAAGCTCAAAGAACACCTGGGGAATTCATTGCAAAATATCATCACCTAAGAACATAGTAATCAGGTGATCTGAGGTCAAAATGAAGGAGAGAATATTAAAAGCTGTGAGGCAAAAGCACCAGGTAACCTATAAAGGAAAACCTATAAGATTAACAGCATATTTATCAGCGGAAACCCTACATGCTAGAAGGTATTAGGGCCCTATCTTCAGCCTCATTGTACAAAACAATTATCAGGCAAAAATTTTTTATCTAGCAAAACTAAGCTTCATAAATGACGGAAAGATACAGTCTATTTCAGACAAACAAATGCTGAGAGAACTTGGCACTACCAAGCCAGCACTACAAGAACTGCTAAGTGGAGCTCTAAATCTTGAAACAAATACTGAAAATACATCAAAAAAGAACCCTTTAAAGCATGAATCTCACAGGATGTATAAAACATGAATACAATAAAAAATTTTAAAAGCAAGGTATTCAGGCAACAAATAGCATGATGAATGAAACAGTACCTCACATCTCAATACTAACGTTGAATGTAAATGGCCTAAATGCTCCATTTAAAAGATACAGAATTGCAGAATTGACCAACCAAGTGTCTGCTGCCTTAAAGAGACTCACTTAACACATTAAGACTCACACAAACTTAAGGCAAAGGGGTGAAAAAAGACATTCTATACAAATGGACGCCAAAAATGAGCAGGAGTAGCTATTCCTATGTCAGACAAAAGAAACTTTAAAGCAACAGCAGTTAAACCAGAGACATTATATAATGAAAAAAGGTCTTGTCCAATAGGAAAATATTACAATCTTAATATATATGCACCTGAGAGGGGAGCGCCCAAATTTATAAAACAATTACTACTAGATGTAAGAAATAAGGTAGACAGCAACACAATAATAGTGGGGGACTTCAATACTTCACTGACAGCACTAGAAAGGTCATCAGGCCAGAAAGTCAACAAAGAAAAAATGGATTTCAACTATACTCTAGAACAAATTGACTAAACAGATATTTACAGAACACTCCACCCCACAACTGCAAAATATACATTTTATTCACTGGTGCATGCCTTTGTCTTT
Source organism: Pan paniscus (assembly GCF_029289425.2). Classification (NCBI taxonomy): domain Eukaryota; kingdom Metazoa; phylum Chordata; class Mammalia; order Primates; family Hominidae; genus Pan; species Pan paniscus. Next base: position 83,382,141 of record NC_073272.2, read on the forward strand.
GGCTACAAGTGCAGGTAGAGAAAGACCATCAGGTGGGGGCAGGGTTAGGTATGTCTAAACTCAAACTCTCTTGAGACAGGGCTTGCTGCCACTGCTGTATAGGATGGGGTGTGGTTTTAAGTGGTTTTAAGGCCATTAGAGTTATGTTCCCAGGAGGATTATGGCTGCCTCTGCCACATCACACAGGTCACCAAGAAAGTGGAGGAAAGCTATTTGATCCAACAATCCCACTACTGGGTATCTATTCAGAGGAACGAATGTCATTATACCAAAAAAAAATATTGCACATATATGTTTATAGTGGCACAATTCACAATTGGAAAAATAGGGAACCAGTACAAATTCCCATCAATCAACAAATGGATAAAGAAAATGTTAGATATATATATGTTATATACTATATATAATATGTATTATTATATATATAGTAAAATTAGTAAAAAAATGAAGATCAAAGCAGAAATAAATGAAACTAAAATGAAAATAAACAAGATCAAAAATCAATCAAGAAAAACTTGTTTTTTTGAAAGTTAAACAAAATTGACAAAACTTTAGCCAGACAACTAAAAAAGAAAGAAAGAAAATAAAATCAGAAATGAAAAGGCAGACATCACAACTGCTACTGCAAAAATTCAAAGGCTCATTAGTGGCTACTATGAGTAACTATATGCCAGTCAATTAGAAAATCTAGAAGTGAAACATTCCTAGATGCATACAACCTACTAAGATTGACCCAGGAAGAAATAAAAAACCTGAACAGATAAATAAATAACAAGGTAAAAGGCTGTAATAAAAAAAGTCTACCACTAAAGAAAAGCTCAGGGACTCATGGCTTTACTGCTGAATTCCACCAGACATTTAAAGAAAAATTAATACCAATCCTACTTAAAGTATTTCAAAAATTAGAGGAGGAGGGAATACTGCCAATCTCATTCTACAAGACCAGTATTATTCCGACAACAAAACCACCAAAGACATATCAAAAAAAGAAACCTATAGGCCAATATATCTGATGAACATTGATGCAAACATCTTCAGCAAAATACGAGCAAACTGACTTCAACATTTTGAAATGAATAGTTCAACATTTGCAAATTTATCACTGTGATACAGTGTATCAACAGAATGATGGAAACTATATGATCATTTCAATTCGTGCTGAAAAGGTGCTTGATAAAATTCAACATAATTTCATGAAAAAAAACCCTAAGAAAACTGGGGGTAGAAGAAACATACATCAATATAATAGAAGCCCTATATGACAGACCCACAGCTAGTATCATACTGGATGGAGAAAAAACTGAAAGGCCTTCCTCTAAGATCTGGAACACTACAAAGATTCCCATTTTCAACCATTGTTATTCAACATAGTACTGGAAGTCCTAGCTAGAGCAATGAGACAAGAGAAGGAAAGAAAGAGGATCCTAATTGAAATGGAAGAAGTCAAATTGTCCATTTGCAGATGATATATTTTGAAAAACCTAAAAACTCCACAAAAAACTATTAGAAGTGATAAATTAAGGAAAGTTGCAGGATACAAAATCAACATACAAAAATCAGTACAATTTCTATATACCAACAGTGAGCAATCTGAAAATGAAATAAAAATATAATCACATTTACAACAGCCACACATAAAATCAAACACATAGGAATTAACTTAACCAAAAAAAGTGAAAGATCTTTATAATAGAAACTATAAAACACTGATGAAATAAATTGAAGAGGACATCTAAAAATGAAAAATATATATATATTTTATGTTCATGGATTGGAAGAATCAATATTGTTAAAATATCCATACCACTCAAAGCAATAGACAGATTCAATGTAAACCCTATCAAAATACCAAATACATTATTCACAGAAATAGAAGAAAACTATCCTAAAATTTATATGGAATCTCAAAAGACCCAGAATAGACAAAGTTATCTGAAAGGAAAAGAACAAAACTAGAGGAATCACATTACCTGACTTCAAATTATACTAGACATCTATAGTAATCAAAGCAGCATGGAACTGGCATAAAAACAGACACATAGACCAGTGTAACAGAATAGAGAGCCCAGAAACAAACCCATGCACTCACAGTTAACTCACATTTGACAAAGGTACCAGGAACATACACTGGGGAAAATAGTCTCATCAATAAATGGTACTGGAAAAATAGAATATCCATATGTAGAAGAAAGAAACTAGACCTAATGGGATCACATCAAATTAAAAGGCTTCTGCACAACAAAGGAAACAATAAACAAAGTGAAGAGACAACCCACAGAATGAGAAAAAATATTTACAAGCTACCCATCTGACAAGGGATTCATAACTAGAATATATAAGAAGCTGAAACAACTCTATAGGAAAACATCTAATATTCTAATTAACAAATGGGCAAAAGATTTGCATAGACATTTCTCAAAAGAAGACAAAAAATGGCAAACACACATATGAAAAGCTGCTCAATATCATTGATCATCAGAGAAATGCAAATGAAAACTATGATGAGATACCATCTCACCTCGGTTATAATGGCTTGTATCTAAAAGGCAATAACAAATGCTGGTAAGGATGTGGAGAAAAGGGAACCCTTGATCACTCTTGGTGGAAATGTAAATTAGTATAACCACTATAGAGAACAGTGTGTAGGTTCCTCACAAAACTAAAAACAGAGCTACTATATTACCCAGCAATCCCGTTGCTTGGTATATACCCAAATGAAAGAAAATCTGTATATCAAAGTGGTATCTGCACTCCCATGTTTGTTGCTGTACTGTTCACAATAGCCAATATTTGGAAGCAACCTAAGTGTCCATCAGCAGATGAACAGGTAAAAAAATGTGGTACATACACACAATGGAGAACTATTTAGCCATTAAAAGAATGAGATCATATCATTTGCAACAACATGGATGGACCCGGAGATTATTATGTTAAGTGAAAGCCAGAAAAAGAAAGACAGACATTACATGTTATCACTTATTTGTGGGATCTAAAAATCAAAACAATTAAATTTATGAACATAGAGAGTAGGAGGATTGTTACCAGAGTCTGGAAAGTGTAGTGGGAAGTTGTGGGAGGTGGGGATGTTTAATGGGCCCAAAAAAATGATAAGTAGAAAGAATGAATAAAACCTATTATTAGATAACACAACAGGGTGACTATAGTCAATAGTAATTTAATGGTACATCTTAAAAGAGTGTAATTGAATTGTTTGTAACACAAAGGATAAATGCTTGAGGGGAAAGATACCCCATTCTCCATGATGTGATTTTTACGCATTGCATGCCTGAATTAACACAGCTCATGTACTCCATAAATATATACACCTACTATGTAACCACAAAAATTAAAAATTAAGAATTTTTAAAAATAGAATAGAAGAGGGGTGGTAGGGTTGGAATCTGAGAAGAATCAGCAGTATCTTGCAGGACAACTACCTTAGGTGAGACCATTATAATGTCATTGGTCAATGCAGAGTTAATCTCTTCAGGAGGTGGAAAGGCCAATATCATTGTGAGTGGAGAGGCTGATACTGCTGGATATAGACAGGCCCCTACCACTAAGAGTGAAGATGTTGGGGGTGGGGAGCCTGCTTCTGCTGGGCATAGGTTGGTCAACTCTATTGGAGGAAGAAGCCCATTTTCACTGGAGGTGGAAAGGCCTCTTCCACTGACAAAGAAGACTCATCAGGATCTAGGGGCACAATAGTTCCAGCTATATCAGGGTCTTCCCTCCCATTCTCATCCCACCTTACCAGATCTTTTTTTTTTTTTTCCAATCAGTGCCTTCACTTTAACAATAGATATCCTGCAAGGCTGGGAGTTCAACTTGAGTTATAAATCAGCCAGTGTCCAGATTAAGTCTGTACTTGATATTCAGCAATCTAAGCTCTGCAACTCTACAAGACCAGAGTTTTTTTTCAGGGCAGACATAGAAGTTCTTAAGTCATTTGTGTGCCACTTACGCTTGGAATTCAAACTTTTTAGCTTACCGTTTTCTTGTTTTATCCGGTGACATTAGGAGAGCATCCAACCAATGTCATCATACTCATTGGTTCTCCAAAAATGTTTAGAAGTATCATATCCAAAGTCATGTAGGTCCTTGCTTATTATAATTAGTTGATTATGAGTATCAAGTGCAGATATTTTGCATGTCTATAAACAGTTCACACCATGGACTATCAATGTGTCTTTACTACTGGAAGCAGAGTCATTAACATCTTTAAATCTACTCAGATTAGAGAACCAATACTGGAAACTCAAGAACCAATTCAGAAAATTTATTTTTGAAATTCCACTCCTCTAGGATGAATTTAGATCTTTAGACTACTCTAGATGTACAATTTTGGAGGCTGAGACGTCCCACAATCTGCTTTTTCTGCACTAGAGACAAAAGGAAGCCAGTGACATAATTTAGCCTGAGTTGAAAGGTTTGAGAATCAGGGGAATGGATGATGTAAATCTCAGTTCAAGAGCAGGAGAAGATGAGATGAGATGTCCCAGCTCAAGTGGCGAGGCAGGAAAAAAAAAAAAGAGCAAATTTCTTCTTACTCCACCTTTTCTTTTATTTAGGACTTCAACAGATTGGATAATGCCTAACCACATGGAAGTAAGCAATCTACTAAATCACCAATTCAAATGCTAGTATCATCAAAAAACATCCTCCTCGCAGACACATTGATAATCAATGTATAATCTGGGCATTCCGTGGCCCACTCAAGTTGACACATAAAATTAACCATCACAGTGATTATTTGTGGTTGGAAAACTAAGCAGTTAGAGAACAAAAGGGAGATTAAGCCTTTTTACTATTTACCTTTTAATAATTTTAAGGTATCACCTATTCAAAAATGTAAATATATAATCATGTAACACATATAAGTTTTAATTATAAAAAGATAAAAAATCATTATGAAAATAAAGATTTTTAAAATAATATACTCTTTAACATAGTATTTTCAGTTCTAGTAATCAAAGTCAATAATTAGGTGCAGACAAATAGTTGTGCACATATTTATTCACCATGAAATCATCCATAATAAAATATAGAAACACCCTAATTTTTCTAAAAATGAAAGATTGGCTAAGTAAATATCTACCATGGATCATGTACAGATAATAAAATAATCACTTGTATCTATACTTAATAGCCTGGAAAGATGTTCATTATGTATCGTCGAATGAAAATATAGGTCAGAAATAGCTGGAACATCATTGGTTTTTAATAATTGTTGTATATATAAAATATGTATGGTATTCCATTTTTTGCATACACAAACCATGCACATATTTGCATTGGGTAAAATTAATAATGACTAACTATGAGTGGTTAAATTCTTACAGATATTTACTTTCCTGCATGCGTAATATATCTACAATGAACTGGACTATTTATATAAACTCAAAAAAGCAAAAAATGTAAAAAAAACTTATTTCTCATCTCACATATATTTATTTCTTCTCCAAACTAGCCTATAAAATCTCCTTTTGGTTTTAAAAATCAGTAATTTTATAACAACAATGATCGCACCAATAACAACTATTTTTATATGTTAAGCAGTGTATTTAGTCCTGCACATGCATTATCTCATTGAGTCTTTAAAATAACCCTATGAAATGTGTATTCTTGCCTCCTTATATAAGTGAAAATGACTCAGAGAAGTTAAAAACTTGACCAAGTCTAAACCACTGGTAAGTGTCATGTCTGAGTTTTGAATCCAGTTGACCAACTTTAAATCTTCTGAGCCTAAATACTATGCTATTTTTCGCAAAACCATCTGTTGCCGCCTCAAAGTTCTTTTGTTTTGTTTTGTTTTGAGACGGAGTCTCGCTCTATTGCCCAGGCTGGAGTGCAGTGGCGCAATCTCGGCTCACTGCAAGCTCCGCCTCCCGGGTTCACACCATTCTCCTGGCTCAGCTTCCCGAATAGCTGGGACTACAGCCGCCTGCCACCACGCCTGGCTAATTTTTTTTGTATTTTTAGTAGAGACGGGGTTTCACCGTGTTAGCCAGGATGGTCTCCATCTCCTGACCTCGTGATCCTCCTGCCTTGGCCTCCCAAAGTGCTGGGATTACAGGCGTGAGCCACCACGCCCAGCCTGCCACCTCAAAGTTTTAAGGTTGGGAGTTCGCCATCCCTGAGTCAGCAAAGCACTGCAACAAAAATTGTTTTAATGCATTTATATAACTCCTTATATTCTGACTTTGAAGAAATCTTCAAGCTGACTAAGTAAGTAAAGAATTGTATTATCTAATGCTGAACATATTTTATGTTACTGGCTTGAATACAGTTTAAAGGACAAATAATTTCTTTTGATCTTTTCAGTGGGGGAATATAGGTGGTTTTATGGAGAAAGGAATAGATGTGGCCATAATAATGGTAAAATCTTGGAAATCAAGTTATATATAACTTTAGACAAGTAACTTGTCATTTTTTCCCCATATACCAGATGCTAGTTTTTTTCTCTAAAGTTCCTAAGGCCCTTTATTTATAAAAAAAGAAAAAAAAAAGAATCTTTGACGTGTGAGCTACCAATTCCATTGAATTGAATCCACATCTGTGTGAGATCCCTTGACTGAGCTTGGCCCTATGCTGTCACCAGCAAATCTAATTTATTCTTTTTTTTTTTTTTTTTACTATACTTCAAGTTTTATGGTACATGTGCACAACGTGCAGGTTAGTTACATATGTATAAATGTGCCATGCTGGTGTGCTGCACCCATTAACTCATCATTTAGCATTAGGTATATCTCCTAATGCTATCCCTGCCCCCTCCCCCTACCCCACAACAGGCCCCGGTGTGTGATGCTCCCCTTCCTGTGTCCATGTGCTCTCATTGTTCAGTTCCCACCTATGAGTGAGAACATGTGGTGTTTGGTTTTTTGTCCTTGCGATAGTTTGCTGACAATGATGGTTTCCAGCTTCATCCATGTCCCTACAAAGGACATGAACTCATCATGTTTCATGGCTGCATAGTATTCCATGGTGTATATGTGCCACATTTTCTTAATCCAGTCTATCATTGTTGCACATTTGGGTTGGTTCCAAGTCTTTGCTACTGTGGATGGTGCCGCAATAAACATACGTGTGCATGTGTCTTTATAGCAGCATGATTTATAATCCTTTGGGTATATACCCAGATCCAGGCCTTTGACAAAATTCAACAACCCTTCATGCTTAAAACTCTCAATAAGTTAGGTATTGATGGGACATATCTCAAAATAATAAGAGCTATCTATGACAAATCCACAGGCAATATCATACTGAATGGACAAAAACTGGAAGCATTCCCTTTGAAAACCAGCACAAGACAGGGATGCCCTCTCTCACCACTCCTATTCAACATAGTGTTGGAAGTTCTGGCCAGGGCAATCAGGCAGGAGAAGGAAATAAAGGGTATTCAATTAGGAAAAGAGGAAGTCAAATTGTCCCTGTTTGCAGATGACATGATTGTATATCTACAAATCCCCGTCGTCTCAGCCCAAAATCTCCTTAAGCTGATAAGCAACTTCAGCAAAGTCTCAGGATACAAAATCAATGTGCAAAAATCACAAGCATCCTTATACACCAATAACAGACAAACACAGAGCCAAATCATGAGTGAACTCCCATTCACAATTGCTTCAAAGAGAATAAAATACCTAGGAATCCAACTTACAAGGGACGTGAAGGACCTCTTCAAGGAGAACTACAAACCACTGCTCAACGAAATAAAAGAGGATACAAATAAATGGAAGAACATTCCATGCTCATGGTAGGAAGAATCAATATCATGAAAATGGCCATAATGCCCAAGGTAATTTACAGATTCAATGCCATCCCCATCAAGCTACCAATGACTTTCTTCACAGAATTGGAAAAAACTACTTTAAAGTTCATATGGAACCAAAAAAGAGCCCACATTGCCAAGTCAATCCTAAGCCAAAAGAACAAAGCTGGAGGCATCACGCTACCTGACTTCAAACTATACTACAAGGCTACAGTAACCAAAACAGCATGGTACTGGTACCAAAACAGAGATATAGACCAATGGAACAGAACAGAGCCTTAAGAAATAATGCTGCATATCTACAACCATCTGATCTTTGACAAAACTGACAAAAACAAGAAATGGGGAAAGCATTCCCTATTTAATAAATGGTGCTGGGAAAACTGGCTAGCCATATGTAGAAAGCTGAAACTGGATCCCTTCCTTACACCTTATACAAGAAGTAATTCAAGATGGATTAAAGACTTAAATGTTAGACCTAAAACCATAAAACCATAGAAGAAAACCTAGGCAATACCATTCAGGACATAGGCATGGGCAAGGACTTCATGTCTAAAACACCAAAAGCAATGGCAACAAAAGCCAAAATTGACAAATGGGATCTAATTAAACTAAAGAGCTTCTGCACGGCAAAAGAAACTACCATCAGAGTGAACAGGCAACCTACAAAATGGGAGAAAATTTTCGCAACCTACTCATCTGACAAAGGGCTAATATCCAGAATCTACAATGAACTCAAACAAATTTAGAAGAAAAAAACAACCCCATCAAAAAGTGGGAGAAGGATATGAATAGATACTTCTCAAAAGAAGACATTTATGCAGCCAAAAGACACATGAAAAAATGCTCATCTTCACTGGCCATCAGAGAAATGCAAATCAAAATCACAATGAGATACCATCTCACACCAGTTAGAATGGCGATCATTAAAAAGTCAGGAAACAACAGGTGCTGGAGAGGATGTGGAGAAATAGGAACACTTTTACACTGTTGGTGGGACTGTAAACTAGTTCAATCATTGTGGAAGTCAGTGTGGCGATTCCTTAGGGATCTAGAGCTAGAAATACCATTTGACCCAGCCATCCCATTACTGGGTATATACCCAAAGGATTATAAATCATGCTGCTATAAAGACACATGCACACGTATGTTTATTGCGGCACTATTCACAATAGCAAAGACTTGGAACCAACCCAAATGTCCAACAATGATAGACTGGATTAAGAAAATGTGGCACATATACACCATGGAATACTGTGCAGCCATAAAAAAGGATGAGTTCATGTCCTTTGCAGGGACATGGATGAAGCTGGAAACCATCATTCTCAACAAACTATCGCAAGGACAAAAAACCAAACACCGCATGTTCTCACTCATAGGTGGGAATTGAACAATGAGAACACATGGACACAGGAAGGGGAACATCACACACCGAGCCTGTTGTGGGGTAGGGGGAGGGGTGAGGGATAGCATTTGGAGATAAACCTAATGTTAAATGAAGAGTTACTGGGTGCAGCAGACCAACATGGCACATGTATACATATGTAACTAACCTGCACATTGTGCACATGTACCCTAAAACTTAAAGTATAATTAAAAAATAAAAACATTTAAAAAATGAAATTTAACTAATACAAAAGTGATTAACTTTAACCATATATTTATTACTTCCAGTGCTCTCATCTTCTGGTGCAGATTAGAATTTCCATATGCTGAGGCCAACGTCCTTCTGCTTTAACACGTTTTGTACTCAAAATTTCTTTGTGATACATTCTTTCAGCCCTTGTGTGTTTTTTAAAAGTTTTTATTCTTTCTTCATCTTTAAAAGATACTTTTATGGAGTACAGATTTCTAGAGAGAGTGACATTAACATGATGGTGGATATATTCGGGGCTGTAGGGTGTTGTATTAGCCCATTTTGCGTTGCTATAAAAGAATACCTGAGACTGGGCAATTTATAGACAAAGCAGGTTTATTTGGCTCATGGTTCTACAGGCTGTAGAAGAAGCATGGCACTGGCATCTGCTCAGTTTCTGGTGAGAGTCTCAGGAAGCTTTTATTCATGGTGGAAGGCAAATGGAGCTGGCATGTCACATGGCAAGAGAGGAAGCCAGACAGAGTGTAGGTGCTAGGCTCTTTTAAGCAATCAGGTCTCATGTGAATTAATAGAGCAAGAACTCACTGATTGCCATGGGCAGGGCACCAAGTTGTTCATGTGGAATCTGCCCCCATGAACCAAGCAACTTCCATTAGGCCCCACCTCAAACGTTTGAGATCTTATTTCAACATGATATTTGGAGAGACAAATATCCAAACTGTATCAGGTTTTCCAATTATATCCTCCCACAGCAACAATAAAATGGCAATCATCATGCATAAAAGTACTTTTGTAGGAGCTTTGAGATCCAGGCAAAATATTGCGAAACCCTGGTGGAGTACAAGACCAAAAAGAATTCTTCTTCTAAGAAGGGCCCAGGTCCTGGTGGCAGGCTTGTTGGCCATGGTCCTAGCCACAAATTCAGAAATAGCTCTTTCCACCTGCAGATTCACCTATAGCCTTGTTTGGTCTTGGTTTTGCCACAAGTAACACCCTTGTAGAGACCCAGGAGGCACTGTGTCTTCCCATACCTTAGGTAATAGGCCTGCCAACTTCAGTCTGAGTTGTGAACTCTCAAGCAGCCCATGATCTAGCTTCATCCTCTCTCAGCAATGGTTAGTCCTGCCCACACCAGGTAGAAGATGCACACCAGGTAGAAGATGCATCTGTTTATGCTCCTACAGGCGGGCTGGTAAATTCTAGTTTAACTGCAGATCCCAAGGAGTCCCTTTAACGAAGCTCTAGCCCCTCCTCATTGTGATCTGGAAGAAGTGCTGCCTACCCAGGAATCTGCCAGGAGAAATGCTTGTTTGTATACCTAGAGGCAGGCACACTGAGCTTAGAAGATTCTGAAGCAACCCTGCTACTCAGCTCCAGTGTCACTCAGCCATGGTGAGTGAGTAACCTGGCAGAAGATGAACCCATCCATTCCTCCAAAGTTGGACTTAAAAACCTTGAAATGGGATAACATATTTGCAAATCATATATCCGATAAGGAGTTAATATTGAAAATATATAAGGAATGCAATAGCAAACAACTCAATACCAAAAGGACCACTAATGTGATTAAACAATAAGCAAAGGGACCTAAATAGACTTTTTTTCCAAAGAAGACATACAAATGGCCAGAAAGTGTATGAAAAAAATGTTCAACATTACTAATTATCGTAAAATGCAAATCAAAACCATGGTGACCTATCAACTCACAACTGTTAGGATAATTATAATGAAAAAGACAAAAGGTATCAGGTGTTGGCAAGGATATGGAAAAAAGGGGACTCTTGTATACTGTTGGTGGGTATGTAAAATAATGCAGCCACTATGAAAAACAATATAAAGGTTCCTGGAAAAATTTCAAATTGTATCTACTATATGATCCAGCAATCCCACTTCTGGGTAGATAACAAAAGAATATAAAATTAATATCTCGAAGAGATAGATACCTGTACTCCCATGTTTATTGCAGCATTATTCACAATAGCCAGGACATGCAACAACTTAATTGTCCATCAACTAATGAATGGAATTAATTAATATATTAAATATTAACAAAATTAAAATGGAATTATTTATTTATTAAAATTAATATATAAGTATTTATATATTCATATAACATACATATTACATTAACATAATTATATATGTACACATATATAGGAGATTATGTCATTTGTGACAAAATGGGTGAACCTGAAAGATATTTTGCTAAATAAAATAAGTCAGACAAATAAATACAAATACTGTATGATCTCAACTATATGTAGAATCCCAAAGATCAGTCTTATAGAAGCAGAGTAGAAAGATAATTACCAGGAGCTATATAAGAGTGGAGGAGAAATGGGGAGATGTTGATCAAAGGGTACAAATTTTCAGTTATAAGATGAATAAGTTATGGTGATGTAATTTACAGCATATTGAGTATAGTTAATACTGTATTGTACACTTGAAATTTTCTTAGAGAATTGATCTTAAGTGTCTTCACCACACACACACACACACACACACACACACACATAAATGGTAACTATGAGGTAGTGGATGTGTTTATTGGCTTGACTGTGGTGATCATTTCACAATGTATACGTACACATAACCATCAATTCATACACTTTAAATATATGAAATTTCATCTGTGAGTAATACCTCAATGGCCATACTGCCCAAGGTAATTTATAGATTCAGTGCCATCCCCATCAAGCTACCAATGACTTTCTTCACAGAATTGGAAAAAACTACTTTAAAGTTCATATGGAACCAAAAAAGGGTGTTATCTTTTATTTCCTCTCACATGCAAATTACACTCATTTTCTTCCCAGCACATCATAGATGTCTAATTTAATCATGGCATTGGCTAAACTCAGGATCTCTTGATCTGTGTCAGGTGGCTACTCTTTTATTTTTTTACTTTATACACATTTTTATATGATTATAAACTGTTTTTCTTAGTTAACATATTCTAATTGTACAATTTTATGGGGTAAAATTTGGCGTTTCAATACATGTATATGTTGTAATATGATCAAATCAGAATTGTTAACACCAGTATCTTATGCATTCATCATTTTTTTGTGGTGAGAACATTCAAAGGCCTCTCGTCTGGCTATTATGTCATATAATGTCTTACTGTTAATTATAGTCACCCTCCTGTGCAAAAAAAATAAGAAAGTTGATATTATAGAAATGGAGAATGGAATAGTTAACTGTTTTTAAACAATGCAATTTAAAGGTCAATTTTCAAAAGAAAAAAGCGAGGTAAAACATTTGCAAAATGAATGTAAACATATATTTACAGATTTGCTAAGAGGGTAGATCTTATGTTTAGAGTTTTTACCACACAGTCATGTGCATGAGTGCACCCACGCACACACACACACACACACAGAGATAGAGAGAAAATTAAAAAAATACAAAAAGCTGTAGGAGATTTTGTTTTCTTTTACATGTTCTGTGCTAAGAATATAATACTTTCACAATAAGAAAATAAAACCAAACAATTTTTTAAAACATTAAACATCATACAAATAATGAAGGAAAGTAAATATTTACTATTAGCAGTTATCAGGCTTTTTTGGTTATTTTGTTTTTAAATTTTTTATTTCCATAGGTTATTGGGAAACAGGTGGTATTTGGTTACATGAATAAGTGCTTTAGTGGTGATTTGTAAGATTTTGGTTCACCCATCACCCGAGCAGTATACACTGCACCCAACTTGTAGTCTTTTACTCCTCACCCCCTTCCAATCCTTTCCCTCTGAGTCCCCAAAGTCCATTATGTCATCCTTATACCTATGCATTCTCATACCTTAGCTCCCACTTAGGAGTGAGAACATTGGATATTTGGTTTTTCATTCCTGAGTTACTTGACTTAGAATAATAGTCTCCAATGTCATCCAGGTTGCTGTGAATGCCATTAATTCATTCGTGTTTATGGCTGAGTAGTATTCCATAGTGTATATATATATATATTCCACAGTTTCTTCATCCACTCATTGATTAATGGGCACTTGGGTTGGTTCCACATTTTTGCAATTGTGAATCGTGTTGCTATAAACATGTGTGTGCAAGTATCATTTTGTATAATGACTTCTTTTCCTCTGGGTGGATACCCAGTAGTGGGGTTGCTAGATCAAATGGTAGTTCTACTTTCAGTTCTTTAAGGAATCTCCACACTGTTTTCCATAGTGATTGTACTAGTTTACAGTCCCACTGGCACTGAAGAAGTGATCCCTGTTCAGCATATCCACACCAACATCTATTATTTTTTGATTTGTTGATTATGGCCATTCTTGCAAGAGTGAGGTGGTATCGCCTTGTGGTTTTGATTTGCATTTCTCTGATCATTAGTGAGGTTGAGCATTTTTTCATGTTTGTTGGCCATTTGTGTATCTTCTTTAGAGAATTGTCTATTCATACCCTTAGCCCACATTTTGATGGGATTGTTTTTTTCTTTGCTAATTTGTTTGAGTTTGTTGTAGATTCTGGATATTTGTCCTTTGTCAGATGTATAGATTGTGAAGAGTTTCTCTCACTCTGTAGGTTGTCTCTTTACTCTGCTGACTGTTCCTTTTGCTGTGCAAAAGCTTTTTAAATCAGTTAAGTTCCAGCTATTTATCTTTGTTTTAATTGCTTATTTTTCATCTGCATCTCCTCTTTATTGAAGTATCTATTTAATTATTTGATTCATTTATACTGGGTTATTTGTTTTGTCATTATTGAGCTCTGAGAACTTGATTTTCATATTCTGGATGCAGATCCTTTATAATCCATGAGTTTGCAAACACTTTATCTCCATATATGGCTTCTCTTTTTATTCTATCAACAATGTCTTTCAAAGAGAAGTCATTTTTAATTTTGATAATGCCCAATTTGTCATTGTATCTTCTAACAGATAATGCTATTGGTGTCATATATGAAAATCCTTTGCATAATTCAAGGTAAGAAAAACTTTTTCTGTTATATTTTAGAAGTTTTATGGTTTAAGTTTACATTTATAACTATGATTTATTTCAAGTTAATTTTTGTATATGCTATAAGGTGACGGTCAAGGTTTATATTTTTCATACAAATATTCCAGAATCACTATTTGTATGTAAAAAAGGTATTCATCTGAGGTTCCTTTGCACCTTTGTCAAAAACAGTTGCCTGATCAGCAAGATGACAGACTAAGTAGCTCCAGGTCTTTATTCCCCCCACAGAGGCACCAGGATAACAACTAAACGTAGACAAGAATACCTTTTTGAGAATTCTAGAAAACAGCTGAAAAGCTAAGGCACACAAGTTGACACAAAACTAACAAGAAATTTTAGTGAAAGGGGTAGAAAACTTTACAACTGGAAGGAAATCTCCCATACTAGGGCCCATCTTTCAGGATGAAAACAAAAGAGTGGACCATGTATCCAATGTTCTGGTTTGTCTAGGGATTACTAGAGTGATTGCTTTTTATTTTGCCTGACACAGTACTGAATAGATTGGAGACCTAGTTTGGGAGTCATTGAAAACAGTTGCGCACCCAGCAGGTTAGGACTGCAGCTCCTCAGGCAAACACCAGAGGGAGCAAGAGATTACACCAGAAGAAGCAAGGGCAGACAGTTCAGGAAATTTGAGTCTGTTAAAAGCACATGCACAAGCCCAAAAATGACACATTTTCAGAAAATATTTGAGAGTTCATAGAACCTCTAACAGGCTGATTAGCGAATGTTGTCCCCTGTACAAAGCTATACTTTAAATACTGGGAGAGATGGTGGTTTTCTAATGCCCAAATCTCAACAAAAGATTATAAGGTATACAAAAAAAAAAAAAAAAAAAAAAAAAAAAAAAAACAGGAAAACATGGATCAATGAAAGGAACAAAATAAAACTCAAGAAACCAACCTAAAGAAATGCAGCTCTATGAGCTACCTCACAATAGATGTAAAATAACTGTGTTAAAGATGCTTGACAAGGTAAAAGAAAACTTTTTTTTTGAGTTAATATACATTATATGTAGGCTGTATTTTTTTTAATTTTATTATTATTATACTTTAAGTTTTAGGGTACGTGTGCACAATGTGCAGGTTAGTTACATATGTATACATGTGTCATGCTGGTGTGCTGCACCCATTAACTCGTCATTTAGCATTAGGTATATCTCCTAATGCTATCCCTCCCCCCTCCCCCCACCCCACAACAGTCCCCAGAGTGTGATGTTCCCCTTCCTGTGTCCATGTGTTCTCATTGTTCAATTCCCACCTATGAGTGAGAACATGCTGGGTTTGGTTTTTTGTCCTTGCAATAGTTTACTGAGAATGATGATTTCCAATTTCATCCATGTCCCTTCAAAGGACATGAACTCATCCTTTTTTATGGCTGCATAGTATTCCATGGTGTATATGTGCCACATTTTCTTAATCCAGTCTATCATTGTTGGACATTTGGGTTGGTTCCAAGTCTTTGCTATTGTGAATAGAGCCACAATAAACATACTTGTGCATGTGTCTTTATAGCAGCATGATTTATAGTCCTTTGGGTATATACCCAGTAATGGGATGGCTGGGTCAAATGGTATGTCTAGCTCTAGATCCCTGAGGAATGGCCACACTGATTTCCACAATGGTTGAACTAGTTTACAGTCCCACCAACAGTGTAAAAGTGTTCCTATTTCTCCACATCCTCTCCAGCACCTGTTGTTTCCTGACTTTTTAATGATTGCCATTCTAACTGGTGTGAGATGGTATCTCATTGTGGTTTTGATTTGCATTTCTCTGATGGCCAGTGATGGTGAGCATTTTTTCATGTGTTTTTTGGCTGTATAAATGTCTTCTTTTGAGAACTGTCTGTTCATGTCCTTTGCCCACTTTTTGATGGGGTTGTTTTTTTCTTGTAAATTTGTTTGAGTTCATTGTAGATTCTGGATATTAGCCCTTTGTCAGATGAGAGAAATCTAAATAAAATCATATAAAGAATGCAAAAGCCAAAATTACAATAACCGACAAAGAGATGGAAACTATAAGTGCATGGTGGTGGGCTATGAGATAGTCTTTCTTTCCTCAACAAAGATAAACAATGTGGCAACTATTCATGAAGAAAAATAAATCTGAAAGTGCAGAGGACCCACTTAAAAAATTGTTTTAAAGAAACTCAGCAAGTTACAAGAGAACATGTATAAAAAACTTAATAAAATCAGGACATCAATACAAAAACAAAATGAGAAACTAAACAAAGAGATTACAAATATTAATATTTTTTAAAAAGCAGAAATTTGGGGGCTGAAGGAGAAAATGGCTGAATTAAAATTGCAATAGACAGCTTTAACAGAAGACTAGACTTAGCAGAAGAAAGAATAAACAAACTCAAGGAAATGTCATTTGAAATCATTTAGTCAGAGGATAAAATAAAAAGAATTGAAGAAAGTCTACAGGGTTTGTGGCACACCATCAAGAGAGCAAACATTCCAATAATAATATGTTTTTCCCCTTGATATCCATGTGAAATTGGCTTCAGAATGCCTCAGAGATACTGAATCCTATGGATGCTTAAGTCTCTTATATAAGATATTATAGTATTTGCCTATAACCTGAGCACATTGTTCCATATACTTTAAATCATCTTTAGAATACTTATAATACCTAACACTATGTAAATGTCATACAAACACTTGCTGTACTGTATTTTTTTATTTTTTATTGATGTATTGTTATTTTTCCTTTTTTAAAATATTTTTTGTCCATGATTGGTTGAATATGTTGATGTAGCACCTGCAAATATAGAGAGCTAACTGTGTTTACATGAGGAGAAGAGAGATAATTTGTACCAGAAAGCTTATTTAAAGGAATAATAGCTGAAAACTTCTCAAATCTGGGACATGATGTAAATATCTAGGTATAGGAAGCTCAGAATTCTCCAATAAAATTTAACCCAAAGAAGAGTTCACTAAGACATATTATAATGAAGCTATCAAAATCCAGAGACAGATAAGAATTCTGAAAGCACCAAGAGAACATAAGCATATCAAATATAAGGGAGCACCAATATGACTATCGGAGGATTTCTCTGCAGAAACCTTGTAGGCCAAGAAATTGTAAGAATGTGCTAAAAGCAAAACAAGACTGTAAACCAAGAATACTTTGAACGGCAAAGCTATTTTACAGAAATGAGGGAGAAATAAAGAATTTTTCAGACAAAAACGAAACAAAACAAAACAAAAAAACAGCTAAAGGATTTTATCACCACCAGTCCTGCCTTATAGGAAATGACAAAAGAAGCTATTTTTCTGCAAGAAAATAATTACTAATTAGTTCCATGAAAACAGGAAAGTTTGTTCTCAGATGCATAATTTGCAAATATTCTCTTTCATTCTGTAGGTTGACTCTTTATTTGGTTGATTATTTATTTCGCTGTGCAGAAGCTTTTCAGTTTAATGAAGTCTCATTTCTCTACTTTTGTTTTCATTGCATTTGCTTTTGAGATCTCAGCCATAAATTCTTGTCCTAGGCCAGTGTTGGGAAGAATTTTTTCTAGGTTTTCTTCAAGAAATTTTAGTTTCAGATCTTACATTTAAGTCATTATTCCATTTTGAGTTTAATTTTGTATATGATGAGAGATAGAGATCCACTTTTATTCTTCTGCCTATGACTATCCAACTTTTCAAACACCATATATTAAATAGGGTATCCTTTCTCCATTGTTTTTGCCTACTTTGTCAAAGATACGTTAAGGGAAGGTGTGAGGCATTATTTCTGAGGTCTCTATTCTGTTCCAGTGATCTATGTATCTATTTTTATATCAGTAGCATGCAGGGTTTTTTTGGTGGTGGTGTTGCTTTTTTTTTTTTTGGAGACAGAGTCTCACTCTGTCGCCCAGGCTGGAGTGCAGTGGCATGATCTCAGCTCACTGCAAGCTCTGCCTCCCGGGTTCACACCATTCTCCTGCCTCAGCCTCCGAGTAGCTAGGACTACAGGTGCCTGCCCCCACGCCCGGGTAATTTTTTTGTATTTTTAGTAGAGACGGGGTTTCACCATGTTAACCAGGATGGTCTCAATCTCCTGACCTCGTGATCCGCCCGCCTCGCCCTCCCAAAGTGCTGGGATAACAGGTGTGAGCCACCGCACCCAGCCGCATGCTGTTTTGATTACTATACGCTTGTGATATAATTTGAAGTCAAATAATGTGATGCCTCTGGCTTTGTTCTTTTTGCTTAATACTGATTCGGCTATATCAGCTCTTTTTTGGCTCCCTATAAATTTGAGAATAATTCTTTTCTGATTTTGTAAAAAATGACACTGGCATTTTGATAGCAATTGCATTGAATCTGTACATTACTTTCGGCAGTTTGGTCATTTTAACCATATTGATTCTTCTAATCCATGAGCATGGGATGTTTTCCTCTCTGTTTATATGATGTATTATTTCTTTGTTTGGTTTTTTATAGTTTTTCTTTTAGAGATGTTTTACCTCTTACATTAACTGTACTGTGAGGTGTTTTGGATTTTTTGCAGCTGTTGTAAATGGGACTGATTCCTTGATTTGAATCTCAGCCTGGTAGTTATTGGCGTATAGAAATGCTACTAATTTTGTATGTTGATTTTGTATCTGAGACTTTACTTAATTCATTTATCAAATTCAGGAGTCTTGTGAGGATTCTTTAGAGTTTTCTAAGATCATATCAGCCAAAACAAATCTTTCATTTTCTTTCCATTTAGATGCATTTTTTTTTTCTTTCTCTTGCCAAATAGTTCTGGCTAGGACTTCCAGTACTATGTTGCATAGGAGTGGTGAAAGTGGATAGCCTTTTCTTGTTCCAATTCTTAGTGGAAATGCTTTCAACTATTCTCCATTCAGTATAATGTTGGCTGTGAGTTTTCATGTATTGATTTTATTCTTATCAGGTATGTTCATTCTATGCTGACTTGTTTTGGGTATTTATTATGAAAGAATGTTAAATTATATCTGATGCTTTTCTGCATCAATTGAGATGATCACACATTTTTTTTTCAGTGCTGTTTATGTGGTAAATTATTTATTGACTTATGAAAGTTGAAACATCCTCACATGCCTGGAATAAAATCCATGAGATCATGGTATTTTATGTTTTCAACAGGTTTTTGGATTTGGTTTGCTAGACCTTGTTGATAATTTTTGCAACTATCCTCATCAGGGATATTGATCTTTAATTTTCTTTTTAGTTGTGTCCTTTACTGGTTTTGGTACCAAGGTGATATTGGCTTCATATAATGAGTGAGGGATGATGTCCTCCTCCTCAATTTTTTGGAAAAGTTTCAGTAGGATTGGTACAAGTTCTTTGCATGTCTGGAAGAATTCATATACTCCCAAGTACATGAAAACATGTGAATACATGTACTCATGAGTAGTGGGATTGAATCAGTAATAAAAAATCTCCCAACAAAGAAAAGCCTGGGAGTATGTTGTTGGGTGATTTTTTATTACTTATGAAATCTCACTAGTCACTATTCATTATTGGTCTTTTCAGCATTTCTATGTATTCCTAATTTAATCTTAGCAGGTTGTATGTTTTCAGGAATTTATTCGTTTTCTTTGTTTTCTTATTTGTGAGTGCAGAGAATTTCATAGTAGTCTCTAATGATCTTTTGTATTTCTGTGTAATCAGTTGTCATGTCTCCTTTTTATGTTTATTTGTATATTCTCTCTTCTGTATTTTCATTAGTCTAGTGTTTTATCAATTTTGTATTTTTTAATGAAACTAATTTTTGTCTATATTATGTATTGTATTTTTATATCAATTTTTCTTTATTTCATTTCTGCTGTTTGTGATTTCTTTTCTTTTACTAGCTTTGGGTTTGGTTTGATTTACTTTTCCCAGTTCTTTGGAGTGCAATGTTAGAGTTATAATTTCTGGTTTTTCTCTCCTTTTAATGTAGGAATTTAATGCTATAAACTCTCCCTGTTAGCACTGTTTTTGGTGTATTTCAGAGGTTTTGGTATGTTGTGTCTATTTTTATGCTTTTCAAAACACTTTTTAATTTCCATCTTAATTTCATATGGACACAAAGATCATTCATGGTAAGGTTTACTGTCATGTATTTTATAGTTTTAAGACTTTCTCTTGGTATTTACTTCTAGTTTTATTCCACCATAGTGCAAGAAGACACTCGATGTGATTTTGATTTTTCAGAATTTATTGTCACTATTTTTTGGGAGTATCATATGGTCTATTTTGCAAAATGTTCCATGCACTAATGAGAATTATATTCTGCATTTGTTTAGTAGGATGTTCTGTAAATTTGTTAGATTAAATTAAATTAAATTAAATTGATCTGGAGTCCAATTTAATCTAGTATTTCTTTGTTGATATTCTGCCTCTGTTTTTCTGGTGTGTCAGTGGGCTGTTGAAGTCCCCCACTATTAGTGTATTGATGTCTATATCTTTTCCTAGGTCCACTAGTACTTTTATGAATCTGAGTGCTCCAGTGTTGGGTACACGTATATTTAGGATTTTTATATTTTCTTGTTGAATGGATTAATTTATCATTATATAATAACCTTGTCTTTTTTTACTGTTGTTGATATAAAGTCTGTTTTATCAGATGAAAGTGTAGCTACTCCTGCTCTCTTTTGTATTGTTATGTTTTTCACCACTTTACCACGCATCTATGAACATCTTTACCAGTTAGATGTATTTTTTTTTGTAAAGAGAATATGGTTGAATCCTATTTTTTAGTCTATTCTGTTAGTTTATATCTTTTAAGTTGGGTATTGATTTAATTTGTGTTCTAAGTTCACATTGACATGTAAGGTTTGGTTCCTGTCATGATGTTAACTGTTACCTAGTTACTTTGTAGCCTTAATTGTATAATTGTTTTATCAGATCTGTGAGTTTTATACTTTTATGTGTTTTGATGATGGTTAATATAGACTTTTCAGTTCCATGTTTAGAAGTCCCTTGAGCACTTCCTGCAGGACCAGTGTAGTGCTTTTAAATTCCCTTAGCATTTGTATGTCTGGAAAAGATTTCATTTTATTTTATTTTTTCATTTGTAAGGTTATAGTAGGATACAAAATTCATGGTTGGCTTTTTACAAAGTCTAAAAAGATACCTCAATCTTTTCTGGATTGTAAGTTTTCTGATGCAAAATGTGCTGTTAATCTAGTGGGATTTCCTTTATTTGTAATTAGACAATTTTCTCTTGCAGTAAGTCCATCTTGCAATGTATCTTACTCAAGTTCTCTGAAGTTCTTGATTTTTTTCCCTTCATTTTTGTTTCAGTTAATTTGAAAAACCTGTCTTCAAGTGCACCAAGATTCTTTCACTTGATCTGTTGTTAAGACTTGCACCTGTATTTTGTAATTCCTTTAATCTTTTTTATTTCCAGAAGTGTTATTTTTTAAATAATATCTATCTCAGTAAATTTTCCATTTAAATTCTGATTTTTTTATTTGTTTGTGTTGGTTTGGGGCTTCTTAATATTCAATGTCTCAAATTCTTTATTTGGTATTTCAAAGATTTTATTATGGCTAGAATCCATTGTTACAGACAGTGTGATTCTTTGTCAGTGTTTTAACACTGGTTTCTGTACTTCCAGAATGGCTTAACTTATTTATCCTCACCTTGATCAACTATCTCTTCTTATTATTGTTGAATTTACTTGCATTTGGTCTTGTTTTTTTCTTCTTGAGAATGTGACTCTAACATACTTTGCATAGGGTCATCCGGCTCTGGTTCTGGGTCTTTTCAGAGGCAAAAACTCTCTCTGAGTTTCTTGATTAAAGATAGCATATATTTGGTGGCTTTCTCAATGACTGCTTTTAGTAGCAATACACCAAGTATAGGAGCAGCCCCACAGTCTCCTGCAAGGCCAGGATGGTTAGAGGTCTCAGGAAGCTTATCTCATTCCCCAGTACTGTGTATTTGTGTCAGCAGATTTTTTGTTGGGATATGTAGTTCAACCTCCAGGCCAGTAGGTAGGGGTTACAGGTAAGACCCAGTTGTGGCAGAAGCAAATGTGTATGTGCTTGATCTTTGTTTACCAGTAGAAGCTCTCTGTTGCTTTATGCTATAGGCTGATTTGTGAAATGCAAAGTGGTGTGAGCTCCCTGCTCACCTCCTGAGGGGCACATAAATCTGGGTGGAGTTGCACTGCCAAGTCCGCCCTTGGATACCTAAATTGTAAGCAAAAGCACCTGCTGTTATGGGGGTAGTGCAAGGATCTCCTGGTGAAATGCACCTAGGTCTCCACAGCTGATGGAGGCAGCTGCAACAGCACCACTCCTTGGGCAGGCTGGAAAGCAATATGCTTCCCTATTATGCCCCGTCCCAGCATTCAGGACACTCAGATTGGACAGACACCATTGTCTATCTCCAGGCTGCAATGTATCCAAGAGCCATGAAAGATGCCTGCTCCACAGCTCATCAACATAATGTCTTTGACATGGAACATCCTTCCTCAGCCTAAAACAAACAGCTTTGTGGCTCTTCTGTTCTCCACTGCAGGAACATTGCTGCTCAAAAAAGAGAGGGATAGAGCTACACTTTTCATGCAAGATCTGGCCTAGTGGATACACTGCCAATGTGGACACAGCTGCCCCTAATAGCCTTATTATAGCCATCCTCTGTTCTGTCTATGCCAACCTCCTGCAGAAGCAACCACAGCTGTGTCTGTGGCAGTGTAGGGGGAGGTGAAGTCCCTCTTTCTATGTATGTCCATGCCTGAGCACTGAGGCCACCTGGCTGCTAAGATGAAACCATGCTCCTCTCTTGCAAAGCAGAGTATAGTTCCCAGGTCTCTGCTGAGAGTGGTGCAATCACTCTCAATCAGCTAGAGGGGTACTCGTGGGCACAGCAATCTATATGCTCTGATCTCCTTTTTCCTAGAGGGTGCCCACTTGGTGAACTGCACTATTCATTCCCATAGGATCAGCACTCCCCAAGGGCTAGACTACTGAGAACCTTGAAGCTCCTCTAGGTCCAGCCAACCACTGGGGTTGCTGCAACCCAAGAAAGTCTTGGGGAATGTCTGCAGGGGCTGCGATGATGTGAAAACACAAGGACTGATGTTCCCCAGGCAGGACACTGTCCCACAATAGGTGCACCACAAGTATGGCACCAACCACTGCAGCTCAGGTCTGCTGGGAGAATGAATGATTGTTTTGTAATCTGGTAGTCCTGTGTAATGCCCTCAGGAAGTTCCCAAATTACCATAGACACCAGTGCCCAAATTTGGGAGGGCAGAGGAGCTCTGTTACAGTCCAGATACTGGTGGTCTGCTGCAGGTGTAAAGGGAGCAAAAAACACACTCACCTACCCTTTCGACAAAATACCAAGTCCCTTGAGGCTACTAGCTGATTTCTGCCAATCTCTGTTTTCTTCTTTTTCTGTACCCTAGCTTCTTCTCATGTGTTTTTCACACCTTTCCCTTGATATTCTATTCAAGGTGTAATTATTCACCTGCAACTTTGTGGTTCTTTCTGAGAACTGGCATTTGGCATCTCTAGGCAGCCATCTTGAAACAAAGGATTAAGACATATATTTATCATGAGGAATTGTGTCATGTAATTATCAAGGATGAAAAGTCCCTCTGTCTAGCATCTGCAAGCTAGATACACAGGAATGTTCACAATGTAATTTAGTCTGGATCCAAACGCCTGAAAACCAGGGGAATTGATAGTGTAAACCCTATCCTGAGTGCAGAAGATGAGATATTCCAGTTCAGTTAGGCAGAAAATAAGGGAGGTAAATTCCTTCTTACTTTTGCCTTTTGTTCTATTCAGGCCCTCAACAGATGAGATGATGCCAACCCACATGAGAAAACAAACTGCTTTACTGAGTTCATCAACTCAAATGCTAACCTTGTTCAGAAATAACCTCACAGACACAAACAGAAACAATGTTTAGTCTGGGCACACCAAGGTCCCCTCAAATTGCCACATAAAATTAATCACATACATAAAGTATCCTATTGTATGATTATATTTACATAAAAATTTAGAATTGGAAAATTCATAGAGACAGAAAGTAGACTGTCATCGCCACAGTAGAAGGTAGAAAGTATTGGGGATTAATGTTAATGAGTAAAGATTTTTTGAGAGGGAGATTCAAACATTCTAGAATTATATAGGGTTAATGCTCACAAACTCTGTGAATAGACCAAATTATCACTGAGCTTTATACTTTTTTTTTTCCTGTTTCCACTTTTTTTATATTTTCAGTTTACTTTTAAGTTCTGGGAGGCATGTGCAGAACGTCCAGATTTGTTACATAGGTAGACATGTGCCATGGTGGTTTGCTGCACCTATCAACCTGTCATCTAGGTTTTTAGTCCTGCATGCATCAGGTATTTGTCCTAATGCTCTCCCTCCCCTTTCCCTCAACCCCCTAACAGGCCCTGGTGTGTGATGATCCCCTCCCTGTGTCCATGTGTTCTCATTGTTCAACTCCCACTTGTGAGTGAGAACATGCGGTGTTTAGTTTTCTGTTCCTACATTACTTTGCAGAGAATGATGGTTTCCGGCTTCATCCATGTCCATGCAAAGGACATAAACTCATTATTTTTTATGGCTGCATAGTATTCCATGGTGTATATGTGCCACATTTTCTTTATCCAGTCTATCATTGATGGGAAGTTGGGTTGGTTCCAGTCTTTGCTATTGTAAATAGTGCTGCAATAAACATACGTGTGCATATGTCTTTATAGTAGAATGATTTATAATCTTTTGGGTACATACTCAGCAACGGGATTGCTGGATCAAATGGAATTTCTGGTTCTAGATCCTTGAGGAATTGCCATACTGTCTTCCACGATGGGTGAACTAATTTACACTCCCACCAACACTATAAAAGCATTTATATTTCTCCACAGCCTCACCAGCATGTGTTATTTCCAGACTTTTTAATAATCACCATTCTAACTGACATGAGATGGTATCTCATTGTGGTTTTGATTTGAATTTCTCTAATGACCTGTGATGATGAGCTTTTCTTCATATGTTTTTTGGCCACATAAATGTCTTCTCTCATGAAGTGTCTTTTCATATTTTTCGCCCACTTTTTGAGGAAGTTGTTTTTTTTTCCCCTGTAAATTTTAAATTTGTCTAAGCTCCTTGTAGATTCTGGATATTAGACATTTGTCAGATGGGTAGGTTGCAAAAATTTTCTCCCATTCTGTAGGTTGCCTGTTCACTCTGATGATAGTTTCTTTTGCTGTGCTCTTTAGTTTCATTAGATCCCATTTGTCAATTTTGGCTTTTGTTGCAGTTACTTTTGTTTTTTTAGTCATGAAGTCTTTGCCTATGCCTGTGTCCTGAATTGTATTCTTTAGGTTTTCTTCTAGGGTTTTTATTGTTTTGGGTTTTACATTTAAGTCTTTAATCCACCTTGAGTTAATTTTTGTTTAAGGTGTAAGGAAGGGGTCCAGATTCAGTTTTCTGCATATGGCTAGCCAGTTTTCCCAACACCATTTATTAAATAGGAAACCCTTTCCCCATTGCTTTTTTTGTCAGGTTTGTCTTAGATCAGATTGTTGTAGATATGTGGTGTTATTTCTGAGGTCTCTGTGATGTTCCATTGGTCTATATATCTGTTTCGGTAGCAGTACCATGCTGTTTTGGTTACTGTAGTGTTGTAGTATAGTTTGAAGTCAGGTAGCATGATGCCCCCAGCTTTGTTCTTTTTGCTTAGGATTGTCTTGGCTATATGGGCTTTTTTGGGTTTCATATGAAATGTAAAGTAGTTTTTTCTAATACTGTGAAGAAAGTCAATGGTAGATCGATGGGAATAGCATTAAATCTATAAATTACTTTGGGCAGTATGGCCATTTTCATGATACTGATTCTTCCTATCCACAAGCATAGAATTTTTTTCTATTTGTTTGTATCCTCTCTCATTTCCTTGAGCAGTGGTTTGTAGTTCTCCTTGAAGAGGTCCTTCTCGTCCCTTGTAAGTTGTATTCCTAGGTATTATATTCTCTTTGTAGCAATTGTGAATGGGAGTTCACTCATAATTTGGCTCTCTGCTTGTCTATTGTTGGTGTATAGAAATGCTTGTGATTTTTGCACATTGATTTTGTATCCTGAGACTTTGCTGAAGTTGCTTATCAGCTTAAGGAGTTTTTGGGCTAAGACAATGGAGTTTTCTAAATACACAATCATGTCCTCTGCAAACAGAGCAATTTGACTTCCTCTCTTCCTATTTTAATACGCTTTATTTCTTTTTCTTGCCTGATTGCACTGATGAGAATTTTTAACACTATGGTGAATAGGAGTGGTGAGAGAGGGTATCCTTGTTTTGTGCCAGTTTTCCAAGGGAAAGCTTCCAGCTTTTGCCCATTCAGTATGATACTGGCTATGGGTTTGTCATACATAGCTCTTATTATTTTGAGATATGTTTCATTAATACCTAGTTTATTGAGAGTTTTTAGCATGAAGGGATGTTAAACTTTATAGAAGGCCTTTTCTGTATCTGCTGAGATAATCATGTGGTCTTTGTCATTGGTTCTGGTTATGTGATGGATTACATTTATTGATTTGCATAAATTGACCAGTCTTGCATCCCAGGGATGAAGCCGACTTTATCGTGTTGAATAAGCTTTTTGATGTGCTTCTGGAGTCGAATCCCTGAATAGACCAATAACAAGTTCTGAAAGTGAGGCAGTAATTAATAGCCTACCAACCAAAAAAAAATCCCAGGAGCAGACAGATTCACAGCCAAATTCTACCAGAGGTACAAAGAAGAGCTATTCCCATTCCTTCTGAAACTATTGCAAACAAAAGAGAAAGAGGAACTCCACCCTAATTCATTTTATGAGACCAGCATCATCCTGATACCAAAACCTGGCAGAGACACAAAAATTAAAGAAAATTTCAGGTCAATATTCCTGATGAACATTGATGAGTTTTAGACATTTAAAATGTGATTTTTATGGCATGTGAATTATATCACTTTTTTTTTGAATAGGCAAGTCCAGCTCCTGACAGAGTTCTATGGAAATGACCTTCTGAAGAAGGGCCCCCAAGAAGAATAAAGTTGCTGTTTCATTAGGCCTACCTGTGTATCTAACAGGATGGGCCAATTTGGTAACTAGGTCTGCTCCCTATAAACTTACCTAATCATCCATAATCTATCTTGAATACTCCCAGATTTTACTGATTATAGTCAGAAAATATGTTGGTTACATTGGAACTGAAGTTTTATCTAACTTCAGATCTCAGATTTCACTGACCAGTAATCCACATTAAAAAGTGGCTTCTCCTGCAATATGACTTTTCTACCCATCTATTTATTCCTTTGTAAAATATTTATGGTGTATTTATCACTTTCTGCGGATACAATGAAAGAAAAAATCTGATCTCTGTGCTTTTGGAGTTTATAGCCATAAATGCTAAATGTAGTCATTTTATGTCATTTTCTGACAGATCTTGGAATTATGACTTGGCAGGAGAACGGTGCCTATTTCTGGCAGAGTAAAAGGATAGCTGTAATTGGTATACCCTTTTCACTTAGATGGGTTTATTTAAAATGCCCCCAAAAGAATTTATGAATCATGAAGTGAAATCAAAAATTTATGGATTTGAAATTTTGTTTAGAAGACAGGATTGAGGAAATATTTATTGACAGAATGTCGTGATTAAGCAAAGGGAGATACAAAGATGATATCTACATTTTTGTTTGATCAAGAACATAAATGGTGATGTCACTCCTCTGTTGATCTTAACTTCATGATGTCTCTGATATACATTCTATCCTCTCTATTCTTACCATCACTGCCCTAGTATAGGTCTTCAGCTTCCCCTTCATAAACTATTACAACAGTTTCCTGCATCCAGTATTGATTTCCTCTAATTCATATGCTATACTGCTGCCAAAGCTATCTTTATAAAACAGAAACTAAACTACGTCACTCTTTTTTCAGAAAAATTTCAATGCTCCTGTATTAGTTTGTTTTCACGCTGCTATAAATATACTACCTGAGACTGGGTAATTTATAAACAAAAGAGGTTGAATTGTCTCACAGTTCCACATGGCTGGGGAGACCTCAGGGAGCTTACAATCATGGGGGAAGGTGAAGGGGAGGCAAGCACCTTCTTCACAAGGTGACAGGAGAGAGAGTGATAGTGCAGAGGAAACTGCCACTTTTAAACCATCAGATCTTGTGAGAACTCACTCATTTTCATAAGAACAGCATGGGGAAAATTTCCCCCATGATCCTATCACCTCCCTCCCTGGACACATGGGCATTACAGGTCCCTCCCTAAACACTTGAGGATTACAATTGAAAATGAGATTTGGGTGGGGACACAGAAACAAACCATATCAGCTCCTATAATAAC
The DNA here is from genome assembly GCF_029289425.2 of Pan paniscus. Lineage (NCBI taxonomy): Eukaryota > Metazoa > Chordata > Mammalia > Primates > Hominidae > Pan > Pan paniscus. Next base: position 83,410,779 of record NC_073272.2, read on the forward strand.
GTCCAATGGTAACAAGAAAACATAATAGCCTGTCTAGAGCTACTGGGTTGCTGAGCAGACAGACCTACCATTTTCCTCAACTGGACAAAAAATGTACTTTCTCAAGACACTTGGCAAATGGAAATAAACCTGATTGTCTATAAAGAATTGCAGCTGCACTTACACGAATAGTTTTTGTTTATTTACTCCCAAACTTCTTGTAAATAGCATAGAAGAGTAAGGCAAGGTATACTTCTAGGTAATGGTGATGAGTTTCACCATTATTTATGCTAATTGAGCAGAAATGCATACATCCATTTATGATATGTTCTCCTTTCTCCTCTGCTTTTCACAGAGACTCTTACAATTATTGGTTCACCAGAGTGACTAACTTCCTTTTTCATAATACGCTATGGCTATCATGACCAAGGTATTAGCCAAGTAAGAGAATAAATCTTAAGATTCTAACGTAGCTGATTGGATCAGGGCCTCACCTACCTAGGGAAGTCCAGAGTGGGAAGAGCAAGAGGAATGAGAAAGCTAACACAATTTAGGGAAACTAGAGTCAAACACTGAAGAGACTGATATGGTTTGGATTTGTGTCCCTGCTCAAATCTCATGTGGAATTGTAATCCTCGATGTTGGAGAAGGGGCCTGGTGGAAATGTGACTGGATCATGGAGGCAGATTTTCTCCTTGCTGTTCTTGTGATAGTGAGTGAGTTCTCATGAGATGTGGTTGTCTAAAAGTGCATGGCACTTCACCCTGTTCTCTGTTTTCCTCCTGCTCTGGCCATGTAGGATGTGCCAGCTTCCCCTTTGCCTTCCACTATGATTGAAAGTTTCCTGAGGCCTTCCCAGCCATGCTACCTGTACAGCCTGTGGAACCATGAGCCAATTAAGCCTCTTTTATTTATAAATTACCCAGTCTCAGGTATTTTTATAGCATTGTGAGAATGGACTAATATAAAGACCAAAAGCAAAAGACAGTAGTAAATAATTTTAAAGATGGGATTAATGCTGGGATGAGGACCTGCAAATTTAGTAAGCTAGGTATATGTATTTTTTTCTCATTATGTTTTCAGTGATACACTATTTAGCTATAATTAAGACACAAATAAATAATATTTCACTTTATAAATAAAGCTGTAATTTGCAAAAGTATATATTCTATATACAAACAGATATACTGCATATAGGCACATAATAGTGTATGTGATTTTAAACTTTTAAAAAGCAAATCCACATGTATAGTTTTATTACTCAGGCTACACGCCAAGTATTAATAGTGAATATGTCTGGAGAATAAGATTTGAGAAAAGAAGGTTTACATTTTCTCTTTTATACATTGTCTGTTTCTATTTGCCATAAATATACGCTATTATTTTATTTAACTTTTAAATTCAGGGGTACATGTGCAGGTTCGTTAGATAGGTAAACTTGTGTCATGGGGGATTGTTGTACAGATTATTTTGTCACTGATGTATTAAGCCTGGTTCCCATTAGTTATTTTTCCTAATCTTCCCGCTTCTCCCACCCTCCACCCTCTGATAGGCCCCAGTGTGTTGTTTCCCTCTCTGTGTCCATGTGTTCTCATTATCTAGCTCCCACTTATAAGTGAGAATATGCAGTATTTGGTATTCTGTTCCTTTGTTAGTTAGCTAAGAATAATGGCCTCCAGCTCCATCCATGTTCCTGCAAATAATATAATCTCCTTTTATATGGCTGTATAGTAATCCATGGTGTATATGTACCACATTTTCTTTATCCAGTTTATCATTAATGCATATTTAGGTTGATTCCATGTCTTTGCTGTTGTGAATACTGTTGCAATGAGCATACACATGCATGTGTTTCTATAATAGAACTATTTATATTCTTTTGAGTATATACCCAGTAATGGGATTACTGGGTCGAATGATATTTCTCTTTTTAGGTCTTTGAGGAATTGCCACACTGTCTTTCACAATGGGTGAACTAATTTACACTTCCACAAACAGTGTATAAGTGTCCCTTTTTCTCTACAACATCACCAGCATCTGTTATTTTTGGCTTTTTATTAATAGCCATTAGTGTGAGATGGATCATCTCAAAAGCTTCTCAAACTGATGAACAACCTCAGCAAAGTCTCAGAATCCAAAATCAATGTGCAAAAGTTACTAATATTCCTATACAACAACAGTTAAGCTGAAAGCCAAATCAGAAAGGCAATCCCTTTCACAATTTCCACAAAAATAAAATAAAATACTTAGGAATACAGCTAACCGGGGAGTTGAAAGATACTTACAAGAAGAACTACAAAATACTGCTCAAATAAATCAGAGATGACAAAAACAAATGGAAAAACATTACATACTCATGGATAAGAAGAATCAATATTGTTAAAATTGCCATACTGCTCAAAGTGTTTTAATAGATTCAATGCTATTCCCATTAAACCACCATTGACACTATTCACAGAACTAGAAGAAGCTATTTTAAAATTCATATGAAACCAAAAAAGAGTCCGAATATCCTAAGCAATCCTAAGCAAAAAGTACCAAGCTGGAGGCATCACGGTACCTAACTTCAAACTATACTGCAGGGCTACAGTAACGAAAATAGCATGGTACTGGCACAAAAGCAGACACCTAGACCAATGGAACAAAACAGAGAACCCAGAAATAAAGCCACGCAGCTATAACTATATGATCTTTGACAAACCTCACAAAAGCAAACAATGGGGAATATATTCCCTATTCAATAAATGGTGCTGGGATAACTGGCTAGCCATATACAGAAGATAGAACTGGAGACCTTCCTTACACCATATACAAAAATTAACTCAAGATAGATTAAATACATAAATATGAAATCCAAATTTATGAAAACTCTGGATGACAACCTAGGCAATATCATTCTGGACATAGAAATAAGCAAAGATTTCATGATGAAGATGCCAAAAGCAATTACAAGAAAAGCAACAATTGACAAATGGAATATAATTAAACTAAAGAGCTTCTGCATAGCAAAGGAAACTGTCAACAGAGTGACCAAGCAACCTATAGAATCAGATAAAATTTTTGCAAACTATTCATCTGGCAAAGGTCTCATATCCAGCATCTATAAGAAACATAAGCAAGTTTACAAGAAAAAAAATAACCATAAAAAAGTGGGCAAAGGACATAAACAGACACATTTCAGAAGAAGACACACATGCAGCCAACAATCATATAAGAGAAAGCTCAACATCATCGATCATTAGAAAAATGCAAATCAATACATTATTTTTAATGTAAGTACATTATCATAATAAATATAAATATTTCTACCCCTGAAATAAAGAAATTATTTTTGAATAAGGAGTAGATTCTAAGCAAATACTGGGTGATTAATAAACTATATTTATCCATGGCATTTCATGCCTCCCCTGGAAATGAGAGAAGTTAATATATATGTTTAATGACTTTTTATTATTTTTAGTATATTTGTAAAAAGTTACATTATCTGCTCTCATCCCAATCTTGGAACTAGACATTAACTCACTTTTGTGAAAAATTACATCATCTGCTCTCATTCCAATCTTGGAACAAGACATTAACTCACTTTGGATCATTGATCAAATTAAACACACACAGTCAATCACTAGTTTAGCTTATATATTACAAAAGAGGACTGAATCCTAATATAAACACATTTAATTATGTCTATTAGGGAGCAGTTTGGAGGGGGGAGGGAATGAGTCTTTTCATCAAGGAAAAACTCAGACTTTACTTAATGTTTAAATCTGAATTGTGAGTGGTTTCAGAAAGTATTCTAGTTTAAATAGATCCAGAATCTTCAAACTTTCCTGATTTAGTAAAGTAGGGGCTAAGAAACAACTTGAGCAATCAGTTGCTGCTTATTATTATTTTTTATTTGCGATTTAACTGTAGATGACAACAGTGGAATTAGACTGTGCTGCAATATCTTAGGGAATGCTACCATCTTATGGTCAAGAGTGGGAAGTCCAGCAAAAACAAATGCTTTGAGAACAATCTAGGTGGAAGGAAAGATAATTCAATTTTTAAGAAGGTGGTACAGCATATAAGAGACATCAGTTCAAACTGAAGTGTACCAATTTGGCAAGCTTCAAGGGAAAATGAAGTAGATACAAATATGTAAAAAATATGGTTACATACAAATTAAGAATGGGTCACAGCTACTCAATGACCTATTAAGTAGGCAACAGATGTTCATTTATAACTTCATGACTCAGAACCTGCTCAAAGTGGATGTTCCTCAGATGGCTACTGACTTACTTATGAACTCTTATTTTATTTTAATTTATTATTTTATTCATGTTTTAATTTTTACAATTTTTTTCTTTCAACTTGTATTATAAGTTCAGGGGATATATGTGCAAGTATGTTACATGGGTCAATTGCTTGTCCCTGGGGTTTGGTGTTAAAATGATTTCATCACCCAGTAATGAACATGGTAGTCAATATGAAGTTTCTTGACCCACACCCTTTGCCAACTCTTGACCCTCAAGTAGGCCATGGTGTCTATTGTTCCTCTCTTTGTCTCCATGTGTACTCAATATTTAGCTCACACTTACAAGTGAGCGTGCAGTATTTGGTTTTCTGTTCCTGCATAAATTTGCTTAAGATAATGGCCTTCAGCTCCATGTTTGAGAAAGGAACATGATTTCATTCCGTTTTATGGCTCTGTAGCATTCCATGGTGTATGTATACCACATATCATTTATCCAGTATACCATTGGTGGGCAAACTAGGTTGATTCCATGTCTTCACTATTGTGAATACTGGTGTGAATACTATTGTTAATGGAACATATGAGTGCATATACCTTTTGGGTAGAATGACTTATATTCCTTTGGGTATATACCAAATAAAGAGAATGCTGGATTAAATGGTAATTCTGTTTTAAGGTTTTTTTTGTTTGTTTGTTTTTCTTTTCTCTTTTTTTTTTTTTTTTAAATCTCCAAGCTGCTTTCTATAGTGGCTAAACTAATTTGCCTTCCCACTAATAGTGTATAAGTGCTCCTTTTTCTCTACAGCCTCACAAACATCTGTTATTTTTTGACCCTTCAGTATTAGCCATTCTAATTGATGTGAGAAGATACCTCATTGCAGTTTTTATTTCCATTTCTTTAACGATTAGTGATGTTGTACATTTTTTCATATACTTGACTGTGTAAGTCTTCCTTTGAGAATTATCTGTTCATATCCTTTGCTCATTTTTAATGCAGTTGTTTTTTGCTTGAAGTTTTGTTAAAGTTCCTTGTAAATTCTGGACATTAGGCTTTGTAAGATGCATGGTTTGCAAGGTTGTCTGTGTACTTTGCTAATAATTTCTTCTTTTGTGCCGAACTTCTTTGGTTTAATTAGATCCCTCTTGTAAATGTTCGTTTCTGTTGCAATTGCTTTTGGTGAATTGATCATGGAATCTTTACCAAGGCCTATGTTCACAATGATATTTCCTAGGTTTTCTTGTAGGGTTTTCAAAATTTTAGATCTTACATTTAGGTCTTTCATCAATTTTGAGTTTTTTTCTTTATAGTGAAAGGAAGGGATTCAGTTTCGAGCTTCTGCTTATGGCTAGCTAGTTATTTCAGCACCATTGACTGAATAGGGTTTCCTTCCTTATTGCTTCTTTTTGTCAGCTTACTAACAGATCAGATGGTTGTAGGTGTGCAGCTTTATTTACATGCTCTCTATTCTGATCGATTGGCCTATGTGTCTGTTTTTGTACCAGTACCATGCTGTTTGGTTACTGCAGCCTTCTACTAGTTTGAAGTCAGGCAGTGTAAAGCCTCTGCCTTTGTTCTTTTTGCTTGGGATTTCTTTGGCTATTTGGGCTCTTTTTTGAATTCATATGAATTGTAGAATAATTTTTCCCCATTCTGTAAATAATTACCTTGGCAGTTTACTAATAATACTATTGAATCTGTAAGTTGCTTTGGGAAATATAGGCATTTTAACAATGTTGATTCCTCCTATCCATGAGCATTGAATGTTTTCCATTTGTTTGTAAAATCTATTATTTTTTTCAGCAGTGTTTTGTAATTCTCATTGTCGTGATGTTTCACCTCCCTAATTAGCTGTATTCCTAGATATTTTATTCTTTTTATGGCTATAGTGAATGAGATTGCATTCTGATTTGGCTCTCAGTTTAGACGTCATTGGTGTATACAAATTCTAGTGGTTTTCTGTAAACTGATATTTTAGTGTAAAACTTTATGGAAGTTGTTTCTTAGTTCTAGGGGCCTTTGGATAGAGACTATGGGGTTTTCTAGGTATTTAATCATATTATCTGTGAAAATAGATAGTTTGGCTTTCATTATGCCTATTTGAATGCGTTTTATTTATTTATTTTTTCTGTTACCAAATTGATTTGGCTGAAGACTTCCTGTACTATGGTGAATGGGAGTGGTGAGAATGAGAATTCTTGTCTTGTTCCAGTTCTCAAATAAAATGCTTCCAGTTTTTTCCCATTTATCTTGATGTTTACTGTGAGGTTTTCATAGATGACTCTTACTATGTTTAGGTGTGTTTCTTCAATGTCTAATTTGTTGAGGATTTTTCACATGAAGGGATGTTGAATTTTATCAAAACCCTTTTTTGCATATATTGAGATGAACATGTGGTTTTGTTTTTTAGTTATGTTTAGGTGTTAAATCACATGTATTGATTGAACCAACCTCGCCTTTAAGGAATATAAGCCTACTTGATCATAGTGTATTAGCTTTTTGTTGCCCTTCTGGATTCATGCTAGTAATTTGTTGAGGTTTTTGTGTCTATGTTCATCAAGAATGTTGGCCTGATGTTTTCCTTTTCATTGGGTCTCTGCCAGATTTTGGTATCAGGATGATGCAAGCCTCATAAAATGAGTTAGGGAGGACTAGCTTCTTGTCATTTTTTTTTGAATAGTTGTAGTAGAATTGGTACTAGCTCTTCTTAATATGTCTTACAGAATTCATCTGTGAATCTGTCTGATCCAGGGCTTTTTCTGGTTGTTAAATATTTAATTACTGATTCAATTACAGAACTCATCATTGGTCTATTCAGAATTTTAATTTCTTCCTGGTTCAATATTAGAAGGTTGTATGCTTTTAGGAGTTTATCTATTTGTTCTAGGTTTTCTAGTTTGTGTGTATAGAGGTGTTTTTGATAGCCTCTAAGAGTTTTTTGTGTATCTGTGGGGTCAGCGAAATATGACATTTCTCATTTATGATCATGTTTACTTGGACTTTATTAATAAAGTGAGTTGTCTATTGATTTTATTTATTCTTTCAAATAAACAAACTTTGGTTTTGTTAATTGTTGGTATGGATTTTCACATCTCAGTTTCATTCTATTAAGCTCTGATTCTGGTTATTTCTCCTCTTCTGCTACCTTTGGGGTTGGTTTGCTCTTCTTTCTCTACTTCCCACAGGTGTGCTGTTATGTTGATATTTTAACCTTTATTTTAGGTTCAGGTGTACATGTGCAGATTTGTTGTACAGATTATTCTATCACCCAGCTATTAAACCTAGTACCCTATAATTTTTTTCTGCTCCTCTCTTTCCTCCTAACCTCCACCCTCAGATAAGTCTCAGTGTCTGTTTTTTGTTTTTGTTTTTGTTTTGCCTATTGGTGTCCATGAGTTTTCATTATTAATCACTGACTTATAAGTGTGAACATGTGGTATTTGGTTTTCTGTTCCTGCATTAGTTTGCTAAGAATAATGGCAATCAGCTCCATCCATGTTTCTGCAAAGGACATGATCTCTTTTATGGTTGCATAGTATTCCATGGTATATATGTACCACTTTTTCTTTAGCCAGTCTAAAATTGATGGACATTTAAGTTGATTCCATGTCTTTACTATTGTGAATAATGCTACAATAAACATAAACACACATGTGTTTTCATAACAGAATGATTTATATTCTTTGGGGTATATATCCAGTAATGGGATTGCTGGGTTGAATGGTAGTTCTGTTTTTAGTTCTTTGAGGAATCACCACACTGCTTTCCACAATGGATGAACTAATTTACACTCCCAACAGTGTGTAAATGTTACTTTTATGTGCAACCTCATCAGGATCTCTTGTTTTTTAGCTTTTAAATATTAGCCATTTTGACTGGTGTGAGATAGTATCTCATTGGAGTTTTGATTTGCATTTCTCTAATGATTAGTAATATTGATCCTTTTTATATGCTTGCTGACCACAAGCATGTCTTCCTTTGAAAATTTACTGTTCATGTTTTTTCTTCACCTTTTAATGGGGTAGCTTGTCTTTTTTTTTTTTTTGTAAATTTAAGTTCCCTATAGATGCTGGATAACAGTCCTTTATCAGATGCACAGTTTGCAAATAGATTCTCCCATTGTGTAGGTGTCTGTTTACTCTGTTAATAGTTTCTTTTGCTATGTAGAAGCTCTTAAGTTTAATTAGATCACATCACTCTGTTAATAGTTTCTTTTGCTGTATAGAAGCTCTTAAGTTTAATTAGATCACATCTGTCATTTTTTCTTTTGTTGCAATTGCTTTTGGTGTCTTCATCATGAAATCTTTGCCAGTTCTTATGTTCATAATGATACTGCCTAGGTTGTCTTCTGGTGTTTTTATAGCTTTGGGTTGTACATGTAAGTCTTTAATTTATTGTGAGTTGATTTGTGTATTTCATGGTGTAATAAAGGGGTCCAGTTTCAATATTTTGCATATGGCTAGGCAGTTATCTCAGAACCATTTATTGAGTAAAGAGTCTTTTCCCCACTGATTTTTTTTTTGTCAGCTTTATTGAAGTTCAGATGGTTGTATGTGTGTGGCCTTATTTCTGGACATTCTGTTCCATAGGTCTATGTATCTGTTTTTGTACCAATACCAGGCTGGTTTTTTGTTGTTGTTAGGGCAGCCCTATAGTATAGTTTGAAGTCAGATAGCATGATGTCTTCTAATTAATTATTTTTGCCTAGGATTGCCTTGCCTATTTGTGGTCTTTTTTTTTTTTTGGTACCATATGCATTTTATAATAGTTTTTCTTTTCTAATTCTGCAAATAATGTCATTAATAGTTTAATAGCAATAGCATTGGATCTGTAAATTGGTTTGGGCTATATGGCCATTTTATCAAAATTAATTTATCTATTCATGAGCATAGAATGTTTTTCTATTTGTTTGTGTCATCTCTGATTTCTTCAATCAGTGTTTTGTATTTCTCATCGTAGAGATCTTTTACCTCCCTCATTAGGTGTATTTCTAGGTATTTTATTCTTTTCTTGGCAATTTTGAATGACATTGTGTTCCTTATTTTGCTGTCTGCTTGGCTGTTTTTGGTGTATAGGAATTCCATTAATTTCTGTACACTGATTTTGTATTCTGAAACTTTGCTGAAGTTGTTTACTAGCTAAAGGAGCTTTGGGACCAGGACTATGGTGTTTTCTAGATATAGAATTATGTCATCTGCAAACAAGGATAGTTTGACTTTCCCTCTTCCTATTTGGATTCCTTTATTTATTTCTCTTGCCTAATTCCTCTGGCCAGGTCTTCCAATAATATGTGAAATAGGAGTGGTGAGAGAGGGCATCCCTGTCGTATGCCAGTTTTCAAGACGAATACTTCCAACTTTTGTTCATTCAAGATGATGTTGGCTGAGAGTTTGTCATAGATGGCTTCTATTATTTCAATGGGCGTTCCTTCAATAACTACTTTATTGAGAATTTTAAACATAAAGAGATGTTGAATTTTATTAAAAACTTTTTCTGAAAACTACATGAGATGATCATGTAATTTTCGTCTTTAGTTCTGTTTATGTGATGAACCACATTTATTGATTTTCATATGTTGAACCAAACTTGACACTCAGGAAAAAGCTCTACTTTAGTTTGGTAAATAAGGTTTTCTATATGCTTCTGGATTTGATTTGCTAGAAGTGTGTTGAGGATTTTTGCATCAATGTTTATCAAAGTTATTGACCTAAATTTTTATTTTGTGTGTGTGTGCCTGCCAGGTTTTGGCTTCAGGAGGATGCTGGTCTCATAGAATGAGTTAGAAAGAAGTCCTTTTTTCTTGAATTTTTGGAATAGTATCCATAGAAATAGTAACAGCTCTTTTTTGTAAATATGGTGGAATTTGACATGAATCCACCATGTCCTGGGCTTTATTTGGTAGGTAGGCTACATATTACAGATGGAATTTCAGAGCTCATTATTTGTCTATTCAGAGATTCGATTTCTTTGTGGTTCCATCTTCAAAAGGTGTATGTGTCCAGGAATTTATTCATTTCTTCTAAATTTTCAAGTTTATTTGCATAAAAGTTTTCATAATAGTATCTGATTGTTATTAGTATTTCTGTAAGGTCACTGGTAATGTCCCCTTTGTCATTTCTAATTTTGTTTATTTGGAACTTCACTCTTTTCTTCTGTATTAATCTAGCTAGCAGTCTACCTATCTTATTAATATTTAAAAGAACAGCTTCTGGTTTCATTAATGTTTGCATGAATGTTGTGCATCAATCGATTTCAGCTCAGCAATGATTTTGTTTATTTCTCATCTTCTGTTAGCTTCCAATTTGATATTCTCTTGCTTCTCTAGGTTTTCAGTGATAATGTTAGGTTGTTAATTTGCGATATTTTAAACTTTTTGATGATAGCATTTACTGTGATAACTTTCTCTCTAAACAATGCCTTTGCCTTTCCTGGAGATTCTGATACGTTGTGATTTTGTTCTCGCTAGTTTCAAAAAACTTCTTAATTTCTGCCTGCCTTAGTTTCATTATTTACTCAGAAGTCACTTATGGTCAAGTTGTCTAATTTACGTATGAATCCATGGATTTTTTAGTCTTGAATTCTATTTTTATTGCTCTGTAGTCTGAGAGAGTCGTTGGTATGATTTCAGTTTTTTTGAATTATTTGCTGAGCGTTTTTTTTGTTGGATATATGGTCAATTTTAGAGTATGTGCCATGTGGCAATGAGAAGAATGTGTATTCTGCTGGTTTTCACTGGAGAATTCTGTAGAGCTCTATCAGATCCATTTAACCCAATCTTGATTTTACATCCTGAACGTTATTTTCAAACGTGATGATCTGTCTAATACTGTCAGTGGAGTGTTGAAATCTCCTAGTATTGTGTTGGATGCTAAACTCTTTGTAGGTTTCTAAGAACTTGCTTTATGAATCTCGGTGCTCCTATGTTGAGCGCATATATATTTAGAAAAGTTATGACTTCTTGCTGAATTGAATACTTTACCATTTTCTAATGACATTCTTTGTCTATTTTGATCTTTGTTCATTTAAAGTCTGCTTTTTTTCTGAAATTAGGATTGCAATCTCTGCATTTTTTCTGATAGCCATTTGTTTGGTAGATTTTTCTCCATCCGTCTGTTTTGCGCCTATGAGTGTCATTGCACATGAGATTGGTCTCTTGACGACAGTATACCTTTGGGTCTTTCTTATTTATTCAGCTTGCCACTCTGTGCCTTTCAATTGGTGCATTTAGCCCATTTAAATACAATGTTAGTATTCATATGTGTGGACTTGATTCTGCCATTTTGCCATTAGCTGGTTTTTATGCAGACTTGATTGCATGGTTGTTTTATGGTGTCACTGGTCTGTGTATTGAAGTATGGTATTGTAATGACTGCTAGTGTTGTTTTCCTTCCATATTTTGTGCTTTTTTTATGAGCTCCTGTAAGGAAGGTCTGGGGGTAACAAATTCCCTCAACATATGGTTGTCTGAAAAATATCTTATTTCTCCTTTGTTTATGAGGCTTAGTTTGGCCAGATATGAAATTCTCCTTTGCAATTTATTTTCTTTAAGAATGTCGAATATAGGCCCCCAGTTTGTTCTGGCTTGTAGGGTTTCTACTGAGAAAGTTGCTGTTAGTTTGATGGACTTCCATTTGTAGGTGACCCACCCTTTGTCCCTAGCTGCCCTTAACATTTTTTCTTTCATTTTGACCTTGGACAGCCTGATGATTATGTGGCTTGGAGATGATCTTTTTGTGAAGTATTTTGCAGAGTTTCTCTGCATTTCCTGAATTTTAATGTTGGCCTCTCTCAGTAGGTTGGGGAAGTTCTCATGGATAATAGTCTGAAATATGTTTTCCAAGTTGCTTCCATTCTCCTCATCTCTTTAAGAGATGCCAATGTTTTATAGATTTTGTCTTTTTACACAAGCCCATATTTCCTGGAAGTGTTGTTATTTTCTATTCATTTTTTTAAATTTTTCATCTGACTATTTTAGAAAGCCAGCCTTCAAGCTCTGAGATTCTTTCCTCTGCTTGGTCTATTCTATTATTAATACTTGCAATTGCATTATGAAATTTTTGTAGTGTGTTTTCAAACTCTATCAGTTTGGTTACTCTTTTTTCTATACTGGCTATTTTGTCTGTCAGTTCCTTTATCATTTTCTTGTGATTCTTATCATTTTTACATTGGGTTTCAATGTTCCCCTAATCTCAGTGATCTTCATTCCTATCCACATTGCGAATTATACTTCTTTAGGCCATCTTGGCCTGGTTAAAACAACTACTGTGGTTGTTTGGAGGAAATAAGACACTCTGGATTTTTGGATTGCTAAAGTTTTTGCACTGGTTCTTTACATCTTTGTGGGCTGAGGTTCCTTTAATCTTTGAAGTTGCTGTCCTTTGGATGAGTTATTTTTTTTTTCATTTTGTCCTATTTGATGTCCTTGGGGGTTTCATTGTAGTATAATTTGGGTACATTCAACTGGCTTCATTTCTGGAAGATTTTATGAGGTTACACCTCAGTTCAGGACTACTGTGCTGCAAGCTCTAACTCTGGGGGACTGGTACTGGGCCCCGGCTTTGTTCTCTGGCTCCTCAAGGTTGGCAACCTCCTGTTCTGGAGGGGCTAAGGAGCTCTTGGATCACTGGTCAGAACACTTAAATGGGTGGTGCCATGCAATGCACTTCGTAGGGCAGTGGCAGTGGGATCCATCATTGTTCACATGTGCCAGGAGTAGTGGCAAAGTCAGCTGCAGCAGGGTGTTATTGGGTGTTGAGGTATCAATCTCTTTGTGGGTGTTCATGGCAGTGACAGAGACAACTCAGCTAGGGGGGAAAGGGACCTCCACAAGTGACTATCTGTGTTCACATCAGTTGTGGTGTTAGCATGGGGGCAAGACACTTGTGAGCACAGAACTGTGTGTGCCTTCTGTGCCTGTTCACACAGGCAGCAGTGGCAGGTCAATGCAGAGGCAGGTTCACTCTCTTCCATGCATAGTTTTGTGCTGGTAACAGTGTATATGCAGGTGTGGGTGCTGGTGGGGCTTGGGCTGGTGGGCTCCATGGTGGTACAGGAATGGTGTTACAGCAGTGGGAGAGAGGTGGGATGCACTCATGCCAGCAGCAGTGGTACAGCAGGGTGCATGTGCACACCCTCACTGGCAGAAAAGAAAAGACAAGGTCCACCCGCACACATATGTGCCAGCAGAGTGATGCTGGGGGTGGCCTTGGGTGAGTGCATTCAGACAAAGCAGCAAAGAGAAGGCTGCAGTCAGGAAAGGGTGAAAACCGGCTGGTGTGTGTGTGCCACTCTGCTGGAGAACTCTGCCAGTCAGGTGTGGTCAACCTGCGCAAGAGCTATGATACAAGGATCCAGAAGGTAGGTACCTGGGGATTGCACTGTGAGCAGATGCAACAAGGCTGGGGCCTCAGGACAGGCCAACAGACCAAGTGGTTCTCAGCTTGGACTGGGCCTGTCTCATGGGCAAGACTACCATGCAGAGTTCAGGTCTGAGCCAACTCAATTATCCATAGTGGTCAACAGGTCTCCTCTTACTGGGATTCTAGAGGCCCATAAGAGTGTGTTGCTCCTTGCCTCTTCAGCTCATTCCTTCCATAAGAGTCACTGGGGGCCAAGAACAAGTCCAATTGTGCAGTAGCACCGTGCTGGGTTCCTAGCTTTCTCCCCCTTCAGCTCCACATCTGTGGTTTTTCTCTGTCTGCTCTCTATGCATTCCCTCTGAAGAACTGCTAGGAGAGTGCCAGTCTTCATGATGTCCTGATCTTTCAGTAAGAAATGTTATCCCTGGTTTTGTATAGTCAGCCATCTTGTGAAAAGAAGTTTGTTATGTTGTAGATTTGATATCTTTCAAACTTCTTTATGTAGGTCTTGAGCATTACAATTTTTCCTCTTAACATTGCTTTAGCTGTGTCATAAAAATTCTGGTACGTTGTATCTTTATTTTAATTCGTTTCAAAGACTTTTTGATGTCTGCTTAAATTTTCTGTTTTCTTGTTTGTTTGTTTGATGGAGTCTCACTCTATTGCCCAGGCTGGAGTGCAATGGCGTGATCTTGGCTCACTGCAACCTCCACCTCCTGGGTTCAAGCCATTCTCCTGCCTTAGGTTCCTGAGTAGCTGGGATTACAGGCATGCACCACCATACCTGGCTAATATTTTTGTATTTTTAGTAGAGATGGGATTTCACCATGTTGGCCAGGCTGGTCTCGAACTCCTGACCTCATGATCTGCGCACCTCGGCCTCCCAAAGTGCTGGAATTACAGGCGTGAGCCACCGCACCCGGCTAATTTTCTTCTTTACCCAAGAGTCATTCAGGAGGAGATTGTTCACTTTCAATTTAATTGTATGCTTTTGAGAGATCTCCTTTGTATCAACTTCTTTTTTATTGTGCTCTGGTCCTTCAGTGCGGTTGGTACAATTTTAGTGTTGTTGTTGTTGTTGTTGTTGTTGAGAATTCCATTATGGCCAGGCATGTGGTTGATCTTAGAGTGTGTCATGTGCACATGAGAAAACTGTATATTCTGTTGTTGTTGGATGAAGTATCCTGTAGACCTCTATTAGGCCCATTTAGTCAAGTGTCATGTTTAGGTCCTGAATATCTTTGTTAGATTTCTGTGTGGATAATCTGTCTAACGTTGGCAATGGAGTGTTGGGGTCTCCCACTCCTATTGTGTGATTATCTAAATCTCTTCATAGGTCTCTAAAAACTTGTTTTGTGAATCTGGCTGTTCCTGTGTTGGGTGCAAATATATTTAGAATAGTTAAGTCTTGTCATTGAATTTAACACTTTACCATTATGTAATGCAATGCCCTTTTTGGTTTTGTTTTGTTTTGAGATGGAGTTTCACTCTTGTTACCCAGGCTGGAGAGCAATTGTGTGATCTTGGGTCACTGCAACCTCCACCTCCCAGGTTCAAGCAATTCTCTTGCCTCAGCCTCCCGAGTAGCTGAGATGACAGGCGCCTGCCACCGTGCCCAACTAATTTTTATATTTTTAGTAGAGACGAGGTTTCACCATGTTGGCCAGGCTGGTCTCAAACTCCTCACCTCAGGTTATCTGCCCACCTCAGGTTATCTGCCCACCTCAGCCTCTCAAAATGTTGGGATTACAGGCGTGAGCACCCAGCCCACTTTTTGTCTTTTTTGATCATTGTAGGTTAAAGTTTGTTCTGTCTGAAAATAGAATAGCAACCTCACTTTTTTGTTTTCTCTTTTCTTGGTAGATTTTTCTCCATTCCTTTACTTTAAGCCTATGGGTGTCTTTGCATTTGAGATAGGTCTCTTGAAGACAGTATACAGTTAAATCCAACTTGCCACTCTGTGCCTTTTATTTTGGGCAGATAGCCCTCTGATATTGGAAATTAATATTGATAAGTGCAGATTTGATCCTCTCATTGTGTTGCTAGCTGTTTATTATGCAGACTTATTTGTGATTTGTGTCGTTTTTTGTTTTTGTTGTTGTTGTTGTTGTTGTTGTTTGTTTGTTTTTGGGTTTTTTTGCGGAGTTTTGCTCTTGTTGCCCAGGCTGGAGTGCAATGGCGCAATCTCAGCTCACTGCAACCTCTGCCTCCCAGGTTCAAGTGATTCTCCTGTCTCAGCCTCCTGAGTAGCTGGGATTACAGGCACATATGACCACACCCGGCTACTTTTGTATTTTTAGTAGAGACAGGGTTTCATCATATTGGTCAGGCTGGTCTCAAACTGCTTACCTCAGGTGATGCACCTGCCCCGGCCTCCCAAAGTGCTGGGATTACCGGCTTGAGCCACCGCACCCGGCCTGTGTAGTTTCTTGATAGTGTCAATGGTCTATGTATTTAAGTGTGCTTTTGTGGTGGCTGGTAACAGTGTTTCATTTCTGTATTTAGCACTCCCTTGAGGATCTATTGTAAGGTATGTCTGGTGGTAAAAAAAAAAAAAATCTTAGCATTCGTCTGTCTGAAAATCATCTTATTTCTCCTTCCTTCCTGGAGTTGAATTTGGCTGGATATAAAATTATTAGTTGAGGGTTTTCTTTAAGAATGCTGAATATAGGTCTTAGTCTCTTCTGGCTTCTAAACTTTCTGCTGAAAGGTTCACTGTTAGCCTGATGAGTTTCCCTTTGTAGGTGACTTACCCTTCTTTCTAGCTGTCTCTAAGATTTTTTCTCGTTAACTTTGGAGTATCTAATGACTGTTTGCCTTGGGTATAGCCATATTGTATAGTATCTCTCAGGTGTTCTCTGAATTTCTTAAATTTGCATGTCATCTCTCTGAAAACATTGAAAGAATTTTCATGAACCATACCCTCAAATATGTTTTCCAAGTTGCTTGTTCTCTATCCCTCTCTTTCTTAGGTTTGGCTTATTTACACAATCCCATATTTCTCAAACATGTTATTCACTTAAAAATTTTGCTTTTCTTTATTTTTGTCTGCCTGTGTTGATTCAAAGAAGACATCTTTGAGTTCTGAGATTCTTTTCTCAGCTTGGTTTATTCTGTTATTAATCCTTCCAATTGCATTCTAAAATTAATGTAGTAATTTTTTATTCTAAAAGTTTAGTTTTATTGTTTCTTAAAATGGCTATGTCACCTTTAAACTCTTAGACCATTTTACTGTTTTCCTTGGATTAGCTTTCAACCTCTTCCTATATCCCAATGCGCTGCCTTGCCATTCAGATTTTGCATTCTATGTCTTTCTTTTTAGACATTTTAGTCTGGTTAAGAACCATTGCTGGGGAGCTATTGTGGTAATTTGGAGGTAACAAGACATTCTGGCCTTTAGAGTTGCCAGAGTTCTTGCACTGGTTCCTTCTCATCTGTAAGCTGATGTTCCTCTCAACTTAGAGGTAGCTGTCTTTTGAACTTGGCATTTTGCTTTTATACCCTTTGATTCCTTTGAGGGTTTCCCTGTGGTACAAGTTGAGTTAGTTGATTGGCTTTATCTCTACATGCTTTCGCAGGACCAAGGCTCAACTCAGCATTTCACAGCTGCATACTCTAACCCTAGTGGACTGAGATTAAGCCCATGGCTTTGTTCTCTGGTTCCTCGAGGTTAAGCACCAATTGCACTTGAGGAGCCAAAAATTTTTTAGTCTGCTGTCAACAGTACTCCAACAGTGGCTGTTGGCAAAAAGTGCTCCAGTGTTGCAGCAGCAGGTACCACTTTGAGTGTGTGCCAGTGGGACAGAAATGTATCCACATGCATGTGCACCCCATTAAGGCAGAAGCAGAGGTTGCAAGCAAGTGCATGGAGGTAGGGGAAGGCTGTGAGCAGGTGCTGCTGTTGGGAGTCTGTCTGCTAATGTGCTTCAACCTGTAAGTGGGGTCTGTTGGTGAAAGAGCTATGGAATTGGCCACTGGAAAGCACTTTGGCTGGCCAGCTGAGGCTGTACTGCAAGTGAATGTTGCCAGGTAGGATCTCTGGGATTATCCAATAGATATGGTGGTGCTTGGGTCAGAATTGCACTGTTCCATGGGCAAGACAATTCTGCTGTGTCCAGTTCCCACAGCTAACAAAGTCTAAAGCCACCTAGAAGAGTATGAAGAGCGTTGGAGGGTTCGCACTCCAGGTCTTGCTCCACTGCAGCCATTTATGTGCCAAATATTCTGGGCTGCATGCAAGCTGAAGTCCTGTGTCTGCCAACTCTCTGAGCAGTTCTCTTTTCCAGTTCAGATGTCCATGGGTGTCATGGAGTCTCCCACAGCTGGGATCGCAGAGGTCCATGGTGAGAGTGGGTCACTTCACTTTTATTTAACTCAACCCTTCCCCAGGAGCTGTTCAGGGCCAGGAACAGCTCACATGCCCTTGATCTGGCAAGTCTTCCACTGGCAGCCAGCCTCTGTGAACAAGGCAAAAGAGTACTCTGAATCCCAAGAAGGCTGTTTTTATTTCACAAAATTGCCCCAGGCCATGAGATCCCCTGCCCAGGATAAAATCTGTAGGTCCCAGGACACAACCTTCCTGGTACAGTTCCATGAAGGGTGGGGTGCCCAACTCCTATACCACAGCATGAACCCACACCAGTTTCCTCTCATTTATGGCCATGGGAACTTCTCTCTCACTTGAAATTAAACTGCAAATCTCAACCCCAGGCTCCTGGATGGAGTGTATGATTCCTGGGGTGCAGAATCAGGCCAGTGGACTTGTCCTCAGACCCACTGGGTTCAGGCACTGATTGTGATAGGGAAAGCTTGGCTGGCCCCAAGATGTCAGCATAATTTTTAGGCAGGGGCAGCAGCAGCTGCCCACTGGGACTGGCACCAGGAAGGGCAGCCCTTCTCAGCAGGAGCAGCTAGGCAGGTAGCTGAGGGGTGAACAGGCAAGTGTGGGGCATGTTGTTCATACCTCGGTCTTACTGAAGTTTGCACAAGTGGCAATATTCAGCTTTGAGTTGTGTAGAAACAAAAAACCTCACTTACCCCTCCCTGGTCTGTCCAGTTCCCACAGCTAACAAAGTCTAAAGCCACCTAGAAGAGTATGAAGAGCCTTGGAGTGTTCACACTCTAGGTCTTGCTCCACTGCAGCCATGTGGCAGTGCAGTGGCAGCCCTGGGGTTGGATGCAGAGCTTTGAGGGATGAGTTTTCAGAATGGGACCCTGCTGCATCTGCTCAAGGTCTAGAAGCCTCTGCGACTTCATGTGAGCTTAAGCGCTGCTTATGCACAATCTCCAGGCAACTCCCTATGCCAATCTTGAGGCACACAAAGGTTTAGGGGCTTCCCATAGCTAGGATTGTAACAGTCCATGATGGAAATGTGGAGTCCTAGGGTTCTCTCACTTACCAACTCCAAAAACACCTTCAAAACCATGCAAATACTTAGAAATTAAATAACCTGTTCTTGAATGATCACTGGGTCAACAATGAAATAAAGATGGAAATTTAAACATTTTTTGAACTGAACAATAATAGTGACACAATCTATCAATATTTCTGGGACACTGCAAAGGCAGCGCTAAGGGGAAAGTTCATAGCCTAAATGCCTACATCAAAAAGTCTGAAAGAGCACAGACAATCTAAGGTCACACCTCAAGGAACTAGAGAAACAAGAAAAAAACAAACCCAAACTCAGCAGAAAAAAATAAATAACCAAGATCAGAGCGCAACTAAATGAAATGGAAACAAACAAAAAAATACAAAAGATATATAAAACAAAAAGCTGGTTCTTTGAAAGGATAAATAAAATTAATAGACCATTCACAAGACTAACCAAGAATAGAAGAGAGAAGATCCAAATAAGCTTAGTTAGAAACAAAATGGGAGATATTATAAAAGACATTACAGAAATTCAAAAGATTATTAAAGGCTACAATGAACACCTTTATGTGCATAAACTGGAAAATACAGAGGAGATGGTTTAATTCCTGAAAAGATTATAACCCTCCTAGCTTAAATCAGAAAAAAATAGAAATCCTGAATAGACCAATAACAAGCAGCAAGATTGAAATGGTAATAAAAAATTACAAACAAAAAAAAGTCTAGGACCAGATGAATTCAGAGCCAAATTCTATCAGACATTCAAAGACAAATCGGTGTCAATCCTATTGAAACTATCCCACAAGATAGAGAAAGAGAGAACACTTACTAAATCATTGTATGAAACCAGTATCACCCTAATACCAAAACCAGGAAAGGACATAACAACAAATAAACAAAAATAAAGAAAAATACAGAAAAATATCCCTAATGAATATAAACACAAAAATCCTCAACAAAATATTAGCTAACCAAATCCAACAGCATATCAAAAAGATAATACAACATGATCAAGTGGGTTTCATACCAAGGATGCAGGGATAGTTTAACGTACACAAGTCAATAAATGTAATACACCACATAAACAGAATTAAAGACAAAAACCACATGATTATTTCAATAGATGCAGAAAAAGCATTTGACAAAATCCAGTATCCCTTTATGATTAAAAACCTCAGCAAAATCGGCATGCAAGAGATATTCCTCAATATAATAAGAGCCATTTATAACAAACCCACAGCCAACATAATACTGAATGGGGAAAAGCTGAAAGCATTCCTTCTGGAAACTGGAACAAGACAAGGATGCCCACTCTCACCACCTCTATTCAACATACTACTGAAAGTCCTACCCAGATCAATCAGTCAAAAGAGATAAATAAAGAGCCTCCAAATTTGTAAAGAGGAAGCCAAACTGTTGCTGTTTGCTGATGATATGATTGTATACCTAGAAAACCCTAAAGATGTCTTCAAAAACCTTCTACAACTAACAAATGAATTCAACAAAGTTTCAGGATACAAATTAATATACATAAATCAGTAGCTCTGTTATTTACCAAGAGTAACCAAGTTGAGAATCAAAACAAGAACGCAGCTCCCTTTACAATAGCTGCAAAAAAAAAGAAACTTAAAAATTTACCTAAACAAGGAGGTGAAAGACCTCTACAAGACAAACTAAAAAACACTGCTAAAAGAAATCATAGAAAATGAAAATAAATGTGAAAATTACCATACTGCCAAAAGCAATTTACAAACTTGATGCAATTCCACCAAAATACCAGCATCATTCTTCACAGAACTAGAAAAAAAATTCTAAAATTAATATGGAACCAAAAAAGAGCTCACATAGCCAAAACAAGACTAAACAAAAAGAACAAATCTGGAAGCATTACATTACCTGACTTAAAAGTATATTATAGGGCCACAGTCACAAAAACATCATGGTACTGGTATAAAAATAGGCACATAGACCAATGGAACACAATAGAGAACACAGTAGTAAACCCAAATACTTACAGCTGACTGATCTTCAGCAAAGCAAACAAAAACATAAAGTGGAGAAAGGACACTCTATTCAACAAATGGTGCTGAGATAATTGGCAAACCACATGTACGGAATAAAACTGGATCATTATCTCTCACCTTATGCAAAAATCAACTCAAGATTAATCAAGGACTTAAATCTAATACTGGAACTATAAAAATTCCAGAAGACTAGAAGATAACATTGTAAAAAGCCTTCTAGACATTGGCTTAGGCCAAGACTTTATGACCAAGAACCCAAAAGCAAATGCAACAAAAACAAAGATGAATATGTGGAACTTAATTAAACTAAAGAGCTTCTGCACAGCAAAAGCAGAAACAGTCAGCAGAGTAAATTGACAAAACAAAGAGTGGAAGAAAATCTTTACAATCTATCCATTTGACAAATGACTAATATTTAGAATCTACGAAAAATTCAAACAAATTAGCAGAAAAGAAACAATTCTATCAAAAAGTGGGCTAAGGACATGAATAAACAATTCACTACAGAAGATATACAAATGGCCATCAAACATATGAAAAGGTGCCCAACATCACTAATGATAAGTGAAATGCAAATCAAAACCACAATGTAATACAACTTTACTCCTGCAAAAATGGCCACAATCTAAAAATCAAAAAATAAGAGATGTTGGCCTGGATGTGGTAAAAAGGGAACACTTCTACACTGCTGGTGGGAATGTAAACTAGTGCTAACACTATAGAAAATGGTGTGGAGATTCCTTCAATAACTAAAAGTAGAACTACCATTTGAGCCAGCAATTCCATTACTGGGTATCTACCTAGAGGAAAAGAAGTTATTATACAAAAAATATACTTGCACACACACGTTTGTAGCTGCACAATTCCTAATTGCAAAAAAAAATATGGAACCAGTCCAATTCCAAATGCCCATTAATTAATGAGTGGATAAATAAACTGTAGTATATATGATGGAACACTACTCAGCCATAAAAAGAAACAAATTAATGGCATTCATGGCAACCTGGATGGAACAGGAGACTATTCTTCTAAGCAAAGTAACTCAGGAATGAAAAACTTAACATCATATGTTCTCACTCATAAGTGGGAGCTAAGCTTTGAGGATACAAAGGCATAAGAATGATGCAATGGACTTTCTGGACTCAGGGAAAAGGGTTGGGGGGTGGTGAGGGATAAAAGACTAAAACTTCGGTGCAGTATGTACTGTTTGGGTGATGGGTGCACCAAAATCTCACAAATCACCACTAAAAATCTTACTCATTAAACTAAAGACATGTATTTCCCAAAACCTGTGGAAATACAAAATTTTAAAAGGGAACATACCTCAAAATAATAAAGGCTATATACAATGAACTAACAACCAACATTATAATAAATGGGGAAAAAAGTAAAAAACATTCCCGCTAAGAACTGGAACCAGTCAAGGTACCATTTCATCAGTCCTATGTAACATAGTACTGGAAGTCCTAGCCAGAGCAATCAGGAAAGATAAAAGATTGAAATTGGAAATGAGAAAGTCAAATTTTCTTGGTTGGCTAATGTTATGATGTTATATGTAGAAAATTTTAAGACTCCTAGATTATATTCATAAATTCAAAAGAGTTTCATTATACAAAACTCTGTGCAAAATTAGTAGCATTTTTATAACCAGTAATAATCTTTCTCAGTACCAAATCAAGAAGACAAATCTACATACAATAGCTATGAAAAAACCCCTAGGAATACAATTAACAAAGGAAGTGTAAGATCTCCAAACTACAAAACACTGATGAAATAAATCATACATGAGAAGTATCTCATGCTCAGTGATTGTAAGTATCAATATTATCAAAATGATCAAACTACCGAAAGAAATATACAGATTCAATCCAATTCCTATCAAAATATACCAATGTTATTTTTTTCTGAATTACACACAATAGTAAAATTCATATGGAACCACAAGGAGACAAAATAGTAAAGGAATTCTAACCCAAAAGAACTAATTTGGAGGCATCAAATTTCCTTCATGATACACCACAGGGCTACAGTAACTAAAACAGCAGGTTACTGGTATAAAAATACACACATATTTTACTTGAAAAGAATAGAAAACTCAGAAATGAATTCGCATATTTTTAGCCAACTGATCTTTGGCAAAGTAGACCAAAACCTACACTGAGGAAAGAACACTTGTTTCAATAAATGATGCTAAGAGAATTGGTTAGCTATAAGCAGAAGAATAAAACTGGACCCATCTCTCTGACCATATACAAAAATTAACTCAAAGTTTTAAATGTAACACCTGAAGCTATTACAAATAGATGTGAAAATTTACTTTTGACATAAGTGAAGGCAAATAATTTACAACTCATGCATAAAAAACACAAGTACCAAAAACAGAAATGGACAAATGAGAGTTAGTTAAACAAAAGATGCTGCACGGACAAAGATATAATCAACAGAGTGATCAATAATCAACAGAATTAGAGATAATATTTGTAAACTATGCATCTGAAACTACCAACTCAAAGAATCTTCAAAGAACTTAAACAACTCAACAATGGCAGCAACAAAAAACAAATAATCCCTTTGAAAAGGAGGCTAACTCCTGACTTGGAGACAACCACCATCAGGGGTCGACAGAAACCTCATACAGGAGACCTCCAGCTCGCATCAGGTGGGCGCCCCAATGAGATGCAGCTTCTAGAGGAAGGAGCAGGCAGCAATCTTTGCAGTTCTGCAGCCTCCGCTGGTGATACCCAGGCAAACAGGGTTTGGAGTGGACCTCCAGCAAACTCCCGCAGACCTGCAGAAGAGGGGCCTGACTATTAGAAGGAAAACTAACAAACAGAAAGCAATAACATCAACATCAACAAAAAGGATTCCCACACAAAAACCCCATCCAAAGGCCATCAGCATCAAAGATCAATGGTAGATAAATCCATGAAGACGAAGAACAAGCACTAAATATATATATGTATATATATATATGTGTGTGTGTATATATATGTGTGTATAAATGTATATATATGTGTGTATATATGTATATATATGTGTATATATGTATGTGTATATATGTATATATGTATATATATGTGTATATATGTATATATATGTGTGTATATATATATGTGTGTATATATATACACACACACACATATATATATACACACATATATATACACATATATATACATATATATTTTCTACCTCTGGTAGAATTCAGCTGTGAATCTATCTGGTCCTGGGCCTTTTTTAATTGGTAGGCTATTAATTACTGCCTCAATTTCAGAACTTGTGATTGTTCTATTCAGGGATTCGATTTCATCCTGGTTTAGTCTTGGGAGGGTGTATGTGTCCAGGAGTTTATCCATTTCTTTTAGATTTTCTAATTTATTTGCGTAGAGGTGTTTATCATATTCTCTGGTGGTAGTTTGTATTTCTGTGGGATCAGTGGTAACATACCCTTTATCATTTTTTATTGTGTCTATTTGATTGTTCTCTCTCTTTTCTTCTTTTTTTAGTCTGGCTAGCAATCTATCTATTTTGTTAATCTTTTCAAAAAACCAGCTTCCGGATTCACTGATTTTTTGGAGGGATTTTTGTGTCTATATCTCTTTCAGTTCTGCTCTGATCTTAGTTATTTATTTTCTTCTGCTAACTTTTGAATATGTTTGATCTTGCTTCTCTAGCTCTTTTAATTGTGATGTTAGGGTGTTGACTTTAGATCTTCCTACTTTCTGATGTGGGTATTTAGTGCTATAAATTTTCCTCTTAACACTGATTTTGTTGTGTCCCAGATATTCTGTCTCTTTGTTCTCACTGGTTTCAAAGAACTTCTTTATTTCTGACTTAATTTCATTATTTACCCAGAGTCATTCAGGAGCAGCTTGTTCAGTTTCCATGTAGTTTTATATATATATATATATATATATATATATATATATGTATACATATGTGTGTATATATATATACATGTATATATACACGTATATATACGTATATATATATACACACACACATATATATACATATATATATATATATATAAAAGGGTACCAGCCACTGCAAAAACACACCAAAATGTAAAGACCAATGACACTATAAAGAAACTGCATCGAATAATGTGCAAAATAACCAGCTAGCATCATGATGACAGGATCAAATTCACACAAAACAATATTAACCTTAAATGTAAACGGGCTAAATGCCCCAATTAGAAGACACAGACTGGAAAATTTGATACAGAGTCATGACCCATCAGTGTGCTGTATTCAAAAGACACATCTCATGGGCAAAGACACACATAGGCTCAAAATAAAGGGATGGAGGAATATTTACCAAGCAAATGGAAATAAAGAAAAGCAGGGGTTGCAGTCCTAGTCTCTGATAAAACAGATTTTAAACCAACAAAGATCAAAAGAGACAAAGAAGGGCATTATATAATGGTAAAGGGATCAATGCAACAAGAAGAGCTAAGTATCCTAAATATATAAGAGCCCAATACAGGAGTGTCCAGATTCACAAAGCAAGTTCTTAGAGACCTACAAAGAGACCTAGACTCCCACAAGATAATAGTGGGAGAGTTTAACACCCCACTTTCAATATTAGATGGATCAATGAGACAGAAAATTAACAAGGATATTCAGGACTTAAACTGAACTCTGGGCCAAGCAGACCTAATAGACATCTACAGGACTCTCCACCCCAAATCAACAGAATATATATTATTCCCAGCACCACATAGCACTTATTCTAAAAACGACCACATAATTAGAGGTAAAACACTCCTCAGCGAAATGCAAAAGAATGGAAATCATAACAGTCTCTCCGACCACAGTGCAATCAAATTAGAACTCAGGATTAAGAAACTCACTCAGAACTGCACAACTACATGGAAACTGAACAACCTGCTCCTGAATGACTCTGGGTAAATAATGAAATTAAGTCAGAGATGAAGTTCTTTGAAACCAATGAGAACAAAGGGACAGAATATCTGGAATACAACAAAGTCAGTGTTAAGAGGAAAATTTATAGCACTAAGTACCCACATCAGAAAGTAGAAAGATCTAAAGTCGACACCCTAACATCACAATTAAAAGAGCTAGAGAAGCAAGATCAAACATATTCAAAAGCTAGCAGAAGAAAATAAATAAGATCAAAGCAGAACTGAAAGAGATATAGACACAAAAATCCCTCCAAAAAATCAGTGAATCCGGGAGCTGGTTTTTTGAAAAGATTAACAAAATAGATAGATTGCTAGCCAGACTAAAAAAAGAAGAAAAGAGAGAGAACAATCAAATAGACACAATAAAAAATGATAAAGGGTATATTACCACTGATCCCACAGAAATACAAACTACCACCAGAGAATATGATAAACACCTCTACGCAAATAAATTAGAAAATGTAAAAGAAATGGGTAAACTCCTGGACACATACACTCTCCCAAGACTAAACCAGGATGAAATCGAATCCCTGAATAGAACAATCACAAGTTCTGAAATTGAGCCAGTAATTAATAGCCTACCAACCAAAAAAGGCCCAGGACCAGATAGATTCACAGCTGAATTCTACCAGAGGTACAAACAGGAGCTGATACCGTTCTTTCTGAAAGTACTCCAAAAAATAGCAAAAGAGGAACTCCTCCCTAACTCATTTCATGAGGCCAGCATCATCTAGAAATCAAAACTGGCAGAGACACAACAACAACAACAAAAATTTCAGGCCAATATCCCTGATGAAAATCATTGCAAAAATCCTCAATAAAATACTTGCAAATTGAATACAACAGCACATCAAAAAGTTTATCCACCACGAACAAGTCGGCTTCATCCCTGGGATGCAAGGCTGGTTGAACATATACAAATAAATAAACATAATACATCACATAAACAGAACCAATGACAAAAACCACATGATTATCTCAATAAATACTGAAAAGACCTTCGATAAAATTCAACACCACTTTATGCTAAAAACACTCAATAAACTAGGTATTGATGGAACATATCTCAAAATAATAAGAGCTATTTATGACAAACCCACAGCCAATATCATACTGAATGGGAAAAAGCTGGAAGCACTTCCTTTGGAAACCGGCACAAGACAAGGACGCCCTCTCTAACCGCTCCTATTCAACATAGTATTGGAAGTTCTGTCAGGGCAATCAGGCAAGAAAAAGAAATAAAGTGTATTCAAATAGGAAGAGAGGAAGTCAAATTGTCTCTGTTTGCAGAAGACATGATTGTATATTTAAAAAACCCCATCATCTCAGCCCAAAATCTCCTTAAACTGATAAGCAACTTCAGCAAAATCTCAGGATACAAAATCAATGTGCAAAAACCACAAGTATTCCTATACACCAACAATAGACAGACAAAGTCAAATCATGAGTGAACTCCCATTCACAATTGCACCAAAGAAAATAAAATACTTAGGAATACAACTTACAAGGGACGTGAAGGACCTCTTCAAAGAGAACTACAAAGCACTGCTCAGGAAATAAGAGAGGACACAAACAAATGGAAAAAAATTCCATGCTCATGGATAGGAAGAATCAATATTATGAAAATGGCCATATTGCCCAAAGTAATTTATAGATTCAATGTTATTCCCATCAAGCTACCATTGACTTTATTCACAGAACTAGAGAAAACTACTTCACATTTCATATGGAACCAAAAAGGAGCTGTATAGCCAAGACAATCTGAAGCAAAAAGGACAAAGCTGGAGGCATCACACTACCTGACTTCAAACTATACTACAAGGCAATAGTAACAAAAGTAGCATGTTACTGGTACAAAACAGATATATAGACCAATGGAACAGAATAGAGGCCACAGAAATAACACCACACATCCACAACCATCTGATATTTGAGAAACATGACAAAAACAAGCAACAGGGACAGGATTCCCTAATTAGTAAATGGTGCCTTGAAAACTGGCTAGCCATATGCAGAAAACTGAATCTGGACCCCTTCCTTACACCTTATCCAGAAATTAACTCAAGATGGATTAAAGACCTAAACATAAAACCGAAAACCATAAAAACCCTAATAGAAAACCTAGGTAATACCATTCAAGACATAGGCATGGGCAATGACTTTATAACTAAAACACCGAAAGCAATTGCAACAGAAGCCAAAATTGACAAATGGGATCTAATCAAACTGAAGAGTTTCTGCACAGCAAAAGAAACTATCATCAGAGTGAACAGGCAACCTACAGAATGGAAGAAAATTTTCACAATCTGTCCATCTGACAAAGGTCTAATATCCACAATCTACAAGGAACTTAACCAAATTTACAAGAAAATAAAACAAGCAACCCTGTCAAAAAGTTGGCGAAGGATATGAACAGACACTTCTCAAAAGAAGACATTTATGCAGCCAACAAACATATGAAAAAAAGTTCATCATCACTGGTCATTAGAGAAATTCAAGTCAAAGCCACAATGAGATACCATCTCACACCAGTTAGAATAGCGATTATTAAAAAGTCAGGTAACAACAGATACCGGCGAGGCTGTGGACAAATTGAAACAGTTTTACACGGTTTGTGGGAGTGTAAATCAGTAAAATGTAACATATCATATAAACAGAATTAAAAACAAAAATTTTATGATCATCTCAATAGATGCAGAAAAAGCATTTGACAAAAGCTAGCATCCCTTTATGATTAAAACCCCCAGCAAAATCAGCATAGAAAGACATAACTCAAGGTAATAAAAGCCATCTATGAAAAACTCACAGCCAATATTATACTGAATGGGGAAAAGTTGAAAGCATTCCCCCTGAGGACTGGAATAAAACAAGGATGCCCACTATCACTTCAATTCAATATAGTACTGGAAGTCCTTGCCAGAGGAATCAGACAAGAAAAATAAATATAGGACATCTAAATCTTTAAAGAGGAATTCAAACTGTTGCTGTTCACTGATGATATGATTGTATACCTAGGAAAGCTTAAAGACTCATCCAAATTCTCCTAGAACTGATAGATAAATAAAGAAAGTGAAGTCTCAAGATACAAAATCAGTATACACAACTTAGTAGCACTGTTATACACCAGCAAGAAAGAAACTGAGAGTTAAATAAAAAAAAATCAATCCCTTTTAAAACATCAGCAAAAAATAATAAAATAAAATACTTGGAAATATACCTAACCAAGGAGATTAGGTACAAGATTTCTACAAGGAAAACTATAAAAAAGTGCTGAAAAAGATCATAGAAGGCACAAATAATTGGAAACACATCCCATGCTCATAGATGGGTAGAATCAATATTCTGAAAATGTCCACACTCCCAAAATCAATCTACAAATTCAATGCAATTTCCATCAAAGCACTATCATCATTCTTCACAGCACTAGAAAAAAAAATTCTAAAATTCAAATGGAACAAATAAAGAGCCTCCATATTTAAAGCAATTCTAAGCTAAAAAAAAAACAAATCTACAGGTATCACATAACTCAACTTCAAACTATACTGCAAGGCTATAGTTACCAAGAGAGCATGGTACTAGTATAGAAATAAGCATATAAACCAATGGAACAGAATAGAGAAGAGAAACAAAAAATAATACCAAATACTTACAGCCAACTGACCTTCGACAAAGCAAACAAAAACATAAAGTGGAGAAAGGACATCCTATACAATAAATGGTGCTGGGAAAATTGGCAAGCCAAATGTAGAAGAATGAAGCTGGATACTGATCTCTCACCTTATACAAAAATCAACTCAAGATGGATCAAATAATTAAATCTAAGACATAAAACCATAAAAATTCTAGAAGTTAACATTGAAAAAAACTCTTCTAGACATCGGCTTAGGCAAAGAGTTTATGACAAAAACCCCAAAGCAAATGCAACAAAAACAAAACAGATGGGACCTAATTAAACTAAAAAGCTTCAGCACAGCAAAATAAATAATCAGCAGAGTAAACAGACAACCCACAGAGTGGGGAAAAATCTTTGCAAACTATGAATTCTACAAAGGACTAATAATACAGAATCTATGCAGAACTCAAGCAAATCAGCAAGAAAAAAAATCCCATCAAAAAGTGGGCAAAGGACATGAATAGACATTTCTCCAAAGCAGATATACAAATGGCCGACAAACATATGAATAAATGCTCAACATCACTAATTATCACTGAAATGAAAATTAAAACCACAATGAGATATTACTATACTCCTGCAAAAAAATGGCCATAATTTCAAAAATAAAAAAAATAACAGATGTTAGTGTGAATGTGGTGAAAAGGGGATACTTTTACACTGCTGGTGGGAATGTAAACTAGTACAACCACTATGGAAAACATTATGGAGATTCCTTAAAGTACTAAAAGTAGAACTACTGTTTGATCCAACAATTTCAGTACTGGGAGTCAACCCAAAGGTAAAGAAGTCATTATATGAAAAAGACACTTGCACATGCATGTTTATAGCAGCACAATTCACAATTCAAAAATGTGGAACCAGCCTAAATGCCCATCAACCAACGAGTGGATAAAGAAAATGTGACATATAGGTAGATAGATAGATGATAGATAGATAGATAGATAGATATCATATATATATACATATTATATACACACACACATACACACACACACACACACACACACCATGGGATACTACTCATTCATATAAAGTAACAAAATAATTGTGTTTGCAGCAACCTAGATGGAGTTGGAGACCATTATTCTAAGTGAAGTAACACAGAAATGGCAAATCAAACGTATATTCTCACTTATGAGCAGGACCTAAGCTATGAGAATGCAAAGGCATAAGAATGATAAAATGGACTCTGGGAACTCAGCAGGAAGGGTGGGAGGGGGGTGCTGGATAAAAGACTACACATTGGGTACAGTGTACACTGCTTGTGTGATGGATGCACCAAAATCTCAGAAATTACCACTAAAGAACTTTTCCATGCAACCAAACACCACCTGTTTCCCCAAAACTATTGAAATAAAAATAAATATAAAAAATAAATTAAGTAAATAAAATAAAAGGATGGAAATGATTAACAATGGGCAGTGGGAAGACTCAAGGCAGCAGTGTACACCATTTTTTCAGCTAGATAAGAACTGAAAGGAAAGTGCGTGCAAGGTCTGCTTCATTTAAAAATTTTTAAAAATAAATAAAAATACCTACACATGTATGTTTATCCCAGCACTAGTCACAGTACAAAGATATGGAATCTGATTAAGTGTCCATCAATGGATGATTTGATAAAGTAAATGTGGTATATAATAAAATACTATTCTGCCATAAAAATAACAAACTTGTGTGTTTTACAGCAACATGTATAATAGTGGTGATCATAATCTTAAGTGAAATTACCCATAAACAGAAAGTCAAATATCACAAGTTCTCACTTCTTGGCAGGAGCTAAATAATGTATACACATTAACACAGAAAGTGGAATAAAAGACACTAGGGACTCAGAAGGGCAGGAAAGTTGGAAGTGGGTGAGAGATTAGAAAATAATTAATACAATGTACCCTTTCAGAGACTTTTCTGCTATGCAATATATACATGCAACAAATCTGCACTTGTATCTGCTGCATCTATAAAAAATTTAAAAACACTTAACTGTAAGTTCCAAAACCTTAAAGTGCCTTTAAAAAACATAGGTAAACATCTCTTTGGCATTGGTCTTGGTAATAAAGTCTTTGATAGGACACCAAAAACACATGCCTCAAAAGCTACAATAAATAAGTGGTACTTAGATTTGACATCAACAAGATGGTGGAGAAGCTGATATCAGTATATATATATATGTCTATCTTCAAGATGGTGGAGAAGCTGATATCAGCCCTTATCCCTTCCACCAACTATATATATATACGTGTGTATGTGTGTGTGTGTGTGTGTGTGTGTGTCTATCTTCAAACCAAAATAACCTAGAAATATTTCAAGGGCTTATAAATAATCTACCATAATAAATTAGTGCAAAAAAAATCCAAATAGAAAGTGTCACTGGTGATATTAATATACCTGAGACACCATATGTGCACCAGAAATAAAGAAGAAAAGTTGAGGTTATCATATCAGTCATGGGGCAGGAATAACTATTGTCCCCATTTGCCTGTTCCACAGAGCACAGCAGTTCTTTTACCACTGAAGTAACCAACTAGCATCCCCACTGCAGAACCCCAGAGAGGGAGTCATGGCACACCCCATTTCCACATAAACTGTGACCACTGTTGAGTTAATTTTTCAAAGGAGTCAACACTTCTTCCAACCCCACACATGCCCCAATCCCAGAGCTGTGGCTGCTCCAAGAGGGCCTACTCTTGTGTCATTATTAGCTAGCCCATTAAGAATTCCAGGATAGACTAAATAGTAAGGTCTACCATCACCAAAGAATAGCTCCAATAGCTGGAGCAGACGGCAATATACTCAAAGGCTCAGGCATCAATATAAGGGCACGAGAATGATGAAATATTAGGAAAAAAAGATTACACCAAAAGAAAATAATAATACTTCAATAATGGACCCAGAAGAACTAAAAATCTAGAAAATGACTGACAAAGAATTTAGAACAATCCTTTTGAAGAAGTTTAGTGCACCTCAAAAAATAGAAATACAAAATTAAAGAACATTTGAAAAGCAATTCATGAACAAAATTAAAAGTTTGACAAAGAAGTAGAAACAATAAAGAAACAAATATTACCTGGTTGTGGTCTTTACTTTCTACATTTAGTGTTCCTTTCAAGATTTCCTGTAAGGCAGGTCTGCTGGTAATGAACTCTGTCAGAATTTGCATATCTAAAAAGGATCTTATTCCCCCTTCTCTTAGAAAGCTTAGTTCAGCTGGATATGAAGCCCCTGTTTTTTTTAAGAATGTTGTATATAGGCCTCCAATCTCTTCTGGCTTGTAGGCTGTCAGCTGAGAGGTCCACTGTTAGCCTTTTGTAGGTGACCTTCCCTTTCTCTCTAGCTGCCTTTAACATTCTTTTTTTCATTTTGACCTTGGAAAATATAATGATTATGTGTTTCTTGAGGATGATCTTCTTGTGTAGAAACTTGCAGGAGTTCTCTGTATTTTCCTGAATTTTACTGTTGGCCTCTCCATCAAGGTTTGGGAAGTTTTTATGGATGATATTCTGAAATATATTTTCCAAGTAGTTTGCTTTCTTTCCTTCCTTTTCAGGATGCCAATGATTCATACATTTGGCCTCTTTACATAATCTCATACTTCTTGGAGGATTAATTGATTCTTTTTATTCCCTTTTAAAAATTTTTTGTCTTATTTCAGAGAACCAGTCTTCAAGTTCTGAAATTCTCTCCTCAGTTTGGTTTATTCTGCAGAAAGTGAAATAAAAGACACTG
Organism: Pan paniscus; assembly: GCF_029289425.2. Lineage (NCBI taxonomy): Eukaryota > Metazoa > Chordata > Mammalia > Primates > Hominidae > Pan > Pan paniscus. Next base: position 83,444,073 of record NC_073272.2, read on the forward strand.
GATTGATATTTGAGATTGCATTGTGAAATTCTGGTATCGTGTTATTAACCTCTGTCAGACCCATTAGGTTCTTTTGTATACTGATTATTTCATCCCTTAGCTCCTGTGTCACTTATTTCATGATTCATATTTTCCTTAGATTAGGTTTTGCCATCCTCCTGAATCACAATTATCTTCATTCCTAACTGTATTCTGAATTCTATTTCTGTCATTTCAGCCAGTCCAGCCTTGTTAAGAAGTCCTGTTAGAGAGCTGGTGAAGTCATTTGGAGAATATACAACACTTTGACCATTTGAGTTACTGAAGTTCTTGCATTAGTTCTTTCTCATCTCTATCGGTGTTCCTTTAACTGCTGTGTAGATTGAGTACAGTCAATAGACTTGTTTCCTGGTTGTTTTCACCTGGTCTAGGAATACAGCTATACAGGAAGGAAAAAGGTCTCTACAAAGAGAATTACAAAACACTGCTCAAAATAATCATAAAAGACACAGATGAATGAAAAACATCTCATGCTCATGGATACAAAACATCAATAACATGTAAATGGCCATATTACCCAAAGCAATTTACAGATTCAATGCTACTTTTATCAAGCTACCAATAACATTCTTCACAGAACTGCACAAAAACTATTTAAAAATTAATGTAAAACCCAAAAAGAGCCTGAATAGCCAACAGAATCCTAAGCAAAAATAATAAAGCTGGAATAAACATGTTACCCAACTTCAAATTATACTACAGGGCTACAGTTTCCAAAACAGCATGGTACTGGTACAAAAACCGGTACATAGACCAATAGAACAGAATAGAGAGCCCAGAAATGAGGCCACACACCTACAACCACCTGATCTCTGACAAATCTAACAAAAACAAGAAATAGAGAAAGACTTCCTTTTCAATAAATGGTGCTGGAATAATTGACTGGCCATAAGCCAGAAGACTGAAGCTGGACCCCTTCCTTACACCATATACAAAAATAAACTCAGGATGGATTAAAGACTTACATGTAAAATCGAAAACTATAAAACCCTGAAAGATAACCTAGGCAATACCATCCTGGACATAGAAAAGTGCAAATATTTCATGACAAAGACAATAAAAACAATTGTTAAAGAAGCAAAAATTAGTGGGATCCAATTAAATATAACAGCTTCTGCACAGCAAAAAAAAAACTATCAACAGAGTAAATGAACAACATACTGAACAGAAGAAAATATTTTCAAACTACATATCTGAAAAAGGTCTAATCTCAAGCATTTATCAGGGATTTAAAAAAATTTACAAGATAAAAACAAATAATCCCATTAAAAAGCAGACAAAGACATGAGCAGACACTTCTTCAAAGAATATTACATGTGGCTAACAAGCATATGAAAATAAAAAAAGCTCAGTATTACTGATTATTAGAGAAATGCAAATCAAAGCCACAATTAGCAACCATCTCAAAAAAGTCAGAATCTGTTATTCTTTAAAATCAAAAAATAACAGATGATGATGAGGTTGCTGAGAAAAGAGAACACTTATACACTGTTGGTAGGAGTTTAAATTATTTCCATTATTGTCAAAAGCAGTATGATGATTTTTCAAAGAGCTAAAACCAGAATTACCATTTGACCCAGTAATCCCATTACTTGGTACATACTCAAAGAAATATAAATCATTCCACCATAATGCACATGCACACAATGTTTTTTGCAGCACTATTCACAATAGCGAAGACATGGATTCAACCTAAATGCCCATAAATGACAGAATGGATTAAAAAAATGTGGTACATATGCACCATGGAACACTATACAGCCATACAAAGAAAAAGATTATGTCTTTTGTAGGAACATGGATGGAGCTGAAGGCTATTATCCTCAGCAAACTAATGCAGGAACGGAAAACCAAATGCTCCTTGTTCTCACTTACAAGTGGGAGCTAAATGATGATAACTTATGAACACGATAAGGAAACAACATACACTGGAGTCTACTTGAGGATAGAGGGTGGGAGGAGGGAGAGAAGCAGAAAAAATAACTATTGGGTACTGCAATTAATTCCTGTGTGGTGAAATAACCTGTACAACAAACCCCCGTGACATGAGTTTACCTATGTAACAAACCTTCACATATACCCCCAAACCTTAAATAAACAAAAGAAATAAATATAAATTCTAGAGATAAAGAATACAATAATTGAAGAAAAAAATAGAAAGCTTTAACATCAGACTTGATCAAGTAGAACAAAGAGTCAATGAACTAAAGATATGACATTTGAAGTTATCTAATCAGAAAAGGAAAAAGAAGAAATAATGAAGAAGGACTACATCAACAATGAAGCACCATCAAGAAAACAAACATTGCATAGTAGAAGTTCCAGGAGAAGCGAGAGACAAAGAACTACAAAGCAAACGTAAAAATAAATAAATAAGCCTAAAAATTTTCCAGACCTGGGAAAAGATGACATTATTTGACTTCAGAAATAAGATTACCTCCTGGTTACCTCTGCTATCAATGTTCCGTGCCACCCTGGTGACTCAGGAGATTATGAGCCTGCTCAACTACACAGTATACCTCTACTACAAATGGACTTTAAGTAACACTAAGTTTACTTATAACCAATAAAATCATGCAGTATCTTCACTACTTCAAATATAGCCAAAAGCAAAGCCAAATGCCCTATTCAATAAACAGCGTAGTCATATCCTCATGAAATAAAATGTCTTGCCCCAATAAAAGTAAATTTAAAAATAAGAAGTTACTGTTTTTTGAGGTATGAACAAATAAGTGTAATACCAAGAATATGAAAAGTCAAGTATTATGACCCACCAAAAGAAACAGTATTTCTTCAGAAAAAAAATTCTAACCAAAAAGAAAATCCTCAAAATTCCAAATAAATAGTTCAAAATTTTAATTTTAAGAAAGCTCGATGAGATGCAAGTGAAAACTGAAGTCAATAAAAAAAAAAAATCAATGACAGATGTAAATGAGAAATTTACCAATGAGTTAGATATCTTTTAAAAAATGAAACTTCTGGGAAATAAAAAATTATAGTGGAATTACAAAATACACAAAAAACATCGATAATAGACTGTACCAAGAAGAAGGAGAATATCAGAACTGGAAGAAAGGTCTAGCTTAATTAATTAAATTAATTCAGTTAGACAAAAATAAAGAAAAAAGAATTAAAATAAATTAACAAAGCCTTCAAGAAGTATGAGACTACGTAAAATGACCAAAGGTGTAAATCATCAGTATTCCTAATGGAGAAGAAAAATAAAGTTTAGAAAACCTACTTAAGTAAATAATTAATGAAAATTCTCTTACTCTAGCAAGAGACTTAGATATCCAGAAACAGGAGGCCCAACAAAAATCAGAAAAAAATACAATTTAAGATGAAATTCACCATGACATTACACAGTCATCAAACTGTGTAATGTCAATGTGCAATTAAAAAAAAAAAACCTAAAATTGGTGAGGCAAAAATGCCTAGTCACCTATAAAGCAAATCTCATCAGACTAACAGTGGACTTCTCAGCAGAAACCATATAAGGCAGAAAAGGTTGAGACCTTATATTTAAAGCAGTAAATAAAAAACAGTGCCAAGCAAGAATTCTGTTTCATGACAGAAAAAAACTTTATAAGTAAAGGAGAAATAAGGTATCTCCCAGACAAGTAAATGCTGAGAAAATTTATCACCACTAGTTCAGCCCTATAAGAAATGCTCAATGGAGTTGTAAGCATAGAAATGAAAGATCAATATTCACCAATACTAAAACACGCAGAGCATAAAACTCAAGGGTCTCATAAAACAATTATAAGGAGAAAGAGAAAGAAATTAAATGGCACCATGACAGAACTCCATCAAACCACAAAGACAGACAGAGAGAAAGCAAAAGAAGAAACAAACAAACAAACAAAAAAATCACAAAACAACTAAATAATACTAACAATATAACCGGAACAAAACCCCACATATCAATATTAACCATGAACACAAATAAATTAAATGCCCACTTAAAAATATATACGGGTGGAATGAATTTTAATAATTATCCAATTATATACTTCTAACAAGAATTTCATATTACATGTACAGACAAATATAAATGAAAGAGTTGAAAATAATTCATGCAAGTGGAAATCATAAGTGAGCAGGAGTAGCTAAACTTATATAAAATAAAAGAGAATTTAAATAAAAAAATGGTAAAAAAAAAAACAACAGGTCATTACATAATAATAAGGTGGTTAATTCAGCAAGACAATATAACAATCCGATATATATATATATATATATACACTTAACAATGGGGCATGCAGATTCATAAAACAAATGTTACTAGACCTAATGAAAGAGATAGACAGAAATGTAGTAAGAGTAGGGTAGGTAAGGACCTCACTCATAGCAGTAGAAAGATCAAGTCAGAAAACCAAAAAAGAATCCTTGGACTTAACTTGAACTTTAGGCCAAATGGACCTCAGAGACATATACAGAACATTCTAACCCACAGCGGCAGAATACACATTGTTCTCACCAGCACATGAAAGGTATTCCAAGACAGACTACAAGTTAGGTCACAAAACAAATCTTAATACATTTTTGAAAAATCAAGTAATATTAAGTATTTTCTCAGACCATAGATGAATAAAAGTAGAAATCAATTCCAAGCAAAACTTTGAAAAATATACAAATACACACAAACAGAAAAACATGCTTCATGACCTTTTGGAAAAAAATAAAATTAAAATGGAAATTTAAAACTTTTTGGAAGTGAATAAACATGAAAACACTGGTGAGTTTGGACCAAGATGGCTGCTGCAGTCCATGACTCTCACGGAGAAGAATGAAAACTGAGTGAATTTTGCACCTTCAACTGAGGTATTCAGATTCTCTCATTGGAACTGACTAGATGGGCAGTTCAACCCACAGAGTTAGGAAAAGCAGGGGTGTGTAAGGACCCCACCCACCCCCACCCTGCCAGGAACAGCATGGAGCCAGGGAAGCTTCCATTTTCAGCCAAGGGAGACAGTGAATGGTTGTGCAACTCTGCCTGAAAAACCACGCTTTTCTCACAGATCTTTGTAACCCACAGGGCTTTGGATTAGAAGCACAGAGCTGTGTGGAGTCTCAGTGGGGTGGCCACTTAGGATTGCATGAAGACCCAGGAGTTGTTTTGCATACTCTGGCCCTGGAAATTTCCAGCAAAATGGAAGATCCATCCATGTATTCCCCTTCCTTGGAAGGGGGCTGAATCCAGGAAGCCAAGCAACGTCATTCTGCAGGCCGCACCCCAATGGCATCCCACAAGTTAAGACTCACTGGCTTCGAATTCTAGGTGGCCAGTGGCAGCAGGCAGGAGACTGCCTGAGACAGACTGAGTTTCTAGGGGGTGGGACAGTGGCCATCTCTTCAGTTTGAGTCAGCCGTTCTAGCCTCCTGGCTCCAGGAAGCCCAGTGGTTCCGGAGCAATTTCCCCATAAAATACAGAGAATCCCAGTAAGATACTCCAGGAGAATATCAACCATAAGATATATATATAATCATCAGATTCTCCAAGTTTGAAATTAAAAAAAAAATGTTAAGGGCAGCCAAAGAGAAAGGCCAGGTCACCTACAAAGCGAAGTCCATCAGACTAACAGCGGACCTCTCAGTGGAAACCATACAAGCCAGAAGAGATTGGGGGACAAAATTCAACATTTTTAAAGAAAAGAATTTTCAACCCAGAATTTCATATTTGGCCAAACGAAGCCTCATAAACAGAGAAATAAGGTCTTTTTCAGACATACAAATGCTGAGGGAATTCATCACCACCAGGCCTGCCTTGCAAGAGCTCCTGGAGGAAGCACGAAATATAGAAAAGAAAAATTGTTAATAGCTACTACAAAAACACATTGAAATACACAGACCAGTGACACTATGAAGCAACTACATAAAGAAGTCTGAAAACTAACAAGCTAGGATCAGGATGACAAAATCAAATTCACATATAACAACACTAACCTTAAATGTAAGTGGGCTAAATGTCCCAATTAAAAGACACAGAATGGCAAGCTGGTTAAAGACTCAAGACCCATTGGATGTTGTCTTGAAGAAACACATCTCATATGCAAAGACACACATAGGCTCAAAATAAAAGAATGGAGGAAAATGTCCAAGCAAATGGAAAACAGAAAAAAAATTGCAATCCTAGTTTCTTACAAAGCAGATTTTAAACCAACAAAGATCAAAAAATACAAAGATGGGCATTACATAATGGTAAAGGATTCAATGCAACAAGAAAAGCTAACTATCCTAAATACACATGTGCCCAATACAGGAGCACCGAGATTCATAAACCAAGTTCTTAGATACCTACAAAAAGAGTTAGACTTCCACACAATAATAGTGGGAGGCTTTAACACCCCACTGAAAATTTTAGACAGGTCATAGAGACAGAAAATTTAAAAAGATATTCAGGACCTGAACTTAGCTCTGAATCAAGGGAACCTGATAGACATCTACAAAACTTTCCACCAAAAAAAACCAGAATGTACATTTTTTTTTATCGCCACATGGCACTTACTCTAAAATTGATCACATAATTGGAAGTAAAACACTCCTAAGAAAATGTAAATTAAAAACCCAAAATCATAGCAAAATATCTCTCAGACCACAGCACAATCATCAAATGAGAACTCAAAGTAAAGAAACTCACTCAAAACCACACAACTACATGGATATTGAAAAATATGCTTCTGAATGACTCCTGAGTTCATAATAAAATTAAGGCAGAAATCAAGAAGTTCTTTGAAATTAATGGGAACAAAGAGACAGCATACCAGAATCTCTGGGACACAGCTAAAGCAGTGTTAAAATATATATAAAGCACTAAATGCCCACATCAAAAAGCTAGAAATATGTCAAATCAACAACCTAACATCACATATAAAAGAACTAGACAGCCAAGAGCAAACAAACCCAAAGCTAGCAGAAGACAAGAAATAACCAAGATCAGAATAGAACTTAAAAAGATAGAATCATAAGAATACTTTCAAAAAATCAAAGAATCCAAGAGTTGTTTTTTTTGAAAAAATTAATAAAATAAACCACTAACTAGGCTAATAAGAAAACAGAGAAGAATCAAATAGGCACAATCAGAAATGATAAGGGGGATATTACCACTGACCCCACAGAAATAAAAACAACCATCACATGAACTAGAAAATCCTGATGAAATGGATAAAGTTCTGGACATACACACCCTCCCAAGACTGAACCAGGAAGAAATTCAGGCTCTGAATAGACCAGTAATGTGTTCTAAAATTGAGGCAGTAATAAATAGCCTACCAATGAAAAAGAGCTCACGACCAGGCAGATTCACCAATGAATTGTACCAGAGGTACAAAGAAGAGTTTGTGCCATTTCTACTGAAACCATTCCAAAGAATTAAAAAGAAGAGACTCCTCCCCAATTAATTGTATGAAGCCAGCATCATCCTGATATCAAAACCTGGCAGAGATACAACAAAAAAGAAAACTTCCGGCCATTATTTCTGATAAACATCAATATAAAAATCCTAAGTAAAATACTGGCAAACCAAATCCAGCAGCATATCAAAAAGCTTATCCACAATGATCAAGTTGCATCCCTGGGATGCGAGGTTGGTTCAACATACACAAATCGATAAATAAAATTTATCACATTTACAGAACTAAAGACAAAAACCACACGATTATCTCAATAGATGCAGAAATGGCCGTTGATAAAATTAAACATCCTTCACGTTAAAATCTCTCAACAAATTAGGTATTCAAGAAACTTACCTCAAAATAATAAGAGCAATATATGACAAACTCACAGCCAGTATCATTCTAAATGGGCAAAAGCTGGAAGCATTCCCCTTGAAAACCAGCAAAAAGCAAGGATGCCTTGTATCATCACTCCTATTCAACATAGTATTGGAAGTTCTGACCAGGTGAATCAGGCAAGATTAAGAAATAAATGGTATTCAGATAGGAAGAGAGGAAGTCAAATTATCTTTGTTTGCAGGTGCAACAACCTTGTATCTAGAAAACCCCACATTCTCAACCCAAAAGCTTCTTAAGCTGATAAACAACTTCAGCAAAGTCTCAGTATACAAAATTGATGTGCAAAAATTGCTAACATTCCTACACACAAACAACAGGCAAGCAGAGAGCCAAATCATAAAAGAACTCCCATTCACAATTGCTACTAAGAGAATAAAATACCTAGGAATACAGCTAACAAAGGAAGCAAAGAACCTCTTCAAAGAAAACTACAGACCACTGCTCAAGGCAATCAAAGAGGACACAAATAAATACAAAAAAAATCTATGCTCTTAGACAGAAGGAATCAATATTGTGAAAATGGCCATAGTGCCCAAAGTAATTTATAGATTCAATGCTTTCTCCATTAAACCACCATTGACATTCTTCACAGAATTAGAAAAAATTATTCTAATATTCATATGTAACCAAAAATATGCCCAAATAGCCAAGACAATCTTAAGCAAAAAGAACAAAGCTGGAAACATCATGCTACCAGACTTCAAACTATACTACAAGTCTACGTAACCAAAATAGCATAGGACAGGTACAAAAACAGACACATAGACCAATGGAACAAAATAGGGAACTCAGAAATAAGACCACACACCTACAATTATATGATCTTTGACAAACCCAACAAAAACAATGAGTGAGGAAAGTATTTTCTATTTAATAAATTGTGCTGGAAAAACTGGTTAGCCATATGCAGAAAATTGAAACTGGACTCCTTTCTTACACCGTATACAATAATTAACTTAAGATGGAGTAAAGACTTAAATGTATAATGCCAAATTTAAAAAAAACCCTAGAAGAAAATCTAGGCAATATTTTTCAGGACATAGGCATGGGCAAAGATTTCATAATGAAAATGCCAAACGCAATTACAACAAAAGCTGAAATTGACAAATGGGATCTAATTGAACTAATGAGCTGCTTCATGGCAATACAAACAAAAAACCTATCATCAGAGTGAACAGGCAACCTACATAATGGGAGAAAATTGTAGCAATCTATTTGTCTGACAAAGGTCTAATATCCAGAGTCTACAAGGAACTTAATATACAAAACAAAACCAAATCTATTAAAAAGTGGGCAAGGGACATGAACGAACACTTCTCAAAAAAAGATTTATTGATGTTGTTAACAAACATATAAAAAAAAGCTCAATATCACTGATCATTACATATATGTAAATCAAAATCACAATGAGATACTATCTCATGCCAGTCAGAATGGCAATTATTAAAATTTCAAGAAACAACAGATGCAGGTGAGGTTGCAGAGAAAGAGGAACACTTTTATACTCTCAGTGGAAATGTAAATTAGTTCAACCATTGTGGAAGAGAGTGTGGTGATTTTTCAAAGATCTAGAACAAAAAGTACTATTTGACCCAGTATCCCATTATGGGGTATATACCCAAAGGAATATAAATCATTCAATTGTAAAGATACATGCACACCCATGTTTATTGCAGCACTATTGATAATAGCAAAGACATGGAATCTGCCCAAATTCCCATCAATGATAGACTGCATAAAGAAAATGTAGTATATAAACACCATGGAATACTATGCAGCCATAAAAAGAAAGGAGATGATGTCCTCTGCAGGGACATGGATAAAGCTGGAAACTGTTACCCTCAGCAAACTAACCTAGGAAGAGAAAACCAAACACCGCAAGTTCTAACTTATAAGTGGGAGCTGAATGATGAGAACACATGGACACATGGTAGGGGAACAACGCACACTGGAGCCTGTCAGCAGGGTGGTGGGAGAGAGAGCCTCAGAAAGAATAGCAAATAGATGATGGGCTTAATACCTAGGTGATACGTTGATTGGTGCATCAAACTACCATGGCACATGTTTACTTATGTAACAAAGCTACCCATCCAGCACATGTACCCCAGAACTTAAAATATAAGTTGAAGAAAAAATGAAATCATTATATAAAAAACCTTTGGGTTTTTTTGCACTACAGTAAAAGTAGTGCTAAAAGGAAATTATATAGTCTTGAACGCCTACATCAAACACATTGAGAAAAACCAAATTAACAACCTAACATGACACCTCAAGGAACTGAATCAACAAAGACAATCAAGCCCAAAGCTAGAAGAGGAAAATAATAATAAAGATAAGAGCAGAACTAAATAATATTGAGTCCAACAAAGTGATACAAAACATAAATGAAGACAAATAAGAAAGAGGTGGAGTAAGATAGCAGAATTGAAAGCCCCACCGATCATCCCCTCCACAAGGACACCAAGTTAACAACCTACACAGAAAAAAACAAATGAACAAAAAACACCTTTATAATAAACAAAAGTCAGGTGAGTACTCATAGTACCTAGATTTAACTTTGTTTTCGTGAAAGGGGCACTGAAGCATATTAAAAGAAAAACTTTAGGCAAATTCAGTTTAATTGAATTTAATTGAGCAAGAAAGAAATGAATTTGCAAATCAGCCAGCCTCCAGAATCACAGCAGATTCAGAAAGACTCCAGGGATGCTTCATGAAGAGAGCAAATTTATAGACAGAAAAAGAAAAGTGACATACAGAAAATGGAGGTAAGTTTCAGAAACAGCTGGATTGGTTACAGTTTGGTGTTTGCCTTATTTGAACACAGTTTGAACAGTCAGTGACCTATGCGTGGTTGAAATATGGCTACTAGGATTGGCTGAGACTCAGCTATTGCCACAAAAGCATACTCCTAAGTTAAGTTATGGTTTGTCCAAAAGGACTCAAGTATGGATGTCTCAGGACGTATTTAGTTCAATTTAACAATATCCCATTTGGTCAACCTCTCAATTTACAGAGATTGAACAAAAGTTTAGTCATTGATGCCACTCTCTGTCACCAGAGAGTCTGGTGACATCTGGTCTCAGAATGGAATTCACAAGTCTTCTTTAGCTGCAGTATGTAGTTTACAAGTCTTGTTTTGTGTCGTTATGGAATCACAAATCACAGCTTTGTACCAACTGAATGATTCTTTGTATTCTTGCTGACCTAAAGAAGTGGGTAGAATGGAGTGAGACCATTCAATTCACAATGGATGGCTGCATGCAAAACATTTAAGACTTGAAAGAATACAGTGCATCAGGAGGACTATTATGATTATCAAGAGGAGAATATGAAAACGCCAAGGTGTATTCCATAACAAGAGTTATGAAAATTAACTGAACCAAATTAAACAAGATAAGATTCAGATAATATAGGCAACTCAACAATACTAGGGTCTAATTGGTCATAGTCCTTGTTTGGAATGTGATAGTGATTAAGGACCATAGTTCACTGTAAAGTGACCTGATTTAAAGAAGTACTCATCTTCATCGTTACTCTGGTAACACAAATCATAATAACCTGGAAACCTACTAAAAGAAATATAATGATTAGAAACACTTGAAAAACCCAAGCTTACCATCCACCACTCAAGATGCCTGCCAACCAACTGTTAGTTGCTCCTGTAAATATATCATGTGTTCCTTTCTCCTGAGCAATTTCTTTAATGTGTTTGGTGGCAGTGTCTAAGAAAACAGCAGTATTAACCACCTTTTTGATTAAGCTTTTTGCAGTAATAAAATCAGAAGAGAGATAAGTACAACATTTAGTTTTGTTCAACACCAAACAGGAGCCCCCAGCTTGGGCTAAAAGAAAATCTAAAGCTGCATGATATTCTATTATGTGTTTTTGTTGAATATATGTGTTATCATCTACATTTTGGGGAGTAGTTTCTACCAGCCTGAAACCCTGGGAGGTCTGACTTGCTACAAAATCCAAAATTTTTCCCAATTTATAAATTAGCTTTAAATTCCATACAGCTGGCACCCCACTACCACCAAAAATGAGCTCCAAAGGAACCCATTGAGGAAATATTTCCTCAGGGAAAACAAGTTTATCCTCATCTATTTCAAGGCTAGTGATAATTTCAGTTATTGATCATTTTGACTTCCAACTATAAGGGCTATTATGGGAATAATCAGGGGAAGCTATTCGAAAGGCAGGAGTGATCCAGGCCAAATAACAAGATCCAAACCAAAGAAAAGGCAGAATAAATAAACAGATTCTCCACAGACTCAATATAGGCCCTCAGGGGTTGAAAAAGAGGGCCATCTAGTTACATTTGAGCAAGAGTCAGTCAGGTTTGTTCATCCATAAATCTGTAGCTCCTGAACAAGATCAAGTAGGAAATTTACTTTTTTGTGGCCCCTTTATAGCATGTTGTAAGGGTGTATAACAACATCTATTAAAAAAAAAGACCAATGGATCTAATCTGGTGACAATATACAAGCAATTACTTGTACCAACATAGGTAATACTCAAATCTTGAGTGTGTGATGCCTGAAAGCACAATATATCTTTTGCAGGCATCACTTAAATTGGTATTTTATATTTGGTAATAATTGAGTTATCAATTGCAAAAGAGTGTTGTTCTTAGTGAGCATAGGAAAGCAAGTAGCAGTGATGTTTAGAATATCAAGAATAGCTTCCTATTCTTTCCTTGGAGTTTAGGGTGACTTTTACTGGGAACACAGAGAGGCATTTGCATCAGTGGAATTGTTTCCTGATTTTTTTATATTAAGCCATAAACTCAACAATTACTCTGGTTTTGTGCTACAGCATAAGCTTAGCCTAAAGCCATCCACTGATTATGGTCCCATGGATTTTCCTGTAGGGAAAAGGAAAGAATTGGGGTGATAAAAAATGAGAAAAAAATAAAGCTTTTATGATGATAGAGAAATCTTGATCTATGATCTTGGGAAAGCGGTCCACCACTAAGATGCCATCTCCTTCTGGGGAGAGATTTCCCTGGTCATCTTTACCTTAAAGTATCTAACAGGTGTACAGATTCAGGAGTCTGAAGGGGCCCTGCTGAGTTGTGAAATGTGGATCTCAGGTTCAAGGAGCTAAGAAATGCTGTGTTTGGTTGGAATTTAATAGATTTTTCACAACATTTGGGGCTTGCAAATTAAGTTCATTTTCTAAGATCTGATCTGATGAAGGTTCTACCAGCTTGTCTGCTGCTGCTACTGCTTTTAAACAATTTATATGCCTTAGCTACTGAGCCTAATTTCATGGTGTAGTATGCACTAGGCCTATGATTACTACCATGATCTTGGGTAAGGACTCCTTATGCCTAATTGTTACATTCATGAACCAACAAAGTAAAAGGTTTTGTGTAATTTGGAAGTCGTAAAGCTGGGGGCTGTTGTAACGTCAATTTTATTTGGATAAAAGCCTGATCATGACTATCTTCCCTAGGTAAAGTCTCCGGTACAACATTTTTAGTGAGCTCATACAATGATGAAGCCATTAAGCAAAAAATTTGGAACCAAGGATTTGCAATATCCTGCAAGACCAAAGAAGCCTCTTAAATGTCTTCTGGTTGCAGGCCAAGGAAAACTTTGAACAGCTTTTATTCTCTTATTTGAGAGGGAAACTCCTTCAGTAGTCAAGTCACGTTTTGAATACTGGACTTTCTCTCTTGAAAACTGAAGTTTTTCCAGTGAAGCCTTGTGACTTTTATATGCAAGTTGCTGTGAAAAGTAAACTGAGTCAATTTCGGAGTGCTCTTTAGTGGGAGAACATAACAATAACTCATCTACATACTAAACGATAGTAGAATTTTGAGAAAACTGTAGTGTGATTAAGTCCTGATTCAATGCCTGGGAAAAATATAAAATGGCTTCAGTAAACCCCTGTGCCATCACAGTCCAGGTATGCCGCTGATATTTCCAAGTAAAGGTAAACAACTATTTATTCTCTTTATAAACTGGAATGCTAAAGGAGACTAAGTAGAGATATATTACAGTACAAGTATGCTTGAAATTAGTGAGTACATTAAACAATAAAGTATTAGAATTTGGGACTACAGGAAACCTTGGTATTATAATTATATTAATTTTACATAAATCTTGAACAAATATCTAACCTTGTCTATTTGGTTTTTTAACTGATAGGTTTTTAACTGGTAGGGAGTGCTATAAGGCTATTGTAGAAAAATTATGAGTCCCTGTTTAATTAAATTATTTTACAATTGGTGAGAGCCTTTGAATTCATTTGGGTGTTAGTGAGTATTGGGGTAATTTATGCAAAGGTTTAGAATAATCTATTTGGACTCTCACAAGTTCCACACTTTTAATTTTTCCTATATCAGTTGAGGAAGAGGCTCATAAACTTTTAGGTATTTTTGAAAGATTAGGGGTATTACAGGCCTGAGTTTCAATCTTATCAATTTCTGCCTGTAAATAGCATAAAAATTTTGGTTCAAGAGTATCAGGAAACTCTAAGATTATTTCTCCCTTTGAGGAAAATTGTATGTGCCCTTTTAGCTTTGAAAGTAAACCTCACCCTAGAAAATTTATTGGAGCAGCATTACATAGAAAAAAAAGGATATTTTTCTGAAAAGATCCCCAAAGTTAATTGGATGGTTTCAGTTATGGGAAACTTTTGAACTTGATTTGAAATCCCCACCACAGAAATGACCTTTTTACTCTGAGGGATTTGCTGGCTCATTAAAGTGGAGCTTATGGTAAATAGGGTAGAGCCGGTATCCACCAGGACTGTACATGACTCCACATTTAACCTCCTGTATAACAATCAACTCAAGATGGAACGAACTCAGATCTAAGACCTGAAACCATAAAAATTCTTGAAGATAGCATTAAGAAAAACTCTTCTAGACATTGGCTTAGGCAAAGAATGTATTACTTAGGACCCAAAAGCAAATACAACAAAAATAAAAATAAATAAATGGGGCCTAATTGAACTAAAAAGCTTCTGCACAGCAAAAGAAATATTTAGGAGAGTAAATAGAAAACCCACAGAGCAGAAGAAAACAGTCACAAACTATCCATCTGACAAAGCACTAATATCCAGAATCTACAAAGAACACAAACAAATTAGAAAAAAAAACCATATAAAAAATTAGGCAATGGACGTGAAAAGACAGTTCACAAAAGAAGATATACAAACAGCCCAAAAACATATTTAAAAAATACTCAACATCACTAATTATCAGGGAAATGCAAATTAAAACCACAATGAGATCCCACCTTACTCCTGCAAGAATGGCCATAATTAAAATGTCAAAAAACAATAGATGTTGGCATGGATGTGGTGAAAAGAGAACACTTTTACACTGCTGGTTGAAATGCAAACTAGTACAACCACTATGGAAAACAGTATGGAGAGTCCGTAAACAACTAAAAGTAGAACTACCATTCAATCCAGCAATTTATGTACTGGGTAACTATCCAAAGGAAAATAATTTATTATATGAATAAGACATAAGCACATGCATGTTTATAGCAGCACAATGTGCAATGACAGAGATATGGAACCAACCTAAGTGCCCATTAACCATCAAGTGGATAAAGAAAATGTATATATACACCATGGAATACTACTCAGGCATAAAAAAGAAAAAAATAATGGCATTTGCAGCAATCCGGATGGAGTTGGAGATAATTATTCTAAGTGAAGTAATGCAGGAATGGAAAATCAAATATCATATGTTCTCACTGATAAGTGAGAGCTAAGCTATGAAGATGCAAAAGCATAAGAATAATATAATGGATTTTGGGGACTCGGGGGAACGTGTAAGAGAGGAGTGAGGAATAAAAAGCTACACACTGGAGACAGTGGACACTGCTTGGGTGATGGGTGCACCAAAATCTCAGAAATAACCACTAAAGAACATATCTGTGTAACCAAAATCCACCTATTCCCCAAAAACTATTGAAGTAAAAATTTAAACAAAAAGAAAAAAATCTGTGGAAAACTCTTCTGGAGTTTTCATTGGCCTACACAAGGAAATCATGATTAAGACCTCAGAAGCACAAGCACCAAAACCAAAACACAGATAAATGAGATGTAATTAAAATAAAATACTTCAGCATAGGAAAGGAAATAATCAGTAGAGTGAACAGACAACCTGCATAATGAGAGAAAATATTTGTAAACTATGCATTCAACAGGAGACTAATATCCAGAATTTATAAGGAATTCAAACAACAACCATAGCAACAACAAAACAATTAACTCCAAATAAATGCTTGAAAGACATGAACAGATATCTTTAAAAAGACATAAAAATAGCCAAAAAGCAGCTGAAAAACTGCTCAATATCACTACATCAGAGAAATGCAAATCAAAACCACAATAAGACATTGTCTTAAACCTGTCAAAATTATATTATTAAATAGTCAAAAGGTAGCAGATGTTGGAAAGGATGTGAAGAAAAGGGAATGCGTATATACTGTTGGTGGGAATATAAACTACTACAACTTCTATGGAAAACAGTATGGCGATTTCTCAAAGAACTAAAAATATAACTATCATTCAATTTAGCAATCCCACTATGGGGTATCCACCCCTCAAAAAATGAAATGTTATATCAAAAAGATACCTTGGCTAGAAACAGTGGCTTGTGCCTCTAATTCCAGAAATTTGGGAGAGGCTTGGTGATGGAATATTGTCTGAGCCAGGATTTTGAAACCAGCCTTGGCAACTTATACAGTTTGGACATTTGTCTCCTCCCAATCCCATGTTGAAATGTAATTCCCAGTGTTGAAGTTGGGGCCTGGTGGGAGGTGATTGGATTATGGGGATGGATTCCTCAAGAATGTTTTAGCACCATCCCCTTGGTGATAAGTGAGTTCTCAATCAGTTAGTTTACATAAGATTTGGTTGTTTAAAATGTTTTGAAACCTCCCTCTTCTCTCTCATACTTCCACTCTCGCTATGTGATACAACTAACTACTCTCCCTTTACCTTTCACCATGATTGTAAGCTTCCTGAGGCCCTCAACATATGCAACACCAGCATATGTTGGTGCCATGCTTCCTCTGCAGCCTGCAAAATCGTGAACCAATTAAACCTCTTTTTTAATATAAATTACTAGTCTCAAGTATTTCTTTATATCAATGAAAACAAACACAGAAAGATAGCAAGATCTCATCTCTACATGCTGGGCATGTTATTTCACTCCTGTAGTCTTAGTTACTTGGGAGTCTGAGGTGGGAAGATTGATTGAGTGCAGTTGTTTGAGGTTAACAATGAGCTATAATCACATGACTGTCCTGCAGCCTGTGTGACAGAGAAAGACCCTGTGAGAGAGAGAGAGAGAAAGAGAGAAAGAGAAAGAGAAAGAAGAAAGAAAGAAGAAAGAAGGAAAGAAAGAAAGAAAGAAAGAAAGAAAGAAAGAAAGAAAGAAAGAAAGAAAGAAAAAGAAATCTGCACTTGTATGTTTATCACAGTACTATTAACAATAGCACAGATATGGAACCAACCTAAATTTCCATCAATGTTTAATTGGATAAAAAAGTGATCAATCTTTCTATCTAACAATCAATCTATCTAAATACACACACACATGCACACACACACAGAGACATCTATGTATCTATCTATCCAAACACACGAACATACACACACACATACACACAGGAATACTATTCAGCCACAAAAAATAAAATCATTTATTTTGCAGAAACATGAATGGAACTGGAGGCCATTATCTTAGGTAAAAAAACTTAGAATAAAATGTCAAATATATATTCCTACTTATAAGTAGTAGGTAAATAACACACACATATGGACATAGAATGTGGAATAATAGACATTGGAGACTCAAAAGTGTTCAGGAGTGGAAGAGAGTAAAGAATGACCTTAAAACTTAAAGTATAATAAAAAAAGAATGAGAAATTTCTTAGTGAGTACAATATACATGATTTGAGTGATGATTACACAAAAAGCCCAGATTGTACCACTATGCAATGAATCCATGTGACAAAACTATACTTGTACTCCTTAAATTTCTACACAAAAAAAAACTTTTTAAAAGCCAATTTGTTTTCAGTCTTTTATTTTTTATTCAAAAGTAGGTCACCATGTAAATAGTCTTGACCTGTCTCATCCTCGACAATTTAAGTCAAATAAAGTCACCCAAGTACCTTACAACATCTGGTACATAAAAGAAAGTTACAAATACCAAGTAACTCATGCAATTTGTTCAGTCCCATTTCTACCTTAAAAAAGAGCCCTAGCACCCTGATAGTGACTCGTGTGAGAAGTCCACACAATTCAGTAGCAGAATCATCTCCCACTTAACTCTCAGCAATGGGGACACTACCACTAGTTCTCTACTGGAGCAGTAAAAGTTACCTTGTGCACAAACTTGCTGAAAATGGGAGATCCAGCCAACACCCATTCTCTGCCATCATTGCTCTGGAACTCCCAACTGCAGGATATTTTCAGCCAGACATCCTGAATCCAAAAAGAACTAAATGTAACTAATATCTATATTAAAATTTAAATTCTGATAGATTTAAGAGCAGTGGGTCATTTTATGGACTGGGTTTTGGTCCAGTATTGCCACAAATTTATTCATGCTGTATTCATTCCCACTTAAAATGTAATCTTCTTCATGAAGTAGTACATTTGTCTTTTTCTATTATTTAATCCATGGCATTTAGAAGAGTGTCTAAAGTACTCAATAGCTTCTATTTAGCGGGAATGGTAAAATGCAATGATCAGCTAAATAGCTCCAGTTGAGCTGGGCATGACTGTCTACCCCTCTCCAACCTGTATGTTCATAGTTCCTCTATGATCTTCCACCCCATTTCCTGGAAACCCACACTTTACACTTTACCTGGAAGTACTACCATCAGCACTGTGTGCAGGCCCAAACAAGCCTCCACTTTATTTTACTTCTTTCTTGTCCCTTTTCGTTATTTAAATTATAAACAAACCTGTATCTATTAAATAATTTTTTAAACCAGAAAACAGAGGCCATTACCTCATGCAGTGAGTGTGAATATACAGTGAGCCCTACATCCAGAACATTTGAAACTACCAAAAGGTGCATATTGCAAGTTCAAAGCCAAAGCTTTCAAGATTCTATAAATATAAACAGGTAATATAAGCTAATTTACTACCTTGCTCATCTTGTGCTCTCCATTACCCCTAAACAATCCTGGGGATCTACATTGATACTGCTGCAGATTAAATCCAGTCACTTTTTAAGGCTTTGGGGATCACTACCTCTCTGGTTGATCCCCAATTAATTCTGTAGATCCCAATATTCTGAAAACAAAACTGGAGACATTTACAAGCTTGTATTCAAATAAGGCAGGGTAGAACAAAGCAGATGCCCTTGCCAGAACATCTTGCAGATTTTAAGTACAAAAATAACAATGTTACTACATATTATAATTGTACTAGTTCATTCTCATACTGCTATGAAGTAATATCCAAGACTGGGTAATTACATAAAGGAAAGAGGTTTAATTGACTCACAGTTCCACATTGCTACGGAGGCTTCAGAAAACTTACAATCATGGCAGAAGGCAAAAGAGAAGCAGGCACCTCTTCACAGGGTGGCAGGATGGAGTGAATACAAGCAGTAGAAATGCCAGATGCTTACAAAACCATTAGATCATGTGAGACTCACTTATTATCACGAGAACAGCACAGGGGAAACTGCCCCCATGATCCAATTACTTCCACCTGGTTCTGCCCTTGATATGTGCAGATTATGGAGATTACAATTTAATGTGAGATTTTTGGTGGGGACACAGCTAAACCTTATCAGTTATTATTATATAAAAATAGTTAAAATTTATTAAACCTTGACTATGCTAGGAACACTTTTGAGCACTTAATATAAATTATGTTTTAAATTTTTAATTGTGCCAAAATATCCATACTATAAAATTGATCATTTTAAGCATGTGGATAATTTTAAAGATGTAGGTCAAAAGGTATGAAATTGTAGTTATGTAGGATAAATAAGTCCAGAAATCTAATGTACAGCATAGAAATTATAGTTAACATTATATTTTATAATGATTTGCTAAGAGAGTAGATTTTATGTACTCTTACCCCCCCCACACACACAAAAATAACTTTTTGAGATGATGAATTTGTTAATTGGCTTGATAGTAGTAATCATTTTACTATGTATATGTATATCAAATATATTATACACTTTAAATATATACAGTTACAAATAAAAATGGGGAGGGCACAGCAAAATGGTAGACTAGATGCAGTCAGGAAAAATATCTACCACCAAGAGACTGTGAAATTGTGAAGACTGCATGGCAAGCAGATCTTGAGAAGAAAGGCATTGAGAGTGGACAGAGGAAGTAAACAGATACTGGGCTAAAGATGGAGGAAGCTGGAAACTTTGCCAGGACTACAACACACTGGCCCCCAGTGATTCCTGGGAAAGCAATTAGTGGTACAGGTGTGGAGTGATCCACTCTTGGCATGGACTTCTGGTATCCTAGCAACAGAAGTAGCCATAATCTCCACAAACACTTGGGCTGGCAGGGAGGGCTCCTTAGAGATATGGTACTGCAGGACTTCAGCCTGTGAAGAGCAGACAGGGTTTGGTGTAGGAACATCTGCAGTGGAGCACAGTCTGGAAAACCCATTCCCCAAAGCTTGCCATGCTCTCCTAGAAAACTTTAGCCTTAGGGGAACTGTTGGACCTCAACAGAGCAGGGCAGTCTTGCTCATGAAATGGGTCCAGTCAGATATAAGCACCCCTCTACCCGAGGACCTCTCCTGTGGCCCCATTGTGGCCATGCCCACTTGAAATGGAGCCCTGGATGCTCAACTGGCATTCTTCCATAGCCTGCATCAGTTTCTTCACCAGCAGATTGCACCTGACTATAAGAGAGCATCAGCAAAGTGGCCCTCGTCAACATATACAAGCCTACCAACACATATTTCCCACCACAGCCTGCCCCACACCACTTTGCCCACATGCACTCATCCATAGCCACCTCCTTCACCACTTTCCCCTTTTATGGGCACACAGGGAGACCTTTCCTCTCCTTCCACACTGGCATGCATGTGTGCATGCACTGTACTGCACCACTGATGTTGGCATGAGCACAGACCTCCTCAATGCACAAACATTGCCAAACAAATGTTCACAGAGAGGCCAGCGGCCCTGCTCTCTGCCCACCAAGCCCCTCCCTGCTGCCACCACCAGCACAAATGCACGCACAGAGGCTGACGGCCCTGAGCTCACCAGCTCCCCATCCGCATGCCAATGCCACCACTGGTGTAAACACAGCATGGAGATTGTCAGCCCTGCCCCACATTCCATGCCACTAAGTTTACTCATATTAATTTGTACATGGAGGCCAGCAGCCCTGCACCCACTGGCGGCCCACCGCAGCTGGTGGGTGTGCATCCTGCCACACTGCTGCCATAGCTGGCACATACCAACAAGCATAGATTCCATTGCCACTGCCCTGATAAAGCACTTTGGCTAGCGCCACCCTTTGGAGTGTTGTGGCTAGCTTTCTGGGAAACCTTGGCTCATCCAGTGCAGCAAGTTGCTAACCTTGAAGGGCCAGAGAACAAACATGGGAGCCCAACACCAGTGCCATAGAGTTAGAGTTCAAAGCCAGAAGTGCTGACCTGTGCCTTGCCCTCTAAAATATTTAAGAAATGAAGCCAGTTGGCTGAACTAACCCTGTACTGCAATTAAACTCCCAAGGGAATCAAAGAAGATAAAAGCAAAAGAACCCATCCAAAGTACAGCATCTTCAAGATTGACTGAACATCAGCTCATACAGGTGAGAAAAAAATAGTGCAAGAACTCTGGCAACAAAAAAAGCCAAAGTGTCTTCTTACCTCCAAGCAACCACACTAATTCCCCAGCAACAGTTTTTAACAAGGTTGAGATGGCTGAAAAGACAGAAATAGAATTCAGAATATAGATAGGAACAAAGATCATTGAGATTCAGGAAAAGGTCAAAATCTAATCAAAGAATTCTAGGGAATATAATAAAAATATACAGAAGATGAAAGATGAAATGATCATTTTAGAAATAACCAAACTGATCTGATAAAGCTAAAGAACTTACTTCAAGAATTTCAGAATACAATCACAGGTATAAACAGCAGAATCCACCAAGCTTAGGAAAAAAAATCAGAGTTTCGAAGACCAGTTCTCCAAAATAACGCTGTCAGAAAAAAATAAGAATAAAAAATTAAAGAAGAATGAGCAAAACCTCTGAGAAATATTAAATTATGTAGAGATACCAAATCTATATCACATTGGGATTCCTGAAGGAGAGAGAGAGAAAGCAAGCAACTTGGAAAACATTTGAGACTATTATACATGAAAATTTATTCAACCTTGCTAAAGAAGCCAACAATTTAAAAATCCAGAAAATGCAGAAAACTCCTCCAAGATACTACATAAGGTGATCATTCCCAAGGAACATAGCTATTAGATTCTCCAAAATTGAAATAAAAGAAAAAAATTGTTAAAGGAAGCTATAGAGAAGGGAAAGATCAGCTACAAAGGGACCCCACCAGGCTAACAGGGAATCTTTTAACAGAAACCCTCCAAGCCAGAAGAGATTGAGGGATTGTATTCAGTATTCTTAAAAAAAACAAATTCCAACCAAATAATTAATATCCATCTAAACTAAGCTTTCTTACTAAAGAAGAAAAAAAAGATCCTTTTCAGCAAGCAAATGCTAAGAGATTTTGCTACCACCAGACCTGCATTACAAGAGGTCCTGAAGAAAATGCTAAATATGGAAAGAAAAGATTATTCCCAGCCATCTCAAAACACAATTAAATACATAGACAATTAACACTACAAAGCAACCATAAAAACAAGTCTGCATAATGGGCAGCTAACAAGATGAGGACAGGTTGAAATCCCTATATATCAATATTAACCTTGAGTGTAAATGGGCTAAGCACCTCAATTAAAAGGCATGGAGTTGCAAGTTGGATAACGAAGCAAGACCCAGAGGTATGCTGTCTTCAAGAGACCCATCTTACATGCAGTGACACACATAGACTCAAAGTAATGAGATGGAGAAAAATCTACCAAGTAAACAGAAAACAAACAAACAAAAAAAGGCAGGGATTGCTCTTCTAATTTTAGACAAAACAAACTTTAAATGATCAATGATGAAAAAAACAAAAAGGGGCATTACATGATTGTAAATGGTTTAATTCAACATAAGATCTAAGTATCCTAAATACATATGCACACAATATTCATAAGAGCACCCAGATTCATAAAGTAAGTTCTTAGAAATCTACAAAAATACTTATATAACCAAATAATAATAGTGAAAGTCTTCAACACACCACAGAGAGTATTAGTCAGATCATCAAGGCAAAAAGCTAACATAAAGAAATTCAGGACCTGAACCAAATTGACCTAATAGACATCCCCACAATTCATTACCCAAAAACAACAGAATGCACATTCTTCTCATCTGTACATGGCACATATTCTAGAATCTATCACTCAATCAGCCATAAAACAATCCTGAGAAAATTCAAAGAAACCAAAATCAAACCAACCAAATTATCAGATCATAGCACAATAAAAATATAAATTAATGCTTACAAGACTGCTTAAAACCACAGAATTACATACAAATTAAGCAACTTGCTCCTGAATTATTTTGGGGTAAACAATAAAATTAAAGCAGAAATCAAGAAATTCATTGAAGTTAATTAGAACAGAGATAAAATATATCAGAATCTCTGGGACACAGCTAAAGCAGTGTTAAAAAGGAAGTTTATAGGACTAAGCACCTAAATCAAAAGTTAGAAAGATCTCAGATTAACAACCTAGTATCATACCTGAAATAACTATAGAAACAAGAGCCAATCAAACCCGTAGATAGCAGAAGACAAAAAATAACCATAATCAGAATTGAACTGAAGAAAATTGAGACAAATAAAACCATAGAAAATATTAATGAATCTAGGATTTGGTTATTTGAAAAAATAAATAAGACAGATAGACCACTAACTATACTAATTTAAAAAGAGAGAAGATTCTAATAACACAATCAGAAATTACAAAGGAGGCAATACCACCAAAGCCCCAAGAATACAAAAAGACCCTCAGATACTACTATAAACACCTCTAGGTTTATTTGCTAGAAAACCTAGAAGAAATTCATAAATTCGTGAAAACATTACCTCCTAAGATTCAACCAGGAAGAAATTGAATCCCCAAACAAAGCAATAATGCGTTGCAAAATTAAATTAGTAATAAAAAGCCCACCAACAGACAAAATCCCAGGACCAGACAAATTTACAGCCCAATTCTACAACGTGTGTAAAGAAGAGCTGCTACCATTCCCACTGCAACTATTCCAAAAAATTAGAAAAATATTGTAATAGTTTCAAAAGGAATTGGACACCTACCTAACGCATTCTATGAGGCCAGCATCATCCTAGTACCAAAACCTGGCAGGGACCCAACAAAAAAAGACAACCTCATGCCAATATCCTTCATGAAAATAAATGCAAAACACTCAACATATGTAACATGTGCAAATCAATAAACATAATCCATCACATAAACAGGAACAATGATATAAACTACATGATTATCTCAATAGATGCAGAAAAGACATTCAATAAAATTCAACACCCCTTCATTCTAAAAACGCTCAATAAACTAGGTATTGATGAAACATGTCTCAAAATAGTAAGAGCTATTTATGACAAACCCATAGCCAATATCATACTGAATGGGAAAACTCTGGAAACATTCCCTTTGAATACTGGTACAAGACAAGGATGCCCTCTCTCACCACTCCTATTCAACACAATATTGGAAGCTCCGGCAAGAGCAATCAGGCAAGAGAAAGAAATAAAGGTATTCAAATAGGAAGAGAGGAAGTCAAATTGTCTCTGCTCACAAATGACATAATTGTATATTTAGAAAATCCCATCGTCCCAGCCTAAAAACATCTTAAGCTGATAAGCAACTTCAAAAAAGTCTCAAGATACAAAATCAATGTGCAAAAATCACAAGCATTCCTATACACCAACAACAGACAAGCAGAGAAACAAATCATGAGTGAACTCCCATTCATAATTGCTACAAAGAGAATAAGATACCAAAGAATACAATTTAAAAAGGTCGTGAAGGACCTCTTCAAGGAAAACTACAAACCACTGCTCAAGGAAATAAGAGAGGACACAAACAAATGGAAAAATATTCCATGTTCATGGATAGGAAGAATCAATATTGTAAAAATGGCAATACTGCCCAAAGTAATTTATAGATTCAGTGTTATTCCCATCAAGCTACCAGTGACTTTCTTTGCAGAATTAGAAAAATCTACTTTACATTTCATATGGAACCAAAAAGAGCCCATATAGCCAAGACAGTCCCAAGCAAAGAGAACAAAGCTGGAGACCTCATGCTACTTGACTTCAAACTATGCTACATGCCTACAGTAACAAAAACAGCATAGTACTGGTACCAAAACAGATATACAGACTAATGGAACAGAACAGAGGTCTCAGAAATAACACCACACATCTACAACCATCTGATCTTTGACAAACCTGACAAAAACAAGCAATGGGGGAAGTAGCCCCTATTTAATAAATGGTGTTGGGAAAATTGGCTAGCCACATGCAGAAAACCAGAACTGGACAACTTCCTTACACTTTATACAAAAATTAACTCAAGATGGATTAAAGACTTAAACGTAAGACCTAAAACCATAAAAACCCTAGAAGAAAAATGAGGCAATACCATTCAGGACATAGGCATGAGCAAAGATGTCATGACTAAAACACCAAAAGCAATGACAACAAAAGCCAAAATTGACAAATGGGATCTAATTAAACTAAAGAGCTTCTGCACAGCAAAAGAAACTATCATCAAAGTGAACAGGCAACCTACAGAATGGGAGAAAATTTTTGCAATCTACCCATCTGACAAACTGCTAATATCCAGAATCTACAAGAACCTTACACAAATTTACAAGAAAAAACAAACAACTCCATGAAAAAGTGGATGAAGGATATGAACAGACACTTCTCAAAGGAAGGCATTTATGTGGCCAACAAATGTATGAAAAATAGCTCATCATCACTGGTGATCAGAGAAATGCAAATCAAAACCACTTTGAGATACCATCTCATGCCAGTTAGAATGGCAATCATTAAAAAGTCAGGAAGCAACAGATGCTGGAGAGGATGTGGAGAAATAGGAACGCTTTTACACTGTTGGTGGGAGTGTAAATTAGTTCAACCATTGTGGAAGACAGTGTGGTGATTCCTCAAGGATCTACAACCAGAAATACCATTTGACCCAGCAATCCCATTACTGGGTATATACCCAAAGGATTATAAATCATTCTACTATAAAGACATATGCACAAGTATGTTTATTACAGCACTATTCCCAATAGCAAAGGAACCAACCCAAATGCCCTTCAATGATAGACTGGATAAAGAAAATGTGGCACATATACAACATGGAATACTATGCAGCTATAAAAAAGGATGAGTTCATGTCCTTTTTGCAGGGACATGGACGAAGATGGAAACCATCATTCTCAGCAAACTAACACAGGAACAAAAAACCAAACACTGCATGTTCTCACTCATAAGTGGGAGGTGAACAATGAGAACCCATGGACACAGGGAGGGGAACATCACACACCAGGGTCTGTCGAGGAGTTAGGGGCTAGGGGAGGGATAGCATTAGAAGAAATACCTAATATAGATGACAGGTTGATGGGTGAAGCAAACCAGCATGGCACATGTGTACTTATGTAACAAAACTGCCTGTTCTGCACATGTATCCCAGAACTTAAAGTATAATAATAATTTTTTTAAAAAACACAATGAGATACCATCTCATACCAGTCAGAATAGCTGTTATTAAAAAGTCTAAAAATAACATATGCTAATGAATTTGCATAGAAAAGGGAACACTTATATCTTGCTGGTGGGAATATAAACTAGTTCAGCCATTGTCGAAAGCAGTTTGATAATTTTTTGAGTAATTTAAAACAGATTCCCCTTTCAACCCAGCAACCTCATTATTGGGTATTTACCCAAAGGAATATAAATGTTTCTGTATAAATACACATACACTCATAGGTTTATTACAGCACTATTCACAATAGCAAAGACATAGAATCAACCTAAAGGCCCATCAGTGGTAGACTGGATAAACAATGTGGTACATATACACCATGGAATACTACACAGTCATAAGAAAGAACAAGATGATTCTTTTGCAGCAACATAGACGGAGCTGGAGGCAATTATCCCATGTGAACTAATACAGGAACAGAAAACTAAATACCACATGTTCTCACATATAAGTTGGAGCTAAACCCAAAGAATAGAAAAACAGATGCCAGGGCCTACTCGAGGCCAAAGGTGGGAGAAGGGTGTGGATAGAAAAACTGCCTGTTAGATTCTATGTTTATTATCTGTGTGACAAAATAATCTGTTTACCATTTCCCCATGGCATACACTTTACCTACGTAATGAACCTGCCCATGTACCTCTGAACCTAAAATAAAAGTTAAAAATAATAATAATAATAAATAAACATAAAAACAACCTTCATAGCAACATCCAGACATGTTTAAACAAATATCTGGATGCTGTTTCCTAGCCAAGGTGATACATGAAATCAAACATCACAAGTTCATCCCTTGTTTACCTGGCACTTACATACATCGTATTAAATTATATTTAACATCAAATAATGATAATTGCAAGATCATGATACCACCTAACGTGATACAACCATTATATACACAACTGAACATACACTAGCCCCTTCTCCAGGAAAGGATGAAAAGTCCTTTAGTTACATTCATTCTTCTACTTCATGGTCTATAAATTATATACTGTGATGTAAAGTTAACAATACTTAAATACTATAGTATAAACTCAAAAATCTTCTAATACACATGCACATGTATTCACAACAAATTAAGAAAGAAATACTCATAACAATTACAGTTCTTTCTGTAACTAATGACCAGCCATAACTGATTTTTATAATTTCCTTCTTCCACTAAACAATCCAAATTCCCTTTTTACTCAGCAAGCACCCCAGCTGGCCATGGCTCTTTACCTGATGGGGTGACACAAACTTTCACTTCTGAAAAACCTTCATTCCTGAAAGAACTGTTTAACAAAATTACAAATCAACATGCCCTTTGACAAACCCAACTTATAAAAATATATTCTATAGATATACTGTCATGATATTAATTATAAATTTATAAGATTATTTATTACAGCATTTTTATAGTAAAGACAACCTAAATTACCATGAATGGGGAACTAGTTAATATGGTTGTACCAAATGCCAATAAAATTAATGGAGTAAAGACCTCTAAAAAGTCTCCACTCAATAAAAGCTATAAGAAACTGGCAAAATTTGTCAGGATAAACTTTTTCCAAATTCTAAAAATTGTTCAGAGGCCTGCAGCAATTTTGGGAGCGTTTATTCAGGAAATAACTTTAAATTAGCCATTGTAAGTACTTCTAAAGGACTAAAGAAAACTGTGTCTACAAATCTAGTTAAAATGGCATCAGTCCCCAAATTAATCTACATATTCAAGGCAATCCCTATCTAAATTCCAATGGCAGAGATGTGGAGAAATAGAAAACCTCATACATTGCAGATAGGAACATAAAATAGCACAGTTACTTTAGGAAAAGAGTTTGGCAGCTCCTCAAAGTATTAAACATAGAGTTACCATATTCCACACCTAGTTATATACCCACAATAATTTAACACACATGTCTACACAGAAATATTTACACACTGATGCTTATTATAGCATTATTCATAATAGCCAGGAAAAGAAAACAACCTAAATATTAAAACACTAATAAGTGGGTAAGCAAAAAGTAGTGTATCCATACAAAGGAATAATATTCAGCAATAAAAATAAATGAGATATGATATGTATTGCAACATGGATAAACCTCAAAAACATTACACCAAGGGAAAAATAAAAATAGCCATTTATGTATGAATTCATTTACATAAAATGTCCAAAATAGGTAACATCATAAATACAAAAAGTCGATTGGTGGTTTCCAGGGACTGTGGGGGCAGGGGAAAAAATACTGAGCATGAAGTTTCTATTTGGGGGGATAAAATATTCTGAAATTAGTGGTAATGCTTGGATAATTTTATAAATACACTAAAACCACTGAATAATACCATTCTAACGGATTTTTTTGATGTATGAATTATATCACAATGAAAATATTCAGAGGAAACATTAATAAATTATTGTACAGCCATATAGTGAAATACTGACCATCCATAAAAATGAATGACATCATATTCATTATATTGACATCATATCCAAAATGCACTAAGTGTAAAACTTAAAGTGCAGAGGATTTTTACAGAAAAAGTGGGCTAGGGAACATGTACATACATGTATTTATTATATGGATGCATGTACATGTACAATGTATGTAAAAGGAATTATGAGAAACTTAACATTGGATGCCTGTGGCAAGGGGAACTGAATAATTTGAGACACATTTGCCATGGGGACTTTTCAATAGACACACTTTTGTTTTTTTTGAAATTTAAATATGTTAATACTTTAGCCTATGCAATACTAACAATTAAAATTCAAATTATCAATTTTATTGTCAAAATATATGCAGTTAAAAGCCAATTATAAAACAGAAAAATATTTGAGCAGTTTATACAAACCAATAGTAATAATATTAAGACACCCAATAAAAATATATAAAAGATAACAGATAATTTTTAGAAGAGAAAATACAAAAGAGATATAAATACATTTAAAACTCTTAAACATTATTAGTAATCTAAAATCAATAAAACAACTTATTTTTATCTTTCATGTTTGCAGTTTCTAAAAATACCACCAATACTACCAATATCAATACCACCAATGTATTCACCAATACAGTAAGGAGTATGAAATCTCGCATACTACTTGATATGGTTTGGATCTGTGTCCCTGCCAAAATCTCATGTTGAATTGTAATATTCAATGTTGGAGCTGATGCCTGGTGAGAGGTGATTGGATCATGGAAATGGTTTCTCATAGTTAAACACCATCCCACTTGGTGCTGTTATCATGATAGTGAGTTTTTGTAAGATCTGTTTTTTTGTTTTGTTTGTTTGTTTGTTTGTTTGTTTTTGAGATGGGTTCTCACTCTGTCACCCAGGCTGGAGTGCAGTGCCTTGATCTTGGCTCATTGCAACCTCTGCCTCCTGGGTTCCAGTAATTCTCCTGCCTCAGCCTCCCGAGTAGCTGGAATAACAGGCATGCACCACCATGCCCAGCTAATTTTTGTATTTTTAGTAGAGACGTGGTTTCTCCATGTTGACCAGGCTGGTCTGGAACTCCTGACCTCAGGTGATCCACCTGCCTTGG
This sequence comes from Pan paniscus, assembly GCF_029289425.2. Lineage (NCBI taxonomy): Eukaryota > Metazoa > Chordata > Mammalia > Primates > Hominidae > Pan > Pan paniscus. Next base: position 83,474,326 of record NC_073272.2, read on the forward strand.
CCTCCCAAAGTGCTGGGATTACAGGTGGGAGCCACCATGCCTGTTTTTTTTTAATTTTTTTAGACAGAGTCTTGCTCCATCACCCAGGCTGGAGTGCAATGGCGCGACCTCAGATCACCGCAACCTCCATCTCCCGGATTCAAGCAATTCTCATGCCTCAGCCTCCTGAGTAGCTGGGATTACAGGCGCACGCCAGTTTGTAACATTTTTTACATTTTTTTCTTAGAGTTTTTATCTCTCTGCTTACATTACCTATCTGTTTTTTCATTTTGTCTACTTTTTCTATTAGAGGCCTTAGCATGTTAATCACAGTTATTTGAAATTTCCAATGTAATGCTTTCAAAATTTCGGCCATATCTGAGTCTGGTTCTGATGCTTACTTTCTCTCTTCAAATTATTTTTTCCTGGTAAAGCAGTTTGTAATTTCATTGTTGTTGAAAGCTAGACATAATGCATTGGGTAAAAGGAACTGAGTTAAATAATATTTGAGTGTGAGGTTTTAAGTTTATCTGTCTAAGAGTAAAGCTGTGTTTAATATTGTCTTTACCTGGAAGGGTCGGATGCTAAAATTTCCTCTGGTATTCTAGTTTTTGCACCCCCCCCCACCTTTTTTGTCTTTGGATTTATCTAAAGATTCCTTCTTAAATAACATCTGAGCCTTACATTCTTTCATTTATAATTCCCTATTGTTATATGGGAGGCTTATTGGTATGATGGTAAAGTGTAGGGGAGAGAAAGTAGTCTATAATCCTATGATTAGGTCTCCATCTTTCCATCTTTTAGTAAGCCTGTGCTTCTGGACTGTTTCGTTCACAAGTTCTTGACTGTTCCCCAACATCCAGCCTCAAGTTAAGTAAAAGGCTAGAAGGAATTAGAGTTGAGTATTTTCTTTCTCCCATGTTGGCTGTACTCTGGCAAAACCCACCTTGCTTAGGCGCTGATAAAATACTTTTTTTTGAGGGCAGGCTTTTTCAAGAAAAACAGATTGCATTTTTAAAAAATGCTTACTTTTCCCCTTCTTCTGACCAAAGAATAAAAGGCTTTTATTCTAATCTTCATGCTGAGCACCAGGTGGGGACCTCCTAAGACCCATTACCTAGAAGTTTTTATCTCTCAAGGTGGTCCATGCTCAATTTCCAGCAATTAATCAATTATGCCTTAAAAGCTTCTACCAGGATCCAGCAGCAACTTTTTATTCCAGGAAGCCAGTATTCTTTGTATACACCAAATTCTCCAGTTTTAGGGGTCATGACTTGCTCTATAACTTCAATTCTCTGACAAATCTAAGAAGAGTTGCTGACATCTCGTTTTTTCAGCTGTTTGCTTGTTGTAAGAAGAGGAGTGACAACTTTCAAGCACTTTGCATTTCAGACCTTACCCATTGTACATTTTATCAGTTTTATTTTTCTATTTTAAAAATAATGTTTCTTTCAAAAAAAATTGGAAAAAACAGGGCTCAAACACCCAACACAAAATAACTGTAAACCTTTCCTTATTTGATAAACGTTTTAAGGGTGCTTTATTTATTTATTTATTTACTTACTTACTTACTAGAGATGAGGTGTGTGTTGCCCAGGATGGAGTCCAATGACTATTCATAGTGTGATCATAGTGCACTACAGCCTCAAACTTCTGGGCTCAAGTGATGCTACTACCCCAGCCTCCTGAGTGTCTGGGACTACAGAGATCCATCACCATTCCTGGCCAGATACTTTACAAGTACAAAAGAAATATGCTCATAGAAAAATTTCAAGTGGTACAGAAAATGAAATGTGAAAAGTTAATATCTTCCTCAATTTTCTTTTTTTCAGAGATAATTACTATGAGCATTGTATTGTGTGTCCTTCAAAAATTGGTCGGTGCATACATAAGCGTATTTATCATGTTTTATATCAAATGGATTATTCTATATTTAGTCTTCTACAATTTGTTTTTTTTTTAAAAATTATAGTTGAGATTATAGCATACTTACAGATTTATATTTTGCTTTTTAAATTTTGTATTATAAATATTCCTCTTCATATTTTAACCCTTAATAGGTATCATAATAGTTGTCTTCATTATATAAATATACTGCAATATACTTAAGCTGTCTCGTTGAGCATTCAGTTTTCTCTTAATGTTTGCTCTTCAATCAATTTAACAAATATTTATTGAGTATTTATCAGGTGCCAGTTCCTGTACATGTCACTGCAAATACAACAGATATATATATCTGTACATGTACACGTGTGTTTGTGTGTGTGTTTGCGCATGTATGTGGACTTCATGAAGCTTAAATTCAAGCTATTATAAATAACGCTGCAACAAACAACTTTGGGAATAAGTATGCCTCTGCCATGTCTTTCTTTTGCATAGCTACTTAAAAGTGGAATTCCCAAGTTAGAGGATATGAATATTTTAAGGTTTGAATATAAATTGCCAAATATCTCGTTACAAAAGCTGCATCATTTTATGAGCTTGTACAAGTTACACAGGCAGATATCATGTCATTCTTACTATATCACTATATTTCCACCACCTGAGATAGTGCCTGTCACATATTAGGTTGTTAATACTTGTTTGTTTAATAAATGAACAAAATCTCATTAGTAGTCCATAAGAAAGTGGCTATCTCATTTTTCTTTCCAATGATGTGGTTGAATAGTTGAAGGTGTATTTTGGAGACAGTCTACCTGGATGGTATTTCTCCTCTGCTTGATATTAGCTGATAACCTTAGACAAGTTACTTGACCTTTCTCTGTCTTAGTTTTCTTATCTATAAAGTGGAGCTAATAATAATAATATAACGTTATGGGGTAGTTGTAAGGATTAATAGATTAGAATTTTTATTAATCTATTAATACATATTAATGCATGTGTGTATGTATACGTTCACCAATGTATATTTCCAATATATATTTTGTGAATAATCTATTTATGCCTATATCTTTTTTCCTGTTAAAAAAACAGTATCTTAGGGTTTCTCTTAGTGATTTCTATAAATTCTTCATTTTAAAAAATCAAGCAAACAAACCTTGGGCTCTGATGTCAGAGAATCAGAGTTTGAATTCTGACTTTACCACTAACTTTGTGAGTTTGAGAGAGTTAACTAAACATTCTGTGTCTTCATTATGTCATCTCTATCATGAAGATTATAAGAATGTCTACCTCAAAGGGTTTTTATAATTGTTAAATTACTCATACTTACAAAGCACTTTTAGAAGTTCCAAATATGTATTAATGGCTTAATCAATGGTAGTTATTCTCACCTCTTACCAAGATAACTGTGATCTTCCTTCTGTTTCCAAATCACTCTCCGTCCATATTTCATCTTCTATACTGCTTTGAGACTCATCTTCCGAAAGACAGATTTGCTCATTCTCTTTCTCCATCTCTACTAAATAATCTTCTCTATCTCCTCATCACTACTAAATTGAATCTAAATTCAGCATAGCATTTTAAGGCTTTCCACTCTCTTATTACAAATTACCCTTTCAGCCTTGTCTACATGAATGCCTACTCCTCCAACTTGGGCTCCTTGCTGTTTTGTGAATGTGCTTGTCACTTTCCCTTTTGTACACACTTACTTAAGCTATTCTTTCTTGCTTGAAATACTTCTCATTTTATTTCCACCTAGCAAAATTTACGCAAGTCTGGCTCAAATGCCATCTGTTCCAAGCAAAGTTTCTTGGTTCCCCCAAATGGATGGATGTGCTTAGTGCCTCACTTAAAGTAAAATTGCAGCATTTGCATATGTGTGCTATCCTTTATGAGACAATAAGCTGCTTAAGGCAGGAACATTGTCTTTTTTTTCTCTACAGGGCTAAGCACTCAATAGGTGATCAATATCGACTTGTTAAATTGAAGCCCTGATATTTATAACTAGAATACTAGACTAATTCCTAAGATTATTTCTTAGAATTCTTTGTTAAGATACTTTGATTGAAGGCAGGGGACTGTTGAATGTGTCCTAGAACAAAGAAGATAGAAAGCTTGCTGAAAATATTTTTAGACATGTATTTCTTTGATCAAAAATGTTTATGGAGAACCTACCGTGTATGTATAAAGTGGTTCTTTCATAAGCATAGTCTTTTGTCCTAGGAGCTTACAGGTTTCCAGTCTAATATGTTTCTTTTCATTCGACAGAGAGAAAGAACAGGTAAGCAGACAAGAAAGAATTAAAAATTGCTGAAAGTTTTACAAAAATGCAATAGAGTTGGAGTAAAACAAACACAAAACAAAAATGTTACTGAGATGCCCAGATACAGAGAAAACCATAAACTTTCTCCCTTTTTTTCCACGTGGTAGCCTAGGCTGAATCACTCGTTCATCTATTATTTATTCATTTGTGCTATTCAACAAACCTTTACTGGGTGACTATTATGTGGAGAGCTGTGCTTAGTGGGTAGGAAAGACAGGGAGCTCATAGTCTGTGAGCTTAGGTAGCTACATTAATAACAATCATACAAGGTAGACAGCATAAAGAGTGTGTATTCTGGGAGGTCAAGAGAAGCAGGACTCACTGGGCTATAGCAAAATCACAGGGAAAAGTAAATCATAAAGGTCCTTTTTGCTACCACACGGCTCACTGTGAGAGTTACAGAATTTATTAGAGGCACCTCCAATTGGCATTTGGGCAGTTTCTGATCCTTTTGGCCATCTATTGTCCTGTTAATTGTTCTCCAAAGTGGCATAAAAAGCACTGGAGATAGCATTTTAGTTTTGTTGTTTTCATTCCTAAATTTGAATTCATTATATTTTTTGGCCATGTTTTTCCTGATTCTCTGATTTTCCCAATTTTAAAGTGGTAATCAGTCAGAAAAATATATTTTTATATACTGCACAGCTTTTTTTGCTTCATTGTTGGTGTTTTTGTCATTTATTAGCTCTGTGGCCTTGGATAATTTACTTTACTCTCCCAATCTGCAAAATGGAGAGAGTAATAACACCTGCTTCATAAGATTGTTTTGAAAATTTAATGGAATGACTATAAAGTGCATGGAAGAGTGTGTACCCAATAAGCATGAGTTATCTTCCTTCTGACTCTTTTCATAAGATTCAAAGAAGACAGCGTTTAGGAGTCAGAAGATGTCAACTACTTAATGTGATGCTAGTCAAGTCATCAAACCACTTCAGGTCTCAGTTTTCTCATCTTACAATGTTGTTGGGAAGGCTCCAGGGCAAAATGGATGAGAATTAAAAAGCACTCTGCAAAACCATAGTGCACATGGAAATGTAAGTTGTTATTATTTGAATGCTGAGCAGTGCTTCTGGAATAACAAGGAAGCTATCTGGTAATTGTGATTCTGAAAGTGCCCTTAGTCAGGCTTCTCCCCTACTAAATTTATTTCCTAATAGAATGAGTTAAACCTGCTGTTGTTGCTAATTAAAATGCTCTTATAGCTTAATGAAGATATCAGCTGCCCTGTGTATGTGTTGGGGAGGATAATTGAGGGGTATGAGTGAGTGTCTAGAATGTCAATCCACTGTTTTAAACACTTCATTTATTGGAAAAGTTTGAATTTCAGGCCATTTTTTTCCTCTAAGTTATGAACTCAAAATATCTGAAACAGATCTCAATCAATTTAGAGAGTTTATTATGCCAAGGTTAAGGACATGCCCATGACACAGTGTCAGGAGGTCCTGATGACATGTGCCCAATGTGGTGAGGGTGCAGCTTACTCTTATACATTTTAGGGAGACATGAGACATTAAACAATACGTGATGTATATTGGTTCAGTTTAGAAAGACAGGACAACTTGAGGTGGGGGCTTCCAGGTCATATGTAGATAAGAGAAAAAAGTTGCATTCTTTTCAGTCCTTGATCAGCCTTTCACTGAGTACACAACTTAGTCTAGCTCAATGAATCTGTTTTTTAACATAAACAGTAAGGCAGAGGAAGCAATCAGATATGCATTTGTCTCAGGTGAGCAGAGTGATGACTTTCTGTCTCACACCTGTGAAGATAAGCTATCAGTTTACATTGCCAGGGTAAAATTCAACAGAATTGTTTTAGGGTAAAGATTTTGAGGCCCACAAGATATTTCCTGTGGGAAAATTGTGAAAGAGTCATGTAGCTTTTTAAAATCTTTGTAGCTATCTTATTTAGGAATAGAGTGGGAGGCAGGTTGGCCCAACCTCGCAGTTCCCAGTTTGACATTTCCTTTTGCTTAGTAATTTATTTTCCTTCTATACCCTAAAATTAACAGCCATTCAGGAAACTTTCTGTGTTTTGTCATTCTGTCCCTTGCTCCTGGGGCAAAGTTTCTCATATGCTCCATGCATTTCTTACAAAATTGCCTCTCAAAATGTAGTCTTAACATTACCTGTATCAAAATCACCTAAGGGCATGTTAAAATGACAATGCACAGGCCCCACCCCAGGCCTACTGAGTGAAACCCCCTAGCAGTAGTACTGTCAAAACTGCATTTTAAAGCCTGCCCATTTGATTCTATATATGATAGCACTGATGACTGCCTTAAACTAATTTAATAGAAATAATTTCTTAAAATACACAAACATGGTAAAAAATATTAAACAGTTCAAAAGAGTTTACCCTGAAAGGTAAACCTCCCATATTTTCCAGGCTCCTCTGTCCAGATACAACTGTGAACCCTGAATATCTGAGACAGGTTAATTGAGAAAGTTTATTTTGCCAAGGTTGAGGACATACACCCATGAAAGCTTCAGGAGGTTCTAATGACATGTGCCCAAGGTGGTCAGGGCACACCCTGGTTTTATTCATTTTAGAGAGAAATGAGACACCAATAAATATATGTAAGATGTACATTGGTTGCCTCCAGAAAGGCGGGAAAAGCAGAAAGGGGGCTTTTGGGTCACAGGTACCTGAGAGACAAATGGTTGCATTCTTTTGAGTTTCTGATTAGCCTTTCCAAAGGAAGCAATTAGATACACATTTTCTCAGTGAGCAGAGGGATGACTGAATGGAATGGGAGACAGGTATTCCCTAAGCAGTTCCAAGCTTGACTTTACCCTTTAGCTTAGTGATTTGGGGGACCCAAGATTTATTTTCCTTTCACATTTTCCCCATTTAAAAAAATATTTTGGAAAAAGCATTTTAAAAGAAAATGAGTCACTGGTCTCAGGTTTTGTCTGATCTCTCAAGTCTAGAAAGGTTTATTCCTAGATGGTGTGAAAGAAAATTAAATTTTGGGACCCCAAACTCATTTAGCCAAAGGGAAAGGTCAAGCTGGGAACTGGGTCACACAAACCTGCCTCCATCATTTGGTTCCTAAATAAGATGGCTACAAGATAAAAAGCTACGAGTCTCCCCCATATTTTGCCCACAAGGAAATTCCTGGTGAGATGTTGTAACTTCACTAGGGCAATGCAAATTGATAGCTTATCTTTACAAACACCCTGGCCTGTTAGACACAAATGCATATCTGATTGTTCCGCTGCCCCATTTTGTCTGTGTTATCTTATGTAAAATGCAGATTTCACACATTTTTCCTTTGCCCCTTTTGTTTATGTGAAAACTCTTTGCTTTCCAATATCCTGCCCTTTCCCCTTTAAATTTGGAGCCCTCAAAATCATCTTCAAAGAAAGGCATCCATCTGTCTCCCAGGTGTGTCCTTAACCTTGGCAAATAAACCTCCAAAGATGACTGAGACTTGTCTCGACATTTTCTTTGACTGACATCTGGTAACCACGGAGGGATCCTGAGTGAAAGTGACCTGGCCTACAGCTATTAGCCTCTTGGTGCTTCGTACTGGCTTGGGCACCTTATAGCTCGAACCAACAGGATGAATTTGCTGAAGTTTGGGACCTATTTCCTCCAGGGGTTCCTGATCTTCCAACAGTTTTTGATTGGGGGTCTGAAGTTTATTGGCTGTTAAAAAAAAATCCTTTTTTTGTGGGAGTTTTTCCACCTGCTTCCACCAAGAAAGGCAAGCTCATCTGCTTCTGCAATGGCAGAGAGTGGTCTCCAGCTTGGAACCCATCACTAGGTAAGAAACTGGTTTGAGATTCTGTCTTGAAAATTCTCTAAATGACTAAAATTAGCATTAACAACCAGCTGGTGTCAATTTCCTGCTTATACTTAGAGTGCTCAGAAATCATACATTTTGTGTGATTATTATAAGTTTTGCTTAACTGCTTTGTTGTTTGTTTCTGTTTTTGTGTATGTGTATATTTGTATGTTTCTGTCCTTTCCCCTATCAGATTTGACCAACTCAGAACACTCTAGCTCATGAGTGTGGAGTCTTCCACTCCAAAGAAATAGAGCACCTTACTCCCTTCATTCAGCCTTTTGGGGCATTCTCAGGCAACTGAGAATCTCATGAGGGTGTCTAGGAGAAATGCTCCCTAAGACATGCAGCAGCTCTAAATAAGTTTCCCTTTCAGAAGAACATATTTGGTGTCTAATCTCAGCCAGCAGGTGCATATAAGGAGCCGACCCCTCTCACACCTTAGCTCCTGGCACATTTGTGCCAGGTAGCCACGACACAGGTGGACCAAACCGGTTCAGAGGGGAACAACCTTGAAAAGCTAAGTTCGCAAGCAGCACATTTTGGGTTTGACACATGTACTGCCTTGGTCAAATCCAAAGAGGAGCTCTAAATTATGGGAAACAAGGCCTCTAAGACCCCAGCAGCTGAGGAACATAAAGTTTCCCCTTTAGAACCTCTGGCCGAGTATATGCAAAATACTTAGGTGAACTGTCATGCAGATATTTAACCAAGTGGACCACTATAACTAAAGCAGATTCTAAGTTACAATGGCCTAAATAGGGATCTTTTGAGATACCCAAATTAGTGTACCTGTGAACCAGTATGGATAATGCAGGCACAAAAACTAAGCAATCAGAATGGAAGAGTTATTTTCAGTGGTATTTGGAGAGTAGTAAGAGGCAAAGGTAAACAAGCAGAAGGTAAACAAGCAACTTGGAAATGCTAATCAAGAACTCTCTAATTTTTCTTCTCTCTTAAAGAAATCCTCAGAGTCCCTTACTTTCCCCTTGGCACCCCTCCCTCCTCCACCTATACTTGCACTCTACCATGACCTCTCTGAACTTCTGGGGCAAGATTTGTTTTCCCCTTCTGCATGTTCAACACTTGCTCAACAGGAGGCAGTTGGGAATCTGACTTCAAAGACCCCATCTGCTGACAATTCCCTGAGAGTCCCAATGGCCAGTTTTATCCCAGATATGCGGAAAAGGGGGATTCCACAGGGATTTCTCTCATGATTGCCCCTTTTTGAGAACAACCAGTAACAGATAGGGGAACCCCAGTGACTGTTTACCAACACTGGTCAAAGGCTGAATTACATGGCATAGTTAAAGCATTTCCTGACCCCCATAAAGATCCAATTGGGTTTGCCCGAGAATTTGAGCTTATTAGAACCTATGACCCAGGTCATTCTGACCTTTATCAGCTAGTCCACATGTTGGTCTTAGAAGCTAAAGCTAAGGAATGGCTGGAGAAAGAAGAATGGTCAGACCCTATAGCAGACTTGACTCCTGAAGGTCCAGTAGAGCCCCCAACAACTAGCCCCCCCCCAAATCCAGGAGACAGGCATAAAGATGCGTAGGAACGAGCAGACACTCTGTTAAATATTATTCCTTCAGTGTTCCAAAGGGTTGTGGATTGGAATAAAATCCAAAAATGCCACCAGAACACAAACGAATCAATTTTATATTATTTCATGTTTTGATAAAACTTTAAGACAGTATTGCAGGATGTCAACTGATTGCTTTGAAAACAACAAAAATATACGTTATCGAATGCAAATTTCTTACATGGACTAGATGATGATTTAGCCACCCTTATAAAATGCAACATGACCAGCTGGGCCACAGCCAGAACTAATTAACCAGTTAACTTAGCTGACCAATTATCCTGCACTACAATAAAAAAGAAAAAACAGAAGATTGCTCGAGTTATGCATTTAGAGCTAAAGCAATTAACTTCTCAACCGCTCAGCGTCAGATAGATTTTAGGCTCCCTCGGTCTGAGAACCCTTCCCTCCCAGTCTGCTACTACTGTAAAAGACCAGGACACCTTAAAACAGATGGCCCTAGGTTGAAACAAAAGAAAAGGCAGGAGAATGAAACTCAGGAAGACTAGGCATGCTCTGAGGAAGTACAGGGGTTTCACCTTTCCAAATATTCTACCCTGACAAACAAACTGGGAGAGGTTAGTATAATAATAAACCATGAGCTTACAAATGCCTTAATTGACACAGGCATGACTATATCTCTGATAAATTCCACCTTATTTAGAAACCCCATTCCTTGGAGCAATAGAAGAATTAACATGGTTGGTGTGTCTAATAAAACAATCTTATGTTTTAAGTCAAAACCTATACCTTACTATTTCATCAGGTTCAGCCCCCGCACCACAGGCTCTAAGTGTGACAGGCTCAGTAGGTCTCATATCTTTTTTTTTTTTTTTTTTTTTGAGACTGAGTTTCACTCTTGTTGCCCAGGCTGGAGTGCAATGGCACAGTCTTGGCTCACCACAATCTCCACCTCCCGGGTGCAGGCAATACTCCTTCCTCAGCCTCCCAAGTAGCTGGGATTACAGGCATCCACCACCATGCCTGGCTAATTTTTGTATTTTTAGTAGAGATGCGGTTTCACCATGTTGGCCAGGCTGGTCTCGAAGTCCTGACCTCAGGTGATCTGCCCGCCTGGCCTCCCAAAGTACTGGAATTACAGGTGTGAGTCACCATGCCTGGCCTCCATATCTTTCTTATATGCCCTTTGGCCCCTGTCAATTTTTTGGGCCATGATCTCCTCAAAATCCATAATGCCCATGTCTCTTTTTCATCAAAAGGTGAACTTTTATTAGAATTTGGACCAGGGGACCAAAAATACCAAATTCAAAAACGTCCTGACATTGTTCCACAGTTTAGCACTAGTAATGTTAAAACATCATCTTGTGACCAGGAAAATAAAATGGAGACAGAGGAGGAAATTTTAGGGGAGAATAAGAAACGCTGGAATAAACATCAGAAAACAATAAAACTCCTTTTAGCTTCCCCAATTTTCCTATTAACACCAGAAGTGGGATACTTGCTCAAGGATGTCCCCTCCCACTTATGGTCTCAGTCAAATACAGATATAGGAAAATTATTCTCACCCACTCAGGTAAAGGTAGAGATAAACCCAAAGAAACCCCTGCCCAAGCTTAAACAATACCTTCTATGAAGAACGCCATAGATGGAATTACCCCTATCATACAAGATTATCTGAAAAAGCTTCTGGCTCATTATTCCCTGCACAAGCCTCCGCAACAGCCCTATATTCCCCGCAAAGAAACCAAGTGGGAGAGGATGGAGGTTTTTGCAGGACTTGCGTGCAATAAGCTATATCGTAATACCCAGGCTCCCAGTAGTTCCCAACCCACACACCCTTCTATCAGCTATACCCACTACCAGCCAGTATTTCTCAGTTGTGGATCTCTGCGGTGCCTTTTTTAATATTCCTGTAGATCCAGAGAGCCAGTATTTGTTTGCCTTTACTTGGAAAGAATGGCAATATACGTGGACTGTAATGCCCCAACGGTATACAGAAAGTCCCACTTATTTTTCCAAATATTAGAAGCTGATTTAGATAATATAACTTTTCCCCAGGGCTCAACAATCATTCAGTACATGGATGACCTTCTTCTTTGTTCAGGCACACTATGTTCCTCCCAGGAAGATAGCCTATATTCACTCAGTCAGCCACCGAGGGACACAAGGTGTGAAAAGACAAACTTCAGCTGTGCTTACCTCAATTTAAGTATTTGGGTCATATTATCTCAGTCAAAAGACTGAGTATTAACCCTGACAGAGGGAGAGAAATTGTAGCTCTCCCAGTGCCTGTCACTAGAAAACAACTTAGAAGAATTTCAGGCCTGGCAGGCTATTGTAGAAACTGGATACCGAATTTCTCCCTGATGGCTCAACCTCTGTCTGCATACCTAAAAAATGAACAATCTGATCCCATCATGTGGACTCCAGAGAGATAATCAGCTGTACAACAAATAAAGGAAATTCTAACTAATGCCCTAACCTTAGGGCACCCAAACTACAAATTGCCTTTCTCTTTTTTTGTACACAAAATTGGAGGTACTGCATCTAGGGTACCAACCCAGAAACACGGTGATCAGCAGAGACATATAGGCTATTATAGCCAACAGCTGGACCCTGTGGCTTGAGGGCTGCCTCCTTGTGTGAGAGCAATAGCAGCCACAGCCCTTCTGTACGAGTCTGTTGAAGAAATAATTATGGGTTCCCCCTCACCATTTTTGTGCCACATTCTCTTGAGACCCTTTTAACTCTCATAGTACTAACATCTGTCTGTCAAACAGTTAGCCTCTTGTGAAATTTTGCTTTTATCATCTTCCAATATTACTATTTCCTGCTGTAATAATATTAACCTGGTCACTCTAATGCTGGGTCCTGCCGACAAAACCCCTCATGACTGTGTTCTGATGACTGACAGACTTCTCACCCCAGGACAGACCTACAAGAGACACCACTGGATAATGCTAAGATAGAATGGTATACAGATGGGTCTTATATAAGAGAAGAGGATGGAAATTTTACAGCAGGATATGCTGTGGTTTTATTACTAGAGGTAATTGAAGCCAGTCCTCTTCCCCAAGCCAGATCAGCTCAAGCGGCCAAATTGATTGCCCTGACCCGAGCTTGTTAACTGGCAAAAGACAAGACTGCAAACATTTACACTGACAGCCACTATGGGGTTGCTCATGACTTTGGGATACTATGAAAAGAGAGAGTATATTTAACCTCCTCAGGGCAACCCATAAAAATGGACAACAAGTATCACAGCTGTTAGAAGCTATTCTAAAACCAAAATGTTTGGCAATTATAAAAATTCCAGGTCACTCAAAATTAGACACCACAGAAAGTCATGGTAACAAATTGGGTGATGCCACTGCTAAAAGAGCAGCATCCAAGCCACCAGACCCAATCCAAGAAATGGCCATAAAACCCGAAACACTTAGAAACATGTTGAAAGAAACCAAGAACATAGCTCCTACAAAAGAGAAATCTACTTGGAAACAGGCAGTGGCAGCGGGATACTTGTCTCCTGAAACAAATATGGTGTGGACCTAATAATAAACCCATTATTTCAATGGGATTTCAGGTGCCCCTTATGGAATATGTCCATAATCTAAACCACTGGAATCCAGATAAAATGATATCCTGGTGTAAACAATATTACTGGAAACCATCCTTCACAGTGGCACAAAAAGTTTACTCTCAATGTGTTATTTGTCCCAAATATAACCCAGGAAATCCCCTCCATGGGGCCCAGGGTCATTTTTCCCTCCTGGCTGAAATTTTTGAGGTATGGAAGCTTGATTTTATCCAGCTGCCATCATCTCAAGTTTACAAGTATGTTTTAGTAATGCTCTACATGTTTTCCCATTGGGTTGAACCTTTTCCCTGCAGGCAAACAACAGCCATGGCAGTTGAAAATATCCTGCTAGAAAAAAAGTACCCCACTGTCGGGAGTCCCCTGTGAACTTCACAGTGACAGGACAACTCACTTTACTGGCCAGGTTTTTCAAAATACTTGTAAAATTTGACCCCTATTTCAACATCTCCATTGTGCCTACCATCCCCAATCTTCAGGCCTGCTGGAGAGGACCAATGGAATAATTAAGACACAATTGGCTAAGTTCACAGAGACATTTTACCTCTCCTGGCCCAAAGCTCTCCCCCTAGTGCTGCTTACACTCCAATCCACCCCTTTCAGAAAACATCAGCTGTCCCCTTTTGAATTATAACGGGAAGGCCCATGTGTGTGAGAACAAATTTTGCAATATTGCAATATTGTGAGGGACTTATTTATCACCTTAAAAAAGCCAATATTTGGTAAAGAATTTCACAGTGTGCTTCCTGAAGATAAGGTACCTGGTCACAATCTGCAACCCAGAAATTTTGTCTATTGGAAAAGACATCTAATAAAGGATTCCCTTCAACCCTGATGGAAGGGCCCATACCAGGTACTATTGACTAATCCCTGTGCTGCAAAATTAGAGGGTATATACTCATGGATTCACATCTCTCATCTTATAAAGGCACAACCTCCTGAATGGATTGTAACTCCCACCAAAGACCTTTGCCTCCAGTCCACTAAACATCGACCTTCAACCCAGAATTAGAAGCAGATGACAGCTGATGTGGACTGCTTAAACCCAAGACACAGGACCAGGCCTGTATATAAATAAATGCTTATGTTTGTTATACAATAACTATTATAATTATTGTTCTAGATATACTGTCTACTGCTTTCTCGTAAGGAACAGGGTAATCTGGTTGTCTGATTTAACACCCTTTAGTAACTAAGATGAAATTCACAGCCTTGCTATTATTAATCATGTATTTCTACACCTTCTTGCCAGTGTCACCCACTGATGCCCATGAAACAAACCTGTTTGTACAATGGGCTCAGGATTATGCAGACAGCTTACAAAAGGACACTTGCTAAATATGCAGAATCATGCCTCTTTCCAGGGTCTCCTGGATAGAATACCAAAAATTTATTACATTACAGAAATGGTCTGAGGCTCTGTTCCAAGATGGCAGAATAGGAACAGCTCTGGTCTGCAGCTCTCAGCATGATCAATGCAGAAGACAGGTGATTTCTGCATTTCCAACTGAGGTACCTGGTTCATCTCATTGTGTCGGGTTGGAAAGTGGGTGCAGCCCACAGCGGGCGAGCTGAAGCAGGGCGAGGCATCACCTCACCCGGGAGGCACGGGGGTAGGGGGATTTCCTTTACTAGCCAAGGGAAGCCATGACAGACCGTACCTGGAAAAAGGGACACTCCCACCCAAATATTGTGCTTTTCCCAGGGTCTTAGCAACCAGCAGACAAGGAGATTCTCTCCCGTGCCTGGCTCCGCGGGTCCCACGCCCACAGAGCCTTGCTCACTACTAGTGCAGCAGTCTGAGATTGAACTGCGAGGTGGCAGCCTTGCTGGGGGAGGGGCATCCGCCATTGTTGAGGCCTGTGTAGGTAAACAAAGCAGCCAGGAAGCTCAAACTGGGTGGAGACCACTGCAGCTCAGCAAGGCCTACTGCCTCTATAGACTGCACCTCTGTGGGCAGGGCATAGCTGTACAAAAGGCAGCAGACAACTTCTGCAGACTTAAACGTCCCTGTCTGACAGCGCTGAAGAGAGCCATGGTTCTCCTAGCATAGCATTTGAGCTCTGAGAATGGACAGACTGCCTCCTCAAGTGGGTCCCTGACCCCCATGTAGCCTAACTGAGAGAAATGTCCCAATAGGGGTCTACAGACACCTAATATAGTCAGGTGCCCCTCTGGGAAGAAGCTCCCAGAGGAAGGATCAGGCAGCAATATTTGCTGTTCTGCAATATTTGCTGTTCTGCAGCCTCCGTTGATGATACCCAGGCAAACAGGGTCTGGAGTGGACCTCCAGCAAACTCCAACAGACCTGCAGCTGAGGGACCTGAATGTTAGGAGGAAAACTAACAAACAGAAAGGAATAGCATCAACATCAACAAAAAGGACACCCACACCAAAACCCCATCTGTAGGTCACCATCATCAAAGGCCAAATGTTGATAAAACCACAAAGATGGGGAGAAAACAGAGGAGAAAAGCTGAAAATTCTAAAAACCGAGCACCTCTTCTCCTCCAAAGGATCGCAGCTCCTCACAAGCAATGGAACAAAGCTGAATGGAGAATGACTCTGAGGAGCTGACAGAAGTAGGCTTCAGAAGATTGGTAACAACAAACTTCTCTGAGCTAAAGGAGGATGTTCAAACCCATCACAAGGAAACTAAAAAACCTTGAAAAAAGATTAGACAAATGGCTAACTAGAATAAACAGTGTAGAGAAGACCTTAAATGACCTGATGGACCTGAAAACCATGGCATGAGAACTATGTGATGCATGCACAAGCTTCAGTAGCCGATTTGATCAAGTGGAAGAACGGTATCAGTGATTGAAGATCAAATTAATGAAATAAAGTGAGAAGAGAAGGTTAGAGAAAAAAAAAGAGTAAAAAGAAAAAAGAAAGCCTCCAAGAAATATGGGACTATGTGAAAAGACCAAATCTACGTTTGATTGGTGTACCTGAAAGTGATGGGGACAATGGAAACAAGTTGGAAAACACTCTTCAGAATATTATCCAGGAGAACTTCCCCAACCTAGCAAGGCAGGCCAACATTCAAATTCAGGAAATACAGAGAACACCACAAAGATACTCCTCAAGAAGAGCAACCCCAAGACACGTAATTGTCAGATTCACCAAGGTTGAAATGAAGGAAAAGATGTTAACAGCAGCCAGAGAGAAAGTTCAGGTTACCCACAAAGGGAAGCCCATCAGACTAACAGCGGATCTCTTGGCAGAAACCCTATAAGCCAGAAGAGAGTGGGAGCCAATATTCAACATGCATAAAGAAAAGAATTTTCAAACCAGAATTTCATATCCAACCAAACTAAGCTTCATAAGTGAAGGAGAAATAAAATCCTTTACAGAGAAGCAAATGCTGAGAGATTTTGTCACCACCAGACCTGCCCTAAAAGAGCTCCTGAAGGAAGCACTAAACATGGAAAGGAACAACCGGTACCAGCCACTGCAAAAACATGCCAAATTGTAAAGACCATCAATGCTATGAAGAAACTGCATCAATTAATGGGCAAAATAATCAGCTAACATCATAATGACAGGATCAAATTCACACATAACAATATTAACCTTAAATGTAAATAGGCTAAATGCCCCAATTAAAAGATATAAACTGGCAAATTGGATAAAGACTCAAGACACATCAGTGTGCTGTATTCAGGAGACCCATCTCATGTGCAGAGACACATATAGGATCAAAATAAAGGGATGGAGGAAGATCTACAAAGCAAATGTAAAGCAAAAAAAAAATAATAATAAAAGGAGGGGTTACAATCCTAGTCTCTGATAAAACAGACTTTAAACCAACAAAGATCAAAAGAGACAAAGAAGGCCATTACATAATGATAAAGGGATCAATTCAACAAAAAGAGCTAACTATCCTAAATATGTTTGCACCCAATACAGGAGCACCCAGATTCATAAAGCAAGTCCTTAGAGACCTGCAAAGTGACTTGACTTAGACTCCCCACAATAATAATGGGAGACTTTAACAACCCACTGTCAATATTAGACAGATCAACGAGACAGAAGGTTAACAAGGATATACAGGACTTGAACTCAGCTCTGCACCAAGCAGACCTAAGAGACATCTACAGAACTCTCCACACCAAATCAACAGAACGTATGCTCTTCTCAGCACCACATCACAATTATTCTAAAATTGACCACATAATTGGAAGTAAAGTACTCCTCAGCAAATGTAAAAGAACAGAAATCACAACAAACTGTCTCAGACCACAGTGCAATCAAATTAGAACTCAGGATTAAGAGTTCTAACTCAAAACCACACAGCTAAATGGAAACTGAACAACCTGCTCCTAAATGACTATGGGGTAAATAATGAAATGAAGGCAGAAATAAAGATGTTCTTTGAAACCAATGAGAACAAAGACACAATGTACCAGTATCTCTGGGGCACATTTAAAGCAGTGTGCAGAGGGAAATTTATAGCACTAAATGCCCACAAGAGAAAGCAGGAAAGATCTAAAATTGACACCCTAACATCACAATTAAAAGAACTAGAGAAGCAAGAGCAAACAAATTCAAAAGCTAGCAGAAGGCAAAAAATAACCAAGATCAGAGCAGAACTGAAAGAGACAGAGACACAAAAGCCCTTCCAGAAATCAAAGAATCCAGGAGCTGGTTTTTTGAAAAGATCAACAAAATTGATAGACTGCTAGCAAGACTGATAAAGAATAAAAGAGAGAAGAATAAAATATATGCAATAAAAAATGATAAAGGGAATATCACTACCAATCCCACAGAGATGCAAACTACCATCAGAGAATACTATAAACACCTCTACACAAATAAACTAGAAAATCTAGAGGAAATTGATAAATTTCTGGACCCATACACTCTCCCAAGACTAAACCAGGAAGAAGTTGAATCTCTGAATAGACCAATAACAGGCTCTGAAATTGAGGCAATAATTAATAGCCTACCAATCAAAAAAAGTCCAGGACCAGACAGATTCACAGCAAAATTCTACCAGAGGTACAAAGAGGAGCTGGTACCTTTCCTTCTGAAATTATTCTAATCAATAGAAAAAGATGGAATCCCCACTAACTCATTTTATGAGGCCAGCATCATCCTGATACCAAAGCCTGGCACAGACACAACAAAAAAAGAGAATTTTAGACCAATATCCCTGATGAACATCAATGCAAAAATCCTCAATAAAATACAGGCAAATCAAATCCAGAAGCACATCAAAGAGCTTATCCACCACCATCAAGTTGGCTTCATCCCTGGGATGCAAGGCTGGTTCAACATAAACAACTAAATAAATGTAATCCATCACATAAACAGAACCAACAACAAAAACCACATGATTATTTCAATAGATGCAGAAAAGGCTTTTGACCAAATTCAACAACTCTTCATGCTAAATACTCTCAATAAACTAGATATTGATGGAACATATCTCAAAATAATAAGAGTTGTTTATGACAAACCCATAGCCAATATCATACTGAATGGGCAAAAACTGGAAGAATTCCTTTTGAAAACTGGCACAAGACAGGGATGCCCTCTCTCACCACTCCTGTTCAACAGTGTTGGAAGTTCTAGCCAGGGCAATCAGGCAAGAGAAAGAAATAGAGTATTCAATTAGGAAAAGAGGAAGTCAAATTGTCACTGTTTGCAGATGACATGATTGTATATTTAGAAAACCCCATTGTCTCAGCCCAAAATCCCCCAGCAATCCCATTACTGCATATATACCCAAAGGATTATAAATCATGCTGCTATAAAAACACGTGCACCCATATGTTTATTGTGGCACTATTCACAATAGCAAAGACTTGGAAAGAACCCAAATGTCCATCAGTGATAGACTGGATTAAGAAAATGTGGCACATATACACCAGGGAATACTATGCAGCCATAAAAAAGATGAGTTCATGTCTTTTGCCGGGACATGAATGAAGCTGGAAACCATCATTCTCAGCAAACTATCACAAGGACAGAAAACCAAACCCTGCATGTTCTCACTCATAGGTGGGAATTGAACAGTGAGAACACTTGGTCACAGTGTGGGGAACATCACACACCAGGGCCGGTCAGGGGGTGGAGGCCTGGGGGAGGGATGGCATTAGGACAAATACCTAATTCATATGGGACTTAGAACCTAGATGATGGGTTGATAGGTACAGCAAACCACCATGGCACATATATACCTATATATCAAACCTGTACGTTGTGCACATGTACCCTAGAACTTAAGGTATAAAAAAAATGGTCTGGTATTCTTAGTGCTGGCATAACAGAAGGCAGTATTTATAGTTGGCTCATAAAAAACACTCTTAAGGAGAAGGGACATGGGAAAAGATTTTCAATGCAAAGGACCATCTCATTAGCTCTCACTTACTTTAGCATTCTCCCAACTAAAACAGAAGGTGGTAACCACGCCCCAAACAATGGCCCATTTTCAAAATGAAATAATGCAAATTTGGGATGGATTTATCTGGCTCACCACTTTGACTGGCCAACTCAGCCAAAATGCTCCTTTGTGCTGGGATCAAAGAAATCACACCAAGGACCTATGCCCAAACACTATGTGAGATATGGGGTGGATATCCAAAAGACATGGTGACCACATTATCATATTACAAGACACTGACTGGCATGCCATCAATTGGGTGCAGTGACCAGGTATTTATTGGCTAGCTCCAAATGAAGCATGTTGGTTTTGTGGCACTAATTTATGGCTGCGGTTACCTCCAGGGTGGCTAGGATAATGTTCCCTAGGTTATGCTTGGGCACAAGAATAAGTAATTCAGACCCTGCCAAAACCAGCAAACCTTTTTCATTTAAAAATCTTGTTGGACACATTTGGTATTCCAATGGTATAATCATTTTGCTTCAATATTTATACCACAGATAGGTATTTAAGATGTTATATGGCATACAGAGGCCTTACTGAATTACACTCAAAAGGCCACATGAGTATCTATCTCTTTGCTAAATGATGAGGTCATGCTTATGAGGAAAGCTGAGCTACAAAACTGTATGGCTTTAGAAATACTAATGGCAACACAAGGGGGGAATTGCGCCATCATAAAAACTGAATGTTGTGTGTATATTCCAGATGAATCAAAGAACATAACCCAACTTATGACTGATATGAAAACTCAGATAACCAAACTGCCAGATCAAAAACCATTACTAATCGATTGGTTGAGCAGTTGGTTTGAACCCTGGGGAACTCAGTGACAGAAACTCTTGCTTATAATATTAATAATAATAATGATTTGTGTTCTGTCCTGTTTTTACTTACAATGTTGTTATTGTATGTGCTTGCAAATAAGTCGATGTGCGACTGGAAGGGCCAGGGTAATAATTGCCCAGAAAATTGCTCTAATTGAGGAGGCAGTGATATAGCCTAACCCAACTTCTAGGTTTGCTTTCCTGTTGTTGCCATAAATCTGGCCTAGATTCATATATACACATATATATATATATATACACACATATATATATACATATATATATACGTATATATATATATGTGTGTATATATATATATATATATATCTTTTTACCTTCATGGGACAAGACTTCCTAGAAATGAGCCCTCATAGTGATATGGGACCTGAACTTATAGGAATGAGCCTTCCTGGTTACATGAGACCTGAACTTCTAGGAATAAGCCTTCCTAGCAACGTGGGACTTGAACTTCTAGGAATGAGCCTTCCTGGTGACATGGGACCTAAACTTCTAGGAATAAGCCATCCCAGCAATGAGAAACTAGCAAAAAAAGGAGAAAAGAAACAACCTGAGGCCAAGAACTCATATTCTTTTAAAAATGCTTTTCTCCAAAAGATTCTAAAGAAAAAGATGGGAGGGGGCAATGTGAAAGGAAAATATATTTTGGGACCCCAAACTAATTTATTAAAAGGGAAAAGTCAAGCTGGGAACTGGGTCATGCAAACTTGCCTCCACCTTTTTGTTCCTAAATAAGATGGCTGCAAGATGAAAAGCTACCTGCCTCTCCCATATTTTGCCCACAAGGAAATTCCTGGTGAGCTGTTTAAAACTTCACCAGGACAATGCAGACTGATAGCTTATCTTCACAGGTGCAGTCACCCTGGCCTGCCAGACATAAATCCATATGTAATTGTTCCCTACCCCATTTTGTATGTGTTATCTTATGTAAAATGCAGATTCCACACATTTTTCCTTTGCCCCTTTTGTTTATATGAAAGCTCTGTGCTTCCCAATATCCTTCCCTTTCCCCTTTAAATTTGGAGCTCTCAAAATTATCTTCAAAGAAAGGCCGTAGACCTGTCTCCCAGGTGTGTCCTTAACTTTGGCAAATAAATCTCCAAAAATTATTGAGACTTGTCATGTTATTTTCTTGACTGACAATGGGTATGTCGCAAGTTATCAGAAAAGCTCATTTTAGCAGGATGTGAAGTCTTATGTCCTATGAAGAGAAATTAGGGGAAGAGAGAAAAACAACAACAAACAAAAGAACAACCCTGGAAAATTGAGGCCACATTACTCTGGAGTCCATACACAAGTAGGCAGGTATAAAAGTGGCTTATGTACGTAAATAGGTTGCTGTTATTTTCTTCTGAAATTTAATTTGTCTAGCTTCAGTCTGCAGGGCTTTAAGAAAGCACAGCTTAGTTTTCAGTGGTTTAATATTAGAATAAATGAGGGGAAAAAATGAAAGAAGAAAAAATAAAAACAATATTTTGGATACTTGTAGCCATTTAAAGTTGGAATGAAGTCCAAATTGTAGAAAATAATAAAAATTGGAAAACATTAGGAAAGACTAGAATCTAACAACAGATATACTATAATTTTTGAAACTTTTTTTGTCTCTCCAGTTTTTTATTTTTACTGAAGACAAGTCATAGTAGGACTGATTTGCTGTATTATACTTGGCCAAATTATTTACATAAATTGCAGCAAGAATAATTATTATTCACATGGGCTTTTTAAATTGGCTTTGATGGAACTTTGTTCCATAGAAGGAATCTCAGATAAGACTTTTTAAAGTTAAGCCCAGCCATGGATTTGTACCATCAAATATCTATGAGTTGGGTAAATTCCTCTTCTCTTGGGGTCCCAAGAAAACTTGGGGCTCCTGGGCCTGTCAGAAAGTGATATTTTTTACTAACCACATATCAGGAACCCTGTACAAGAACTATGTAGACAAGGTGTGAGGCCAGTTTTCCCAATGGGCTTTTATTGGCTCTAAAAATCAAATTTGATTCCTTAAAGGAAAGCACACCATTCCAGTCAAAACCTTAGTAAAATAACGAGTTCTTCCAATTGTGTCCTGTTACAAATAAAAACAGATTCATATTGCACTTACGCAAATAACTATATTGCCATAAGGTAAGAATACTCAGATAGTTTCCAAATTCTGGAGAAATCAGGTAGAGAGAAATATGCTCCAAATTTTGTTCACAGGAGTATACTTTACTTAATTTTAAAAACTGTCAACAACTCAAAAGTTTTCTTGACTCTGAAAAACAAAACAAAGGATGAGCAACATTTTAAGACAAAAGTCAAAAAGATTACCTCAGTCTTCTATTAGTTCAATCCATGAAGTTAATTCCTGTTCTGCTTGATATTCATAAACATTTCAACTCTCCATGAGTCCTGAAAGTTTCTCCTCTATTCTGATGTCACAATCTCCAAAATTATCAGAAACCGCATTCAAGAACACCTGTTAGAGTTTTATAGCTAATTATAAAACCAACTTCTAAAGAGGACCAAAACAAGACAACAACTGTCTGTGGATGACAAAAGGTTTTAGGGCAGCCATAGTCAAAGACACAACTTGCAAGAAAATTTGTTACCTCTGTGGCACACAATAATTTAATGTAACGATTATAATTATTACTGATATCATACACTAAGTTATATTAGAATTATAAGAGTTTCCCATAATTGTGGAACACATAGCAATAACTGGCACATAGCAAATAGCCCAAAGGAAACAAAACACCATTTCATATTTGACAATGCTTCCTGTATGATTTTTAAACCAAATAAGCCAAATATGTCATTTTTGGATTAATTAGGTCAGAAAAGACATAATTTATAATTTGATTTTGGAAAGTTTGTCAAATATCAAAGGTTTGAAACACTTGATATCACAAAATAGGATCACAGGTCATTGTAAAATAAGTCATTTATTTAACCAAAGAGATAACTCAAAGATCTCAATGGAAAGGCAAAAAACTTCATTCTTTAAAGAGCAGACATACTTTTCCAAATAATAAGCCCTATTAAAAACAGCATGAAGCAAATTAAATTTGTTTTTCAAAATTTTATAAATAATCTATAAAATTTTAATCTTGACTCTAAGGTATAACTCTCATAAGCCTTTTATAACCTTTATAATCTTTATTAAGGAGTCAGTTAATGCTTCAATAAAACCTTTTTAATCTGACACTGGGGATCAAATACTGATCTTGCATCAGTGTGCCTTTGACATTAATAGTTCATTTACAGAAAAACTGAACTTACTGTATTCCTATAGATCAGCCCTTATAGTCGCACATGCCAACCTCTTCCACAATAGTCTCTTGGTCTCGAGGTGTTGAATAGCTTTAATTTCTGGCCCTGTGTTTCAGTTTATTTTGATTGGCATCTTCTACTAGGCCTGAAGATGAGGCTTTAATTTCCATCAGTGTTTAAGATTTAGCAGTAATTAATGTCCTTTTGAGACCCATGAGTCAAATCCCTGTAACTCACTGTCACAAGGATTTAAAAGCACATACAGAAAGATATACTGATGTAATAACCTTAATTAATTTTTGTTTAATCTCAGTTATTTTCTAAGCAAACAAAAACATAATAATAATGGCATAGGAATTATTTTGATAAAACATGAAATATTTTAGGCCAGTTACCAAAACGCAAAAGAAAAGACCTTCTGCAGTGCACAGAGTATGATGTTGCACCTTCAGATCTTTAAAAAAACATTGTTAGCATCAGGCAACAAAAAACAGAACCTGAGGCAAAAAAAAAAAACAAAAAAACCTTATATGAACTGAAAAGGAGTTGAAGGAGAGTGTTAGTATTTTATGCCTTTAAAACAGGAGAGAAAACTAAAAACAGTGAGATGCAATGAAACTTGAACTTTACGTTAAAAAAATTAAAATCTCTTATAATTCATTAATAGTAAATAAATCCCTTAAGAAAATTTTATTGTTCTAACAAATTCTTCAGTATATAAGTGCTTTTTTACATCAAACTCAATCTCTGGAAAGACCATTATAATTTCCCTTTAATTATAGACAAACTTGATCATATAAATGATGGAGATGGAGATTCACTCTTGTCGCCCAGGCTAGAGTGCAATGGCATGATTTCTGCTCACTGCAACCTTCACCTCCTGGGTTCAAGTGATTCTCCTGCCTCAGCCTCCTGAGTAGCTGGGATTACAAGTGCACAACACCACACCCGGCTATTTTTTTATTTTTTATTTTTTAGTATAGATGGGGTTTTGCCATGTTGGCCAGGCTGGTCTCAAACTCCTGACCTCAGGTGATCCACCCAGCTCAGCCTCCCAAAGTGATCGGATTACAGGCGTGAGCCACCATGCCTGGCCCCATACAAGATTCTGTCTAATATAAAATTATTTTTCTTCAAGTTTTTTTTACCAAAACATACCTCTTTATTTTTATAACTTTATTTATATCTCCCTTATTTCCTGGTTCCTTTTACATTGTTTTATACATAACCTTTAAATAAGCTTTGAATTACACAAAAATAATTCACCTATTTAAAAAGGACACATTTTGTTTTAGAAAAAAGTTTTCCTATAATATATACTTTATCAGAAAATACCCCAAAAATAAAATATCTTTTATTTTATTTAAATTACTTTAGATTCTAAATTATGAGAAGTTTGTCTACAAGTATTTATCCCATTACATTTACCTAATTATTTCATTTTAATCATTTACCTAGATTATTTATGGAAACTGTGATAGTCATAATTTAAAGTTATAAAAGCACCATTGCAAAATTATAACTCAGACAGTAAAAAAGATCTGACCTAACTCACTCCATCTTGTTTCTAACCTCCAAGCTGTCTTTATTCACTCCTGGGCATAGGCTGAATCAACTTTGGGAGGAACTTAGTTTATAGTTTAGCTTTGAAACAAAGACAATGACAGTCCTTTCTCAAAACAAACCTCCTTTCTGCCTGTGGACTAGACTGCCTAAAGCCAAAAGTTATAGTAATTTATTAAATAGTTCAAGATGTAGTTATTTCCATTAAACCAATATCAATGTCTTGTTTATTAAAAATTACACAAGCAAAGATCATTCTGTTGGGGGCTGGGATTATAGTTTTGTAACCCTTATGCCCAATTTTGACACCTCATAGTACTTGGAAAGGATAAGAATAAAATTGCTTGATCAATAAATGCAAACAAAAATATATGCTGGCAATTTTTAAGACATTTCTAATATTACTTTACCAATAATTTTAAAGACAGCTCATTTATTAAAGATTTTACTTAAGTTACATAAACTTGAAAAAGCATTTGACTAGTCTTTCCATTTTACTGATAAAACATTTGACGTAAGAGCTTTTATTTTTTCTTAAGCAAATAAATTAGAGCTCTTTTATATATTTTGGTTAGTGAAACATTCTGTACACAACACTTAAATACATAGACATATTAGGCATGCTGATAGAAGTACATCTTATAGGTTCATAAGGCCTCCTTTTATTTTATTTTATTTTATTTTATTTTATTTTATTTTATTTATTTTATTTATTTTATTTTGTTTTATTTTTTTGAGATAGAGTCTTGCTCTGTCACCCAGGCTGGATTGCAATGATGTGATCTAGGCTCACTGCAACCTCTGCCTCCCAGGTTCAAGCAATTCTCTTGCCTCAGCCTCCCAAGTAGGCTGGGATTACAGGCATTTGCCACCAAGCCCAGCTAATTTTTTTTTAAATTTTAGTTGAGACGGGGTTTTGCCATGTTGGCCAGGCTGGTCTCAAACTCCTGACCTCAGGTGATCCACCTACCTTGGGCTCCCAAAGTGCCAGGATTACAGGCATGAGCCACTGCGTCCAGCCTTTTGTTTTTTTCTCTCTTAGACTTGTAAACTCTTGGTAACCTGTTTCATTACCCTAGCAGTTGTTAGCTCAATAGCCTTAAATCTTCATATTGAAGGAAACAAACCTTAGGTGAAAAATCAGATAGCAAAAGTTGCATCTCAAGGTACAGAGAAAAAAAGTCTGGTAGTGCTGGAGAGATTAATGGTGGATACCAAATCAAATATACAATTATAGAAATCTATCACAGGATTATATAACGAGCCCAATTTTATTTAGATAGGGACTACCTATCTTTCCACTGAATATCTGAGCTCTGGGAAGAGCCCACACTGAAACCATCAGTCTTCAAAAAGGAAGAATTAATATGAGCCTTGACCACGTGTGCTAGCAAAAAGGTGGACTTCTTATATAAGCAAAACCCTTTAAGTAGTCCAAATAAAAAATCTTTCTTATTTTTTCTTTTGCTAGCTGCTTTTCTCCCCCTACAACACCACCTTTGTGTGTGGGGAGAAGGTGGAATTTAGCCACTTCAGAGGCCTTCTTCCCCATAATTTGGACCTTTCCTTTGGATTTGATTAAATCAGATAGAGTTGGTCAAAACTAACGGAAAAAAAGACTGAAACAACAAAAAAACAGAAACAAACAAAGCAGTTAAGCAAAACAAACAAACAATCACACAACTTATATGATTACTGAGTGTTGTAACAGTAAGGTGAAATTAAGACAGGTTGTTAATCTTAACTTTAGCCAAGAAAAATCCCAATTCAGTCACTTACCTAGGGATGAGTCTCAGGCTGATGACTGCTCCCTACCATCCTAGAAGAAGGAAAAAACACACTCTTCTTTATTGGAAGTGAGCTCAAATTCCATAAAGGAGTTACCTGCCTTCCATTATCATGGAAGCAGGAAAACTTGCCTTCCTTGTATTGAAAGCAAGAAATATTGCAAAGACAGGAGTTGTACAGCAAAATAAACTTTAGATCTCGACCAAATTTGGGGAGATCATGGATTCTCTGAAGGTGAAACCTTCAGGCCTTAGCAAATTCTCCTGTTGATTTGAGCCATAAAGATAGGTCAACCTCATATCAAGCACCAATAGGAGATTTGTGAAAGGTCAGGGGTACCTCCATTCAGAACCCCTTTGTGGTTACCAAAATGTGAACCCCAAATATCTGAGACCCATCTCAGCCAATCATCCTAGGCTAAGTTTAGTACAATGTCTGTCATAAAGTAGATGCCCAAAATGCTTTTTTTTAAATTGACATATGATTCTCATATTATATAATTTGTGCATTTGTACTGTAAAATTCAGTGGTTTTTAGTATATTCACAATATATAATCACATTATGTAATTCACATTATGTAATCATAACCATTATCTAATTTGAGAACATTTTTTATTATTTCCAAAAAAAACCCCATACCATTAGCAGAACCCTTAATTCTTTCCTACCCCCATTCTCTGGCAAACACCAATCTACATTTTGCTTCTACAGAGTTGTCTATTTTGAACATTTCACAAAAATAAAACCAAATAATGTGTGGCCTTTTGTGTTTGCCTATGTTCACTTAGTGTGTTTCTATGGTTCATCTTTCTTGTACCATGTATTAGTACTTCATATCCACTTGCTGCAGCACCATTTATTGAAAGACTATTCTTTCTTCCATTGAACTGTTTGAGCATCCTTGTTTCAAATTGATTACAAATATATGAATTAAATTTTGGGCTTTCAGTTCTATTGCATTCATCTGTATGTCTATTCTTATGCCAGTACCACACTGTCTTCATTACTATAGCTTTGTATTAAGTTCTGAAACTAGAAAGTGTGAATGCTACAATTTTATTCTTACTTTTCAAGATTGCTTTGGCTATTCTGTCTTTCTTTCATTTTTATATAAATTTTAGAATCAGATTTCAGTTTATGAATAAAAGTCAGCTGGGGATTTAATAGGTCTTGTGTTGAATTTGCAGATGAATTTGAGGGAAGATTGCCATCTTAACAATATTAAGTCTTTCAATACATGAACATGGGTTGCTCTTCCATTTTTGTAGGTCTTATTTAATTTATTTCAACGAAATCTGTACTATTCAGTGTTCCTGTCTTGCACTTCTTTTGTTAAATTTATGATTAAGTATGTTGTTCTTTTTGAAGACTTTTTAAATTTTTATTTTAGGTTTGGGGTACGTGTGAGGATTTCTTACATAGGTAAACTCATGTCACAAAGGTTTGTTGCATAGATTTTTTCACACAGATATTAAGCCTAGTACAGAATAGTTATCTTTTCTGCTCCTCTGTTTTCTCCCACACTTCACCCTTAAGTAGTCCCAAGTGTCTGTTGTTCCCTTCTTTGTGCTCATGAGTTCTCATTATTTAGCTCCCACTTATAAGTTAAAACATGTGGTATTTGGATTTCTTTTCCTGCATTAGTTTGTTAAGGATAATAGCCTTCAGCTCCATTCATGTTGCTACAAAAGACACAACCTCATTCTTTTTTATGACTGCAAAGTATTCCCTGGTGATTAAGTACCACATTTCCCTCATTTTATCTGTCATATATGGGCATTTAGGTTGATTCATGTCTTTGCAATTGTGAATAGTGCTGTAATGAACATTCACATGCATATCTCTTTTTGGTAGAATGATTTATATTCCTCTGGGTATATACCTCGGGATTGCTGGGTCAGATGTTAGTTCTGTCTTTAGGTCTTTGAGAAATCACCATACTGTTTTCCACAATGGTTGAACTAATTTATACACTCACCAAGAGTATATGAGTGTTCCCTCATCTCTATAATCTAACCAGCATCTGTTTTCTTTTGTTCGTTTGTTTGTTTTTACTTTTGGTAATAGCCATTCTGACTGGTGTGAGATTGTATCTCATTGTGGTTTTGATTTGCAATTCTCTAATAATCAGTGATATTAAGCTTTTTTCATATGCTTGTTGCCTGCATGTATGTCTTCTTTTGAAAAGTGTCTGTTCATGTCCTTTGCCCACTTTGATGGGGTTCTTTATTTTTCTCTTGTAAATTTAAGTAGCTTACAGATGCTAGATACTAGACTTTTATTCAGATGCATAGTTTGCAAATATTTCCTCCCAATATGTAGATTGTCTGTTTAGTCTGTTCATAGTTTCTTTTGCTGTGCAGAAGCTTTTAAGTTTACTTAGATCTCATTTGTCATTTTTTGGTTTTAGTTGTGATTGCTTATGCCGTCTTTGTCAAGAAATCTTTGCCCGTTCCTATATAAAGGATGGTAGTTCCTAAGTTGTCTCCCAGGGATTTTATAGTTTTGTGTTTTACATTTAAGTCTTTAATCCATGTTGAGTTTGTTTTTTTATATCGTGTAAGAAAGGAGTCCAGCTTTAATCTTCTGCATATGGCTAGCCAGTTGTTTTACCACCATTTATTGAATAGAAACGCTTTTCCCCATTGCTTTTTTTTTTTTTTTTTTTTGGTCAAATTTGTCACATTATTTTTGGGCTCTCTATTGTGTTCCATAGGTCTCTGTGCCTGTTTTTCTACCAGTACCATGCTGTTTTGGTTACTAAAGAACTGTAGTATAGTTTGAAGTTGGGTAACATAATGGCTTCAGCTTTGATGTTTTTGCTTAGGATTGCCTTGGCTATTCAGGTTCTTTTTTTGGTTGCATAAGATTTTTGAAATAGTTGTTTTCTAGTCCTGTGAATAATGTTGTTGGTAGTTTGATAGGAATAGCATAAAATCTGTAAATTGCTTTAGGCAGTATGACTATTTTAATAATATTGATTCTTTTTTATCTATGAGCATAATTTTTTTATTTCTTTGTGCCTTCTCTAATTTCTTTAAGCAGTGTTTTGTAATTCTCATTGTAGAGATTGTTTACCTCCCTGGTTAGCTGTATTCCTAGGTATTTTATTCCTCTGTGGCAATTGTGAATGGAATTGTCTTCCTGATTTGGCTCTTGGCTTGGCTGTTGTTGATGTATAAGAATGCTAGTAATTTTTCTACATTGGTTTTGTATCTTTGCATCCTGAAACTGCTGAAGTTGTTTATCAGCTGAAGACTCTTTTGAGCCAAGATTATGAGGTTTTCTAGATATAGAATCATGTTGTCTGCAAACAGGGATAGTTTGACTTCCTCTTTTTCTATTTGGATGCCCTTTTTTTTCTTTCTCTTTCCTGATTGCTCTGGCCAGGAATTCCAATATGATACTGAAAAGAAGTGGTGAGAGAGGGCATCATTATCTTCTCCCAGTTTTCAAATGGAATGCTTCTAGCATCTGCACCTTCAGTATGTTGGCTATGGGTTTGTCATAGATGGCCCTTATTTTTCAAGGTATGTTTCTTCAATACATAGTTTATTAAGAGTTTTTAACATAAAATGGTGTTAGATTTTATCAAAAGCTTTTTCTGCATTTATTGAGATAATCATTTGGTTTTGTCTTTAGTTCTATGTGATAAATCACATTATTATAATCGATTTATGTATGCTGAATCTACCTTTTATCCCAGTGATGAAGTCTTCTTGGTCACGGTGGATTAGATTTTTGATGTACTGCTGAATTTTGTTTGCAAGCTTTTTGTTGAGGACTTTTTATTAATGATTCAATTTTGGAGATTGTTATTGGTTATTGGTCTGTTTGGGAAATCAATTTCTTTATGGTTCAGTCTTGGGATGGTGTATGTGTCCAGGAATTTTTCCATCTCTTCTAGGTTTTCCAGTTTGTGTGCATAGAGGTGTTCATAGTAGCTTCTGGTGGTTATTTTTATTTCTGTAGGGTCAGTGGTAACATTCCTTCCTAATTTCTAATTGTGTTTATTTGGATCTTCTCTCTTTTCTTCTTCATTACTCTAGCTAGCAGCCTATCTTATTAATTTTTTCAAAAAACCAACTCCTGGATTCATTGATCTTTTGAATCATTTGTATGTGTGTGTGTGTGTGTCTTGAATTCCTTAAATCCAGCTCTGATTTGGTTCTCTCTTGTTTTCTGCTAGGTTTAGTAGCTATGCATTTCACTCCTTAACACTGTCTTAGCTGTGTCCCAGAAATTCTCATTTGTTATACCTTTGTTCTCAATAGTTTCAAAGAACTTCTTGATTTTTGCCTTAATTTCTTTATTTTCCTGAAAGTTATTCAGAGCAGATTGTTTAATTTTCATGTAATTGCATGGTTTTGAGTGATTTTCTTAGTATTAATGTCTATTTTTATTTTGCTGTTGTCTGAGAGTGTGTTTGGTATGACTTTGATCATTTTGCATTTGCTGAGTATTGTTGTATGTCTAATTATGTAGACAATTTTTTAGAGTATGGGTCATGTGGTGATGAGAAGAATGTACATTTTGTTGTTTTGGGATGGAGAGTTCCATAGAGGTGTATCAGATCCATTTGTCCAGTGTTGAGTTGAGGTCCTGAATGTCTTTGTTAATTTTCTGCCACAGTGACTTGTCTAATGCTGTCAGTGGATTGTTTAAGTCTCCCACTATTATTTTGTGGAAGTCTGTGTCTCTGTGTAAGTCTCTAAGAACTTGCATTATAAATCTGGGTACTCTTGTGTTGGTTATATATAAATTTAGGAGTTACATTTTCTTGTTGAATTGAACCCTTTACCGTTTCTTGTTGAATTATGAAATACCCTTCTTTGTCTTTTTTTAATTTTGTTCATTTAAAGTCTGTTTTGTCTGCCATTAGGATTGCAACCACAGATTTTTCCTGTTTTCCATTTGCTTGATAGACGTTCTTCATTCCCTTAATTTTGAGCATATGGGCATCATTGTGTGGGAGATGGGTCTCCTGAAGATAACATACCATTGGTTCTTGCTTTTTTATCCAGCTTACCACTCTGTGTCTTTTAAGTGGGGGCATTTAGCCCATTTACATTTAACGTTATTATTTATATGTGTGGATTTGATCCTGTCATTGTGTTGTTAGCTTGTTATTGGGCAGGCTTGTTTGTGTGGTTGTTTTATAGTGTCACTGGTCTGTGTATTTAAGTGTGTTTTTGTATTAGCTGGTAGTGGTCTTTCCATATTTAGTACTTCTTTCAAGATCTCTTGTAAGGCAGGTCTGATGGTAACAAAGTTTCTCAGCATCTAGTTATCTGAAAAGAATCTTATTTCTCCTTCAATGAGAAAGCTTAGTGTGGCTGGATATAAAATTCTTGGTTGAAGATTTTTTTTCTTTAAGAATGTTGAATATAGGCCCTCAATCTCTTCTGGCTCATATGATTTCAGTTGATGCTATTGCAAATAAAATTGTTTTTAAGAATTTTTTGGAGTGTTCATATATAGAAATAAAATTAACTTTTGTATCTTGATCTATTGAGGAACGTTGGTAAACTCACTTGTTAGCACTAAGAGTTTCTTAGTTGATCTTATAATCTTTTCTATATACAAGCTCACGTGATCTGCAAATAGAGGTAGATTTTCTTCTTCATTACCAATCTTAAATTATTTGTATTTCATTTTACTTTATAATTGGTCTAGCCAGAATCTCCAGTACAATGTTTAATAAACATGATGAGCGTGTACATCCTGTCTTGTTCTGGAAATTATTTTGAAAGCATTCAGACTTTCATTGTTAAATATAATGTTAGGTATGGGTTTTTGTACATGCTATTAATATCAGATTGATAAAGTTTTTTTCTATTCCTAGTGTGTTGAGATTTATGTTTTGGCTTTTTTTTTTTTACCATTAAAGCATGTTGGATTATGCCAAATGCTTTTTCTGTGTCTATTGAAATGATCATAATATGTTATGTAACATTAATTGATTTGCATATGTTGAACCAACCTTGCAATCCAGGAACGAATACCACATGGTACTAGTGTACAATCTTTTATATGTATGTTTTTGGATTTGTTTGCTATAATTTTGTTTATGATTTTTATGTAGGTATACATAAGGAATATTGATTTGTAGCTTTTTTTTCCTTATCTGGCTCTAGCGTCTGGATAATACTAAATGAGTCAAGTAGTGCTCCTTTCTCTTCTATTATTTGGAAGAGTTTGTAAAGAATTTATATGAAGTATCATTAAAATGTTTGGTAGAATTCACCAGTGAAGTCATTCAGGCCTACAGATTCTGTGGGGGAGGGGGAAATTTTTTAAATTACTAATTTAATCTCTATATTTTTTATTGTTCTATTCAGAATTTTTCCTCTTGAGCCAGTTTTAGTGGTTTATGTATTTCAAGGAATTTGTTCATTCTATCTAAATTATCTGATTTTTCATCAGGCAAAAATATTCTCTTATAATTATTTTATTTCAGTAAGATCAGAGGTAAGAGCCCCTCTTTCACTCCTGATATTAATAATTTAAGCTTTCTTTCTCTTGGTCAATCTAGCTAAAAGTTTTCTCATCTTAAAGTCTTTTCCAACAATTAAGTTTTGGGTTAATTGGTTTTTCTCCTTTTTTTGAGACAAAATCTTTCTCTGTTGCTCAGGCTGAAGTGCAGTGGTGTGATAAGAAGTCACTGCAGCCTTAAACTGCTGGGCTCAAGTTATCCTCCTGCCTCAGCCACCTAAGTAGCTGAAACTATACATATAGGCCACCACACTTGGCTAATTTCTTTTTAATTTGGTAGAGATGGGGTCTCACTATGTTGTACAGGCCAGTTTCAAACTCCTAGACCCAAGCCATTCTCCTGCATTGGCATCCCCAAACACTGGAATTACAGCATGAGACATAGCACCTGACCTTTTCTAAATTCTCTATGTCATTTAAGTCGCTCTCATTTATTATTTCCTTCTTTCTGTTTGCTTTGGGATTTGTAGTTTGCTTTTTTTTTTTGTCCCATGTCATACAAATAGAGGACTAGGTTACTGATTTGAGGTCTTTCTTCTTTTTTATGTAGATGTTTTGAAGCTATACATTTCTTTTTAAGCATTGTTTTCACTGTATCCCCTAAGTTTTGTATGTACTGTTTTTACTTTGAGTTCAAAGTATATTTTAATTTCCATTGTGATTTATTTTTTGACTCATTGATTATCTAGGTGCACATTTACACATACTTGTAAATTCTCCAACTTTCCTTCTAATATATTCTACTGTGGTCCAAAAATATACTTTGTATGGCTTCTATACTTATAACTTTATTTATTTATTCTTTCATTCATTCATTTTAATATTTTCACAATGGTAACATTTAACATGAAATATACCCTCTAAACACATTTTAAAGTGCACAATACAGAGGTTGGCAGAGCAAGATGATGGAATAGAAGGTTCTGCTGATCATCCCTTCACCAAGCACATTAATTTAACATCTACATAAAGACGCATCTTCATAATAACTGAAAATCAGATGGGCACTCACAGTACCTGATTTTAATTTTATAACACTGAAAGAGGCACTGAAGAGGTAGGAAAAACAGTCCTGTATCACTGACACCACCCCAACCCTGCCCACTGCAGTGGCAGTGGCAGTGAGGTGTGGAGAGTGTTTCCGTGCACTGGGAAGAGGAAAAATTTAGAAATTGAGGAATTAAACTCAATGCTGCCCTGTTATACCATAAAGAACCACCAGACCAAACTCAGCTGATGCTTGCTCACAGAGGGAGCATTTAAACCAGCCCTAGCCAGAGAGGACACATGGATCCCAGTGGTTAGAACTTGAGTTCGCGAAAGCCTCACCACCACTGGCTAAAGGGCCCTGGGGTACTAAATAAACATGAAAGGC
Source organism: Pan paniscus (assembly GCF_029289425.2). Lineage (NCBI taxonomy): Eukaryota > Metazoa > Chordata > Mammalia > Primates > Hominidae > Pan > Pan paniscus. Next base: position 83,509,157 of record NC_073272.2, read on the forward strand.
AGCCTAGTCCACAAAGATTGCAATTTCTAGGTGAGTCCTAGTGCTGAACCAGGCCCAAAGGGATTAGACTGGGGGGTGGAGATGACCTACTGAGACACCAGTTGAGGCAGTTAAAGGAGTGCTGGCATTACCATTCTTTGAAACACAGGCTGCAGACCTTATAGTTCAAAAAGACACTCCTTACCGCTGCTTGAGGAGAGTAGAGGAAATAGTGGGGAAGAGTTTCTCTTGCTTCGAAAGGGCCAGTATAAGAATTATTGACCCTAAAGGGAACATAGAGGAGACATCAGGGTAGACAATTTGTTTAAAATAAGTATAGAGAACTTCCAAACCCTACAGAAAGACATCAATATTGAATTACGAAAAGGTTATAGAACACCAAGAAAATTTATCCCAAAGACTACTTCAAAGGCATTTAATAATCAAACTTCTAAAGGGAAAGGACAAAAGCATTCTAATAGCAGCAAGATAAAAACAAAACACATAACTTACAGTGGGGTTCCAATACATCTGGCAGGAAACTCTTCAGTGGAAACCTTACATGTCAGGATATGGAGAGGCAAAAATTTTACCCTAGAATAGTACATCTGGCAAAAATATCCCTCATACATGAAGGAGAAATAAAGACTTTCTCAAACAAACAAAAGCTGAAGAATTACATCAACACCAAACTGTTCCTACAATAAATGGTAAAGGGAATACTTCAGTCAGAAAAAAAAAACAATAATATGCAATAAGATTACATAATTAATCAGTTATAAGTAAAAACTACAACAATTTTTGAACATATACACAGTACAATAAGATTACAATAGAGACCACAAAAAGTTTAAAAGTGTGTGGACAAACTTAAGGTGTAAAGTTTTTCTTAGTTTTCTCTTTGCATGTTCGCTTGTTTGTTTATGCAAACAGTGTTATGTTGTTATCAGCCCAACATAGTGGGTTATAAAATAATATTTGCAATTCTCATGGTAACCTCAAACCAAAAATACACAGAATAAATACACGGAGAATAAAAATCAAGAAACTAAATTTTATGACAAGAGTAAATGACCATCACTAGAAGGAAGACAGTAAGGAAAGAAAAAAAAGAAAACCGCAAAACAATCAGAAAACAAATAACAAAATTAAAAGAGTAAGTTCTTACTTATCAATAATAGCATTAAATTTAAATGGACTAAACTCTCCAATAAAAATGCATAGGGTGGTTGAATGGATAAAGAAAGAGACCAAATGATCTGTTGCCCACAAGAAACACACTTCACCTATAAAGACACACATAGACTGACAATAAAAGGATGGAAAAATATTTTTCCTGCTAATGGAAATCAAAAACAGAACAGGAGTAGCTATGCTTATATCAGACAAAATAGATTTCAAGACAAAAACTGTAAAAGGCAAAAGTAACCATACAATGATAAAGAGGTCAATTCCGCCAAGAGGGTATAAAAATTTTTAATATCTATGCTCCTAACATTGGATCATCTATATATATAAGGCAAATATTGGTAGAACTAAAGAGAGAGAAGGACTCCAATGTGATAATAGCTGGAGACCTTGGCATCCCACTTTTAGAGTTGGACAGAACTCCCAGACAGAAACTCAACAAAAAAATTTGCCTTAATCTATATTAGGGAACAAATGAACTCAATAGATATTTACAGAACATTATATTCAAAAGCTGAATAATACACATTTTTTTCCTCAGCACATGGATCATTCTGAAGGATAGACCATATGTTAGGTAACAAAGTAAGTCTTAAAACACTCAAAAAAAATGAAATAATATCAAGCATCTTCTCTGACCACAATGGAATAAAAATAGAAATTACAGAAGAACAATACTTTCGGAAACTATGCAAATACATGGAAATTAAACAATATGCTTCTGAATGACCAGTGTGTCAATGAAGAAATTAAGAAGGAAAGTGAAAAATTTCTTGAAATAAATGAGAAAGAAAATCCAACATCCCAAGACCTATGTGATACAGCAAAAGGAGTACTAAGAGATACATTAATAGCTATAGAGCCTACATCAAAAAAGAAAAGCTTCACAGAAACAACCTAACAATGCATCTTAAAGAACTAGAAAAGCAAGTGAAAGCAAATGCAAAATTGGTAGAAACAAACAAAGAATAAATATCAGAGCAGAAATTAATGAAATTAAAATGACGAAAGTAATACAAAATATTAATGAAATAAAAAGTTGGTTTTATGAAAAGTTAAACATTGACAAACCTTTAGCCAGACCAAGAATAATGGAGAGAAGATCCAAATAAATAAAATCAGAGATGAAAAACAAGACATTTCAACTGATACTGAAAAAATTTAATAGATCATTTGTGGCTAATGTGAACAACAATATTCCAATAATTCCAATAGAAGAAATGTACAAACTCCTAGACACATAAAGCCTACTAAGATTAAACCATGAAGAAATCCAAAACCTGAACAGACAAGTAACAAGTGGTGAGGTCAAAGCTGCAATAAAATACCTTCAGGTAAAGAAAAGCCTTGAACCCAATGGATTCACTGCTGAATTCTACCAAACATTTAAAGAAGAACTAATATAAACACTACTCAAAGTATTCCAAAAAATGGCAGAAGAGGGAATACATCCAAACTCATTGTACAACCAAGTATTACATGATACCAAAATCAAAGACACATTAAAAAAAAAAACAGAAAACTACAGGCCAGTATCTCTGAATAATATTGCTGCAAAAATTCGCAACAAAATACTTGCAAGCTGAATTCAACGATACATTAAACAATGATTTTCAGGTCCCAGTGGGATTAGTCACTGGGATGCATGGATTGTTCAACATATACAAATCAATTAATGTGATACATCATATTAACAGAAAGAAGGACAAAAGCCATATGAGTATTTCAATTGATGCTGGAAAAGCAATTGATAAAATTCAACTTTCTTCATGATAAAAGCAATAAAAAACACTGGGTGTAGAAAAAACATATCTCGACATAATAAAAGCCATATACTACAGACTCACAGCTAGTATTATACTGAATGGGGAAAATCTGAAAGGCTTTTTTCTAAGATCTGAGATCTAACAAAACAAGAAGGCCCACTTTCATCATTATAATTCAACATAGCATTGAAAGTCCTAGTTAGATCAATGAGACAAGAGTAAGAAATAAAGGACATACAAATTGGAAAGGAATAAGTCAAATTATCCTTGTTTGCAGCTGGTATGATGGTACTTTATTTTTAAATATGACACTTTATTTTTAAATATTTTTTATTTGTATAATTTTTAATGTTCAATTGTTGTGGGTACATAGTAGGTATATGTATTTATGGGGTACAAGAGATGTTTTGATACAGGCATGCAATGTAGAATAATCGCATAATGAAAAATGGAGTATCCATCCTCTCAAGCATTTATCTGTTGTGTTAAAAACAATCCAACTATATTATTTTAGTTAGTTTAAAATGTGCAGTTAAATTATTATTGACTATAGTCACCCTGTTGTGCTAGTAAATACTATGTCTTATTTATTCTTTCTATTTTTTTATACCCATTAACCATCCTCACCATCACCCCCCTACCCCTGCCCCACTGCCCTTCCCAGCCACTGGTAACCATCCTTCTACTATGTCCATGAGTTCAATTGTTTTGATTTTTAGATTCCATGGTATCTCACATTTTTATATAAAAAGCATTTGCTAATGGTCAGCAGTATTGTTACCCATTTCAAGTTATAGGTCTATAGTTTTTTTTGAAGGTTTCTACCCATTCAGGCCTCCTATTTACAAGTTTTTCAATACAATTTATTTTACATTTTCTGTCTTGCATCATCTTCTATTTCCTGTGTTAATATAATCTTTTAAAAATTTTTGTCTAAATGAAGCTGTAATAGGGCTTTTACTTCTGACACATTCAAGAAAGTACAAATTGGTCATGTAAGCCAATATTTAATGACAAAATTTGGATATGTTTTACTTATGTGTAATCTATCTTTCAATGTGAAATCTTCTAAGGAATACCCTATAAATTAATAACTAACGTGTCTTTTCTGGCCTGGCGGCAATCCAGTGGCTTTAAGGCCTTAACCAAGGAATATCTGAGAAGAAACTCACAAACTATGAACAAACATATTTACATAATACTGCCAGGGTAATGGCTACAGGGAAGGTAAGTACTGTTTTCATTTGTATACCTGGACTTGAAATTACAAGAATGCAGTTACCTGCTAGATATCTTTACTTCGTTAAGGCTCCAAAAGCTTGAACTTTGCAAATATCTTGGGGAAAGGAGAAGCAGGAGCAAAATACCTGGAGAAGAACAATTTAGTATACAGAGTATTAAAGTTTGCGGAAGGCATATGGGTCATCAGGGTCAGGTAAACATTTTTTGCTATATTTTATGATACTGGAAGCCTTAGATAATGATTTTCGGATAGCTTTATTTGCACAAAATGACTATGTAAGTGGTGTGATGGAATGACAGAGGGAGAAGGAAAGACCACTCCTTAATGAAAAAACAATTCCTTCAGTGGCCAAACCAGGTGCTTGAAATGCAAATGGTTATTAAGATTGAACTAGAAGTGAGTGCTGGAGAGAAACAAATTGCAGTGGTGCATTTATCAGGTTAATCTGTTGTTTAATAAGACTAGAACCTGAAACTCATTGTTTAGTTAGAGGAATAGAGATAAATCTAAGCCTAATTTGAGGAATTATGTAAATAGAATGGAGTTTCTAGGAAGATGGTCCTACTAGCTGAGGGCACTGGGTTTAAAGGGGTGGGGACCTCTCAAGGTGAGGCACAGGTTAGAAAGGACATTGAAAACAAAGGTGTTTCACAATTTTACAAAGGGTTGGCCCTTATGATCTTTTCCAGAACTTGTGACTCTGAAAAATAATTCACAGTTCACTTGTCTAGTAAAACCTCCATAATGAGTATCATAAAAATCTCAAGTCAGAATCTTGAGTTAATCCAATATCTTTTCACATTGTGAAGAAACTTTGAAGCATTCACATCACACCTCCAAGATATCCAACTTGTGATTTTCACACTCTATCCACTATATCCTATCCCTCTTTCTTAACCACCCCCACTCCCACTCCACCCTCACATTTACATCCCGTGCCTTGCACATTCCTTATTTTCCCACTAGATTATTCTGCTTCTGGCCTTGTTTTTTCCTCCTATTCAGTCTATATATCAAGGTTGACTATTTCAACAATGTACTCAACACCTCTCTAGATTCCCTTTTTTACCCTGGGCCAATCCAAGTAACCTCATTTATCATTTTGGTCCCCTAGGTTATGGAGCACCCTAGAAGTCCCAAGCAAGGCTCAAAATGTCTTTTAGAAAAATACAAACAATCAAACCAACTCCCTTCTGCATGAGAGAATAGCCCAAGGCAAGGTTTTGGGGACAGAGCCCTGAAGGAGTCAAGAGAAAAATATTAAAAGTAAAGGATTGCGAAAAGAGAGGGTGAGGGGGCTTCAAGGATGCCAAACATTCTGCTGTTTAGGATTGGGGAGCTAAAGAATATATGTTGGAAATAATTGGCAGAACTCACTTCTCTGGCATGGAGAGCTTCCATGCACATGGTTGCACTTTTTCTCCCAAACCTTACCCTAGCCTAAGTTTCAGGGCCAGGGAATGCTAAAACAAGGAGGAAGAGGTAAGTGGGGTTTCATTCTTCTTAAATTACCATCGAAATTATTTATTTCCCAAATATAAGTAAGCTAAGGGGAATTGTTTCTAAAATACAACCTTTCTCCAAAAGCAATAACACACCCAGGAGATGTAGTAAAGGGCACTAACTACTGAAGGGGAAACTCTGCTTACTGGTTTATTCCTTAGAAAAAAGAAATACAGATAATTTTCATTTCCCTCTCCCACACAAGCTACTATTTTGCTTATTAGACTGATGAGAGATAACTTACTCTTCAAAGCTCAGTGTCCTGAGCCAATCTCTACTTTGCAGTGACTTTCACTGGTGCCTAAGAATGAAGAATTTTGCTTCTCAACCAGAGCTGAGTGTGCTTCCCCCAATCCTCAAATTTAAAGAAAGTTTTATTTGCTTAAAAAGATGCTCAATTTTTTTCCATGTCCATTTCTTCTCTCTTTTTCTAATTTCTTTAAATTATTTTTTACTGTTTTTATTTTCCTGTGGTGAGGAGGAAAGAAGAATACATTCAAGAAAACATGATTATCACCGTGAATCTTTCTTCCACACTGACCATTGGCTGTTCTCGTAAACTGGAGGGGTATTATTTAGGAAGGAGAAATATCAGGGTCTTTTGTCATTAACAGTTATATTAAACCAATCCCTCTGTAGCCACAACACCATGCACACAGAGTAGGTACTCTAGCACATAGTCTTACAGGATTTTACTAGCAGTTTTTAATCTGTTTTGTTTATTGCCACCAACTAGTTCAGTAAAATTTGATGAGAAAGTTCTCAATGGAAAGCTTATCCAGTATGAACTCTCCAAAAATTATGCCACTTCTTAAAGTAATTTCTGATTCTGATTTTATAACATGTACAGCTCTATAGCACTTGTAAGGCAAATTTTTAATTAAACTTTTTATTTTGAGGTTATTGTAGTTTCATATGCAGTTGTACAAAATAATATGGAGAAATCTTATGTATCCTTTATCACTTTCCCTGAATAGTAACATCTTGCAAAATTATGGTACAATATCACAACCAAGAAATTGATATTGATAAAGTCAAGATAGAGAACACTTAAATTACCATACCAGTTTAAGTGTCACTCTGTCCCCTAGGTTGGAGTGCAGTGGTGCTGTCTTTGCTCACTGCAACCTCTGCCTCTGTGATTCTCATGTCACAGCCTCCCTAGTAGCTGAGATTACAGGTGCATGCCACCACACCCAGCTAATTTTTGTATTTTTAGTAGAGACAGGGTTTCATCACGTTGGCCAGGCTGGTCTTGAACTCCTGATTTCAAGTGATCTGCCTGCATTGGCCTCCTGAAGTGCTTGGATTACAGGCATGAGTCACTGCACCTGTGTTGGTCTTTTATAGCCACAGTCACATCTCTCTTGCCTACTGCCAGTATCATCTCTAATCCCTGGAAACAACTGATATATTCCCCATCTCTATACTTTTCTCATTTCAAGAATGCTATATAAATGGGCTGGGCATGGTGGCTTGCACCTGTAATTCCAGCACTTCGAGAAGCTGAGGCAGGTGGATTACCTGAGGTCAGGAGTTCTAGAACAGCCTGGCCAACATGGTCAAACCTTGTCTCTACTAAAAATACAAAAATTAGCTGGGCGTGGTGGTGCACACCTGTAGTCCCAGCTACTAGGGAGGCTGAGGCAGGAGAATTGCTTGAATCTGGGAGGCAGAGGTTGCAGTTAGCCGAGATCGCACCACTGCACTCCAGCCTGGGCGACAGAGTGAGACTCCATCTCAAAATAAATAAATACATACATACATAAAAAAGAACGTTATATAAATGGAATTAAATTATAGACTATGTAACATTTTAGAATTGGTTTTATTCACCCAACATAATTATCTGGAAGTTCATCCAAGTTGTACATATCATTTCATTTTCTTTTGTAAATTGCTGGGTAGTATTCTGTGGTATGGATGTTTGTTTACAACAGTGTATGCATTGAAGAACATCTGGATTGTCTGCATTTTGGGGCCATTATGAATAAAGCTGCTACTAACGTTTGCATGCAAATTGTTATGTGAATATAAGTTTTCTGGGATAAATCTCCGGGAGTGAAATTGCTGGGTCACATGGTAGTTGCATGTTTAGTTGTTTTAAGAAACTGTCAAATTGTTCTTAAGAGTTCCTATATCTTTTTAAATTCTTACCAGCAATGTATGACCATTCCAGCTTCTCTGCATAACACTTTCTTATTGTACCTGTTCTCATAGGTATGTGTAATAATATGTCATTGTGATTTTTAAAAATAGATTTAAGGGTAAAAATGCAGTTGTGTTACATGGCTATATTGCATAGTGGTGAAGTCTGGGCTTTTAGTGTACCCACCATCTGAGCAGTATACATTGTACCCAATAGGTAATATTTCATCCTTCACCCCTTTCCACATTACTGCCTTTTGGAATCTCCAATGGCTAATGGTCCACTCTATATGTCCATATGTACCCATTGTTTAGCTCCCACTAATAAGTGAGAACACATGGTTTTTGACTTTCCATTTCTAAGCTGTTTCACTTAGAATAATGGCCTTCAGCTCTATCCATGTTGCTGCAAAACACATGATTTCATTATTTTTTATGACTGAATAGTATTCCATTGTGTGTACGTACCACATTTTCTTTATCCAATTATCCATTGACAGACACTTAGATTGATTCCATGACTTTGATATTATAAATAGTGCTGCAATAAACATTTAAGTGCAGATGTCTTCTTGATATAATTTCTTTCCCTTTGGGTAGTTATCTAGTAGTGGCATTGCTGAATTGAATAGTAGTTATATTTTTAGTTATTTGAGAAATCACCATACTGATTTTCAAAAAAGTTGTACTAATTTAAATTCCCACTAACAAGTGTTTAAGTGTTCCTTTTTCTTTGCATCCTCACCAACATGTTTTTTGACTTCTTAATAATGGCCATACTGACTGATGTAAAATAGTATATCATTGTGGGTTTAATTTGCATTTCTCTGATGATTAGTGATGCTGAGCATTTTTTATATGTTTGTTGGCCAGTTGTATTTGTTCTTTTGAAAAATGTCTGTGTCTTTGGCCCACTTTGTAATAAAATATTTGTTCATTTGCTTGTTGCTTTGTTTTTGTTCCTTGTTGATTCTGGAGATTAGCCCTTCGTTGATGAATTGTTTGCAATTTTTTTCCTTGTGTAAGATATTATTTCTTGTGTAGTGTAGAAGATTTGTAGTTTAAGTCTTATTTGTCTATTTTTTGTTTTGTTGCATTTCATTTTAAGGACTTAGTCATAAATTATTTGCTTACTTCTTTTTCTGTGCAGAAAGTTTTAGTTTAATTAAGTCCCATTATTAGTCTATTTTTTGGTTTCATTGCATTTCCTTTTGAGGACATAAATTTCCCTTTTGGTCATAAATTATTTGCATAGGCCAATGTTCAGAAGAGTTTTTCCAAGATTTTCTTCTAGTATATTTATAGTTTCAGGTCATACATTTAAGTATTTAATAAATGTTTAGTTAGTTTTTTATATGGTGAGCGATAGGGGTCCAGTTTTATTATTTTAATTTTTCCATCACCATTAACTGAATAGGATATCATTTCCCCAGTGTATATTTTTCTTTACTTCATCAAATGTCAGTTGGTTGTAAGCATGTAGCTTTATTTCTGGGTTCTCTATTCTGTTCCATGGGTCTATGTGTCCACTTTTATACCAGTACCATAATGTTTTAGTGATTATGTAGCCTTGTACTATAATTTGAATTCAGCTAATGTGATGCCTCCAGCTTTGTTCTTTTGGCTTAGGATTTTCTTTGGCTCTTCAGGCTCTTTTTTGGTTCCGTATAAATTTTAGAATCATTTTATAATTCTGAGAAAAATCACATGGTAGTTTGATAGGAATTGCACTGAATCTGTAGAATACTTTGGGCAGTATGGATATTTCAGAAGTATTGATTCTTCCAATCCATGAGCATTTAATGTTTTTTCATTTGTTTGTGCCATCTATTGTTTTTAGACCATCCTTGCACTGCTATAAGGAAATGCCTGAGACTGGGTAATTTATGAAGAGAATAGGCTTAATGGGTTCATGCTTTCACAGGCTGTACAGGAAGCATGGCTGGAGAGGCCTCAGGAATCTTTCATTCATGGCAGAAGATGAAGGGAAAACAGGCATGCCTTACATGACCAGAACAGGAGGAAGATTGAGTGGGAAAGGTGCCACACTTTTTAAACAACCAGATCTCTTCAGCACTCACTCACTGTCATGAGAGCAGCACTAAGGGGGAAATCCACTTCAATTATCCAATTACCTCCCACCAGGCCCTACCTCCAACATTGGGGATTACAATTCAACATGAGATTTGTGTGGGGACACAGATACAAACCATATCATTCTGTCCCTCTCCTCTCCTAAATCTCATGTCCTTCTTACATTGCAAAATAAAATCATCCCTTCTCAACAGTCCCCCAAAGTCTTAACTCATTCCAACACTAACTCAAAATTCCTCAGTCCAAAATCTCATCTGAGATAAGGCTAGTCCCCGCCACCTATGAACCTATAAAATCAAAAACAGTTTGTTACTCCCAAGATACAATGGGTGTATAGCCATTGTGTAAATACTCCCATTCCAAAGGGGAAAAAATGGCCAAAAGAAGGGTGCAACAAGCCCTATGCAAGTCTGAAAACCAGCAGTTCAATCATTAAACCTCACAGCTCCAGAACAATTCCTTTGACTCCATGTCTGTCATCCAGGGCACATTGATGCAAGGGGTGGCCTCCAAAAGTCTTGGGTTGTTCTGCTCCTGTGACTTCATAAGGTTCAGTCCCGACAGCTGCTATCATGGGCAGGCATTTAGTGTCTATGGCTCCTCTAAGTGCAGGGTTCAACCTGCTGGTGTATTTACCATTCTGGGGTCTGGAGTATGGTGGCCCTCCTCTCCCACCCTCACTAGGAAGTGCCTCAGTGGGGACTGTGTGGGGGCTCCAATATCACATCTTCTCTGTGCATTGCCATGGAGGAGGTTCTCCATGAGGGCTCCACCCCTGCATCAGGCTTCTGTTTGGACATCCAGGCTTTTCTGTACATCTTCTGAAATCTTGACAGAGGCTCCCAAGCCTCAACTCTTGCACTCTGTGCACCTGCAGGCTTAACACTACATGGAAGCTTCCAAGGCTTATGACTTGCACCCTCCAAAGCAGCGGCTTCAGCTGTACCTTGGCCCCTTTCAGCCACAGTTTAAGCTCAATTGCTTGGGATGTGGGGAGCAGTGTCCCAAGGCTGCACAGGGCAGTGGGGCCCTGGTCCCAGCACATGAAACCATACTGTCCTCCTAGGCCTCTTGGCCTGTTATGGGAGGGGTTCCTACCCTGGTCTCTGAAATGCTTTCAAGGTTTTTTCTCCATTGTCTTGGCTATCATCATTTGCCTTCCATTTAGTTATGCAAACTTCCACAGCCTGCTTGAATTCCTCCCTGAAAATGAGTTTTTCCTTTCTACAACATGGCTGGGCTGTAAAGTTTACAAACTTTTGCACTGCACTTCCTTTTTAAATATAATTTTTAGTTTTATCTCACTTATTTGCTCATGAATATGAGCGTAGGTTGCTAAAAACCAGCAAGCCACCTCTTGAGTGTTGCTGCTTAGAAATTTCTTCTGCCAGATAACCTAAATCATCACTCTCAACTTCAAATTTCCAAAGATCCCTAGAGCAGGGGCACAATGAAGCCAACTTATTTGCTAACATATAACAAAAGTAATCTTTTCTCCAGTTCCCAATAAGTTCCTCATTTCCATCTCAGACCTCATCAGTCTGGCCTTTACTGTCCATATCACTACCAGCGTTTTGGTCATAACAAGTCTCTTGGAAGTTCCAAATTTTTCCTCATCATCCTGTCTTTATCTGAGCCTTCCAAACTCTTCCAACCTCTGCCCATTACCCAGTTTCAAAGCTGCTTCCACATTTCCAGATATCTTTACAACAACGCCCCACTCCTGGTACCAATTTTCTGCATTAGTCTGTTCTTGCACTGCTAAAAAGAAATACCTGAGACTGGGTAATTTATGAAGAAAAGAGGTTTAATTGGCTCATAGTTCCACAGGCTGTACAGGAGGCATGGCTGGGGAGGATTCAGGAAGATTTCAATTATGACAGAACTTGAAGGAAAGCAAGCATGTCTTACATTGCTGGAGCAGGAGAAAAAGAGAGAGGAGAGAGGTGCCACACACTTTTTATACAACCAGATCTCATGAGCACTCACTCAATATTATGAGAACCAATCACCTCCCACCAGGTCCTACCACCAACATTGGGGATTACAATTCGACATGAGATTTGGGTGGGGACACAGACCCAAACCATGCCATCTATGATTTTTTTAATCAGTATTTTGTAGTTATCCTTGTAGATACCTTTTATATTTTTTGTTATATTCCTAGGTATTTTTTGGTAGCTATTATAAATGGGACTGAGTTCTTAATTTTGTTATTTGCTTGAATGTTATTGGTGTATAGAAATGCTACCAATTTTTGTACATTTATTTTGTATCCTGAGACTTTACTGAAGTTGCTAATCAAATCTCAAAGTCTTCTATAGGAGTCTTTATGGTTTTTTAGGAATACGATTATGTTTTCAGTGAGAAGAGATAATTTGACTTTTTCTTCTATCTGAATGCCCTTTATTTCTTTGTCTTGCCTAATTGCTCCAGCTAGGACTTCTGGTACTATGTTGAATAGGAGAGCTGAAGGTAGGCATCTTTGCCTTGTTCTAGTTCTTAGAGGGAAGGATTTCACAGTTTCTCCAATCAGTATGATGCTAGCTCTCGTTTGTCATATATGGCTTTTATTAATTTGAAGTATGTTCCTTTCATCCCTAGTTTGTGGAGGGTTTCATTCATGATGGGATGCTTGGCTTAATCAAGTGTTTTTCTGCATCTATTGAGTTGATTATATGCTTTTTAAATTTAATTATATTTATGTGGTGAATCACATTTATTGGTTTGTGAATATTGAACCATTCTCCCATTCCTGAGATAAAACCCACTTGATCATATTGCATTATTTTAATGTGCTATTGAATTTGGTTTGTTAATATTTCGCATCTGTGTTCATCAGAAAGTTTGGCCTATAGTTTTCCTTTTTTTCTTGTCCTTGCATGGCTTTGTTATAGGGATTATGCTAATTTCATAGACTGAGTTACAAAGCATTACCTCCTTCTTGATTTGTTAGAACAGTTTCAGGATTGGTATCAGTTCTTCCTTGTACATTTGGTAGAAAGTAGCTATCAATGTGTCTGGTCCTGGACATTTTTTTCTTGGGAGGTTTTTTTTTTAAATTACTGATTCAATTTTACTACTCATTATTGGTCTGTTCATTATTTCTATTTCTGGTTCAATCTTGGGAGGTTGTATGCTTCCAGGAATCTATCCTTTCACTCTAGTTTTTCTAGTTTATGAATGTATAGTTGTTCATAGTAGCCTCTGATGATCTTTAGTATTTCTGTGTTGTCAGCTCTAATGTCACCTTATCATTTCTGATTGTGCTTATTTGAATCTTCTCTTTTTTGGTTAATCTAGGTGGCAGTCTTTTCTTTTATTTTTTTCACAGAACCAACTTTTCATTTTTTTGACCCTTTTTTGTCTTAATTTCATTTAATTCCACTCTAGTCTTTGTTACTTCTTTTCTTCTGCTAGCTGTGGGTGTGGTTTGTTCTTCTTTTTCTATTTTCTTGAGGTGCAGCATTAGGTTGTTAATTTGAGTCATTTCTATCTTTTAAATGCATGCATTTATTGCTATATTATTTCCTCTTAGCACTGCTTTTGTTGATCCCAGAGGTTTTGGCATGTTGTATTCTTATTTGTGTTCCTTTCTAAAAAAAAAATTATATCCGCCTTAATTTCATTGTTGACTCAATGATTATTCATGAGAAGGTTGTTAAATTTTCATGTATTTGTATATTTTTCAGAGTTCCTCTTGGAATTTATTTCTAGTTATATTCCATTATGGTCCAAGAGGATTCACAGTATCATTTCAATTTTTAAAATAAAATTTATTGAGACTTATTGTGGCTAGGCCCGTATCTTCTAGAGTCCAATTAAAGTCCAGTGTTTCTCTGTTGATATTCTGCCTCAATTATCTGTCTATTGCTGTCAGTGTGGTCAGTGTGGTTTGAAGTCTCCCACTATTTTTATATTACTATCGATCTGTTTTCTGAGGTCTAGTAGAATGTTTTTAATGAGTCTGGGTGCTCTGGTTTTTTAGTAGCTTGCTATATAATCTTGTTATATAAGAAGAGTTGAATCAATCTCTTTATATAATGACCTGTGTCTTAGTTCATTTTACATTGCTGTAAAAGAATACCAGTGGTTGGGTAATTTATAAAGGAGCTTCCTGAATTTTTGATTTTTTTAATTTAAGCTATCTATTTTGTTGAATAATTTTTTCCTTTATTTCTTGTATCTTTTTTTGGATTTCCTTGCATTGGGCTTCACCTTTCTCTGGTCCCTCCCTTATTAGCTTAATAACTAACCTCCTGAATACTTTTTCAGGCAAGTCAGGAATTTCTTCTTGGTTTGGATCCATTGTTGGTGAACTAGTGTGATTTTTGGGGGGTGTTGTTGAGCCTTGTTTTGTCATATGCTTTTCTGGTTCCTTCCCATTTGGGTAGGTTCTGTCAAAGGGAAGATCTAGGGCTGAAGGCTGCTGTTCAGGTTTTTTTTTTTTTTTTTTGTCCCACAGGGTGTTCCCTTGATGTAGTACTTGCCCCCTTTTCCTGTGGTTGTGGCTTCCTGTGAGCTGAACTGCAGTGATTGTTGTCTCTCTTCTGGATCTAGCCACCCAGTGAGTCTACCCAGCTCCTGGCTGGTGCTGGGGGTTTCTACAAAAAGTCCTGTGATGTGAACCATGTATGGGTCTCTCAGTCATGGATACCAGTGCCTGTTCTGGTGGAGGTGGCAGAGGGTGCAATGGACTCCATGAGGGTTTTTAGCTTTGGTGGTTTGATGCTCTATTTTTGTGCTGATTGACTTCCTGCCAGGAGGTGGCACTTTCCAGAAAGCATCAACTGTAGTAGTGTGGAGAGAGACCGGCAGTGGGTGGGGCCCTAGATCTCCCAAGATTATATGTCCTTTGTCTTCCACTAGCGGGGTGGGTAGGGAAGGACCATCAGGTGGGGATGGGGTTACGTGTGTCTGAGCTCAGACTCTCTTTGGGTGGGTTTTGCTGCAGCTGCTGTTGGGGATGGGGTGAGATTCCCAGGTCACTGTAGTTGTATACCTAGGAGGATTATGAATGCCTCTGCTGAGTCATGCAGGTTGTCAGGGAAATGGGGAAAAGCCAGCAGTCACAGGCCTTACCCAGCTCCCACACAAACTGAAGGGCTGGTCTTACTAACACCATGTCACCCACAACAGCCCTGAGTCTGTTTCCAGGTGGAGATTGGGCTTGAAAACTTGCCGGAGGCTTTCTGCCCCCAGCTGTGAAAGAAAAGGACTTTAGTTCTTACCCCGCCTGTGAAGTCTGCAAGCAGAATTCGCACCCTTTCCCAAGGTCTGGCCAGGAGGCTTCTCGCCCCACTCCAATTGTTACAAAGTTGAGCTAAGGAAGTCCTTCTCACTGGTGGGGTTTTATTGCCTGCTCCTCTGGCCTCCCTCCTGATGGATCCCTGTGATGCCAAGCAATAATGTGCTGCCTGGATTCAGTGAGCTCCCAGGGACTCACTGCTGCCTCCTCCACCCCTGTATTTCGCTAGGCTGGGCTCTCTAACTTGACTCAGCTCCAGGTAACGTCAAGAACTTCTCCAAACAGAACTTCAGCTTCTCTAGTGGGGGTGTGTGTTCAAAAAACAGGGGTCTCCCATTCCCACTTCCACAGCTGGGGCACTATCAGTATTTGAGATGTCTCCTGGGTCCTGCAGGAGCAGTCTGCTGCCTTCAGAGGGTCTGTGGTTACTCTCAGGATTGCTGGTTTGTTCTTGCAGTCGATCTGGAGCTAAAATTCACAGTGCAAGCCTTTGCAATGCTGCTCTATCTGGAGCTGCAATCTAGTCCTGCCTCCTGTCTGCCATTATCTGCAGAAGCTCCAGGACTACATTACAATGTGACATTTGGAGGGGACAAATATCCGAATGATAAAAACCATTTTTTTTTTAACTTTTGTTGATTTAACGTCTGTTTTATCAAATATAAGCTTAGCTACTTCTTCTTGCTTTTTGTTTCTATTTGTGTGGAATATATTTTTGACCCTTTAAATTTGTGTCTGCAATGTCTTTACCAGTTAGCTGAGTTTTTTATAAGCAGTATATACTTGGATTCTGTTTTTTTTTTTGGTTTTTTTTAAATCCATTTCATCAATCTGTGCTTTTCAGTGGAGCATTTAACACACTTACGTTCAAAGTTAATATTGAAATGTGAGGTTTTGTTCCTGTCTTAATGTTAATTTTTACCTTGTTCCTTTGTAGTCTCAATTGTGTAATTGTTTTATAATATCTGTTAGTTTTAAACTTTTGTATGTTTTGATGATTGTGGGTAGTGACCTTTCACTACAATGTTTAGAAGTCCCTTGAGCATTTCTTGTAAGACTGGTCTAGTTGTAATGAACTCCTTTAGTGTTTGCTTAAGTGGAAAAGGTTTTATTTCTCTTTTATTTATAAAGCTTAGTTTAGCTGAATACAATATTCTTGGCTGAAATTTTTTCTTTTAGAACGCTGGAAGTAGAAACCCAGTCTCTTCTGTTTTTATTTTAGGTTTTTGCTGAGAAATCCACTGTCAGTCTGATAAGACTTCCTTCATTGGTGATTAGACACTTCTTTCTTGCTGCTTTTGGATTTTTTTTTTCCTTCACATCGATTTTGGGTAGAATGAAGGCAATATACCTTGATGAGGTTCTTCTTGCAATATATCTTCCAGGAGTTCAGGTGTTCTCTGAGCTTCTTGCATCTGGAATTCTAAAACTCTGGCAAGACCAGGGAAATTTTCTTGAATTATTTCCTTCAATAGGTTTTTTATACTTTTTATTTTTTTCTCCCTATGGAATACCTGTAAATCATACTTTGGATACTTTGCATAATCCCGTATTTCACAAATGCTTTGTTCATTTTTAAAAATTGTTTTTCTTTATTTTTATCTGACTGGGTTAATTCAAAACACCTGTCTTCCAGCCCTGAAATTCCTTCATCTGTTTAGTGTAGCATATTGTTAAAGCTTTAACATGTGTTTTATAATTTCTTCAAAATTTTTTTGTTTCTATAAATTCTGTTTTCATTTAAAAATATTTATGTCTTCTTTCATATTCTGAATTGTTATTCTGATTTCTTTGTGTTGGTTTTTAACTTTCTCTTGGATCTCACTGAGTTTCCTTCCAATCCATATTTTGAATTCTTTATCTCTTATTTCAGAATTCTCATTTTGATTAGATCTATTGCTAGAGAGGTGGTGATGCTTTGTGGGGATCATAACACTATGTTTGTTCATACTGCCAGAGTTCTTACACTGGTTCCTTCTCACTGTAAAAGCTGTCTCTTCTTATTTTTTAATTTACTTTCATTTCCCTCGAATATGTGACTATAATGTTTGTTGTGCATGGTCATTTGGCTTCACTCATTATAGATAGGTGTTGTGGAGTGGCTTTCTCAAATGCTTCATGTACTAGTGATTTACTGGGCATATGAGCAGGCACGCTGACTTCTGAAGTACCAGGATTGTGGAGGTCTCAGAAAGCTTCTTTCTTTCCTTAGTACTGTGTGCTCGTGTCAGCAGGTTTTGTATTGGGTTGTGCAGTTTAATTTGTAGGCCAGTAGGTGGCGCCCATGGTAAACGCCACCTGCAGCTGAAACAGATGGGTATGTGTTTGATCTTTGTTTATTGGGAGGTGCGCTGTTGTTTCAGGTGATGGGTGCTGGGCGGGTCTGTGGAATGCTCTGGTGCCCTGAGTTCTTGTCCCCTCACACCTCAGGATGGGCTTGAGAGACAAAGATAGACAGAGCTGGACTACCATGCTTGCCCACAAATACGCCAATGACAAGCAGCGTAGGCACCAACCCTGATGGGGGTGGCAGTGGAAGTTCCTTTTGAAATGTACCAAGGTCTCCACACAGTGGGAAGGTGGGCACCAGCTTAACATCCAAGGGAAGAAGGGATAAGATCTGTTTTTCTATCCTACCTCTGTCCCAGGAATCATGACTCTTAATTCAGTCAGACACTGTAGTCTATCTCTAGGCCACAATGCAGCTAATAGCCACAGAAAATGATTGTCTCACAGTTCTTCATGGAAATGGCTTCAGGGAGAATCCTCTTTCCTAAGCCTAATACAAATATCTTTGTGGGTCACCTTTTCTCCAATGCAGGAACACTGCTGCTTTGTGTAGAGACAGAAAAAGGCTGTACATTTTGGCACATGCGGGTTGGTGCCAGCTGTGATGGTGTTGGCTGTTTGGGTCAGTCTGACCTCAGATGTTTGGGGGAGTGATCAGGTGCCAGTGGTGATAAAGTGGTCTAGGCAATCCCTCAGTCTCCAGGCCCCCAAATATTATGTTCTGTCCTAGAGGGACTAGATCAGGGACTGGACTAGTAGACTTTTCTTCACGTGCTGATTGTAATAGGGACAGGTGGACTGGTTGCCAAGATACCAGTAGAATGCTCAGGCAGGAGAAGAGTAGCTGCACTGCAGGCTCACCACCAGGGAAGGCAGACCCCTCTCACTCAGAGCTATACAGGCAGGCAGCTGTGCAGAGGCATGACTTGCTCACACCTCTGTCTGGCCGCAGTGGTGACAGTATCTGTCCCTGGTGTGTGTGTGAAGGTGCCTGGTCTCCCCACTCCCCTCGAAGCCCACTGGTGGCAGCAGTGGCAGTGTCAGCAGCAGCCCCAGGGCAGAACACAGGCAGATGGGACTGTCAGGGTGGTGCTGGGCAGCAGCTGTTCAGGGCTTAAGAGTTATAGGACTCTAAGTGAATTCAAACAATTACTATGTGCAACTTACAGGCAGCTTCCCATGTTTATCTGGAGGCCTGTGGGAGTCAAAAAGCTCTCCGGTAATTATGATTATAAAACTCCATGGCAAAAGTGTGGAGCACTGAGTGTGAGCACCCCTTCTCCATGTCAGGGAATCTCGCCTGGCTCCATATCAATCCCAGCTCAGCAGTTTGCCTGGTTTCACTCTCCTTTGCTTTCTATAATTCCCATTGCTTTCCCTGGTGGATTCCAGTGTTCTCTCTTAGATAATCAATTATAAGTGTGAATATTTACTCACTATATTGATTCCTCTCCATGCAAGAGGTGTCCACTAGCTGCATCTAGTCATCTATCTTGAATCAAAGCACTATTGTGATTTTAATTTGCATTTTCCTAATGGCTAATGATGTTGATTCCTTTTTTTATCCCTTTATCTGTCATCCATATATCTTCTTCAATTGAAATGTTTCTTCATGTCATTTTTCCATTCATTTTTTTTCTGGCTTTTATTATTATTTTTTATTATACTTTAAGTTCTAGGGTACATGTGCACAACATGCAGGTTTGTTACATATGTATACATGTGCCATGTTGGTGTGCTGTACCCGTTAACTCGTCATTTACATTAGGTATATATCCTAAAGCTATCCCTCCCCCCTCCTCCCACCCCACAACAGGCCCCAGTGTGTGATGTTCCCCTTCCTGTGTCCAAGTGTTCTCATTGTTCAATTCCCACCTATGAATGAGAACATGCGGTGTTTGGTTTTTTATCCTTGCGATAGTTTGCTGAGAATGATGGTTTCCAGCTTCATCCATGTCCCTACAAAGACATGAACTCATTCTTTTTTATGGCTGCATAGTATTCCATGGTGTACATGTGCCACATTTTCTTAATCCGGTCTATCATTGATGGACATTTGGGTTGATTCCAAGTCTTTCTTTGCTATTGTGCATAGTGTTGCAATAAACATATGTGTGCATGTGTCTTTATAGCAGCATGATTTATAATCCTTTGGGTACATACCCAAATGTCCATCAATGATAGACTGAATTAAGCAAATGTGGCACATATACACCACGGAATACTATGTAGCCATAAAAAAGGATGAGTTCATGTCCTTTGTAGAGACATGGATGAAGCTGGAAACCATCATTCTCAGCAAACTATCGCAAGGACAGAAAACCAAACACTGCATGTTCTCACTAATAGGTGGGAGTTGAACAATGAGAACAATCGGACACAGGGTGGGGAACATCACACACCAGGGCCTGTCGTGGGGTGGGGGGAGGGGGAAGTGGTAGCATTAGGAGATACACCTAATATAAATGACGAGTTAATGTCTTCTTTTGAGAAGTGTCTGTTTATATCCTTCGCCCACTTTTTGATGGGTTTGTTTGTTTTTTTCTTGTAAATTTGTTTGAGTTCATTGTAGATTCTGGATATTAGCCCTTTGTCAGGTGAGTAGGTTGCAAAAATTTTCTCCCATTCTGTAGGTTGCCTGTTCACTCTGATGGTAGTTTCTTTTGCTGTGCAGAAGCTCTTTAGTTTAGTTAGATCCCATTTGTCTCTTTTGGCTTTTGTTGCCATTGCTTTTGGTGTTTTAGACATGAAGTCCTTGCCCATGCCTATGTCCTGAATGGTATTGCCTAGGTTTTCTTCTAGGGTTTTTATGGTTTTAGGTCTAACATTTAAGTCTTTAATTCATCTTGAATTAATTTTTGTATAAGGTGTAAGGAAGGGATCCAGTTTCAGCTTTCTACATATGGCTAGCCAGTTTTCCCAGCACCATTTATTAAATAGGGAATCCTTTCCCCATTTCTTGTTTTTGTCAGGTTTGTCAAAGATCAGATGGTTGTAGATGTGTGGTATTATTTCTGAGGGCTCTGTTCTGTTCTATTGGTCTATATCTTGGTTTTGGTACTAGTTCCATTCTGTTTTGGTTACTGTAGCCTTGTAGTATAGTTTGAAGTCAGGTAGTGTGATGCCTCTAGCTTTGTTCTGTTGACTTAGGATTGACTTGGCAATGCATTGCTCATCCTTTTATTAGATTGTTTTGGTTAAGTTTTTAGAGATTTTTAGAAAACATATTCTACTTAATAGACCTTTTGTGAAACATGAGGTTTGCAAAATATTAGTTCCCAAAATATAGCTTGTCATTTCATCCTGTTATCCGGGTCTTTTGTAGACTAAAGTTTTATTTTTTATTTTGATGAAGTTCAATTTATGTATATTTATTTCTCCTAAGGACAATGCTTTTGGTGAAAAGACTAAGAAACCTTTACTTAGTCTTAGATTCTAAAAATTTTCTATTTGTTTCAAAAAGTTTTATATTTGTATATTTTTTATTTAAATCTACTATGTATTTTGATTTAATTTTGTATAATGTGTGAGATGTAGGTGGAGGTTCTTTTTATTTTTTTCTCTTCTCTTCTTTATTTCTTATTTTTACATATGAGTTTTGTTTGTTTGTTTGTTTGTTTTGCCTATACGTGTCTAGTTGTTCTGGCTCCATTTGTTGAAAAGGCTATCATGCCCCCATTGAATTGTTTTTACACCTTTGTCAAAAATCAGTTGAACATGTATGTGTGGTTCTATTTCCAGATTCTCTATTCTATTCCAGTGATCTGTGTGTCTATCCCTCCACCAATACCAACAGTCTTTGGTACTGTAGCTATATAAGTCTTGAAATCAGGTGAGTGGGTCCTTCTTACTTTATTCTTTCTTTTCAAATTGTTCTTGCTATTCTAGTTCCTTTGATTTTCCACATAAATATTAGAATAATTTCATCTATACTATGAAGATTTTGCTGGAATTTTGATAGGCATGTTATTAGACCTGTAAGTAAACTTGGGGCAAATTAACGTCTTTATTATTTTAGTTTTTAAATCCATAAACACCATATTTCTCTTAATTTATTTGATCTTTTTATTTCTTTTATTGGTCTTTTGTAGTTTTCAGCATACACACTTGTACATGTTGTTAGATTTCCAACTCAGTATTTCAACTTTTGAGAGATTGTAAGTGGTATTATACTTTTAATTATGATGTCCATATGTTTATTGGTTGTATATAGACTAGAAATGCAATGGATTTTTATATGTTGATCTTGTGTCTGCCATAGTGCTACTCATTTACTAGTTCCAAGAGGAGTATTTTTTTTTTGCAGATTCCTTAGGATTTTCCATGAAAACAATAACGTCACCTTCAAATTGACAGTTTTATGTTCTTTTTCTTGTTTTATTTCACTGATTAAAACTTCCTTCATTATGTTGAATAACAACAGTGAGAGTGAACACATAGCCTTGTCTTGATCTCAATCTTAGGAAGTATGTTATAGTTTTTGTAGATACTCTTTATCAGATGAAGAAAGTTCTCCTCTATTCCTATTTTTCTGATAATTTTATTCATAAAAATGTATTAAATTTTGTCAAATTTTTCTTTGCATCAGTTTATATTATCATGTGATTTTTCTTCTTTTGCTTGTTAAAATGGTGAATTACTTTGATTGATTTTTGAACACTGAACTAGCCTGGCACTCACAAAATAATCCTCACTTGGTCATGCTATGTAATTATTTGTATACATTGCCAAATTTTGTTAATATTTGGTTAAGGAATTTTGCTTCAATCTTCATGTAGTTTTGGTATTTTGGATCTTATTTTCAACTATAAATTTTATAGTTTTCTCTTTTTTTGTATTACTTTTGTCTGCTTTTGGTAGCAAAGTAATTCTACCTTCATAAAAGAAAGTGAGTAGTGTTTTTTAAATTATGTGGTTAATTCACTGAATAGTTATAAAACTGTTGAGATTATCTATTACATATTGAGTGGGTTGTGGTAGTTTGTGCTCAAGAACTTCGTCCATTTCATCAAAATTGTCAAGTTTGTGTGTGTAGAGTCGTTTTTAGTAGTCCTTACTATTCTGATGCCTGCAGGGTATGTATTTATATTCCCTCTATCACTGTTAATGTTGATAATTTGTGTTTTCACTCTTTTCTCTTTGGTAGCCTTGCTAGAAGTGAATCAATTTTATTTGTCATTTCAAAAAATATACTATTCTTTTCATTGATTTTATCTATTGTTTCCCTGATCCAATTTTATTGATTTCTACACTTATTTTTATTATTTTTTTGTCTGCTTGGTTTTATCTTATTATGCTCTGCTTTCTACAGGTTATTTGGGTGGAAGCTTATTGATTTGAGACTTCTTCTATTTTAAGGTATGCATTCAATGCTATTCATTCCTCTCTAAATATTGCTTTGTGTCCCACAAATTTTGTGCTACATTTTTTAAAATTAAGTTTACCGAATATTTGTATTACATTTGAGACTTTTGTTGGGCCCATAAACTGCTTAGAAATGTGCTGTTTTCTTTGCAAGTGTTTGTATATTTTTCTGTTATATTGCTCTTGTTGAGTTCTAGTTTGATTTCACTGTGGTCAGAGAACACTCTCTGTATGATTTAATTTTTTAAAATGTGTTGAGGTTTGTTTCATAGATCAATATATAATCTATTTTGGTATATGTTCTGTGAACACTTGAAAAGAATGTTGTATAAATGTAGATTAGATCATGTTGGTTGATGGTGTTTGTGAGTTCTTTTATAATGCTGCAAATTTTCTTTTTAGTTGTTTTCTTAATTATTGAGAGATATATGTTGAAATATCCAACTGAAATCATACTATAATTAAGAATTTTTCTATTTCACTATTAAATTCTATTAATTTTTGCTCCACATATTTTTTATCTGTTTTACTAGGTGCATACACATTTAGGATTGCTATGTCTTCTTGGTGGATTTCTTAATTGTGGTGTAATGTCGTTTCTATTTCTTTGCTCTGGAGTCTATTTTACCTGATATTAATATAGCCATTCCTGCTTTCATTACTTTATAAATAATATATCTTTTTTTCTATCATTTTACTTTCAATCAGTCTACGTTATTCCCATTTGGAATGGCTGTATTTACCCAATGCCTGTACCCCCATTGTATCTAGGAAGTAACTAACTTGCTTTTGATTTTACAGGCTCATAGATGGAAGGGACTTTCTTTGTCTCAGGTAAGACTTTGGACTGTCGACTTTTGAGCTAATGCTGAAATGAGTTAAGACTTTGTGGGACTATTGGGAACTTGTGATTGGTTTTGAAATGTGAGGACATGAGATTTGGGAGGAACCAGAGGTGGAATTATGTGGTTTGGCTATGTCCCCACCTAAATCTCATCTCGAATTGTAACTCCCACAATTCCCATGTTCCATGGGAGGAACCCAGTTGGAGGTAATTGAATCATGGGGGTGGTTCTTTCCTATGCTACTCTCCTGATAGTGCATAAGTCTCACGAGATCTGATGGTTTTAAAAATGGGAGTTTCCCTGCACAAGCTTCTCTCTTTGCCTGCTGCCATCCATATAAGATGTGAGTTGCTTCTCCTTGCCTTCTGCCACCCCAGCCACATGGAACTGTAAGTCCATTAAAGCTTTTTTTTTTTTTTTTTTTTTTTTTTTTTTTTTTTTTTTGTAAATTGCCCAGTCGAGTGTGTCCTTATCAGCAGCATGAAAATGGACTAATACAATGACTTAACAAACTATCTTGGTTGGGTTACTAATTCATGGTGTTTGTCAAATACAAATAATCAAAGTAAGGTGAAACTTTTAAAGCTGCTATATTATCAGAGAATTCTCAGACTTGGTAAGTAACCTGTACTTATTCAATCCCTAAACCAGTAGATTTCAGATTTGAGCATGCATCAAAATTACCTTGTTAAACTACGGATCCCTATATACCAGAGTTTCTGATTCAATAGATCTGAAGTAGGCTCAAGAATCTGCATTTCTAACAAGTTCCCAGATGATACTGGTGCTGCTTGTCCAGGGGCTACACTTCGAGAAACACTGGCCTAAGTCAATCTCTAGTTCCTAGAGGCACCAAGAGAAAGCAGGCTGCTAACGAGAGCAGCTTTATTAAGATAATCCAAATGCCTATCTCAGATGTGGCCATGGAGGACAATGAACATACTCCAAGGGAGCAAAACCAGAGGCTCACAGGTTGGGTGACTGAGGGTCTCATTCCTATTGCTAGGGCAATACATCCTATTCCAGTCCAGAAGTGTGTCATGTTTTATGGACTGAGGACCATAGAGTGTTATTTCCCATTGTCTCATAATCCAAATGAGAAATTTTATTGCAATAATTTTGTTCTCTCTCCACCGCTGCACGTTGAGCTAGTTAAAATTTCGCTACTTTTTTATGAGGCATAGACAAGTTGATTGTAAAGTTCATATAGAAAAATAAACACAGAAGAATGGCTAGGAAAACACTGAAAAGGAAGGTCTTGAGGCAGGAGAGAACTAGCCCTGTCAGATATTTAAACAGTCTACCAGAAAGCCTCCATAAGTCAAACAGTATAGCATTGGAACATTGTACAGATAAATCAATGCGATAGAATAATAAGTTCAAGGGAAAAAAAAGCCAGCTACATATAAAAGTGTAGTGTATGAGAAGGGTAGTATTTCTCAAATCACTTTGGCAAAGTTAGTGTTTTTACAACTGGTGCTGGAAAAACTAGATAGCCATTTGGAAAAGGATACAATTAGATACATTCTTAACACCACACAGGAATAAAACCAAAATAGATGATACAGCTAAATAAAAAGTATAAAACTATACCAATATTAGAAGAAAGCATATTATTCTACAATTTACATATTGAGAAAAGCTTTCTAACTATGATTAAAAATCTGGATAGAATAAAATAAAAATATAATTTTGATTACATAAAACAAGTTTGAAAAATTTGCATATAAAAGTACCATAAGTAAAGTAAAAAACAAATGACAATCTGGGAGAACAAATCTGCAACATATATCAGAGATAAATGGTTAACAGCCCTAATTTACAGAAAAGACTTTTGAAAGTTGAGGAACAGAGACCAAAATCTTTTTTTAATTTATACTTTAAGTTCTGGGTTACATGTGCAGAACGTGCAGTTTTGTTACATAGGGATACACGTGCCACGGTGATTCGCTGCACCCACCAACCCATCACCTGCATTAGGTATTTCTCCTAATGTTATCGCTCCCCTAGACCCCCAACCCCCCAACAGGCTCCCTGTGTCCATGTGTTCTCACTGTTCAACTCCCACTCAGGAGTGAGAACATGTGGTGTTTGGTTTTCTGATCCTGGATAGTTTGCTGAGAATGATGGTTTCCAGCTTCATCCATGTCCCTGCAAAGGACATGAACTCATCCCCTCTCATGGCTGCATAGTATTCTATGGTGTACATGAGCCACACCCTCTTAATCCATTCTATCATTGATGGACATTTGGGCTGGCTCCAACTCCTTGCTATTGTGAACAGTGCCACATCTTATAGACACAAAAATATGAAAATATATTCAACCTCACTCATAATAAGAAAAATACAAACTAAAACTACAATGAGGTTCCATTTCTTACTCCGCAACTTGGCAAAAATATCAAAGCCTGTCAATGCGCTCTGTTGGTGAGCCTAGGGAAAATCAGGTGCTCTCACATACTGCTGGAAAAAATACAAAATGGCATAATACCTATGGAGGGGATTTTGGCAATAGCTAACAAAATTACATATGTACTTATCCTCCAATAGAGCAATCTCAATTTCAGAAATTTCTCAAAATGATACATCAGCAGTATGAAAATGTATACACATAAGGTTATTATTTATTGCAGCATTATTTGTAATTGTGAAATATTGGAAATTACCTGTCAAAGCACAGGAGTTTGGTTGGATAAACTATAGCACATATACACAATGAAGTACTATGCAGCTGTAAAAATGTATAAGGAAGTATACATATACATCTGCTTATCTTTGGATTAACACATAAAGCATGAACCCCAAAACAATGAAGTTGGTTACCTACAAGGAGTGTGGGAAAATGGGGTGGGGAAGATAAAAGAAGAAAGTGACAGTTCTCTGAGTATACCTTTCTGTATGGTTTTTACTTTTGAAAACATGTTAATATGTTGTCCATATTCAAAAAAACAAATCAATAAGAATAGAAAAGTGGGGCTAAAACTGAAATCAAATGTAAACAAATAAACCCAACTAAATTTCAAATGGAAAACACAATGATACTGAAGAGAAACTACAACAAAAACTTATCTATAAGTCAGCCATCATCCCTCCCTGAGGGAACTGTAAATCACCTAGTTCTTTGTTCTGAAGTTACATTACAAAAATGGATGATAATTCAGGTATTCTTTTCGGGTAATGGTGGTATATGCATTATACGTAGGCGTAGGCATTTAAAAATTGTACATATGAGAAGGATACCGAGTAGCCAAAAGGAGAATCGGAAATGTAGTTTGCTATCCACCATCTATTTGCCCTTATTCTGGTTACAATGCATTACTTTCTTTCAGAGGGATCACCCCTTTTCCCACTTTCAGTTCAATTATTTCTTATGGAGTTTACTCGACCCCGAGGAGCTACACATGAGAGAGGAGGTAAAGTTTTGACCTGCTATTGCCATCTTGCCATTGTAATGCCTGAGAATGGGCCAGCATTGAAAACAGATCTGAGAGATGGAGAAAAAAATGTCCCCATGACTTTGACTAAGATATGAATCCCCTATGCTTTTTAAACCAGTTTATCTATGGAACTAGTACTTGCAACCAAAAAATGTACTAATGGATTTGCTGCAAAATCATAGTCAAAGACATTATTCCAGTTCCATGCCCCTTGTAATAAGGTTCTTCTTTGTTAAATGCTTTAAAAATCTTAGGAAGCAAAAAGTATCTGTTGAAGAATTAGCATTCTTCCTCTCACATAATTATGTAACCTGCTAAATTTCTCTTCTTGCCTTTCCTGTCAGGAAGCTCAGAGTTAAATTAATGTTCAAGTAAATTCCTTATTATCCCTGGCTCTTGGTGTACTTTTTTTCCTTTAATTTTCATGATTTTGTGTTTCACTTTAGCATCCTTATTGTATATATGACTGTTACCATAAACAACCTTGAATCTCTTTTAGAAAGAGAATAAAATCAGTGTCTGGCACAGAAACAGAATACACATTTGTTCAGTAAAAAAAAAAAATGCATCTATTAACAAAGTATTTCTGTCAGAAACGGAACGATCAGAGATGTTACATATGGTGGTGTACAACACTTCCTTTAAAAAAAAAACAAAAAAGTGTAGAACACTGTACCTACATTCAGAAAATATACCAAATGTATCTGAGAGTCTTAAAGCAAAAGGAAAGAAAAAGGCAAAACCTGGGTTCTAACCTATGCTTAGGCATGGAGGTGGGGCAGAGGGATGAGGAAATAACAGACCTAGAAATAGGTTGCTTTGTGCTTGGGTAGAGTAGGTTCTAGGTTCTAGAAGAAGCCAATAGTAAAAGAATGTAAACTCTATCTTCAGAAATATGTCCCCAGCAGTTTCAATCTGTTTGTTCAAGAGGACACATGGGGACTCATGGGAGAAGCAAATTGTGGTCTGATACTTCTATCTCTCACTTTGAGGTACATCGAGGGTACCTCGAAGTTAACCATCCTAGCTAACATGGTGAAACCCCATCTCCATTAAAAAATACAAAAAAAAAAAAAAATTGGCTCGGCGTGGTGGCGGGCGCTTGTAGTCCCAGCTACTCGGGAGGCTGAGGCAGGAGAATGGCGTGAATCCGGGAAGTGGAGCTTGCAGTGAGCCGATATCGCGCCACTGCACTCCAGCTTGGGCGACAGAGCGAGACTTCGTCTCAAAAAAAAAAAAAAAAAAAAAAAAAAAAAAAAAAAAAAAAAAAAAAAAAAAAAAAAAAGAAAAGTGTATCATGTTTAGTTTGGTAAGCCTAAATTATTTAAGGGTCTCACTGACCAAAAAAATGCATTACCTATTTTGGTAGCTAATGCTTAAAATACAACTGCAGAATGTAGTAATACTTTCATAAGAATAAGGTTTTTAAAGTATTACGTATAAATGGTGATCAGATATTTTATTAAGGGGCTGGGAGATGGAAGACATGAAAGCAAAAGCAGAAAAGATTAAAAAGAGGTGGCCAATATGCAAGCAATTTTTGCGCACTTACCAAAGTTGGCCTAGTGTCAGTCCTGTTTACCTTTAAGAAGTTGATTGAGAGAAACAGAGGAGGTACATGGTGCTTTTGATTACCGGGCTCCAAATGCATTTTTGACCCGCATATGAAATAAAATTTCTGTGTATATGTACAGCTGTTATAAATTAACACGGCATACACGTGTGACTTTTTTCATAAATTTCTGTTACTCTACTTGATTCTGAGCTTTAAAAAATTTTGCCAATCTTTAGAGATTAAAATTTTAATTTTTTTTTGCTGTAGAAAAGGTTGTCACCTTATCTAACTTGCAAACAAATGCATTTTCCTGATAAGTCCTAAAAATACTGTAAGCTTTAATGTTCATTTTATTTAATTTCCTTGCCTTATGAGAATATTAGAAGAGTAAGTTGGAAAAATACTAGAGTTTAGGACATATCAGGGTATATGCATGAAAAAGCAATATCCTGAAACACCTGTTACACCTGGCCCCTGAACAAGGTGTATCATTTCCAATGAATTCTGCAATTAGCTGGATGTGTTTAATAAAAGCAGACACAAAATTTTATATCCAAAAATGATCAAGCGAGGTCAACGGTAAAAATGTTAGAAAGTTGCAGCCTTTTTATTTGGTACCCAGAGAATGCCAGTAATTTAACATATCTTGAGAACTGTTGCTCACAGAGTTTTAACAAGAACAAAAATAAATATAACTTCTATGTCTTCTTTGGCATGTTGTAAATTCAAAATGATAGCCATTTCTTTAGCAGCATTGTGAGAGAAAGAAACATTGTAAAATGAACTACTGGATTTGGTCTTACATGATAAAAAATTTAGTATAATAAATGAAAATTTTAATGTCAAAAAACCAATGGTTTAAAGAAAACATTAATAAAATAAATGGTAACATAAAATTCATAATATAGTCAGAACAATAAAATAGTTTTTGAACACTGGGGATTGTTTAACTGCAGCTTTGAAGTTTTTAAGTACACGTAAATCAAATTCACACACAACTTTTATTTAATGCCATTTCAGTCTTCAGAAATGCAATGAAATGTCAGTATATATATATATATTTAATATCAGAAATAAGTTTAGGAATTCAAAAGTGCTTGGGATGTGTTGGCAAACCAATTTTTTAAAAAATGTGGCTATAGCAAACTGTGGTTGCTTCATAAAGCCTATGTAACTCCCAACTACCAACAGTACTTCCTGTTTTTTTTTTTTTAATCAAACAGAAAAACCACCTTCTCCTTTTTTTTGTACTATGGAATTTAATGCAAGATAAATTCTAACTTACAAACCATGCTGGAATTTGGATATTTAAGGTTTCATGTGTAACTTTTTAAATGGCTGTTTCTTTTCTTTCTTTCTTTTTTTTTTTGAGACGGAGTTTCGCTCTTGTTGCCCAGGCTGGAGTGAAATTGGCACAATCTCGGCTCACCGCAACCTCTGCCTCCCAGGTTCAAGTGATTCTCCTGTCTCAGCCTCCTGAGTAGCTGGGATTACAGGCATGCGCCACCACACCCGGCTAACTTTGTATTTTTAGTAGAGACGGGTTTCTCCATGTTGGTCAGGCTGGTCTCGAATTCCTGACCTCAGGTGATCCACCGCCTCGGCCTCCCAAAGTGCTGGGATTACAGGCATGAGCCACTGTGCCCGGCCGGCTGTTTCTTGATAGACTGCTTTCCTGCTGTTAAAAATAATTTTATCATACTAAAAAACAAAACTACATATTTGTTATAAGCAGCAATTTCAGAGAGAATGAATTTGGAAAGAGAAAGAAAATGTGACCTGAGCAATATTAGTTCATAGGAAAGATAAAAGTAACCTAATCGGTCACATTTTGACAATTTTTTAATAAACGAATGCAGTTAGTACATTCTCTATAATTGTCCACGTAAAATTAGATGCTTAATACCTTTTGAAGAATAAATTATTAGTTCCCATAACTAGACAGTTGGAATTACAGCAAAGCAGTCATCCACAGAAGCTCTATTGTCCAGCGTTTAGAAATGTGAATACAAAGCGAACCCTAACTTGGCAATTACATATATATATTTATTTATAAGCATTTAGCTAAAATTTATTTAGTGAATAATTGAAGCATACATAATTTGCCAATATAATGTAAGCTTGGATTTCCATATTCTAAAACTTTTGTTTTTCTAAATATTTCAAAGAAACTTATGTCTATAATTTAATATATTCAAGTATAGTTCCCTTTTCTCTTATGTATTAGCAACCAAACTGAATTTTAGGTGATCAAGCATAACATTTTATTGAAAGTATATGATGGAATTCACTATACTGTAAGACTAAAACCAGGAACAGTGCATCCATGAGTATAATGTATGTTGTGAATAATCACTATCAATGCCACTATATTCCCACATAAAAAGGCAAATAGCCCACTATTGATTTATTCTGCTAATTTCAACAATCATTGATCTTGAGGTACATGCCAAAAATGCCTGAATAAGCTTTGAAATGTAAAACAAAAATGTTTTAAAGAAGTTTAATTGCAGTTGGCCAATATATACTTAATATGGCTTGCATTTTTTTTTTTTTTTTTGAAATAACATTGTGACTTAAAGGATTTCTAGGTCCTAAAATCTGGAAAAGGGATCTGGAAAAATTTGGACTCCATGAGTAGTTTGGATTCAATCTCTCTGTGCTTTTTTTTTCTTTATAACAGGAATGGGATGGGGGGTGGGGGGAATAAAACTTCTTATGCTATATAGGTCATGTACTGTGAGAAACAAGAATACAAAACTATGGGTTTAAAAACAACATATACAGAAATAATCGCCAATCTCTGTCTACCTCCACATCATTTTGTCATAGAAGTTCATTGTGATTAAAAAGTTTAAAAGTTTTTAAGAGAAAAGGTAGATTGAGAAGTAGAAAGGAAGTAGGAAGGAAACTGTGCAAAAAAAGAAACAGTTTATTAGATACTCTGACCCTGGGACACACTGTTCCTTTCCCCCAAAATATTTTCCCTGATAGGAACTGAATTTAAAATTATCACCTTGTTAGATTGCCTGAAGATCCAGCAACTAAAAACTTGATTAATGCACAACTTCCTTAAAAAATGCCAATTAACTATTAGCCACTGACAGAAAAATGTAAATTAATTTAATAAGATAGCTTTCCTTTCACCTTTTTAGCTGGAAATGTCTGTTCTGACAGAATGGATATCCTGATTTGGGGAAGAGGAAGAGGAAGGAACAAGGAGTAAGGATCACACAGAATCCTTCTGGGGATAGGGTAAATTTCGTTGATGGAGTATTGCTGTGAGGTGCTCAAATAAGATAGATAGCATGAAGGGGCTGGAAAGCCAGGAGAAAGAGAATGCACAGAATACCACAAATATGCTTTGCCCACTTTAAAGCCTAAGAAGTTTTCTTGTGGGCCTTAGGGCCAAGATAAATGGTTGTTTTCCTTCTTCATATATGAAAGACCTCTATCTAGAAAATACTAGTCAATCTGTATGGAAGTTTCTCTGGGCAGTACTATTTTAACATGTTGTTCCAATGGGCAGACATTATACATACCAAGCATCTGTTCTTAAGGTTGTGGGTTGCCTAAACATATGGAATCCCTTTGAGCCAAACAGAGGTGCTATCAAAATTGTTTTATTATATTGAATTACCAATGACAATAAATTACAAAAAAACAATGTTTTAGACATTGCTGAGTCTAACAAAATAGGCTGAAGTTTGATCTTTGTGAAAGGACTTGAAACCATTGTTTTTTCCCACAAAAATCCCCATCACCAGCACTGCATTCGAATTTTCTTGAAAATTGTTTCCTGAGTTTATTCATGGTAGTATGTGCTTAAGGACAACAGGTTGTTAGTCTATTTGAGCAAACCTGATGTTTTCTCTAAGAAAAACAAATTCAATATCCTCCCCCTTCAAGAACAACAATAAAACCCCAAACTGTGCTATCATTAAATACTACCAAAAACCATTAACTAGAAAAACACAATGCAAAATAATTATTCAAGAACCCATTAGAAACCACAGTATTCTAAAGTCTTATAGAAAAGATGTGTTTTTACTAGTTAAGCATTGATAGAAGTCCCATCAAAAAAATGTTCAATCCAAATCTGCATTTTTGGCTATGGAGTTCTAGCCAAACTGGACAGGATTAGGCATCCTTACCTGGGCTCCTTCTACAAAATAACAGTATGTTTTGAAGCTCTCCCATATAATAAGGTTGCCCCCTACTACTGTGGTTAAGCTAGCATATTTGAGTTTTTCACTAGAAAACTCTCAAACAATTATCGGGTACATCCAGTAGCATACCTGTGTCTTTTATACACTGTCAGTCCTCACTGGGTGATCAGAAATCATGCTGTTCATTGCTTAATTCTTATAGTGTTCCTTTTATGATAGGACTGTATGGCATGACCTTTCTGAGCAAGCTAATTTAAAATTAATTAAGACTGTCTACTTTTTAAAGCCATTGATTATAGAAAACCTGAAAGTTATTTTGTAATCATTTTTCATTTTCTGATTTCACTTCCCCTAATTTTATTACTTAAAATGCATCCATGGAAATAGTATCTCTGTCCTGAAAACTTCAACACCAAAATCACACCTCTGAGTTTGACATATCGATTCTGATAGGAAGGCATAACAGCACTAGATAATGACAGAAGGAAAATAAGTCAGAATATATGCTTACAAACTGTTACATGCAAGTACATATAGTAATAAAGCAAATGAGAAAAAAAGCCAAAATGGAACATAAAAAGCCATAAGACATGATACCTAACTACTTCTAAGTAATTATTTTTCATGTGGCATAAATTGTTCTTTAATCTCTTTCAATTATTTCCAAAAGATACCTCAAAATAAGAATACATACTTTAATATATCACACCCAGGAAACAGATATTTGTGCAAGGGGTATAGATTATTTACATTACAAACAGAATATGTATAGTTTCTTTTATTAAATACCAAAGTTACAAGTTTCCTAGCCTAAATTGTATAATTCAGCACTCAGTAATCAACTTTCTCTCTGAATGAAGCAAAGTAAAATACATAGCAAATAGTACACCTAACACGCACAAGTAGTTCACTTATATTCACTAAAGAAAACTGTGATATCCTCCAGTTTACATTCATGAATTCTTTCTGTCAGTAGTGGTAGTAGTAGTAGTAGTAGTAGTAGTAGTAGTAGTAGTAGTAGTAGCAGCAGCAGTAGTAGCTGCTGTTGTTGTAGCAATGGTATTTTCTTCAACAACGTGAAATGATTCTTTAGCATTTCATCATTTAGAGAAAAGAATACATACTACACAGTGGTTCTGAATTATACATTAAATAAGACCAATTTGGCCAGGTTTTTATAAATATGATTTTAAAATGTGCTCAAATTTTTTGTAGACCATTGATATTATTCATATTTAAAATGTTAGTTTATCTTCATGAAGTAAAATGATTAAGTAGCATTGTCTAAAGTTTACTGTAATACAATATACTATATCATGTGTGCTATATGCACAAGTCCACTACAGCAAGATGTCAACTGTATTATCATAGGATTCAAGGTAGAATAATATGCTACACTGTACTTCAAAGCACATCGAAGTCAGAAAAACAACAGTGTAGTTCATTTATAAAGGGGATAGATGATGATTAAAATCCAATTGGTTAACTTGAAAGTCAGTTTATATAACACCAGGATAGTGTCAACACCACATACTTCATTTTCAAAGGCTTAACTATGACCTATTTATAAGATTACACCAACAGTATAAAGCCTTTGGAAAAAAAAAAAGTTTCACTTGTACTAAATTTCCATTTGATGTAAAATTTACAGAAGCCTTATAAAAACCTTTATTTCTAAATGAGGCCACTTATGGATAATATACAGATCTGCCTGCACACATTATCTGAGATATAATTCTTCTATAACAACTTTGGCACCAACTATATCAAGAATTCATATATTAGCACAAATGTATTTTGCTCTGGCACCAAACCACTATGTTTACATTTTAGTAACTACAGTGAGTCAAATGAATGGAGTCCTTTGGTTTTACGGAATAACAAGCTTTTATAATCAGTTTTTGTTGTTTTTCCTTCATTAGAAAAAGCCTATCCTTCAGGATCTGATGTTTAAAAATACTAACATTGCTTGTCATTATACTATTATATATGTATACTGATTGTTGGTAATGACTCCCCAAACCATAATTGTATGAAACAAGAAAAAAAATATTAAAGTAACTTTATTTGAAAGGAATTTTAGAAGCTTGTGTGCAGAGAAGTTGTGAGGACCTGGTGGACACCAATTATATGCTTAAATAAACACTTGAACACTACTGCAAACACATAGTATGAATATTGTGGACCTGTGAATGGTTTTTTAAATCTCACTTCCCCTAAAAATGGGGATTTAATATTACTTAATATTCAAGTAATTTAGCAGACAGCGATGCCTTTGATAAGAATAGGAAAAAAGCCACACATTTAATTTCATCTTCATCCAGTTTGGCCTAGGAACACCACAAATCTTACAGGCCAGTTGATGTTCGCTTTTTCATGCTTCGTCGCTGGGCTAAGCTTGAAGCAGCTACAGGCTCTAGGACTGGTTGAAAGGTCTTGTGAGTCAGGGCAGAGTATGTTGCAACCATTGCTCCCTAAAGTAATGAGAAAATGCCACAAACTAAGTATAAATTCTGGAGTTAAAAAAAAAAAAAACTTTCACATGATATCATGAGACATATATCTAGAACAAAATGTTTTCCTAGGAAAATAATTGAATATATTAGATCTGTGCACTGATGAATCAATATTACTTGTATGTTTTTCATTTCAATAACTATGCTTTTTACAAAAAATTGTTAAAACACTAACATTTAAAACCTTGATTCAATGTATATGGATATAGGAATGGTTTCACGAACAGTTATAAATTAAGAACTAACAGCAATCTTTTATTTCAATATGAAACTTGCATTTAGCCCAATCCTAATTCCAGCATCTCTCAAAAGCAAGGCAGGTACAATCAAGAAATTTTTATTGTTTCATCTGAAAGGCAGTAGTAAAGTAAGCTAAGAAAAGTACATGGTTGTTAATTTAAAAAAATCTATCTTTAAAAAATAAAGATATTTTAAGGAATTATTTAAGTGTCATCAGCAAGTGGCACACAATGGGTTTATTAGGTATCTGATATCTTGAAGGCACATAAAAGTATGTTTGTTTTACCTTAACAACATGTGACACATCATTTCTCTTTGGCTGATCATTTGGCAACTGGTCTCTGTGAGTTATCCATGAGTGCTTTAATATTTGTTCAGCAGTATACCGCTGATGTGGGTCCATATGAAGCATATGGGAAAGCAAATCCTAAATTAAAAAAAAATGTGTGTGTATATATATATACATGTATACATACATAATTTTACATTTACTGAAAATGTGACAGCATCAATAGCCTTGCAATCTGTTTATTTCACCTACATTTATGTAAAGTAAAATCTATACTCTACACAGTTAACTCTCAAGAGAATCTTGAGAGATATTTTTCAATATATACTAAATCCTTATACACCACTTTTAAATCGGAAGATGCCAAATCTGTGGAATTGGATGTGTGATTAGTGACGGAGGAGGAAAATGTAAAATGGCAGAAGTTATCCTGGAATATGCTAAATGTTCAGCAGGAGACAGGAGCTATTGAACTTTGCTGTTAAGCTGGGCCCCAAGGTGTAAGGGTATGTGTACACAGATAAAACATAGAAGGGAGGGTCCCATGTAGTTAATCCATTCAATAAATGGTGGCTTACTATATAACATATTAAGAAAGCAAACCATAAATCCAATGTTAGCAAGTGGCTTCTATCATAGTAGTCCCCAGTGCATTTTAAGTTTTTCATCAGAGTAAGTGTACGTTTGCTTATGTTATCTCTGTTGCAATTTAAAAAGTTGTAAATTTAATATAACCTCACAGGAAAAGTTTTCAATATATTAAGAGATGTAATACTTTTAAATAAACTGTCTCTCACAAGTATCTTTTAGAGAAATGAGAAGTAAACTCCTTAATAAGCATTTTCGGAGAATCTGGCAAGATGGCCAAATAACAGCTCCGGTCTGCAGCTCCCAGTGAGACCAATGCAGAAGGTGGGTGATTTCTCCATTTACAACTGAGGTACCCAGTTCGTCTCACTGGGACTGGTTAGCCAGTGGGTCCAACCCACGGAGGGTGAGCAGAAGTAGGGTGGGGCATCGCCCAACATGAGAAGTGCAAGGAGCCAGGGGACCTCTCTCCCTCGGCCAAGCAAAGCTGTGAGGGACTGTGCTACCCAGCCCAGATACTACACTTTTTCCATGGTTTTTGCAATCCACAAATCAGGAGATTCCCTGGTGTGCCTACACCACCAGGGTCCTGGGTTTCAAGGATAAAACTGGGAGACAATTTGGGCAGACAGTGAGCTAGCTGCAGTTTTTTTTTTTTTTCGTAACCCAGTGGTGCCTGGAATCCCAGCGAGACAGAACCATTCACTCCTCTGGAAGTGAGGCCGAAGCCAGGGAGCCAAGTGGTCTCGCTCAGTGGGTCCCACTCCCACGGAGTCCAGCAAGCTAAGAACCTCTGGCTTGAAATTCTCACTGCCAACACAGCAGTCTGAAGTCAAACTGCGACAATTGAACTTGGTGGCGGTGGGGGGGGGGGTGTCCACCATTACTGAGGCTTGAGTAGGCGGTCTTCCCCTGACAATGCTAAGGGGGCCGGGAGGTTTGGACTGGGCAGAATTTACCATAGCGCAGCAAAGCGGCTGTGACCAGACTGCCTCTCTAGATTCCTTCTCTCTGGGCAGGGCGTGTCTGAAAGGCAGCAGCCCCAGTCAGGGGCTTATAGATAAAACCCCATTTCCCTGGGACAGAGCACCTCGGGGAAGGGGCAACTGTGGGCGCAGCTTCAGCAGACTTAAACTTTCCTGCCCGCCAGTTCTGAAGAGAGCAGCTGATCCTGACAAGGATTCTCCCAGCACAGTGCTCTAGCTCTGCTAAGGGACAGACTGCCTCCTAAAGTGGGTCCCTGACCCCTGTGCCTCTTGACTGGGAGAGACCTCCCAACAGGGGTCAACAGACACACCATACAGGAGAGCACCAGCTGGCATCAGGCTGGTGCCGCTCTGGGACGGAGCTTCCACAGGAAGGAGTAAGGAAGCAATCTTTGCTGTTCTGCAGCCTCCACTGGTGATACCAAGGTGAACAGGGGCTGGAGTGGACCTCCAGAAAGCTGCAGCAGACTTGCAGAATAGGGGCCAGACTGTTAGAAGAAAAACTAACACACAGAAAGCAACAACTTCAACATCAACAAAAATAACTCCCACACAAAAACTCCATATAAAAGTCATTAGCCTCTAACATCGAAGGCAGATAAATCCACAAAAATAAGGAAAAACCAGCACAAAAACGCTGAAAATTCCTAAAAATAGAATGCCTATTTTCCCCCAAATGATCGCAACTCCTCTCCAGCAAGGGCATAAAACTGGACAGAGAATGATATTGACGAATTGACAGAAGTAGGCTTCAGAAGGTGGGTAATAACAAACTCCTCTGAGCTAAAGGAGCATGTTCTAACCCAATCCAAGGAAGGCAAGAAACTTGATAAAAGGTTACAGGAACTGCTAACTAGAATAACCAGTTTAGAGAGGAACATAAATGACCTGATGGAGCTGAAAAACAGCACGAGAACTTCGTGAAGCATACCCAAGTATGGATAGTTGAATTGATCAAGTAGAAGAAATGATATCAGAGATTGAAGATCAAATTAATGAAACAAAACATGAAGATTAGAGAAAAAATAATTAAAAGGAACGAACAAAGCCTCCAATAAAATGTGAGTCTATGTGAATCAAATCTACGATTGACTGATGTACCTGAAAGTGATGGGGAGAATGGAACCAAGTTGGAAAACACAATTCAGGATATCATCCAGGAGAACTTCCCCAACCTAGCAAGACATGCCAACATTCAAATTCAGGAAATACAGAGAACACCACTAAGATACTCCTTGAGAAGAGCAATCCCAGGACACATAATCATCAGATACTCCAAGTTTGAAACAAAAGAAAAAATGTTAAGGGCAGCCAGAGAGAAAGGTCGGGTTAACCTACAAAGGGAAGCTCATCAGACTAACAGTGGATCTCTCTGCAGAAACCCTACAAGCCTGAAGACAGTGAGGGTCAATATTCAACATTCTTAAAGAAAAGAATTTTCAACCCAGAATTTCATATACAGCCAAACTAAACTTCATAAGCAAAGGAGAAATAAAATCCTTTCCAAACAAGCAAATGCTGTGAGATTTTTGTCACCACCAGGTCTGCTTATAAGAGCTCCTGTAGGAAGCATTAAATATGGAAAGGAAAAACTGGTACCAGCCACTGCAAAAACATCAAAATATAAAGACCAATGACAATATGAGGAAACTACAACAACTAATGTATAAAATAACCAGCTAGCATCATGATGACACGATCAAATTCACACGTAACAGTATTAATTTTCAATGTAAATGGGCTAAATGCTTTCCATAAACAGAACCAATGACAAAAACCACGATTATCTCAATAGACGCAGAAAAGGCCTTCAATAAAATTCAACACTACTTCACGCTAAAAACCGCCATAAACTAGGTATTGATGAAACATATCTCAAAATAGAGCTATTTATGACAAACCCATAGCCAATATCATACTGAATGGGCAAAAGCTGGAAGCATTCCCATTGAATACCAGCAGAAGACAAGGATGCCCTCTCTCACCATTCCTATTCAACATAGTATTGGAAGTTCCAGCCAGGGCAATCAGGCAAGAAAAAGAAATAAAGGTATTCAAATAGGAAGAGAGGAAGTCAAATTGTCTCTGTTCACAGATGACATAACTGTATATTCAGAAAACCCCATCGTCTCAGCCTAAAAACTATTTATGCTGATAAGCAACTTCAGCAAAGTCTCAGGATACAAAACCAATGTGCAAAAATCACAAATATTCCTACACACCAATAATACACAAGCAGAGAGCCAAATCATAGTTAAATTCCCATTCACAATTGCTATAAAGAGAATAAAGGAATACAACTTAACAAGGGACATGAAGGACCTCTTCAAGGAGAGCCACAAACCACTGCTCAAAGAAATAAGAGAGGACACAAACAAATGGAAAAACATTCCATGCTCATGGATAGGAAGAGTCAATATCGTGAAAATGGCCATAGTGCCCGAAGTAATTTATAGATTCAATGTTATCCCCATCAAGCTACCACTGACTTTCTTTGCAGAATTAGAAAATGCTAATTTAAGTTTCATATGGAACCAAAAAAGAGCCCATATAGCCAAAACAATCCTAAGCAAAAAGAATAAATCTGGAGGCATCATGCTACCTGACTTCAAACTATACTACAAGGCTACAGTAACCGAAACAGCATGGTGCTGGTACCAAAACCAATATATAGACCGATGGAACAGAACAGAGGCCTCAGCAATAACACCAAACATCTACAACCATTTGATCTTCGACAAACCTGACACAAACAAGCAATGGGGAAAGGATCCCCTATTTAATAAATGGTGCTGGGAAAACTGGCTAGCTATATGTAGAAAGCTGAAACTGGACCCTTTCCTCACACCTTATATAAAAATTAACTCAAGGTGGATTAAAGACTTAAATATAAAACCTAAAACCATAAAAGCCCTACAAGAAAACCTGGATTATACCATTAAGGACACAGGAATGGGCAAAGACTTTATGACTAAATCACCAAAAGCACTTGCAACAGAAGCCAAATTGGACAAATGGGATCTAATTAAACTAAAGAGCTTCTGCACAGCAAAAGAAACTATCATTGGAGTGAAAAGGCAACCTACAGAAGGGGAGAAAATTTTTGCAATCTATCCATCTGACAAAGGTCTAATATCCACAATCTACAAGAAACTTAAACAAATTTAGAAGAAAGAAACAACTCCATCAAAAAGTGGGCAAAGGATATGAACAGACACTTCTCAAAAGAAAACATTTATACGGCCAAAAACATATGAAAAAAAGCTCATCATCACTGCTCATTAGAGAAATGCAAATTGAAAACACAATGAGATAACATCTCATGCCAGTTAGAGTGGTGATCATTAAAAAGTCAGGAAACAACAGATGCTGGCGAGGATGTGGAGAAATAGGAATGCTTTTACACTGTTGGTGGGAGTGTAAATTAGTTCAACCATTGTGGAAGACAGTGTGGCAATTCCTCAAGGATCTAGAACCAGAAATACCATTTGACCCAGCAATCCCATTACTGGGTATATACCCAAATATTATAAATCATTCTTGTATAAAGACACATGCACATTTATGTTTATTGCAGCGCTATTTACAATAGCACAAACTTGGAACCAACCCAAATGCCCATCGATGACAGACTGGATGAAGAATAAATGGCACATATACAACATGGAATACTATGCAGCCATCATGTCCTTTGCAGGCACATGGATGAAGATGGAAACCATCATTCTCAGCAAACTAACGCAGGAACAGAAAACAAAACACCAGGTATTCTCACTCATAAGTGGGAGTTAAACAATGAGAACACATAGATACAGGGAGGGGAACATTAAAAACTGCGGCCTGTCGGGGGTTAGGGGCAAGGGGAGGGAGAAGGGGAGGGAGAGCATTAGGACAGATACCTAATGCTTGCGGGGCTTAAAAACTGAATGACGGGTTGCTAGGTGCAGCAAACCACCATGGCACACGTATACCTATATAACAAACCTGCACGTTCTGCGCATGTATTCCAGATCTTAAAGTAAAATTAACCAAAAAAAAACTGTTCTAATATAGAAACAAAATCATCGTATGCAAACGTTTCATCAACCACAGAAGCAGTGAAACTAAAGACTCTAAGTAGTACTATCAGATTCTGAAGAATAACGTAATTGGTTGAAACCATGTAAGGGACTAGGGCAACCAATCAAAAGCCATACTGGGGAAACATGTGCAAAAATAAATGGACAATTAATACTAAAAAGAAGATAGCAATGATTTCAATGAAACAAACCTAAATGGTTATTGGAAAAATGAAAAAATTTCAATAGACCAAGGATTTCTTCTTCTGGTCAAGATGAAATACCAAGGACTGGATGTACCTATCTGCCCGAAACAACCAATTAAAAAAAAACATAAAATATATAATATGTCAACAGTTTTCAGGATATCAGATGTTAGGCAATAAAGGAAAGTGATTCCTAATAGTGAGAAACAA
This sequence comes from Pan paniscus, assembly GCF_029289425.2. Classification (NCBI taxonomy): domain Eukaryota; kingdom Metazoa; phylum Chordata; class Mammalia; order Primates; family Hominidae; genus Pan; species Pan paniscus. The sequence goes on from NC_073272.2 coordinate 83,551,079, forward strand.
TCAGGTTAGCATTGTGATTGCTTCAGCTTACCAACCTGAGAGAGTTTTCTAGCTGCTGTGCAGGTAAGGGAAACTCAGGTGAAGCCTTGTGGGTTTGAACTGAGGAGACAGAACTGAGACTCAGGGGAGACCAAGGCAGACATAGTTAGCAGGACAGGGTATGAGAGGGGTGTGAGGAGCAGAGAGAGAGAATTACAAGGCTCTATAAAAGGTCTCACTAAATTATCTAGCAGATTACTACTGATAAAGACGTGGGGAAACAACCCAAGACCTTGGAAAGAACTATCTGAAAGCACTGGATGAAAATCAGGACTCACACAGGTGGGGTGTATTGCCTGTTTCCACCCGCCAAAATGGAAAACATCATAATTGATGAAGTATATTACAGAGTATTTAGAAGCACCTTGCCTAAATAGTGAGTAGCCCTAGACTAAACACTAGTCTAGTCTGGTCCTGCCTAAAAAAATTTAAAAGGAGGACCCAAAAGTATGAAACTGTTTCCAGTAACTTAACTGCTGCCCAGAATAAAGTTCAAGCATACTTATAGGAAAATGAAGAGCAAACTAAACCTAAAATTAGAAGAAAATAAATAATAAACATCAGAGAAGAAATAAACAAAATAGAGAATAAAAAAATGATAAATGAAAAAGAGTTGGTTTTATGAAAAGATAAACACAATTGACAAACCTTTAATGGGACTAAGATAAAAGAGAGATGATTGAAATAAATAAAATCCAATGGAAAAGAAGACATTACAACTGATACCACAGATATAGAAAGAACTATGAGACTATTACAAACAACTATATGCCAACAAATTGGAACACCTAGAAGAAACTGATACGTTCCTGGATATATAAAATCTACCAAAATTGAATGGACAAAACAGAAAATCTGAACAGACCAATAGCAAGTAACAGGATTAAATCAGTTACAAAAAGTCTCCCATCAATGAAAATCCCATCATCTGATGCCTTCACTGCTGAATTCTTAAGAGCAAATACCAATCCTTTTCAAACAATTCCAAAGGATTGAAGAGGAGAGAATCCTGCCAAACTCATTGTATGAAGCCAGAATAACCCAACTGTTCTAACCAGACAAGAACACAACAACAACAAAAACTATAGGCCAATAGCCTTAAAGAACATAGATGCAAAAATCCCCAGCAAACTGAGTTCAACAGCACATTAAAAACATCATTTAACATGATCAAGTATAATTTATCTCAGGAATAAAAGGATGGTTCAACATATGCAAATTAACACATAATACATCACATCAACAGAATCAAGGACAAACACCATATGATAAATTTAAAATGCAGAAAAAGCATTTGATAAAATTCAACATCCATTAATGATAAAAAACATTAAACAAATTAGGTATAGAAGAAACATACCTCAACTTAATAAAGGTCACATATGACAAACCCACAACTAATATCATATTGAATAGGGGAAGGTTGAAAGTTTTTCCTGTATGATATGGAATAAGACAAATATGCCCACTTTTACCACTTTTATTCAGCATAGTTCTGGAAGTCCTAGCCAGAACAATTGGGCAAAAGAAATAAGGGGCATGCAAATTGGAAAGAAGGAAATAATACTGTTACTGTTTGCAGATGACATTATCTTATTTATAGAAAACCCTAAAGATGCCACCAAAAATTGTTAGAATAAACAAAGTGCAGTAAAGTTGCAGGATACAAAAGCAACATACACAAATCACTAGCATTTCTATATGACAAGAGTGAACAGTCTGAAAAAGAAATCGAGAAAGCAATTCCATTTAGGAGCTGCAAAAAAATAGAGAGGAATAAATTTAACTAAGGATGTGAATGATCTCTACAATGAAAACTATAAAACACTGATGGAAGAAACTGAAGAGGATACAAATAAATGGAAAAATATTCCATTTTCATGAATAGCAATAATTAATATTGTTGATATGTCTATACTACCCAATCTACAGATTCAATGCAATCTCTATCAAGGTATCAATGGCATTCTTCACAGACATAGAAAAAAATTATAAAATTCGTATGGAAGCACAAAAGACTCCAAATAGCCAAAGTCATTTTGAGCAAAAAGAACAAAGCTGGAGGCATAACACTGACTTCAAAGTATTCTATAAAGCTATAGTAACCAAAACAGGATGGAGTCAGCATAAAAATAAACATATAGACCAATGGAACAGAACAGACAACACAGAAATGTATTGATGCTCTTACAACTAACTGATTTTCAATAAAGGCAGCAGGAACACACATTGGGTAAAGGATGGTCTCTTCAATAGATAGTGCCAATAAAACTGGACATCTATATGCAGAAGAATAAAACTAGACCAACATCTCTTACCATATATAGAAATCAACACAAAATGGATTGAATACTTAAATGTAAGACCTGAAACTATAAAACTACTAGAAGAAAACATGGGGGAAATGCTTCATGACGTTGGTTTGGATAAGAATTTTTGGGCAAGAATTCAAAAATACAGGCAAGAAAAGCAAAAATAGACAAATGGGATTACCTCAAACTAAAAAGTTACTGCCCAAGAAAGGAAATAATCAACAGAGGAAAGAAACAATCTACAGAATAGTAGAAAATATTTGCAAAGTATATATCTGAAAAGGGATTAATATCCAGAATATATAAAACATTCAAACAACATAATAGCAAAAAAATACATAATTTGATTAAAAAGTGGTCAAAAAATCTAAATAGACTTTTTTTTTTCAAAAGAATAAATACAAATATCCAATAGGTATATGGAAAAATGCTCAATATCACTAATTATCACAGAAATACAAATCAAAACCATAATGGGATATTATCTCACCCCAATTAGAATGGCTAGTACAAAAATGACAAATGCTGCCATGGATGTAAAGAAATGGGAAATACGCTATACTATTGGTGGGAATGTAAACTAGTACAGCCACTATGGAAAACTGCATGGCATTTCCTCAAAAAATTAAAAACAGTACTAACATATGATCAAGCAGTCCCACTACTGGCTATTTACCCAAACGAAATGAGAACAGTATATTGAAAAGATATCTGCACTCCTATATTTACTGCAGCACGATTCACAATAGACAAGATATAAAAGCAACCTATGTGTTCACCAACAGATAGTGGATTATAAAATGTGGTAAATATAAACAATGGAATACTATTGGCCAAAAGAAATGCTGTCATTTGTGGCACCATAGATAAACCTGGAAGACATTATGTTAAAGAAAATAAGCCAGACACAGAAATACAAATACCACCTGATCCACTCATTTGTGGAATTTACAAAAGCTGATCTCATAGAGTACAGAGTAGAACAGTGGTTACTAGGGAATGAGGAGGTTAGGGTTGAGGGAGGGATGGGGAGAGATTAGCAAATGGGTACAAAATTATAGACAGATAGGAGAAGTAAGTTCTGGTGCTCTGTTGCAGAGTAGAGTAAATATAAATAACGATACTGTATTATACATTTCAAAACAGCTAAAAAAGAGGATTTTGAATGTTTTCATCACAAAGAAATGCTAAATGTTTAAGGTGATGGATAAGTTAATTACCCTGATTTGAACATCATACAATATACACATGTATTGAAACATCACACTATACCTCATAAATATGTACAATTTTTATGTGTTAATTAAAAATAAATGTTAAGAAAAACAAATTTGACATTAAGAAAATAGAATACTTATAGGAATTTAAAAGTATCTAGCACCCACCAAGGTAAAATTCACCGTATTTGGTATCTTCTCAAAAATTAGTGGCCAGGCAAAAAGCACAAAAATGAGGAGAAAGAAAAGAATCAATCAAAACTGACCCAGAACTGACAAAGATGTCAGAATTAGCAGCCAAGGATATTAAATAGTTATTATAATTGTATTCCTGATGTTCAGAAATTAAGTAGAGATAGAGAAGATATAAAAAAAGACTCAAGGCCGGGCATGGTGGCTCACGCGTGTAATCGCAGCACTTTGGGAGGCCAAGGCGGGTGGATCATGAGGTCAGGAGCTCGAGACCAGCCTGGCCAACATTGTGAAACCCCGTCTCTACTAAATATACAAAAATTAGCTGGGCGTGGTGGTGCACCCCTGAATCCTAGCTACTCAGGAGGTTGAGGCAGGAGAATTACTAGAACCTGGGAGGCGGAGATTGCAGTGAGCCAAGATTGCGCCACTGCACTCCAGCCTGGGAGACAGAGTGAGACTCCGTTGCAAAACAAACAAACAAACAAACAAAAAAAACCTCAAATCAAACTTCTAGAGATAAAAACTGTGAGATAATAAATAATGAAACTAAATCAAATATACACAATAGATACTTTCCAAAAAGAAACACGAGAGTATAAAACAACAAAAGAGCAGTTTGAGTGAGCTGTGAGACAACTTCACATGGTCTAATATATATATGCAGTTGAAGTCCCAGAAGAAAATTGGGAGCAGAAAAGAATATTTAAATAAATAATGGCCCCCAAATGTCCAAATTTGATGAAAACCATAAATTCACAGATACAATAAGGTCAATAAAACCCAAGTACAAGAAAAATCAAGAAAATTACATCAAGGCACATCAAACCCAAATCACTCAAAACCCAAGACACAGAGAAAACCTTAAAAGTAGCTAGAGAAAAAAGGACATGTTACATGTGAAACAAGGATAACAACAGATTTCCTGTCAGAAAAAAAATTCAAATGGGAAGACTATGGAACAACATATTTAACATACTGAAAAAAATGTCAACCAATAATTTTATATTGTGTGAACATATCTTTCAAAAATAATGGCAAATATTACACATCATAAAGAAGGTCATTTCATAACAGAGGGGATAAGTAATCAAGAGAAGAAAATTATAAATGTTTATTCATGTAAAAACAAAGCTTCAAAATACATGAAGCAAAAACCATTATAACTGCAAGGAGAAATACACAAATCCATAATGATAGCTGAAATGAGAAAGTAGACATCAGTATAGATTAAAGTGGTTAATAGCAGATATTAACCAGTTAGTAAGAAAATATTATAAGAAAAACTTTGTGCCAATGTGTTTGACAATGGACAAATTCTTTGAAATAAAAAAATGCCAGTGCTCACTCAAGAAGAAACAACTAACCGAAATAGCCATACACCTTTTTAAGAAATTGAATTTATAGTTAAATATTTCCAACAAAGAAAACTGTAGGTCCAGATGGCTTCACTGATGAATCCCAACAAACATTTAAGAATAAGAAATTCTAATTCTAAATAACTTTTTCAGAAATTTGAAGAGGAGGGAATGTTTCTCAACTCATTTAAGACCACTATTACACCAATATCAAAATCAGACAAAGATACTTACAAGAAAATAGTACATCCACATCCCTCATGAACACAGATGCAAAAATTGTAAGGAAAATTTTAGCAAATCAAATTTAGCTATATATAGTCTATTATGATCGAGTGGTACTTAACCTGGGAATAGAAGGTTGGCTTAGCATTTGAAAATAAAGGTAATTCAAATGTATATCAATGTAACAACAATAAAGAAAATCATGTGATTATCACAGCAGACATAGGAAAAGGCTGTGACAAAATCCAACATTCATCTCCAATACAAATTTTCATCAAACCAGAAACAAAATGGAACTTTTACCTAATTAGAAGCATCCATATAAAACCTACAGCTAACATCATCCTTAATGGTGAAAAATAAATGCTTACACTCAAGATCAGGAACAAAACAAGAATGTGCATTCTTTCCACTTCTACAACACTATACTGGAAGTTCTAGCCATTGAAAATTAAGAAAAAAGACATCCATATTAGAAATCAAGCACTAAAACGTCCTTATAAAAACTATTACCATCTACGTAGAAAAACTGATGGAATCTAGAAAAAAGCTACTAGAATTCATAAGTGAGGTTAGCAAGCTTCTAACATACAAGATCAATATAATCACATTTCTGCATACTAGCAACAAAAGAAAATAAAATTTTAATGCCATTAATATCATTAAAAACAAAATATTTGGGGAAAATATATGATAAAAGATGTTTAAGACCTGTATATTTAAACGTATAAAACATTGTTGAGAGAAAGTAAAGACCTAACTGGAAAGAGATACTGTGTTTATAGATAAGAAAAGTCAATGCTGTTAAAATGTCAATTCTTCCCAAATTGATCTATAGCTCCATCACCATCTCATTCAAAATCCTGGCAGACTTCTTTTTCTGATAGAAATTGAGAAGCTGATTATAAAATTCATATGGCAATGCAAAGCACCCAAAATAGCAAAACAACAACAAAAAACCTCAAAAAACTCTGAAAAAGAAAAAAGTCGAAACACTCATGGTACCTGATTTCAAAATTTAATTATAAAGCAACAGTAACGAAGATAGTATGGTAATAGTGTAAAGACAGACAAGTAGATCAGTGAAACAGAATAGGAAGTGTAGAAACAGAACCATGGATATTTGGACAATTGATACAAATACAAATGCAATTTGGTGAAGAAAGGATATTATTTTCAAAAAGTGGTACTGGAACAACTGCATATTCACATGTAAAAATGAACTTTGACCATATGTTGTACCATATATATATATGTTGAATCAAAAAAGAACATTGACCTAAAGATAAAACCTAAAATGATACAACTTCTAAAAGAAAACACAGGGGAAAATACAGATGCTCTGATTTATTAACGGGTTACACCTTGAAAAATACAGACTACTGATTGTTAACCCTCATGATCACATAGCTGACTGGGAGCTGTGGCTGGCTGCAACTACCTAGCATTGCCAAAGAGTATTTTACTGCACATTGCTAGCCCAGGAAAAGATAACAATTCAAAGGTTCAAAGTAGAGTTTCTATTGAACGTATATTGATTTCACTCTATCCTAAGTCAAAAAATCATCAGTCAGTCAAACCATCATAAGTTGGGAAACCTCTGTATTTGAAATCTTGCATAAGGCAAAAGTTTATTAGCTCTAATATCAAAAACATGATATACGAAAGAAAAAGAATAATCTTTATCAAATTAGAAATGACTGTTCTTTGAAAGACACTTAAGAGAATTAAGAGACAATCCATAAAAAGAAAATAATTGCAAAGCATAGATCTGACAGAGAACTTGCATTTAACACTCAAAAACCCAGTGAAAAAGGGAAAGGTAAAAGATAAATGGATGGCAAATAAACACATGAAAAATGCTGAACATCATTAGTCACTAGGGAAATGTGAATTAAAACTACTTTCAAATAGTATTACACACCTTTTAAAATAGCTAATTTTTTTAAAAAGGATCATATCCAGTGTTGCCAAAGATGTGGAAGAACTAAAATTTTCATATGCTAATGGTGAAAATGTAAAATAGCTCAGATAATTTGTAAAACAATTGAGTGGTTTCTTAAAACATTAAACACATGACTCAATCATTCTGCTCATAGGTATTTATACAAAAAAAAAGATATACACACATAAAACCACTGGCACATAGATATTCATAGCAGCTTTATTGGTTAACAACACAAAACAACACAAATGTCCATCAACAGGTGAACAGATGAACAATGATGTATCCATACAAAGAAATATTATCCAGCAATAAAATAGAATTAACTATTGCTGTACTTCAACAACATAGATAAATCTCAAAATTATTATTAAATAAAAGAGATCAAAAGACTGCAGACTTATGATTTAATTTATAAACATTTCAAAAAATATACAAACCCGTAGTGGCAGACAGCACAACTGTGTGTGCCAGAGAATGAGGTGGGTGGAAGATTATAAATTGAAGATATAGGGCAGGAGGGAGGGAATTACAAAATGGCATGAGGAAATGTTTAGTGGTAATGGATATGTTCATTATCTTGATTTTCATGATGGTTTCATGGGTGTGTATATATGTCATAACATTATATACTATACATGCATTTCATTTGTTATCAATTCTACCCCACTATAGTTGCTTAAAAAAAAATAAAAAAACTCAACAGTCTAGCATATAAGAATAAGTTCTTGAGGGCTGGTAAGATGGCCGAATGGGAACAGCTCCAGTCTGCAGCTCCCAGCTAGATCAACAGAAAAGGTGGGTGATTTCTGCATTTCCAACTGAGGTACCCGTAGTTGATCTCATTGGGACTGGTTAGACAGTGGGTACAGCCCACAGAGGGCGAGCTGAAGGAGGGTGGGGCATCGCCTCACTCAGGAAGGGCAAGGGGTCAGGGAACTCCCTCCCCTATCCAAGAGAAGCCGTGAGGGACTGAGCCACGAGAAACGATGCATTCCAGACCAGATACTATAATTTTCCCACCGTCTTTGCAACCCACAGACCAGGAGATTCCCTTGGGTGCCTAAACCACCAGGGCCCTAGGTTTCAAGCACAAAACTGGGCAGCCGTTTTTGGGCAGACACTGAGCTAGCTGCAGTTTTTTTTTTTTTCTTTTTCATACCTCAGTGATGTCTGGAACGCCAGCAAGACAGAACTATTCACTCCCCTGGAAAGGGGGCTGAAGCCAGGAAGCCAAGAGGTCTAGCTCAGCAGATCCTATCCCCACAGAGCCCAGCAAGCTAAGATCCACTGGCTTGAAATTCTCGCTGCCAGCACAGCAGTCTGAAGTCAAACTTGGACACTTGAGCTTGGTGGGGGGAGGGGCGTCCACCATCATTGAGGCTTGAGTAGGCAGTTTTCCCCTGACAGTGTAAACAAAGCCACCCGGAAAGTGAAACTGGGCAGAGCCCACTGCAGCTTGGCAAAGCTGCTGCAGCCAGACTGCCTCTCTAGATTCCTCCTCTCTAAGCAGAGCATCTCTGAAAGAAAGGCAGCAGCCACAGTCAGGGGCTTATAGATAAAACTCCATCTCCCTGGGACAGAGCACCTGGAGGAAGGGGCAGCTGTGGATGCAGCTTCAGCAGACTTAAACGTTCCTACCTGCCTACTCTGAAGAGAGCAGTGGATCTCCCAGCGCAGCGCTCGAGCTCTACTAAGGGACAGACTGCCTCCTCAAGTAGGTCCCTGGCCCCCGTGCCTCCAGACTGGGAGACACCTCTCAGCAGGGGTCAACAAACACCTCATACAGGAGAGCTCTGGCTGGCATCTGGCAGGTGCCCCTAACACCTCATACAGGAGAGCTCTGGCTGGCATCTGGCAGGTGCCCCTCTGGGATGAAGCTTCCAGAGAAAGGAACAGGCAGCAATCTTTGCTGTTCTGCAGCCTCTGCTGGTGATACCCAGGCAAACAAGGTCTGGAGTGGACCTCCAGCAAACTCAGGCAGACCTGCAGCAGAGGGGCCTGAGTGTTAGAAGGAAAACTAACAAACAGAAAGGAATAGCATCAACATCAACAAAAAGGATGTCCAGACAAAAACCCCATCCGAAGGTCACCGACATCAAAGATCGAAGGTAGATAAATCCAGGAAGATGAGGAAAAACCAGCGCAAAATGGCTGAAAATTCCAAAAACAAGAATGCCTCTTCTCCTCCAAAAGATCACAACTACTTGCTAGCAAGGGAGCAAAACTGGATGGAGAATGAGCTTGACAAATAGACAGAAGTAGGCTTCAGGAGGTGGGTAATAACAAACTCCTCCGAGGTAAAGGATCATGTTCCAACCCAATGCAAGGAAGCTAAGAACCTTGAAAAATGTTAGAGGAATTGCTAACTAGAATAACCAGTTTAGAGAAGAACATAACTGACCTGACGGAGCTGAAAAACACAGCATGAGAAGTTTGTGAAGCATACACAAGTATCAATAGCAGAATTGATCAAGCGGAAGAAAGGATATCAGAGATCGAAGATCAACTTAATGAAATAAAGTGTGAAGACAAGTTTGGAGAAAAAAGAATGAAATGGAACCAACAAAGCCTCCAAGAAATATGGGACTATGTGAAAAGACCAAACCTACATTTCATTGGTATACCTGAAAGAGATGGGGAGAATGGAACCAAGCTGGAAAACACTCTTCAGGGTATTATCCAGGAGAAATTCCCCAACCTAGCAAGACAGACTAACATTCAAGTTCAGGAAATACAGAGAACACCACAAAGATACTGCTTGAGAAGAGCAACTCCAAGACACATAATCATCAGATTCACCAAGGTTGAAATGAAAGAAAAAATGTTAAGGGCAGCCAGAGAGAAAGGTTGGGTTACTCAAAAAGGGAAGCACATCAGACTAACAGCAGATCTCTCTGCAGGACCCTACAAGGCAGAAGAGAGTAGGGGCCAATATTAAACATTCTTAAAGGAAAGAATTTTCAACCTAGAATTTCATATTTAGCCAAACTAAGCTTCACAAGTCAAGGAGAAATAAAATCCTTTACAGACAAACAAATGCTGAGAGATTCTGTCACCACCGGGCCTGCCTTACAAGAGCTCCTGAAGTAAGCACTAAATATGGAAAGAAAAACCCGTATCAGCCACTGCAAATACATACCAAATTGTGAAGACCATCAACGCTATGAAGAAACCGCATGAACTAATGGGCAAAACAACCAGCTAGAATCATGACAGGATCAAATTCACACATAACAATGTTAACCATAAATGTAAAGGGGCTAAATACCCAATTAAAAGACATAGCCTTGAAAATTGGATAAAGAGTCCAGACCAATCAATGTGCTGTATTTAGGAGACACACATAGGCTCAAAATAAAGGGATGAAGGAATATTTACTAAGCAAATGGAAAGCAAAAAAAAAGCAGAGGTTTCAATCCTAGTCTCTCACAAAACAGACTTTAAACCAACAAAGATCAAAAAAGACAAAGAAGGGCATTATAGAATGGTAAAGGGATCAATGCAACAAAAAGAGCTAACCATCCTAGATATATATGTACCCAATACAGGAGCACCCAGATTCATAAAGCAAGTTCTTAGAAACCTACAAAGAGACTTAGACTCCCACACAATAATAGTGGGAGACTTTAACACCCCACTGTCAATATTAGATCAACACGACAGAAAATTAACAAGGATATTCAGGACTTGAACTCAGCTCTGGACCAAGCAGACCTAATAGATATCTACAGAACTCTCCACCCCAAATTAACAGAATATACATTCTTCTCACCACCACATCACACTTATTCTAAAATTGACCACATAATTGAAAGTAAAACACTCCTTAGCAAATGCAAAAGAATGGAAATCATAACAAACAGTCTCCAGGAAAACAGTGCAATCAAACTGGAACTCAGGATTAAGGAACTCACTCAAAACCACACAACTACATGGAAAGGGAAAAACGTGCTCCCGAATGGCTACTGGGTAAATAATGAAATTAAGGCAGAAATAAAGAAGTTCTTTGAAATGAATGAGAACAAATATACAACGTACCAGAATCTCTGGGATACAGCTAAAGCAGTGTTTACAGGGAAATTTATAGCACTAAATGCCCACAGGAGAAAGCAGGAAATATCTAAAATCGACAATCTTAACATCACAATTAAAAGAACTAGAGAAACAAGAGCAAACAGATTCAAAAGCTAGCAGAAGACAAGAAATAACTAAGAGCAGAACTGAAGGAGACAGAGACACGAAAACCCTTCAAAAAATCAATGAATCCAGGAGCTGGTTTTTTGAAAAGAATAACAAAATAGACTGCTAGCCACACTATTAAAGAGGAAAAGAGAGAAGAATCAAATAGACACAATAAAAAATGACAAAGGGGATATAATCATTGATCTCACAGAAATACAAACTACCATCAGAGAATACTATAAACAACTCTACACAAATAAACTAGAAAATCTAGAAGAAATAGAGAAATTCCTGGAAACATACACCCTCCCAAGACGAAACCATGAAGAAGTCGAATGCCTGAATATACCAATAACAAATTCTAAACTTGAGGCAGTAATTATAGCCTACCAACCAAAAAAAGTCCAGGACAAGACAAATTCACAGCCAACTTCTACCAGAGATGCAAAGAGGAGCTGCTGCCATTCCTTCTGAAACTGTTCCAAATAATAGAAAAATAGGGACTCCTCCCTAATCTTTTTATGAGGCCAGTATCATCCTGAGAGCAAACCTTCCAGAGAAACAACAACATATCCCAGATGAACACAGATGCAAAAATCCTCAATAAATACTGGCAAACCAAATCCAGCAGCACATCAAAAAGCTTATCCACCACGAAAAAGACAGCTTCATCCCTGGGATGTAAGGTTGGTTCAACATATGCCAATCAATAAATGTAATCCATCACATAAACAGAACCAATGACAAAAACCACATGATTATCTTAACAGATCCAGAAAAGGCCTTCAATAAAATTCAACACCCCTTCATGCTAAAAACTCTCAATAAACTAGGTATTGATGGAACATATTTCAAAATAGTAAGAGCTATTTATGAGGAACCCATAGCCAATATCATACTGAATGGGCAAAAGCTGGAAACATTCCCTTTGAAAACCGGCACAAGACAATAATGCCCTCTCTCACCACTCCTATTCAACACAGTATTGGAATTTATGGCCAGGGCAATCAGGCAAGAGAAAGAAATAAAGGGTATTCAAATAGGAAGAGAGGAAGTCAAATTGTTTCTGTTTGCAGATGACATTATTGTATATTTAGAAAACCCCATCATCTCAGCCAAAAATCTCCTTAAGCTGATAAGCAACTTCAGCAACGCCTCAGGATATAAAATCAGTGTGCAAAAATTCCTATACACCAATAACAGACAAAAAGAGAGCCAAATAATGGGGGAACTCCTATTCACATTTGCTACAAAGGGAATAAAATACATAGGAATAGAACTTACAAGCGATGTGAAGGACCTCTTCAAGGAGAACTATAAACCACTGCTCAAGGAAATAAGAGAGGACACAATCAAATGGAAAAACATTCCATGCTCATGGATAGGAAGAATCAATACCATGAAAATGGCCATAGTGCCCAAAGTAATTTATAGATTCAATGCTATTCCCATCAAGCTACCATTGACTTTCTTCACAGAATTAGAAAAAATTACTTTAAATTGCATATGGAAGCAAAAAAGAGCCTGTATAGCCAAGACAATCCTAAGCAAAAAGAACAAAGCTGGAGGCATCACGCTACCTGACTTCAAACTATACTACAAGGCTACAGTGACCAAAACAGCATGGTACTGGTACCAAAACAGATATATAAGCCAATGAAACAGAACAGGGGCCTCAGACATAATGCCACACATCTATGACCATCTGGTTTTTGACAATCCTGACAAGAACAAGCAAAGAGGAAAGGATTCCCTATTTAATAAATGGCGTTAAAAAATCTGGCTAGCCATATGCAGAAAACTGAAACTGGATCCCTTCCTCACACCTTACACAAAAATTAACTCAAGATGGATTAAAGACTTAAACGTAAAACCTAAAACCATAAAAACCCTAGAAGAAAACCTAGGCAATATCATTCAGGACATAGGCATGGGCAACTACTTCATGACAAAAACACAAAAAGCAATGGCAACAAAAGCCAAAATTGACAAATGGGATCTAATTAAACTAAAGAGCTTTTGCATAGCAAAATAAACTATCATCAGAGTGAACAGGCAACCTACAGAATGGGAGAAAATTTTTGGAATCTATCCTTCTGACAAAGGGTTAATATCCAGAATCTACAAGGAACTTAAACAATTTTACAAGAAAAAAACATGCATGATGTGCAGGTTTGTTACATAGGTAAACGTCTGCCATGGTGGTTTGCTACACAGATTAACCTGTCATTTAGGTATTAAGCCCAGCATGCATTAGCTATTTATCCTGAGGCTCTGCCTCCCCTGATCCCCATAACAGGGCCCAGTGTGTGTTGTTCTCCGACATGTGTCCATGGGTTCTCATTGTTCAGCTCCCTTATACGTGAGAATACTCAGTGTCTGGCTTTCTGTTCCTGAGTTAGTTTGCTAAAAATAATGGCTTCCAGCTATATCCATGTCCCTGCAAAGAACATCCTTTTTATGGCTGCATAGTATTCCATGGTATATATGTACCACATTTTCTTTATCCAGTCTATCATTGATGGGCATGTGGGTTGATTCCATGACTTTGCTATTATAAATAGTGCTGCAGTGAACATATGTACGCATGTATCTTTATAAGAGAATTATTTACATTCCCTTGGGTATATACCCAGTAATGGGATTGCTGGGTCAAATGGTATTTCTCATTCTAGTTCACTGAGGAAACACCATGCTGTCTTCCATAATGGTTGAACAAATTTACATTCCAACCAACAATGTAAAAGTGTTCCTATTTATGCACAGCCTTGCCAGCATTTGTTGTTTCTTGACTTTTTAATAATTGCCATTCAAACTGGTGTGAAATGGTATCTCATTGTGGTTTTGATTTGCATTTATCTAGTGATCAGTGATGTTGAGCTTTTTTACCTATATTTCTGGCTACATAAATGTCTTCTTTTGAGAAGTGTCTGTTCTTGTCCTTTGACAACTTTTGAATGTTTTCTTGTAAATTTGTTTAAGTTCCTTGCAGATTGTAAATACTAGACCTTTGTCAGATGGATAGATTGAAAAATTTTTCTCCCACTCTGTAGTCTCTCTGTTCACTCTGATGATAGTTTCTTTTGCTGTGAAGAAGCTCTTTAGTTTAATTAGATCCCATTTGTCAATTGTTTGCTTTTGTTGCAACTGCTTTTGTCGCAACTGCTTTTGTCATTTTTGTCATTGAAATCTTTGCCTGTTTCTATGTCCTGAATGGTATTGCCTAGATTTTCTTCTAGGGTGTTTATAGTTTTGGGTTTAACATTTAAGTCTTTAATCCATCTAGAGTTAATTTTTGTATAAGGTGTATGGAAGGGGTCCAGTTTCAATTTTCTGCATATGGCTAGCCAGTTCCCCAGCACCCTTTATTAAATAAGGAATCCTTTCCCCATTGCTTGTTTTTCTCAGGTTTGTCAAAGATCAGATGGTTGTAGATGTGTAGTCTTATTTCTGAGTTTCTATTCTGTTCCATTGGTCTATGTGTCTGTTTTTGTACAAGTATCAAGGTGTTTTGGTTACTGTAGCCTTGTAGTATAGTTTGAAGTCAAGTAGTGTGATGCCTCCAGCTTTGTACTTTTTGCTTAGGATTGTCTTAGATATTTGGGCTATTTTTTGGTTCTATATAAATTTTAAAATAGTTTCTTCTAATTCTGTGAAGAATGTCAATGGTAGTTTAGTGGGAATACCCTTTAATCTATAAATTGCTTTGGTCAGTATGGCCACTTTCATGATATCGATTCTTCCTAACAGTGAGCATGGGACGTTTTTCCATTTGTTTGTGTCCTAATTTCCATGAGCAGTGGTTTGTAGTTCGCCTTGAAGAGGTCCTTCACTTCCCTTGTTAGCTGTATTCGTAGGTGTTTTATTCTTTTTGTAGCAATTGTGAATGGGAGTTCATTTATGATTTGCCTCTCTGCTTGCCTGTTGTTGGGGTATAGAAATGCTAGCAATCTTTGCAAATTGATTTTGTATCCTGAGATTTGCTGAAGTTGCATCAGCTTAAGAAGCTTTTGGGCTGAGACAATGGGGTTTTCTAGATATAAGATCAAGTCATCTGCAAAGAAAGAAAATTTGACTTCTCTATTTGAATACCCTTTATTTTGTTCTCTTGCCTGATTGCCCTGGCCAGAAATTCCAATTATATGCTGAATAGGAGTGGTGAGAGAGGGCATCTTTGTCTTGTGCCTGTTTTCAAGGGGAATTCTTCCAGCTTTTGCCCATTCAGTATGATATTGGCTGTAGGTTTCTCATATTATTTTCTTAACATTTTGAGGCATGCTCCTTCAGTACCCAGTTTATTGAGCGTTTTTAACATGAAGTGATGTTGAATTTTCTGCATTATTGAGATAATTGTGGTTTTTGTCTTTAGTTCTGTCTATGTGATGAATCACATTTATTGATTTTCATATGTTGAACCAACCTTACATCCTGGGGATGAAACCAACTTGATTGTGGTGGATAAGCTTTTTGATGTGCTGCTGAATTCAGTTTGCCAGTTTTTACTGAGGATTTTTGTGTTGATGTTCAACAGGGATACTGAACTGGAGTTATTTGTTGTGTTACATCTCTGTCAGGTTTTGATATCAGGATGAATCTAGCATCATAAAATGAGTTAGGGAGGAGTCCCTCCTTTTCGATTTTTTGGAATATTTTCAGAAGGAATGGTACCAGCTCTTCTTTGTACCTCTGGTAGAATTCAGCTGTGAATCCATCTGGTCCTGGGCTTTTTTGGTTGGTAGGCTATTACTGCCTCAATTTCATAACTCACAATTGGTCTATTCAGGGATTCAATTTCTTCCTGGTTGTCATAGGAGGGTGCATGTTCCAGGAATTTATCCATTATTCTAGATATTCTAGTTTATGTGCATAGAGGTGTTTATTCTCTGGTGGTTGTTTTTATTTTTGTGGGATCAGTGGTGATATCCCCCTTATCATTTCTGATTGTGTCTACTGTCTATTTGATTCTTCTCTCTTCTGTCTAGCTAGTTGTCTATTTTATTAATTTTGTTTTTTAAAAATCAGCCCCTGGTTTTGTTGACTTTTTGAGGGTTTTTTGTGTCTCTATATCCTTCAGTTCAGCTCTGATTTGGTTATTTCCTGTATTCTCATAGCTTTGTGTTTGTTTGCCCTTGGTTCTCTAGTTCTTTCTGTTGTGATGTTAGGTTGTTAATTAGAGATCTTTCTAGCTTTTTGATGTGGACATTTTGTGCTATAAATTTCCCTCAACACTGTTTTAGCTGAGTCTCAGAGATTCTGGTCCATTGTCTCTTTGTTTTCATTAGTTTCAAAGAACTTCTTGATTTCTGCCTTAATTTCATTATTTATCCAGGAGTCATTCAGGAGTAGTTTCTTCAATTTCCGTGTAGTTGTGTGGTTTTGAGTAAATATCTTAATCTTGAGTTCTAATTTGATTGTGCTGTGGTCAGAGGACTGTTTGTTATGATTTCAGTTTTTCTTTTTTTTTGCATTTGCTGAGGAGTGTTTTATTTCCAATTGTGTGATCAATTTTAAAGTAAATGCCACCTAACAATGAGAAGAATGCATATTCTGTTGATTTTTGGTGGAGAGTTCCAAAGATACCTATCAGGTCCTCTTGATACAAAAATCTTCAAGTCCTGAAGGTTTCTGTTAATTGTCTGTCTTGATAATCTGTATAATATTGTCACAGGAGTTCTAAAGTCGCCCACTATTATTGTGTGGGAGTCTAAGTCTCTTTATAAGTCTCTCAATAACTTGCTTTATGAATCTGGATGCTCCTGTATTGGGTGCATATATATTTATGATAGTTAGTTCTCCTTATTGACTTGAGCCCTTTACCATCATGTAATGCCCTTCTTTGTCTTTTGTTTTTTTAAAGTGCATTTTGTCAGAAACTAGGATTGCAACCTCTGCTTTTTTCTGTTTTCTATTTGCTTGGTAAAGTTTCCTCCATCATTTTATTCTGTGTCTCTGTGTGTCTTTGCAGGTGAGATGGGTCTCTTAAAGACTGCATACCATTGGGTCTTGACTGTTTATCCAGCTTGGCATTCTGTGTCTTTTAATTGAGGAATTTAGCCTATTTACATTTAAGGTTAATATTGTTATGTGTGAATTTGGTCTTGTCATTATGATGCTAGTTGGTTATTTTGCATACTTGTTTATGTGGTTGTTTCATAATGTAACTGGTCTGTGTACTTCAATGTGTTTTTGTAGTGGCTGGTACCAGTTTTTCCTTTTCATATTTAGTGCTTCCTTCAGGAGCTCTTGCAAGGCAGGCCTGGTCGTGAAGAATTCCCTAAGCATTTACTCATCTGAAAGAGACCTTATTTCTCCTTCGCTTGTGAAGTTTATTTTGCCCAGGTATGAAATTCTGGGTTGGAAATTCTTTTCTTTAAGAATGTTAAAATATTGGCCCCCAAGCTCTTTTGGCTTGTAGGGTTTCCACAGAGAGGTCAGCTGTTAGTCTAATGAGTTTCCTTTTGTAGGTGACCTGGCCTTTTCTCTCTGGCTACCCTTAACATTTTTTCTTTCATTTCAACCTTGGAGAATCTGATGATTATGTACCTTGTGGTTGATCTTCTGGTGGAGTATCTTACTGGGGTTCTCTGGATTTCTTGAATTCGAATGTTGGTCTTTCTTGCTAGGTTGGGGAAGTTCTCCTGGATAATATCCTGAAGTGTGTTTTCCAACTTGGTTCCGTTCTCCCCATCTCTTTCCGGTACCCCAATCAGTTGGAGGCTTGGTCTTTTTACATAGTCCCATATTTCTCTGAAGTTTTGTTTGTTTTCATTCTTTTTTCTCTATTCTTGTTTGCCTGTCTTATTTCAGAAAGATAGTCTTCAAACTCTGAGATTTTTTCCCCTGCTTAATCTATTCTGCTATTGATACTTGTGATTACGTTGTGAAGTTCTTGTGTTTTTCAGCTCCATCAGGTCACTTATGCTCCTCTCTAAACTGGCTATTCTAGTTGTCAGCTCCTGTTACCAGCTATTGTGTTATCATGATTCATAGCTTCTTTGCATTGGGTTACAACATGCTCCTGTAGCTCAACAAAGCTTGTTATTACCCACCTTCTGAAGCCCACTTCTGTCAATTCAGCCATCTCAGTCATTTGAAGGGGAAGAGGTCCTCTGCCTTTTTGAGTTTTCAGCATTTTTGCATTATTTCTCATCTTTGTGAGCTTACCTACCTTTGATCTTTGAGGTTGCTGACCTTTGAGGTTTTTGTGGTGTCTTTTTCGTTGGTGCTGTTGTTTTGTGTTGTTTTCTGTTTGTTGTTCTTTTAAAAGTCAAGCCACTTTTCCATAGAGCTGCTGCAGTTTGCTGGGGGACTGCTCCACACCCTAGCTTTCATTGATTTTCCCTTACCTGGAAGTATCACTGGTGAAGGCTGTGAAATAGCAAAGATGACAATCTGCTCCTTACTCTGGGAGTTCTGTCCCAGGGGGATACTGACCTGTTGCTGACCTGTATGCTCCTGTAGGAGGTGTCTGTAGATCCCTGTTGGGAGGTCTCACCCAGTCAGGAGGGATGGGATCAGGATCCCACTTTAAGAAACAGTCTGGCTGCTTTTTGGTAGAGCAGGTGTGCTGCATTGGGGGAACCCTTCCTTGTCCTGACTGCTTGGCCTCCCCAGAGACAGCAGGCTGGAAAGACTGAGTCGAACAACCTGCAGAGATGTTGGCTACCCCTTCCCCGGGGGCTCTACCTCAGGGAGAAATCAGAGTTCTGTCCCAATAACCTTGGCTGGAGTGGCTGAAATTCCCATAGGGAGGCCCCGCCCAGTGAACAGGGATAGATCAGGGTCCCAGTTATAGAAGCAGTATGGCTATGATCTGGCACAGCAGCTGTGCTGGGTTGTGGGGGACTCTTCCTCCTCTGGACTGCCTGGACTTCCCAGAGCAGGCAGGCTAGAATGGCTGTTGACTGAACTGCAGTAACTGGTGCCACTCTTCCCACCAGGGGCTCCATCCTAGGGAAACATCAAATTTCTCTCTATATAACCCTGGCTGGAAGTGCTGAAGTCCTCCAGAAAGGATCTGTCCAGTGAGGAGAGATGGATTGGGGTCCCACTCAAAGAAGCAGTCTGGCCACAATCTGGCACAGCTGCTGTGCTGCTTCATCAGGGACTCCTCCTCGTCTGGACTGCCTGGACTCCTCGGAGCTCGCAGGTTAGAATGACTGACCCAACCAAACCAGAGAAGTTGGTGGTCACCCCTCTCCCTGGAACCTGGTCCATCTCAGACCATTTCCAGCCCGTTGCTGCTGGTTGGCTGGAATTCCAAGCCAGTGGGTCTTAACTTGTGAGGTGCCATGGAAGTGGGGCCCACAGAATGATGCTGCCTGGCTCCCTGGATTCAGGTCCCTTCCTAGGATAGAAGTATAGATGGGTCTTCTGCCTTGCTGGAATTCCTGGAGCCAGAGTATGCAAAACTCTTGGGTCTTGGGTCTCTGTGTGTGCCTCAGCAGCTGCCCCACTGAGACTCCTCACAGCTCTGTATATTGAACCAAAGGCCCTGGTGGCATGGGCTCATGAGGGGATCTACTGATCCATGGGTTGCAAAGATCCATGGGAGAAGCACGGTTCTCTAGGTGGGGTCACACAATCGCTCACCACTTGCCTTGGCTGGGGGTTCCTTTGTCTCCGTGCCACTCTGAGGTGTGTCATCACCCCACCCTGCTATTCTTTGTCCTCCATGGGTCGAGTTGTCTGCCTAGTCAGTCCCAATACACGAAACTGTATATTTCAGTTGAAGGTGCTGAATTAACACACCATTTTCACTGCTCTCCATGAAAGCTGTGGACTGCACCTACTTCTAGTTGGCCATCTTGGCCCCTCTCAATGTACTCAGGTTTCTTATTTTTAATGTCCATTTTAAATGGATAAAAGCCAGCAAAACTCTAAATACTTTGAACATACATGAATATAGGAGCATAGCAATTTTCCTATTCTCACAGTACTCAAATTTAATTCCAAATTAAAGTTTGGAAAATACTGATTAATAATTCATCACTTCTATTTTCAATGTAATCATGTATCTGAGGTAAAACTTTTTTATTACTCATTCTGTAAGCATGTTTAATTGGTCAAATGTGTAACAATTCATATATCCTCAGTATAAATGAATAACTTCCATATATACTTCAGCAACACCTGCTCTGATCACAAATAATAATAAATAATTATCTTTCAGAAAAAACAAGGGTTGATTTCTGATTATTGCATTTGCTAATGTACCTTCCTAGCTTGGCTTAGATAGTGTAGTCTTTCACTAGTATAATTTGGCATGAGGCATTTGAAAACTGTGGTACTACTATGAGTTCTAGATGAACTTCAATATATTATTTTAACTGTAAAACTGCTCTGTAGTACAGATCATGTAAAGGATAATGTATTAGTCCATTCTCACACTGCTATGAAGACAGACCCAAGACTGGGAAATGTATAAAGAGGTTTAATTGACTCACAGTTTTGCATGGCTGGGACAGTCTCAGGAAACTTACAATCACGGTAGAAGGAGGAGCGCAAGCAAGGAAGTCAGGAAGGGGAATGGACGCGGGGGAACTACCAAACACTTATAAAACTATCAGATCTCATGATAACTCATTCACTATCACGCGAACAACATGGGGGAAATTGCCCCCATGATTCAGTTACCTCCATCTGTTGTCTCCCTTGACACATGGGGATTATGGGGATTACAATTCAAGATGAGATTTTGAGTTTGGACACAGCCAAAACATATCAGGTAATAAGGTTCTGTATACCTCATGTCCATTACTACAGAAACAAAGTGGGTCAACAATAATAGCTTTCCTTCGAGCCTTCAATTGTTAAAGGGTTACAGACCTCTCATTCCTCCATTTAATCTACATGAAACAAGGTAATAAATCCTTTTTTCCTCTAGGAAGTTTTCCCTAATGTGAGTGGATTGAAAAGAGTACTAAACTGAAAATCAGTTCCAACTCTGCCACTCATTAATGTGTAAGTTAAATTCTATATGCCTTGGTTTATTTATCTGCAAAATGATGAGGTGACGGACTACTTGCCTTCTAGCTCTATAAATCTATAACCTGTAAACACATGAAAAAAGCATCTTCTATTAAAAGCGACTTCAAGCCAAAATGAAAAATAAATATTTATGTAAAATCTCACTGCTTACTGCAAATTATAGTCACTCACAATAGGACAACATGTGTATAAAATGTATCAAAAACACTTGCTGTGTAAATTAACAATGCAAGATATACCAGAAGAAATGATTAGCTTATGAAAAAGTATCCAATTGAGTACTCATTATGCTAGATGTGATAGAAAATGCAAAATAAGTATGTTATTTAAGGCTTCCTAAGTGTGAAGAACAAAAATATACCCAAGTGAATATATGACCAGGCAGAATGTAGTACGTGCTCTAATAAAGTACATGCCAAATAGTAATGGGAAAACAGTAGAGGAAAAGTAGAAGAAACAACAGATGCTGGTGAGGCTGTGGAGAAACAGGAATGCTTTTACACTGTTGATGGGAACATAAATTAGTTCAACCATTGTAGAAGACAGTGTGGTGATTCCTAAAGGATCTAGAACCATAAATACCATTTGACCCAGCAATCCCATTACAGGGTATATACCCAAAGGAATATAAATCATTCTATTATGAAGATACATGCACGTGTATGTTCACTGCAGCACTATTCACAATAGCAAAGACATGGAATCAACCCATATGCCCATCAATGATAGACTAAAGAAAATGAGGTAAATATACACCATGGAATACTATGCAGCCATAAAAAAAGATCATGTCTGTTGCAGGGACATGGATGGAGCTGGAAGCTATTATCCTCAGCAAACTAACGCAGGAACAGAAAACCAAACACTCCATGTTCTCACTCATAAGTGGGAGCTGAACAATGAGAACACATGGACACAGGGAAGGAAACCACACACAATCAGGACCTGGTCCTGTTGGGGGAGGGGCAGGAGGAGAGTGAGCATCAGGATAAATAGCTAATGCATGCAGGGCTTATTACCTAGGTGATGGGTTGATAGGTGCAGCAAACCACCATGGCACACGTTTACCTATGTAACAAATCTGCACATCCTGCACATGTATCCCAGAACTTAAAATTATTAAAAAATTATACTTTTCAAAAAAAAATATTCAGGGAACCATGACCTCACCAAATAGATAAAATAAAGCACCAGGTGCTACATGAACAGGTGCTCAAAATAACTAACCATCTGGAAAATGGAAATCAAAACTGCAGTGAGGGCTGGGCACCATGGCTCAAGCGTGTAATCCTAGCACTTTGGGAGGCTGAGGTGGGCAGATCACGAGGTGAAGAGATCGAGACCATCCTGGCCAACATGATGAAAGATCATCTCTACTAAATATACAAAAATTAGCTGGGTGTGGTGGCACCTGCCTGTAATGCCAGCTACTCGGGAGGCTGAGGTGGGAGAATCGCTTGAACCTGGGAGGCAGAGGTTGCAGTGAGCCGAGGTAACGCCACTGCACTGCAGCCTGGCGACAGAGTGAGACTCCGTATCAAAAAAAAAAAAAAAAAAAAATGCAATGAGACATCACCTCACTCCAATCAGAGTGGCTACTATCAAAAAAATAAAAAAATAAGTGTTGACAAAGATGTGGAGAAACGGGAACCCTTACACACTGCTGGTGAGAATGCAAATTAGCACAGCCATTATGGAAAACAGTATAGTGGTTCCTCAAAAAATTCTACCATATTATCCAGCAATCCCACTGCTGGATATATATCCAAAGGAAATGGAATCAGTATGTAGGAGAGCTATCTGTATGCTCAGGTTCACTGCAGCATTATTCACAATAGCCAAGATATGGAATCAACCTAAGTGTCTATCAACACATGAATTGATAAAGAAAATATAGTGTGTATATACACAATGAAACACCATTCAGCCATAAAGAAGAATGAAATTCTATCATTTGTGGCAACGTGGATTAACCTGGAGGACATTGTGTTAAGTGAAACAGCCAGGCACAGAAAGACAAATACCACATGATGTCACTTATATGTGGAATCTAAAACATTGTTCTCATAGAAATAGACAGTAGAATAGTGGTTACCAGAGGATGGGGAGTGGTGGGTGAGGAGATGGTGAGAGATTGTTCACTGGGTACAAGTTAATCTTTTTAAAAGAGACAAATGAAGAGGCAATAAATAATCTATGTCTGATGGGCAGCAAATGTCACAGTTCCCACAACTAAAGTGTACTAGTTTAAGAGGTTATGGGAAACTGAACAAGTTTACTTTCATGCCTAGTTTAAAACAAAGGTAAGCAGTAGAACTGTTAAAAGGTACATGAGATAGTTTCTTAAAAGGTTCTCATAGCTCCTAGAAAAGTTTCAAAGACAGAACTAAAGTCACCCGATCCATAAAAAGGGATTATCTAAGAGACCTTATGAGATATGTCAACAATATCCCTAATATCTTATGCTATGAGAAGTTTTCCAGATTACCAGGCTAAAAGAGACGTAAGAATAAAACCAAGCTTTAATATGTATTATTACTTAAACACCAGATAGGCCTAAACATAAAATACATGGAACACAGAAAACTGAAAATTTGAGCACAATTGGCAATGTTAAGTCCCCATCTATTTCAGCAGATTTTTTTTTGCATTTTTAAAATAGATCAGTTTTATTCTGCTAGTTCCATAAAAAACAATGTAAACACAAGCATTCTGTACATCTTGCTAGTGAATTCACATAACGCTTAGTTCCCTAATCCTTTGACCTCCTCAATTTCTCCAGTTATTTTCTGTTAGGACCACTGGCCACAGGAGTGGAGTGGGGTTGGGGCCTAGGAGAGAACAATGTGGCTTTTTGGTATGACTTGTATTGCTTGCCCTTTCAGCACACTCCCGTTACTCCTAACACAAAGTTTGAGATTTAAGCCCTTAAACCTACAGGAATCACCATCAGCTTTTTCTTTTTCTGTTTGTTTGTTTGTTTGTTTTGCATAGGGATTACTGGGTTAGTAATAGGAGACTGGTATAGAAAGTGGTGAGGAGCCGAAGCCAACAAATTGCTTTAAACACAAGATGAAAATGCTCTGTTCTGTCCACACAAAGAATCACCTAATACTGGTATGAGGCATCTCACTCAGCTGTGGAGAAGTCCTTGGAATTATAGCTCAGAAAGACATTTCCAGCCTTAAGTCAGTAAACCTTTTGGCAATGGGCTAACTGCCTTAAAGGAAAAAAAAAAAAAAAAAGAGTTCTACTTTAAAGATTTTGCAAGTGGAGGCCTGGCGTGGTGGCTCACGCCTGTAATCCTAGCACTTTGGGAGGCCGAGGCAGGCGGATCACGAGGTCAGGAGATCGAGACCATCCTTGCAAACACGGTGAAACCCCATCTGTACTAAAAAAAATAAAAAACATTAGCCGGGCGTGGTGGCGGGCACCTGTAGTCCCAGCTACTTGGGAGGCTGAGACAGGAGAATGGCGTGAACCCAGGAGGCAAAGCTTGCAGTGAGCCGAGATCGCGCCACTGCACTCCAGCCTGGGCAACAGAGCAAGACTCCGTCTCAAAAAAAATAAAAATAAATAAATAAATAAATACATAAATAAATAAAAGACCTTGCAAGTGGAGAACTTGTTCTACAAAGATTCTTGGAAACGTTAACGGACATAACTGACATGGGTAACTGTGAGCCAACCAGGAACTGTCAACAGCCTGATCTCAGCAGATATTTTTAAAAGGAACACAGGAGATTCATATGCATGGCTTTAAACATTAAAATTGATCCTTGGTAAAATGTATTTTCTGAAGCATAAACTGGATGACTAGAAAATACATATTTAATGAATAACCCTAGTAGTTCTAATCACATTACATGGGGAAATTTTGCAAATTACAAATAAACCAAATTGCATAGAAATGAATTTTGGAGTTATAAGGAACCAAAGAAAGATTAGCGCTAAGTTTTCCTGGCTTCCATTCAAGTGTTCCTTCTACTATAGCACACAGCATACTCATACTAGGTTAAGATCCAAGAACAATCCCTTGTCTGTTTTTCTAATGTTTAAAAGTTAGGGACAAATCCCCGGTTTATTTATCCTGACAATAATCAGGATGCTGGAGTTACTTTGTAATGTATTCTACAAACTGGCTAGTGTTCTTGAGATAATTAGCACATGTTAACTATAAGCAATTACTTTTGTCATAAAATGTGTTCTACTTCAATTGTAGCTTAAAAGCTTCTGGGACCTAAAAGCCACATGGTGACAAGTGATGAGTTTTCATTTAAAACTTAAAATTTAAAAATTATAAATGTAAGAAATTAGTTTTCAAGCCTGGGTTGACTATTTTTTCCCCCAAATAAATAAGGCCAGTTATGCTGAAACTTCACTAATATGGCAGCCACTGGCCACATGTGGCTATTAAGTATTAAAATGTGGGTAGTCCATATTCACACAGCTGTAAGTATAAAATATACAGTACATTTTGAAGACTCAGGAAGAAAAAGTAAAGAATATCTAAATTTTTATATTGAATAGTATTTTGGATATATTAGATTAAACAACACATATTATTAAATTTAATTTCACTTAAAAAATTTAATGTGGCTACTAGAAATTTTTGAAGTGTATTTGCCTTGCATTATATTTCTACTGGACCACTCTAAGCCATCAGGAATGAATATCCAGGTGCCACAGATACATAGTCCATTCATTCTCTAAGAATAAGTTAGCATTATAAAAATTGTCTACATAATCAAGTCAATTTCTGAGCTAAAAGAAAATGATATGGAAATACATGGTAAATCTAGAAATAAACTTTAGTTGGCTTTAAATATACCCTGTTCCCAAAATTTACATTTTTGGTTTTGGTTAATACAGGAACTAGTTAATATTCCCTGCACATATGTAAATTGATCAGAAAGGAAGGTGGCCCAGAAACATGGTAAAACCAAAAGTTATCCTTTGTACATTGTTCAATTCACTCATAGATGTGTTAATTCAAAACACTTACATATGACACCATTAGATACTCTGCAAACACACACTAAGCTATAACTTAGGGATTTGAGCAATTTAACATGAATGCAACAAAACAAAACATTATAATTTATACCTTTGCTCCGTCTGAAATATTGTCCCAGTTTCCACCACTCAAAGAGAATTTTCCATTGCCTATACGCAGCAGTATCTCTTCAGGAGTATCATTGGGGCCATTAGCAAATGGAGTGTAGCTATTAATAAAATAGATTTTAATAGACACTAGAGGGTAACATACCCAAACAATGAAAGAGATACAAATATTTACTACATGCAAATATTTACTTCAGCGAATATCATCTCATATTTCCTTTCACTGTTAAAGTCAAATTTTATATTTCAAACCATAAATTTAACCTTAATAAAATGTTTAATAAAATGGAGAATCTTGTTTACATCAATTATTTCTTTTGTCTCTGATTAGCTAATCAATGTAAAATAAAATAAAGGTGGCTTTTCATGTAAAGCTTCAGTCTTAAAACTAGACAACACTAAAACACACATATTCCAGGCATAGGTTAGCAAACAAATATACCTAGTAAAAAGAAAATGTTAATTTCATATATTCATAATGTATTTATTGTCTTGTTTCAATTTATTCATTAACATTTCATCATTATCATCAGTGGAAACGGTTATCATTACTTTTTATTAATATCTATGAAAACTTGGTTGGTTAAATATGTATATCGACACAAAACTCCATAGCCATTACATTTATTATGTAGATCAATCATGTAGATTAATTGTGCTTGATATGCAAACTTTAGCTACCCTTAACTTCAGTATTTACTGTTGTCTATAACTAAATATTTTGCATAAATTTGTAATACCTAAAAGTATGTGAAATGTACTGAGATGTGTAATTAACACCAAGCCATTAAACAATTTAGAGTCACTATTTTTATAACATATTTATAGAGCTCTTGGTATGTCAAGCATATTTAAACTATACTAAATGCACTCTTTAAAATATATGTCTAAGTACATTATAATTACTTGCTAAACTTGGCCATTTTCTCTATCACAACCCTCTTGGAATAATTTCTACATCCATAAGTTTTCACTTCTAAATAAAAGTGCTACTCATTATTGAGAGTAAAATAGTACTTGTATTATTTGTAAAGTATCAACATTAACATAGTCCAATTGTTATTACATTTGTTTTGAGCTTTTCTTTATCCTTTCAAGGGAAGGCAGTTGTGTGTGTTTCTGCAGTTTAGTATTGTTACTATTTAGATTTGCACAATCTTACTAAATCTCTAGTGCCAGAATAGTTAGAATTCAAGTGCTTAAAAAAAAATCAACTCAATATCAACAAGTTCAGTGGGCAAGCTGTTGGTGAAACGTGCAATTATTTTATGATTAAATAAATATTTTCAAGATTAAAATAGAAATGCACTTTATTTTTAAAAGTTTTAGTTCTGGGTGACAACTGCCTTTTAAAATTATTATGTCATAAATTAGTAGTGCCTCATTCTACACCTTGCTTTATGTTTTTTAATTTTATGTGTAACAATCAATATTAATATCTTGAAATGTAAATGTCATTTTCCTTAAAGTTATTTTAATCTATTCTCTTTCTAGATGAAGATATACAGATGAAATTCAAATAACAATGTTAATGCTTTTGAATATATGTTTCTTACCCAGCCAACATTGTGTAAAAAAGGACTCCTAAACTCCAGATATCACAAGCAGCATCATATCCCTGTTGCATAAGAACCTAAGAAAGAAATACTCATTATATGGTGTTACTCAATATAAACTCAATTTTCTCCCAAAGAAGTTGTTTTACTTCTAATAATCTCACAAAAGTTCATAATATAAAAACTTCAACCATTTTATGCACTTGTAGTAAAGACATAACCCCTGACACCTCAATGAGTTTTCTCTCCTCCTCTTAGGAAACCAGATATAGAGAAATCTAAACTTAAGATTAACATGTACAGAGATTTTAATGTATACTATATAAAGTACTAAGGCTTTTAATTCTGTCACTGATTCTATGAGGTAGACAATATTCCAATTTTGAAGATGAGGAAACTGAAGTGAATGTTAAGTAACTTACCCAACATTACAAAACTAGTAAGTAGTAGAACACGAAGTCTTATTTAAGCCTGTGTTTTTAATATCTATGATAACTGCCTCTTTACTACACAAGATATGGCAAGATAATATATGATCTCACAAAAGCAGAATGAATTTATATTTTACCATACAAGGTCAATGTCTTGAAAACAGCAGTATATTTCTGGACCACAAGTACACATTTGAAAAATACTGAATGGCTTCATTATTTTTCATACAATAATTTAGGAAGCTGTTTTTTGGGGCCAGTGTTAATAAAAATCAAATAATACATTTGCTATGTATTCATGTGAGATTTAGCTACGAAGTTAATAGAGTTCGTTAGAAAAATAAAGAGATGAAATGAGGCCATTTTCTTTCCATTTAGAAAAACAAGCCCACTGCTAAAGGCTCTAGGCATAGGAACAAAATAGAAACATTATTAATGCATTAACACTGGTGATTATATAACCACCAGCATGAATTTCTCATCTATAAAAGGCTAAAAATGTTAGTGTTTGGCTTTGACAACTGCCAGACATGAATAAAGAGTATATAACAAACTTAAAATTTGAAATATGCTTTTTTCCTAGTCTTAGTGTATCCATAAAAACACACATATGTGCAAAATTAAGAGGGTAAAGAGGATATAAAAACATAATTGGCTTATATAAATAATACAAGTAGGGAACTATAAAGTACTTAACAAATAACAAGGTATAGCTAAACCACTCATATCATGGTAAATGTTAAGTTGGCATACTCTAGTAAAACATAGACTTCTACTGATTTTATTCCCTTATCTCTTCATTTTTCTCATCACATCTTACAGTTCCAATCATCACCATGTTTTCCCTGATTCCCTTAGGAAGCTTTTTAAAGTTTCCCAAGTGATCCAATGCATAGCTAAGGTTGAGGGCCACTGCACAGAAACTACTTGGACAGGTGAGAATTAATCAAGTCAGCTGTAGGTACCATATACTCCTATAACCTTCCTAGTTATGAGGACAGACTTGCGCAGGAGGTGTCATATTGCTTAATTTGGGCCAAACATGAAAAACTTGTTTTAGGTAAAGAAGAAACAGTCCACTTTTTTTCTAGAGCTAGTCTCAATGCCCTAGTGAGCATATAATCATAAAAGAAACAAGGCAGAGTGGTAGGATGAATGAAAGAGTACAGAGGTTATGTTTCACACCTTTTTACTTGTATCAAGTTAAATACAAAGATAGAAGTCACAATTAAAGTAGTCAGTGGCATAAGTCTCTCTCTCATTTGGCTTCCCAAGTCAGCAGAAAGTAACATACACAGAGCTCCTCATTCCTGTTGCTCAAATCAATTAACGTTTGGGGCAAACTATATGACAGCCCAGAGAAAGAGCAAAGGAGAGTTAACTTCAAAATTAGTTTATAAAAAGCTACAGACACAGTATCCCTCAACTTTTTTGTAAGCCCCATTAATTCAGGAACTTCTTTAACCTCAGTAGGCTTATAATAACAGTTGAATAATATAACGTAGTGGATTTGCCTTTATCGAAGAATAAAATATTTTAGAGATATATTCACTTTTTGCAACACAGGTATAGTAGAAAAGCACATCTACCTAATAAACCCCAAGAGGTTGATCAAACTGATGCATAATCTAAAAACTAAAAGAATATTTTCTCCTTATTGTTAAGCTAAAATTGCAATAATCAGTGTAGCTCTTAGCAAACAAAAACTTTATGCATTGTGAAATAATGAATGTATACCCCCATAAATGCCATTTTTTATTGAAATGTCTGTGTCGATACTTGAATCTTTCCAATTCTAGTTTAAAAAAGAATGCATTTTTTATATTTTACTAATACCTTTTGAAAGCGTCTGAAATTTCAGAAACAAACCTCACTAAAAATACTCTCTGTGGTTCATTAATAACAATTTACAAATATATTATTGATTCCTAGCATGGGCTTCATCACTCAAAAATAAAACTTTCAAAGTATTTTGAAAATACAAATACTAGTCAAAGGTAGTTCAAGCACTAGTTAGAGAGAAGTGGTCTCCAGATGCCCACCTGAAAACCTTCACTATTACAATGGTAAAAGTGTCTTACTACAGTGTACGTCTGTTGGGAAAAAAACATCAATGGGCTGTATTCTACTCTCTGGGTTTGATTACCTAACCATTAATCTAAAACTGTTTACCTAATCATTAATCTAAACATGGACATATTATATATTTTTCATTTTAATGTCTGTTGTTGATATGTTCATATGGTACACATTCACCTTAACATTTTTCCAGTGAGAAGTTGCCATAATACTAAGTAGTTTAGGTCCACAAGATTAAGTCAATATTAAATATTTGGCTATTAAAATGGTTATTCTATACTCTGCTCTTATGTCTACTGTATAAATCTGTTACAATATTTATGAGGACCTTTATGATGACCATATATGCTATACATAACAGAAGAGCACTATCTCAAATATTCTGTCCTCCTATAAAACCACTGAAATGTCCTAAAAAGGCTAATTTTTTTATGTGCAGGCTATTATCTCATACACGTTAGGGCAGTACAATATATTGTAACAGATAAAAACTTGTACATTATTTTATGAATTTTATTAAAATATAGATTAAATCACATTCTCCGGATACATACATAATTTCTTAGTCAAATCTCTTATCATAAAAAGCTTATAAAACAGATGTTCTGCCTGTTCTTCAATATCAGTATAGTATTTTCTATATTTCTATTTTCATTATTAAAGTTATTTTTATAGTAGCTACTTTAAAATAAAGACTGATTTACATTAAAATACAAGTGGCTTATTGTTAATATATCTGATGTGCAATATTTCCCTGAAAAAGCTAGTATTTGATATAAAAATAAAATCATAAAATATATAGAAGATAGGAATTCTTCTCAAATTATTTTACTCTGCTTCTCCTTTGATTGACACATCAATTTTTTCAAATCTGAAGAGTTTTAGGTATTTTGATTTTCATTGAATATGTAATTACATGTCAGTATTATCCATAACATATAAGAACAGCTACTGACTTGACAAAGAAAGCTTATAAAGAACTTATATGGCCAATGCCATCTCTTGATTCATTTTTCCCCAACTTCACTTTCACTGCTATGGAAATTGCTACTGTCAAAGCTCTCATCCCCATGGTTAGAATGAATGTTACAGCTTCCCAAATGTGAAATCTGTACCACAGCCTCCCCTTTCCTGACTCTTCTCCCTAAGAGCATCACCTTTCCTGACTCTTCACCCTAATATTTAGATATAAATATTATTTTCCAAGAAAAATCCCCACGGCTTACAAAAACCCCTGTGTGGCTATTTTCTCCGGGAGTTAGAAGATCCTAAAGACAATCGAGGATAGCACTGCCCTTATATGTTATTTATAATGCTAATCTATATAAATTACCTAATGTTCAGTACAATTTAACATACCTGATGAATCTATCCTAGCTTTGTTATTAAGTGAATGCTGGGTCTTGAATAAGTCATTGAAGTACCTCGAGCCAGTTTCCTCATTTAGAATACATAATATATTTAAGCTGTGGCTATCTTTTCCCTACCTCCCAACTCTAAAATGATATGATTCTGAAATTAGTATATAACCCAACAGAATAGAATAGCCCGATTATTACATTCTGGTTGGTTTTAGATGCTAGTTACCAGTGTAAATATTTATATTAGGGGCTATGAGAATTCCCTGATTTAAAGAACTTTAAAACTGAAAAGGGCAAGATAACAGCTTTTATCTGCCTACCATAACATTCATATGGCATCATATAGATTCAACTAAAGGAAAAGAATGAAAGGCAAATGGTGAAGTTTTTAAGGAATACCTCAGGTGCAACAAAGTTTGCAGTGTAGCATGGAGTTAAGAGAAGTCCATTTTCTCCTCGAAGTTGTTTTGCAAACCCAAAATCACATATCCTGATTGAATCTGCACTGGCTGATTCATCCATGTATAAAATATTACTAGGTTTAAGATCACGATGAACAACCTTGAATATAAAGGAAAAAAGCATTATATCTATATAATTAACTAAATATCTGAGAAATAAAACATTATATCTATATAATTAACTAAATATCTGAGCAAAAGAAACTTTCCAAATTACAAAATTTTGAAAATGACATTTTGCTCAAGCTTAATAGCCTAAAATATACACAGGAAATTATGTCTGTCAGAAAGATGTTCCAGTTTCTATTCTCTCAAAAGCCACTAGTTTTGTTAACCATTTCTAATCTCAATATATCTAAGCTCAATTCTCAGATCCACTTTTGGACATGCCATAATTTATATCACTTAGCATTATACATAACATAGAAGAACAGTTCCTGACTTACAAACTAAACTAAGTTTAGACTTAGTCCATAATGGACTAAGACCCTACTCAACACCCCCCTCCTTGAAGTAAACAACCATAAAACCTGGATATAATACAAAAATCAACTATCTGAAGGCACTGGAGAATGAACAGAAGCAGATATACTCTGATGAGGAGTACACACTTTGTTGAAGGAGGGAACACAGGAAACTATACAAGGAGGTTTCCATATCTGTGGCTTTTAGCCTGGGTTTAAGTGCAATCCCTATGGTACACAGTGGTGGTAAAGACATGTGGAAAAACCCTCAGACCTTCTGGCTTAGAGGACCAGAAAGGAGATGCTGGAAAACTCTGAATGCTGAATGGAGGAATATTATAAAGGAAAGAGCCAGAACTGATCCTTGTATCAAAAATGTGTGGAACAGGATCAAAATAATTTGTATAAAGACAAATAATATGAACAAAAACCAGAGCTGCTGGCCCCAAAACTAGTTTTCAGTTCACGCCCAGCCAAGAAAATTACCCACTTAAACAAATGAAACAATAATAACTATTGGAGAAAAATAATGAAATATGAAAATCTCTATAACTGATTATCATAATGCTTAGGATACAATCCCAAATTATCTGTTATACAAAGAACCAAGAAAATGGAACACAGTCTTAAGAAAATCAATAAATTCTGATTCCAAGATGAACCATGCTAAAACAGATAAGGATTTTAAAGTGACTATCATAATGATCCTCAACAAAGTAAAACAAAACATGCTTTCAATGCATTAAACTCTCAGCAAAAAAAGGGAAGTCTCAGCAGAAAAATAGAAACAATAAAGAAGAAACAAATAAAATGTAGGACTGGTAAAAAAAAAATGCTGAAATTCCCCCATGTGATAAGTTCCCTACTAGTACTCTCTATTTCATGTAAGTTATCCTTATCTTTAATCAGAGTTTACTATGCTAAAGCTCTTTAAGGACAAGGACCAGGTCTCACTCATGTTTGAATCCACAACACTTTTTACAATGCCTGGCATGTAGAAATGCTCAATATGTGTCTTATTAATTTAGTTAATTGAAGTAAGAACCTGAAGGTTCATACAATAATAAAGAAGAGACGCCTATGATGCTTTTCTCAAAAATTCTCTTCATGCTTTATTTTAGAGAGGGTTGGTAAAGACAATCAAATAATTAAATTATAAAAAGCTACTGTTTAGCATTATATATTAAAAAATACTGAAAACACACTTTATTAAACCACACACAAAATTGAGTACTAGTTTATTTTTACTAATTATAAGAGGGGCTCATGCAGAGTTTTCATTATGTCAATTCTAAATTGCCATTTTAAATTTCTTTATTAAGTTGGTACATATCTACTATTACAACTGATTCAAACTTAAATTTTTAAATTACTCCCTACTTTGTTTTTTTATACAGTTATATATATTAAAAGTTCCCTTTT
Source organism: Pan paniscus (assembly GCF_029289425.2). Classification (NCBI taxonomy): domain Eukaryota; kingdom Metazoa; phylum Chordata; class Mammalia; order Primates; family Hominidae; genus Pan; species Pan paniscus. The sequence goes on from NC_073272.2 coordinate 83,585,440, forward strand.
TTTGTAACTCAGTTCATTTGCCTTCTTTATGAAAGGACAGGAAGCAAAATAACAAGCCTGCCCCTTCACCACAAAATTTAATATAGTAATACTTGAAATGTTTAGAATACACATTTCTTACTGTATTTAGGGAAGGAGCTGGCAAGGTTCAAGATACGTGTTAGGTAATCTGAACTTTATATGTTAGGTAACTTGAATAATAGTCACTGTATGTCTTTGGTTAATTCTTTTATGTTTGACTTTTAAGTCTAAGTTTCATAATTTCAAGGTCAAAGTTAGGTACATTTATATAATTCAAACCACTTTTTAAATGAATATGCTATTAAATCAGGGCCAATTGGCAGAGAGAAAATAATTATTTCCTAAATCCATAAACTTCACTACATTGTGAGTTCTATTAGGATATTCTCTATAGAAATATATGTGAATAAAAGCAACTTATTTTAGGTGGCATCATCTCCTATATTTTCATGAAGATATAGGTCCCAGAATAGAAAGAAAAAAGTTAACTACAACTTACTCCTTGACAATGAAGATAGTCAACTGTCTTACTTATTACATATAGTATATCACTAGCCTCCCGTTCCGAGAAACATTTTTGTTTGAGAATACGGTCAAGTAACTCTCCTCCTTTCATTAAATCCGTAACAAGGTAAACATATCTACCATCATCAAAGACCTACAAAAGAACGCAGTTTTAAAATGTTATTATTTATAATTACAATTCTATAATTCTTAAATTATATTTTAATTATATTTACCTTTCTACTAGACTTCCCTCTAGTATTAGAAACAAAAAAGACATTATTCCTTTACTGTTAATGCAGTACAGGCTGTACTAAACGTTGAATTGGCTAAACAGTCACCTACACAGTCCCATGAAACCATGTTAAACATATAATTTTATTGCCTTTTGAAGTTATAGGTTGCAGTTCATCAAAGAAAGAAATTAAAAAATAGAACTCTGTGCCTCTCAAATGACCTCTATCTCAATTTTTTTACTGTATTATAGCTACTTCTCTTCCCCAAACGTAAGCTTCTTTCTGAAAGTAAATACATTATTTATTTTTTATACCCTTCCCTCAGTTCATTATCTGATTTGGTATCTTAAATACTGGTTGAATTCCAATAGTAAACCAAGGAAAACAAATAAGAAAAGTATTTATACACTTTTCACTCAGGGCATGTATGATAAACACACACACACACACACACCACAGTAGTTTAAAGATTACAAATCAAAGTGCATATCATTTTCTGACACAAATTGATCAAGGTGATAGTTGACTTTTCTGTCTTGTATAAAGAGAAAAGAACATTATCTCCTTATGTGAAAAGTGAGCATTCAGTAACATATTAATGAGTTATACATTCATTTTACAAAACTATAGACTAAGACTATTTCACTCCAGAAACAATCCATAATGCTATAGCCAATTACTATACAATCAAGAAAGTAAAATATTCAAGAATTTGGCAGATCCCCAATCTCCTGTATCTTCTGTATTGATAGCACTACAGAATAATAATTGGTGTTAGCTACAATGTTAACTAGTTAACCAGCCAGAATATATTCATGTAATGAGGAAATTCTCATTTACCAATCATCATAGTTATTTTTGATATTCTATAAGACTAGAAGTATAGAATCATGGGAAAAAAAGAATTAAAGTGGCAATTTAAGAGTCCTGAGATTTTTGAGGCATGAAAATAAATATGCTAAAGACATTAAAAGTTTCAATAAGAAAAATAAAGTTCCAATTCATAACTTCATTAGCTTAGCTGATACCTAGATTTAGAAATACCTACATCCTTCAAAGTAATAATGTTGGGATGTTGTCCATAGCGCATCAATATTTCAATCTCTTCTGAAGGGTCTCGCTTACTTTTGTCAATGATCTAAGAAATAAGAAAAAAGAAAAATATCTGAGGCAAAAAAATTATTTTGTCTAAAATGAGTATTTTCCATTTGGTTATATTTTTGAAGAAATGCTTAAAAACTCAAGAACAATGCTTACCTCATATTATTTTAACATTTAAAAACATAAGTAAAAAACTTAACAGAAAAAAAGAAAATTTTAACATTATATCCTATTTCACTGAAATTGTACCAATGATGACGTGATTGTAATTATCACAACTGCTCAATCTTAACATAATACATGTATAACAAAATTATTCAAATGCAAAAATTCATGAAATACACGGTTCCTACATAACAAAGGCTTGAAAAGAAATTCAAAAATGAAAATATTAAGTCTCGGAGTTCTTTCTCATCATCTTATCTTTCCTATCTTCATTTACTCCACTGAAAATGTTTGTCAGTTGACTCATAATTTAAATTACATGCATAAAACAAACAAGAAAGCTAGGCTCAGAGACAATACCTTCACTGCAAATTCCATGTTGGTAGTTGCATGTATGCATCGCTTGCAAACAGAGTAGGAGCCAACACCAATATCCTCTTTCAATTCATATACTTCACCAAATTGTGCAGCATTTCCATTTATCTGTTTATTTTTAAAAAGTAAAATACTAAGGAGAATGAAATATTTTCACATTTTCTGTCTTTTGTCCTAAATATACATTCATCTTAAGCCTTAAACTAGAATAATTCATTCTACAGAAGTTTTATCGACATTTATAAATGGCGTGAACCAATCCTTTCTTGATACCCACAGGCAATATAATAAAGCAACTAGCTTATACATCACCCTTCTATTTTATTCAAAAGAGGCCACATAAATATAATTAAAAGTTACCACTGTCTGCTCTTTTCCAAAACACACAGGGACATATTTAATTCATAATTTATACCAATAGATAAACAAAGAAGTTAAAAATCACTTTTAAAAAAACGATTAAAAATACATCAGCAATAACAGAGAAATAATTAGCCCAAAACTGAATAATGTGATTAAGTGGAATTTACCTGAACAATTGGTAATACATTTGCACTTGTGATAGGAGTGATTTTATATTCTTCTGCAATAGAAGTTGCAACAAAGCTGAATCCTTTGAAGAGCTGATGAGCATTTGCACTGGCTGGCAAACCGGGAGAATCTAATGTCCAAATAATTACATTTAATTATAACTACACACAGAATTCTATGATATAAAGTGTCAGAATTTCTTTAACTATAAAGGAAACCATTAAATGCTACTAACATATTATATATTTGATTTATTATATATTATCTGTCTCCTCCCATCTGTATACATGCTCCATTTTAGTCAGTATTTTTTGTCTGTTCTTTTCACCACTGCATCCTCATTGCTTAGTACATAGTAGGTATTCAATATTTATTGAGTGTATGTATGAAACTGTAAAAGACAGAGTAATATATCTCACGTCTTACCTCCTACCCCATCCTGTAAATCATTAGCATGCCAAAGGACTTATAAAACAAAGAAATAAACTTGCCACCCTTTGACCAAGTTCCTTCCTTCCTGATAAATATTTCCCATTTAAAACATCTACTTGACAGCTGCCCAAGCAATGTTTTGTATAGGATCCATATTTCCCATGGACAAATCAACTCTCTGCAAATTTACCATTCTTTTAGTTTTTACTTCACAAGAAAGTTTATTTTTAAACTATCTACTTAAATAAAATCTCTGATCTTACAGATAAACATGCATTACCTTTAGGTGTTTTTGCAGTAAATTCAGGATCAAAACAAAAAGTATCATCTGGTTTTCCAGAAGCAGGTTTGAAAGGAGGTTGAACTTCTCTTTTATATAATTTCTAGAAGGGACAACCAGATAACACAAAACATATTAAGACTTTAAAAATTATTATACTTTGTAAAACAAAGCAGAACATAATATTCACAGTCCATAATAGAAGACTAACAATTTCATAGTTTCAGATAACTGTTAACCAAATTCTAAAATTTTGAGAGATAATGTTCAAGATGTAATGAGGCCAAGAAACATAGCAATGATGCCACAAGCTGAATTCACAAGGAATGCTCAATTTTGGATATCAGAAGTTTTTGAATGCTCATTGATAATATAACCATGCAAATACAGCACAGTAATAACTAAAATGCTCAAGGCTTTCAAAATCAATAATTATTTTTAAAAAGTGCATATTTCATCTAAAATATTGTTTTCACATAAAAAATATACGTTAAATGTACTGTTTAGGCTTGTATCAGATAATTGAAAATTTAGTCGTCTAACAATCTATCTTGCTAAAATCTATGCTTTTGAAAGGCATAGAAAATTTCTAATAATATATAAAAGCCACTTCTTTTGAAATCTATTTTTTAAAAAGCTTACAGTCCCACAGTGGAGAAAAATAAATAGGGAATTACTTTTGAGTAATTTTTATGTATTTAAATATGTAAACATGACTTTTAGTTCATTATGGCTTACTAGAAACAGCTAGTGGGCTAGTGGATGCCTCTCTCATGGTGAGGAATCAAAATAGCAATAAATATTGACATTTCAAGTAGATTTTCTAAGAGGCCACACTAGAATTCATCAGAGAAGTGATGGAATTGGGAATCACAGAAAGAAGGGAACAAAGCCATGCCGTCAGGTGAACTGAGACTGGTGTGGAGCCAGGAGATCTTCGATGCAGGGAAGGGAAGATTGAGTGAGAGACCCCCAGGATTCCACAATTCTGCCACAGACTTTCAATGCTAACCATAGGTAAACCCCCTTGAATCCCCTAGGCCTCCAGTTTAATACACGGAGCTGCCTGGAATCTGTGCAGAGGTACTGCTCAAGCCCATGTGGAATCCCATGGACTTCTGATCCCTGAGCAGCCTGGCACCGGCTGCTGCCACCTCACTAGGCAGGGAGCAGGGAGGCTGGTACTTGTGCACACCTCAAAGACAGATACTGCAGCTGCAGTACAGAGGAGTGAGCAGAATGCACGCTGCAAAGACTGCCGGTCTCAGCTGTTCCCTTCTAAATGAGGCCTCCCTTCTTCAGTGTTGGGTCTACAGCACAGCTGCCCTGCCCTTACATGTATATACTGGCCACAGCCTGGTGTTCTTCTTAGAGCCCAGCCCCCAGAGGCTCGTGACCCGCTCTTCAGCTCCCTCAATAGCTGCGCCCAACACCACCATCACACTTGCCACTCCTGGGCCAAGGAGACAGTGGGGAAACTGGGCACTTTTGTGTGCCCACCAAAGTGAAATCCACTGCTGCTCCTTCAGGAGGGAAGTGCAGGTGGGCCAAGCACCCCATAGCTGCCAACCTTCATTGCTTCAGCTGAAGGGGTCTGCCTTCCCCAGTGAAAGGCCAGCAGCCCAGCGGCCCTGCTCCCAATTATTTCACCTGTTACCTGGAGGCCTTCTGAGAGCCTAGCCCCCCATAGGCCTGTGATGGGCCTTGGGACTTCGACCACATAAGCATTCTGCAGGCCATTCTGAGAGCCCAGACCCCAAAGCATGTGATCAGCCATGGGAATCCCACCACCAGAGCGTTCTGCCATAATCTGAGAATCCTGTGGGCCCTTTTAAGAGACCAGCTCCCACAGGCCTGTGATCAGCCATAGGGACCCAATCACCTGAGTGTTTTGCTATATTCTGAGCATTCTGTGGGCACTCCCGAGAGCCCAGCCCCACAGGTCTGCAATATGCATTGATGCACCAACTGCCTGAGCATTCTGCAACTGCCTAAGTGTTTTGTAGGCCCTTCTGAGATCCCAGCCTCCACAGGCACATGATGTACCCTAGGACTCCCACTTCCAGAGTACTCTCCCTGCCTCTGCTTGAGAGTTCTGCCTGTGACTCCAAGAACCAGCCCATCACTCCCTATCATAGCCAGCAGCAGGATTCTAGAGACTTAACAAGTCCACTGGCCTGGTCCTGGTCCACTTCTTACAGGACTCATACAAGCTGTCTGCTGGGCATTCTGGGGGATAAGGAATTGGAAGTTTGCCTAGTCCTGTCTACCACTGCTAGTACATGACCATGCCTCAACCTGGGGTCTGAGCTCAGAGGGACCCAACCAGACGATACTGCCACAGCTAATACCCAACTGTGTGTGCTAAAAAGTGGAGCCCCTCTGTGATATCTACAGAAAGCAGAAGCATTACCCATTGGCAAACAGGCGAGTCACAAAGCTGTGCGTATTGGACTGATTCAGGAGGTTCCACCCAGAAACAACTCCCATAGACAAGTGTCTTCTGTGGCTATCAGCTATACTGCGGTCTGGAGATACACGGCAGTTGTGCATCTGAACTGAGAGCCATGAGCTCTGAGTCAGGGGTGTGATAGATAAATAGAACATATTGCTACCTGTCTAGGATGTGAAGCTAGTCTTCCTACTCTCTGCTGAGACCTTGGCACTGTTCACCAGGTACTCCCCCAACCATGCCTGTCAGGGCTGGCTCCCCAGTTCATCATTGGGGTATTTGTGTGCAAGCCAGACAGTCAAGCTCTGCCTAGCTCTCTTTCCCCTCACCCCTCATGGGACAAGAAGGTCAGGGAACCTGGCATTCCACTGTCCAGCCCATCATCTGAAACAACATAGAGCACCACACAATAAACAAATATCAAGTGCATACCGATCTGCTTTTGCCACAGCTGGCTTGTACTGGTAAATGCCACCTACTGCCCTATAGATTGAACTGTAAAACCCAACATAAAAACCTGACTAAGAAGTGCACAGGCCTATAGAAACGAAGCCAAAAGACTTCTGGCTACTTCCCAACCTACTCTACAGTCACACCCCCCAAGAGGGGCGGCGGCAGGGGGTGAACCACGTCCACATGAAAATAAATTCAAAAGTAATATGTGACAGCTTCTACAGATAAGAAGGAACCAACATAAGAACTTCAGGACTACGAAGAAAAAGAATGTAATGACATCCCCAAAACGTCACAGTACCTACCTAGCAATGAATCTTAATCAAATGAAAACTTTGAAATGACAGATAAAACATTCAGAATATGGATTGTAAGGAAGCTCAATGAAATCCAAAATAAAGTCAAACACATACAAACAAACACAAAGAAATCAGAAAACAATTCAGGAGATAAAAGATAAATAAATAAATATATATACATATTTTTAAATTCTGGAAGTGAAAAAAAGATGAAAGGAATTTCAAAACAGAATAGAAAACTTTAATAACATACTAGACCATGCATAAGAAATAATTTTGAGCATGAGGGCTGGTCTTTTGAATTAAATCAGATAAAATTAAAGAATAAATAATTTTTAAAAAATGAACAAAGTCTTTGAGAAATATGGGATAATGTAAAGTGACCAAACTTGCAACTTATAGGCAGAAAGAAAAAAGAAAAGAAGTTTGGAAAGCATAATTGAGGAACTAATTCAGGAAAATATCCCCAATCTTGTTAGAGACGTAGATATCCAGATATAAGCAATTCACAGAACACCTAGAAGACACTACAGAATACAAACATGACCGAGGGATATAGCCGCCAGACTATCCAAGTTCAATGTGAAAGAATAAATCATAAAACAAGCTAGAGAAAAGCATCAAATCACCAATAAAGGAAATCTCATCAGACAGACAGTGGACTTCTCAGCAGAAATTTTAACAAGCCAGAAGAGAATGGGGACCTAATTTTAGCTTCCTTTAAAAAGTGCCATCCAAGAATTTTATATCCAGCCAAAATAAGCTTCATAAAATGAAGAAGACATAAAGTCATTAACCGAAAAAAAAACACGAGAGGAACTTATCACCATTAAACAGGCCCCATAAGAAATGCTCAAAGACGTTCTAAAGATGGAAACAAAAGTATGTCACTCACCATCATAAAGGCACACATAAGTAGAAAGCTCAAAGATCCTATAAAACAATCATACAATTGAGAATCCAAGGCAACTAGCTAGCAACATTATGACAGGATTAAAACCTCATATATCAATATAACCTTCAACATAAATGCCTAAATGTTCCATCCAAAATATGTAGACCAGCAAGTTGGGTAACAGACAAAAACCAACCATCTGCTGCCAAAAAGAGACCCACAGAATAGCTAAACACATCTACAGACTTAAAAGTAAAGGGGTGGAAAAAGATATAGCATGCAAATAAAAAACACAACAAAGCCGAAGTAGCCATTCTCATAACAGATAAAACAGACTTTAAACCAGCAACAGTAAGAAAAGGCAAAGAAAGGCATTATATAATGATAAGGGCTCAATTAAACCAATAGATTTAATTATCCTAAATATATATTCATCCAACACCAGAGCGCTCAGATTCAAAAACAAATACTAATAGACCTAAGAAAAGAGATTGATGGCAATACAATAATAGTGGGGGACTTCAATACCAAGTGACAACACTAGACAGGTCATCAAGGCAAATGTCAACAAAGAAACTCTGGACTTAAACTGGACTCTAGACCAAATGGATGTTTACAGAATATTCTAATCAACAACTACAGCATATACATTTTTCTCCACCGCACATGTAACACTCTCCAAAACTGAACATATGCTTGACCATAAAGCAAATTTCAATACTTTCAAGAAAATCAAAATCACATCAAGTATCCTATTGGATCACAGTAGAATAAAATTAGAAATCAATACCAAGGGGAACTCTCAAAGCTACACAAGTACATGGAAATGAAACAAGTTGCTCATGAATGACTTGGGTGAACAACAAAATCAAGGCAGGAATAAAAAAATTGAAATGAATGAAAACAGAGACACAACATAACAAAACGTCTGAGACACAGCTAAAGCAGTGCTAAGAGGAAAGTTTTTAGTGTTAAATGCCTAAATCAAAAACACAGAAAGATCTCAAATCAATGACCTATTGTCAAACTACACGAAAGTAGAATAACAAGAAAAACCAAACCCAAAGCTAGCAGAAGACAAAAAATAACTAAGTCTCATTTCGCTGAATAAAATGAGATTGCGACCAAAAAAAAGATCAACAAAATGAGAAGCTGGTTCTTTGAAATAATAAAAAAAGTTGATAGACCTCTAGATGGTTTAACCAAGAAGAAAAGAGAGAAGATTCTAACAAGTACAATCAGAAATTGAAAAGGGCAAACATTGCAATGAATACCACAGAAATATATATAAAATATGATCAGTGATTACTATGAACATGTATATACACACAAACTAGAAAAGCTAGATGATGGATAAATTCCTGGAAACATACAGTCTCCCAAGATTGAACCAGGATGAAACAGAAAACACAAACAGACCAAAGGAATAGTGAAACTGAGCCAGTAATAAAAAAATGTTCCATCAAAAAAAGCCAGGACCACACAGGTCTAGAAATGAGTTTTTCCAGACATGCAAGGAAGAGCTGGTGCCAATCTTACTAAAACTGTTCCCAAAAATTGAGGAGTTGGGAATCCTTCCTAATTAATTCTACAAAACCGGTATCATCCTGAGAGCAAAATCAGGTAAGGACACAACCAAAAAAGAAAACTGCCAGCCAATATCCCTGATGAATATAGATGCAAAAATCCTCAACGAAATACTAGCAAACCAAATCCAACAGCACATGCAAAAAATAGTTAATCATGATCAAGTGGATTTTATTCTAGGGATGAAAGGATGGATCAACATTTACTAATCAATAAATGTAAATCACCACTTAAACAAAATTATAAACACAAATCATGTGATCATCTCAATAGATGCAGAAAAAGCATTTGAGACAATTCAACATCACTTGATGATAAAAACCCTCCATATAATAGGCATAGAAGGAACATACTCCAACATCATACCAAATGCAGGAAAGTTGAAAGCATTCCTTTCAAGAACTGAAACAGGTCAAGGATGTCCACTTTTACCATTCCTAGTCAACACAGTACTGGAAAGTCCTAGCCAGAGCAATCAAGCAAGAAAAAGAAATAAAATACATCCAAATTGGAAAAGAGGAAGTCAAAGTACCTCTATTCATTGATGATATAATATGGTACTGAGAAAACAGAAAAGACTCCTCCAACAGACTCCTAGACTTGATAAACAAATTCAGTAATGTTTAAAAAAATAAAATCAACATACAAAAATCAGTAGCTTTTCTATACAACAGTGATGTTCTAACTGAAAACCAAATGAAAGTTCTAATTAACAATCTCATTAACAACAGCCGCAAAAAGTAAAATACCTACAAATACATTTAACCAAGAATGTGAAAGAGTTCTACAAGGAGAACTATAAAACACAGATGAAAGAAACTAGATCAAATGGACAAATGGAGAAACATCTCATGCTCATGAATTGAAAGAATCAATATCATTAAAATGACCATACCAGTCCAGGCACAGTGGTTCACGCCTGTAATCCCAGTACTTTGGGAGGCTGAGGCAGGAGAATCGCTTGAACCCAGAAGTTCCAGACCATCCTAGTCAACATACCGAGACCTCATCTTTACCAAAAAAATTTAAATTAGCCAGACACGGTGGCATACACCTGTATCCCCAGCTGCTCAGGAGGCTGAAGTGGGAGGATTGCTTAAGTCTAGGAGGTCAAAGCTGCAGTGAGCTGTGATTGTGCCACTGCATTCCAGCCTGGGTGACAGAGAGAGACGCTGTCAAAAAACAAACAAACAAAACAACAACAACAAAAAAACATACTGACCAAAGCAATATCCACATTCAATACAATTCCTATCAAACTATGAATGCCATCCTTCAGAGAATTAGAAATAACAATCCTAATGTTTACACAGAACCAAAAAACAGCCTAAATAGCCAAAGCAACCCTAAGTAAAATTAACAAAGCCAGAGGCATCACATTTCCTAATTTCAAATTATACTACAAGGCTATAGTAACTAAAACAGCAGAGTACTTGTACAAAAATAGACACATAGATCAATGGAACAAAACAGAGAACCCAGAAATAAAGCTGCATACCTATAGCCATCTGATTTTCTACAAAATCTACAACAATAAACAATGAGGAGAGAACACTCTATTCAACACATGGTATTGGGAAAATTGCCTAGCCACATGAAGAAGAATAAAATTGGACCCCTATCTCTCACTGTTTACAATAATTAACACAAGATTGTTTGAAGACTTAAACATAAGATGTGAAACTACAAAGGTCCTAGAAGAAAACCTAGGCAAAACTCTTCTGGACATTGATCTATACAAAGAATTTATGACTAAGATCCCAAAAGCAAATGCAACAAAAACAAAAGTAGACAAATTGGACTTAATTAATTTCCTGCACAGCCAAATAAATAATCAGTAGAGTAAAAAGATGACCTACAGAATGGGATAAAATATTTGCAAACTATGCCTCTGACAAAAGACTAATATCGAGATCTGCAAGGTACTCAAACAACTCAACAGGTAAACAAACAAACAAACAAACCTATTAAAAGGTGGGCAAAGGATATGAACACGCATTTTACAAAAGAAGACATACAAGCAGCCAACAAACATGGAAAAATGCTCAATATCACTAATCATCAGAAAAATGCAAATTAAAACCACAATGAAATATGATTTTATATCAGTCAGGAGGGCTTTTATTAAAAAGTTAGAAAATAACAGATGTTGGCATGGATGTGGGAGAAAACAGGTACACTTATACACTGTTAATGGGAATGTAAATTAGTACAACCTTTATGAAAAACCATATGAAGATTTCTCAAAGAACTAATAATCAAAAAAATTTGACCCAGCAATCCCACTAACAGGTATGTACCTAAAGGAAAATAAATCATTATATAAAAAGGACACCTGCACTTGTATGTCTATCACAGCACTGTTCACAATAGCAAAGTCATGGAATCAATCTAAGTGTCCATCAATGGTTAATTGGATAAAGAAAATAGGTATATAGACACCATGGAATACTATGCAGCCATAAGAAAGAATAAAATCATTATCTTTGCAGCAACATGGATGGAGGTGGAGATTATTATCCTATGTGAAATAACTCAGAAAATCAAATATCCCATGTTCTCACTTATAAGTGGGAGCTACACAATGGATACACATGGACATACAGATGGAAATAATAGACACCGAGGACTCCAAAAGGGGAGAAGTTAAAAGGGAATTGAGGGTTGAAAAATTACCTACTGGTCACTGTTTGGTTGATGGGTACATTAGAAATCCAAACCCACCATTATGCAATATATCCACGGAAAAAACCCACAAATGCACCCCCAGATCTAAATTATTTTTTTAAGAAAAAGAAAAATAAATATGTATGGAAATATTCCACTGATTTGTTATTTAAATTAAAAGCAATAAACCTTTAATATCCTGTGTTGGTCATATGAAGTTATTCAATAACAAGCTTTCTACTTAACTTACATCCCAGTCAATATTTGCAAAAAACAGATGTCTTTTGATTTCTTCAACTCCTTCTGATCCTATAAAAAAAAGAAATGATATTTTATTTTTATGATTTTTTTTAGTCTTGCTCCCTGGCTTCCAGACTGCTATCTGTAAACAGGAATACACATATTTCATACATTCCTTGAAAAGAAAAATACATGATTTCTTATCTGGCATTTTATTAGCTGGTCCTTTCATTTTACTGTGATAAAAAATAACTAACGTTCATATTGAACTACAATAAAGTGTCTCCCAAATCAAATCAAAATAGTATTAAACATAATACTTAAATACATATTTTTTCATTCCTAATTTATCTTATGACCTCATATTTATATGCCAAATTGAAAGGTACAAAGGAATAAAGTGACACTGAAATTTTCACACAAGGGCATAAATAATAGGATCGCATCTGGATACAGGGAAAGGCTACCAGAAAGGGGTCAAAAAAGTAGTTACAGAAACATAATATTTACTTTGAAGAATATTGGGGGGGGCAAAATATCTATCTTCAAATATATAAGAGATTACCTGTACAAGGGAGAATCTGTTTATTATTTCAAAAGAAGTAACCCATAATATATACATAATAATAGGTTGAACAGAAGCTTTCATTAACTAGACTACTTCAGTTTTAAATCATGGACATAACAGAGTTTACTTTGTCTGAAATGTACACACAAAATGAAAAATTCTACGTATAGAAGTAATGTGCTCAAATCAAACAAGAAAACATAAAGATTTAATTATCCTCCCAAAACATGCAGTTACTTCTATAAAAGCTAAGAAAATAAGCAATACCCAATCTATTTGCTGGATTCCTTTTGAATAACATCCTTAGAAGACTTTGTGCTTCAGCACTAAGAAATTGAGGCATTCCAAGTTTTGCTCTGAAACAGAGGATTTTAGAAAGTTTCACTTAAATTTAGCCACACTTTTGATTTGAAAAATCTCAAAAAGAACTTTTAAAAGTGCTTTTACAAGGGTAAATAAAGTCCTGTATATGGTAGAAGGGAACAAGACAGTGAGAAAAAGGTTCTCTTGTATTATTTTAAAACCGCAATAATTTTTTCAAAACTGAAAGCAAGAGATTTTTTTCCCAAAAGAAAAACATACTGTTTACACTTACTTTAATATCATATTCATGGTCTCATTTCTGTCTTTACCTTGAAATGGCAGAGTACCAGTAAGCATTTCAAACTAAAACAAACAAACAAAACACACCACACAATTAGAACACCTTAGAATATATAATAAGATTCTCTAGAAAAAAACTGAGACTTCTATATAATCATCAAATTGTAAGATCTACATGATAGTAGATCAAAATGGGACCAGAAAACTAAGTCACTTAAAGAAATATACTTCTGGTATCCCACTCTCTCTCTATATATATATAGCTCAACTGATGGTGACCTGTAGCAGATGAAACCAACCAATTCTTCCTCAGTTCTAATTCAGCTATGTTCTCAAAGCCAAAGCAATTTGAAAATACACACAATGCATTTTCTGTTAAAACAAATATACTCTTTTGAAGCGAATGTTTAATAATAAAGGAAAAGGAAAAATAAGCAGAAAAGCATTTCAAATTCATACATGCCCAAGAAAGATTTAACCATTCTCATTCCCTCCACTGCCCCCAAAACAGGAGCCAAAAAAGAAGTAGAAGCAGCAGAACACACCACCACCACCACCCCCTGCCACACACACACATGCCAATAGCTTTAAAAAAGAAACATACACCTTAGTTGTACACAGAAGAAGGAAAACATTTTCTCAAAGAGAACTGACTGCAATGTGACTAACTAGAACATTAAATAATGGTATAAAAAAAGACTACCTCTAAAAATCATTACGGTACATTAAAGAGAAGTTTTTGTATCACCAGTATTTAAATCTCAAACTTAGATTCAATAATGGCTTTGGCCTTAGTCTTCTACTCATTTATCTGAACTCACAATCTAAGTGAGCTTATACATTCAAGTCTCTTCTGTATCTTAATGTCTCCCAAAATCTGCTGTTCAAGGCTTAATCTCTCTCAAACTCCAGCTTTCCTTCCCAAATCTTAAGTAATGGTATGCCACCAAAGACTGGAGGAGTAGAGGTGAGAACTTCAGGGAGAGAATGAAGGAAGGATCGTATATAGGACTCACATCTTCCCTCAAAGAAACTACAGGTTGGGTAGTTAATATATACATATTAAGGTCTCCAAATGATTCTGATTCTCTCTCCACTACCCCTCCTAGTTTATCACCACCCAGTGGTGAGTCATTAACCTACAGTAACCTATGCTACATGTTAAAAATTATTTTTTCCCACTTCCAAAACCAGCTGTCCTCTTCAGCTATCTCTTCTATTAACTTACCATTCTTTGAACCCCCTAAAGCTCACAAATTTTATAGGCATTTTTATCTTTGACAATTCATTTCTTTTTGATCTGTGTCATCTAATTTGCTACCAAGGTTAACAACTGCTTACTTTGAAATCTCTATAATCTTACAATTGTCTTTTAAGATCTCTTTTGTCTTCCTATTTCTAGTTTCTTCCATTACAATCCACTTACAAGGCTAATCTTCCTAAAATACAATTTTCTCTAATTTCCATCCTGTTTAAGAATCTAAAAGTTTCCTCCTACCCAGAGAATCATGTATAAATGCTTATAGGTTTATAGCTTCACTTCCTCCACCTTTGCCCTCTTTCTCCACTTCTCTAGTCAAACTGGTTCTCCAAGTCTTTGCTAATATGATCACAATACTCTCCTTCTTGACACACAACTATTTAAATTTTATCCATCCTTCAGGGCTTAATTTAAGTTCCAACTCTTTCAGTTTGCCTACATCAGCTTACATTAAATCTTCTCTGAACTCCTAAGGTACTTCTTGAGAGTTTATTTAGCTACTCCAATTGAAAAAGACCAAATATTTTACTTAGAATCAGTTCCTACCCCACAGGCCTCCTAATATGTCAGGCTTACAATAGACACTTAACATGCTGATGTGTCATTTGATGTGCTACTCAGTGATAAATGGACAAAATGGATCAGACCTCCAAAGCAAATTATATCTAATTCAACAGCTATTTATCTATCATCCTACTGACTACTGCAAATTCTATGCTTAATCTCATACCAAATTAGTCAGTCTGTATTAAGCATCTACTGAAATGCTCACTATGCTTGATACTATGGGAGATGAAAAGTAGTATAAGACATGATTCCTCTGCTCAACAGGTTTATAACCTTTCTAGGGAATACATGGAACAATCTGACAATAAGACACTATATGGTAAGGTGCTAAGTTCTGTAACATTCAATTAAAATACCATGTAACTGATAAACTCATCATTCTGAAATATAGAATCTGACAGACCTTTTCATAAGTATCAAATATGAATAGTTTATAATAACAATGCTGTCATTTACCTTTTTACTAGCAACTTTAAAATAAATCAGAACACCAAAACCTTAATTTTTATTGTGTAACAGCTAGCCAATCACAAGGTTTTTGGTGTTAATTATAAATTATCAGAACCCCTTTCTGACCTGCTAAATCCCAAAATTTGAATTAAAATAAAATTATAAGTAATATCAATCACAGGTTGACATAATTAAAACAAATAATGCTACTTACCATAAGAACACCATATGACCACCAATCAGCACTCTGGGAATGGCCTCTCCTATTTACTACTTCAGGAGCCATATACTCTACTGTACCACAAAATGAGTAAGCCTTCTTTTCTTGATCTACTGACTCCTTGCTGAGTCCAAAATCTATAATAACAGTATTACCAAAAAATGTGTCTGAAAAACTTCAGAAAATAGAAAACGTCAAAAGAAACAAAATAATGTATTAAACATTACAATTATTTATGGATGGCCTACAGTTACTCTTAAGAAAGTTCCTGTGAGATCAATAAGAGAAAGCAGCCTGTATTTCATAACAATACTCTTTAAGGTCATTTAAAGATCCTTCCATGAAATCTCATCCTCAAAATACATGCTTTCAGGTCTACACTAGAATATAGTGCAAAAAATGTGAGGGAACAACAATTAAATCAAAGCTGCCGTATTGATCTAAGTTTTAAAATAGACTAAGACAAAACAGAAATAGTAACTTATACTTTTTAAAATATTAAAAAAGCAAATTTTGCTTTGGCTTTGGTGAGCTTCCATTTTTGTTCAAAGCCTTCGAGGAGCTAAAGATGTCAATAATAAAAATCAATGTTATTTCTTGGTATTACTAATGAACAACTGGAAGATGAAATTTAAAAAGTACTATTTATAATACCACCAAAAATATCAAACATGAAATCTACAGGTATAAATATACATCTACAGCTATAAAATATATATGCAAGAATTATATGCTGAAAACTGGAAACACTGATGAAAGAAATCAAAGTAGACCTAAATAAATGGGAAGTTATACCATGTTCATGAATTGGAAGATTTAATGTTGTTAAGGTATCAATTCTCCCCAAACTGATACACCAATTCAATGAAACTTCAATAAAATCCAAGCAAAATTTCTTTTGTAGAAATCAATAAGCTGATTCTACAATTTGTATAAAAAAGTCAAGAAAATAAAATAGTCCAAACAATTTTGAAAAGGAAGAAAACAGTTGGACTTATACTACACCTGACTTCAACACTTACTATAAAGCTACGGTAATCAAGATAGTGGGGTACCGGAAAAAGGTTGGACATATATATCAATGGAACAGAAGAGTGTACAATGATAGACTGACATATACAGTTAATTCTGCTATAATGCTTCTTTTGAAAATGCAAATTTGTTCTAATGCAATTGATATCTTAGCAAACAATCTAGGTATAACGTGAATTTCACACTGGCTTATCAGTGATTTTGTCTGCAGGAAGCGTTACATGAGCACAGAAAACTGAATCAGCTGAGCTTAGGAAAGTAGAAATACATAAAATGCACATATGCACACACCTCAAACATCTACCAGCTAATTCACTGTATTTGTTATGAGCCACTCCTGTCCACCTCTAGCGTTAAAATTTTCCTTCCAATTCCAGATAATCTAACTTCCACTACATCATTATAACTTACAAACTGTAACTTTTCTGACACCCACTTCCACAAGCAAACTTCGGGTCTTTTTCAAGGTAAGGAACTGTATTTATTGCAGTCTTTATGTATTTCTTAATCATTTAGAACATACAGAACAATGCTACCCTTTTTACTTTCTTTTCTTTTGTGTATCACTGATCAAACATTTTAAAGTTATGCCCCTTGCCTCCTTTTCCCCGTAAGTTCTGTGGTTTATATACTATGGATTTATGCATACTGCAGTGATTTAGATCACATATGTCACACTGTAACAGAACTGGCTCTATATTGTCACTTAATTTCTTGCAAAGGTGCAAAAGCAATTCCATGGAGAAAAAGCAGTCTTTTCAACAAATGGTACCAGAACAAGTAGGATAGAGATATAGAAAAATTCATCCTCATACCATAAATAATTAACTCAAAATGGATCGTAAACCATGTAAAACCTAAAACTATAAAATTTACAAAAAAGAAAACAGAAAATCTTTGTGATCTTGGGTTAGACAAGGATTTCTTAGATACATCGAAAGTATAATCCATAAAAGAAAAATAATGACAAACTGGACATCATCAAAATAAACAAAACTGTTCTTCAGAAAATGGTATTAAGAAAATGAAAAAGAAGCTACAGGAGGAAACGATGGAGCAAGATGGCAAAATAGAAGCCTATACCATTTGTAGCTTCTGCAGGAACACCAAAGTTTAACAACTCTCTGCACACAGAAAAGCACCATCACAAGAATCAAAAATCGGGTGAGTAATCACAGTACTTAGTTTTAACTTCATATTGCTGAAAGAGGCACTGAAGAGGGTAGAAGAGACAGTCATGAATCACTGATGACACCCCTTCCCCATGCCCCAGCAGCAGCCATGCAGCGAGGAGAGTCTTTGCAGATAGGGGAGGGAAAGCTCAGCAACTGGGGGGCTTTACATTAAATTCAGTGCTGCCCTGTTACAGCAGACAGCAAAGTCATGCTGGCCTCAGCCAGCACCCACATATGGAGGAAGCTTTTGTTATTTTTTTTAAGTTTTTTTTTTTTTTTTGAGACAGAGTCTTGCTCACTGCAACCTCCGCCTCTCGGGTTCAAGTGATTCTCCTGCCTCAGCCTCCTGAGTAGCTAGGATTACAGGCACCCGCCACCACAGGCAGCTAATTTTCTTCGTGCTTTTAGTAGAGGCAGGGTTTCACCATGTTGGTCAGGCTGGTCTCGAACTCCTGACCTCAGATGATCCATCCACCTCGGTCTCCCAAAGTGCTGGGTTTATAGGCATGAGCCACTGCACCCGGCCAGAGGAAGCTTTTGGACAAGAACTAGACAGAAGGGAATTGCCTGTCCCAGTGGTCTAAATTTGAACTCCTCAGCAAGCCTCGCCATCTTGGGCCAAAGTGCTCTGGGGTCCTAGGTAAACTTAAAAGGCAGTCTAAGATGCAAACCCTGCAATTCCTAGGCAACTACTAGTGTTGAACTGGAATTAGAGCCAGTGGACTAGGGTGGCATGTGACCTAGGGAGATACCAGCCAGGGTGGCTAAGGGAGTACTTGTGCCACCATTCCCCCAACCCCAGACAGCACAGCAACAAAAGTGACTCCTTCCTTCTGCTTAAGGAGGAAGGAACAAAAAGTAAAGAGGACTTTGTCTTGCATCTTGGATATCAGCTCAGCCATAGTAGGACAAGACACTGGGCAGAGTTGTGAGGTTCCCATTCCAGGCCCTAGCTCATGGATGGTATTTCTAGACACATCCTGGGCCAAAAGGAAACCCACTGTCTTGAAGAGAAGAACCCAGTCCTGGCAGGATTCATTGCCTGCTGATTAACGAGCTCTTGGGCCATGAACAACCAGCAGCAATATACCCAGGTAGTACACCATGGGCCTTGGGCTCTGAGAAATGCTGGCTTCAGGTGTGATCCAACAAATTGAGAGCTGTGGTAGCTACAGAAAAAGATTCCTTCTGTTTGAGAAAAGCAGACAGAAAGGTAATGCACCTTAGGTACCAGCTCAGCCACAGTGGGGTAGGCCAATAAGCAGGCTCTTGAGGTCTCTTGAGTCTGAGCCTAGGCTCTTGGATATAATTTCTGGATCTGCCCTGGGGCATATGGGAGCCCAGTGCTCTGAAGAACAAGTTCCCAGCCTGGCAGCATTCACCACTTGTTGACTGAAGAGCCACTGGGCTTTAAGTGAACATTGCCAGTGGCCTGGCAGAACCCCTGCTATGGGCTGCTGGTGCTGATGGCTATAGGGAGAGGCCCTTCTCCCTGTGGAGAGGGGAGGGAAGTGCAACAAAGATTCTGGATTATGGTCTGAGTGCCAGCTTAGCTGCAGTAGAATAGAACTTCAGGTAAATTTCTAAGGTATTTGACTCTAATCCTTGGCTCCCAGACAGCATGCCTGGTCCTGCCCGGGGCCTGGGGGAACTCATTGCCCTGAAAGGAAGGACACAAACCTGTTTGGCCTTAACATCTGCTGACTGTAGAGCACTATGGCCTTGAGTGAAAATAGGTTTTACCCAGGTAGTAGTTATAGTGAGCCAAGGTCGAGACCCAGTGTTGTGCTGGCTTCCGGTTTGATTCAATGCAGTCTGTGTGGTGGCGGCCATAGGGGTGATTGCATAACCACATCCCCATTCCAGGTGGCTCAGCACAGAGATAGACTCCATTTGTTTGGGAGAAAATAAGGGAAAAGAATGAGGTTCTCTGACTGGTAATACAGAGAATTCTTCCAGAATTTATCCAAGGCCACCAATGGGGTACCTCTAGGAGCCTATAAAACCACAGCATTATTGGGCTTGGGGTTCAACTCCCAGCGAATACCTGTACAGTCTTCTCAAGAAGGACAGGTACAAACAAGCCCGGAGTGCAAAGACCAAATTAAAAATCTAACTCATCAATGCCCATACACTCCCAAGCATCTACAAGCAGCAAGACCATCCAGGAAAACATGACCTCACCAAATGAACTAAATAAGGAACCAGGAACCAATTCTGGAGAAACAGATAGATATGCAGGCTTTCAGATATATAATTCAAAATAGCTCTGTTGAGGAAACTCAACGAAACTAAAGATAACGAAGAGAAGGAATTTATAATTCTATCAGATAACTTTAATAAAGAGATTAAAATAATTAAAAAGAATCAAGTAGAAATTCTAGAGTTGAAAAATGCAACTTGACATATCAAAGAATGCATGACAGTTTCTTAATAGAAGAACTGATCAAGGAGTGAAAATAATTTGTGAGCTTGAAGACAAGCTATTTGAAAATACACAGAGGAGACAAAATTAAAAAAAAAAAAGAATAAAGCATGGCTACAAGATCTAGAAAACAGCCAAAGAGGGGCAAGTCTAAGAGCTACTGGACTTGAATAGAAAGTAGACAGAGAAAGACGGATAAGAAGTGTATTCAAAGGGATAATATCAGAGAACTCCCCAAACCTAGAGAAAGAAATAAACATACAAGTGCAAGAAAGTTATAGAACATCCAATAGATTTAAACCAAAGAAGACTACCTCAAGGCATTTAATAATCAAACTCCAAAAGTTCAATGATAAAGTATCCTAAAAGCAGCACGAGAAAATAAACAAATGACATAATGGAGCCCCAATACACCTGGCAGCATACTTTTCAGTGGAAACCTTACAGGTTAGGAGAGAGTGGCATGACATATTTAAAGTGCTGAAAAAAAATTACTTTATACTATTATAACTGGCAAAACATATTCTTCATGCATGATGGAGAAATAAAGATCTTCCCAGACAAACAATAACTGAGAGATTTCATCAACACCAGACCTGTCTTATAAGAAATGCTAAAGGGAGTTCTTCAATCTGAAAGAAAAGTATGTAATAAGCAAGAAGAAATCATCTGAAAGTACAAAACTCACTATAATAGTAAGCATAAAGAAAAATGCAGGGAATATTATTATGCTGTCATTGTGGGGTATAAATTCCTCTTAAGTAGAAAGACTAAATGATGAACCAATCAAATAATAACTACAAAAACTTTTCAAAACATAGTACAATAAGACATAAAGAGAAGCAATGAAAACTTGAAAAGTGGGGGGATGAATTCAAAGTGTAGTGTTTTTATCAGGTTTTTTTGCATGTTTGTTTGGACAATCAGTGTTAAGTTTTCATCAGTTTAAAATAAGAGGTATTAGATCATATTGGCAAGCCTCATGGTATTCTCAAACCGAAAAACATACAACAGATATGCAAAAAATAAAGAGAAAAAGGCTGGGTGTGGTGGATCATGCCTGTAATCACAGCACTTTGGGAGGCCGAGGCGGGCAGATCACAAGTTCAAGAGATTGAGACCATCCTGGCTAACACGGTGAAACCCGTCTCTACTAAAAATACCAAAAAATTAGCCAGGTGTGGTGGCAGGCGCCTGTAGTCCCAGCTACTTGGGAGGCTGAGGCAGGAGAATGGCGTGAACCCGGGAGGTGGAGCTTGCAGTGAGCCAAGATTGCACCACTTCACTCCAGCCTGGGCGACAGAGCAAGACTCCATCTCAAAAAATACATAAATAAATAAATAAAGAGAAAGAAACTAAATCACAGCACCACAGAAAATCACCTTCAGTAAAAGGAGGGCAGGGAGGAAGAAAACAAGGAAGAGAAAACCAGAAAACAACTAAAAAAATGGCATGAGTAAGTCCCGATTTATTAATAATAACATTGTATGTAAATGGACTAAACAATCAAAATACACAGACTGGATGAACCATGAAAAAACAAGAAACAATGATCTGTTGCCTACAGGAAACATACTTCACCCATAAAGATACATACAGACTGAAAATAAAGAAATGGGAAAAGATATTCCATGCCAATGGAAACCACAAAGGAGCAGGAGTAGTTATATCATACAAAATAGATTTGAAGGCAAAAATTATAAGAAGGGAAATGGAGGTCATTATATAATGATAACGGGGTCAATCCTGCAAGAAGATAGAAAAATTATAAATATCTGTGGACCCAAAACTGGAGCAACCATATATACAGAGCAAATATTATTAGAGATAAAGAGGGATATAGAACTCAATACAGTAACAGCCGGTGACTTCAACACCCCACTTTCAGCATTGGACAGATCTCCCAGACAGAAAACTCAACAATGAAATATCGGACTTAATCTGCACCATAGAAAAAGTGGACCTAATAGATACTTACAGAACATTTCATCCAAAGGCTGCAGAATACACATTCTTCTCCTCAGCACATGGATCATTCTCAAGAATAGACCATATGTTAGATCACAAAACAAGTCTTAATATATTCAAAAATCTGAAATAATATCAAGCATCTTCTGTGATCACAACTGAATACAACTAGACGTCAACAACAAGAGGAATTTTGGAAACTATATAAACACATAGAAATAAAACAGTATGTTCCTGAATGACCAGAGAGTCAATAAAAAAATTAAGAAAGAAATTTAAAAATTTCTTGAAATTAATGATAATAGAAATACAACATAAAAAATCCTATGGGATACAGTGAAAGCAGTACTAAGATGGAAATTTATAGCTGAAAGTGCTTACATCAAAAAAAAAATTCAAATAACTTTATGATGTATCTTAAAGAACTAGAGAAGCAAGTGAATTGAACCCAAATTAGTCGGAGAAAAGAAGTAATAAATATCAGAGCAGAAATAAATGAATTTTAAATGAGGAAAATAATATAAAAGATCAATGAAATAAAAACTTGCTTTTTGAAAAAACAAACAAAATTGATAAACCATTAGCCAGACTATCAAAGAAAAACAGGGAGAAGACCCCAATAATTAAAATTAGAGATGAAAAAGGAAATATTATGACTGATACCACAGAAATTCAAAGGGTCATTAGTGGCTACTATGAGCAACTACATGCCAATAAATGGGAAAATCTAGAGAAAATGGACAAATTCCTTGTCACGTAAAACCTACCAAGAAATCCAAAACCTGAAGAGGCCAATAACAATTAGTAAGATCAACATCATAATAAAAAGTCTCCCAGTAATGAACTGCCCAGGGCCTGATGGCTTCAGTGCTACACTCCTCCAAACATTTAAAGAAGAATTAATACCAATCCTGTTCATAATATTCCAAAAAATAGAGCAGGAGGGAATACTCCCAAAGTCATTCTATGAGGCAAGTATTACCCTGATACCCAAACCAGACAAAGATACGACAACAAAAAACTACAGGCCAATATCTCTGATGAATAATAATGCAAAAATCCTCAACAAGATACTAGCAAATTGAATTCAATAATACATTAAAAAGACTGTTCATCATGACCAAGTGGGATTTGTCCCAGGTATGCAAGCATGGTTCACCATATGCAAATCACTTAATATGATATATCATACCAACAAAAAGAAGGACAAAAACCACATGATGATTTCAACTGATGTTGAAAAAGCACCCAATGAAACTCAACATCTCTTCATGATAAAAAAAAAAAACCTCAGAAAATTGGGTATAGAAGGAACATGCTTCAACATAATCAAAGCCATATATGACACACCCACAGTTAGTATCATACTGAATTGGGAAAAACTGTCATCCTTTCCTCTGAGACCTGGAACACAATGAGGATGCCTGCTTTCACTACTGTTAATCAACATAGTACTGCAAGTCCTAACCAGAGCAATCAGACAAGAGAAAGAAAAAGGGCATCCAAGTGAGAAAGGAAGAAGTCAAATTATCCTTTTTTACTGATGGTATTATCTTACATTTGGAAAAACCTAAAGACTCCTCCAAGAAACTATTAGAACTGACAAACTCAGCAAAGTTGCAGGATACAAAATGAACACACAAAAATCAGTAGCATTTCTACAGGCCGACAGAGAACAATCTGAAAATGAAATCCAGAAAGTGATGCCACTTACAATAGCTAAAAATAAAATCAAATACATAGTAATTAACCAAGAAGTAAAATATCTCTACAATGAAACTACAAAACACTGATAAAAAGAAATTAAAGACATGTAAAAAGGAATGTACTAAAATGAGGCAAGAAATTGAGAAAGACACACAAAAAATGGAAAGATACTCCAAGTTCATGAATTGAAAGAATCAATATTGTTAAAATTGTCCATACTACCCAAAGCAATCTACAGATTAAACACAATACCTTTCAAAATAGAATGAGATTCTACACAGAAATAGAAAAAAAAGTCCTAAAATTTATATGGATCCACAAAATACCCAGTATAGGTAAAGCTACCTACACAAAAAGAACAAAACTGGAGGAATCACATTATCTGACTTCAAATTATACTACAAAGCTATAGTAACATGGTACTGTCATAAAAACAGAAACATAGAACAGGGAACAGAATAGAGAACCCAGAGATAAATCCATGTATCTACAGTAAATTCCTTTTTGACAAGGTGCCAAGAACATACATTGGGTAAAGGACGGTGTGTTCAATAAATGGTGCTAGGAAAACTGGATATGCATATACAGATGAATGAAACTATATCTCTAGCTCTTGCTATATACAAAAATAAAAACAAAATGGATTAAAAATTTACATCTGAGACCTTGAACAATAAAACTACTACAAGAAAACATTGGATAAACTTGCCAGGATATTGGACTGGGCAAAGATTTCTTAAGTAATAGCCCACAAGCACAGGTGATCAAAGCAAATATGGACAAACTGGATCACATCAAGTTAAAAAGCTTCTGCACGGCAAAGGAAACAATCAATAACATGAAGAGACAATTCACAGAATAAGGGAAAATATTTGCAAACTGCCCATCTGACAAGGGATTAATAACAAGAATACATAAGGAGCTCAAACAACTCTACAGGAAAAAGTCTAATAATCCAATTAAAAAATGAGCACAAGATCTGAATTAAAAATTCTCAAAAGAAAGCATACAAATGGCAAACAGGCATATGAAAAGGTGCTCAACATCATTGATCACCAGAGAAATGCAAATCAAAACTACAATGAGATATAATTTCTCCCTAAAATGAGGCCTTTATTCAAAAGTCAGGCAATAAAAAAATGCTGCCAAGGATGGAGAGAAAAAGGAAACCTCATACGCTGTTGGTGAGAATGTAAATCAGCACAACCACTATGGAGAACAGTTTGGAGGTTCCTCAAAAAAACTAAAAACAGAGCTACCATATGATCCATTAATCCCACTGCTGGGTACAAACCTAAAAGAAAGGAAATCAGTACAATGAAGAGATATCTGTACTCCCATGTTTGCTGCAGCACTGTTTTTAATAACCAAGATAAGAAAGCAATCTAAATGCCCATTGACAGACAAATGGATAAAGAAAATGTGGCACTTATACACAACAGAGTACTATTCATCCATAAAAAAGAGTAAGAACCTTTCATCTGCATTGTGAGTGGAACTGGAGGTCATTGTGTTAACTGAAATAAGCCAGGCACAGAAAAATAAACTTATGTTCTCACTTATTTATGGGAGATGAAAATTAAAATAATTGAACTCATGGAAATAGAGTAGAAGGATGGTTACTAGTGGCTGGGAAGGGTACGGGGGAAGAGACTTAGGGGATGAGGGATGGATAATGGGTGCAAAAAATAGTTAGAATAAATAAGACTTAATATTAGCTAGCACAACAGGGTGAGTATAGTCAAAAATAATTTAATTATACATTTTTAAATAACTAAATGCATATGATTGGATTGTCTGTAATATAAAGGATAAATGCTTGAGGTGATGTATATACCCCATTTACCCTGATGTGATTATTAGGCATTGCATGCCTGTATCAAAATATCTCATACAACACATAAATATATACACGTATGTACCCACAAAATTTAAATTTAAATTTAAAAAAATATAAAACATTCTAGGCTGAAAACCAAACAAACAATCCAATTTTTTAATGGGCAAAAGATCTGAATAGACACTTCTTCAAAGAAATAAATATATGAAAATGTGCTTAGTGTCATTAGTTATTAGAAAAATACAAAATAAAACCATGATAATTCTACCTAATGCCTATTAGAATAGCTAAAATAAAAAATACTAACAATACAAAATGCTAGTGAGGATACAGATCCACTGGACATTGTGGGTGGGTATACAAAATATTACAACCACTTTGGAAATCAGTTTGAAATTTTCTCACTTAGTTAAATATACTCAACATATGATCAACTAATCTCACTCCTTATGTATTTACTTAACTGAAATAAAAATTTATGGTAAAAAGAAAACCTATACATGAAGTTTTACAGTGGCTTTATTCATCATTGCCCAAAGCAGAAAATAACTCAAATGCCTCCTCATTGAGGAATGGATAAACAAATCATGGTACCACCATAAAATGAAACACTACTTAGCAATTTAAAAAAAACACTCACTGATACAGCCAACAATATGGATGAATCTCAAATGCCCTATGCTAATTAAATGAAGCCAGTCTCAAAAGGCTGTATACTGTATGCCTCTGTTCATAATTACATTATGGAAAAAGCATATATACAGGAACAGAAAGCAGACTGGTAGTTGGCTTGGGGTAAAGGGAGGACTGACTTACAAGGGGAGAATTTGGGGGAGGAGGGTTATGGAACTGTTTCATATTTTTATTTTGGTGATAGTTACAAGGCTGTACGCATTTGTCAAAACTTACAGAACTATACATACAACAAAAGTGATTTTTAAAAATTAAACTTTATATTTTGAGATGATTGCAGATTCGCATGCTGTTACATGAAAAACTACAGGGATCCTGTTTATCCAGTGTTTCCCATGGTAAAATCTTGCAAAACTATAGTACTATAACCACAGCCAGGACACTGACATTGATGCAGTCAAGACACGGGATAGTCCCATCACCAAAAGACATCAGAAGGATGAGTTTTAATATATGTAAAGTATACTTTCATTTTAAAAATAAAAAAGTTTATAAGCCCTATATTGCTTGTTTACAATAAAATATCAACATTAACACTTAATTTGAGGTCCCCTCAAAACTGATTTTCTAACTATGCTCAACATTTTCATTTAAAAAAATCACTTATTCTTAGATAATAGCTTAATGTATTTTAACTTTTGGTATAATTTTTAAAAATCTTTTCACTGTGCCACTATGTTCTCTCTGTATACTGAAACTTGTAAACTCTGCACATTCCATTTCCAAAAGTAAATATAATTAACATCTAGTCTTCGAGGTCAGTTCAGCTGAATATAACACAGCTTGTGGAGAAGAACACTAGTTTCTTTGGCCATTCCAGAGAGAAGGGGGGAGAGAAGAATTTTCTTATTCTTCTGTTACCTTTCAGAGATTTATGCCAATCCACAGAGTTCCTTTGCCGTACTATTTCTGACTAAACTGTTATTTAACAACTATAATTTGCTCAGCAATCAACTGACGAAAATTGTACAACTATAAAACTAGCTACAAGATTAGACAAGCCATATGTTATACAGTGGTTTTTCCAAATCACTAATTTGAAAATAAAAGAAAATGTACAATTCAACTACATAATGGAAGGGTTATTTTGGGGGGTAGGTTTGAGGGTCAGTGTTCCACATCTTTGTAATCTAAATGACTCTTTTCTAAGACTTTAAACTTTAAAAGCACACTCAGAATATAATAATTTGATGAATAGTTACTATAAATAAAAGCAATCTCAGTGATTAGTTTGCAAGTAACTATAAAAACTACATAGAATTATTTTCTCAAGTATACATTTTTCTCTTAAATACTCAGCTCAAGTACTGTGTGATTTACATCTCTGACCACTGTATATTTTTCTTCCCTCTCTTTGTAGAAGTTGCTTCTGAATTATGTCTCTCAGAAAACACATTATAGGCTGGGCACAGTGGCTCACACCTGTTACCCCAACACTTTGGGAAGCCGTGGCAGGATGATTGCTTGAGGCCAGGAGTTCAAGACCAGCCTGGGCAATATAGCAAGACTCCGTCGCCACACACACAAAAAATAGCTGGGTGTGGTGGCATGTTCCTGAAGTCCCAGCTACCCAGAAGGCTGGGGTGGGAGGATGGCTTGAGCCCAGGAGTTAAAGGCTGTGATAATAATAATAATTTAAAAAAAGGCTGTGATAAGATGTGATCCTGCCACTGCCCTCCAGCCTGGGTGACAGAGTAAGACTCTGTCTCTTAAAAAAAATAAAATTTAAAAAATGCAACAGATTATAGCAACCACAGTTCAAATAAATTCTGTATTCGAGCTGTACTTTTTAATGGGATATTATGATGAAATAATTTTTCTAAAGAGGCAAGTCATATTATAAAGTTATTTTTATATAAACTATGCAAGGGATTTTATACAGACTATGAAAAGGATGCAGGATTTCAGGAAAAAAACTTAAGTTTTATAATATAATAATATATAATATAAATAATATATTAGCAAGGATGTAGATCTTTGGGAATATCCACTCTCATCCACTCTCATTCTACTGATCTGTTATAACGATCATAATCTCAGAACGAGGCCAATCAGACTCAAAGCACAGTTACAACAGGAAACTTTCTATAGTCCATTGTAATTTCAGAGTAGCCTGTCATTCCAGATACTAGGTCCATTCCTTATGTCTGGAGAATTTTTAAAGTGGACTAGTGAAAAAAAAAAAAAGTATTGCCATTCTCCTGCAATTATTTTTGGAAAACAGAATGCTAGCAAAGACCCTCCCTAGGAGAAAGAAAGCAAACAAGAAAAATTAAAGAGAAAGATAAAGAATATAAAATAAATCAAAAGAAACATTATCAAAGAACTCTTAAACCCATTTATGCCTAGTGTTCCATTATTGGAACGCTAAGCATGTGGGAGTTATTTATATTCTACTGCTCAAGGTCATCATCAAAGTCTGACTGCAAAAATTCAAAACATTGCAGCCTCAGGCATAAATGGGTTAAAATACTTGCTGTGAGTGGTCATACTTTAACCAACCTCATTGGAATGCTGTCGGGGTAAATCCATAAATGTAGTCATTATAAAACCTTGAATTAGGTTATAATCATAAAACTGTAAATTATCTAATATTTATCATTGTACACATTCTTTAAAAGAAATGTTTGTGCCATTGCAAGGAAAATAAATTGAATTGTTAAAAAAAATTATAAATCACATTTCTTCCTGTTACATGCTTTGTGTCCCTTGCTTATAAATTAATATTGATCCTATCTATTCTTCCCTCCTCAGACAGTTTAAGTCTCTAAAATCTATCAAAAGCAGAATTAAAATGAGAACACTAAATACAAATAAACTTGGCATCATTATTTACGTAATTAACCTTAATGTAGAGAGAGAAAAATAGGTTTTTTTCTACTCTTTTTCCCACCTCTCTTTCTCACCTCTGACAAAAGAGGTATACTTTATTAAGCAAAAATGAAAAGAGGAATTAATTTTTAATTATCTTTTTAATTGCTATAAAATAAAATTTATGTATTATATAAAAATCTCAAAACTCTACTGTTCCCTACTGTTATTTTCCTTTCCTTTTTCTCTTTAAATATCTTCGAACCCACATCATTTCTTTTGTACATGAAAAAGATAATCAGGCTGTGAATCAATAAGAGTCACTAAACTTTATTTGAACTTTTTCATATTTATGTCAGCTTTTGAGGTAACTGTTTGATATTTTATTTTTGCATTGATGCAGTATACACAGGAATTTAAAGCAACTTACCTTTAAACTGTACCTATTTAAAATTATCTGTAAAGACCACATCTTCATCTTATCTCTGTTCAAGCATTCAAATAATAAAATACAGAATTTACTATCTATTGAAAACACATGTAACCTTTTGAGACTGGCTCGCTCAGCACAATGCCCTTGAGATTCATCCAAGTTGCTGGATGTCTCAACAGGTCTTTCCTTTTTACTGCTGAGTAGTATGTCATCATATGGAAGTATGACAATTTACATTTATCCATTCCCCTTTTGAAGGACATTTAGGTAATTTCCAGTCTTGGGCTATTACAAATAGAGTTGTTATGAACATTCATATACAGGCTTTTATGTGAACATAGGTTTTTATTTTTCTAGGATAAATGCTCAGTAGTGTGACTACTGTATGATTCTATTTCCATATCACTCTCAAAATAACAAAATTATAGAGATGTAGGACATATAAGTGGTTGCCAGGAGTTAGGGAAGGTGGAGGGAAGGTTGTCACTATATTTCAAATGTGATGACTACTTGTGATACATCTTTCTGTCTAGACTCAAACTAAGATGATGTATTGTTACCTAGAAAACGATCATTTCTTATTTAGGATAAGTGTATGTAATGTACAATTTTTTAATATTACAATTAGAACATATTGAGAGCAGTCTAACCATCAAATAACATTTAATTCACTAAAGAGACAAATAAATTGCAAATCAAATTCAGAAAGAGAAAAAAACAGGCTTAGAAAAATTTATATTAAAATAATAAAAAATATGAATCAAGCGGCTAAGGGTATAATAAGAAAATCTGCATACCTGTTAATTTGATATGTCCTATTTCATCAAGCAAAATGCTGTAAATCAAAATTCACATTCAACAAGATGGAATAAAATATTTTACATAAAACATTTACATAAAAATCATAAAACTAAGATAGGTCAGTATCTATTTAATATATGTAAAAAATTTAAATGATTAACTTAAAGTCAATGTATGTCTCACAAAGATTATTTTTTACAAATAAGTTTCATATAATTCATATAGAATTCCCTATAATATTTAAAAGATCTAACAGAGTTTGACAAAAAGCAGTTCCAGAAATACAGACAACATGAAAACAAAAGAATACAGCTTTACTTTTCTGGCTTCAGGTCTCTATAAACAATTCCTAATTGGTGCAGATGATCCAAAGCAAGGGCCAGTTCTGCGAGGTAGAATTTCACATCTTCCTCTGTAAACAGAACCTAGAACAAAATAATGATTTATCATTTGATCTTTCTTTCAATATTCAGTATATTTAAAAATACTTCTTTCAAAATGAGTAGACAGACAAATCTAGGAAAATAATAAGATAATAAGCACAGTCAATTCTTATTTGACTGGCATAATTATTGGCAATACCAGAGAAATAAGATTTCTATATAAATGAAACTAAACTCTTTAAGAATGTGTCTCTTCGATATTAACCATTTTAATGTAAATCTTTCTGAAATATTATGTTGTTTGTATATCTTCTCACACGAAATGCAAAGAACAAGATTCACCTTTTATAAAGTGACTTAGCCTCATAATACCAATATTAATTATAGTAATCTGCTATAATATAGTAACCCTTAGGGTATTTGAAATATAGAAGGTATTTTGTTTTAGCTCTGAGAATTCCACTATTTATACCATTCTCTCTTTTACTGTCTAGTATCATTTCTCAGAAATTTCACTTTTAGGGGCTCTACAAACCCAAAGCTTTTACTACACTGCCACAAGTTGTTAAATTAGTAACCCTTATCTTACACACAATTGTGAACTCATCTCTGACCTAAGGGGTGGATCCAAGTCTCTTCTGTTAGTAATGTATACGAGTGTAATGGCACTGTATTAATCATTTTGTGTCTGGAAATACGGCTGCTATGATGAAGTGAAGAGTAATGAACTTGAAATCAGAATTGGCAGTGTAATATCAGACATGTCACTTAGCCCTTTGGGTCTCAGTTTCTAAATCTGTGAAACAGGACAATAATATCTGCTGTATATACCTAACAAGGTTGTTGTAAGAATCAAATCAGTTTATGTGGAAAAAAAGCTTTGTAAACTTTAAAAAACTATATATATAACCATATGGTATTATTATTATAGGTTTACATCTAAATTCATTCACTAGTGAGTATTCATTTACACATAGAATTGGACACTAATCAGCCATTAGATGTAATTTTTAAGGTTTAGCAAGAACTCCGGATTGGCGAAATCAAATATTTTTCTAAAAATGGGTTATTTTCATAAAGAAACCTCTGGATTATTAAGAAGGCTCAAAATTGCATAAAGTACATGTCATAATAGCTTACAACCTGCTTGCCCATTTAGAATTACGGCCACTGCATTTCACAATGCAGATCCAGGTTACTAGTAAAATTGCAGAGAATTAGTAGTTAATAACTTCTGATATGCTAACTACTTTTTAAAATGATGAATAGAAAAACAAAGATTGTTTATTATCTAAGTTTTGGGAGCATTAATTTGAATATTATAATGGTAAAAATATAAAAACATCACTTTCACTTGACTTTTTATTAAGAATAAAAATAACTGTTGCCTATTCAACTTCTAACCAAGGATAATAAGAATGTTCTCTGAAAGCTAATACATAAGAAAACCCTAAATAAAAATTATTTAAAACTAAATTAGAAAAAAACTTTGCCTAGTTACAGTTATGCAAGCCTATCACCTTGTCATGAAGTTGTCTTGGTAGAAAGCCTCATGATAGATGCAAATAAAACATTACTAAGTAGCAATTATGTGCCAGGCACTGTACAATCATTATGTTATTATAGCTTCCAAACTCTATGAGGTAGGTATTAGGAACATCTTGCAAATGGAGAAAGAAACTCAGAGTGATTAAGTAACTTGTCCAAAATAACACAGCTAGTTAAGAAGGAGGCCCAAGACATGAACTCAGGGATACTTGTCCATAAGAATGAACTCTTTCCCAGAAGCCACTTCTGCCACATGCTGTGATGCAATGTTTGCTTTTCTAAAAACAAATTTTAGGTTTACTACCAATAATGCTTTCCAACCCACTAATCGTCCTACTCATAAATTGCCCCCCCTACAAAATGAAAATTATCCTAAACTCCAGTACTCTTGAGTAAAGCACTTTTAATATTTTGTCATCTGCTTTTCAAATTTTTTGTGCATATCTGTGTGTGAATGTGTCTATGTGTATTTTAATACAGTTGAAATCACACTACTGTATAAGTACTATTTAGTGACCTCATTTATCCCCAGTTAATACTATATCATAAGCATTCTATGTCTTTAAAACTTATTTATAAATAGTTTTCAATAGCTGCACAATATAACCATACCAATTTACTGTAATTTACCTAAACATTCCCCTTCTTGACATTTAGGTTATTTCCATTTTTTCTCTATTTGAAATAACTCTGCAATATGCATATGTACATCTTACTGATATTTATGATCATTTTCTCAAAATGAATTAAGAATTTTTTTTAAAAATGGAATGCTGGGTCAAGGAGCATAAATAGTCCAAGATTCCTGACATACACAATAAAATTATTTTCCAAAAAGGTTATAGTAATTTCCACTCCCATCAGCAGTTTACGAAAGCATCTGTCTTACCACATCCTTGATAGCATGGAATATACCCTGTAAAAAGCCTTTTCAAATTTGACGTGTGAAAATGGCATTATTTTTTAAATTTAAGTTTTGATTTTTAGGCTGAACATTGTTTTTCATGTTTAGTAGTCTTTCTACTTTTTTGTGAATTATCAGTAATGTTTGTGCCTATTTTCTATTACTGACTTACTGTTTTGTCAATTGGTACAAGTCACTTAAATGTTAAAAATGTCAGTTTTCTATCATATTAGCTGCAAATATTTATCCAATTTTGTGCTAGTTTTTGATGTTCAGTAATCCTTAATTTTTGCTAGTCAAATGTATGATGATTTCTGTATGATTTTTCCTTCATTATTTTAATGTTTAAGGAGACATTCTCCATCCAATGGTCAACAAAATATCTAGCTGCATTTTATTATAGGGTAATTGTTTTTCAAGATTTAGCTTCTTTATGTAAGTAAGATTTATTTTTGTATATGGTAGAGATGGCATTTTAAAATGATTTTTGGAAATATTTAAGCAATTTCTCAAATACTGTTTATTGAACAACCTCTTTGCCACAATTTGTGATTCTTCCTTTATCATAATGATATAGGGTAAGTAATCTATAACAGGATATTTTTGGGCTATACAGTATGTTTCCAATCTTGTGTTGATACTATAATGTTTTGCTTATGCACATTACCAAGTTTTAAACAAGAGAATTTGGGGAGGCCAACGCGTGAGGATCACTGGAGCCCAGGAGTTTGAGACCAGCCTAGGCAACATAGCAAGATCCCATCTCTATTGAAAAAAA
Organism: Pan paniscus; assembly: GCF_029289425.2. Classification (NCBI taxonomy): domain Eukaryota; kingdom Metazoa; phylum Chordata; class Mammalia; order Primates; family Hominidae; genus Pan; species Pan paniscus. The sequence continues at coordinate 83,619,845 of NC_073272.2, forward strand.
AAAATAGCCTGGTATAGTGGGGCACGCTTCTGTAGTCCAAGCTATTCGGGAGGCGGAGGCATGAGGATTGCCTGAGCATGGGAGGTTGAGGCTGCAATGAGCCAGGATAGTGCCACTGCACTCCAGCCTGGGGACAGAGCAAGACCCTGTCTCAAAAAACAAACAAACAAAAATATTATTTCTTTGCATTTGTTTACTTTTCCAAGGAAACTATAAAATAATTCTGTCAACATCAAACAAACAAAAATCCCTATTGTGGCTTTATTTGGAATTTTGTTAAGCCAACAAATTAATTTTAGAAGAACTGACAGCTTTACAATAATCAGCCATTCATTCTACCACATTTTCTTGAATAAGGAAAATAGAGCACAGCTTAAGAGTTCTGTTTGTTTACCTGTGTATTTGTGTGTGTGTGTGTGTGTGTGTGTGTGTGTGTGTACATTTTGAGGAAGGGAAATTTGGGTAGGTATCTTTCCCTTTAAAATACAAATGACATACATTATAAAATTCTTTAAAACATATAAAAATGTATTTAAAAAGTCTTTTTCTAAGGTATAAAAACATGTCCTCATTTTGGATTAACAATTTTTTGTACACACAAGTGAAGTATAACCAACAAACATCTAATTATTAATAAGCTGTCTACAGAAGTAACCATTGAATCATTTTTTAAAAGGCTGCTCAATCAATGTACTAATTTATCATCTTTTGGGTAACGCATTTAAAATGCTTGCTCTTACCTAATATTCCAGACTTAGGAATCAAAACTTACTGACTGCATCTCTGTGCTAGTATGGGTTTAGATAGTCCCACATCGAGAATGGAGGTCTGAAGAGTTTAAAAGAAAATTAGAAATGACTACAAGAATTTCTCAAACATATTTGTGACACTTCTAAAATCTAACGCAAGAAATCATGAATAATGGAGCCTTATTATACTGTTGTCCTTCTATGCCTTGGTACCAGTTTTTAACAAGGTCCTTTAAAGACCCTCCTTAGAAGGGGGTCCTAGACAATCCTTTTCAGATATTGAATTATGTTCTATAGTTAATAATATACCAATAACACACCCTATGCTCACGCATGGCACATTCTACACTGGAGGTAGACAGATATAAGCCAGAGACCTTAGCCACTTAAGCACTGGCTAGCATACCAGAAACACACTGTTCCTTTATCACAGCAAGTTCCAGAGCTCTGGGAATCAACAGTAGCTCTCCCACATTCTACACTGTAAATTCTGGAAGTAAGACATTGAACTACTATCACCCAATTAAAATGCTACTCCCAGACTACTACTTAAAGAAAAATGAAGCAGACAAAGACAGGATTTAATCTCATGCCTGAAAAATCTAAAACACAGGACAAAACGTATGAAATGATACTTTTAAGACATTGGACATCAGGCAACAAAGGACACTGAATACTGAGAGACAGGGGACAAATGACGTATGCCCCACAACTGCCTTAGCTTACTACCTGGAAAGAGTTTCCAAGTGGTAGTACAGGGAGGGCTAAGTCAGGTGGAGCCTGAAAGACTTCCTGAGTAGATAAGCCAGAACAGAGAGTCTTAGAGAAGGAGGACAAAATTCACAGGATGGAGTATTAGAGAAGAGAAAATTGCACAAAGAGAACTCTGTAGATATGCAGACAGTCTCCTTCAAGTATTCAGTGGAGAAATACTCAGCACATGAGTGAGGACATTACCCTAAACCAGGAAAAGAACGAAGGGTTAGAGGAACCAGTCGATGAACTCACGATGGGCCAGGAATAGTTCCTGTTGCCTTCAGCCAGAGCAGAAAATCTCATAATTCAAAGGACATCAGATAAAGTAATCAGAAGGATTTTGCTTCAGTAGTGGAGCAAAATTAACCCGACTGAAAGCTGTGTTAGTCCAATCTAACGAACTTTAAAAGACCTATAATAATCAAACTAGTTTTATATCTCAGAACAGAGATCAATAATAGTTACAGAAATACAAAAATGTTCATCACCTTAACAAGCTAAATGTCACAATGTCTGCCATCTAATAAAAAATTGTCAATCATGGGCCAGGCACTGGGGATCATGCCTGTAATCCCAGCATTTTGGGAGGCCAAGGCAGGCAGATCACTTGAGGTCAGGAGCTTGAGATCAGCCTAGCCAACATGGTGAAACCCCATCTCTACTAAAAATACAAGAATTAGCCGGGCTAACTGTGCACCTGTAGTCCCAGCTATGCAGGAGGCTGAGGCAGGAGAATCACTTGAACCCGGGAGGCAGAGGTTGCAGTGAGCTGAGATCACGCTACTGCACTCCAGCCGGGGCAATAGACTGAGACTCCATCTCAAAAAAAAAAAAAAAAACATATTTTATATATATATATATAGTCAAACATGGATCTGAGGAAACTACCCAAGCCCAAGCCCAGGAAAAGAAAAACCTTAAAAGATTAAAAGAAAGAACCCACTCAGCTCACAAAGGACTGAGATAGCTCCTCTTCCCAAAAGTTAGAGTGAAAAGCCTCATAATTCAAAGAGTGTTTGTTAGAGTATAAGAAAGCACATGCTTCATACTGAGGAAAAATTAATCTTAAACTAAATGCTTCCCTAGTCCCACATGACAAAGCTTAAATACAAGGCCCAAAATGATCAAAGTGTTTACAAGAAAATGAACTGCATCCTAGAAAAAAGCTAAATACTATTTATATGAAAATAAAGGTATCTAGCATGTAAGAAAATTAAATCCACCATGCCTGCTATCCAGTAAAAATGACTATGCAAGTATGATTCCATTGAAGTACAAAATAAGGCACAGACAATACTTAAACAAATGAGTATGTCTGTGTTCCAATAAAACTTTATTTACAAAGAAAAATAACTGGCCAAATTTAGCCTGAAGACCATATTTTCCTGATCTCTGAGTTAAAACTTATACTACAAATCCTAAGGTAACTATTAAATTACACAACAAAGTGTTATGTATAATATTTACAAGACAACAGCAGAGATAAAAATGAAATTGTAAAAAAAAAAAAAAGTAATTAAAAAGAAGCCAGGAGAAGAGGGAAACAAGAACAAAGAACAAATGGGACAAAAAAAATCCCAAATAGCAAGATAGTAGATTTAAATAGAACTACAAAAATAATCATATTAAATGTAACAGGTCTAATATCCCAATTAAAAGACGTGGACTCTCAGATTGGATTAAAAAACAAGGAAACTATGCTTCCTTAAGTACCACACATTAAAATATAAAGACACACATAGGCTGAAGTTAAAATATGGAAAAAGATATACCAAACTAACACTACTTTTTTAGAAAATAGTTGGTGTGACCATGTTAGTATCAAATAAGATTTTGAAGAAAAGAACATTACCAGGGATAAAGTCAGTCATGTCATCTCATAACGATGAAGGGGTCTATTCATCAAGAGGGAATAATAAATCTAAAGGTTTATGTACCTAATAACAGAACTTTGAAATATATGAAACAAAAACTAACAGAAATTCAAGAAGAAATATACAAATTCATAATTAAAGTAAAAAGGTGTCAATCCTTGTCTCAAAAATTTGTAGAATAGGCAGAAAATTAGAAAGAATATAGGCAATTTAATATCACTATCAAACAACTTGATCCAGTCCACATTTATAGAACCTTCCACCACCCAAAAATAGCAGAATACACATTCTTCTCAGGTGGACATGGAACATTTACCAAGATACACGATATTCTGAAGCATAAAGCAAATATAAGTTTAAAAGAATTAAAGTCATACAAAGTATGCTTTATGACCACAAGAACATTACAGTAGAAATCAACAATAGAAAGATATGTGGAAGAATGCCCAAATATTTGTAAATTAAGCAGACTTCTAAATATCAATGGGTCAAAGAAATAGAAAGGAAATCATAAAGTACATTGAACTGAGAGAAAATAAAAATGACGCATATCAAAACTTGTGAGATGACCCTAAAGCAGTATTCAGAGGGGAATTTATAACACTAAACACCTACATTATTAGAAAAGAAAGGCCTCAAATCAATAACTTCAGCTCCCATCTTAAAAACCAGAAAAAGAAAAGCTAATACATAAAATAAGCAGTAAAAAAGATTAAAGCAGAAAACAATGTAATAGAACAGAAATAGAATACAGAAAAATCAATGAAACCAAAAGCTGTTTCTTTGAGAGTAATAAAATTGATAAATCTCTAGTGAAGCTAAGCAGAACAAAAACAGAGCAAACATGAATTACCAACATCAAAAGTGAGAGCAGTGACATCACTAACAATTCCACAACTACAAAAAGGACAATAAGGGAATATTATGAACATTTTTATGCCGATAAATTTCATAACTTTGATGAAATAGACAAATTCCTTAAAAGACACAAGTTAGCAAAGCTCACTCAAAAATAAATAACCCAAGTCTATTACATAAATTGATTTTGGAGTTAAATACTTTCCTATAAGAAAAACTTCAGGTTCAGATGCCTTCACTGGTGAATTCTATCAATCATTTAAGGGCAATTTATCATTGAATCTACATAAACTTTCCCAGAAAGTTAAAGAGGCAAAAACTACACCCAACTCATTCTATGGAGTCAGAATTACTCTATTACCAAAAATAGACATAATAATACAAGAAAATCATAAATATCCCTCATAAAAATAGATGCAAAAATTCTTAAATATTCAGCAAATATCATCCAACAATTTATAAAAAGGGTAATACATCAAGACTAAGTGGGGTTCATCCATAAATGCAAGGTTGGTTCAACATCTGACTATCAATCGATGTAATTCACCACAGTAAGACTAAAAAAAATTATAATCTCAATAAATGAAGAAAAAGCATTTGAATAAATCTGAAATTGATTCCTGATTTTTTATAAAACTCTCAAAAATAGTTACAGAAAACTTTCTCAACCTTTGAAATCTATTTCTAAAAGCTGCTAGAAGTATTAAGTTTGGCTAGACTGTGGGAAACAAGCTCAATACACAAAAAATCGGTTGTGTTTCCATCCAATTTAAAATTGAAATTAGGAAGTCAATTCTATTTACAATAACATTAAAAACAGGATTTACTTAGAGGTAAATCTGACAAAAGAATTGCAAGAATTACACTGAAAACAATACTGAGAGAAATTAAAGATGACCTAAATAAATTGAGAAAGATACCATGTTCATCAATTAAAAGACTCAATATTACTAAAATGTAACTTATCTGCAAATTGACCTATACATTCAATAAAATTCCAAACAATATCCCAGCAGGACATTTTTGTACAAAGTGAAAAGCCGATTTTAAAATTGATATGGAAATGCAAAGGACCTAGAAGAGCCAAACTTTCAAAAAGAAAAGCAAAGCTCAAGGATTTGCACTGCCTCACTTCAAGACATATTATAAAGGTACAGTAATTCAGGCAGTGTGGTATTGTCATAAAGATAGACAAATGGATCAATGAACAGAACAGAGTATCCAGAAATAGGCCTTCATATATATGATCAACTGGTTTTCAAGAAAAACGTAAGGTAATTCAGTGAAGAAAAGACAGACTTTTCCAATAATGATGCTATAACAACTGGCTATCTATGTGAACAAATGAAAAGGACTTCTGCACATACCTGTAACCATATACTAAAATGAACTCAAAACGGATCCTAAATCTAGATGTAAAATGCAAACTACAAAACCTCTAGAAAACATAAGAGAAAATCTTTAGCTGTGATTAGGCAGATATTCCTTACAAAGGACACTAAAAACACAATTAATAAAGGGAAAAAATCCTATAAATCAGACTTCACCAAAATTAAGAACTTCTGCTTTTCAATACACTGTTAAGAGAATGAAAAGACAAACTATAGACCAGAAGAAAATATTTCCAGATAACATATATGATCAAGGACTTACATCCAAAATATATGAAGAACTCTCAAAACTCAATAAGAAAACAAACAATCCAATAAAAAAACAGGCTAAAAATTTAAACAGACATTTTACCAAGAGGATAGATGGCAAATGAGCTCATGAAAAGATGCTCAATGTCATTAGTCATTAGTGTGATGTAATTCAAAACCACAATGGGATACCACTAAAAACTAATCTAATGTTCAAAAATTTTAAAAGACTGACCATACCAAATGTTGGCAAGGATGTGGAGCAACTGAAACTCTCTTATGCTGCTGGTGGGAATGTAAAATTTATATAATCACCTTGGAAAACAGTTTGGCAGTGTCTTTAAAAGTTAAACATATACCTAGCACATGACCCAGTCATTATACTCTTAGGTATTTACCCATGAGAAATGAAAACATATGATACAATCACTTGTACATGAATGCTTATAGCAGTTTTATTAGTAATATCAAAAACTGCAATGACCCAAAAATCCATCAACAAGTGAATGATAAACAAATCATGATGTATCCATACAATCAGTAATACTACCCATCAATAAAAATGAATAAACTATTAGTACATACAACATAGATGAATCTCAAAGTACTTATGTTAAGCCAGACAAAAAAAATGAATATACTATATGATTCCATTTATATAAACTCCTAGAAAGTACAAACCAAATAGTGACAGAAAGCAGATTCAGTAGGGTTAGGGCAGGAGGACGGCATCACAAAGGGACACAAGAAAACTTTCGGGAATGACAGATATGCTAATTATTCTTATTGTAATGATGGTTTCACAGTTATATACAAATGTAAAAACTTATGAAATTGTATACTTTAGTATGTACAGTTTATTGTATGTCAATTATACCTCCATAAAGCTATTTTAAAATGAATAAACACTACTCCCAGAGGTGTTTAGGTAGCTTGAGTAGCCAAAGTCCTAGGCTTGCCCGTATCTACTTTATCCAGTTATTCATATTGTTCTTTTGCCTAAGAAAATAATGAGTAGCACATTGAGATGATAGAAAATGCCATTAACAGGCACATTACCAAATACTATGCAATGAAACAGAGTAGTTACCATTTAAAATTTCAATAGGAAAAATGTAATTAGCGGAAGAACAAAAGTGATTTTTCTTAGTTTTGTTTTAAGAAAATACAGTAAAAATGTACAGATACTTACCTCTTTGGATAATCTTGTGAAAACATCTCCTCCCCTGAGAAAATCCAGTATTAAGTACAGTTTCCCTTCAGTCTGAAAGGCTAATTAAAAATTAGAATATAGTAACAGGATAATCTCAAAGGCTTAAAAAGCTTAGTATGCTTTTAAATTAATATATGTTTAGAATTTTACAGTATTTACTCACATGGTCCATTAATGGATAACATCTCAAAATTAAACCCAGTGTTTAATCCAGTGTAGAAATAGCTATAAACCCCTTCCCAGAACATAATCACCCTTGAATGTGGCTTTACACAGAACTTCTACCACCAAAAATTTCCTAATTTATGAAGCATGTTATACTGCAATTGCCTAAACTTAGCCTATCAAACCTACTGAAAATCTACAAATTCTATAAAGCTGAAGAAAAATGCCACTTCCTCTATTAAACTTTCCAGGATTTCCCCCTTTTCACATTTTTCAACAGCTTCCTCAACCTCTTCTTTATTGAAATTACTTGCTGCTACTTTTCAGATCTTATTATATTTATACCTCCTTAATAGTACTTATTCCATTTTGATTTATGCAATTAATTTCTTTACATCTCTGTGTTCTCTATAGGTTAAAAATTTCTTGAGGTCAAAAAGTGTTTCACTTCTATAGCCCACTGAATTTAATACAGTATTTTTGCACACAATAAGTGTTTACTGATGGACCTACTACAGATACGGGAAGGTCTTTAGATGTTACTTTTTTTATTCTGTTAGTATAACAAGGAGTAAAAGAATAATGGGTGGAAATTTCTTATGGAATTTTAATAGTGATAACTGGGTATATATTTAATGTATTATTTGTCAAAATTACACTAAGAATAAAATCAACAGCTGCTACTTTTTTAAATATAGAAAAATGGAAGTCACAAAGTACACTATATCAGAGATAGATAGACGATAGATAAATAGAGTTGATCTCAACCATATGTTAAATTAGCAATGGAGCCATGATTCAAATTCAGAAATGTCTAACTCCAAAGCTCATGTTCTTTCCATTACATCTACTGCTTCTTACTGGTAGTCCTCTCCCATTAAGTATAAAAAAATAACTCAAGTAGACTAACATAACTACATGGTCCTCTGGAATATAACCAGGAAACAGATAAGTGTGGTCATTATGAACAAGCAACTGAATGTTTTACGTAAATTATCACAATAGTTTATAGTCTAAGATTATGAAGTTACAGCCTAGCAAAGTACATAAATACTACCAGACAGGTAAGTGAAAAACACTATCTTGTTACTTTAAACAAGTTAATCAACTTAGAAAAATGAAGGACATATAACTAATAACTAAATACTGATATTTATTTCAGACAAATACATTTTACATAGCTCAATATACTAAGTCTAAAGTATTTATTTCCTGTTATAGTATTGTGTGAAAGGAAATCATAATTCTCTATTTCCATATTAATAAATAAGGATTAAAATAAATAAAAGAATAAAAAAAGATGACATACCATAGTGCAATTTGACAATAAATGGATGATTTACTTCCACCAGTATATCCCTCTCCATCTTTGTCCGAACTCTGTCTCGAACTAAAAATTACATAAAGGTACAATATATTACTCTCTTACATCATTTCAGTTAAGAGTCCATCAATAATTTACCAAACAACAAATATAAAAATACAAAACGTAACTTCCTAAATGCCGAAATTTGCAGTTTTCATATTCCTAGATAATGACCATATTCTCAGAAAGCAAAAATATTCATTACATCTAGAGACAGGTTAAGGTGGCATAAATAGGTATGTAGCTAATATGCATTTATTATGTGTTCATCTTTTGTTGTTGTTGTTGTTGAGACAGGGTATTGCTCTCTTGTCCAGGCTGGACTGCAGTGGCACAATCTCAGCTCACTGCAACCTCCACCTCCCAGGCTCAAGCAATCCTCCCATCTCAGCTTCCCGAGCAGCTGGAACTACAGGTGCATGCCACTACACCTGGCTCATTTTTGTAATTTTTGTAGAGACAGGGTTTCACCAGGTTACTCAGGCTGGTCTTGAACTCCTGGGCTGGGCTCAAGGGTTCAGCCCACCTCAGCCTCTCAAACTGCTGGGATTATAGGTGTGAGCCACCATGCCCGGCCTATTAATCTCTTTTAATTGTTCAAATGAGTTTACTGATTAAAACTGATCATAAGCGGTATTTTTATCACACCCTAAAAGATAGTGTGTGCAAATGGTTGTGCTTTCTCAATATCTAATACTGACACAGATAGAAAAGGAAAAACCAAGAATCTTGAAAGAATATATCCTAATTAAGTTAATAAGTTTAAATTAAATGAAATATGTCACTTTTTCTAGCATCAAATTTTTACGGGGGTGCACTCTCACTAAGTTAAGGCATATGCCAATATCAAATCTAGTAATATTACCTACAGGCTAGAAAAACTGCCACAAATACCAATGTTAAAAATAGCTACATCTATTCACCTTATGCAAGTAATACGCAGCATATTTCTTAAAATACGCTTTGTCAAATTCTATTTTAATAAACTTTCTAATTTTCTACCTTTTAAAGAGGCTTTTTTTAACACCTTCATTGCATAGAGCTGCCCAGCATCAGGACCGGTCTTCTTCCTAACAAGAAAAACCTAATAGAAAATTGAACAAAAAATAAAGGAAAATTCACATTTCTAGTCATTCTTGCTCTACACAAACACACCAGCATACACTTATATCCTTGCATTTTCTCTAATTTTATAAACATATGCCTTCCCATAGAGGGAAGGGAGAGATAGTGAGAGATTTGTCGAAGGATGCAAAATTACCCTGATCTGATCCCCATACATTATACGTATTGAAACTTCACTATGTACCCCACGAATATGTACAACTATTTGTCAATTTAAAAAAATAAATGAAAAAAGTTATACCTTCTCCTATAAATTATTCTATAATTTACATTATTATTTTCTCACTTTTCTTAGATTTAATTTAGTTTTTAATCAAAAAAACTGTTATGATTTAATAAATCATAATGCATATAAATACTACTATAGAAAGGAAAATTTTTAAAATAGATGACCTGGTACTGAACTTTGAGAATTTTGTGATGTAAGAGATAAACAACATAATGAAAGACAAACTTGAGCTACATACCTCCTTTTAAGACCCAGGCCCACTTTTTGTTACCTTAATAAAGAGCAAACAAATATTATGACCCTATATACCTTAATTAAATATGCTTTATTGCTAAAAAATGCTAATGATCATCTGAGTCTTCAGTGAGATATAATCTTATTGCTGGTGGAGGGTCTTGCCTCAATGTTGATGGCTGCTGAGTGATCAGGGTGGTGGCTGCTGAAGGTTAGGGTGGCTGTGGCAATTTCCTAAAATAAGACAATGATGAAGTTTGTTGCACAGATTGACTTCCTTTCATGAAATAATTTTCTATAGAATTTGATGGTGTTTGATAGCATTTTATACACAGTAGAATCTCTTTCAAAAGTGAACTCAATCCTCTCAAATCCTACCACTGCTTTATTAAAGAAGTCTACGTAATATTCTAAAGCCTTTACTGTCATTTCAACAATGTTCATAGCATCTTCACCAGAAGTAGATTTCACCTCAAAAAAACTATTTTCTTTGCTCATCCACAAGGAGCAACTCCTCATCCATTCAAGTTTTATCATGAGACTGCAGCACTTCCGTCACATCTTTAGTTCCACTTCTAATTCTAATTGTCTTGCTATTTCCACCACATTTTCAGTGATTTCCTCCAATGATGTCTTGAGCCCCTCCAAGTCATCCATAAGGGTTAGAATCAACTTCTTCCAAACTCCTGTTAATGTTGATATTTTGACTTCCTCCCATGAATCACAAATGTTCTTAATGACATCTAGAATAGCAAGTCCTTTCCAGAGGTTTTCAATTTGCTTTGCCCAGATTCATCAGAGCAATCACCATCTACAGCAACTATAGCCTTACAAAATGTATTTCTTAAATAATAGGGCTTGAAAGTCAAAATTATTCTTTGTTTCATGGGCTGCAGAATGGATACTGTAATAGCAAGCATGAAAACAATATTAATCTCCTTGTACATCTCTATCAGGGCTCTTGGGTAACTAGGAGTATTGCCAATGAGCAGTAATATTTTGAGAAATGTCTTTTTTTTTCCCTGAACAGTAGGTCTCAACAGTGGGCTTAAAATACTTAGCACACCATGCTATAAACAGATGTGCTGTCATTCAGGCTTTGTTGTTCTATTTATAGAGCATAGGCATAGTAGATTTAACATAATTTTTAAAGGCCCTAGAATTTTTGGAATGGCAAATGAGCATTGGCTTCAACTTAAAAGTTCCAGGATCACTAGCTTCTATCAAGAGAGTCAGCCTGTCCTTCCAAGCTATGAAGCTAGGCGCTGACTTCGCTCTAGCTATGAAAGGCTAGATGGCATCTTCTTCCAACAGAAGGCTGTTTCTTCTACAATTAAAACCTGTTGCTTAGTGTAACCACCTTCAAGAGTTACTTTAGCTAGATCTTCTGACTAACCTGCTACAGCTTTTACATCAGCATCTGTAGCATTACCTTACACTTTTATGTTACGAAAATGGCTTCTTTCCTTTTTCTCTTCATGAGCCAACCCCTGCTGGCTTCAAACTTTTCTTGTGCAGCTTCCTCACCTCTCTCAGCCTTCACAGAATTAAAGAGATCTAGGGAATTGCTCTAGATTAGGCTTTGGCTAGAGGGAGTGTTGTGGCTGCTTTGATCTTCTATTTAGACCACTAAAACTTTCTCCATATCAGTAATAAGGCTGTTTCACTTTCTTCTTATTTATATGTTCACTGGAGTAGCAATTTTAATTTCTTTCAAGAACATTCCTTTGCATTCACAACTTGGCTGTTTGGCACAAGAACCTTAGCTTTTAGCCTACCTCAGATTTTGACATGCCTTCCTCACCAAGCTTAATAATTTGTAGCTTTTGATTTAAAGTGACAAATGCAGAACACTTCCCTTCCCTTGAACACTCCAAGGCCACTATAGAGTTATTACTTAGACCAATTTCAATATTCTTGCAGGTCAGGGAATAGAGGGGCCCAAGGAGACAGAGAGAGATGGGGAAACAGCTGGTCAGTAAAATATCCAGAACACACACACCAGTTATCAATGAAGCTCACTGTCTTATGTGTGCGTGGTTCATGGCACCCCGAAAGAATGACAACACTAACATCAAAGATCACAGACCACAAAGAACCATAACAGATATAACAGTAAGGAAAACATTTGAAACACTGCAAGAATTACCAAAATATGAGACACGGACTATATAGAGAATATATATATAGGATATATATATAGAGGATATATATAGGATATATATATAGAGGATATATATAGGATATATATATAGAGAGGATATATATAGGATATATATATAGAGGATATATATAGGATATATATATAGAGGATATATATAGAGAGGATATATAGAGAGAGGATATATAGAGAGGATATATATATATAGAGGATAGATATATAGAGGATAGATATATAGAGGATAGATATATATAGGATAGATATATATAGATATATAGGATATATGGAGATATAGATATATAGGATATATATAGAGATATATATATACACACACACATATACATATATATACACACATACATATCTGTGAAGTGCAATGAAGTGAAGGATATCTGTGAAGTGCAATGAAGGGAAGCATAATAAAAATAAGTACAGCTGCATCAAGAAAATGACGTCAATGTGGCAAATATACATTTGCCTAAATTCAATTATTTGCTGGAAAGCTCAGATTCTACCATTGACAAAAAGAGTATCAGTTGTTTATCTATGAACAGGCTCACTCCACTCATTTTTGAGAAAACACCTACGAAATAAGCATATTTAGGTAACCACAGTTTATTGTCCTTTCAAGGAAAAGTGGTGATCCATAAAAACAGTGGTTGGTTCAGCTCACAACTCAAAAAATTTGCACAAGTCCTCTGCCTTGAGACAACCATTCTATTTTGTTACGTGGCTAAGGGGCTTCACATGTACTTCCTATTTCATCGCATATTATTCAAAAGAAGGGTATTCAAGGATTGAGATTTAATAAATGTAATAATTGTTAATGTCTCATCAAGGACATTCTTAAACTGCATATGTAAGAAAATGAAGACTACAATGACTACTGGTACCATTTGAAGTCACTGCCTTGATTGGCCAACATGCCAGCAGTTGTACAAACAATATCTTAGGATGACTGTGAAGTAGCTTTGACTTGAGGACTCCCTGAAAAGTCTTGGGATTGTCCAGGGGTACGGAGACCACAATTTCAGAACCACTCTTACAAAACATAGCCCTTAGTGGGATTGTAAAGAATGGAATACGAAGAGTGAGAAGAGGCAAGCAAGGAAGAAAGAAAGAGTCTAGGCTTTCTGAAAACACTGTTGCATAAAGGAGCCATTGTTTCCCCTAGTTCTTCTAATATTCACTAGTATCCCAATATGGCATTTAATAGGATCCATCATTCGCAGTCTAGAGAAGTAACCTGTTTAACATCTGATCTGTTTTTTCTTTTTTTTCAGGTCTTATGAGTGACTTTCCTAGCATGAGAAAATATCGTATCTCACTGCCCCCTTCCCAAAATCAACTACAAAAGTAGTTCTTTTTCCATCCCATTCTTATCTATTGCCTAACATTTCTCAACCTTCCCAAGGCTATGTTTATTGATTTTTACTATTATAATGTCCTTCTTTGTCATCTGAAACTCTCCCTCCTCCTTCCACCTCACTTTCTTCAGGTTCTGCACCATTCCAAAAGCTTGACAGTAGTAACAACCTAACTTGAAATAAGGTGATAATGTACTTAACTTATCTGTGATCTATTTCTTTTTTCCTAAATCATCCTTGAAAAATTTCCCTATCCTGGTATAATAAAGTTGTGCTATATCACCTTATCTTCCTATATATGTACTCATTAGTTATTCAATCAACAAATTAACAGTCATTAAGCACATATTCTGTATCAGACACTGTGCTGGACACTGGGGGATACAGAAATAAACTGTGAACTTGAGGACAGAGAAATTTGTCAGAAACATCATGCCCTTTAAAGAAACAGATACAAGTACGCCATGGGCTAAATTATGTCCCCTCAAAGTTAATATGTTAAAGTCCTAACTCCCAGTACCTCAGAACATGACTGTATTTGAGGATAGGATGCTTAAAGAAATAATTAAAGTAAAAAAGTTGTTGCATGGCTTCAAACTAGTGGACCTAAAAACGTATCTATATTGATAAGAGGCTTCTTTTCAGTCACCCTAATCCAATCATGGGAAATTGTCCAAAAGAATGGGTGAGATACTCCAATATAATTTTCTCCCAATCACATGGACGTTTATATTTTCCTATAAGAATATTCAGTAACTGCAGTGAACCAGAAGATCACACATATTTAAATGCTGTTTGAAGAGAAAGAACCAACTTCAGGAAATTTTAAGATGTAAGTATATGTTTTTAAAAACTATCACTTGAGAGTTGATCACTTATTTAAGAGTACAAGTATTCGATATTTTCAAAAATTCATTGTTAAGTCCTGTACTTAAAGTCTTTACTATCACAAAAGCAAAAGTATTTTTTTATAATCCACAAATATTAAAATGTATGTTTTATATAAATATTATTTGGCACATGATATATAAGGACGACTAATCAGACAATTTCAAAGGTATTTTCATGTGTTTAATTGTGTTTTAAAATAATTAATGTAAGTTGTTTAGTATACCTTTCAACCCATACATTAATGATCATTAATAGCATTATACTTGGTGTGCTTAGGACAGAATTGTATATGCACCTTTCATGATAATAATGCATGCTTCCTTAAACTACAATTTTAAGTTGACTTTAGCAGGGTTCCCCCACTGTTAAATAGACAATAAAAACATTTAATGTTATAAGGCTTTATATGGGCTAAAATCCCATTTACTGCATTTTAACAACGGAACTTTTGAAGAAAAACTTAAGACTCTGCAGCTCAAAGTCTCTTGGAATTGCTCCTACACTTATCTGATTCACAGCCTTGGCCAAATTCCTGAATAGGTTCAGCATATAACAAGTCACACCTACACAATGCCTCCGCAAATGATGTAACACTGACAAGCAAGTATGTTCATATCCTAGGGGGAAAAAAAAGCCACCTCCTTAATATTTCTTTGGTTGATGAACTACATAAAGATCACTATTTTGTACTTTAATATTAGGAATTAAAAGGTTTCAATGATATTCTTCTTAAAACTAAATCCCAGCACAGACAAAGCTGAGATTTCCCTGAATTTAAGCACTACATTGACAACTTTTCAGCATGTTGCTATATTTAACATGATGTTATTGAATATATTTCATTATGTTATACAGTATTTTCTTTACGAAAACCCATGAGAGAAATTTCTCTGGTCTGTTTAATCCGTTTCCACCTTTAAAATACTGTCAATTATAATACACTCAAATATATTAGCTTCTTTATAATGGCTGCTAGAAAACTTAAGTCTAATTTTTGACCTACTAGAAAAGGACTTACAGACCCTTATGTCATGCTTTTGTGAACAGAGTGTACTCCTGGCTTCATCTAATCTTTCCTGCTCTGAGCTTTCTGTTTCCATCATCTTCACTACTTATTTTTAATTTTATTTAATATTCATCTATGAAAGCCTTAAATCCTTTCTGGAACAAAGCTGGAGATAAACAAAAGCATATATGAGTAAATACATACATCAAAAGACAAAGCAGGTAATTTTAATAGCTTGAAATGTTTGCCTGGTGAGATTTTATTTAAGTCAAATATTTAAGCATTTATACATCTGGAATATAAAATAACTTCATCTCTGTTCTTCTAAAATTAACACCATAAAAATAGCTATAAAGTGCAAAATAGCTAAAAGAATATTACACTTTTAAAAACTTTAAAATAAAGTTGTATATAATATACATGCCTACTCTACAGATCAGTTCTATAAACACTCCCCACCAACATCATCATCATCACCACCACCACCACCACCAATCTATTAACAGTTCCTTCTAGTTTTTCTCTCCTCAGAACACTGTTCAAGTCCTATCTCCCTGTCTTATATATCTCCTGTACCAATTCACTGCCAAGCCATAATTCATCTCAGTTTGTCTTTTTTGTGTCCTGAAAATGTTTCTTTATATTTCACATGTTATATTCTATAATGCATAAATATCAGGTTACTTTAAGATGACATCTATTTTATAGTCACTAATACTGCTTATACATTGTTGTGAACACACTGAGCGTTCAATAAATGTCTTTCCTTGGGAGGCTAACATGGGAAGATCACTTAAGGCTAGGAGTTCGAGACCAGCCTGAGCAACACAGCAAAACCTTGTGTCCAGAAATTTTTTTTTTTAATTAGCTTGGTGTGGTGGTGCACGCCTGTAGTATCAGCTCCTTGAGAAGCTGGGGATGGAGGATCACTTGAGCCCAGGAGATCAAGGCTACAGTGAACTACAATCATGCCACTGCACTACAGCCTGGGTGACAGAGCAAGACCCCATTTCTAAAACCCAATAAAATAAAAATGTCTTTATTTTAAAATGTTCCAGAGCACTATAAATAACCTATGCTCAGTTGCCTTATTTTTCCCCTTTAAAACTAAATCTCAGCCACTTGAAATTAGTAGTTTCTCTTTATCTTTCTCCCCTTAAATTGCGGTTTTTCTAAATTGCTGTTTTTCTAAAGGCTCTCACTATGTGTATGCAATAATTTTCATGTATTAGATGTTAGGTATATAAAGGTCAGGAACCAGACCTATACACTTCTTTTCTAAAACCATGTTATTAAGTGCTTAATAAACAACGTTAGTAATGACTATAATAGTTATTCTTACTCAATTTTGCTTTCTGCCTTGAAATGTAAGCTCTCTGAAGACTTAAATAAACCACATATCACCCAGTAACTACCCTTGTTCTACTTTACACACCCTTGTTCTACTTTAACAGATGACAGACGAATTCATACATGAATTAAGACATAAATTCTGATTTCTGTGTCATAGCTAACAAATGTAGATTAAATCACCAGGAGAAAACAAGCTGTATTCATGCCAGCATGGGAACAAGGAGATAGGAATACCATTTTTTACAAAAATCAAGCTACTTTGATTTAGGCAGCTAATAAAGAGTATGCTATATTTTTCCCTCGAGAAATCAGTAAGCCTAGGGAATTGGAAAACCTTGATTGTTACAGAGAAGTACAAAGAAATGGTAATAAAAGTACAACAGAAATGAAAGGAATAAAATTAAAGAATTACCTTTGTGAGCATCCCGTTCAGAAGTTTAGAAACGACTCATTAATCAGATTTCTACGTATGTGTTCACTTTTTTTGCTAAATGTTTAGAAGAGGAACAAATGGGGAAAAAAATTATTCATTACCTTTCCAAATGACCCCTGACCAAGAACCTTGAGCAACTCAAACTGTGCAGGATCTGCTTTCTCATAGCCTTCCTTAACATGATGAGTAATAGGGATTTCTTTAACAACTCCTTCATCCTGTAAAAAGAAATCCAAACAATACTTGAATCCATTTTCAACATCTTCTGATTAGTTTCATTTAAAATCAGAAGTCATAATAGAAATAATATACCCAACTTCCTCAATGTAGCAGAGAGTTTTATGGGCTACCAGTATCCTTATTTCCCTGTTTTCTAACACATACAGCACATACAGATGCACCACCACCTTCCCTACTACATAATTTCATGTAAATAAAATGTAAAAAGAAATCTATGCTTCAGCCTTCCCTTCCAGCTTGGTAGCAATATAATAAAATTGTTAACAACAGTCTCAAGACCCTTCAATGGACTGTGACTAATGAGGTAGAGGCAGGAAAAGTCAAAATAAACCTTGTAAATTGTGGGGCATGACCAAAAAACGTGACCTCAAGAGCTTTTTTAAATAGTATTTCACTATACTATTTTAAATGTTTAAATGGCCAACTAACCACATCAATGAAAAAGAAACTGGCAAAGACCAACAAAATCTGCAGAGCCCCAACAAATGTTTCCAGGCTATGGCCCGTTTACTGAAATTTTATACATAAATTATATGCCAGATTTCGTACCACCTGGGTGAAGCAGAAAGAAAGCCACCCAGTGAGTGGTTCTTCCCCTTGATGCAGGACTCCACTCAGCTGTGATGACTACATTCAAGTGAGCTGTAATTAATACTAGTCCCTACAGAAGCACAATAGCTAGGATGACAGATGTATATCACAAAATAACAGAGTTGGAAGGGATATCTTATCGAACTCTCTGACTGTATAAAGAAGAAAACTAAGACCCACAGAATTTAACTTTACATGACTACTTAATCACAATGTCTATAAATCTTGGTAGCATTCCATTATAGCATACTAATTTTAGCCTGGATGCCAAGAATGTTCTCAATCTATTCACTCTTCAATTAACTGATTAGTCAATGGTGATTGAAGCCAAAGTGAACAAGAGTATGGTCCCAAATGAGCTAGACTTCATGGCAGCTAAAATAACTTCCATGGAATATAGGTAGTCAGGCATTCACTATCTCAAGGGACCAAAGAAATTTTAATTGTAGGTGTTAGGAACCACCAGCAAATCAACAAGAAATGAAGAATAACTGATTTTGAAAGTATATAAGATGTTTCTTATACATCAAAATAGTATTTCACCAGACCCTTTTAAATAGTGATGGTAATTTATAAATGTTTACTGAAAATAAAAATTAAATTAAAATCAATCGGCTATGGAAGTGAATTTCCCTATTTGAAAGAGGTCCTTTTTTAAAAAAGTAAACAACCTTTTTTAATGCAAATATATATGCTTTGTAGCTGACATTTGGGGACTATATTAAAGTATAATATATCTGTATGCACCTATAAGCTAAGAAACCTTGGCTAAATCACAAATCACTCTCTCCTTCAGTTTTCTCACATGACAAAGGGGTTTTGTTAGATGGGTCTCTAAGGTCCCCTCAATGTCTGTGATTCTATACTGAACACAATATAATATTTTTATGTTCAAGAAGGTACTTCAGGTCCCTGCTTATGTTTAGATTATCACTATAAGCATGGATCATATTGGCATCAGTTTTTTTAGAAGTGTTCAGAGTTAGGAAACAAATTGTACTATAGTTAGTTTCACCAAACCTAAGCACGTTTTCCAAATGAAAATGTTTGTCCAATGCCCTTTTACCTTTTATTAATAATGCACACATGCCCATCCTCTAAAATGCAATGTCTTTCAATTTTCAGCAGCAGTACCCTAAAAAGCTCCCAATATGAAAATGCAACTAGATGAGAAAAATCACTTTTCCCAGGAGACAGCCAATGTAAAATGTTACACTGTGTCCGAACAACTAATTACCATGTCTTTCTTTCCCACTGGACTGTGGGCTTCTTAAATGCAGGTATTACACCACATTGATCTCTTTATTCCTAATGCTTAGCACAATACTTTTTTGATCTCATGAGAACAGAAAGACAAAGAAATCTGCTCAATATTATAAAAGAAACAGGAAAAAATATATACTTTTTAAAATGAAGATAGTGCTTACCACCAAAAAATAGGGCAACTGTGAGATGATGGATGTTAATTTGCTTAACAATCATAATAATTTTACAATGTATATGAAAACATCCCATTGTACACCTTAAATATATACAATAGAAAATAAAGATTTTAAAGGTAAAATTAAACAATAAGAAATCTCAAAATTATTCTTAAATACAGTCTACAAAACAAAAAATATATATACCCACGATTTCTTTTTTTAAATATATAAAGGAAATAAGGAAACAGGAGATTCATTCTGGCTAATGAAATTGTGTCAGCTTTGAATATAACCAACTTTGTGATAACAATATTTCTAAATAAAATACGCATATCTTCCCATACACTGTGAAGAATATAAACTTCTTCCATATTATCCATTGTCAGTATTTTTATTACACTGTGCTGAGTATGTGTTGTACTCAACACAAATAAAGGACACAATAACCCCTGAATATTAACCTAATGCTTAGCCATTTGCCTTTTTAAATAAAGACATATGTTCCTAGGCCAACAACTACCACATATTATATCACCAAATTATGACTACTGTGCCTTTACACAGACAATTTGTAATGCCCTGGTTGCCCATAAGAATCACCTGTAGAAGAAATATTTATTTACTGCACTTGTTTGGGTCCCACCCTCAGAGATTGTGGTTCAGTAGAACTACAGGAAAACGTAAGCCTGTGTATTTTTTAAGCCTCCCCAGTTGATTCGGACACATGGCGAGGATTGAAAAACAATATTTGGATGCTTCTAAGATTTATAGTTATACAGATACATAATAGATATACACACAAATACATACACATATGTGCATACATGCGTGCACACACATACACACGTGTGTGTGTGTGTTTATATATAGCTACTTATTACTTTTATCATTTCTACGCCACTAGCTCTTTTTTACTCTCAAAGTATGTGATACCCTCCTGTGTCACCATTTCCAATACTTATTCTGTCTTATTCTATCTGCTCCCTGCCCCATTCTTGTCTATTGCCTAAAATTTCTCAGCCATCCCAAGGCTATGTTTATTGATTTTTACTATTATAATGTCCCTTTTTGTCAACTGAAACCCTCTTTCTTCCCTCCACCTCCCTGTCTTCAGGTTCTGCACCATTTCAAAAGCTTGATAGTAGCAACAATCTAGCCTGAAATAGGTGGTAATGTACTTATAAGTGATATATTTCTTTTTTCCTGAGAGTAAATCATCCTTAAAAAAATTCCCTATCCTGGTATGATAAAGTTGTGCTATATCACCTTATATTCCCATATATGCACTCTTATTATTCACTCAGCAAATCAACATTCATTAAGCACATATCCTATTATCAGACACTGTGCTGCACACTGGGGATACAGAAATAAACTGTGAATTTGAGGATAAAGAACTTTGTCAGAAACATCACATCCGTCAAAGAAACAAAAAGCTACAAGTATGCTATGGGCTAAATTATGTCCCCTAACAGTTAATATGTTAAAGTCCTAACTCCCAGTACCTCAGAACATGACTGTATTTAGGGATAGGGCCCTTAAAGAAGTAATTAAGGTAAAATGAGGCCATATGGGTGGGTTCTAATCCAATATGACTGACATCCTTATTTGAGGAGGAAATTAGAATACCTACACCTACAGAGGAATGACCACGTAAAGGTACAGGGAGAAGACTCATCTATAAGCTAAGGAAAGAGGATTCAGAAAAACCAACCCTGCCAACACCTTGATCTCAATCTTATAGAATGCAGCATCTTGGGAAAATAAATTTCTGCTGTTTAAGCCACCCATCTGTGGTTATTTGGTTAGGGTAGCCCTAGCAAACTACACATGGTACATAATCTTAGCTGATCTTTGAAAATAATGTTGCTACTGTGAAATGAAGATTTAATAACCTCTAAATAAGGACCCCTAGTCTTTCTACATCAAATAAAAAATCTGAATCTGAGGCCAGGATGACTATTAATTAGGTTTTATTATTTTTTTGCAACCATAAAGTAATCAGTGATATACAGAAAAAGTATGAAGGCTCAACCACAACCAAAATAGTATGTTCTGACCTCTATAATCTGTGATCATCTTTTTAATCCAGAGGGCCAACAGTGCTGTAACACTGGGAAAACACACTGTTAAAGTACAAAATGAACTGTCATATCTACTATTGCTCCATTCATTTGATAACTGATTTGTTTAGGAAGATGGAATCACCTGTTAATTGAAAAGAGAAAAAGCTGATGACAACCTAATAGCAATATACTATTATAACTCAATTACAGCAGTTTTCATATGACTGTGGAACTAACCTCCAGAAAACAAATCAAAACAAAAGAAGTATTTTTAAAGCCTGAACTTGTTTGTTTTTATTTAATAATAAAACATTCATCTATTCAAACATCAGCTTTATTTGTAGGTACACAGGCCAACTTGGTGAAAAGATCACCCTAAAAATCCAAGAATCATTTAGTTGTGGATTTGCTGAAACATATATGCAAAGACCCAGAAGAGCAGCTCGATATACCCTTCTCATTCAGTGAATAATATGGGGTCATTGAAAACCATGTCAAATATTAGTGTACTTTGAAAGAAAGCTAAGCGTAATACCAATATAAATGCCAAAATGCCATGAGGGTGAACTAAGCACATCAAAATTATGTACACAATGGAAGGTATCTGCAGAACACTTAGTTTTGTAAAAGTCTGCATTATGACTGAAAACCAAAGAATGCCGGCAAACTAGTTCCCACTTGGTTTGGTTTATTCTACTCACGAGGGTCATCTCCTTAGTTCCCTCATCTACAAATTGGCAGTAATACTTACTCTATTTCAGATCTCAGTTATAAGGATCAACTGAGAACTTTGAAAACCACAAAACATCCATAAAAATTGAAGTTACTGAACTTATTTGTACAGATGTTCCTGGACTTATGACAGCGTTGTCCCCATAAACCTATTGAAAGTTGAAAATTCACTTTCAACTTACAGTGAGTTTAGCCAAACTTAATCCTATTGTAAGTTGAGGAACATACTGAATATCACTTTTGCACCACTATAAAGTTGAAACTCATAAGTTGAACCATCCTGAGTCAGATACTCTCTGTAGTACTTATCTTTGCATACCTGATGGTGCAGCATAACTCGACTTTATAGTGGCTGACCAACATTTTTTAGTTGAACAATAATTATTCATCTGAGAGTTTTGCATATCTGTAGGACAAGGTTTCCAGTTTTTTAAGTAACTGAATAGAAATTAGAAGTAAACATCAGCATTGCAAGAGAAAAAATACTGAAGCATACTAAGGCTAAATGTGCATCAGAATAGAAAGACAAAGAGAGGAAAAAAAAATCCACCATACAGAAAGCAGGCATTCTCAGCTTGAAATAGCTCCTACCTGTGGTTCCACTGAGTCTAAGTAAAACACACTTGTAAAAAAGTATTTTTGAAAGAATTCTTAACAGACATATGTCAAGAATGGTTTTTAAAATAAGAAATTCAGGGCTTAAAAAAATCAGGATATTCAGCATTGTTTTTCAAAATATACATTTTCAGTTCACTATGACATTTACATCTCTGCATAATAAAAATATAAATCACTTTAGAGACTAAACATGTTGCTGACCTTGCACTAATGTAATCAACAAAGAATCTAATTGCTAACTGAATATTCTTTGAAATTTTTAAGATATTGATAGCATTAAAAATATGTATTTTATTTCAGAAAAAACAGATACTGGGTAGAGTTTTAAAAATAAATACCAATGGATCATAAACTACCAAATATAAGGCAGTTATGCTTATTTTGACAACAAATAAAAAGTTAACTCATGTCAGCCAACTACTAAAGGAGACAAATCATAACAAACTTTTTCTAACCTTGACATTGCTGAAAGAAGTAGGATACTAGGTGGTGAAATGTGATATTAGATATAGTTTATCAGCAACCTGTTACCTAATACTTACCATCACAGAGCAGTCTCTACAATCCTACACTATTTTAAAACAGTAAAAAAAAAAAAGCCAACCACAAAAAAACACATGGCAATCACAAAGAAAAAAATCGTAGCTGTATATTTAAAAATTTTAAGGGATAAATATATATGGTGTTTTTAATCACTCATATAGTTTTATTGACACAAATTGAGTACTTTAACCATCACACACCCAAAGTACATGGTTTCAAGTCCAGATAACTCAGGCCACAAACTAAATCAAATCCTTGGAAGTGATTCTAGGTCCTTTACTCTCCAAAATTTCACACTCTACCTTTTAGCCACTGAAGTTGATTGCATAAGGTAGATCATGTAAGTAACTAGCACTGTATATTTTTACTGCCTTTCCACTAAAAACTGAACTTCCTGACTTATCTTCTACTAAAATTATAAAGGTAAATATTTGCCAATCACCCTGTGTATGTGTCCTTGAGTTTATGCACCACACACACTGTTCCCCTGTGGTGTAAGCCATGATATCCTTGTGAATTTATTAATGCTAAAATATAATAAGCAGCCTTCTCCTTCTCCACTGCCTTTAATAGTTCCTTATACTCCTTTATCTTTTATAAACTGGCAACATTAATATTACTATGCCTATTAGTCCATATGATCTGTAGACAAATCTCTAGATAATGGTTTTGATAGTTTACATTTAATTATACTCAAAATTACAATATATTATTAATATTCAGTAAACTGCAAAAGCTACAAAGACAACATTGTATCTCTCATATTGTCAATCAAAATTAAAAGTGTTGTTACATGGTTACTAACTGCAGAAATAGTTACATAGAACATTTCAAAGGAGAGTTTTGGACAAACCCAATTTAAATCCCTCTGCTGGTTTCTATCTGAGCTAATTCCAATTATGAACAAGTTTTGGTGGAGGGGTCATCAAAGTTGATTTCATCCACAACCAAATAGAAAAAGGATAATGTTCTCCTCATCTTCTACTTCTTCAGGTCTACACAATATATCTGACCTAAAAGGAAGCACACTGCCCTAAGTCTTGATTCTGCTACTAGCTACTTTTATCACCTAGTATAAATCACAGACTCTCCAAGTTTCAGTAGACTAATCCATACAATGAAGTATTACATAATATCTCTGAGGTTCTTTCCAGCTTAAAAAATCTATAACTCTATGAAAATATCTATAGAAATAACAACCATAAAATAACAACATAAATGTAGATGCTGATTTAGTCAGATTCTCCCTACAAATCTTAAGAATGCTCTCTGTAAAACTAGATCTTGTAAAATAAGACTCTAGTATCTAGGCATTACATAGAATGGTCTAATGGCTAAGCAGTCTTTAAAACTAGTTAGAAACTTCTGAAATAATTTACACATAATCCTTTCTAAAAGCCAGGAAATTGATTTTAAATGATTTCAAGTTATGCTTATACAGTTCAATATTTCCAAGTCAGATATCCTTTCTACCCTGAGGTTGAAGATAATCTTCTCAAAGGATTCTATATTTAAGTATAATAATTCAGTTACTCATACACTGGCAACTGAAAATTTTATCCATTACACTTAAAATGGGTGAATTCAATAGCATGTAAATTATGTCTCAATAAAGCTGTTTATTTTTTAAAATGCATGCATAAGTATTTCTGTCAGGAAAACCTGTCCTATATTTTAAACTGCAGTTGAGTTATTAATAATTCCATTTGCTTATTACCAATTTACCTGAATATTTGTTTGATAGGAGCTTTTCTCCTTTCCCTGTATTCTTTTTCCTTATATGCTAAAAATGTGGCTTAATAAATTAACATAAATACTTACATGACAAGAATCTGCTTCTCCCTCTTCCATTGGCTCATCAACCATTTTAAGACCATTTACCTGAAAAACATTGTTCAAAAATTGAGGTTCAAAAGTATTAAAACAAGAGTGATAACTAAGAAAAATATAACCCTAGGCATTTCCTTCCATAATCTAACAAGATCCACACTTACTGAAAAACAAAAGGACAAAGGACACATAGAAGTACTTAGAAAAGGAACACTATTAACATGGTTCCCAGATTATCCTTGAGAAACTTTGATTTTCAGAGCTTTATGCTTAATTTCATATTGTTTAGAGTTTTGCAATAACAGATAACTATACACTAAGTATATAACCTATGTACTTTCATTAAATTGTCCCCAACCAAGTATTTATGACAGGAAAAAAAATGCCACAGAAATCTACCATGGGGGTATATTCAAAGCAAATTATAATAAGAACAGTTTTATATAATTGCACTGTTGTGAATTCCTCTTTCATTCAGTTAATTAAACATCATGACATACTATACAGAAGAAAAAATAAACTATAGGAGAAAGATGTAAGTAATCATGGAAACAAAACAAGTCAACATGCAGAGCTCAGTAGGTAATACTACTCATTCTTTAACAACTAATTCAAGAAACAGTAAAGTAGAAGACTTAGATCAAGGTTCTACAAACTATAACCCATGAGCTAAATCTGACCTCTTGTCTGTTTCTGTAAAAATTTTACTAGAACACAGCCAGACCCATTTGTTTCCATCTTATCTATGGCTGCTTTTGCACTACAACAGCAGAGTTGACCAGTTGTGACAGAGACCCTATGCCTGCAAAGCTTAAAATATTTCCTATCTGCACCCTTACAATCTGCCAAACACTGAACTGAGATGTTTGAAAATTAGGCAACAGGAAGACAAACTAGATAAAAAGGATTTTTACCACTGCCCATTTGTAAGTCAACAGAAAAAAAAATTAAAAAGTAAATTAGAGTTTCTTGTGACAGTCAAAATGAAATAAGCTCATAAGCCTATCTCCCCCGATTATAAACTAAAATCCTTATGTAGAATACAAAAAGAAACTACATAAGAACTCTGAAAATGAAACAAAAACAAATTAATTAGGGAAGATCAAAATTTGAAAATTAACTCTGATGAATTCCCTAGGTTTATTTTCTACCTTTATCTCCTGAATTTGAGCAGAGGAGAGAATGAGTCACAAGATTACACAGTAGACATCAACAAAAATTCCAAGAAAAATCCCATTTTCTAGACAAAGGACCAGGAAAAGACACACTTTTGAGCCTGTAAACATAAGGAGAATCCAAGATTCCCCATGTACACACTTTCTCTTTTTTGATGCTGAGTCCAACTCCAAGGCAAGCCCTGATCAAGAGAAAATCTCTCTCTCTGGCCAGAGGAAGCAGGAAAAGAGGTCCCTATTATAAGAAAAATGTGAGGGTAATCCCTGTTATTTTTTTTGCACTCTCTTCTTTACTTCATCCAAAAGGCAGCTCCAATAGTGTAAAGTTATATTCCAGCATAAAAAGCTAAGACTCTGAGAGAAACTCATATTTGTGGCCAGCAGAACAGAATAAAGGGCCCATGGGAATTGAAGAATGTGCAAGAAATCAGAGAGGATAGAATGAAGAGAGCAGATCCCCTAATTCTGTGTATGAACCAACACAAGTCCTGGTCACAACAACAAACTGCATGTGTGCAGAAAGGACTAAAGAAACATAACAAAGTCTTTGAGTACTGAACTACAATACCAATAATTGCTCGTCTCAGACTAACCACTGAATTAGCACATCCAATGAGTGGCACATGCAGAGTGCTGACCCAAACTCTCTGAAAACTGAATTAACATTGGAACCATTATCCAGAGAGGACAAGACATAACTTTGGAGTCAACCTAACTAGGTAGATTGCCTGCTGAAACAAACAAATCATCAACAAGTATCAACTCCAAGATGGCTCCAAAGTTGAACTATCTGACAAGAATCTTAAAGCAGCTACTGTAACTATGCTTTTCTGGATAAAAATAAACACACCTGAATGAAATGATAAAAGGTTCTCAGCAGAGAAATAGAAACTATGAAAAAAAACAAATGTAAGTAATTCTAGAACTAAAAATCATATGAAAAATTTTAAAAATACTGGATAGGCTCAATAAAAGAATGCAGGTGGCTGAGGAAATAAACTTTAAGACAGATCAATAGATGTCATCCAATATGAAGAAAAGAGTGAAAATGATGAAAAATAAACAGAGCCTCAGAGACATATGAAACACTATGAGACATTCTAAAATCCATGTCATTAACATCCCATAAAATAACAGAGTAATACTGAAAAAAATCACTTAACGAAATAAAGGCAATTTCATTCATATGAAATAATGAAAACAGGGAAATGTATAGAGACAGAAAGCAGACTAATGGTTGGTTGGGGTGAGGTATGTGGAGATGGAGGTCATAACTAAAGGGTACAATGTTCCTTTTTGATGTGATGAAGAACTTTTAAAATTTACTGTTGTGATAGTTGTACATATTTGTGAATATAATAAAAAGTATTGGATTGTATATTTTAAATGGGTGAATTATATGTTATGTGAATTCTATCTCACTAAAGCTGTATTTTCAAGATAAATAATGGCTGAACACTTCCCAAATTTGAAAAAAAAATTACAGTTTCAAGAAGTTCAGTAAATCCCAAACAGAATAAAATTAAAGAAATCCACCCCAAGACACATCTTAAGTAAACTACTTTAAACCAAAGGAAAAATGGGGAAAATATTGAAAGGAGTGAGAGAAAAACCACACATTACATAAAGAGGAACATCAAACTGAATGACTGCAGATTTCTCGTAAGAAATCATGGAGACCAGAAAACAGAGAACATTAACCCGAAATCAGTGGAAACACGTTAAGACACAAATCTGTACATACATTTTTACAGCAGCTTTATTTATCATTGTCATAAATTGGAAACAATCAAGATGGTCTTCAACTGATGAGTGGATAAAAAGAATACTACTTTTTACTCATCAATAAAAAGAAGAGAACTGTTGATACTTGTAACAACATCGATGAATCTTAAAAGCATTTCTGCTAACTGAAAGAAGCCAAATCCAAAAGGCTAAATACTGTATGACTTCATGTATAAGATACTTTGAATAAAGCAAAACTGTAGGGAAAGAATAAAGATAACTGGTTCAACGGGTTGGGGGTAGAGGAAGACGAATATCACTCAGCAATAAAAAAGAATAATATATTGATACATTCAACAACATGGATGAATCCCAAACACATTGTAAATAAAAGGTGCAAGATTCAAAAGGCTACATTCTGTAGGATTCCATTTATATGTTATTCTGGAAAAGGTAAAACTAAAAGGAATGGAGAAGAAATTGGTGGTTGCAAGGAGTTAGGGATAGGGAAGAGGCTGACTACAAAGAGGCATCACATAGGAAGAGTGTGTGTGTGTGTGTGTGTGCTGGGGAGGGTGGGTCATCGAACAACTCTTTATCTGGATTGTGATGATGGTTACACAACTCTATACATTTTTTAATCTCAGAACCCTACATGAAAAAGAGTGAATTTTACTATATGAAAAATTGGAAACCAATTTATTAAAAAGTAAATTAGCATTATTTACTCAACTAGCATCTCTATTCTAAAAATAAATCCCACTGAAAACTAGCAATGGTCAATAAAGTCAGTAATGATGTCTACTTTGCTAACGGATCCATCAGTCATTATCTTATTTGATCTCTCTGCAGCATGTCACAGGTGACCACTCTCCTATTTGAGTCTTTAGCTTCTGTAATACCATACACTCCTTTTATTTTACTCCAATTTCCTTTGCTGCTTTTTTTCAATACCCTTGAAACACTGTAATTCCTCAGGAAATGGACTAGGATCACCTTCTCATCCCACTCCACATTCTTTGCCCAGGCAGCTAATTTACTAACATGATTCACGTTTACTCAGTGACTAACTCTGAGTTCCTGATCCATATATCCAACTGCATACTTGACATTTCCACATGTTTATCTCAGATGTCTCTCAAAAATAACCAATACAAAAAGGAATTCTTGACCCCTGCTTCATATCTGCTCTTTCTTCAGGGTTTCCCATTTCATTAAATGATAACACCATCTACCACCTTAGC
This sequence comes from Pan paniscus, assembly GCF_029289425.2. Taxonomy (NCBI): domain Eukaryota; kingdom Metazoa; phylum Chordata; class Mammalia; order Primates; family Hominidae; genus Pan; species Pan paniscus. The sequence goes on from NC_073272.2 coordinate 83,649,453, forward strand.
TCAACAAAACAGACTATGTGGGATTAAAAAAAAAAAACTGTGACAGATTCATTGTAAGCATATAGAAAGAAGACCATTTGGAAAACAGTCCAGAAATCAATATTAAGACAGAATCGTGATAATTAAATTTTTGCCATAAAATGACTCTCAGAATTATCCATAGAAAAAAGGATTATGCATAGGAAGAGGATTATCCATAAAAAAAGAAAAATATTGCTTTCCTCTGTTACCTTAGTTACTGGTTACTTCCTATTCATATCATCTTATGACTAATTTATCATGAAGCTGTGGGTCTGAAGGAACTAGAAATAAAATGAATGTGAATGAGTCAAGAAGATCACTCTATCCTGGAAATTATCTCAGTCAGAAATGGCCTTTAGAAACAGAACACTCCATTGCTCCCATCTCATCTACCCTCAAGGTATCAGGTTTTCAGTATAAGAATATTCATCCTACGGAGAACCACAGTGTATACTCATTGATACTTACTATAATTTAAATCACTTTCATCCACATAAAAACAAAAATAATTTCTGAATTCTCTGGGACAATAAATCTTTATTTCAAAAATAAAATTTGTAATTTGAAAAGATAAGCAGACATGCTGCTTTCCCCAATTAAGTGCCAAATGGGAGGAAAAAAATTCTACATATGATTCTGGAATGTTTATCATCAACAATAAAGGTAGTAATAATTTACTCAGATATTTCAAAATCCAAGTGAACAGACTCTTGTACCAGGGCTTAGAGAAGACTACTTTAAAAATTCTTTTCACATTTTATCAGAAAAGACTTAAAGCACTTACAAATATGCTGGACAAACAGAAATCCTAAACTGAGTTGCTGTACTCATCTGATCCCAGAAAATCACATAGGTCACTTCAAATTTATCGCTTTCTTACTATTATTGACCAAAGCAACTCATCAAGGAAAACTGAACTGAGAAATTAAAAAAAAAATCCCTTTCAGATCCTTGGAATTGGAGGTGGTATGGGATAGTGAACATATGAATACAAATAGTTTAGTAAAAGAGTTTACTGTTATCTATGATACATAAACCTGTTCCTTAGTGTTACACAAAAGGAGGAAGTTAACAGAGCTTGTAGCTTGGTGCTGAAAGATATATTGAAACTTAGAAGTAGGTCCACATCTAACTAGAATAAAATCTACTTTTTCCTTATTTGTGTGCACCTCTGAAGAAGAAAGTAGAGAGATACACGTTTCCGAAGAAGACAGTAGAGAGATACACAAATAAGAACTAGATAAAAAGTGAGAATAAATACGGGTGATGCAAATGATTAACAAAACATACACAGGACAGCAGTTTCCACAATAAATTTGACAATATTATATATTTTCAAGTATTCTCCAGGATCCCCAAAATCAACCTAGTAAAAAAAAATATTGGCCAGGTGCTGTGGCTCATGCCTGTAATCCCAGCACTTTGGGAAACTAAGGCAGGTGCATCACCTGAGATCAGGAGCTCGAGATCAGCCTGGCCAACATGGTGAAACCCGTCTCTACTAAAAATATAAAAATTAGCTGTACGTAGTGACACATGCCTGTAATCCCAGCTACATGGGAGGCTGAGGCACAACTGCTTGAACCCAGGAGGTGGAGGTTTCAGTGAGCCGAGATTATGCTACAACACTCCAGCTTGGATGGCAGAGTAAGACTCCTTCTAAAAAAAAAAAAAGAAAGAAAGAAAATATGTCTCTCAAATAAGCTTTACATTTACATATTGGTCACTGATAGCTTTTGTAAAGAAGACTTCTTCTATTCAATTTTTTCACTTTATTTAAATAACAGAAGTAAATTAGAGCTAAAGATAAAGGTGGGTCCACATCTACCTAAAATAAAGATCCGGCCAGGCATAGTGGCTCACGTCTGTAATCCCAACACTTTGGGAGGCTGAGGCGGGTGGATCACCTGAGGTCAGGAGTTCGACACCAGCCTGGCCAACATAGTGAAACCCCGTCTCTACTAAAAATACAAAAATTAGCTGGGTGTGGCAGCATGCACTTGTAATCCCAGCTACTGGGGAGGCTGAGGCAGGAGAACTACTTGAACCCAGGAGGTGGAGGTTGCAGTGAGCCAAGATCACGCCACTGCATTCCAGCCTGGGCGACAGAGTGAGACTCTGGCTCAAAGGCAAAAAAAAACAAAAAACAAAACAAAAAAAATCTATGCCTATATATTAAGCCCAGGACAAAATAAAACAGAGAAAGAAACCTACCAATTAAGCAATGTGCTGGACACTCTAAGATAGGCCCCCATGATCCTCACCTCTTGCTGTTTATGCCCTTCTATAATCCCCATCCCCTTGAATGTGAACATGGCCTATCACTGAATTCCAACCAATAGAATATGGCAAAGGCGATGAGATTTTACATATATGATTACACTGTGTCATATAAGACTCTAGAGGCTTTCCTTTCTGACTTGATTGAAGTAATTAAGTGACCATGTTGAGAAAGTCCCCATAACGAGGGACTGTGGTCATCCTCTAGGAACTACAGGCAGCCTCTAGGAGTTGAAAGCAGCCTCCACTCAACATCCAGCAAGAAGCCAGGGCCCTCAGTCCTGCAACCACAAGGAAAGGAACTCTACCAAGAATCTGAGGGAGTGTAAAAGTAGATTATTCACCCAGTCAAGCCTCTATATAACAATGCAGAACAGCTGAAACCTTGATTACATTTTTGTGGGAATCGAAGCAGAGGACCAAGCTGACCCATGTGTTGATTACAGCTTTGTAGGGCCCTAAGCAGAGGATCTAGTTGAGCCAAGCCCAGATTCCTGATCCATAGAAACTGTGAGATAATAAATGTGTCTTGGTTAAAGCTGCTAAATTTATGGTAATTTTTTGCAGCACTAGGTAATACAATCAAAAGTGTCTATGATCAAAAATTCTCCCCTGAAACAGACTTTCCAGAGACAAATTTTACAGTTTAATCATTTTAAAATAGATCTTTACTTATTAAACTCACATATTTGTTCTCATTTGGTAGAAATAAAACTGTAAACTATATACTAGTAAGTGACCCAGGACAAATGTTTAAGTGGGGCCAAATTTTTAATTTTAGTTTCAATAAACTTAAAATTGAGCAGTTCTATTTTTGTCCTTTAATCCTGCTTTCCGAAAAATCAATCACTAACTTAAGCACAGTATAGAGAACGTAATTCCTTTTTTTTAAAATTTTATTTTAAGTTCTGGGATACATGTGATGAATGTGCAGGTTTGTTACACAGGTATACATGTGCCATGGTGGCTTGCTCCACCTATCAACTCGCCATCTAGGTTTTAAGCTCCACATGCATTAGGTATTTGTACGAATACTCTCCCCGCCCTTTTCCCGCCAACCCCCGACATACCCCAGTGTGTGATATTCCCCTCCCTGTGTCCATGTGTTCTCATTGTTCAACTCCCACTTATGAGTGAGAACATGTGGTGTTCGGTTTTCTGTCCCTGTGTTAGTTTGCTAAGGATGATGGTTTCTAGTTTCATCCATGTCCCTGCAAAGGACATGAACTCATTCTTTTTATGGCTGCATAGTATTCCATGATGTGTATGTGCCACATTTTCTTTATCCAGTCTATCATTGATGGGCATTTGGGTTAGTTCCAAGTGTTTGCTGCAATAAATAGTAGTGCAATAAACATGCGTGTTTATATATAGTGTTTATATATAGTGCTGCAATAAATAGGGCTGCAATAAACATACGTGTGCATGTGTCTTTATATTAGAATGATTTATAATCCTTTGGGTATATACCCATTAATGGGATTGCTAGATCAAATGGTATTTCTGGTCCTAGATCCTTGACGAATCACCGCAAGAACATAATTTCATATTCCTTTAACAATCAGGGATATCTCAGCATCTTAAGAACTAACCCTCTCAACATGAATTATCAACAGCATGGCTTTGTTGAAATGGAAAGTAAATCCAGAATATATCCTGGAATTTACTTTTTCAAAATAATTCCACCATACATAAGGATGCGGAGAAATTGGAACCTCTGTGCACTGTTGGTGACAACGTAAAATGGTATAGCTGCTATGAAAAGCAGTATAGCAATTCCTTAAAAATTTAAAATAGAATTACCATATGATCTAGCAATCCCACTTCAGGGTATAGAACCAAAAAAATCGAAAGCAGGGTCTCAAAAAGATATTTGTACACCTATGTTCATAGCAGCATTATTTACAAATAGCCAAAAGGTAGAAGCAACCCAAGTATTTATCGACAGATGGTAAGTTAAACAAAATGTGGTATATACATACAATGGAATATCATTCAACCTTAAAAAGAAAGGAAATTCTGACACACGCTGCAACATGAACCATGATGATATTATATGAATTGAAATAAGCCAGTCATAAAATGACAAATACTATATGGTTCCATTTATATAAGGTATCTAGAATAGTCAAATTCATAGAGATGGAAAGTAGAAAGGTGGTTGCTGGGGCTGGCAAAAAGGGGAGAATGGAAAGCTTTTGTGTAACGTGTAAGGAGTTCTAGTTTTGCAAGGTAAAAACAGTCCTGTAGATTGGCTGCACAATAATGTGAATGTACTCAACACTTTTGAACTGTATTCTTTAAAATGGTTAAGATGGCAAATTTTATGTTTCATATATATATTTATATATATAAGACAATTTAAAATTTTAATGCTAAAAATAAGATTAGTAATACATCACATCAGGTAAATTTCTTGTCATGTGCATCTAGACTTAAAGCTCCTTGAGGAATGATGCTGTGTTTCATTCATTAGGCAGGCATAGTATGTCATGAAAACAGCAATTCTTCAGTGTCAAGCAGACCAAGATTCAAACTCTAAAGCTCTACTTTTACTGCCTTTGAAAAGTTTATTAAGCTTAGTTGCAATTTCTTCATCTGTGAAATGAGCAACCTAGGATTGTCAGGATTCATACAATGTTCCTAAAGCAGCTGGCACAGTGTCTGACATGTGCTCAACAAATGCATGATGTGTGAATGTTTTTCTGATAAAAACAATACAGAAAAAAATAAAAACATTTTAGCTAATAATTCATCAGAGGTGAATAATGCTGCCTGTATAGAGAATAAACAATCTGTGAATCAAAACTTACTGCCATATCACTATCATAATAGTATTGACTCAATAGTCTTAATTTAGTTTTTTTGTATCATTTATTTATTTTTTGAGATAGGATCTCGCTGTGTCGCCCCAGGCTGCAGTGCAGTGGCCGTGCGATCACAGCTCATTGTAACCTCAAACTCCTAGGCTCAAATAATCCTCCTGCCCCAGCTTCCCAAAGCACAGGGATTACAGTCATGAGCCACAGTGCCCAGCCCTAGTGTAGTTTTGATATGTCATACTGTTGTGGAAAGATCACTTTTAAAATTATGATAGAATCACTTTTGGTCAACGTGAAATGAATCTCCCAAACCAACCCATAAAGGTATATACATACTCATGAACATACTCTTTGCTTTAAGAAACACAAATTGGAGAGAAATAAAAAAGTATCTTTGTATATTTTTACTATAACACACTTTATCAATTTATCTAACAGTCTTTTAAGCAAGACATTTCCAAAAATAAGATTTAGTTGGTTTGTGTTTTTGGATTCACCAGGCAAGTTTTAATTTGTACTATGTCTTTTATACTACCAAATATTTTCAAAGGTTTATTAATATCTATGGTCATTTCCCCAAAACACTTTAATCTTTTTGAACTTTTAGATTAAATTATATAGTTAACATACTGCTTATGAGAAATCTGATAACAACTACAATACTCATTTTAAATGATTTACTTTGATCCTTTCTGGCTTTCTAATTATACAATATTCCTGTAGTTTGTACCTCAAGAGGTTTGAAATATACCCACCTAATTATTGTCACTGCTTCAGGGAGGACTTAAGAAAGGGCAATTATGTTTCAAATCAATTTAAAAGAGATGTCTTTTTTTTAAAAGAGTCTCAGAATGGGACAAGAGTATACAGCCTCCAAGCGATTACTTTAGTCAGGTATTTAAATGCAATCATGAGGCTCTGTTGTAAAAGCAGTTAGCTGGTAAAACATATCCATGTTCAAATTAAGGTATAAAACCAAGTCCAAAGTTAAATATGAATGATGGAGTATTTGCCATTTTGAATTACCTGTGCTTTTGAATGTCAACTCATCTTTATCAAGACTCAACGTTAACACTTTCCCTTTTTCCTTCCACCTTACCCTATGCAGACTTCTATCAGTAAACACTGTGTTACTTGTTAAGTGTCTCTTACATCTCTCTATCATACTGTAATCTCCTGGAGGAAAGGGATCTCATCATATTACTCTTGGTTACCCCAGTACCTAGCATAATATCTGGAACATAATAGACACTGGAAAAATATTTACAAAATGGAATGACTAAAATCTGGGATCTAAATGAATAAAATTTATAAAATAACTTCAATAATAAGCAATGGCCATTATTTTTCCTTCGATTTTTATTAGTTTTCTTACTAAAAATGTTTAAAACCAACTTTCAAACATAATTTCATGACGAAGTTACAGTAAGTCATTTTACTTCCCATTTCTGACTCTTAAATGCTAACAGCAAAGAGGAATTCAGCTTTTTCAAAATCACATTAAAAATATATTATATGGGTTAGTCATAAAATTGTTTTCAAGAAAAAAAATGTTAGAAATTCTTTGTATTTCATATCTTGCATGGAAATCACATTATGAACCTCAGTATCCGTGGGAGATTGGTTCCAGGACCTCTCGTGGATGCCAAAATCCACAGATGCTCAAGTTTTGTATATAAAATGATGTGGCATTTGCATATAACTATGCACATCCTCCTCTATACTTTAAATTATCTCTATTATTTATCTGTTAAATCTCTTCCTCTATATTTTAAATTATCTCCACTAACAACTATTTACATGGCATTTATACTGCTAGGTATTACATAGCAATAATGTTATCTCTATTAACAGCTATTTACATAGCATTTATATGCTAGGTATTACATAGCCAAGAGTAAGGGGAGCTATGCAAAGCAAGAATACGGCACAAACTGAACTGCCATACATACCGAGGCTCTACTTTCTTGATGGCTTATTTGAGTAGGAGGAAATCAGGTATTAATATATTAGAAAAGCAAAAGGGTGGGAAAGATCTATTAGTGAACCTGTGAATAATGCCACAGGAGTATGGAATTAAAACATTAACAACCAAAATATTTTTAAAAATCTTTCTATAAGGCTAAATTTGTTGGAATTTGTGACATAATATATCGTCCTTCAGTTCAGATATTTCTTTGTACATTATGGAAAAATGCGTAAATACACAGTTAATTAGTTTTCAGTTATCAAGACAGAAATTGAGAGCAATAACCAAATGAACCCTATCTAGTAACACAACACTATACATATTTAATCATAATTTGGTGAGTGCATGCAAAATAATATTTAGAACCAATTAAAAAAAATCCAATTATCATCATGCTTTTAAAAAGGACTAGTAGTTGTACTACTATTACTACTGAGTTACTACTGAGTCACTACTGAGTCACTGAGTAACTACTGTTACTACTGAGTTAAACTAAGTACGTCAATATTACATAAACATTAGAAGGTATTTCCAGAACATTTGAGTTTTTACAACCTTGTTTCAATGACAGAAATGCAGCTTCCTGGTTTCTATTCAGGCAGGAATTTGTTTACTCTGCTTAGCTGAAATCAGAGCTAATGACTTTATTGGTTTTGAATAGCTCCAAAGTGTTCCCAATGCAAAGGCACTGGCTGTCTGGCCAGTCTCATATGGGCTACAACACATGCATTTGGGAAGTTTACTTTCCAAAAATATAAGTATTCATGTGGTATAAATGAAGTCATGTACATATACAACCTGAATACACACATGACATTCTGAGGTAGTAATTCTCACTGTTGTAACCTCTTCAAGATATGAAGTCTATATAATCACATTAAAATACTACCTTTGGGGTATGAATTAAGTTTAAATTGTCCACTGAGTTATATATCAGGGTTAAAGAAGTACTTTGTCTAGAACACCTAAATCTTTAGTCATTTTTTGAAAGGAAAAAGAACTTTATTATTCTTGACAAACATTATATACAAAGTACAACTGTGTTACTTCTCAAAATAATCATAAACATGTTAATTCCCATTTTATATGTGAAGAAACTGATTAATTAAATAACATATACCTAAAAACACACAGCAAGCTAGTGACAGGATAAAACAACTTTATCCCAGTGAGTCACAGTTCCTAAATGTCCTACACCATATTACTCTATTCTTTCATCACTTCATAAACAATGGAGAATAAAGGAAAAAATTTAAAAACTAAAATGGGTTTATATGTGGAAAAAAGTCAAAAATAGACAGCTATTACACAACCTTAGCTTGAGGTCAAATTCTACCTGATATGTGTGGGGTTTTTTCCATTAATAAATGTTCGCTGTCAAAAAACTACTCAGAGAAAATCACAAGTCAATAGACTACAGAAAACAGAAGCTCAGTGAATAAAGAAAATATAAGTTCAGCAAAAGCAGTACCATCCTCTTGAGAAATGAATACGAAAAAAAGACAGCCTTACTACAGCTAATCAAGGAAGAATAAAATGTTTCAAAATTCAAGTCACAGGTAGAAGCAGATGGTCAAAAAGGAGAAATGTGTATTTGTATATAAATACCTTTAAAGAAGAAATACTAATAACTGCATAATTATATATGATACTTAAATATCATTATACAATAGTTGATTTTTTTAACTTGCAAGCCTGTTAATCTTCAATAACTCAGATTGCAGATGTGATATATTTAAAAATAATAACATTTACTGAGTGCTTACAATGGAAAAGACACTCTTCTAAGTGCTTTACATATATTATATGCTACTGTTATCCCCATTTTACAGATAGAGCGACCAAGTAAACTACAGAGAAGTAACTTGTCCAAGGTCACACAGTAAATAAATAAAGAGCCAGAATTTAAACTCGGGCATTCTAGCTCTAGGGAACCAGCTATTATCCTCTATGGTATTCTGAATTTGTAAAGAATCTGAGATGGCTAACCCAACTGTTCATATTTCCTTAAGTTTAAAATCAACTTAATTAGCACAATATTCTCAATACAAACCCAACCTACATTATTCTCATATTTCCTCTTTCACATAGGAAGACATGAGGCACTGAGTATCATTAACCAAGGTTAAAGAAGGTAGTTTTAAAATGTTTCTCAAAGAACGAATATCATTCTCTTCTTAAAACCAAAAGGAATATACAACAATTGTCAATTTTAAAAACTAAAATATAAATTTTTTGAGACAAGGTCTCGCTCTGTCACCCAGGCTGGAGTGCAGTGGCACAATCATGGCTCACAGCAGCCTTGACTTCCCAGGCTCAAGTGATCCTCCCACCTCAGCTCCACAAGTAGCTGGGACCACAGGCATGCACCACCACACTCAGCTAATTTTTTATTCTTTTTAGAGACAGGGTCTCACTATGTTGCCCAGGCTGGTCTCAAACTCCTGGGCTCAAGTATTCCTCGCACGCTGCCTCCCAAAGTGCTGGGATTACAGGCATAAGCCACCGTGCCAAGCCAAAATAATTTTATTTAAAAAGAGCAAAATTAAATCTATGTTAATGATGGTTACCAAAGCTCCAACAATCCAGGCTCCCATTTTCTTGGCAAAGAGATAGTTTCTAGAATATGAACTGAAGCTTATTCAGTCTTGTAGCTTTCATGTCTAATACTAAGCAACTAACAGGTCACAAACTGCTATATAAAAAATGTTAGGGGTAATGTACAAATATGGGGGAGGAGATAAGCAGAGAAGTATCACTGCAGAATGAGAAAGTTCACATAAAACTTCTAGCACCATTAGGTTTCCTCATCTATAAAAGGGTCTAAGAACAGTCACTTAATGTTTTGAAAATTAATGACTGCAAAGAAAATATATCACAGAAATTATTTTGTTTTTTAACAAAGAATATTTAACTAAACCCAATACAGAAACAACCTCAAGAATTTTATTAATTGTATTAATTAATTAATTTTATTAACACCATATATCTATGCTCAGTAAGTGCAATTCTGAAGTTCCACAGGACTAATTCATTAAAATTATTATGAAAACTACACATATGTGACAAAATGATTTTTGATATAGTACAAAGGCAATTCAATAGAGAACAGGTAGTCTTTTCAACAAATGGTGGCAGAGCAACTGGACATACCTGTGTAAAAAAGTAGACTTCTATCACACTACCCACCGTATTCAAAAATTAACTAGAAATGGATCAAAGACCTAAATTAAGAAATATAACTAAAAAACTTCTAGAAGAAAACTTAAGGGAAAAATTCTGTAACTTTGGATTAGGCTAGGATTTCTTAGATACAACACCAGAAACACAATTCATAAAAGAAAAAAAAACTGACAAACTGGACTTCGCTAAGATGAAAAACCTCGACTCTTTATTAAGAGAATGAAAAGACAGACCACGTGGGAAAAATATTTGGAAATCAGTATCTAATAAAGGACTTGCATTTGGAATATAAAGAACTCTCAAAATTCAATAATAAGAAAACAACCCAACTTGAACAATTTCAAAAAATTTGAAAAGACAACTCATCAGAGAATATATACGGATGGCAAATAAGCATATGAAAATATGCTTAGCAACATGTGTCATTAGGGAAATGCAAGTTAAAATCACAATTAGATACCCCTACACTCCAATTAGAATAGCTATTTTTTTTCACTTAATCTGACAAGACTAAGTGCTGGCAAGTACTCAGAGCAGCTGGAATTCTCACGCAGCAACCTCACTCCTAAGTGTTTACCCAATATAAGTGAAAAGTTATGTCCAAACCGAAATTTTCATACAAATGTGTATAACGGCTTTATTCATAATCACCAAACACTGGTAACAACCCAAATCCAAATGTCCTTCAAGTTATTAATGAACAAATCAACTGTGGTACATTCACATAACAGACGAGTGCACAGCAATAAAAAAGAAAGAACTACTGATACACATAATATCATGAATAAAGACCAAATAAAATCAAATTAATATTGTTCATAGATATGAAGTTGCTGAATGACCATGTCTTTTTTGAAAATCCGTATTGACTGACCTCCCTTAAGAGATTCTATAAGTATTCACTTATTCCAATGTAATTGCTCTACAAATGATAAACACAATAAATGTTTTATGATTGTGCCAGAAGGTCTAGAGTTACTCTTCTCCATCTGTAAAATAAAGTACAAAATCATACACAAATTATCTTATATATGTTCTATCATTCTTGTATATGTCTCTATAATCAACATATGGTTTTCTGCATATGCCCATTAAGTTTGAAATGTAATTGTTTCCAACAGCATTCATTCATCACTGCATCTACTCCAGGTGAACAATCATGAATGCAAAATATTTTTATCAAATCAGACCTAATGGCTTATCTATTTCCCTTAATTTTGAATTTTGACTATTCTCAATTAGTACAATTTCTTTAACACATACACCAAACCTCTCTCATTTTAAGAAAAACTAAAAGTCATTTGAAAGCTGACATTCAGTCCACATTTCCCCTCATATGACGTTTTTCTCCTTTGTTTTCTGAAGTTCTGTCCACTCTGATCCTTTAAGTAGAGTAATAAATCCCTATACCTCAACTCTTATCAAGCTTATGATTTTTAGGATAATTCATGTTCCATTTTCACTTATGTCTTAATGACTAATTTCAACTGTAGTAACTGAAAATAGCAAAAATGTTTTATGTAATAATTTCCCCAGAATCTTCAGAAAGAAAGTGCAAATTTCAAGTTCTGCCTTTTTTGAAAAAGGTAGCAACTTTCCCCCTAAAATTTCCTCAGATTTTAAAAGCTGATCTTGATCTTTATTTTTTTATTTTTTTGCATTTTTTCTCAAAATTCAGTTGAGTGTATTTGTGTGGCTCTATTTCTGTGTACTCTATTCTGGTCTACTGATCTACGTGTCTATTCTTCCACCAATACCACATTGTCTTTATTATAGTTACATAGTAAAACGTAATATCCAATAGAGTAATTCCTTATTTTATTTTTCTTTTTCAAAATTGTTTTAGAGCTTCTAGGTCTTGTACTTTTACATATACATTTTAGAACATGCTTGTCTGTTTACAAAACAAAACAAAACAAAAAAACAGACTTGCTGGGATTTTGTTGACATTTATTTAACTTAAATAGACAGGCATGGCTATTGAATCAGCACATCTGACTGCTGATCTAATATGGTTGCTAACAACGTATCTATATTCTCTCCTTATTTTCAATATTGTCCTTGGGGGGAGATAGCAATGTATAGAGGAAAAAGCATGAATTTAAAATAATCTAGGTTCAAATTCCAGACGTACTTCCCACTAACTTGCATGTATCTTTCTATTCTGTTAAAAAGACATAACTGTCTTACCAAGATGTTTTGAAGAATGAATAAAACTGAGATAATCTATGATGCATCTAGTACTAGCTGGTACATAGTTCATGCTCAATAAACGCTATTATCTCTTTCTCCCTTAAGATTCGATACCTTTAAATGGAATGGATTCCAACGTTTTTTCAGGTTAAAAAATTTGTATTGGGTGTTTAAATTGCTATATTTCCTCTTAAAGTTTGTCTTCAATCACTTTACAGGAGAGACAGAGGGATTTCATAGTAATAATTACCCATGGGTTTTGAAATTTTTTAGAGATGTAATGGGATATTTGTCATTCAAAACAGAGTCACTATCTCCTTACTCAGCTAGTAAAATGGGTGAACAAGTTATTTAACCTCTTAGTTATATGGCTGAACTATATCAAAACTAGCTTCGGTACTAAATTTTGTTTTTAATGCTACTGGAAAAGCAAATTCCTCAAAACTAAAGAGCAAGAACATACAGGACAGTTCAAACAACCCAATTTGGCTCCAGTCATATCTTAAAACAACAACAAAATAAAACACACAGAAAAATATCACAATTCACAGATAATTTACTGCAGAGCTAATTGCTAGCTTACAAATTAATATTCTTTTTTTCCTATTGAATAATGACAACTACGTGACTATTTCTTTTTTTACTTTGGCCTAGAGCTGTGGTTTTTAACCCTGGCTGTGCATCATAAGCATCTGGGGAATAGATGCCCAGGCCCCCTCTAGATTAGTTAAATGTGAATCTCTGAGTGGAACACTGGCATGGATAATTTTTTTACACTCCCAGGTAAATATAACACACAGCCAGAGTTGAGAAAAACCAGCTAAGAAAACTCAAGGCCAAATTTATAATTCAACTATATTTTAAACATGTCATAGACCCTTACAGCCTGCTTATTTGTGCTCTATTTTACCCTTCATCCCCTACCCTCCACCCTTTTCATATATCTCCTACTTTGTTTTCCCTTATCCTCAATATCAAAATAGTTATCAGATTATATTTCCCATATACCATCTCAAATGCTCGGTAAAATGAAGCAAATCACAAGTAACACACATGTACTCTACTCCACCTTCCCTCTTTCTCTGTCTCTCTCTCTCTCTCTCTCACACACACACACACACACACACACACACACACGTGCACACAAAACTACAGCAGGACCTGTTTCTAATGTAGAGATACAGATTAAAATCTAGCAGTGAAATCAGTTACAGAATGTCTCCAGGGCAATTTAGAAAACGTCTCTTATCTGCAAAAGCCAGATTTAGCTCAGCTCTCTAAATCTCTCTCCCATCTAACTCCTTTCCTACCTAAAAACAAACAAAAATAAAGAAAATACAAAACAAAAAAAATTATTGGCAGCAACAGTAAATAATCCTTGGAAATAACATAAATGAATAAACATTACATAGCAAATTCTGACAAAGTACTGAAAGGCTTATACCTCAAGATTCCAAGTGCTTATCAAATCTCAAGAACCGCTGCTACATACAATGATGGCACCAAGAAAGAAATTACAGGAAGGGAAAAAAATCTTGCATTTCCTCATCAAAATTCTAGATGAGAGAGACTATGAGAGGGTAGGTACTAAAACAATATGGCCCAGAAAAGCAACTACACTATCAGTAGGCCTTATTATAGAACACAGAGGTAATGATTAGCTCTCTTGATGAACTAATCAAGGTAGGGAAATATAGAGGACCTGCCCTGAAGGAACTGACCTGAATATTTCCACATCAGACTGGCTTAAAGACAGATTGACTTGGAGGAACTGAGAAGGCACCTGTGGCAGGGAGGGGCCACTGCCCTCTGACTCCTCCCCGCTTGTCTATTCCAAATAAACCTGGTGAAAGCATAGAAAAAATATAGATGTCCCTGCTCTCTTTCCACATTCCAGAAATAAGTACTGGTCATTATTTTCAGAATAGGACTCTGTACTCACGGCTGCTGACTACTGAAGATGAACATTGGTGAAACAAGAATTACAGGCCTAAGGCCCATTTAAAAAGAATTAAAAATGTTTTAGCTAGTAATAAGTGTGTTCACCTTTGGTAGTAAAGAATTTAAGCATTCTAAGCACGATCAGAAACCTTCAGAGTGGAATGCTATTATTCAATACAATATTAGAAAGGGGAGATTTCATTTTAGCTTTCTATCTCCCTATACTGGAAAGATCTATTTATTTTTATATTAGTCTAGTGGCTAATACAGAGACTTATATTGGCAGGCATGCATTAAATACCTGTTACATTGAATTAATTCCTACCAGGACGCTTCTAATCTCAATTGTTTGTTATTTCTTTTTACTCTCCAACATCTAATCAGTTACCAAATTGTAACTATTCTACCTCTGCCAGGTCTCTCCCATCAGTCATCTCTTTTCTACCCCTTCTGTACTAGTTCAAAAATCTCACTACTACTTCCACTAACACAATAGCCTCCTAGCTGGAATTCCCCACCTTCCATATCTCCCCCATTCCTCACTACCGTCAATTATTTTTCAAAGCACAAATCTAATAATGTCACTCATGTCCTCAAAAACCTTCAGTGGCTCCTATTTATGAGATAAAATTGAACCCTTAAACTGGCTTAAAAAGTCCCATTCAACCTGGGCCTAGCTTACCTTTAATACATTCCTTATCTCTCACTATATCCCCTCTCCCACATCACAGACTTACAACAGTATCAGATTCTTCCTTCTTTCAGAACATTTCCATGCCTTTTCTTATATTGTGCCCATCCACGTGAAATATGCTCCTTTCATCTGTCTGTGAAAATATTACCACTTTCTAATGCCCTGCTCAAATTCCACCTCCTTCACAAAGCCTTACCAGATCCATTCCTAAACCACCACCACCACCACCACCATCACCACCACCACCACCCCATTGTTGATAATCTTGTGCCTTTTACAATAACAATTTCCATACATGCCTGTCTTACTACCTGAATGTAAACCTGTGGGGGTAGGGTGGGACTCTGTGGTATATTTTTAGGCATTTCACATTACAGCACTATGTACAGCACTGCCTTGTACTCAATAAATGCTTCATGAATTGAACCAATTCCTACCATGACAAGAGTTCAGAATTTTTTTAAAAAATTAAAAATTTCAATGAAACACCTCATCAGCCAGATATAATAAATGAAATTATCTGTCTCTTCTTATCCTTCCACTGTTTCTAAATATAACTTTGTATTTTATCTCTGGATCACCCTATCTGTGATTACAAACATTCACAGTGAGAGCACCACTATACTTAGATGAAATGATCAAATTTAGGAAGGGGTCTTAAGAAAAACTGCTTATGAAATGGAAGGCTGCGGCTAAGGCCATGGTTATCTGAATCCCAGGATTTTAACATAGATGACAATAGTTCAGACTTTAGGGGCATGGGAAGAGGCATGATGACTGTGGGAAAAGAGAAGGAACTATTGTGTACTAGAGACTAAGTGCAAAACATCTTGCTAAGTTTATTAAACCCAGCACTGAATTTTCTTTACATAACAACTCTTGAAGATGGTTTTTCTCCAACTTATAGACAAAGAAAGTGAGGTTCAGAGAGGTTAGGTAACGTGGATTGTGTCACATCATGAGTATGGCATGGAGCTCGGACAAGAACCCAGATTTACCTGCCTTCAAAGCTGTTCTTTCCTCTATTACTATAGGGTCTCATGAAAATTAATTAAAACTAGAAGTTTTTCCCCAATTGGTTTTATCAGTAAACTACATACTCTCAAAACTAATTTGTTTAGACAGGCATGGTTGTGAGCACCTGTAGTCCCAGCTACTCGGGAACCTGAGGCATGAGGATTGTTTGAGTCCAGGAGTTCGAGGCCAGCCTGGACAATGTACAATGACATAGAAAGACCCTGACTCAAAAAACAAAAACAAAAAAAAAACAACTAACTTGCTTAAACAAAAACAGCATTGCTAAAGAAATAATATAAAAGTACTACACGTTTACTATGATATGAAATGTGAAAATTACATAATCAACTTGATAAAGAAGCACTTGGTTCCTCACCAAAAAACAAACAACTAAGCGAACAAACTGTAACATGCATGGCATTAAATCATGAAAAGTTCACATTAGTCAAACAGGTTGTTCTTTATGATCCTTGCCCAGGAATGACCAATACCCATCCCATCTCAAGTAAAACCTCTTTCTTGATCCTGACAGAATCCAGTCAAAAGCTTAAATTGTGACTGCGTGAGGGGTGATGCCCTTTGAAGTTCCTATTCCCAGTAGACCTCATTGAGACAGTCCCTGCAAGAGCTCTCACAATCAGTTTCTTGCTTACCCTATTTCCCCTCTTCTAAGAACTCTCTTCCCAGAAACCAAAAGATTCCAGGTTTCCCCTTTTCAGGCCCATTCTCTACCTCTCACTGGAACCAAGCTAGTTATTGGTTGAAACCTGACACATTTCACCACAGAACAATTTTACAAACAGTGGTTAGGCTCGGCATCATTATACCTCGCTATTATGTACTGATCTAAAAATATAAGTACCCTTAATAAGTTTTTCCTGTGGGAAAACATGTTAAGAGTCTCAAACAACCAATTTACACACTTCTGAATGATAATTCAAAGGTTAACAACTGTCCATGCAAGCAAGACAGGTAAAAGATACAAAAAGACTCCAAAATATATGGTAGTGTCTATAATCTTTAATCTTACCAGATTCAACACACACAGAAATGGACGGAAATTATTTCTTTTGACATTAAAGTTAACAGATTCTTACCTACATTTTCTTTAAGGATTCTAGCACATTTTAAAAATATATATTCTACAACAAAAACACTCTTAGTCCTAAAATTATCACAATTGAGGGTTGTAGAGCTTGTACTCAAAATTAGCATTTTTAAAGCCAACATCAACAAATTTGTAATTAAAATATAAATTATCAAAAGTAAACTTGTTTACTTCTTATCAAAAGAATATAATTAAAAACAAACAAACTCTTCTAAGTACTAAGTGGGTCTGTTCAAATGTAGCATTTAGTTTTCACCTATAATATTTTTTATTAAGTAACTTGCAGGGTTAAATCTAACCAATCATAACTGTTTTAGAGAAAGAAGGCAGAAATACTATCTTCACCACATTACCTTCACCTTTCGTTTTACTTCATAGGGATTAACAATTTCCACTCGAGTATTTTTCCAAATTGCTGAGGTAGAGAGACCCATTGTTAAATCTCTACAATACCTAAAACATACTGCAAACAATAAAAAAACCATATGTGGTAATTACAATTTAAAACATACTACATTCAAAGTTAACAGAAATAATAAAATAGTAGGCATGCAAAAGGATTCCCACCTCCCATCCCATCCTTATATCAAAGCATTTAACTGTTTTTATAAACTAAATGCCTATAAGTTCAGTAAGTTACATACATGAATATAACAAAGTTCCTCTCCCCTTCAATAGACTTGCTAGACAATTGTGCAAACAGCATTCCCCCATTTCAACAAGAAAGGAACGCCTATTCATTTATCTTGTTCTTACGAGATGTAAAACATTAAAACGTATATTGGAATTGCTTGGTTTACTAGTAAAATATTTCCTGTAAGTATAGAGGGTTCAGATTTAGGGTACTTCTGAATTTATTTCCACTACATTCCTTACCACATGTTATTCTAGCATGTAATCTTAACCCCAGTTTAGTTGATAAATAACGAAAAAATTTAAAGAAAAAAAAACAAGGTAATCATACAACAGCCAAATGTGTATTTTTTTTAAATGGAGCAAGTACTTGAAGACAAAGTTGCACCCTTTAGATGTCGAGGATTGAGAGTCTTACCTCAAAATATCCTACTGTGAATCAATTTCACCAACTATTTTTAGGAGGTGTATGGTGGCCTCTACTGGAGTAGTACGCAGTCGATTAAGTTATCAGAAAAGGATCCAACTTTCTATCACAAAAGACACGTTTTTGTGTTTAAATGCTGCCCGCTTTTATAACAACAATAAAAACAAAGCACCTGTGTACATCTAAGTTCTCACTGCACAGCTGACCAAAGCCCAACCAGAACAGTTTCAGAGTAAGAAGAGTGGGAAGAGAGGTGAACCAAAGTATTTTGGTTGAACCTCGCTAAGTCTTACCAAAGATTCGACTTATTTATAAGGGCTGGGGTTTACTTTGCGTCTTCTTTTACAGACCAACGGGGCAGGGACAGCGGTTGTGGAAAGGAGAAGGGGTGGAGCAAGAGTGCAGTAGAATCAAGGGGACCTGAGAGGAAGCAGTAGAACATCACCTGAAACCTGGCGACTGGAGATAGGTCGCCAGTGTATCTCGACATGGGTCATTACAAGGAACCATAACAAGCCACAGAGAAACGAGAAAGCTGTTACCAGGGAACACTCGTGCCTATGTGCAAATGTCCCCAGAGTTACTTAGTCACCTTGGTGTGTTTGTTGCACTGGGTTCGTAAAGCGCCCGGGGTTCAACAACGAGCTGGAGTCCGCAGCTGTCCCCCAAAATGTTCCCAGCCAGCAAACTAGGCGCGGCGGAGAAAAAGGGACGCGCGGAGTCAGGCACAGCACCCCGCCAGTCCCCCAGTTCCCCTTCGGGTCGGAAAGTGAAGAAACTTAGTCACAACAACTCTGGCGTGGCCCGCCAGGCAGGCGCTCCGCCCAAGGCCGAGCCCGGGCCCAGGCTGCACTCACTCCGCAAGCCCGAGCCCGCCGTCTCATCCCCGCCCGCTCCCCAGCGAAAGGGCAGTGGAGGCAGCATCAAGGGGGCTTGCCCGGGAGCCCGCTTCCCGGCCCTACGCCTCTCCTCTCTCCGTCCCCAGCCAAGGTCTTGAGGGGAAGGAGGCGGGGGTTGGCTCCAGCCCGTCTTGGCCACCACACTAACCTCGCCGCTGCTCGCGCCGCCGCCGCTGAACACTTCCATTTCTCGGTCCCAGGGCTCGTCCTGAGGAGCGAATGGTAGCATCTCCCCTTCAGGAACACTCAAACAGGAGCTGCCGCCTACCGCTGGCGCGGCCGCGCATCCTGTCTATTGAACTGGCCCGCCGCCGCCGCCGCCGCCGCCGCCGCCGCCGCGACCCCCAGCCCCGCCTTCAGCGAGCGCTGCCCTCGCCGCCGGGTCTCTCAGAGGCTGGGAGCTGGGGGTCGCCGCCGCCGCCGCCCGGTGATTCCCATAGAGAAGACAACTCTGTGCTGCCTCTCCAAGAGCTGCCGCTCGGCTCGCGCTCACCACTGCCACCACAACGACGGCCGCTCGGTGGTGACTCCCCCAACACCCCACTTCCTCGGGTCCCCTCCCCGCTCCCTGCTCTGTCAATATGGCGGCAGCGGCGGCGTTACCTGTGCGGCGCCTGGACCCCCCCACGGCGGCGGCACAGCGGCGTCACCCAAACGTCAATGGAGATTCCCCAGCCTGGGGTGAAGGGGGCGGGATAGAGGGGCGGGGTGGATGCGGGGGACCGCGTGGTGGGTGGTGGGATAGAGGGGAGGGGGGCGTGCTGGGCTGGGGAGGCGACTGAAGAGTAGTAAAAGCCCCTGCTAGCGCCTCGGTAAACCTGCCCACTCCACGGAGCATGCGCAGCGCTCTTCACACATGCTCAGCAGGCCCTCTCAAGTCCACGGAGCAGCATTGCTGGCGGGCGGCAGGATTCTCAAAAAGGATGCTGGAACTGGGGGACCCTCCCGAGCACTTGAGGAATCAGGGTAAGGGTAGGACTCCAAGAGTATCTCTTTGCAGGGCTCACGAAAAGCAGGTGTCTTATATGCCAAACCACGCCCATTTCGATACTTAGTGACAAATACTAGGGCAGGGATTTTAGTACATCATACATTATCCTCCTAGAAGGTAAAGGCAGGATAACCCCCATTTAAAAAAATAAATATACCTGTCCTCTCTACCCCCCACCTTACTTGTCCCTCTCAGGATGCTCCTGCTGGTTGCCTTCACACTATTGATAACACACAATGTTTCTCTTCACACATGCACACACACACAGGCAAACATATGCCACTTAATGAACTCCACTTGTGGCAACAAAGGCATGATTCCGAAGCTAGCCCATCCTCCAGCCCCCTCTGAGAATGTTGGGTCTGTAGTGACAATAATCATAGTTTTAGTACCTTCTTCAAAGCGAGCTTTACTACTTCGCTACTCTAAGCCACACATTGTACTGGGAGCTGGCGATATAACAGAGATAAAGTATAATCTTATACGGGGGATAATCAAGATGCTTCTCATCAAAACACTTCAGAGCTGAAAGTTTAAAAGTTATTCCACATTTGACACTTCAAAGACTTAAAAGAGCAACTGTAACAGCGGCTAAACCAACTCAGGACCTTGGAGAGGTTTCTAACGTTCATAAAAGGCACACCACCCCCTTTACCCTTCTACACCTAGGGCTGTTGACCTATGCCCTCCATTTATTTCATCATCTGGTCTCAAGAGCTAATGAAGCAAAGCTGGCCACAGAGATTGCACTGAATTACAAACAAGGATAACTGATAATGTCCTCTCACTTACTCTGCTGAAAATCTCGAGGAGAAAGTGAGCTTAACGAACAGAGTTCTCTAAAAGTCAAAGCTTCGAAAGTAGTGGGTGCATGGGGCTATAAATCGTGAAAATGTGTGAGAGTGTGTGTGTCTGTGTGTGCACGCACACACCCATAAACTCATATTTGGCTGAACTGACAGTATTAACTAGGGCCAACTTTTTTTCTTTTTCTTTTTCTTTTTCTTTTTTTTTTTTTTTTTTTGAGACAGAGTCTCATTCTGTTGCCCAGGCTGGAGTGCAGTGGCGCGATCTTGGCTCACTGCAACCTCTGCCTCCCGGGTTCAAGCGATTCTTCTGACTCAGCCTCCCGAGTAGCTGGGATTACAAGCGTGCGCCACCACGCCCGGCTAATTTTTGTATTTTTAGTAGAGACAGGGTTTCACCATGTTGGTCAGGCCGGTCTCGAACTCCTGACCTTGTGATCCACCCACCTCAGCCTCTCAAAGTGCTGGGATTACAGGCCTGAGCTGCTGTGCCCGGTACTGCCAACCTTTTGAGCGCTGGGTCTCATCCATCCCTTCTTGCCTACTCAAAGGCTTTGTTCTGCAACCCGCCCCCCCCACTAACATCATCTATTTTTTTCTCTCTACTGGATCTCTCCCGTCAGCAAAAACATGTTATTGACAGCTTGCTTGAACACTTGCTGGCATTTGATGTAAGTTCATGACTTACTCTTTCTTTAAACATTTTCTTTACTTGGCCTCTGGAACGAAATAATGTTTGTTTTTCTCCTACATCATTGTTTCTCTTATACATCTTTCTGTCTCCTTTACTGGATCATCCCTCCTCTTCCCAATTCTGCCTGTTGGAACTTCAAGGTTCAGTCCCACCCTCTTTCTTTTTCAGCATTCTAGGTATTCCCATATCCCATCCATACCTGATATGGTTAGGCTTTGTGTCCCCACCCAAATCTCATCTTGAATTGAATCCCCATAATCCCCATGTGTCAAGGGAGGGACCAGGTAGAGGTAAGTGAATCATGGGGGTGGTTTCCACCATGCTGTTCTCATGATAGTGCGTGAGTTCTAACAAGATCTGATGGTTTTATAAGGCGCTCTTCCTTCCTTTGTTGGGCACTTCTTCCAGACGCCATGTGAAGAAGGTACCTTGCTTCCCCTTCGCCTTGATTGTAAGTTTCCTGGGGCTCCCCAGCCATGATGAACTGTGAGTCAATTAAACCTCTATTTTTTAAATAAATTACCCAGTCTTGAGCAGTTCTTTATAGCAGTATGAAAACAGACTAATACAATAAATTGGTACCAAGGTAGTGGGGTGCTGCTATAAACATACTGGAAAATATGGAAGCGACTTTCAAACTATGTAACAGGCAGAGGTTGGAACAGCTTGGAGGGCTCAAAAGAAGACAGGAAGATGTGGGAATGTTTGAAACTTTCTAGAGACTTGTTAAATGGCTTTGACCAAAATGCTGATAGTGATACAATGAAGTCCAGGCTGGGGTGGTCTCAGATGGAGACGAGTAATTGTTGGGAACTGGAATAAAGGTGACTCTTGGCTATGCTTTAACAAAGAGACTGACGGCATTTTGCCACTGCACTAGAGATCTGTGGAACTTTGAACTTGAGAGAGATCAGTTAGGGTACATGATGGAAGACATTTCTAAGAAATCATTCAAGAGGTGACTTGGGTGCCCTTGGAAACATTTAATTTTATGCATTCACAAAGAGACGATTTGGAATTGGAACTTATGTTTAAAAGGGAAGCAGAGCATGAAAGTTTGGAAAATTTGTAGCCTGATGATGTGATAGAATAGAAAAACCAATTTTCTGAGGAGAAATTCAAGCTGACTGCAGAAATTTGCATAATTAACGAGGAGCCAAATGTTAATCGCCAAGATAATGGGGAAAATGTCCCTAAGGCATGTCACTTTAAGATCTCATTATATACAAAGAAAAGTTGGCATGCTAATAACAACTTATTAGTCTATATAGTTGAACATAATTAAAATGCCTTTTATTCTGATGCCCTGTTAAGGAATCAGACTATGAAAATGGGCAAATTTGGAGGTGTCTACAAAAGATTATATATGTGTATATATATATATATCCATAATATCTTACACACATACCACAGAGAGAAAGAGAGACAGAGAAAGGGAGACAGAGAGGCAGAGTATTCATTTAGACTGAGAACACATGCAGCAAGTGATAGATTTCTAGGTTACCTGTGGTCAATAAGTCAGATATAAGCAAGTTGAAATTAGGAAAATAGGTAGACATTGAAATGGGCAGAGTTTTTGCCCAGGGTATCATGACACCTTTGGTACACATGGTCTAGTACCCTGGATAGCTCCCTGGAAGATAATTTGATTTGAGTCAAAGCCTGGCCTCAAACAGAGAGCCTTTTTTGGACTCAGAGTCCCACCCCTCACTAGGCTTCTGAATATTAAGGGAGCCCATACACACATTTACGTAAATTTGAGTCTCTGAAAAATAGAAAGTGGAGAGTTATTTCAATATCCCAAGTAACATTTGGACCTCCATTACATAAAAGGGGCACATATTTTGGCCTAATTTGGACCAATGTAGGAGTATACATATTCTCCAAGTAGGCCTACGACAGAGTCCTTATACAAAACGAGATGTTTAAAACCAAGTGTTGGTTTTCCACACTAAAACTCAGAATTACTTTCATTATTTTCATTCTGCGTTTAGTGATTCAAAGTTCATTTGGATACTAAATTTTTTTGTGAGTCAACCTACTAGGTTTGAAAGGTTTTAAAAGTAAATGTTATACAAAAAGTTTCAAAAGTAAATGTTCAAAATAATCTTATAATCTCATAACATTTTCAAAAAACTAGATCCTATATAACCATAAAAATTATACAAAGGCAACACAGCTTCTACCTAACTTGCCTGCTGTTTACATCTTTGAGTATGATCTAGTATACTTGAATGGAAATTTAATTAAAACAAGATTAAAACCTACACTTAATTGAAGGTCCAACAAAGGCATTACTTATCTTAAAAATGTTTTCTTGATTTTATTGATACATAATAATTTTACATATTTATGCAGTACATACTATATTTTGATACATGCATAAAGTGTGTAATTATCAAATCAGCATATTTAGGATATCCATCACCTCAAAGACTCATCATTTCTCTGCACTGGGAACGTTTCAAATCTTCTAGCTACTTTGAAGTATACAACAAATTACTAACTATAGTCACATGATTGTACTCTCGAACACTAGAACTTATACCCTTTATCCATCTGCATATTTGTACCCATTAACCAACACCCCTTCACACCGCCACCCTTCCCAGCTTCTGAAAACCGTCATTGGACTCTTTACCTCCATGAAATAAAAATTTTAGCTCCCATATATAAATGAGAACATGCACTATTTGTCTTTCTGTGCTTTGCTTATTTCACTTAACATAATAGCTTCCAATTCCATCATGTTGCTGCAAGTCAGAGGATTTTATTCTTTTTGTGGCTTAATAGTACTCCATTGTATATATGCACCATATTTTCTTTATCTGTTAATCCATCAATGGACACTTAGGTTGGTTCTGTATTTTGGCTATTGTGAATAGTGCTACAATAAAAAATAAAATAGGGGTGCATGTATCCCTTTGATATACTAATTTCGTTTCAGTTGGTAAGTACCCAGCAGTAGGATTGCTGGATCATATAGTAGTTCTATTTTTATTTTTTTGAGAAACCTCCATACTGTTTTCCATGAGTGCACTAATTTATATTTCCACTCACAGTGTATAAGAGTTCCCTCTTCTCTCCATCCTCACCAGCATCTGTTAATTTTTATATTTTTGTAATAGCCATTCTAACTGGGGTAAGATGACATCTCATTATGGTTTTCATTTACATTTCCCTGATGATTAGTGATGTTGAACATTTTTTTCATATACCAGTTGGCCATTTGCATGTCTTCTTTTGAGAAATGTCTGTTCAGATGCTTTGCCCATTTTTAAGTGGGATTGTTTGTCGGTTTGCTGTTGAGTTTCTTGTATATTGCAAATAGTCATTCCTTGTTGGATAAATACCTTGAAAATATTTTCTCTCATTCTAAAGTTTGTTTCTTTACTCTGTTGATTATTTCCTTTGCTTTGCCTGTGTTATCTAAGTCTTTGCCCTAAAAATCTTTGCCTTAACCAAGGTCATGAAGTGTTTCCTCTACATTTTTTTTCTAGTAGCTGTATAGTTTTGGGTCTTATTTTTAAGTCTCTAATCCATTTTGAGTTGAATTTTGTATGTAGTGAGAGATAAGGATCTAGTTTCATTCTTCTGTATATGGATCATGGATATACAGTATTTCCAGCACCCTCTTTTGAAGACAGTGTCCTTTTTTAAATGAATGGTCTTGGCACCTTTATCAAAAATCAGTTGATTTTAAAAACATGAATTTATTTCTCCACTTGCTGATCTGTTCCATTGGTCTACTGTTTGTTTTTATACCAATACCATGCTGTTTGGGTTACTATGGCTTTGCAGCATAATTTGAAGTCCGGTTTTCTGATGCCTCCAGCTTTGTTCTTGTTGAATATTGCTTTGGCTATTTGGGGTCTTTAGTGGTTCCATATAAATTTTAGAATTGTTTTTATTTTCTATTTCTGTGAAGAATATCATTGGTATTTTGATAGGGATTACATTCAATCTGTAGCTTGCTTTGGATAGCATGGTCATTTTAATAATATTAATTCTTGCAATTCGTAAACATGAGATGTCTTTTCATTTGTTTGTGTCATCTTCAATTTCTTTTATCAGTGCTTTTTAGCTTTTGCTGTAGAGCTCCTTCTCCTCGTTAAATTTATTGCTAGGTATTTTATTTTTTTGTAGATACTATAAATGGAACTGCTTTCTTGATTTCTTTTTCAGATAGTTCACAATTGGTGCATAGAAATGCTACTGACTTTTTAATGTTGATTTTGTGTTCTGCAACTTTACTGAAATTTTAATCATTTCTAAGAGTTTATCGATGAAGCCTTTAGGCTTTTTTCCCCCACAATTGAGACAGAGTCTCACTCTGTCCCCCAGGCTGGAATCCAGTGGCGTGATCTTGCCTCACTGCAACCTCTGCCTCCCAAGTTCACACAATTCTCCTGCCTCAGCCTCCCGAGTAGCTGGGATTACAGGCATGCACCACCATGGCCGGCTAATTTTTGTATTTTTAGTAGAGACGGGGTTTCGCCATGTTGGCCAGGCTGGTCTCAAACCCCCAACCTCAGGTGATCCACCGCCTTGGCTTCCCAAACTGCTAGGATTTCAGGTGTCAGCCACCACTCCCAGCCAGCTTTTAGGCTTTTCTATATATATGATCATATCAGCTACAAATAGGGACAATTTGACTTTCTCATTTCCAATTTGGATGCCCGTCTTTCTTTCTCTTGCCTGAATGCTCTTTCTAGGACTTACAGTATTCTGTTAAATAAGACTGGTAAAAGTGGGCATCTTTGTTTGGTTACATTTCTTAGAGAAAAGGCTTTTGTCTCTTCCACATTCAGTGTAATGTTAGCTGTGGTTTTGTCATATATGGCCTTTGTTATGTTATGTTCCTTCTATGTCTAATTTGTTGGAAGTTTTTATCATGAATTAATATTGAATTTTATTAAATACGTTTTCTCCATCTAAAATGCAGATGATCATATAGTTTATGTCCTTTATTCGGCTAAAGTGATGTATCTTTTTTTAATTTACATATGTTGA
This sequence comes from Pan paniscus, assembly GCF_029289425.2. NCBI lineage: Eukaryota > Metazoa > Chordata > Mammalia > Primates > Hominidae > Pan > Pan paniscus. The sequence goes on from NC_073272.2 coordinate 83,676,144, forward strand.
AAAATCCTTGAATCTCTGAGATAAATCCCACTTTATAATGGTGTATTATCTTTTTCATGTGTTCTTGGATTCATTTTGCTGGTATTTTGTTGATGATTTTTGTACCTATGTTTATCAGGGACATTGACCTGTAGCGTTTTTTATTATAATTATTATCATTGTATCATTGACTGGTTTTGATATCAGAGTAATGGCGGCCTCATAGTATGAGTTTAGAAGAATTTCCTCCTCTTTAATTTTTTGGAATAGTTTTAGAAAAATTTGAGTTAGTTATTCTTTATAGGTTTGGTAAAATTCATCAGTAAAGCCAACCAGATCTGGGCTTTCCTTTGTCACTAGACTTTCTAATACTGATTCAATCTTACTACTCGTTATTGGTCTGTTCAAGTTTTTCTATTTCTTCCTTATTAAATCTCGATAGGTTTGTATGTGCCTAGAAAATTATCCATTTCCTCTAGGCTTACCAATTTCTTAGCATATAGTTGTCGTAATAGTTTCTAGTGATCCTTTGTATTTCTGTGGTATCAATTGTAATGTTTCCTTTTTCAGCATTGATTTTATTTGGGGGGATCTTCTCTCTTCTTCTTTTTGTTTAATCTAGCTGGTGGTTTATCCATTTGTTTATCTTTTCTTGAAACCATCTGTTCATGTCATTGATCCTTTGTATTTTTAAAAATCTTTGTTTATCTTAGTTGTCCTCAAATATTTGTTACATCTTTCCTTCTACTAATTTGGGGTTAGGTTTTTTCTTGCTTTTATAGTTCCATGAGGTGCATCATTTGATTGTTTCTTAGGGATCACTTTACTTGTTTAGTTTCTTTTTTATTTTTACCTTTTGTGGGTATATAGTAGGTGTATATATTTATGGGATACATGACATGTTTTATTACAGGCATGAAATATGAAATAATAACATAATGGAGAATGGGATACCCATCCCCTTAAGCATTTATTCTTAGTGTTACAAAGAATCCAGTTACACTTTTAATTATTTTTAAATGTACAATTGTTATTGACTATAATCACCTTATTGTGCTATCAAATAGAAGGTATTTTTCATGCTTCCTAACTATCTTTTTGCACCCATTAACCATCCCCAACTCATCCCTGGCTCCTCACTACCATTCTCAACCTATGATAACCATCTTTCTGCTCTCTATGTCCATGAGTTCAATTGTTTTGATTTTTTGATCCCACAATTAACTGAGAACATGCAATGTTGCTTTTTTTGTGCCTGGCTTATTTCACTTAATATAATCATCTCCAGTTCCATCCGTGTTGTTGCAAATGTCAGCATCTCATCCTTTTTATAGCTGAAGAGTACTCCATTATGTATAAGTACCACATTCTCTTTATTTATTCATCTGTTGATGGACACTTAGGTTCCTTCCAAATCTTAGCTATTGTGAATAGTGCTGCAACAAATATGGGAGTGCAGTTATCTATTCAATATACTAATTTCCTTTCTTTGGGATGTATACCCAGCAGTGCAATTGCCAAATTGTATGGCATCTCTCTATATATAGTTTTTTGAGGAACCTCCAAGCTGTTCTCCCTAGGGCTTGGAATACTATGCAGTCATAAAAAGGAATGAGAATATGTCCTTGGCAGGGCCATGGATGGAGCTGGAAGCCATTATCCTCAGCAAACTAACACAGGAACAGGAAACCAAACACTGCCTTTTCTCACCTATAAATTGGAGTCAAGTAATGAGAACACATGGACACATGGGATGGGACAACAGACACTGCGGCCTGTCGGAGGAGGTCATTGCGGGAAGGGAGAGCATCAGGAAGAATAGCTTATGGATGCTGAGCTTAATACCTAGGTGATGGGATGATCTGTGCAGCAAACCACCATGGCACATATTTACCTATGCAACAAACCTGCACATTGTGCACATGTACTCCTGAACTTAAAATAAAAGTTGAAGAAAAAAAAACACTTAAATGTAAGAACTGAAACTGTTAAAATACGAGACAAAAACTTAGAGAAAACCCTGGATATTGTTGTAGTCAAGGAGTTCATGACTAATACCTCATAAGCACAGGCAACAAGTACAAATATAGGCAAGTGGAACTTAAACTATAAAGCTTCCACCCAGCAAAATAAGTAGTCAACAGAGCGTATAGACAGCCTGCAGAATGAGAGGAAATACTTGCAACCCCAGTGAGATATCATCTGGCAGTAGTCAGAATGGCTATTATAAAAAGTAAACAAACAAAAAGCACCAAAAAAACCTAACAGTTGTTGGCAAGGATATGCAGAAAGGGAAACACTTATAAACTGTTGGTGGGAACGTAAATTAGTAAGACCTCTATAGAAAACAGTATGAATATTTCTTGAAGAACTGAAAATAGAACTGCCATTTGATCCAGCTCTCACTACTACTGGGTATCTACCCAAAGGAAAATAAATCATTATATTAAAAAGATACTTGCACTTCTGTGTTCACCACAGCAATATTTACAAGAGCAAAGATATGTAATCAACATAAGTGTCCATCAACAGGTGATTGGATTAAAAAAATGTGGCACATATGCACAATGGAATACTACTCAATCACAAAAAAATGAAGTCATGTCTTTTGCAGGAACATGGATGGAACTGGAGGCCATTATCTTAAGTGAAATAATTCAAAAACAGAGTGTCAACTACCACATTTTCTCGCTTGTAAGTAGGAGCTAAATAATGGGTATGCATGGACATACAGTATGGAATGAAAGACACTGGATACTCCTTAGAGTGGTAGGGTGAGATGAAGGTGATGGATGAGAAGTTACTTAATGGCTACAATATACACCATTTGGGCAATGGATATGCTATAAGCCCAAACCACTACACAATCCATCCATGTAACAAAACTGCCCTTGTACTCCTTAAATTTATACAATTTATTTAAAAAATAAATTTTAAAAATTAAAAGAAAGATAGACAAATAGGTCAATGGATTATAATACATTCAGAAATAGGCCCAAATGTACATGGCCAACTGAGATTTTACAGAATTGGAAAGGTAATTCAGTGGAGAAAGAATAGATTTTTCAACAAAGGGTGCTGGAAAAATTTGGATATCCATGTGGAGGAAAATGAAGTTTGATCCATTGCTTGCAATATATACAAAGAAAAACTCAAAATGGATTATAAACATAGGTACAAAACCTAAAATATATAACATTTCTAGAAAAAAATAAATGAGAAGAAAATTTTTGTGTTCCTTGGATGGGTAAAGATTTCTTAGATTTGGCACTAAAAGCATGATTCATACAAGCAAAAACTGGACTTCATCAAAATTCAAAATACCTTCTCTTACAAAACACCATTAAGAGAATGATAAGATAGGCCATAGAAAGAAAAAAATATTTTCAAATCTTATATCTGAAAAGGATCTTGTATCCAGAATACATAAGAAACTCAAAATTTGGCCAGGCGTGGTGGCTCACGCCTGTAATCCCAGCACTTCGGGAGGCCAAGGCAGGCAGATCACGAGGTGAGGAGATCGAGACCATCCTGGCTAACACGGTGAAACCCCGTCTCTACTAAAAGTACAAAAAATTATCTGGGCGTGGTGACAGGTGCCTGTAGTCCCAGCTACTCGGGAGGCTGAGGCAGGAGAATGAATGGTATGAACCCAGGAGGTGGAGCTTGCAGTGAGCCGAGATCATGCCACTGCACTCCAGGCTGGGCAACAGTGCAAGACTCTGTCTCAAAAAAAAAAAAAAAAGAAAGAAAGAAAGAAAGAAAGAAAAGAAAAGGAACTCAAAATTCAATAATTATGAGAAAAACAACTTGTAAAATGTATAAATGATTTGACAAACACTCCACCAAAGAAGATGTACCAATGGGAACAAACCATGTGAAAAAATGTTAAACACCATTAGCTATTAAGAAATCCACATTAAAACCACAATAGGACATCATTGTACACCTATTAGAATGACTAAAAGGCAAACAACTAGGAAAAAACTGAAAATATTAAATATTGAAGAAAATCAGTATCAGCTGGAACTCCCTTAACTTTCTGGTGGGAATGCAAAATGGTGCAGGCACTTTGGAAAACAGTTCAGAGGTTTCCTACAAAGTTAAACATACACTTATATAACCTAGCATACCATTCACAAATATTAGCTGAGGAGATGAAAATGTACATTCACACAATAAATTTTGTGTGAATGTTTATAGCAGCTTTAATAATAATTTCCAAAATCTTGAAAACACCAAAAATCCTTCAACTGTAGAAAGGATAAACAAAATGTGGTACATCCATTCAAAGGAATACTACTCAGCAATAAAAAAGAATAAACTACTGGTACCTGCAAACAATTGGATGAATTGCAATTACATTATTTCAAGTGCAAAGGATGGCCTTGAAAAGCTTCATACTCTGCGATTTCATTTGTTTAACATCTTAGAAAATGTAAACTGTAGGGCCTAAAAACAGACCAGTGGTTGCCAAGGGTTGCAGATAAAAGGCAAGGGTTTTGTTCAAAGGGCCATATGTTTTGGGGTTGATACAAATGTTCTGTGGTTGTGGTTACATGATTATATGTGTTTATCAAAACATATAACTGTATCCTAAAAATGTGTTTTATTCTACAAAAAATATTCTTCAGTAAACCTCACTTATAAAATAGGACATCAAACAAGCCAAAAGAATGGAAAAATGCACATAAATGCACAAATTATGAACAAAAGTGAAGGGTAATGTTAAAAGGCTTGAAGATAGAGGAGTACAAATAGTAGATTTTGCAAAAGGACGTTTTGAGGTTCAAGGAGAGTATTTAAAGGTGAGGAAAACTTTGTGAGCAAACTAGCCCTGGTTCCCTTTGTTATGGGTGGGAGTGTTTATGTGCCAATTATAGAAGAGTATCTCATATAGTTTTTACTAATAGCCTATAATGTCACCTGATTTTTCCTCCCTCAAAAATACTGAGTTCCTGTCATTCTAGAGTATCTATGCAACATATTCCCTGCAATAATGCAGAGCTTGTGAAAATGGTGAGTCCAGAGTGATTGTCTTGATATGCTATACCCTAAGGTCAATTGCTCCACCTGAACAGATTTTGATCAATACTCTCAGAAAGAAGCACATGCAAATTTGGAAATTTTAATATCTATATGTGTTATTTGGAGGTGGCACAGCATACCTTAGATTGCTTTAGTAAATGGCAGAAAAATGACTTACATTTCTTAAATACATTTTACTCACATTTGGTAAACATATACAAGAGGAATGGAAATCATTATTTGAGTGCACTTAGATTCCTTTTATCTGGAATGTGTTTAAAATATATGTGGTAAAAACGTATATTTGGGAAATGTAATATATTTAAAACGTAATATTCATATTCAGTATCATAGAAATGAACATAGTATTTGTTGTATGTGTAGATACAACAAATACTAATGTTGAAAATACTTGCTTAAAGTAAAAGCAAATACATTTATTGCATGTGCACTATGGAAAGGTTATACTGCTTCTCAAATGCTGCTATTTTCAGTTTCTTATGATCACTTGGGCCTATGCTACTAAGTTTCTGATTACTAGATTATTACATTTTCACATTATCACAATTTGCAGATGAACATGTTTCAGAAAAAGAGCAACATTCTAAACTTCTTCAAAGAGAAAAGATAGCCATAATACCAGTCTGTTTAGTAACTAACACCCCTCCCAACCAGGTGGCTTTATGCCATTGCAAGTTATCCTGTTGTTGCTTAATCTTAATTATACATATTTTTTGGGGGGAAAGTAAATTAATAGTGAAAGAGTTAGAAATATCTATTAATATTTTACATTTATAATTTATTTACCCTGGCTATACCCAAAAACAATTGGAGGCACCACATTGTTTATATTCACTGGAGCAAAGAAATGGGCATTAAATAAATGACTTAAATTAATAGAAGTTAAATTATCCACAGACGCTATCCATTCTCTTTATTTGGAGTACATCTAATTGTAATAACCAGCTGGTTGCCTTCACAAAGTCCCACCTCCCTCACCCTCCCTTTTTTCTTTTCCAAATTCCCTCCCACTTCTGCCTTCCCATTTTCTTCTCTCCCCACTCTGGATTCAGACTCCATTAGCCCCTTTGCACTCCCTATTGACTCTCTTATCTCATTCCTGCCCCCTCAATAAAACTGCCCTTCTCCCTCCTTTGCACTGTCTCCTTAACACCCTCATTCCCTTCATACCAGGCCCAGCCCCCATCCCTTTGTCCCCTTCTCACTCATGCCTTATATCATCCCTGATATCCTGTCTCCCAGCCCTTCTACTTTTAGTCTATCCTCTGTTTTAGGGAACACTTACTTACTACCTTCCTAATACTACTTTGATTAACACCTACTAGTTACTACTATGCCCTCTGGACATTTTTACCTGCATTCTAGTCTTTTATTATATGCAGCTAAGTTTGTTCCAAAGTGGCTATCTCACTTTACTGAGCATGTTAAACTCCAGCTACTCACCTCTCATGGCATATGGTCCGTGGTGGTTTTGACTAAGTTCACATTCTTACATAAATCATATGTTCTGATTGTCACTTCCCTTAGTTCAACTTCTTACATAAACAGTGATAATCATATGTTCTGATTGTCACTTCCCTTACAATAGAATATCATATAAACGTGGTGCTAGAACTGCTGAGTATGTCTAATAAAAATGCTAAGGAATTATTTAGAACATATTGTATGGAGTCATTAGAATTTATTTATTCAATCCTTGCATCTCTGTTAACTTCTCAAATAATGATACTTATCACTCCTGTCTTACTCTGATATGGCTATCTATCTACTCAGGCTTGATTAATATCACCTATTTATTGCATGTGCACTATGGAAAGGTAATAATGCACTGTTGATCTCACCTTAATTAGAACCAACACTCTAACCTTTATCGGGAGCACAGGGCTCTGTTTAGATTAGATGATTTTCATCTAGCATAGATGCTAATATGCTTGCAATTTTAAGAACATTTTTACTTTTCTACTTGTACTTCTAAAATAATCTGCATTTTGATTTACACACCTAATAAATAGACGAGAATTAGATCCATTGTATATAGTGTGTCCCACTTACTTGAATAAAGATTCTGATTTAGAAATATTAATTCATCATGATAAATAATCCTATCTTGTTTTCAGACATAAAAATCAAGCTGCCAGAAAACATTTACTTAACCTGACTTTATAAGCCTTATATGAATGAACTCTGTATTATCACTGATGCATGCTCTGGCAGGTCTTTTTTATTTCAATCGTTGGGAGGAATAACTTGTTTATAGCTAATGTATTTATGATTATTTCATGTTTTAGTCTGTTCTGGAACTAACTAAATAAGATGAAAAGGTGTAATTTATAGAAACAAAATTATGATTAAAATATCAGAATATAAAACTCGGTTTACATTGTCAGTACTTTTCCCCATTGAGCCTGAGTTGTTAGTGTCTCTAAATGCCCCCTGAATCTAAAATAAAAGTTGAAATTATTAAAGTAATTATGTGATCCTGCAAGGAGTCTGGCTTGACTCAAAAGGATAACAAAGTGACAACTTCCACCTCCTTTGACTCCCGTCCAGTTCCTGTCAGAATTTTCAGAATCTTTTTTCACTATATCGGATTTAAGGGTAGGGTCAAGGCAGGAACTACTGGACTAGGGAAGGCATAGACTCTTATCCCCAAATGCTGGGACTCTTTATAGCCAGAACAGCTCACTTGGTGCATAGTGTATAAAGAGAAGGATCTTAGCCATCCTGTTGCCAGCAACATTTGGCTACAAAGTTCTTTCAGCATAACTCTTCTATTTGGGAAATACCCTCAATGCAACATTTGGTCCAGAATCATCTGCTCCTTTTGCAAAAACCTCTGTCGAGCAAAGATACCTCTGCCAAACCCCACCTTCTATCCCTTTACTTTCACTTCCAGCCCATTTCTTCTGAGAAAACCATATTGCCATGGAAATTTCTTTACTATCTGTTCCCTCCAGACATAATCTCTATCAGACCTAATCAAGCCTACTACTTTTGATTATTCATTTAAATTATTCTCTTTCTTGACTACCCTAGTGCCAACTCCACAGGAAAGATCCAAGTAACCATCCTGGATGCAAGCCCCTGTTATATCTATAGTTATTCTGTGTAACAATAGATTATTTGCTAACAGCCTTGTTTTAGCCCCATGATTTATGAGATCTTTCTTTCACAATGTCTTCAGTGAGTATAAGAATCCTTAAGAGCTTCATTTTGATTCTGCTCTGTTCACCTGAGCCTTTCCTGCATAATTGATACTCGTTAGCCCCTACTGCCCTACTGGGGGGTGCTGTGCTATTCTGACAGTTGTAAATTTTATTAAATCTCTGTCACTACAGCACTCTTCTTGGAGAGATGTTTTAAAATATCGAGTTTTGAGCCCCTTTTTTTCCTTATTACACATTTTTGGTACCATTTTACACCAGTAACTACAAAAGCCAGCTTAGAATTTCTGTCACCTTTTCCCCTTTCCTAATAAGCTTGCTTTCACAAGGATAGTTTAGTATTGCCAATTGTCTTCAAACAATGCCTTTTTTTTTCAAAAATCTACAGTATACTATATTTTTCATTAATTAGCACTATGGCTGTTAATATTAACACAACATAGAAGTTGAGGATTTAGGCAGTGTTCTGAACAAATGTTACTTTTGTAAATATTTAACACCAATATTTTCCTAGTTTCAAGCAAAACTTGAATTTTGCTTAAAATATCCAGGTGCTATAATTGAGGCCAAAGAGGTCACCTTTTTGTTAAATCAGGTGGATAATTACTCTAATTCTCCAGTTTACTTTGCATGAAGCAATTAACTGAGAAATTTCCACTGAAAATTTCAGTGAAAAGAAATAGTCAAAAGTGAGTGTTGAGTATCTTCAAGCCCAAACAAGTAGCTAATTGCCTGAAGTCACTAGTTGTTTAGTTAGCCAGCCTCGGTTATTGAAATATAACCGTGGTGAAATTGGAAGAAAGAAAAATAAACATCCCTTTATCATGCCTACCACAGTGCTCAATCATATATACTTAGAGTTAGTAGCACAATCAAAATTCTATCTTTTCTTCAATTTATCATTTTACTTCTTAAAGTAAGTTTATGTTGTCAACATTTATGTCAGTACAGAATAAAAAATGGCTTGAGAGCAGCTTAGCCGTTCACTTTATTTGAGCCAATTTTCACAAACATCTGCTTTGGACATGAAGAAAGATTCTAGAGGTAGAAAACTTAGCAAGAACTAGAATAATCTAATAAATCTGAAATGTGATGATTAACTAGAAATATTTTCACATATATCATTTCTATTTTGCTAGAACACAGCCTAGAAAGTCAGGATAAACAACTGACAAATGTATAGGCATACTGAAAACTGGAAAAAAGGTTGGTGTTAAATAGTGTCAAATATAAAAGAGGGTCTGGGAAATCTTAACATCTATGAAACCCTCAGGGGTTAAAAACACCCCTGAGGGCAAATGATATCAAAATTATGAGAAACAAAATGAATGATTGGGAGTCCAGTTTTCCCCTTTGAACTGGTGGATGAACCTTAATTCACAACGTTCTATTACTTACAAGGTTTTGCAAAATTCTAATAGACCCACTTAGCCATATATGTGGCCAATCTGTACTAAAGTCATTTCATAAAGGTAGCTATTTGCATTATTCAAAGAAATCTCAAAGGGGAAAATTTTAAATCTATCTTTACTTTTAAATACATCTACTTTTTTAGTATTGTGGAGTGAGGAGAAATGTTACATAAAAAATAAACTTCTGACTTGCCTCACTATAATTAAAGCTTATCTCATCTAGTCTGACTTGGATGGAAATGTTGAACAGCTGTCTGATCCACCCCTTCTACCCCAATACCTTTCCAACTATTTGAAGACTTGTGGTTAAGCTAATCCTTCAGTTCTCTTAAATTTCTTTTACAAGGGCAATTTTCTACAACTTTCAAAGGAATCACTTTGGCTAGCTTACCCTGGCCCTTCTCTAAATGCCCCCTGAATCTAAAATAAAAGTTGAAATTATTGAAGTAAAAAGATAAATAAATACTCCACGTCTCAGTTAGACCATAGATGCTGAAAGTGAATACATTATTCCACCTGGAAGACATGACAAAAACCTAATACAGAATATAGCAAGATTACATCTCAGCCCCTTCATGCTATTAATATATCTATATATAAGATAGTGTTCACATTTACAACCATAGGGCATTCCATTACTGGCTTTTTTTTTTTTTTTTACCTGTTACTCCCACAGGCCTAATGCAGTTATTTGCTATACTTATATATAATGAATCCAGGACCATCTTGTACTCATCTGTAATCTGGTATTCTTCCCTCAGTGAACTTACTTTTAATTGACTTTGTCTTGATTATTTTTACCCATTTCAACTTGTCAAACTTGTTTAGCATCCCAATCTTATCTCACTTCCCCAAACCTCTATACTGACAAAAGCAGAATTCTTTGAGTATACATTCCTTAAAGAAAGTCTCAAACATGATACACCTATTTGATGAGTCTGCATACAGTCATGACACTAAGACATTCAACATTCCTACCCCTTGTTCACTGCCTAATAAAACCCAAAGCCTTGTTTATTGATGCTCTTACCTGATTCTCAGGTCTTTGCTAATGTTCAAAGAACGGATGCAACAGCACAGGCTTAAACTGGAGTCAGCTCTACAGCCAGATGCTCTACAATGTGTCCTTCTAAAACTCATTGCACCTCAAAATAGCTACTATCTGTAAGTGTTTTCCCCCTGGAGTACAACCTGGAAAAAAAATGTGAGTCTGGCTGGAACAATGGTAAAGCTGGGAAACAAGGCAACTCAGTACATGAGGAAGGGGAGGGGACAGAATGGGGAAAGAAGTTCCCAGAATAGGAGATGTCGCCTTAACTCTCGCTCTCTGGGGGTCCAGAGATAGCTTTATGCTGACTGTAATATACTACAAAGATAAACAAACAAATAACCCAGCAACTCTTTAGGCCAGTTCTTTCTCTTGAACAAGAGGAAGATAATGCGAAAGAAAGGGTGAATGAGACTTCACCCCTTACAAAGTGTAGGCCTTACATATCCCTCAGACACAGAAGGGAAAATAGGCCAACTTATTCCCTCTTCCTTTATTTTCTCCTGGGATGTTCACTTATAGTTTCTTACTTAAATTCCTGGTATTTCCATCTTAGAACTGTCTCTGTCCCTGGGCAGTTATCAGCATACATATACCCTTCCACCTCAGCCTGGACCTTCTGGGCCACCAGCCAATTGTCTATGTCCCCTCTATCAATAATTAGATTGTGCCTAATCATACAGCATTTAGGTGCTACAAATATCAACATGAGTAATTAACTTGGACTGTGAACCCAATTTACAGCATTCAATACATATTAAGTCATAATAAACTAGTATATTATTATATCCATGTAAGTTTGTGATAAAATTAAAAAAATAGATTATATCAAAGTATTTAGGGTTTGTGGAGATTAAAGTATTTATGTGTTGAGAAGATACTTGGCATTTTAATTTCCATAGTATAGAAGTAAGTGAAATTAATTTGGAATCTTAAACACTTGGATTTATGTGGGACAGAGGACAGCTGAAGCCTGACATTTAATTTTTATTTTATTCATTCCTAATTTATACTTAATTCTAAAAAGGATTTAATGCAGCTGACATTGAATTGGGGGTGTGCTATAATCAATCATATATTAAATAATTTCATTCAAATATTTTTAAAATGAATGGTTCTAATATATTTGCACCATTCTATTTTTATTTAAATGCCCCCAAATAACTAGGTTGAAAAACAATTTTTATCCCTTTTAAGGAACATTTAGTGATGAGAGAAATTGCAAGGCATATTTCTGAAAGGGCAGGTCTTCATTCTAAGGAATGGATATGTGACAGAACATTTTTCTCCATCAAAATAATGTATCCCTATCTCCTTTTCAGCTCTCTTCAATATTGTAATGTAATTTAATATAATAGAAAAATAGTGTTCTTCCTATTAGAGGTAAATAATCATTACTACTGTATAATGATATCTTTTTTTCTCATTTTTTAAAGGTACTCTTTGAAAACATTTTTTCCCATTAGCTGTTAGAATCAATTACCAAGACACCAAACTCATGATTGTTAGTCACCCTGGACTGAGTTAATAGTTGACAATAAGCATTGTGGCTGATATGAATAAAAACAACAAAAATAGCATCCAATTTTATAGATGAGAGTGGTTAGTTTTGAAGAAGAATAAAATGCAGGAAGAAAAGGAAAAAAATCTAGGTAATATGCTCGATTCTTCACATAAGTTACCTAATTAAATCATGAAAATTCTATAAAGTAGGTATCATTATCCCCATTTTGCAGATAAGAAAACTGAAGTTCAAAAATGTGAATTGCCCACAACTAATTAGTGGCATAGCTCAAACTGGAATTGAAATTTGTTTGAGTCCTAAAGCTGTGCCCTTAATCACTACTCACCACTGTGGTAAAGGGAGAACATAATGAAGAATGAGGTACAAAAACAAACTAATTTCCAATAAAAGTGGCTACTCATTCCTTTCCTCACTGTTCTTCTACTCTGCCCCAACAATAAAACAAAATAATATAGTTTCTCTATTCAGTGCCAATGTATATTTACATAGCTGAACTGCTTCTAAATGAATTGTGTTTATAAAAATTGATGAAGATTTTTGCATTTCCACATTCAGAAATAAGTGTTTGAAAAAATGATTTCTAAGTACTAAGGTTTAGAACTGTTAGTTAAAAGCATTAAATATCTTTAGCATTCCAAGCCCCGAAACTAGCCTGTGTGTTTATAATATAATCATTGATACTGCCATGTAAACTCTTGGGAACCTATTCCCAAAAAATAAAATTAAAGAAAAACATTGTGAGGGTAAATTATAAATTATTAAACATGAGCTGACATGGATGTAGCATTAGTATCCTAACACAAATGCACAATGCACAATCGACTAAAGGTCTTTATTGGCTCCGTATGTTAGTTGATGGCTTGATGGATTTGGTGAATAACTAGAAAATTTTACAGCCAGAGCATGTATGTAATAATAATCAAATATTTGAATCTTTAACAACTTCCTAGAGGCATAGGTCTTCCCAAACCAGAAAAACAACCATTATTTAATCTTACTACTCCCTCTAGCTATCACCTTATTTTATTTTTGTTTCATGGTCAAACTTCTCAAATAATCTACATGAGCTTATTCCTCTTTCTATATAACCTCTCCCTCTAGATATCACTTCGGTTTTATTTCTGCTCCACCTCACTAGGGCAACTGCTTTCTCACAGTTTACCAGTGACCTTCTTGTTAAGAAATCCACATTCTCTCTTCACGGCATGTTGTTGCCCATCACTTCCACCTTGAAATTTTGTTTCATTGACCTCCATACCACTATCTTTATTCTTTTCCTTTCTCGCCATATACTTATTCTTTATTAACGTCACTGGTTACTCTTCCTTCTACACCTTTCTGTGGACTTATTTTCCAATGCTCCTGCTCTTTTTTCATTCTTTACCCTAGAAATTTCATTCATTTTAATGGCTTCTATGACATCTGTGTTGATGACAGCTGAAACGTAGCAGGAAAATCCGCGGACAAAACCACTCAGACACCAGGTTAAAGAAAGAAGTGGCTATATTTGGCTGGGAGCGTCGGCAGACTTGCATCTCAAGAACCAAGCTCCCCAGAGAAAGAGTTCCTGGCCCTTTTAAGGGCTTACAATTCTAAGGGATCCACATGAAAGAGTCGTGATAGATTGAGCAAGCATGGGATACGTGATGAGGTGCGGGTGGTGAGCAAGGCAAGTATTTCTCCATACCATTGTCTGTGATCTATAGGTAGCACAAGTGGTTAAGGTGGGGGTTAATCTTTAACCTACAGGCCTGGCCAGTGGCACCAATCAGTCTGTTATTTTTCAGTTTTTACTTCCTCCTTTTCTTTGGAGACAGGAGACAGTAAGAGAAATGGCCTCTCTCCTCAAAGTTAAATCTTCAGGCTACCTCCACCCTCATAATTCCTGCTGAATATGTTTACTTGATTATTAATTATTACATTTGTCAAGTCCAAAATAGAATTCATCATATTTTCCAAATAAATATCTTTTCCCTGTCACCTCCATCACTTGTAACATTCTCCCATCTATGATTTATCTCTTTTCTTCACTTGTTACATCAAGTCAGCCACAAAGTACTACCAAATTCTCTCTTTGTCACTGTTCTTATGCCTCTAAGTCAATTGGACACACCTGTTCAAGTTAGAGCTGGACCAAAATACAAAGCTACTACCAGCACTTTGCATTATGGCTCCAGAATTTACCAAGTCTAGAACTCATGCTTTTGCTCTACTACTTGCTCTGTCATCCCAGATACTTGCATATTGGCCAGTTTTCTCTCCCAGTTCTCTTCCACTAAAATATTAGTTTCAAGGATTTAGCATTTTATATTTAACATTTGTTCCTTTCCAGGACATGATTTCCATCTTTTCCCTTCTGGTAAGACTGTATAACATACTCAGTGGCCCTGCCATGTGATAAAAATTACTGATGTTTTGACATACTTTAAGAACCTAGAAACTATGTAATTCTACTGCCTGCCTGCTTGCTTGAACTACAACTCTCTTGGAAACCCAATCAGGGGAAAAATGGAATAGACTATTCCTGTCTTAACTTCTCTATCCAGCCTAAATCCCACTATCAAATATTTCAGTTATTCTTTTGACCATTTCCTCACCTTTCTTATTCATTGTCCTTATGTAGGATCCACATGATAAAATCCAAGCAATGTATCAATCCAAATGTCCACCTCCCTGGCCCTACTGTGCTGAGCTCCTGAATGTTGTTGGAGAAAATTACAAATTTGTCTACTGCAAGTTCTTGGTCTTTAATCTCAACTTGCTTCCAATGCCACCCAGTAATCTTCCTATTGTTCTCTCTTAATAACAGCTCTTTCAAACCTTCTCTACTTTCCTACCACTACTACCCCTCTGCCCCACAGTCCCTTCAGATAATTTCACCTCTTATTATGTGGAAAAGTTAAAAACCATCATAAGAGGACCCTTCAGATGTTCTGCCCTGCCACCTATAAACACCCCTGCTCAACACTCAGGCTCCGTTCCTTTTTCTGTAACAATAGAAGAGGTGATCTACTCTAATATAAGGCTAATACTTCCACATATACTCTTGAACCTATTGTTTCCTGGTGTCTCAGATTGCCATCACTTCATCAAGTCCCCCATCCCAAGCATGCCTGCTCTGTTTCTCTCTCCTGAATCTTTGTCCTTTCCCTCCCTATCATATCTTCCCAACAGCACTGAAACATACTTAACTCTCCATCTTAAAAAAAAAAGGCTCCCCTTGATCTGATGCCCACACTACTTACTGCAAAAATCTTTGATTATGCATAATAGCCAAGTTTCATTAAAGAGTTGCCTATCCTAATTGTTTCAATGTCCACTCATATCATTTATTCTTTAATTTACTATAATATTGTATCCACTTCATTGATTCATTGACATTGCCAAAGTCAGTAATGACCAATGTAATATCCAGTGGTCACATGGACCTTTCCCTCTTACTGAAATTCTTTTGGTTTCTAAGACACTATCCTGCCTTTCCTCCTATCTATGTAGCTTCTGCTTCCCTGTCTTTTTTGGGGGGGAGATCACTACTTCTTTCAACAGTCCTTTTTTTTTCCTTGTTGTTGTTGTTGTTGTTGTTGTTGTTTTGAGGTGGAGTCTCACTCTATTGCCCAAGCTGGAGTGCAGTGGTGCCATCTGGCCTCACTGCAACCTCCGCCTCCTGGGCTCAAGCTATTCTCCTGCCTTAGCCTCCCTGGGATTACAGGCACATGCCACAATGCCCAGCTATTTTCTGTATTTTTTGGTAGAGACGGGGTTTCACCATGTTGGCCAGGCTGGTCTTGAACTCCTGACCTCAAGTGATCCACCTGCCTCGGCCTCCCAAAGTGCTGAGATTACAAGCGTAAGCCACCGCACCAGGCCCAAAAGTCCTTTAAATGTTGATGTTTCTTAGTGTTCTATCCTCAGTCCTTGACTTTTTTCATTTTACATTCTCTTCCTTATGTAATCTTATTCCTATATGCTAATAAATCACAAATTTAATCTCCGGCCCAAATCTCCCTTTTAAACTATGAGATATCTCCCACTTAAACTTCCCTCAGGCTACTCCATTCAACATATCCCAAACTGAATTTGTCAACCTCTATCTTTAACTTCAAATTGCCAGAACTGCTCCTCCCACTTTGTTTCTCCATTGCCAGTAAATGATCTCATCATCCACCTCATTGTCGTAACCCAGAAACCTAGATGTCAACTTTGACTATTCTTCACAGAACTTCTCAACATATCCTAGATGGTCAGCACTTTCACAACACAGTCCTTTTGCAAATAATGCCTCTCTGCCTGAAATACGCTGTTTTCTTCCTCTTTACCTAGGACATCTCTTACTCATCTCACCCAGATTTCTTCTTGAAGACTTTACATTAAGAACCCCTCCAGGACTTTACTCTTCTGAGTTTCCATAACAGCCTACTCAAAACTTTGCTGTGATATGTACCCGATTGTTTTCTTCACTTCTCTATGTTCCCCATAAGACTGTAAGTAATGTGAAGGTAGAGGCTTGTGCTTTAGTCATGTTTGTATCTATGCACTTAATATGGTACAACATTGACACTTAAAATGGGGTATTGAATAACATTTTAAGGGTTTATCAGAATAAAATAGAAAGAAAATATCAGAAAGAAAAACTAGAGAAAAGTATCAAAACGGTTTTGGTAAGAAGATGTAGAAGTCTCCAAACTATGGAAAATAGAGATTTTTCCTTCATCTCTCAACATTAACACATTTTAATCACCTTTTAGTCTAATTATTAAACTATAGTGTTAATTGTAGGATTATCAGAAAACACAGATAATTTTTTTTTATTATTATACTTTAAGTTCTAGGGTACATGTGCACAACGTGCAGGTTTGTTATATATGTATACATGTGCTGTGTTGGTTTGCTGCACCCATTAACTCATCATTTACATTAGGCATTTCTCCTAATACTATCCCTCCCCCATACCCCCACCCCATGACAGGTCCCAGTGTATGATGTTCCCCTTCCTGTGTCCAAGTGTTCTCATTGTTGAGTTCTCACTTATAAGTGAGAACATGCGGTGTTTGGTTTTCTGTCCTTGTGATAGTTTGCAGAGAATGATGGTTTCCAGCTTCATCCATGTCGCTACAAAGGACATGAACTCATCCTTTTTAATGGCTGCAAAGTATTCCATGGTGTATATGTGCCATATTTTCTTAATCCAGTATATCACTGATGGACATTTGGGTTGGTTCCAAGTCTGTGCTATTGTGAATAGTGCTGCAATAAACATACGTGTGCATGTGTCTTTATAATAGCATGATTTATAATCCTTTGGGTATATACCCAGTAATGGGATGGCTGGGTCAAATGGTATTTCTAGTTCTAGATCCTTGAGGAATCGCCACACTGTCTTCCACAATGGTTGAACTAGTGTACACTCCCACCAACAGTGTAAAAGCATTCCTATTTCTCCACATCCTCTCCAGCACCTGTTGTTTCCTGACTTTTTAATGATCACCATTTTAACTGGTGTGAGATGGTATCTCATTGTGGTTTTGATTGGCATTTCTCTGATGGCCAGTGATGATGAGAATTTTTTTATGTGTCTGTTGGCTGTATAAATGTCTTTTTTTGAAAAGTGTCTGTTCATATCCTTTGACCACTTTTTGATGAGGTTGTTTGATTTTTTCTTGTAAATTTGTTTAAGTCCTTCATAGATTCTGGATATTAGCCTTTTGTCAGATGGGTAGATTGCAAAAATTTTCTCCCATTCTGTAGGTTGCCTGTTCACTCTGATGGTAGTTTCTTTTGCTGTGCAGAAGTTCTTTAGTTTAATTAGATCCCATTTGTCTATTTTGGCTTTTGTTGCCATTGCTTTTGGTGTTTTAGACATGAAGTCTTTGCACATGTCTATGTCTTGAATGGTGTTGCCTTGGTTTTCTTCTAGGGTTTTTTATGGTTTTAGGTCTAACATTTAAGTTTTTAATCTATCTTGAATTAATTTTTGTATAAGGTGTAAGGAAGGGATCCAGTTTCAGCTTTCTACTTATGGCTAGCCAGTTTTCCCAGCATCATTTATTAAATAGGGAATCCTTTTCCTATTGCTTATTTTTGTCAGGTTTGTCAAAGATCAGAAATTTGTTGATGTGTGATGTTATTTCTGGGGCCTCTGTTCTATTCCATTTGTCTATATCTCTGTTTTGGTACCAGTACCATGCTGTTTTGGTTGCTGTAGCTTTGTAGTATAGTTTGAAGTCAGGTAGTGTGATGCCTCCAGCTTTGTTCTTTTGGCTTAGGATTGTCTTGGCAATGCGGGCTCTTTTTTGGTTCCGTATGAACTTTAAAGTAGTTTTTTCCAATTAAACACAGATAAATTTTAAAAAGAAATTGTCCCACAATGGTATCATTACTCATTTCAGATTATTTTTAAACATCTTCATGATGAAAAGTTATGATGAATATTATAACGAATTCCTGTATATCTTATGATTATTACTTCTTGAGAACTCTTAGAAAAGTGGAAGAGAAGTCAGAAGAGGAGGTTAGAGTGATGCAATGTGAGAAGGACTCAACCTGCTGTAACTGGCTTTAAAGATGGAAAGGGACCATGAACCAAGGATTACGGAGGCCTCTATATGTTAGAAAAAACAAGGGAACTGCTTCTCCTCTAGAGCTTCTAGAATGGAAGACAGACCTGCTTCCACCTTGATTTTAGCCCAACAACAACAGAAGAAATAATAACAAGAAAAAGTCAAATACAAGTTACTTGTGAAGGAAATCTTCCTGTACAGTTGGTCTGCCTGCTACCAGGGATCAGGAACAAAGGAGGTAGAACCTGAAGAAGAGGGTTGCCAATTCATTTTTGACAAAAGCACCAAGAACATACTTTGAGGTAAAGGCAGTCTCTTCAATAAAAAATGCTGGGAAAACTGGATATTCATATGCGGAAGAATGAAACTAGGCACCTATCTCTCACCATATACAAAAATCAAATCAAAACAGGTTAAAGACTTAAATGTAAGACCTGAAACTATGAAGTTCCTAAATTGAAATTTGGGGAAATGTTTCATGACATTGGCCTTGGCCAATGAGTAAGACCTCAAAAGCACAGGCAGTCAAAGCAAAAATGGACAAATGGGACCCCATAAAGCTGAAAAAAACTTCTCACAACAAAGAAACAATAAATAAAGAGACAACCTACAGAATGGGAGAAAATATTTGTAAACTATTCAACTGACAAGGGATTATGAACCAGAATATAAAAGGAACAAAATTAATAATAAAAAACAAATAATCCGATTAAAAGTAGGCCAATAATCTGAATAGACATTTCTCAAAGACAACATTCAAACAGCCCATAGGTATATGAAAAGTGGTCAACATCACTAATCATCAGAATAATGTGTATCAAAAGCACAATGAGATATCTTCTCACCCCAGTTAAAATGTTTTTTTTTTCAGAAAAATAAATAATAATGGATGCTGGTGAAGATGCGGAGAAAGAGGAACTCTCGTACACTGTTTGTGGGAATGTAAATTGGTGCAGCCATGATGTGTAGTCACTTCATACAGTACAGTATGAAGGTTCCTCAAAAACCTAAAAATAGAACTACCATATAATTCAACAATCCCACTTCTAGACATATATTCAAAAGAAGGGAAATCAGTATATTGAAGAGATATCTGCCCTCCCATGTTTATTGCAGCACTATTCACAGTGCCAAGATATGGATTCAATCTATGTGTATATCACGAGATGAATGGATAGAGAAAATATGGTATATACACACAATGAAATATTATTCATCTATAAAAAATAGTGAAATTCTGTCATTTGCAACAACATGGATGGAACTGGAAGAAGTATAAGCCAAGTACAGAAAGATAAATATTGCATGTTCTCACTCATATGTGGAAGGTGAAATATTTGAATCATGGAGATAAAGAAAGGCTAGGAAGGGTATTGAGGAGGAGGGGTAAAGAGGGAATGGTTAATGGGTACAAGAATACAGTTAAATAGAAGGAATATAATCTAGTGGTTTGGTAGCACAATAGGGCGACTAAAGTTAACAATAATTTATTGGATATTTCAAAATAACTGAGGAGTGGATTCGGAATGCTTCCAACACAAAGAAATGAGAAATGTTTGAGGTGATAAATGTTCATTACACATAGTCTGCTTGTATCAAAATATCACATGTACCCCATAAATATGTACAACTCTTATGAATTTATTAAAATTTTGAAAAATTTTGAAAATAGAGGCTTCCCAGTTAAATTTGAATTTCAGATAAAAATGAGTAATTTTTAGTACAAGTATATCCAATGCCAATGCTAAATATTTTGGATATATTTATACTAAAATAATTTTTATATGAAATTTAAATTTAATGGATAATCTTGTATTTTATCTGGCAAACTTTATTAACTGGGCATCCTGGTAAATTTTAGCTAAATCTGATTCTCCTACTGAAGGATTTAACTTCATGGTGTTACCATGTTAAGACCTCAAATACCTTTTTCATTTCTTCCCAAAAAGAAGTTGTGTCCCAGTGAAGCTGTGTCCCAGTGTCTCATATATGAGAAGCATTAGCATATGAAATTGTGGGGGAATCATATTGGGTGTCAAAGCCAACATTATAGAGGAATGTTGGCTTAGGCCCAGTGCTACAGTACAAATTCAGGCAAATCAGCTCCCCTCTTTGAATTCTAGTTTTCACATATTCAAATGAAGGGATTTGGATAAGATCCTATAATTAGTGAATTAATTCTTGGAAGTAACGTGATGCAGTTCTATTGCAAAGGATGATAGTTTTACGCTTGAATGGGCAGAGCTGACACTGACACCTGCACAGGTGGCTCCCTGCCTGGAACATGGACGCTGCTTCCATTACAGCAGGTGGTGCATGGCCATGCACAGCAGCTCCAGGATTTCAACCTCTCATCTGCACTCTGCTATTGGGTTCATCCCGTGAATTAAAAAAAAAAAAAAATTAATTGCACTTTTCAGTTGTGTAGCTTCCATTTGGTCATTTTAAAAATAACTTCTATTTCTTTACTGAGGCTTGCTATTTTTTAATTTGTTTCAAAAGAATTTATTATTGATTTTTGGATCCAATTTATGATGGCTGCTTTAAAATTCTTGTCAGATAATCTCAACGTCTGATTTTTCCTGGTGTCAGCTTAAGTTGTTTGTGGTTACCTCATTCAAATTGTGGTTTTCCTGGCTCTTGGCATAAAGGGTAATTTTCATTGGTGAAAAAAAAAAAAGAACTCTTAGAGACTCTACAATCTTTCTCACATAGTTTTCATTCCCATGGGTGTCTTTTTTTCAACATAATGTTTAAAAAGTTGTTTTTGGCCAACCAAGATCTGTCCTGCTATAAAACTAAGGATTTTTTTCCCTCTGCAAATTTTCCATGGTCATAGAAGGTAAGTGATGAGTCTCTCCTTTTTCTTTACATAAACTGCCTTCATTTTCTTGTGGACAGAAATTCCTTATCCTTCTCTTCCTCAGACAGAATAGCCTTAATTATGTTAGGGCTAGTCTCCTTCTTGATGAGTATTTGGGTCCATTTTCAGGAAAGTTCCTCCAGTTTTCCCAAGTCTTAAACCAAATAGAATGCTATTTTCAAAAAGTAAATGAGCTAAAGAGCCATTTGATAATAATAAAAGATATATTCAGCTTAGAATATGAGAACCTGCATTTTAACAAAGCACCAGGAATGCTTTTGTTTTTTACAATCCTCTGTTCAGGACCACACAGAAGCAATGTCCTTTTTTCCTTGTTAATTCATGCCTGAAAATGAGGTGTTCAGGGGTTAAAAAACACCAATGAATTACTCATTGTATGCAATTTCCAGCTCTTTATCAATGTCACTCTTTTTCACAGCCAGATTTCATGCAAAGTCAACATTTTAAAGTTTAATAATAATAGATTTCTGCAAGTTAATCCTGCTGATTCACTCTACTTGGTTGAGGCTGATATTTTCCCCTCAATTTCCATAGCTACCTAGACCATAGAGACAAAAGTTTCTCAACACTTCATAAACTCTCTTACACATGGCTTTTCACTAAGCAGTCTGCTAACCCAAAGAGGTTGATAAAATTGTTTCCAATTAATTTATATTATATTATACTCCACTCATTCTCAAGACTTCTCCTTGAATTTATATTCAATGCCCACAGGAGAGGACAAATGTCTTTGCCTTCTGTAAGCCAGGCTGTTTTCTATCTTTTTCCCCTGTCTATAACCCTGAAAACAAGTGGACTCGAAAAGGAGAGGAGGTGGCTATGATAGCTAAATGTCATCTTTTACTATCATGGCCATCCTCTTGTCAACAGACACTGAAGAAAATAGATGCCATAAATAAAAGGACAGTACATTAGAAATAGGCTACTGTGCTCAGCTAAGCTATAAATGAAGAAGACAGGCTTTTTGGCCTTGTGTATGTGTCTTCTTTCTCTCCCTCTTCTCATCTGGACCATACCCCTATGATGCCTAGGCCCAGATTGCCTTTGCATCATCCTCCCAAATGCCCAGGTTTCCCTCCCAAACCCATTTGGCTGAAAGAGCCATCTATTATCTGGACCTTTCTCCTCCTATATCTCATTAGTAACACTCAATTATAGTGTTCTTTCCTCCCAAGGCCTTGCTAGGCGATTGAAACTGATCTGAGAAAATAACTCGGGCTAAGATATTAATAAATGATAATGACCTAATGAGTTTCTGTTCTGAGGTAGCAAATGAGGTCCATTACAGGAGCATTCCACATCTTCTTAACTCCAAAGTGTGACACTTTTAGGCACTATGGAAGATTTTGAGAGATAAATTTGGGGTTTGCTCCAGTACCCTTTAAATCACATGCCACAGGCAGCAGCAGCCAGAATCTCTGGAGCTTCTGTTACAGATTGATAGCAGTCACACACACTCATTTTTCTCCCCTTTTAATTTTAACCTATCAAACCCCATCCCCTGTCAGATATGATCAATGACAGAAAAGAACCTTTATAGTTTATAAAATATTGCCCGGGGACATCTCCTCCCTTTCTTCCCCTATCTAATAATGTGATTCTCCCTGTTTGGACAAGTGCTTAAGTGCCTGAACAAAGAGGCTCATGTTATTAATTATGTATGTATACTCAAGGGCTTCTGCAATGGACTTAAAAAAAATAAACTGAAAGAATAAGTAAACCAGTAAAAGGATCATGTTGGTTAGCACTTAGGGGCAAATAGACACTCTGGGTTCAGTGCCCCTTTCAATCCCACACTCCTGGCAATACCCAATTAGTGCATGTGCATTGCAAAGAAAGGCCAAATGAGAATGTGCTTTGCCAGGCCTCTGCACAACCCTTGCAGAGGTTCACTCACAGTTATACTAATCAGATCATTAGGTTGCACTCCACAACTTACATACATGCTAGGCATGGCATTTTAAAATGTTGATATCACTGATAAATCCAAACCCATTTGAGAACTTCTCGAATGCACTATTAAAAGCTCTAACGTTTAAAGTATGTTTAATTATTTCCCATAAACATAATTCTGAAAGCTCTTTTTGTTTATTTCAAGGGAAGAAAATCAATTTTCCCTCTGCTGTTGCTAACTCAAATACTGGATGGGAAAATTATATTTATACTTATTTTTTATTACTTCACCTTATATTTTTCTGTCTTTAGATCTCATTGACATAGCACTAATCATAGAAACTCTAAAATGAAAAGGCATACAGATCATCCGAACAGGGTTTTTAAAGGAAAAATATTTGGTAGCATCAAGCACAACAATTTCTCCTGAGTGATGAGTTAAATGGAATTATTTATAGACTGCCACCCATTGCTTTTAAAATTACTTCTGTTTTTATACTTGCCATGAATCACTATTATCGCTCCATCTCCCTTTCTGTCTCTAGGTCTCTTTGCTCCTTCATATTCACACCTACACATTCATTCACAGTCCACATTGTCAGAGACTAAATGATTAATCTTTGCAGCTGCTGAGTCATCTGAGTCAGCTAGAAGTGCTAGAACCCTTCTTGCCTATCTGCCTAATTACTGACCAAGCACTGAATCAGAAATTGCAGTAAGTAATCACATAGAAGACACAGAAGATGTCAATTCTCTTAGGAGAGGATGAATAAATAGGCAGAGATCGTGAAATATGTTTCCTTTGGATTTTAGCTGATGTACATATTTAATGAGCAGCTTCTTACAAGCCAGCCATCGGATTTTCACCTGAAATCTGGGGTGCATTTTGCAGCAGCATTTCTTAGAACCCAGAAAAAAGAAATGATATACATTGCTGCAGTGAAAATGAAAATGCTTATACACACATGAATAATGTTTTTCTCCTCTGAGTGGTATATACTAATTCAGGATATGCGGAATCATTTACTGATGGATGTACTGATTTAAACCGGAAACTCCTTTAAAGTTAATTACCTATCTACATTCCTGAGGAATATTATGATATGGCCATGAAGGCATATGTTGTTGTCTTCCTTGAAGAAATATTCCCACAATTGGCAAAATCTCTTAGATTTGTAATCAAATTAGAAATCTGGCCGGGCATGGTGGCTCACGCCTGTAATCCCAGCACTTTGGGAGGCAGAGGCAGGTGGATTGCTTGAGCTCAGGAGTTCAAGACCAGCCTGGGCAACATGGGGAAATCCTATCTCTACCAAAAATACAAAAATTAGCCGGATGTGGTGGTGCACACCTGTGGTCCCAGCTACTGGGAAGGCTGAGGTGGGAGGATCACTTGAGCCTGGGAGGTGCAGGTTGCAGTAAGCCAAGATCATACTACTGCACTCCAGCCTGGGTGACAGAGTGAGACTTCATCTCAAAAACAAAAACAAAAACAAACAAAAATAAATCTGGTGTCACCCCTGATTTGACAATTAAATTAGAAAACATAAAAATTGCCTAGCTCAGTTTTTAATACCAATAAGCTCAGTGAGAACACAAACATGTATTCCAAGGGTTTCTCTATTTGGTAATGGATGAAGTTCAGCTTTCATTTTAGTTGGAGGCTTTGGGTATCCAGCCTGGCAGAAACTGCTGTGGTTTTAGGAGAAACAGTTGTTTTGGGGATAGATATAATGTTTAATTGGTCGCTAGATTTTATTGTTTACATGACTATAGTCCCTGGGCTGACTTAAAGAGTGGACTCTGAAGTAAGAAGCAGAGGGGTTTCAGAGGAAATACTGGATTGAAAATAGAGACACCCAGTTCTCACACAATACCTACCTCCTACCTCCTTTCTCCTACTTGCAGAGTGATAGAAGAAAATCAATTACCTACACTGTGCCTACTACTTCACATTCTATAAAAGTGGCCAAAGAAGTGCTCTGCTCCACATCTTAATTAGATACTTTTACATATCCAATCTGCATTATATAATGAATAAATATTTGTTGACAAGAGTGTCAATTTTCAAAGGAAATCACAAGCTCCAAACTGAATCTTCATACTGCCATTTTGATCCTCTGGCTTTGTCTTCTCAAGTTACAAATGGGGTCTATCCCCTAAAGCTGTAGGGAAAAATCAAAGGGATCATACTTGTAAAGCAGTAATAACAAAAGAATCGAAGGATAAAGCTGTCCACAAACCAGAAACCCTTGTTTCTGAATGTGCATAAATGCTCAGTTCACTGTATCCAGATATGAAGGTATAGAGGGAGGAAGATAAAGCAGTTCATTATTCATCACTTAAGGCAGTCATAAAAAGGGACACATTTTCATTAACAATGGTTTGAATCGTTAGAAAACCTAAACTACTCAATTCATATTCAGTGCTTGCTCTACTCTGCTGTACTAAGTGAATACTGGATTGGAGTGGGTGGTTGCTGTTAAATAAGATTCCAATTGAGAGTTTATTTTTCTGTGAATTCAAACCAAGAGCTCAAAAACTTCAGAGGTAGTTAATTTTGATCAATCTTTTTTTGTAGTATAAAGTTTGAAATTCAGCCCAAAGATTTCAGATGTTTTAATAATCCATCTTATCTAACAGTAACTTCAAAGCTGTCACTTCTTCCCCGCTCACTTTTTCCCAGATGGTGTTGCCTAACATATTACTTTCCATCCACTCCATTCCTTGTACCTTCATTTTCACGTCTTCCCCCATCCCCACACTCTTTATTTTAATGTCTTCTCATTCAAGTCCCTTTGCATTCTACTCTGTAGTCCTTGAGCTTTGAGATGCTTCATTTCCTTTTTCCCCCTCTTTATGAATGTATTTTTTCTTTATTTTATTCCAGAAAAAAAATATTTTGGAGAGTAAAGGTAGATAGAGAGGAAGCACCAATATTTTATTTCTTTTCGATTGTTGATTATTTATCTATCTATCTATCTGTCTATCTATGTATCTAGCTATCTATCTATTATAAATTTCTAACTCTCCTGGTAATAAATTTTTATCTCCATTTCTTGTATAGACCATTATTCTCTTTTTTGTTCTTGGAATTTATGTTATTTATCTTTACAATTTCTCCCTTCTATCTCTTATTATGCTTTTTTCCTACTCTTAAAACCATCCTATCATTTTAATCCATTTTGCAATCTGTAACTTCAAGCTATAATGGTTTACCAATCAAGAGTTTTATGTCTCCTTTGCTGACATGTTCAATCTAGGCAAACTGGTTTGGTTAAAATGAAAACTAATTTAAAAATAAGAAAACAAAGACGATCTTTCTAGTAATTTTTAGTAGTATGTTTTTGTCAGTATAAGTTTTGACTGAACCCTTTTTTTAAGGAAAATGATGATAAAGATTTCTGGAGATATTATATTAGTCAACTTTTATGGTGGGGGGCTAATATATTATTCACCTTGCATCATCATTCACAATCCCTTATAGATAACAGTGGGTAGGATAGAACAGGAGGAGTCAGTATGCTATTTTATTTTCCTATGGCTTTCCTCCTTTTGCTTTTCCTTTCTTAATGGGGTTCTTACTCATTAATAAAGCTAATAATAACACTAATAATAACCATCCTTTCAAAATATGACATCCTATTGGTCATTTGTCCTAGGTCAGCTCACCCCTCCCCCACAGTTAGATAATATCTACCATTAGATTTCAAAGCCTCACCTGGATGGTCTCCAAGCCACGTAGATCAAGGGTTGAAAGATCGACATGTAGGGCAGTTTCCTCAATCACATGTTCCTCTCTAAGGCTTACAAATAGGCTCAGTGGAGGGATGCTGCAAGCAACAATCTGGTTGGAGGGAGGTACTCATTTAACATAGCAACTCATATTCCCCTGAACTCCTGCAGTTATCACAAAACTTTAGTGAAATACCCATGGCTCCTCATCATAGAATGGTTGCCATTTTATTCCCTTTAAGATGATTTTACAATCCCCAAAGCAAGAAAATAAAATGAATGTGTTTGAAGTCTTGATTACTGTGACAAAAATAAGAAGAGGAAAAGCAAAAATTAAAGTTGTTGCTTTAATCAAAAGTCAATCTCACACTGTTGGCAGTGAAATAAGTGTTACTATCCAGTCATTAGGCACCACAGAAAAAGTTCAAGTGCCACAACGACAATAGTCTCAGAGAGGTTTGGGAAATACAAGTCACCCAATCACCCAGTGACATTTCCCAGGATTCACATTAAATAGACAAGAGGAATGGAATTATGCTATTCTTATTAAGCCACTCAACTAGAAAATGACAAAATAAAAGATAAGCCAGCAAAGGATCCCCACAACTCCCCTCAATACCCTCTTTGCATCCCTATTAAGAAGAGGAAATTAGATAAAATGAACAAAATGCTGCAGCTGGCAGCAGGCCACTGAAGAAGGAAACTTGCTAACTACAGCAAAAAATCAATGCTATTAAACAGGAGGTTGCAGAAGAATGGGGATTTAACCAAACAGTAAATAAAGAAGCTCCTAAAGCTGATTAATCAGAAGATGGAGCTACTGCTTGGAATGATGAAAGAAAAGAGCAAGTAGTTCCTGTGAAAGAAAGAATATATAAATGTTTGACATAATGGAAAACCATATTAATCTTACCATGAACTTATTTAGGGATACTAAAGCTCTATTGGAAACAATTCGTGTGATACAAACCTCCGAAAGTCACATATGATAAAATTTGTCAAGTATTAGAAGTATTCCAAGGCCAGGTATGGTGGCTCATGCCTCTAATCCCAGCACTTTGGGAGCCCAAGGAGGGAGGATTGTTTGAGGCCAGGAATTCGAGACCAGCCTGGGAAACATACTGAGACCCTGTTTCTACTAAAAAAAAAAAAAAAAAAAAACACTTTTTTTTTTTTTAAAGAAGAGAATTCCAAACAAACCACAATGAATCTATTTTAAACTCTAGTTATTCTCTGTTTAAGTACTTATTTAAAGGTTGTGTTCAGAAAGCTGAAAGTACAGTCTAGCCTAAAGCCTACAAACAGAATGTTGTGTCCCATATTAGTAGAGATTATGGATATCACAGCACTATCCACAAGTGTTAATAAATAACCTTAAATAATTTTTTGAGACAGGGTCTTGGTCTGTTGCCTGGGTTGGAGTGCAGTGGTGTGGTCATGGCTCACTGCAGCCTTGACCTCCCAGGCATAAGTGATTCTCTCACCTCAGCCTCCCAAGTAGCTTGGACCACAGGCACATGCCACCATTCCTGGCTGGTTTCTTTATTTTTTTGTAGAGATGGGGTCTGGCTGGTCTCAAACTCCTGGGCTCAAGCCATCCTCCTGCCTCAGCCTCCCAAAGTGCTGAGATTAAAGGTATGGGTCACCACACCCAGTATAACATATTTATATCTTATACTTTCATATGTTGAAAAGTTGTTGTGGTTATTATTATTTTTGATTGGTTCAAATTTAGTTTTCCAGAGTACTGCCTGCCTACCACTGATGTTTATTCAAGGCCCAAGGACTCTTTAGACAGCGGGTGATGAATCCTGCCAGAACTGGGTCCTTCCCTTCAGGGCTGCGGATTCCCTTCTGACCCAGGGTAGGTCTAGAAATGTTGTCCAGGAGTTAGGGCCTGTCATGCGGGCTTCAGGACTCTGCTTGATGTTTTATTATATTGTGGCGAAGCTGGTATCCAAGTTGTAAGAAAGACAAAGTCCTCTTTACTCCTCCCTCTCCTGTCATCAAGGGAAAGGAGTCTCTCCCAGAGCTGTGAGCTAGGCTGCCTGGGGTGGGCGGATGGGTGACACAAGTACTCCTTTGGCCACTCCAGCTGGTGTCTCACTAGGTCCTGTGTACCCCAAGTCCACTGGCTCTGAGCCAAGCACAGCACCAGGACTTGACAGGGAATTGTAGTCTTTGTGACTTAGGCTGCCTTTCAAATCTATTTAGGACCCCACAACTCTTTAGCTAGTGTTGGTGAGGCTAGCTGGAACCCAACTGCTGGGACAGATGACTCCCCTCCGGCTATCACTGTTCTAAATGCTCCCTCCGTGGACACCAGCTGAATCCTGCCCTGTGTTGCTTTCCGCTGGACAGGGCAGCACTGAGTTCCAATGAGAAGTCCCACAAGTACATAGATTCTCTCTCTGCACCACGGAGCTGGCCACTGCTGGAGGATGAGGGAGGGGTGCACATCAGCAATTCAAGACTGTCTTTTCTGCCCTCTTCAGTGCCTCTTTCCTTGATACAATGTTAAAACCAGGTACTGTGATCACTCACCTGATTTTTGGTTCTCATGAAGGTGCTTTCTCGTGTGGATAGTTTTTTGATTTGGTATTCCTGTGGGGGTAGAAAGGGAGGATGATCGCTGGTGGGGTCTATTGGCCATCTTGCTCTGCCTCCTGTCTCTATAAGAGTCTTGAATAGACTGTTTCTTTCAAGTTAATGTCCACAACTCCTGAATGGTCTCAGATATAACTGATTCCTGGAAGCAGGTTCCCTCAGGTCTGAACAAAGGTTAATTGAGAACTGGAACACAGGTTCTAGTTACCCTGATGTGAAAAGCCCCAGGGCAAGGCAAGCAGCCCCATGCAGAGCACACCGGCCTGCACTGCCCTGCTCTTATAGGTTGGTGCAATAATATTTGCGGTTTTTGCCGTTAAAAGGATGGCAAAATCCGCAATTACTTTTGCACCAACCTAACACATAATTCTTTTAAATAAAAATTGGGATTTTACAGAAGCTCCAGCCTCAAAGGGCAGGAGCCAAGCTAGGAATAAAGGGAAAACAAGCCATCTGTTTAAAAGAGTATTCACATGGAAATTCCAATAAGGATTTCTAGAAGACTCAAAATAAAAGCTATCCTGATTACAACTGTTCCAAGTTGAGTATTGGGAGGACATACACTTGATTATAAGATTTTGGAATTTAGGGCAAGAATTTGGAAAACAGCAAAATAGTATAGTGCTGAAACAATGTGCTTTAAGCAAAATAGAAAGTTATTTAACAATTATTCAAACATTACATACTAGAGAATGTGAACAAGAATTTACTATCCAAACCCACTAGCCATCTAAAAGTGCTGAGCTCTGAATTGCTGTATAATTTGTAATACAAGGTGCTCATGCCAATACCCAGAGTTACTGCAAAACATTTCTTGGTAATATTGTAAAAACCAGCACCAGGCAGCACTGCTTCAAATTTCACCATGTGTACACTTACCATCTACCAAACAATTCTAGAGAATACCCCCTCAAACTGTGACAAGACTAACATTATGAATGATAAACAAAGGACATTTTAAAGTAGCCAAGATAAGCACTTGCCTATGTGCTATGATTTAAGAGGCATTGGGAAAGACACATGCCTCAAACTACATCCTTCATTAATGGTTGAAATCTCATCTTACCAATTTCTTAATTTAAGGATTTCAAAGCTGGTATGTTTCCACACTTCTCTTAGCCCTCAATTAAGATGTAATTGTTGCCGAGGAGGGTCAAGGGCTGATCTTTTTGCAGTCATTAGTTATTAATATGTAGTACTTTATCAGATATACTCACAAATATGACCACTAGTTGAGAGAACTTCATTCTATGTTGGAAAGTGCCCCTAGGGCAAGATTACAGCTGGAAATGATATTAAAATGAAAAAGAGAAGGAAAACTTTGCTTACTTCATTTTTCATTTTGCCAAAAGTTGGTCCTGCTTATAGATATGGACAACAGATAAAGCAAAATTCTTGTAAATGCAGAATGAGTAGAATTAAGGACATGGTGTATGAGTTAACATTGTAATTAAAAAAAAAGAACACTTACTCCATAGAAGATAATGTAGAAATGGTACTTGGTGAAAAGATAGAGATTTGAGTGGAGAGGAGAAATATTTGAAGTGTCTCATTTATACAAACATCTACTTCTCAATGTCAATGTAAGCACTACTTAGAGGAAACATGACGAAGATGAGGTTGGAGTTTGGGGCTTAACCGTTTTCCCGTTTACCCCGAGAATATGCGCTGGCAGCGCTTGAGGCTGGATCGTTTACCCTGAGATAACTTTGTCACAAAATACCTCACTTTTATTGTTATTTTCTCATCACTCTAGTATATGGACTTTGGAAACAAAGGACATCATTCTATTTATAGCATTCCGTTTTTAGTGGTGATATTTCCATTTACAAAATATAGTAATTCACCGTCACTGAAAATGTCAAATCCTAGAAAATGTAGCATTCCTAACACATGATGTTAACATCTTTCTCAAATATTTGTTGGCCAAATATTCATTTAATTAATCTGATTCTTCTGAAATGGATGATTCTGATGATTCAGACAATGCTGATATTAGTTCTGTTTAGAAATAACTCCAAGAAAAGGTTTTATATTTTATTTTCACATTGAAAATTAGTCAGATTTGCTTCAGCCTCAAAGAGGGTGTTTATGTAAAATTCAATGAGCACTGGCACTGAGCTGCACTTGCTTTTTATAAACAGGAAAAGGATACTAGAAATTGTTTGGAAATGTGATAGAGGTTTACAAAGAATCTCAACTTCCTTTGGTGACCCTTGACTGCCTATATATAGGAATGGAGAAAACATACAAGAAAGATCAGACTACTCATGACAAAGTATAATATGTTTCACCTGAAAGCTGTAATTGAACCAATGGCTTTCACATGAAGGCAGAAAAGAGATAATATTGAGAATTTAATTGCCCCCAAATTGTCACTCTTGAAGTAAACCTTTTAAAGAAAGTATGGTTATAATCTGTATGAGGATGTTAAGAAAATGATTAGTTCAACACCACTAAAACAAAGAGCAGGATATGATGAATTCATTCCTTGATTACACTATAACAACCTAATAGCAAAATCAGCCTTGAAAACTGAGTTTCACTTTTCTGAATTATATCGACTTAGCCAAAATTTTAAATGTAAAACAACATCAAATTATCTTAAGGCTAAAAACAGATAGATTGCTAAGTGACACTGAAGGATTTGGTGAGTTAGAATAGTGATAGTCATTAAAAATTACACTAAGACCAAATTATTTTGACATTCATGAAAAATATCATATACCTTTTAGAAAAACTAAAGGATTCCATTTTACTTTCAAAAAGTAAAATAATTGAGGCTCATATTTAACTTAAATATACATGTGAAAATTTCTAAATTATATTGGGCCAAAATAAGGGTAATGGTCCTAGTATTCATCATCAAATTAAGAGAGAATGACACATGAGAAACACAGGGTTGATTTAAAACAAGAGGCAAGACCTCACCATATTTGGTTCGCCAGCAATTAGCTTTCAAACAAAGCTGATAAAAGAATTCTATGACTGTGTCTGATCATCACTATACGATTAACTGAGAAGAAACTATAACAACAAACCAATAAAATTTGGTCAAGGGAAAAAGGATTTTGCCATTAAGCACAATCTCTAACACAGTGAAATAATCAGATGTAGCTATGTCACTTAGTATCTAAACTTTATATAGTACTTTCACAGTCTGCAAAGCACTTTCACAAACATCATCTCTGTTCATTGGTTTAAGATTGGTTTCCCACAGATTAAGCAACGTACACAAGGTCACAGCAACAGAGCTAGAACATAAAACCTGACCTTCAGATTCCAAGTTCCTCTCACTCTGCTATTTTATAGGTGTCTCTTAATAGATACATTTTAAAAAACTTTTATAAAACAAATAATTAAGTATTTAGCTTTGGCAAAAGGATGGATACATTTCTAGACCTCACCTTGGTAACTAGATTCACAAATCCTGGTAACAAATTATTGTTCTTACTGACAATCTAAAATGTGGCAATTATAGATAAGTTTTCATCTTATTAGGGTATTTCTAGTCCAAAAACAAATCACTGTAATAATACTGGGCAACTGATTTTATGTTATGAAAAACTTACACCAGATTAATCTGAGGGTTTTTGATTATGTGTCGATCACCATAATGACAATAACATAAATCAAAGAACACCAATTTTCCCATTCTAGTTAAACAGAGAGCAATACTGCACCCTCTTATGAGATAGCTTCTTCTTGGGTACTTCTATTTGGATCCAGGTAAAGGTAAATTCTTCCATTTTCATCACTGATAATTCAAGAGGAGTAGGGGCTCCAATAACAAGTCTGCCCTTTACTAATTTGTGACCGTAGATGAGTGACTTCATATCTGTAAGCTTTACTTCTCTCAGTTGTGAAATGGGGATTGTAGTGGGGATGAATGGCTATAGGTTATATGAAAACACCTTGCATGTATAAAATTAATTCTTTTACTAGTGTGTGGATCAGAAAAGAGACACCATCTTGACTTTAAACAAGAGATAAGAGAGGGTAGAACTAAGACATTTCCTCTCATTGTGAGCATAGCAGAATTGAATATAGTTGGTCTTAAAATAACATGAAGTATTGGTCCTCTTATACTTGGGCCTCTGCTGTTAAGAACCCATGCAGAAACCATGAGGCAGCGAGTAGGAAAATGTATCAATCAGAACAAATTTATGTACTTGCCTTTCATTAGGTTTTTTTGTTCTGTTTTGTTTTGTTTAATGTTTTCCAAAACCAGCCACAAAAGCTAGATCTGTTCTTATAATATTTTGAGGCCCAAAATTTGGAATAAATTAGCTTCACTCACTAGTTGTTCAAGGTGTTTTTTTTTTACTATTATATGAATCTTTCTAATTCCTTATCTATATACACAGGAAAATGTCTAAAAAGCAACAAATTCCTATTTCCAACATGTGTAGAAGTTTCATAAAATCTCAGTAATGAAACCAAGATCCCATCTTACTACTATTAAGTTATTTGTACTCTTCAAGGCCTAAAACTTCTTAACAAACACGACACTTGTAGAAATTTGCTCATCAATGAGAACACATGGACACAGGGAGGGGAACATCACACACCGGGGCCTGTTGGTGGTGGGGGGCTGTGCGAAAGATAGCATTAGGAGAAATACGTAACATAAATGACGAGTTGATGGGTGCAGCAAACTAATATGGCACATGTATAACTATGTAACCAACCTGTACATTGTGCACATGTACCCCAGAACTTAAAATATATTAAAAAAAGAAATTTGTTCATACATCTTTGTAAAAAAGCTAAGCTAATTCTATGTTCAAGTACATTTGCCCGAGTTAAAGTTCAGGCAACCTGTTAAAATAAAAAGCTTCAATAGAAAGTATGGAATGATAGTAACTATACAGATCGTCACAACTCCAGAGAATACCTTACTCAACTGGCAATACAAAGCAGTAGAACAAAGGCAAATCTTAATTCCCACAAATTAGAAGCCCGTGAAAGAAGTGCCTTTGGGATTTTATCAGCTTGAAATGACCAAAGGAACATATCCTTTCCAACAGTTAAGTATTGCTTGGAAATTTGCTACGGTAACTGCTCTGAGATGATTCACAAGTAACCTATATTAAGTAGACCACACAGTATGTTATAATTTCTGCACATATTAAGTGACCATCAAGGGAAAATGAATGTAGATAGAATACATCATCTAATCACATGGGTGGGCACACTCATGCATTATACCCAAGTTCACTAACGATTTTTAAGATATCTGATTGATGTGGCAGCTTAGAAAGCAATTGTATCCTTGTAGCTTCAAGTTGCAGAAATCAATTTTGCACTGATTTAACAGATCGCTTTGGCATGAGAAAAACAGAGCAATCAATGGTGATATCAGCAGCCTTTTTGTCATGCTGACCTAAAGGAGTTGGCTATAATCAGTCTGAAGCAAAAAAAAATAATAATAATAAAATAAAATAAAAAAGCATCCACTGCTGCCAATATATTAGCATTAGGTACTCAGCTCAGGTGTTTTGGTGTTGAAATAATCTGATAAAAACAAAAGGAAGAAGCTTCAGGCCTTGAAACACACAGCTAGAAATAAAGACTGTATATATTAAATATGTTAGTGAATTGGTTCTTAAAATGAAAATGAGAGATTTATAGAATGAACATGGGTTTATATTCTAAATAACATATGAAAATGAACTGGAATTGTTAAGAGAAACTCAAAGGGAAATGTTAGAGCTTGTGGCCAGAGAGGTGGAGGGATAATGTTCAATAAAGAATATTTCTGTAATAGATATTTGGAAGAATTGTGAATGCAAGGGAGGCTCACATGCTCCCTTAAACTACAGGTGGGAAAGAAAATGGGAGAAGGAGAAAATTATTTTTATATTAAGTGCTTGGTAGAATTCACCAAGTGTACTTGTAATATAAATGGGAAAGAATATAAGAATTACTATCTATTCCTTTAATACATTTTTTACATTGAGACCACTTGATATACACTATTTCTGAAAGTCTTTGAACACACTGACAACAAAAGTTCATAGTTATACAGGAATGAACCTGTTATATTTTATTTTCATTATTTTTCTTCCCAAAATGCAGCTTCATCACATTGCTCTGAATTTATAGAGTTTTTCTTCTGAGACTCCTGTCATGTCAGATGTAGAATCATATTTCTTCCATCCCTATGAAGTAGCTAGAGGAAAGTGGGGAAGGATAGGAAGGAAGGAAAACCCAATTATTTCTGTATAAACACAGCAAGTTTATATAATTTGTAATAATTCAGCCAGGTAATCATAAGTTAGTAAGAAAGAATAGCCAAGAATTCAACTCTGACTCTCCAGATAAAGACAAAGAATGAGAGCAAATGCTCCCTATGGGCATGTATTAGTAGAGAGAAGTAGCATTTCATCCATAATACGCTATTTTCTTTATAAAATGTTTTTTTAGATAAAGTGAGATTTGCAGAGTAGCTAACAACAATAAGTATTTGAGGATGAATTTAGAAAACATTGCTTTTTGTCGACTGCTAGTCTAACTTTAACCTTTCTTGATTGTATAAATTGAGAAGGGTTATGTGAGTTTCAAACCCCAAGGCCATAACCCTCTCAGTTCTAGACAGAAAATCAAATCCCAATATAATTTCATCCATTTAGACACATTTGCATGCCTACCATATGCAAGGCACCATGGAGGAAGAGATAAAAGAAACTGCCCATGCCTGCTTGTTTTTAAGTAGCCCATACTATAATAGAAGGGATATCACATAATGGATAGGTTAAACTGGGTCAAGAGACAGGAGGCAGTTAGAAGGCTGTTACAATATTGCAGTAACCCATGTTTAAAAAAAAACTAATTAAAACATGAACTAGTATGGTGGCAATAGAATTTGAAA
Organism: Pan paniscus; assembly: GCF_029289425.2. Lineage (NCBI taxonomy): Eukaryota > Metazoa > Chordata > Mammalia > Primates > Hominidae > Pan > Pan paniscus. The sequence goes on from NC_073272.2 coordinate 83,712,871, forward strand.
GGAAGAGGCACATATAAAAGATGTTTCAGAAATAGACTTGGCAACTAATTTTATGTGATATATGAGAGAGGAGGAGGAAAAGATGACTCCCAAGTTCCTAGTTTGGGTGACTAAGAGAATGATCAAATCATTGATAGAAATAGCTAGGTCAAGGGGAGGAACAGATTCATAGGGGAAACAAAGGCATTTGATTTTAAGCATGATGAATTTCTAACAAAAGTTCTCTAATCTTGTTTCTATCATCCTCAAACCAGTGATCTCTATATTTTGTGTACCCCATCAATACATGTTGGGTATGCACCCTCCAAATTTGTAGGTCAATTATATTAATGTATCTATCTATCTACCTGCAAAATTAGAAAATGTAAAAAACAAGTTAAAACTAACAACAGTTTTATACTGTTTTTATATCCACACTCCAATAGCTTGTTTTGCATAGTTCATTTGGATCACTAAACAATTTAGCTATACCTTGGCTTTTCAACTTGCAACACAGAAAAACAATATTGATTTGCCTAACCCAATTTAGTGACAAGAAATTCAGATTATAGGAAAAAGCATAGTTGCATTTCTAAGGTAAAATATATATATATATATATGTCCATCATTAATAATGCTCGATCTTTCAAGCTATCGCATCGATTCAAAAGTCAGGGTGATTTCTATAAACTTGATTGGGTTCACATGGACATCTTGTACTAATAAAACCTTACAAAATAGCAAGCTAAGACTCCCCACAAAAGACAGGCTCCAAAATAGAACAGCAGGAAAGTGAGTCCCTGTTGAGCAATTTCTCTTGGCTTTTATATTTTGTGAAGGAAGCATTTGAGAGTGAGGCATATTCCCTTTTAACCTTCACAACAACTTCATGAAGTATTAACCATCTGAAAAAAACATGCAAAAACCTAGAAACCAAGGCTCAAAAGAATTAAATTATTTGCCCAAGGTCACTCAGCTAGTATGTGCTAGAACTCAGATTTGAGCCCAGGTCTTGACCTAGAGTTATATTCTTTTAGCTAGACCACAGCTGCCTTAAATCCTTTTGACTCCTTTTGTTTTTTAAGACTCTTTCAGTTATTCTGTCAATGCACATTCTTTAAATTTCTGCCTGGTCTCTAACCCAAACTTCAGAAAAGAACGAAACAAGATGATTCTAAAGGGATAGGAAAAAAGACAGACTAATATAATTATTGTTCATCTCATTTTCTTTCCTAACAGACTAAGGTTATATTCTCTCAATTTTCCAGCTTTTATTTCTGTCTATCATACTGACTTCTGGGTCAGTTCTGTGTTAAAAATGGGTGCTTCTGAAACATGAGCTCTGTCTGTTGGAATTTGAGTTCCACTTCTGCGTATGGTCATGAAAGTACAACTACTCTGAAGTCTGAGGACATGTAATTACTCCTGGTTAAATTCAAATAGCTTAAACTGGCAACACAGAGACTATTTCATCTTCAATACACTAGCATGGGTTCACAGACAACAAGTCAGGCCAAGCTAACTTCATTTCCTTTTTTAATAGCATGAATAGCCTGAAAGATCAGATGAATGCCTCATCACTAGTATATCTGAATTGAACAAAATATAATCTCCTTGTTGGTAGGATAGACAAAATGTGGCTTGAGGGAACAGGAGAATTTATAGTTAGGTGACTAACCATTCTCACCAAATATATTAATTAATTCTGTATTGACAATGATGGAAAATTATAAGCCTCTCCTATTTTATTCACATTGTTATTAGAGTCTCAAATAAAAATAGAAAAATAATCATTTTTAAATTGGCAGATGACAAAACTGCAGGGGAGAGAAACTTTGTCTGATGCCAATCTGAAAAGACAGGTAAAATCTAGCCACATGAACTCTAAGAAGCAATTAATACAAAATGTCTGAATTTAGTTTAAAAAATTAACTATAGAAAGATACCTTTCTTAGCAACAGTATGTATAAAGATATCACTGGAGCTTTTTTGTTGAACATGAGCACAGAGCGCCAGTAGTGAAAGGTAGCTGCTGAAAAGCAAAACCCAAAAATAGAAAACACCACCACCAAAAAGCAAAGCCAATGAAATTTTAAAACCAGGATAATGCCATTTAAAACACTACAGTGTCTGGATCAAATTGTTATACATTTTTCTTAATGAAACATACCATATTCAGTGTGCGAATATCTGGAAGTATGGGCACATTTGAAGAAGGACATTGACAAACTGATATGTGAAGGAAGGCAGAAAACCATCCTTTTGCAAGAGACTGTTGGGTTATATAGGACCCAGTAGCAACATTCAAAATTTTAAGGTCTGTGAAATGAAGATTGGGTTCATTCTCATTTTGATAAGGCATGTATTTAAATCATCAATTAATAGCAGTGTTTTCATTAACTAAACTATGAAGCACATGATGGATAAAGTAATATAATCAGTTTCCCTGGAGTGTAAGTCACTACCAGACTATACGTGATACACTTTTTAGGAAATTTCACTTAATCTTTCAGGTACTATGATAATATGCTCTCATTTAGTTTTACACAATAGTGACCTATCTCAGGAGCTAGAGAAAGTCCAAGTTAGGGCAACTGCCAAATTGCTTTCTACAGTCAGGCAGTTGCTTGATTCTGGAGAGAATCTGAGCTATTCCTGCAGTTGTGGGTAAATTGAAGGGCCACATTAAAACTGTAAAAGGGAAGAGTGGGTAGACAGTCTGTTCAGGTATGTCTGTTCTCAGTAAGTTGCCTAAAGGCTGGGTAATCTCTAGTAGGTTGAAGACCTGAGAGAAATCACACTGTGTTCTCTCTCTCTCAACATTTGGTTTATAGGGAATAACGTGGAAAGTCTGAGAGTAGAAGAATCACTTAGAGGTCAGCTTGATGGTACATGTATGAAATAGAGAAAAGACAAGGCCACCTCTGGCTGTTTTGCTTTGGAACAGAGGATAGGCCTGGCTGCAGAAGAAGAATGGGATGTTTATGTGTTTGCATATATACATATGTGTGTGTTTGGATATATATATATTTTCTAGGAACAGCTCTGTCTATTGACTTGGAGAGAGAAAGTGCCCATTTTACAGCTCACTTTAACAACCAGAGCAGAGCTTAAAGATAATTATTTGAAGAGAGATTATTGGCTCAATCTGAGTCTCTGAGTTTCTGAGTGCCAAACCTGGTGTCCCCTAGAAATTGCAACCATGCTTCAAATGACTGGCTGTGATCAGAAACCAGCCTAGTGGCCCTCACAAGGGTGTGAGACTTCTGTTCACTGCCAAAACTCTGCAAGAAGAAAACTGTGTGAGTTTAGCAAGGTTATCAGTTCGAACAGCAGAAATGGGCATTTTCTTATTTGAGAAACCAATAACTAGCAGCTATCTGTTAGGAAAGAAAGGATAGATTTGTTGCTAAAGAAAGCAAAGTTGAATCAAGTGTACCGAGACAAAGTAGCCCAAGTCCCCAGGAATAACCAGTGACAAATTAGTTTTTCATTCTGCTGCTTTCATGCCTGTTTTAAGAATATTCTTGAAAAACTGCTCACCACAGAGAAGCTGGCCCTTCATCTTCATCCAGAGGCAGTCAGCCTGCTGCAGTGGGAGGGCACAGGACCAGAAATCAGGAGCCCTGCTTTTTAGTTACACCTCTGCCACCGACTTATTTTGTGACGTTGCATAAGTTCCTTTACCTCTAGCACCACATCTAACTACCTCACAAATACGCTCCAAGAACTCAGTGAAATAATGAATGTAAAAGCACTTTGCAAAGCGTGGAGCACTGTAGAAGTATAAGGGATTATTATCCAAGTAGGTTTCATGCCAACCTTTCTGGTATCACCCTCAAGACTTCTTCAGCTTTGGCACAAAGTTCTCAATTCTCTGCTTGCTCCCTCCAAGTCCTACCTGGCTTGGGAACAGAAGTTTTCACCCTCCCTTCTTTTGTCAGCTTTATCCATAATGGGGCCTGCTGAATGTAATTATTCTTTATCAGTTCTAATTTCTCCTAGAGAAACCATCTTCCTCAGGAAAAGACTCCACCTTTCTATAAACACCAAGTCTTCAGGCACAACATACTCATGTGGCAGGTGTGATGCATGGGGGAAAGGAAAAGGAAGCAATATACAGCTCCAGGAAAGAAAGCTGTGATTTCAGTGAGACTTTCTTGATGAGCTTTCAGTGCCCAGAATACACACACACACACACACACACACACACACACACACACACACACACTCTCACCCACATTCTCTTAATGAAAGACTCAGGCCAGTCTATATACCACAGCAATCAGAAGTCTTACCTGATACCTGCTATTTGCTCCTGAGCCTATGGTGGCCACTCTCTCTTCTCTCTACACCTGTGAAGGTTTTAATTCAGTGCTGTCCATTTATACCCTTCTAAGAGTGGCAGGACTCCAGGAATCTCTGTCCTCACCAATCATAAGTCAGAACTCCCAAATTCTTGGCCATTTCTGATTTAACCCTGTCTAACATGTCAGCTTTCTAGCTGAGGGAAGGACTTAGCCTCAAAAATCAAGAAGCTGCTGGCTTGTGCCTGCTGTCCAGACCCTGGACCTGCCTTCCCCAATTCCAATAGACAACTCTGTGTGTCAGTAAGGCAGAAAGAATACTCTGGAGAGTAAGTCTTACAGGCAACATGAGGAGAATGGAGAAGAAGAAATCAAGTCCTACAGAATGAGAAGCTCAAGTGTATAATGGATCCAAAGGGAAAAACTAAGGTCAAAGACCCAGGTGTCACAGTAAAACAGAGGGAACGGGATATGGACAGAGTTAAAATAAGCAGTGAGTTTAATTCAGGCTTGGCACAAGAGTACATACCGAAGCAGGGTCCTAACAGGCAAGCAGAATTTGTTAACTTGACATCCTAACTGGCGTGGACAAAAGTGGCGTCTATAGATAAGATATGGGGAAAACTGAGGGTAAAAACTGAGCCTAAGAATAGTACCCTAAGTTCTGATACACCCAGATGAGCCTCCACAGTAGGAGTATTTCATATGTCTGAAATTCTTAGACCAGGAGTTCCAATTTTCATCACCTCACCTGGTATGGAAAAATAAGAACCTTACAGAAGAGAGTAAGACTATACAGGGATCAAAACTGAGGTTAAAGCAATGTACAGGACTCTGGGATACTTTTCTGGATCTAACTAAATCTTTGGGCAAATGCTCTATCAGAATAGAATATAGGGTTTGCCTTTCTGATTTGAAGATTGGGATATCTCATTTCATATTCTGTCTTGGAGACATGGCTGTTAGGCAAAATAGTTCTCTCTTTGTCCCTTCATGCTCCTACTGCTTCTTGCTCATTTACCTTATTACTTACTCCAAGTTCAGGCTTATTTGTCCCAGAATATAACTCAGGACTTGGATTAGTATACCACAAAAGAGGTCTGCTGTTGTTAGTCTACTCCCCACCACATGTAATTGGCCAAAGGGGACAAGAATTGCAGGATAAAAAGGCATTAACTCTTGGCAGAACTTCCCATACTAAGCCAGTCCCTACTAGAGGTGTCTTGGGACTACATCCCATGTAGAACATAATTGTCATTCATAAAAACCACAATAAGCATCCCTGGTTGTCCATAGAAACAGGAACAGAAAGACATTTCACAGAGTAGGACCCAGGTGGTAGCAAGATACTGTGCCAAAGGCAAAAGGTATGAAATGGTGACCAGATGTTGCAATAGATTGTGTAAAGAGGATCACAGGAAAACAATTAAATCTTTTCTCAAGTAGCTCCATTTAAAATAATACCCACACACCACACAACTTAAATGCCCACCAACCAATGAGTGGGTAAAGAAAATGTGGTATATATACAACATGGAATACTACTCAGCCATAGAATGCAATGAAATAATGGCATTTGCAGCAACTTGCATAGACTTGGAGACCATCATTCTAAGTGAAGTAACTCAGGAACGGAAAACCAAATATCATATGTTCTCAATTATGAGTGGGAGCCAAACTATGAGGATGCAAAGGCATAAGAATATATAATGGAATCTGGAGACTCAGGGGAAGGATGGGAGGGGGATAAGGGATAAAAGACTACATATTGGGTACAGTATACACTGCTCAGGTGATAGGTGCACCAAAATCTCAGAAGTCATCACTAAAGAACTTATCCATGTAACCAAAATCCCCCTGTTCCCCAAAAGCTGTTGAAATAAATTTAATAATAATAATACCTACATGAAGTTTTCCTTGTAGTAACTGGCACAGTGCCTACCTAGCACAGAGCCTGGCACATGGTAGGCAGTCAATAAATGGTGGTTGATTGAATGAATCACAAATTACACACTAAAACAGCCAGGCAAAACTTTTCAAGCTCTAATCATAGCTGTTAAAAGGATGTAAGTTGTAGTAACATTCCCTGTATATTGAATTAACTACTTCAGTAAATCAATTTTCTTAGCTCAAGTTTTATTTTTCCTGTCAGGATTTTAAGGCCTCAGCTTTGTACAACTATTTCCTTAGGTGTAATGGGGGAAATTATCTAAGGCCCACTAAGATTAGAGGGAGGTAGAGGAAATTGGAAGGCAACCAATGAAAGGTAGGAAGGAATCCAAGCGTGTTAGATTGGGAGAGAACTATCCCTCACCTCATTAATGTGACTGTAAAATTTGATCTTGCAAAAAGCAATAGCTAAAAAAGTTAAAAATGAACATACTCATGTATTTATCCAGTCAACAATTATTTCTCTAAACCCCCTTGATTTGATTCAGCTTAAATTATAGAAAAATATAATATGGGCAGAAAAAAATTCAGTTTCCAGTCTACAGCATTCTAATTCTTTAATATGCCCTGCTAGATGAAGTAAAAGATTGCTGGGCAAAGGTACAGGCCTAAGTTACGGCATAGCCTGATTCTGGAGGGAAGCAGGGTCCAGAGATTTAGAGGCCTGAAGGTTGTCAAGAGGATCACAGATGTACAAGACTAATTAGTTTTAATATGAGGGCAGCAGCTCTTTGTTTCTGCTTGATTTTAACCTACTGTCTGGGTGTGGTTGTACAGGTGTGGATCACAGTTAAAAGAAATTAAAAAGCTTATATGCACATTCTGCCATTTTCAGAGAGCCAGGGAGAGAGATGGTAGACTCACTCCTCTCTATTTTCATCTGGTCCCTGCTCTAAGTGTAAAATAATAGTCATTTAAAAGTCTCCTGCATGTTAGTGTCAACTTTTGGGGTCTATCTTTTTGCTGAACCCATTCTTTTAATTTTCCCAAGTTTGCTACTTTTTCCATGCCCCAGTTCCTCTTCCACTGGCTGTTTTACTGTGTTTCTCCCCTCTCTGCCCACCCTACCCCCACCCAATTTATTGCCCTTTTTTTTGGCTCCCTGAAATGTGTCGGACTTGCAGAGGTATGGACAATTTCTTTAAAGCCATTTTAAACCTGGATCTTTCAGTGTCCTTGGCTCATAGCTCATTTGTAATCACATAAATACCAATTTGACAGGAAAAACTAAGCAGAAAGAAAATCAAATCCAAATGTCGAGAAAAATTTTCCTGTTCATCTTATATTTTTCTAGTTTCTTAATGGTGTTTTTCTTTATTCTAATTGTGGACTATGGAGACGTGAAGGACATTTCTTCTTCTGCATTTTATGCACTGTGTGGCAAGATAGGTCTATTCAGAATGTTCTAAATAACAATATCAAACATAAAATACTATAATTCATTTGTGTTGTGGAGGGCTTATATATTTCTTAAATAAGCACTTCATGAAGAAGCAGTCTAGTGCAGAAGAAAGATTACTGAACTAGGAGTTGAGAAATACATTTGAGTCCCAAATATTTCATATAATTCTGATGTAACTTTAGACAAGCTACTCTCCTTTCCCAGTAAAACAACAACAACAATGGTAAATGTGTATTATACATTTACTATGAACCAAGCAATTGAGGAGTACTTTATATCACATATAACCCTTAAAACATCCCTACATGGTAGAAACTATTATAATCAACACTTTATAGATTAGGTGACTGCAGCTCAGAAGGGGTAAAAAAACAATGCCCAATATTGTACATAGCCAAAAGGGGCTATGCAGGCTTCAGAACTGAAGTCCAAGCAGTTAGTAAGAGTCAAGACTGGTACTCAACCTCAGGTCTGTCTGACTCCAGAGATCACACTTTAAACCAATATGAAATGCTGTTGCTTTACCACATTCTATTGATCCTTAGTTCCCACATCTATAAAAATGAAGATGTTCTATTGATCTCCAAAGTACCTTTTAGCTCTAACAGATTGAGTCTAGTGTCAAAGGAATATTGAGATCTCCAGTAGTAGCTGAAATGGCAAATAAGAGCCAAAAACCAGGCATCAATTGTTCCCCTCACATCACATGGAAAGAGATCTATCATGCCATTGCTTTTTCTTAATGATATTGGGAAGAAGCAGGAGTGTGTAGCATCAATAAGGTTTTGAGTTACTAAGTCAATGGGAGAGAAAAGCGTAGCATTTCTGTCAGGAAACTAAAGATCTGAGAGAAATCTCCAGCTTCTCGGTTCAGGAATCTATTAGGAAAAAATAATTGTTCTCTTTGAAGAGTGGAGAAGACAAGCCCTGCACAAATCGGCAACCATAACAATATAGAAAAAAACCTCTGAATCTTCTGAGGATAATTCAACAAGGCTTGACTTTCAAGTAAAGGGGGAGGGGCGAGGGATAGCATTGGGAGATATACCTAATGCTAGATGACGAGTTAGTGGGTGCAGCGCACCAGCATGGCACATGTATACATATGTAACTAACCTGCACAATGTGCACATGTACCCTAAAACTTAAAGTATAATAAAAAATAAAAATTAAAATAAAAAAAAAAAGAAAGAAAACCTTGGTATATTAATTTCAGTGTCATAAATAATGAATTACCTCCCAGGAGTAACATTCCAGAAGGGAAATTCATTCTTTTGGTTAACATACCAAAAAGACATGGAACACTGGTGAAGCAAGATTTATTTTGTGTAAATATATAATAATCACAATTTATAACATTTACAACTTTATCAGAATATGTGATATTCATACTCTATTGTGTAATCATAATCTCCCCAGTTTATTCTTGAGGCTATGATTAAATGGGATAAATATTCACAACCGATAGTTTTTCTACAATGTCTCCATTTTTTTTTTTAGTTAGTCATTCATCGTTCACAGTTATTTATTTATCATTTATTTTTTTTTTTAAGACAGAGTCTCACTCTGTCTCCCAGGCTGGAATGCAGTGGCGCAATCTCGACTTACTGCAACTTCTGCCTCCCGGGTTCAAGCGATTCAGATGCCTCAGCCTCCCAAGTAGCTGGGACTATAGGCATATGCCACCATGCTCAGCTAATTTTTAAATATTTTCTTAGTAGAGACAGAGTTTCACCATGTTGCCCAGGCTGTTCTCAAACTCCTGAGCTCAAGTGATTCACCCGCCTAGGCCTCACAAAGTGCTGGGATTACAGGCGTGAGCCACCGCACCAGGCCCACAGTTTTTTAAAAAATTAAACACTTCATTATTCAGTAGTTTTTTTTTTCTCCCCCAAAGAAGACTCATGGTTGTTATATATTCTGAGTTCTTTAATGCTTTAGAGTATCTGCCTGTTAATTTCATATTTGATCTAAAACTTGGCTAGTATTCTTGGATCACACTGTTTTTTAGAACATTATATTTTTCCATTGTCTTCTGACACCACATGTATCTTAGAAGAAGTTTCACATGAGCCAGTTATTTTTCCACATGTACATGACTTGCTTTCTTTATCCTTAAAGTTTAAGGATGTAATCAGGATATGACTTAATTTCAATCTCTATCAAATTCACCTGAAACATAAAATATGCAAATAATTATATTTGCATATTTAATTCTGTCATTAGTTCAAGGAATTTTCCTTCTGTTATACCTTCTAATAATTCCTTTATTCTATTTGTAGAATAGAGGTTATTCTCTATTAGCATTCTCCTTACTAGATCATCTTTGTTATCCATCTTTATTATTTTCTCCTGAATCTAATTTGTCTTTATCTTCTGAATTTGCTGTGATTATCTCAGAATTTTTCTCTTTTATTAATTTGATTTTAAGCAATTCTGCTCAATTCCTTGCTATTTCTAGTTTATTCATTTTCAAATAGTGAGGTTTTTGTTGTTGTTGTTGTTCTCAATTTGTTTCTTTAGCTTTGTGCAAGTCACATACCTGTTTTCAGTTCATTTAGGTATATATCCAGGGGTAGAATTGCTGGGTCATATGTCACCAAAAATACCACACCTGGAAAAGCTATCCTTCAAAAATGAAGCAGAAATTAAGACAATCCCAGATAAATGAAAGCAAGGGAATTTGTCTCTGGATATCTCCTACAAGAAATGCTAAGGAGAGTCCTTTAGGCTGAAATGAAAGGAAGCTATATGGTAACTCAAAGTCATACAAAAAATTAAAGATCTCTGGTAAAGGTAACTATGCAAGTAAATATAAAAGATAGTATTATTATATTTTGTTTTGTAACTCCTCTTTTTGTTTCTTATATAACATGAGAGACAAATGCATAAAGCAATAATCATAAATCTATGTTAATGGATACGTAAAAGATAAATATTAAATTTGTGTCAATAAAAACATAATGCACATGAGTAATATAAATCTCATAAAAATCAGGAAGTGGTGGAAGAGAGTATAGGAAGTATAAGAGTGCTATTTTCCTCATCTTTCAAGGCAGATAATCAATACATATTATGTAAAATTAAAGCATAAAGCTCAATAATTTCTGAATCCAAAATCTCATTATTTTTAATTCTCTTATATTGGCTGTTCATCAAACATTGTATGCATAGTCCCACCTCCCCAACTGATGGTGTGATTATGAGAGTTACCAATCCACAATCTGAAAAGCAAAGGAAGAATGTGTACTGGAAGACAGAGGTAAGATATGTGGAATTCTGAGTCAAGGTCAGCTATTGATTAGTCAAATTCCATTACTATATAATATTCCTAAAACTTGATACTTCACCAGGCCCTGGAAAGTAGGGACAAAAATAAAAAATTTGACTCATTAGATGTTTAAGTGCACTAAAGCAATAAATAAAAGGGTTTTTAGTGGCACTACCTCCTATCAGGGAGGTGATTTGAGAAGATGTTATTGCATGAAAGGGAATACTGCTTTAAAAGAATTGCTGGCAGTAGAATGATTAAGAGGTAGTTACAAGGGAAACTCTAGGGCATGGGTGAAAACCAAAAGGTTGGGGGGTGCGGTTAACGTGAGCAAAAGCTCTAAGTACACAGACAAGGCATATCTTCACAGGGTAAAGTTCTTCCCATAGGGAGCTTCAAGAGCAGTGAACTATGCAACAATTCTGCCACTTTGCTAGCTATATGATTCTAGGCATGTCACTTCCTCTCTAGAGGTCTCAGTTTTCCTCACTCTAAGGATATTCTTCATACTTTTTATATTCCTCAGTCTGATACCCATGGGCCTACTTTTTCAGAGTCAGCTGAATCTAGACAAAGTTTTCCAAGTAGTGACTACTAGACATCCATTTCCAGGCAAAGTCCCTAGCAAGAGTATGATATTGGCAAAGCTTATCTCTGAAACCCTTCTACCTTTCTAGTTTAGTGGGCACTCCTCATCTTGCTGCTTGTTTCAATTCCTCCCTCAATCCTTCAACAGCTAATCTAAAGTCCTTCAAAGGTTAGTTGATAAAAGTTTAAAGGCTGATAGTGGGACAGTGGTCAGAGATTAGGGAAGTATTTATGGAGAAGACAGGATACCATTTGAAGTGGAAACATGGAAACATATGGGGCAAAGGGAATGGTTTAATTCGTTGAACACACAGGGTAGATTTCTGGGAGAACTGGCCTAGAAAGTTTAGAATGGGATGAAATTCTGGGGGCCTTATTCCCCAGGATTGAAGCATTTGGAATTAACTTGATTAGCAATGAAGAGCCTTTGAAGATTTTGTCCAGAGAGTGACATTAACAGTATAAAGCACAGTTCTCTGAAAAGCTCCAGTTAAAATGAAAATTACTTTCCCTGGGATAGTGATGCATTCATTTGTTAGCATTTATTAACACCTTAGAGAGATACATTATCAAAAAACAAAGTGCCCTAAGGGACTAGGTCACAGGCACAGGACAGAGCAATATTGATTAGGTAGGAAAAGGGAGCAAACAAAGTTTAGAGAACAAGTTGCACCAGAATGTATATGACAAGGGGCTCCTAAACAGATGGAAAGCAGCAGGAGAGCAGCACTCAGTCTGAGGTGAGGACACATAGGTCACTGATAGTTGGGGCGTGAAGCTAGGTCTTGGGCCCAAGTATGGCAATCTGAAGATAGCTTCTGTCTCAGAACCTGTCTTTTCTGTTAGCTGGAAATCACACCATTAGAGATTAATTCTTTAGGATCTCGAAAGTATTTTGTTGTGTTTTGTTTTGTTTTGTTTTTAAGATATCTTGAGACCTCTAAGAAACTCAAATATCCCTGGGAAACAAACATTTAATGCTATTGGACTCTAGTCTCATTTCTTCTCATAGCCTCCCTTTTTATATCTGTAAAATAAAGGCAAAACCTGTTTTGTTAAACTTAAAAGCTTGGGATAAGAGAGATCATCAGAGGGTCCGATGAGATAATAGGTGTTACAGCACATTATAAATGATAAAATGCTAGACCAGTGTAAATGAGGGTGACTATTTTATAGGTTTTCTTCCCTCCCCCACAGTACCTAGCAGAGAGATGAGCATTTTGTTGTATACACTTACCAAAATTAGATCAAAATAAATAGGTGTAATTTAATATCTTTTCACAGAGATTATGTTGAGCTGAACATCTGTAACAACAAAACAGACAAAAAACCTTTCTGACAGAAAGGTTGATCATGATCAATCTAACTTAGATTCCAGAAGATATATGGAAGCTTGAGAGAGAGCAATTATTTACATTTACTTGTGTAGTCTCTGGAAGATTTATGGTTAGGCTGTTGAAAATCCAAATTTTGATTCAGATTATCACTATTTCCAATTAAATGCAGTTACAGAGTACTGCTCTATGCTGTTTTACTTTAAAGATGCGAGCCACTACAATTTGTTTATTGAAACAATTTCTTGAATTTATTTTTTTTAAAAAACAACTTTTAATTTTTATAGGTCAGTGTATAAGTTTATGGAGTACATAGGATATTTTGATAAAGGCATGCAATGTGAAATAATCACATCATAGAAAAAGGGGTGTCCATCCCCTCAAGCATTTATCCTTTGTGTTAGAAAGAATCCAATTATACACTTTTAGTTAAAGTGTACAATTAAATTATTTTGACTATAGTCACCCTGTTTTTCTATCAAATACAAAGTCTTATTCATTCCTTCTAATTGTTATTTTTGTGTTGATTAACCATCTTCACTTCCACCCCCCCGCCCCCCCACCGCCAGAGTCCCCGCTGTCTATCCCAGCCTCTGGTAATCATCCTTCTACTCTCTATCTCCATGAGTTCAATTGTTTTGATTTTTAGATCCCACAAATAAGTGAGAACATATGATGTTTGTCTTTCTGTGCCTGGGTTATTTCATGTAACACAATTACCTCCAGTCCCATCCATGTTGCTGCAAAAGATGGCATCTCATTCTTTTTTATGGCTGAATAGTACTCCATTGTGTATAAGTGCCACATTTTCTTTATCCATTCATCTGTTGATGGACACTTAGGTTGCTTCCAAATCTTGGCTACTGTGAATAGTGCTGAAATAAACATAGGAGGGCAGATATTTCTTCAATATACTGATTTCCTTTATTTTGCATATATACCCAGCAATGGGATTGCTGAACATATGATAGCTGAATTTTTAGTTTTTTTGAGGAACTCCCAAACTGTTTTTCACAGTGGTTTTATTATTTAACATTCCCATCAACAGTGTACAAGGGCTCCCTTTTTTTCACATCATCTCCTGTATTTATTACTGCTTATCTTTTGTATATAAGCCATTTTAATTGAGGTGAGAAGGTATCTCATTGTAGTTTCATTTGCATTTCTCTGGTGATGTTGAGCACATTTTCATGTGCCTGTTTGTCATTTGTATGCCTTCTTTTAAGAAATGTCTATTCAAATCTTTTGTCAGTTTTTAATCAGATCAATATTTTATTTTATTTTCTTTCCTTTTTTTTTTTTTTTTTGAGACAGAGTCTCACTCTGTTGCCCAGGCTGGAGTGCAGCGGCATGATCTCGGCTCACTGCAACCTCTGCCTCTCAGGTTCAAGCAATTCTTATGCCTCAGCACCTTGAGTAACTGGGATTACAGGCGTGTATGTGCTGCCATGCCTGGCTAATTTTTTGTGTTTTCAGTAGAGATGTGGTTTCGCTATGTTGGCCAGGCTGGTCTCCAACTCCTGGCTTCAAATGATCTGCCTGCCTCAGCCTTCGAAAGAGCTGGGATTACAGGCATGAGCCACCATAACTGGATAATAATTTTTTTCCACAGAGTCGTTTGAGCTCCTTTTATATTCTGGTTATTAATTCCTTGTCAGCTGGGTAGTTTGCAAATATATTCTCCCACTCTGTGGATTGTCGCTTCACTTTGTTGATTTCTTCAATAACTCTTGGTATAATCTCTCTGATGCTAAGTTTTCTCATTGGTTAAGATAAGGAGGATGGACTAGATAATATCAAAATTTATTCAGAGGCTAACATTCTAGTATTTTTGCTTCGCAATATGACCTGAGGCCTTGAGTTCCTGGTAAAGTTGAGTTCCGAGTGCACTGGCTGTTAGCAAGCACTCTGATTGGAAATGTGAGACAAGGGAAAAATTTAGATAATGACTTCTTAGCTGTTCTATCTGCTGATAAATGTTCAGTAAATCATCCATTGGTTTTGAAGTAGTAAAGGAATTTCATTCTCACAGGATCTAAATGCTTATGTATAGGGTTGAATAACTAAAAGGAAAGTATAAAGAATTTTTGCAGTTTCAACTTTCTTGCAGAGAATGGGATTGGTGAGCAATAATGTCGATCCCTGGGTAAGGAGTCAAAAAAGGATTCACTAAATTTCAGTCTGATGATGTGTCACCAAGATCCACTAAAATCAAGAAATGCCTTGGCCATTATATGAAAGAGGTATCATAAGACAGATAGCCCCATTTTCAATAAACTTTATATACATATACACATTTAGAACTTAATGTTCATTAAAACCCTCTCAGCCCTTATAGCTACTTAGCCGAAAAAGGAACATGTGTTAGTACCTAAATAGGATGCTCTTCACTAAGTTCGTGAAAAATAAGCAGAAACTTAATAACTTTACATCTTATGTTTCAACATGGAGGTCAAAGGTCTACTACAGTAGTCCCCTTCTCTATGGTTTTACCTCCCAAGGTTTCAATTACCCGAGATCAACCATGGCCCAAAAATATTACATGGAAAGTTCCTAAAATAAACAATTCGTAAGTTTTAAATTGTGCACCATTCTGAGTAGCGTGGTTAAAATCTCTCACTATCCCACACTGTCCTGCTCCATTCTGCCCTGGATATGAATCATGGCTTTGTCCAGTGGGTCAACGAAAATAGTCAAACTCTGTAAAATATTTGAAAAGATTTATTCTGAGTCAAATATGAGTGATTATGTTCTGTGACATAGCCCTCAGGAGAGAACATGTGCCCAAGGTGGTTGGGGTGCAGCTTGGTTTTATACATTTTGAGAAGCATAAGACATCAATCAAATACATTTAATAAATGCATTGGTTTGGTCCAGAAAGGCAGGACAACTCAAAGGGGTGGGGGGAAGTGGTGCTCCCAGGCTATAGATAAACTTAAATATTTGCTAAATGACAATTCTGAAGTCTTATAGTGGCTGCCCTTAGAGACAATCTATGACAAATGTTTCCCATTCAGATCATTAAAAGGTGCTAGACCCTTCTTGACCCTTAGTTAATCTCTTTAGAATTGGGAGGGCCTGGAAGAAAAAGACCTAGCTATGTTAATAGAGATTCTTTGCAGATGAAAATTTTCCCCCACAAAGGACAGCTTTGCAGGGCCATTTCAAGATATGACAAATAAACATGTTTTGGGGTAAAACATTTTGACTTTCTTCTTTGTCACATAATGTTATGCCAAAGTCAGATTGGAAAGTAAGTCGCAATATATAGGGTTAAATAAAACCTATCTGATGAGAATTTATGGTTTGTAGGGCATGACTCTCCAGACCCCTTAGACAGGAATTTGGGTGAGATAAAAAAAAAAACAGATCTTAGTCCTCAAGCATAACCACGCTGTATATACTTACTACATTAGTCACTTACATTACATTAGTCACTTCTTAGCCATCTGGGGCAACTGTCTGATAACCAGTTAGTATAGCAGTGCTTGTGTCATAGTAAACCTTATTTTACTTAATAATGGCCTCAAGTGCAAAAGTACTGTGCCTAATTTATAAATTAAATTTTATCATAGGCCTGTATATACAGTATAGGAAATAACATAGTATCTATAAGGTTCTGTACTATCCATGATTTCAGGCGTCCATTGAGAGTCTTGGAACATATCCCCTGAGGAAAAGTGGGGAGACTACTGTATCTACAAAGATGACCTGATGAGTCCTATAGACTTTCAAAATTAGAAAATTGTCAGACATCATTCAGCCCAACCCTCTCATTCTAAAAGTAACAAAGTGAATTGACCAGGGTACCACAGTGTGTAGAAGCAAAGCCTAGATACAAAGCAGGTCTTCAGATTGCCAACAGGGACAGTTGCCATCATGGTAAGAGTGTGGACTTTAGAACTAAAGATGTGTGATTGAAAACCGAAACTACCACCTCCTGGCTGTGTGACCTCAAATTATTTACTAAACATCCCTGAGCCTTGGTTTTGTTTTTTCTCATCTATAAAATGAGAGTTTTAATACTTACCTGTGGAACTCTTGTGAGGATAATAAATATATAATCTCTAGTTCACATGGCAAGAAACAGCATAACATAGTGGTTAAGGAAGATGTGTAGGGCATCTCCATGGGGCAGGGGTGGGGGTTAGTAAAACAAAGGGAGGGAATTAAGAAGGGTGGAGAGGTGGAGAGCAAATCCAGCCTTAGGCAAAGCTGTGGTTTGTCTAAAGTGACACTTGCACTCTTTCCCCCAAAGAATTCTTGCTGCTTTTAATACCAACTCCCCTCTGAGCATTTAACAAACTAATCATCCCTAAGGTGTAGGTGGTTTAATGTGTTGCCCTTCCAAGGTTCCAAGGATCATAACTGTACCTTATTTAACAAATCCTGTATCCTCTTATCCTCTTCTTTCTTTCTTTTTCTTTGAGGTTTTTTTTTTTTTTTTTTGTCATGGTCTCACTCTGTCCCCCAGGATGAGTGCAGTGGCGCCATCACAGTTCACTGCAGCCTTAACCTCCCAGACTCAAGCGATTCTCCCACCTCAGCCTCGTGAGTAGCTGGGAATGAAGGTGTGCATCACCGCGCCCAGCTAATTTTGTATTTTTTGTAGAGATGGGGTTTCGCCGTGTTGCCAAGTCTGGTCTTGAACTCCTGGGTTCAAGTGATCCACCCACATTGGCCTCCAAAAGTGCTGGGATTACAGGTTTGAGCCATCATGCCTGACCTCAAATACTCTTCTTAAGGTTTTTGTTTTGTGTTGTTTGTTTGTTTTAACAACCAGATGGATCTTGGTGCAATCTTAAAATGAATCCAAATATGTGAAACTGGAATTCTCTGGAAAATCTAGGTAGGTATAGCAATAAAAGTAAGGGGGAGTTCTAGCCTCCAGTTTCTCTAATTCTGATGTGGAGGTGGAAGCTGAGCACAAACATCACCAGCAGAGTATAGAGTGTAGTGAAAACCACATGTGGAAGAGAGGGAATCTCCCTGTGGGCTTCCACCATATAATACAGTTAGTTGGACTGAGAATCTTATCTGGAGTACTGTCTGGAGTACTGGGAGTCCCATATCCTGTGAGACATCCTTTTACTTCCTTCGCATAAAGTTTCTGATTCCTCTATAGGTTGCTAGCATTCATTTTCATCATTTTTAGAGGTATCAAAGATTCCCATTAAAAAGAAGTAACTTTCCTAGCACCTGTCAAATAATATCACTCAGGCATCTGCCTATGAATAGGCCTTACTCTGGGATTTGGTATTTGTTGTATACAGAAGTAGAAGAGTATTGAGTATATATTTTGTCACTGGATACTTCTGTCAGAGGACATCCTGTCTGCTTGTTTCTCATTGCTTTAGTCATTCCAGCAAGATGTGACTTTCCCTGAAAGTTGGAAATTGCAGTTCCTTCTATAACTGACGTTTTTGTCAGGTGGATTTGTATAACCAAGTCTTTCACTGTCTTGATTCAGGCAGAGTGACGACAACAACAACAACAACAACAACAAAAACAAAAACAGCCCAGGGGAATGGACATACCAACAAATAGACTGAGAGACTATGAAGAAGTATTATCTGTTACCATTTCACCATTTTTCCACAATGAGTTTAAATTTTGCACCTGAACCAAGAACCAAGAATAGCAATGTGTCCTTTTCCTCTACAAAACTATATTTGGTCTAATCTATTCTCTGAAAGGAAGTAACCATTGGAAAATCAAAATAAAATTAAGGGACTTTAAATTCATTTGGGTTTCTCCTGATTTCAGGAGCTGTACAGCAAGTAAAAGGATAAGGATAATCCTATATAATGTCATTTCAGAGTGTGATTTCAAGTACCATTCTTCCAAAATGTCTTCCTCTGCTAAACTGCTAATTCCCAAATATCTGTCATTCATTAACTCAAAAGACACCTGTGTCTACCATGTGCCAGGCACTAGTAGTGGAAGATGGTACAGGAGAAAGTACGGGAAAGGCGAATGAAAAAAGGATATCACCAAGAGAAGAAAAGGTTCAGACAGGAGAAACAGATTTTTCTGTTTCTCAAGTGTGATGCTAATGGCACTGTTAATATGTTTGATTTATAGCTCCAATTAGCTAGTTCAGTATAGGTGATTGGAGCTTTTGACCAACTAGTACCCTTTTTATTCTTGGAATAAAATTATCCTGAAAAGAACAATATTTTATATTTAGGTTTTCTTTCTTTACTTACAGCTTTGGAATGATTATGGAATAGGCATTGCATTAATTTAAAGTACATAAAATTTAATTCAGTAAGTCAATATCTACCCATATTGTTAGCATCTAACTGATTCAGCACTTTTGGTTTGAGCATAAGAGAGCAGAAAAATAGTTTGTCACTGCTTATAAGGGTTTTTTTTCCAGGACTCATTTGTTTCTAGTTCCTGAAAAGGATTACCTAGAGTATATATATTTTTTGTGAACCACATTGTATAAGTTCGAAGATCACTGATTATATGTTGTTGGCATCTACAGTTCCACAAGGACCTACATTGGTTTTGCCAGTATTTTATATAATATTCCTGAAACCAGTAGGCAGTGATACCAAGAATATTCCTGGGCTACTATTCAAACAGTAATTAAACAGATTTCTTTCAAATGTTCATATAGGAAACCAAGCAAATGGCTTTGATTTTTATTGAAAGAGCGCTATTTCTTTAGAGAAACTAAGAAATTAACATTGGTACAATACTATTAACTATTCTATACACCTTATTCAAATTCCACCAGTTTTCTCAGGAATATCCTTTTTCCTCTCCATGATCCCAACTCTCCATTTAGTCGTCATGTCTTCTGTGTCTCCTCTGATCTGTGACAGTTCCTTATTACTGCCTTGTCTTTCATAACCTGGTCATGATTAGACTGAGATTATCAATTTGTTGCGTGAATACTACAGAGATAGAGTAGCCTTCACAGTGCACCATATATATATATATGCACATATATATACACACATATATATATATAATATATATACATATATATAATGGTTGGTCATGTTAATTTTAATCATTTGGTTAAGGTAATATCTGCTAGATTTTTACACTGTAAAGTCATAATTTCATCTCTGTAATTACCATATGTATTGTGGGGGAGATACTTTGGGGTTATGAAAATATCATGTTTCTTATCATATTTTGTCCACTAGTTTTAACATCCATCTATGATTTTTACCTGAAACAGTTATTACTGTGTAACTATCTAAAGGTGGTTTTCTATTTTCCTCATTCCTTCTACTCATATTCATTGAAATTTTTTATAAGAAAAAGTTATTTCTTCTCTCCCATTTATTTACATATTCAATCATTTATTTCTGTAAGTATGGACACAGGGATATTTATTTTATTCTATGGGTTATAATCCAGTACTATCATTATTTATTTTTTTTGTTCAAAGTGTTCCAGCTTTGGTCATTGAAATCACCTTCAGGTTGGCTCCTTTGTCCCTCTAACATGTTCCCTCCTTTTTTGAGTACTTCACTACTCTCTGGGACTATAAGATGTCCCAGACTCATTTTTATATTATCTGCCCTAGCCCTAGAATCAAACATTTTATCATGGAGTCTTGGTTCCTTTTATAAGATAATGATAATTAGAAACTAAGATCTGAATACTAGGTGTACTCATTGCTACAAGGTTTTCACTGTTTCTAGGCTCTCTTGGTGAACTGAGATAAGAAGTACTGATGCTCCGCGACTTATGGTGGGGCCACATCCCAGTTAACCTACTGTAAGTTGAAAATGCCTTCAATACCCTGATAAGCCCATTGTAAAGTAAAAAAATTGTAAGTTGAACCATCATAAGTCAGGGACCATCTGTATATGTGTATATACTAACAAATACATACACACATCCATGATTTCTATATTTATTCATCTGCATATATATTACATTAAGCGGGAGTTCATACTGATGTTTTTGACTTACATCTCTAATTCCAATTCAGCACAACAAGATTCATTTTAGCCTTCCCTCTTTTCCCATTTGTAACTTTTCTCTGACAGAATGAAGCCTGGTTCTTTGTATCTATAATCTTAGTTAGTACATACATAAAGCACTTTCAGACTATTTCTGAACTTTCTATTCTATTGTATAGATTATTTTTATGAGTACAACTGATAAGGAAAAGAATGGTTTACTTTAAAATATAGTGTAGGAAAACAAGATTGGGAAGGAGGTTTTCATCCTGACTGTATGAATTCACATAGACAAATGTCCCATGTGTTATGAACTATATTCTCTCCTTTACATCCAGTGGAGCAATTAGTAAGTCCCTTTCTGTTTTCACAGGAAAACAATTTAGGGGAGTTCTTTGCTCTCTCATTCATCAAATATGATAATCAGCCTACCAGCAATAATAACAATTACAACTAACAAGCTAACATAAGATTACCTGTGTAAGGTACTCTGCTAAATGCTCTATATGCAATATCTCATTTAATTTTTACAGTAATCCCCCAAAATATAAGACTATAATATTTTCTTTCCATTTTGCAGATAAGGAATGTGAGTTATAAGAGAGTTAAATAATATGCTCAAGGTCACACAGCAGGAATGGGAGCATAGGTCACTTTGACACCAGTGTCAGCACTCAACCACTATTTTACACCGTCTTACTATAGGAAAGCATACTGGGGAGAAAAAGAAGTTTGGCAGCTATAAAGAGGGTGCTACCCATGGCAAACAAACTCTCCACAGGCAATCTATTGTTTGTTACAGTATTGTCTAAGGACCACCTGTATCAGAATCACCCAAGATGATTTTAAAAACTGAAGTTTCCTGGGCCCAAGCCAACCTTACACACCAGAATCTTAGCAATGGAACCTGTATATCAGTTGTTACACAAATGTTCCAAGTGATTCCTCAATTTGAGAAATATGTTGACACCACCTGGTTGTCTAGTGGTTAGGATTTGGTGTTCTCTCAATTTAAGGAATATGTGGACATAGTCTGGTAACCTATCTCATGCCAGACTTCCCAATATGAAACACTGTTCCTTTTAGTTTCTTAAATATATGAAAATATCAGGTATCGCAGGTCTATCAGTCCTCATCCCTCAACCAGGAAGAATGTGATTCTATCAGAAATACTCATTTTTTCCCAGAAAGCCAAAGTCTATTCATTTCTTTTCCCAAAAGCTTTTGTAGCTTCAAATGAAGTAAAATAAAATGCTGTTGTTTTCAGTCATTTTATAAGGACTATGAGTAACTGCTAAATGCTAACAATCTGTTAAAACCAGCAGAGTTCACACCCTAACTTTCAGCATTTTTCCTAAAACCTATAACAGATTTGTAATGGCAGTAGTTTCAGAAGAATGCAAAACTCAGGATTATGAAGACAGAGATACATGATTTAGGCAGGGTTAAGTTTCAAAAATTGTGAGATGCAAACTTTCCCTGTTTAATCTTCAGGTAGCTAGTACCCTAAACACACCAACCACAAAGAATTGTATTTGTTAGTACACTTTTAAATATAATTAATTTGTATCATTGACTTTACACCTTTTTCTCCCCTACCACTCTTTTGTCACAGAAAATCTGCAACATCATTGTTTTGCAGCAGCAGCTTCCACAGAGTAGTCAGCTTTTACCAAAGCCATCCAATGGTACTACAATCCCAACAGAAACAAGATAGCCTTCTCTCAGTACCTCTGGATCCAGTTACAGCTCTATCAGTCAAGCTACAGGTTTTTGGCGGGCTAGAAAAGCTGTTGGAGCCCCATATCAGATTGTTCTTGGCGACCATGTTATGGATCCATCCAGAGGCAGATTTACTGTGAAGCTAATAAAGTTAAAGCTTCAGGGCCCCTGATTTGCACAGGTGCCTTCCAAGGCTCTGAGAGTCACCCTAGCAATGTCCTCACATGGACACATACATGCTTGTGTAAAATGTGCAAAAGTAAAGCATTCATATTATTTTTATTAAAAATGGCATGCCATATTTTACAAATTTCAGGACCTACAAAACCTGGATCTAGTTCTAAGTCTACTATATCATAAACATATTCTAGTTCTTAAGTAATTAGGATCCTATGGACTAGGCTCTAAATAGACAAACTTTTTATTCCATATTTGCTTAGAGTAAATAATGTTAGTTACGTAAAGTGTGATTCTCAAGTCTGCAGCTTTGAGGTCAGGTCAGAATACAAAGGAAAGAAAGTATTTTCTTCCTCTTTGTTTAATCTAAAGAATGGTTTTCTTCATTTTACTGTTTTGATGGGAATTGTTGGTTATTTTCTTCCTTTTGGAGTCACAGGGAGAGAACTGGCTCATGCAAATAGCACTCTATTTCAGCAGTCTTCCAGTTTCTAAGCTCCGTCCCTACCAATACGAGCTGTCATGACCCATACCCAAACTCTGTTTTCTCTTCTGTCCTAGTTAATAGTATTTAATCAAGATCTAAGTTGAAATGAATGCATTAAGTAGCCTTCATGCAAGGCTAAATTTAGCACAATAACACACCAGTGTTCGAATCTTATCTTGAAGCAATGCTGACGTTATTTACACACTTAGTCCTGTAAGCAATGTCTCTAGACAATTTTAAATGAAAAAAAAAACCTTGATTCATTACTCAATATCTAAAATTTCAAACAGAATAATGCATGAACATATGTTCCCAGAGAAAATTACTTGTAGTAAACAGAAGTTTGGGCTTTCTTTCTGTCACGGCTTCAGAGCCGCTTGATTCCATAGCAAAAAAACACTTCTTCAGTTCTCACTGGGTTCATGGTATTATGCTAAATGTTTCCATGATTTGATGCTGTTTAGGGAAAATAGGCCTCCTGTTCTTTGAGTACAGAACCTCCAATTAAGTGTTTGAGCTTCACATGGCTGCTCATAAATCAGAAAACACAGAGCTGAATAAAACTAGAATTAAAAATTACTCTTTAAAATTTGGCTTAAACAAAATAAATACTGAAAATGTTGGATTATAACTCATTGTGTATATAAAATAATTATCCATGAGCCCATATTGAAATGAAAAAATTATTGACTAGGTAAATACACGAGAGAGAAGAGAAAGTTTATATCTACTGGTAAATGAGTACATTTAATTTTAATTACTTTTTTGTACTTCAGGTAACTTAATAAACTTCTTTGAAATCCTTAAAGAAAAGAAAAAGAAAAAGTATACTACACAGGTAGTAAATGTAGAAAAAATTGATGAAAATAGAAAATCACTATTTGGCAAACACCACAGTAATAATTGTTTCAGATAAGAATCATTCATGTATGCTAAAATCAGTGGACAAAAGTATTATGAAAATCAGGATATTTGCATAGTCTCAAATTATTTCCCCAATAGTTAATTGTCAAGAGAAAAAATACTGACTTCAGAGTGTAGAATCCCTTAACGCAATGATCAAAGTTAATACTACTAGTAAAGGGAAAAATGGACATTATATGTTTTCTGAAATGATGCACTGAAAAGCACACATTTTTATTTCTAGGGTATTTCTACCAAAATGCATAATCTTATAGCAAGCCAAGTTGAGGAATATTCTACAAAATAACTGCCAGTACTCTTTAAAGGTGTCAAGGTGACAAAGAAAGACTAAGACGCTGTTCTAGTCCAAAGGAGAGTAAGGAGATATGACACTAAATGTAACATATGACCCTGAATTATTGTCTGGATCAGAAAAAGCCTATTAGTGGAACCACTGGTGAAATTTAAGGTCTGCAGATTAGATACTACTATTATATCATTAATTTCCTCTTCTTGATAATCATACCATGGTTACATAAGCTAATAATGATTGGAGAATTTGATAAAAGGTATTTAAGAATTGGTTGTATAATTTTTGCAACTTTTTTATAAGCTTGAAACTGTAAGATACAAAGTCAAAAAAGTAAAAAACAAATGTAAATATTGGCTTATATTTTTCAACACAACAGATGTGTTTGCTCTGTTATTAACTTGCTCTCACAATGCTTCCTAATATTGGCTAGGGGAAATTCAGTATATAATGTATTGAACCCATCTCACATGCTAGCTATGAAAAGATGTGGAAGACCCTAAAATGAGTAAAGACCTCTACTCAGGTCTCAGTGTAACAGGGAAAAAAGACATAACCAACTAAGATGAACAGCTGTGATCAGTGTTGTAAGAGACAGGCAGATAGTGTGTTATAGGCACTCAAAAAACGTTTAGTTCCTGCTTTGAAGTGTTAGGGAAAATGCCATTGAAAAATTAATTTTCAGGCTAGGATTTGAAGGATGGTAGGATTTTGACAAGTACAATTTAAGGTAACGGGCATACAAAGCTAAGAGAATAGCATGAATAAACCTTGGAGGAGAAAAAAAATGAAAGGCCACCCCTCCCCATATGTCCCAATAGAGCAAATTTGTACATCTTGTTACAGGCCATATTATTGGGCTATAATTTGATTATTATAAATTTTTATTGTTCATTAAACTGCAGACTCATTCCCACAAACCACTCAATTTGAAAGATGCCTTAGAGATCTTACCCAACCACCTCATTTTGGTGCTGGAAAAAATGAAGAGGCTCTTCTAAGGCCTCACGAAGTTCGCAGCAGCAGTAGGGCCAAAACCCAGAGCTCTTGTCTCCCAATTTAGTGCTTTATCTACTCTAACACTGTGAAACTTTTAAATAAGCATTGTAATGTCAGTCAGGCACATTACTGTGCAGACACAGGAATCTTCATACTGGCTTCTTCAGACTCCTATCTTCCTAGAATTTAGTTGTACTGCAATTCTGCTCTCCTTTCCCTGTGCCCCTCCTATATTCATTATAAAGTTTTACATTGAAGATGGGTAGAGGCACAGTTTCAAGGCACTCTGTGACAGCCAGCAAGTAGCCAGCTATTTATTAGCTAACTTTGATGGGACTAAAGTTCTATTCTAATAAACCCACTCATAGGCTCCTTTCTTCTGCCTATAATTGGCTGATGAATCATTCTTTAATCTGAAACAAAACAGTCAACAGAAAAGCCAAATTATCTTGTCATTGTATCTCTTCAGGTAAGTCTTCATAACCATCCTACACACCCTTCCCTCAGAATCAAATGCTTTCCTTTTTGAACAAATGACTTGTAAATTCTAGAAATGCAGCTGTGCACAGTGGCATGCCTTTACTGCCAGCTACCCATGCCAGGTTGACATGGGTGAAGAAATCACTTGAGTCCAGGAGTTCGAGGCTGCAGTGGGCTATGATCATGCTTGTAAATATCCTCTACACTCTAGCCTGAGCAACATAGCAAGATCTTGTCTCTTAAAAAAATTAAAAGATAATTAAAAATGCATTTGCTGAAAGAGTAATGTCCCCAGAAAGCATGAAGCCAGGCCAGGGCACTTATGAAGGAGAATGAGGGAGTTAGGTTGGAGGTTACGGATGAATTCTTTCTACTCCTTACACAACTAACTGATTGTATCCATTCTGAAGGCATATATCTGAGAATTTGTTCCTTGCTAAACAAACAAATAAAAATTTCCTATTTTTCTCAATATATCACTCTCTCATCTGTGTTGATGTAGAAAAGATCTATGCATGTAGCATAAGCAATTATGAGAGGGAGGCAGTGGGGACTTAGAAGTCTTCTCACCTCACTGCTCACTAGATCTGCAGGGTCAAAGGGAGATCTAGAGATCCCTTTGTAAATCTAAGCAGTTTGCCAGTAAATCTTATGATTCCCATTGCAGCAGAAATACCCCCTGTCATGCACAAAGCCAAGGTTAAATTCATTTAAATTTGAACCCAAGTAACCAGACTGGCCATGAATAACAATGATAAAAGCACAAAGCACAAAGAAATGATGAGGATGGAAGCAAGACTTTGTGGCTTTTCAGCAAAAGAAACACTGTCTTCCATGGTTAATGAGTCATTAAAAGAAAGCAGCTACCTCTGTAACTCTCACATTTAGGAGCAGCTGCTGTTATGAATTAGAATCACAACCAGAGCATCAGGAAGTCTTGACTTCTAGAGTGATATGCATATATGTATCCTCAAAATTATTGTGTCCAAATAAATATAGTGACAGAAGTCAAGATTATAGTTGCCTGTTACCTTTCTTATTTTTGGCACGTTGTCTCCATGTCCCCTATTTCAGTTCTTCCCCATTGGCAAAAAGGCTTAGAGAGTGATACACTTGATTTCAATTCTCTCTTCCTACTTACCACTACTATCTGCTCCTTCCTCTCCCACCACCAACAGTTGCCTGTCCTCTGTCCCATTTTCTCAGGACCTTCTAAAAGAAGAACTAGATGACTTGGTTGAGACTGATGACTGTGTAATATGTTCCCCTCTCAGATAACCTTTATATTCTAATAATGCCCTTTAATCCTTTATCAAAAGAAGTAGCAAACTAGGAAAGGGGTTACATTTTGGGGATGGAATGTGTCTGATTGCTCTTCACATCACCACATGGAGCTGGCCATATATTTCACCCTATGGGTAAGGTTGGCCTGGTATAATAGAGCACCACTTGAATAGTAATAATAGCAAAGATGCTCTAAACAGCTTCCTACTGTGTACTCCATAGATATAGTCTAATAAGTTAATAATGCAGAGCATAAACATCTAAAGCTGAGTTGCTAATATGTGGTCGTTTCACTGAGAAGAAAGTTACTAATTTGAGTTTTACTTGAATTATCACCATCCTTCCAACACACATACCTCCTTGCTACTTCCCCTAGGATTGCTGAAATAGC
The DNA here is from genome assembly GCF_029289425.2 of Pan paniscus. NCBI lineage: Eukaryota > Metazoa > Chordata > Mammalia > Primates > Hominidae > Pan > Pan paniscus. Next base: position 83,740,389 of record NC_073272.2, read on the forward strand.
CTCTCCTCAATCATTTATTATCTATCTTGCTCATTCCCACCCCAGTCTGGATGCTGCTAATTAGCTGTCTTTATGGATGGATACCATCTGATAATTAAATAACGAGAATACTAACAAGGTAATCTTTATCTTATGTAGCTGCTTTGTAGACTCTTCTAGCCATTCTGAGCCAGGGAATGTCTTCATAATTCAACTGTTATCATAAGAATATAATTTTCTGCCTTATATCTTGGCTACAAAACAGTATTTGAGATGGCAAATTAGAAATTGAAAGCCACTTCAAATAAACAGCACCATAGTCAATATGTTACTCATTCCTTTATACAGTTCCTGTAATAGGTTCAATGACAGAGTTGGGCTTCTCAGCCCTGGGGAGGCAAATTTTCTCCAGGGACAGTATGACATTCTGCAAAGGGAAATTATCTTTAATTATTAACTATAGGAAATAAATATAACTCAGACAAGCATTTTTAGGAAGCAGGTGGGTCAAAGTCAAACTGATGACAAGGTTCTCCTGACTTTCCCCCCAAATCAGAAATAATGCAGGAGTGTATATGTAAAGTATGTAGGTGGTTAGAAAGCCAAAGACAGAGTACTCTCAAATAAGTGTCTCAACTTACAAGGCTCAGGCAGAAGCTGAATGAAAAATATATTTCCTACACAGTTCTCTGAAGGTCAGACCCCAGGAAGAGTCCTTTTTGTAGTAGGGAATTCCAAAGGTAGATGTGCTATTTTGGCTCAAGAACAGAGCATTTTCACAATCTGAGTGATGACAGGTATACAATTTGGATAACAACATGATTAGAAATACCCATTGAGCAGCTGTGTGTTAAGGGAGGCAGAAAGAATGAGAAGTTCTTAATTCACTCATAGGGAGATGACAATTGACTGAGAGTCCAAAGGGTTCCATTATGACATTTTACTTACATGCCTGAATTTAAATTAACTGTTATAAGAGGAAGAGACAAGCATCTCAGAGCTGTGCAGTAGGAAAAAGTCAAATGTTAACATTTTAAACATGCTTATGAACAAAGTTGACAACTTTACTTGCAAGGCAGCATAGGGTATCAGGAGAAAAAGCTAGTCTAGATAAAAGAATGTTTGAGTCCTAGTTCTAGCGTCTACTATTGGTTGGCTATGTGTTCTTGGACAATTTACTTCCCCTTTCTGGGATTCAGTTTCCTCAATTTAAAAATAATTGGTTTTCTCTCTATTAGTATTTTTCAGACCTAATGAAAAGGTGGGGGGGGCAATAGGGGGTTGCCTGATTTTTATCTTAGCAATAATGACACTTTAAAAGATACTTTAAAAAATACCCTACCATCTGCTATTACCATCATATGTTAACTGAAGATAAAATGGTACTTACCTGACAGATTTGTTGTGAGGATTAAATGAGTTAATATATGTAAAGTGTTTAGAATAGTTCCTGACACACAGTGAATATTTCATTTATGTTATTGATATTACTACCATTATTATTAATTCAGTACATAAATATATTTAACAGATAATTTAAAAATATATAACTATAGGAAAAATAAGTATTGCAATTAATTAAATTCAGCTTTATGAACAATTCAATATATCCTTATTTTTTTTGTGGAAAATTCTCATAGACCAGGACAAGTCTGGCATTTGGTAATTACTGGACTGGGTGATCTTAAAAACTCACTTCCATCACTAATGTTCTATTTAGAGGGTTCATTTAAAACTTAAAAATAACTAATTGATAAATAACACATTGAACTTTATGGGTCTTCATAACATTTACCAGTATTAATTTGAGTTAATTATGGCAAAACCGAGAAATTTGAAAACCTATTTTTGTGGCCCCTTACTAACTTTAGAAGATTCTCTTTCCCTTTATCCACTTATAGCTTATTCTGTCATGTGTTTTCACTAATTCCTGCTAAAGCCTTTATATCATTAAAACTTTAGCATTGCCACTAAGAATGTCGACCACTGACATTAACCAGCTAATTGAAATGAAGCTCCTGAAAAGTGCAGCTCTTGGGACAGAGGTGGAGGTGGAAGGTAATCTGTTAAAGGCTGGATTCACAAAGTTTGCTAGCTGGATGAATGTTCATCTGAGGGTCATTACATTGCTGCAAGTAAAGTATGCAGTTAAGGCAAAGAAAAAAAATCCTGTGAAATTAAATATACTAAATGTTCACTTCATTTACTAATTTCTACAGTATTTTATCTCACGAAATATTTTCCATATAAAGTTAATACTAACAATCCAGTCTTGCCTCCAACTTCTTCCTCACATGAAGTTTCTATTTAGCTAAAATTCATTTCTTTTTATTATTATTATTATTTTACATTAAGTTCTAGGGCACATGTGCATGACATGCAGGTTTGTTACATATGTATACATGTGACATGTTGGTGTGCTGCACCCATTAACTCATCATTTACAATAGGTATTCCTCCTAATGCTATCCCACCCCCTCCCCCAACCCCACGACAGGCCCTGGTGTGTGATGTTCCCCACCCTGTGTCCAAGTGTTTTCATTGTTCAATTCCCACCTATGAGTGAGAACATGTGGTGTTTGGTTTTCTGTCCTTGCGATAGTTTGCTCAGAATGATGGTTTCCAGCTTCATCCATGTTCCGTCAAAGGACATGAACTCATCCTTTTTTATGGCTGCATAGTATTCCATGGTGTATATGTGCCACATTTTCTTAATCCAGTCTATCATTGATGGACATTTGGGTTGGTTCCAAGTCTGTGCTATTGTGAATAGTGCCGCAATAAACATATGTGTGCATGTGTCTTTATAGTACCATGATTTATAATCCTTTGGGTATATACCCAGTAATGGGGTTGCTGGGTCAAATGGAATTTCTAGTTCTAGATCCCTGAGGAATCGCCACACTGTCTTCCACAATGGTTGAACTAGTGTACACTCCCACCAACAGTGTAAAAGCATTCCTATTTCTCCACATCCTCTCCAGCACCTGTTGTTTCTTGTAAATTTGTTTAAGTTCTTTGTAGATTCTGGATATAGCCCTTTGTCAGATAGGTAGATTGCAAAAATTTTCTCCCATTCTGTAGGTTGCCTGCTCACTCTGATTGTAGTTTCTTTTGCTGTGCAGAAGCTCTTTAGTTTAATTAGATCCCATTTCTCTATTTTGGCTTTTGTTGCCATTGCTTTTGGTGTTTTAGTCATGAAGTCCTTGCCCATGCCTATGTCCTGAATGGTATTGCCTAGGTTTTCTTCTAGGGTTTTTATGGTTTTAGGTCTAACATTTAAGTCTTTAATCCATCTTGAATTAATTTTTGTATAAGGTGTAAGGAAGGGATCCAGTTTCAGCTTTCTACATATGGATAGCCAGTTTTCCCAGCACCATTTATTAAATAGGGAATCATTTCCCCATTGCTTGTTTTTGTCAGGTTTGTCAAAGATCAGATGGTTGTAGATGTGTGGTATTATTTCTGAGGGCTCTGTTCTGTTCCATTGGTCTATATCTCTGTTTTGGTACCAATACCATGCTGTTTTGGTTACTGTAGCCTTGTAGTATAGTTTGAGGTCAGGTAGGGTGATGCCTCCAGCTTTGTTCTTTTGGCTTAGGATTGACTTGGCAATGTGGGCTCTTTTTTGGTTCCATATGAACTTTAAAGTAGTTTTTTCCAATTCTGTGAAGGAAGTCATTGGTAGCTTGATGGGGATGGCATTAAATCTATAAATTACCTTGGGCAGTATGGCTATTTTCACAATATTGATTCTTCCTATCCATGAGCATGGAATGTTCTTCCATATGTTTGTGTCCTCTTTTATCTCATTGAGCAGTGGTTTGTAGTTCTCCTTGAAGAGGTCCTTCACATCCCTTGTAAGTTGGATTCCTAGGTATTTCATTCTCTTTGAAGCAATTGTGAATGGGAGTTCACTCATGATTTGGCTCTCTGTCTTTTCTTGCTGTATAGGAATGCTTATGATTTTTGCACATTGATTTTGTATCCTGAGACTTTGCTGAAGTTGCTTATCAGCTTAAGGAGATATGGGGTGAGACAGTGGGGTTTTCTAAATATAAAATCATGTCATCTGCAAATAGGAACAATTTGACTTTCTCTTTTCCTAATTGAATACCCTTTATTTCTTTCTCCTGCCTGATTGCCCTGGCCAGAACTCCCAACACTATGTTGAATAGGAGTGGTGAGAGAGGGCATCCCTGTCTTGTGCCAGTTTTCAAAGGGAATGCTTCCAGTTTTTGCCCATTCAGTATGATACTGGCTGTGGGTTTGTCATAAATAGCTCTTATTATTTTGAGATATGTCCCATCAATAACTAGTTTATTGAGAGTTTTTAGCATGAAAGGCTGTTGAATTTTGTCGAAGGCCTTTTCTGCATCTATTATCATGTGATTTTTGTCTTGGTTCTGTTTTTATGATGGATTACATTTTTTGATTTGCATATGTTGAACCAGCCTTGCATCCCTGGAATGAAGCCAACTTATTTGTGGTGGATAAGCTTTTTGATGTGCTGCTGGATTTGGTTTGCCAGTATTTTACTGAGGATTTTTGCATCAATGTTCATCAGGGATATTGGTCTAAAATTCTCTTTTTTTGTTGTGTCTCTGCCAGGCTTTGGTATCAGGATGATGCTGGCCTCATAAAATGAGTTAGGGAGTATTCTCTCTTTTCCTATTGATTGGAATAGTTTCAGAAAGAATGGTACCAGCTCTTCTTTGTACCTCTGATAGAATTCGGCTGTGAATCCATCTGGTCCTGGACTTTTTTTGGTTGGTAGGCTATCAATTATTGCCTCAATTTCAGAGCCTGTTATTGGTCTATTCAGAGATTCAACTTCTTCCTGGTTTAGTCTTGGGAGAGTGTATGTGTCCAGAAATTTATCCATTTCTTCTAGATTTTATAGTTTATTTTCATAGAGGTATTTGTAGTATTCTGTGACGGTAGTTTGTATTTCTGTGAGATCAGTGGTGATATCCCCTTTATTATTTTTCATGGCATCTATTTGATTCTTCTCTCTTTTCTTCTTTATTAGTCTTGCTAGCAGTCTATCGATTTTGCTGATCTTTTCGAAAAACCAGCTCCTGGATTCGTTGATTTTTTGAAGGGTTTTTTGTGTCTCTATCTCCTTCGGTTCTGCTTTGATCTTAGTTATTTTTTGCCTTCTGCTAGCTTTTGGATTTTCTTGCTCTTGCTTCTCTAGTTCTTTTAATTGTGTTGTTAGAGTGTCGATTTTAGATCTTTCCTGCTTTCTCTTGTGGGTATTTCATGCTATAAATTTCCCTCTACACACTGCTTTAGCTGTGTCCCACAGATTCTGGTACATTGTGTCTTTGTTTTCATTGGTTTCAAAGAACATCTTTATTTCTGCTTTCATTTCATTATTTACCCAGTAGTCATTCAGGAGCATGTTGTTCAGTTTCCTTGTAGTGTTATGGTTTTGAGTGAGTTTCTTAATCCTGAGTTCTAATATGATTGCACTGTGGTCTGAGAGACAGTTTGTTGTGATTTCTGTTCTTTTACATTTGCTGAGGAGTGCTTTACTTCCCACTATGTGGTCAATTTTGGAATAAGTGCGATGTGGTGCTCAGGAGAATGTATATTCTGTTGATTTGGGGTGGAGAGTTCTGTAGATGTCTATTAGGTCTGCTTGGTGCAGAGCTGAGTTCAAATCCTGGAGATCCTTGTTAACCTTCTGTCTCATTGATCTGTCTAATATGGACAGTGTGGTGTTAAAGTCTCCCAATATTATTTTCTGGGAGTCTAAGTCTCTTTGTGGGTCTCTAAGGACTTGCTTTATGAATCTGTTTGCTCCTGTATTGGTTGCATATATATTTAGGATAGTTAGGCCTTCTTGTTGAATTGATCCCTTTACCATAATGTAATGGCCTTTTTGTCTCTTTTGATCTTTGTTGGTGTAAAGCCAGTTTTATCAGAGACTAGGATTGCAACCCCTGCTTTTTTTTTTTTTTACTTTCCATTTGCTTGGTAGATTTTCCTCCATCCATTTGTTTTGAGCCTATTTGTGTCTCTGCACATGAGATGGGTCTCCTGAATACAGCACAATGAAGCGTCTTGACTCTTTATCCAATTTGTCAGTCTATGTCTTTTAATTGGGGCATTTAGCCCATTTATATTTAAGATTAATATTGTTATGTGTGAATTTGATCCTGTCATTATGATGTTAGCTGGTTATTTAGCCCGTTAGTTGATGCAGTTTCTTCCTAGCATCAATGGTCTTTACAATTTGGCATGTTTTTGCAGTGGCTGGTACTGGTTGTTCCTTTCCATGTTTAGTGCTTCCTTCAGGAGCTCTTATAAGGCAGGCCTGGTGGTGACAAAGTCTCTTAGCATTTGCTTGTCTCTAAAGGAGTTTATTTTTCCTTCACTTATGAAGTGTAGTTTGGCTGGATATGAGATTCTGGAGCAAAAATTCTTTTCTTTAAGAATGTTGAATATTGGCCCCCACTCTCTTCTGGCTTGTAGAGTTTCTGCCGAGAGATCAGCTGTTAGTCTGATGGGCTTCCCTTTGTGGGTAACCTGACCTTTCTCTTTGGCGGCCCTTAACATTTTTTCCTTCATTTCAACCTTGGTGAATCTGACAATTATGTGTCTTGGGGTTGCTCTTCTCAAGGAGTATCTTTGTGGTGTTCTCTGTATTTCTGGAATTTGAATGTTGGCCTGCCTTGCTAGGTTGGGGAAGTTCTCCTGGATAATATCCTGCAGAGTGTTTTCCAGCTTGGTTCCATTATCCCCGTTACTTTCAGGTACACCAATCAGACGTAGACTTGGTCTTTTCACATAGTCCCATATGTCTTGGAGGCTTTGTTCATTTCTTTTTACCCTTTTTTCTCTAAACTTCTCTTCTCTCTTCATTTCATTCATCTGATCTTCAATCACTGATACCCTTTCTTCCACTTGATCAAATCGGCTACTGAGGCTTGTGCATGTGTCACGAAGTTCTTGTGCCATGGTTTTCAGCTCCATCAGGTCATTTAAGGTCTTCTCAACACTGTTTATTCTAGTTAGCCATTCGTCTAATCTTTTTTCAAGGTTTTTAGCTTCCTTGCGATGGGTTTGAATATCCTCCTTTAGCTCAGAGAAGTTTGTTATTATGGATCTTCTGAAGCCTACTTCTGTCAACTAGTCAAAGTTACTCTCTGTCCAGCTTTGTTCCTTTGCTGGCAAGGAGGTGCGATCCTTTGGAGGAGAGGAGGCACTCTGGTTTTTAGAATTTTCCCCTCTTCTGCTCTGGTTTCTCCCTATCTTTGTGGTTTTATCTCTGTTTGGTCCTTGATGATGGTGACCTACAGATGGGGTTTTGGTGTGGATGTCCTTTTTGTTGATGTTGATGCTGTTCCTTTCTGTTTGTTAATTTTCCTTCTAACAGTCAGGTCCCTCAGCTGCAGGTCTGTTGGAGTTTGCTAGAGGTCCACTCCAGACCCTGTTTGCCTGGGTATCACCAGCAGAGGCTGCAGAACAGCAAATATTGCAGAACAGCAAATATTGCAGAACAGCAAATATTGCAGAACAGCAAATATTGCTGCCTGATCCTTCCTCTGGAAGCTTCATCTCAGAGGTGCACCTGGCATTATGAGGTGTCAGTTGGCCCCTACTGGGAGGTGTCTCCCAGTTAGGCTACACAGGGGTCAGGGACCCACTTGAGGAGGCAGTCTGTCCATTCTCAGAGCTCAAACACCATGCTGGGAGAACCATAGCTCTCTTCAGAGCTGTCAGACAGGGACGTTTAAGTCTGCAGAAGTTTCTGCTGCCTTTTGTTCAACTATGCCCTGCCCCCTGAGGTAGAGTCTACAGAGGCAGGCAGGCCTTATTGAGCTGTGGTGGGCTCCACCCAGTTGGAGCTTCCTGGCCACTTTGTTTACCTAGTCAAGACTCAGCAATGGCGGACGTCCCTCCCCTAGCCTTGCTGCCGCCTCGCAGTTTGATCTCGGACTGCTGTGCTAGCAGTGAGCAAGGCTCCGTGGGCGTGGGACCCACTGAACCAGGCGTGGGATATAATCTCCTGGTATGCTGTTTGCTAAGACCATTGGAAAAGCACAGTATTAGGGTGGGAGTGTCCCGAGTTTCCAGGTACCATCTGTCATGGCTTCCCTTGGCTAGGAAAGGGAATTCCCCCACCCCTTGTGCTTCCCAGGTGAGGTGATGCCACACCCTGGTTCAGCTCACACTCCATGGGCTGCACTCATTGTCCAACAAGTCCCAGTGAGATGAAACTGGTACCTCAGTTGGAAATGCAGAATCACCTTTCTTCTGCATTGCTCACACTGGGAGCTGTAGACTGGAGCTGTTCCTATTCGGCCATCTTGGAATGATCTCTCCGCTAAAATTCATTTCTTAATGTTGCTTATGCTTTCATTATTTGCCTGTGCCATTCCTTTTCTTTGGAAAGCATCATTACCTTTACTTTCTATCTCTGCCAATTAGAATTCTGTTAATCTTTCAAAGTTTGTCTTAATCACTATCTTTTCCATGAAGCCTCTCAATTCCTTCCATGTTTTCCAACTTTTCTATGTTATTTCCATGTTATTTCTCTTATTCTGCTTAATATCATAACAGTTGCTGTCTTTGTCTTTATCTCCTGACATAATCAAAAGTACCCTAAAGAGAGAGATTATGTCCTATTTATGTATTTATTTCCCATAGCATCAGGCTGCACTGTACACAGAGAAGATGCTTTACAAATTGCTGGTAGAGTTTAGTTCAAAAAGAGGTAGGTAAGTTGTGGCAATTTTTTTTTTTTTTTGAGATGGAGTCTCACTCTGTCGCCCAGGCTGGAGTGCAGTGATGCAATCTCGGCTCACTGCAAACTCTGTCTCCTGGGTTCAAGCCATTCTCCTGCCTCAGCCTCCCGAGTAGCTGGGACTACAGGTGCCCACCACCATGCCCAGCTAATTTTTTGTATTTTTAGTAGAGATGGGGTTTCACCATGTTAGCCAGGATGGTCTCGATCTCCTGACCTCATGATCTGCCCACCTCAGCCTCCCAAAGTGCTGGGATTACAGGTGTGATCCACTGCGCCCAGCCCAGTTGTGGCAAATTTATATCTCATTAAATCTAACCCAGTTTGGGGTCATGAACTTGCTGGAGTCACGGAGGCAGCACCACCTTAATACAAATCAGTGTGCCCAACATCTCATATATAAATATACACAACTACTATGTATCTGTAAAATTTTTAAAAAATACTAATAACAAACGAAAAGGTAAGTCAATGTGCCCCTCACAGTCTTAGGCTGTTTTATATCATAGGTAGTAGGGAGTGAAAGATGTGTTTAAAAGCTCCCACATGCCTTACATGCCTCCCCATAGGTTGTCTGGCATGTAAGCTAACTCACCTTCTTAATATGCTCCTGGAAATGAAAAATTATAGCACAGCTTTGTGCCCAGCTCAGTTGTCATTCTACATAGCAGTGGCTCCATCCTCTGCCTATTAAGGACTAGTATTGACTTCCTCAACTATTATGACGGTTGAATGGATTGAGCAGGTTACTGACAGTGCAAATCCCTGAGAGCAATCCTCTTATTTCTGACAATTTATTTGCAGTAGGCAATGCTTGGTAAGGTATTCCACATCACGGTACCTATAGAAAATAATACTCTGTATAGCATACTGGAGTAAACAGACAAGGCTGTGAGGAATCAGAGGTAAGTCTGCCCCAAGGCATCCATTACTCCAGGCCCCAACTGGCCACCCTATGGACTGAGGAAAAATCAGTAGCTCAGCACATCTGAAACCCATTCCCACCAGTTGAGAAGCTCTACTATACATCATAGAATAGTGTCATAATGGCAGCAACCAGCTTGAATTTGATAAACAAGGTAGTATGCCTGTTGGAGCCACTAGTTCTAGAAGATAATATATGTTGAAGGTGGGAGGTAAAAAGGGAAGCCAAGAAAATAATCAATCAATAAATAGAATTTTCAGTGAGTTCCTAAACCCAAAGAAATTTTATAAACTTCAGTTGCTGCCTCTCTCAAATGCATATAAGGTTAAAGAGCAATAAAATAGATTGGTGATACCCACACTTCCTGTCCAGACCATTGCAAATAGTCCAGGTTGACAATGAAATTAGTAATTAAATAAGCAAGAGGATAAAGCCAGAGGAGGTGCAAGAGATGAGGAAAAAAGCAAACTGAGCCACAGAGTAATCGAGGTGAGTTGCAGCCAATGGAAATCCAAACCAAGTTTTGCAGTTTAGCACAATAATACAAACTTTGTAAACCATACAGTCATCATGAGAGAACAGAAATAAAAATAGAGCCACAAGCTCTCTTCACAAAGAGAGTAGTCAGCAATGAGAGAGCTAGGGCTGTGATGGGTGGTTGTGTTTTTCACCTTAACTTAGCAGAAGATTGTTCATTCAAACACCAGTATCAGAAGTCTAGGCATGTAGAATTGCCTTGTGTGGACTTTCTCTAAGCTTTTACACACCACCCATATCTCAACCTTATTTTCAAAGAAAATGCAATTTTCTAAGTTCGTCTCAGAAAGTGGGACTGACTTTGCACTAAAGGTCAGGCTGAAAGTCATCCTGGAAATGTGTCTAACTTTCACACCTACCTTAAGTGCAAGTAGAAATTTTACAAACCCATGAAGTGAAAACCCAGAGAGGGTTTTAGGAAGACCCTTTAAATGTTTATGAGCTCTCCAGAAGAAGCATGAATGCACCTGTATCGCTGTGGTGCTCCCATGTAGTGAATGCAGTTAGGAAAACTGATTATGGAGAAGGACAGTATGATGCCTTTTATTTCATAAATTGAACCTTGACCAATGCTTGAGGTGAATAGGATTTAAGACTTCAGGCTTCCGAAGATGGAACAGTGATCAATCACTCACCATCATCTTGCTGGCCCTTTTAAAGGTGGCAAGTACATGGTTCTATCAGATTGGTTGCATTGCCTAAGCTGATAGATCAATTAAGTCATACAGCCAACAAGTTTGACAGATTCCTTTCAGTTTACTGACAATCGATTGGTTATTTTGGTATCAAGTAGATTCAGCCTCAGTATCTTCAGGGAATCTTTCTAGTGGGCACTTTGTAGAGAAAATATTTTGTTATAGTCAGAAAATATATTTTTAGGGGATTGATGGCTGCTGTTTATTTGAGAGGTTTGGGAACTTCAAATTGTATTCAAAGCAGGGCTCCCCATTTTCAACATGATCTTGGGTGAGTACTATAACCTCTGAGTGTCCTTATTTTATGCATTTACAGAATATGAAATCAAATAAACACTTTAATAAAATATCAAGTTGTATTTTTTCAGTCTCTGCTTCATCTCTATATCAGTTCAAGCATCAAATACTCAATATGATCACTTCTAAGTCAGGCAATAGTCTCCTGGGATAATACTACTAGAGTGACTGGTGGTTAGTGTAAAAGGGATCTTATGATAGTTCACACAAACAGGCTGAAAGCTAGCCTATTTGTGGGTACAGTCTTCTGACTTAGATATGAATATGTTGCCTCCTTATGTTCTTTATGAAGACACAGAGCAGAATCATTAATAATTCCTTATGGCCTATTGGAAAAACTGGAAAGAGAGAATATTGGAGTATTATCATCTAGTTCTCTGAAAAAGTAGTAGACCATATTTATTTATCACTGCCTAAAATGTAGTCAAATCTACCTCTCTCCTTTCAGACTATGTTTCTGTGCTATGATTTAAATGTCCCTGCCGAAACACATGTTCATGTTTACTTGCCAATGTAGTGGTATTGGGGGAGTGTTTTAAGAAGTGATTAAGTCAGCCAGGCGTGGTGGCTCACGTCTGTAATCCCAGCAGTTTGGGAGGCCAGGATGGGCGGATCACCTGAGGTTGGGAGTTTGAGACCAGCCTGACCAACATGGAGAAACCCTGTCTCTACTAAAAATACAAAATTAGCCGGGTGTGGTGGCACATGCCTGTAATTTCAGCTACTCAGGAGGCTGAGGCAGGAGAATCACTTGAACCCATGAGGCAGAGGTTGTGGTGAGCCAAGATCATGCCATAGCACTCCAGCCTGGGCAACAAGAGCAAAACTCTGACTCAAAAAAAAAAAAAGAGGGGATTAAGTCATAAGGGTTTCACCCTAATGAATAGATTACTCGAGGGAGTAGATTACTTATGGTGGAAGCTTGGCCCTCATTTTCTCTCTGACTCTCACATGCTCTTGTTCTCTCTAGCCTACCCTTCTGCCATGGGATAATCCTTGTCAGATTCCTCTGCCCTAATCTTGACCTTCCCAGCCTCAAGAACTGTGAGAAACAAATTTCTTTTACTTATAAATTACTTAGTCTCAGGAATTCTGTTATAGCAACAGAAAACAGACTAAAACAATCTGTGAAATGAAGAAAATAACATGTATAACAGTATTTCATCTTACCAACAATGTACATCATTTATTACTAAGTAATGTAAACATCTTTAAAATAATATTTCACTCTATCCTACCCAAAGTGATCTACAGATTTAACGCAATCCCTGTCAAGATCTCAATGACATTTTTTACAGAAAAAAATCTAAAATGTATATAGAATGTCAGGGGTCCCTGAATTGCCAAAACATTCTTGAAAAATAACAAATTTGGAGGTCTCACACTTCCTGATTTCAAAATATATTGCAAAGCAACAGTAATCAAAACAATGTGGTACTGGCATAAAGACAGACACATAGACTAATAGAACAGAAGAGACAGCCAAGAAATAAACCCACTCATATGTGGTCAATTAATCCTTGACAGAGGTGCTAAGACCACACAATGGGGAAAAGACAGTCTCTTCAACAAATGGTATTAAGAAAATTATATATGCACATGAAAAGAATGAAGTTGAGCCCTTTACTTATACCACATACAAAAACTAACTCAAAATGGATTAAAGACCTAAATATAACTGTAAAACTTAGAAAAAAAAAACAGGAGAAAACTTCCTGACATTGGGTTTGGCAATAATTTATTGGACATGACACAAAATGCCCAGACAACAAAAGCAAAAATAAACAAATGAGACTACACCAAACTTTAAAATTTCTATACATCAAAAAAAAAAAAAACCCAAAGGATGAAAAAGAAGAGAGAGAGGGAATCATCCCTAAATCATTCTGTGAAGACAGTATCACCCTAATACCAAAACCAGGAAAGGACATAAAAAAAAAACTACAGACCAATATCCGTGATGAACATAGATGCAAAAATCTTCAAGAAAATACTAGCTAACTGAATCCAACAGCATATCAAGAAGAAAATCCACCATGGTCAAGTGTGTTCACACCAGGGATGCAGGGATGGTTTAGATAAATAAGTCAATAAATCTGATACACCACATAAACAGAATTAAAAACAAAAATCACACGATCATTTCAATAGACAGAGAAAAAGCATATGAGAAAATCCAGCATCCTTTACGATTCAAACTCTCAGCAAATTCAGCATAGAAAGGACATACCTTAGGTAATAAAAGCTATCTATGACAAACCCACAGCCAACATTATACCGAATGGGGAAATGTGAAAGCATTCTCCCTGAAAACTGCAACAAGACAAAGATGCCCATTTTCACCACTTCTATTCAACCTAGTACTGGAAGTCCTACCAGAGCAATCAGAAAAGAGAAATAAATAAAGGGCATCCAAATCAGTAAAGCAGAAGTTGATCAATGTTCCATTGATATATATGCTGGTTTTTATACCAGTACCATGCTGTTTTGATGACTATGGCCTTATAGTATACTTTGAAGTCAGGTAATGTAATGCTTGCAGATCTGTTCAGTTTGCTCACTCTTGCTTTGGCTATGAGGGCTCTTTTTTGGTTCCATACATATTTTGTGATTTTTTTTTTTTTAGTTCTGTGAAGAATGATGGTGGTATTTTGATGGGAATTGGACTGAATTTGTAAATTGCTTTTGGCAGTATGGTCATTTTCACAACATTGATTCTACCCATCCATGAGCATGGGATGTGTTTCGATTTGTTTGTGCCATCTATGATTTCTTTCAGCAGTGTTTTGTAGTATTTCTTGTAGAAGTCTTTCACTTCCTTTGTTAAGTATATTCCTAAGTATTTGAAAGTTTTCTGTAGCTATTGTAAAAGGGGTTGAGTTCTTGATTTGATTCTCAACTTGGTAGCTGTTGGTGTATAAGAGAGCTACTGATTTGATTTGGTCAAATCTTAAAGCTCCAAAATGATCTCCTTTGACTCCATGTATCACATCCAGGTCACATTGATGCAAGAGGTGGGTTCCCATGGTCTTGGACAGCTCTGCCCCTGTGGCTTTGCAGGGCACAGACTCCCTCCTGGCTGCTTTCACAGGCTGGCATTGAGTGTCTGTGGCTTTTCCAGGTGCACGGTGCAAGCTGTCAGTGGGTCTACCATTCTGGGGCCTGGAGGATGGTGGCCCTCTTCTCATAACTCTACTAGGTAGTGCCCCAGTAGGGACTCTGTGTGGGGGCTCCGACCCCACATTTCCCTTCTGCACTGTGCTAGCAGAGTTTCTCCATGAGGCCCCACCCCCGCAGCAAACTTCTGCCTGGGCATCAAGGCATTTCCATACGTCTTCTGAAATCTAGGCAGAGGCTCCCAAACCCCAAATCCTGATTTCTGTGCACTTGCAGGCTCAATACCACATGGGAGTTGCCAAGGCTTGGGGCTTGCACCCTCTGAAGCCATGGCCCAAGATCTACATTGGCCCCTTTCAGCCATGGCTACATAGGCTTGGATGCAGGGCACCAAGTCTTTAGGCTGCACAAAGCATGGGGACACTGGGCCTGACCCATGAAACCATTTTTTCCTCCTAGGTCTCCAAGCCTGTGATGGGAGGGGCTGCCATGAAGACATCTGACATGCCCTGGGGAGACATTTTTCCCATTGTCTTATGGATAAACATTTGGCTCCTCATTGCTTATGCTAATTTCTGCAGCCAGCTTGAATTTTGCCTCAGAAAATGGGATTTTCTTTTCTATCACATTGTCAGGCTGCAAATTTTTCAAACCTTTATGCTCTGCTTCCCTTATAAAACTGAATGCCTTTAACAGCACCCAAGTCACCTCTTGAATGCTTTGCTGCTTAGAAATTTTTTCTGCCAGATACCCTAAATTTATCTCAAGTTCAAAGCTCCATAAATCTCTAGGGAAGGGACAAAATGCCACCTGCTATGTCTTTTATAAATGTCTTTGCTAAAACATAACAAGAGTCCCTTTTACTCCAGTTCCCAACAAGCTCCTCATTTCCTTCTGAGACCATCTCAGCCTCGATTTCATTGTCCATATCATTATCAGCATTTTGATTAAAGCCATTCAACAAGTCTCTAGGGAGTTCCACACTTTCCCACATTTTCCTATCTTCTTCTGAGTCCTCCAAACTGTTCCAACCCCTCCCTATTACCCACTTCCAAAGTAGCTTCCAAATTTTTGGGTATCTTTTTAGCAGTACCCTACTCTACTTGTACCAATTTTTTTGTATTAGTCTGTTTTCATGCTGCTGATAAAGACATACCTGAGACTGAGCAATTTACAAAAGAAAGAAGTTTATTGAACTTACAGTTCCACGTGGCTAAGGAGGCCTCACAATCATGGTGGAAGGCAAAAGGCACTTCTTACATGGTGGCAGCAAGAGAGAAAATGAAACGGGGTTTTCCTTATCAAACCATCAAATCTTGTAAGACTTATTCACTACCACCAGAACAGTATGGGAGAAATTAGGCCCATGATTTAATTATCTCCCACCAGGTCCCTCCCACCACATGTAGAAATTATGAGAGTACAATTCAAGATGATACTTGGGTGGGTACAAAGAGCCAAACCATGTCAACACTCTATTCAACAAATGGTGCAGGAATAATTGACAAGCCACATGTAGAAGAATAAAACTGGATCCTCATCTCTCACCTTATACAAAAATCAACTCAAGATGGATCAAAGACTTCAATCTAAGACCCAAAACCATAACAATTCTACAAGATAACATTGGAAAAACCCTTCTAGACATTGGCTTAGGCAAATACTTCATTACCAAGAACCCGAAAGCAAATGCAACAAAACAAAGATAAATAGATGGGAAGTAATTAAACTAAAAAACTTCTGCACAGCAAAAGAAATAATTAACAGAATAAACAGACAAGCTACAGAGTAGGAGAAGATCTTCACGTCTATACATCTGACAAAGGACTAATATCCAGCATCTACAAGAAACTCAAACAAATCAGTAAAAAAGAAAAAAACAAACAAACAATCCCATCAGAAACTGGGCTAAGGACATGAATAGACAATTCTCAAAAGAAGATATATAAATGGCCAACAACATATGAAAAAATGCTCAACATCACTAGTGATTAGGGAAATGCAAATCAAAACCATAATGCAATGCCATCTTACTCCTGCAAGAATGGCCTTGATCAAATAGTCAAAAAAGAGTAGATGTTGGTGTGGATGTTATGAAAAGGGAACACTTTTACACTTTTGGTGACAATGTAAACTAGTACAACCACTATGGAAAACAGAGTGGACATTCGTTAAAGAACTAAAAGCACATCTACCATTTGATCTAGCAATCTCACTCCTGCATATCTACCCAGAGGAAAAGAGGTCATTATACGAAAAAGCTACTTGCACATATATGCTTATAGCAGCACAATTTGTAATTGTAAAAATATAGAACCAGCCCAAATACTCATCAATCAACGAGTGGATAAAGAAAATGTGGTATGTATGTATATCATGGAATACTACCAAGCCATAAAAAGGAATGAAATAATGGCATTTGCAGCCACCTGGATGGAATTGGAGACGATTATTGTAAGCAAAGTAACTCAGGAATGGAAAACCAAACATCGTATGTTCTCACTCATAAGTGGGAGCTAAGCTATGAGGATGCAAAGGCATAAGAATAATACAATGGACTTTGGAAACTTTGGGGGAAGGGTTGGGGATACAGCGTACATTGGGTACAGTGTACATTGCTCAGGTGATGGCTGCACCAAAATCTCAGAAATCACTACTAAAGAACGTATTCATGTAACCAGACATCACCTGTTCCCCAAAAACCTATTGAAATAAAAAAGAAACCTATTATAGGATAAAATATTTGCAAATAATATGTCTGTTATGGGATTAATATTCAGAATATATGAAGAACACTTACAACCCAACAACATAAAAACAATAACCTGATTTTAAAATGGGCAAAGAATCTAAATAGACATTTCCCTGAAGTAAGGTGTACAAATGTCCAACAAGCATAGGAAAAGATGTTCAACATCACTGATCATTAAGGAAACGCAAATACAAATCCCAATGAGATATCACCTCACACCCGCTAGAATGGCCACTATCAAAAACAAAAATAATAAGAGTGACAAGGATGGGTGAGAAATTGGAACCTTTTTGCAGTGGTGATGGGAATGTAAAATAGTGCAGTCGCTATGGAAAAATGAATGGAAGTTTCTCAAAAAAACTAAAAATGGAATCACCGTATGATCCACCATTCCAGTTTTGTGTGTATATCAAGAAGAATTGAAAGCAGGCTCTCTCAAATAAATATTTGTACACTCATGTTCATTGCAGTGTTATTCACAATAGCCAAGAGTTGGAGGCAGCCCAGGTGTTCACTGACAGATGAATGGATAAAGGAAATGGGGTATGCACATGCAATTGAATATTATTCAGCTTTAAAATGGGAAAAAATTCTGTCACATGCTACAACACGGATGACACTTCCCGACATTATGCTGAGTGAAATAAGCCAGTCACTTGGATTCCTCTTATATGAGATAACTCGAGTAGTCAAAATCAAGGAAGCAGAAAGTAGAATAGTGACTGCCAGGAGCTGAGGGAGAGGGAAATTGAGATTTGTTTGATGGATATACAGTTTCAGTTTTGCGAGTTGAAAATGCTCTAGAGATCTGATACATAAAAATGTGAATATAGTTAATGCCACTGAACTGCACACTTAAAAATGATTAAGAGGGGAAATTTTTTTTTTAGAAAATGTCTCACTCTGTTAATCAGGCTGGAGTGCAGTAACGTGACCACGACTCACCGCATCCTCAATTTCTTGGGCTCAAGCTTCGGCCTGCCAAGTAGCTGGGACTAGAGCTGTGCACCATCACGCCCAGCTTATTTTTATTTATTTATTTATTTATTCAGAGATGGGATCTCACTATTTTGGCAGGGCTGGTCTGAATTTCCTGTCTTCAAGTGATTCTTCCACCTCACCCATCCCAAAGTGCTGGAATTGCTGGTGTGAGCCACATCGTAAGAAGGTAAATTTTATATTGTGTTTTAATCACAATTTTTAAAATATTACAGAAAGAATAATTAACTTATTTATAAATATACTTTACTGATGATTAAAAGAGAAGTCTTTTCCATTACATGTCATGCTATATGCTCCCAAAGTCATTTTTATTATGTATTTTAAAGATTCACATCTTTGCATTCATTTCTAGCATATTTTATTTCAATCTGTAAAATATGACTTAATTGTGATGTTTGGCTTAGTCATACAACCTCTGTAAAACTATTTTATTCCTGTAGCTTAAACTACTTCAGTCTAAGAAGGAGGTGTAGCTCATTTGAAATTCTTCTTCTTGTATTCTTACATTTACAGTTATGCAGTCTCACTGTAAATGTTATTTTATTGGCCACCTGTTTCTTTTAGACACAGGAGGTTTATCTTATTTGGGAAGTTCTCAGGAGTTTCAAAGGCTCTTTGTCATAGCCGCTCAACTCACAATGTCCTTTACCTTTTTCCTTAAGGTGATTGGATAAAGAAGATTACATTGCAGGCCTAGGATGCTATCATTGTATGCCCTCTCAGATCTTGGTATATGACCAAAGAAGGAGTAATAACTTTGTTAAGCAAAAGTAATACTTATCTGAAAACGAGGTGTCACTTATTATAACATGTTCAGACTATACAGTCAAATGAGTGGTGTTCCCTTCAAAGTAACCACTTTGGAAGCTACACATTTTATTCTAATTCTGCTGCTTTTGCTTTGAGGAATGCAAGAGCTTCTCTTTCGGAATTGTCATCAGAGGCAGTTTAGAGCCACATGAGGAAATCAGTCCCACTGCTTTACAGCCACATCTTGTATAATGTGTGAGACAGAATGGCAGGACCATTTCTCTCAGAGCTCATCTGAGATTATCTCCACACTGTCATTATAAATGAGAGAAAATTCAGACCTGGCTTAAATGCCCAACTACTTCCTCAAATCTTATCTGATTTTCCCCAGTCAGGAAAACCCTCCTTCCTCTGAACTACCAGAGTGCTATGCTGATACTAGTCTTAGGGAACCGAGGTCATATTGCTTTGGGTTATAGTTAGTTCTACACATTGCCTTTTTTAAATCATAAGCTCCTTAGAAACGTGTCTTATTCAGGTGTATAGTTCCCTCACACAGTACACAATCAGTAAATATTTATTGAATGAATAAATGACTAAGAGAAAACCATTTCTTTAAAAAAAAAACTTTTAAAAACCTTCAGAGGTAAATGTGCAGCTTTGTTATATGTAAACTTGTGTCATGGGGGTTTTCTGTACAGGTCGTTTCATCTCCCAGGTTTTAAACCTAGTACCCATTAGTTATTTTTTCTGATCCTCTCCCCTCTCCCACTCTCTAGCCTCAAGTAGGCCCCTGTGGCTGTTGTTCCTCTTTTTGTGTTCATGTGTTCTCCTCATTTAGCTCCCACTTATCAGTGAGAACATGCAGTGTTTGATTTTTTGTTCCTGCATTAGTTTGCTAAGACTAATGGCCTCCAGATTCATCCATGTTCTGCAAAAGACATGATCTCCTTTTTTGTGGCTGCATAGTATTCTATGGTGTATATGTATCACATTTTCTTTAACCAATCTGTCATTGATAGACATTTAGGATGATTCCATGTCTTTGTTATTGTGAATAGCGCTGCAATGAACATTTGCATGCACGTGTCTTTATGGTACAGTGCTTTATATTCCTTTGGTTATATACCCAGTAATGGGATTGCTGGGTCGAATGGTAGTTTGGTTTCTAGCTCTTTGAAGAATTGCCACACTGCTTTCCGAAATGGTTGAACTAATTCACACTCCCAACAACAGTGTATAAGCGTTCCCTTTCCCCACCATCTGTTATTTTTTGATATTTTAATAATAGCCATTCTGACTGGTGTGAAATGGTATCTCATTTCTCTAATAGTGATATTGGGCTTTTCTTCATATGCTTGTTGGCAGCATGTATGTGTTCCTTCAAAAAGTGTCTGTTCACGTCCTTAGCCCACTTTTTAACGGGGTTGTTTGTTTTGCCCTGTAAATTTGTTTAAATTCCTTATAAGTGCTGGATAACAGACTTTTGTCAGATGCATAGTTTGCAAATATTTTCTCCCATTCTGTAAGTTGTCTGTTTATTCTGCTGATAGATTCTTTTGCTGTGCAGAAGTTCTTAGGTTTAACTAGATCCCATTTGTCAAGTTTTGCTTTTGTTGCAATTTCTTCTGGCTTCTTCATCATGATATCTTTGCTCTTTCCTATGTCCAGAGTGGTATTACCTAGGTTGTTTTCCAGGGTTTTTATAGTTTTAGGTGTTCCATTTAAGTCTTTAATCCATCTTGAGTTGATGTTTGTATTTGTACATAGTGTAAGAAAGGAGTCCAGTTTTCATCTTCTGCTTATGGCTAGCCAGTTATCCCATCTCCATTTATTGAATAGGGAGTCCTTTCCCCATTGCTTGTTTTTGTCAGCTTTGTAGATGATTAAATGGTTGTAGGTGTGCGGCCTTAATTCTGGGCTCTCTATTCTGCTCCATTGGTCTTTTTGCCTGTTTTCATACCAGTACCATGCTGTTTTGATTACTATAGCCCTGTAGTAGTTTGAATTTCAGTAACATGATGCCTCCAGCTTTGTTCTTTTTGCTTAGGATTGCCTTGGATATTTGAGTTCTTTTTTGATTCTACATACATTTTAAAGTACTTTTTTCTAGTTCTGTGAAGAATGTCATTGGTAGTTTGATAAGAATAGCATTAAATCTGTAAACTGCTTTGGGCAGTGTGGCCATTTTAATGATATTGATTCTTCCTATCTATTTGTTTGTACCAACTCAGAATTCTTCTAGGTGTTTTCTAATTCTCATTGTAGAGATTTTTCACTTCTCTGGTTAGCTGTATTCCTGGCTATTTTATTATTTTTGTGGCTATTGTAAATTGGATTGTGTTTCTGATTTGGCTCTCAGCTTGGCTATTGTTGGTATATAGGAATGCTAATGATTTTTTTCTTTTCTTGAGATGGAGTCTCATTCTGTCACCCAGGCTGGAGTGCAATGGTGCCATCTAGGTTCGCTGCAATCTCTACCTCCTGGGTCCAAGGATTCTCCTGCCTCAGCATCCCAAGTAGCTAGGATTATAGGCGTGTGCCACCACGCCCCACTAGTTTTTGTATTTTTGGTAGAGACTAGGTTTTGCCATGTTGGCCAGGCTGGTATCAAACTCCTGACCTCAGGTGATCCACCTGCGTCGGCCTCCCAAAGTGCTGGGATTACGGGCGTGGGCCACCGCAGGGATTTTGTACATGGATTTTGTATCCTGAAACTGCTGAAATTGTTTGTCAGCTGACGGAGGTTTTGGGCCAAGACTATGGGGTTTTCTAGATACAGATTTAGGTCTAGAAACAGGGATAGTTTGACTTCTTCTCCTCCTATTTGGATGCCTTTTATTTCTTCCTCTTGCCTGATTGCTCTGGCCAAGACTTCCAATACTATGTTGAATAAGTAGTGTTGAGAGAAGGCATCCTTGTCTTGTGCCAGTTTTCAAGGGGAATTCTTACAGCTTTTCCCCATTCAGTATGATGTTGGCTCTGGGTTTGCCATAGATGGCTCTCATTACTTTGAAGTATGTTTCTTCCATACCCAGTTTGTTGAGAGTTTTTAACATGAAGGGATGTTGAATTTTACTTCCTTAATTATATATTGATTATTTTCATCTCTTCCAAGAGGATAAATCTTTTAAAAAGATACAGATATTGTCTTTCATGTTCATTCCTCTATATTCTGTAAATATTTTTTGAATGAATGAAAGAATGGTAATACCTAGTAAAATATAGAACATTTGACAGTATGCAACAAATATTTACTGAGCTCCTACTCTGAGCAAGAATTTGGAGGATGCAAAGATAAATAGGAAATCCTCAAACACCTAACACAGGAGGCAGAGTGAATATAATTGGAAGTAATGTTCCGTGAGAATCTACAAGACTTCATGGAGTTGGTATTTGATATGGACTTTGAAATATGGGCAGAATTTAGACAGGCGGAGATGACATGAAAAGATTCTAAGCAAAAGTAGCAGTATGAACAAAGACATAGAAGACAGGAAGGCACTTGGGAAATCCAGAAAGTCCAATATATCGGAATATATCTGTAGCATGAGCTGCAGAGGAGGTCAAAATGGTTGAGTCCATACTGTGGAGGACTTTGAATTTCAGGATAATTCAGCCAAACCATATTCCTTTCTAAAGAAATGGAAGTTTTCTGTAATATTTCAGGGAAGCAGGGATAAGCCTTGTTGACTTAGATGTTCACCCTGGACCCATTATTTCCTGACCTTTAATGCCTTTATCAGTGTTAAGTTATTTTGGTTTAAAATCCAATTATAACAAAAGGTAAAATTCTACAGGTAGGTTTTATTCAAAGATCTTTTCTCACCATATAGAAAAATAGTTTTGGCATATCTGCAGAATCTGCATTTTTGCCAGCAATAGAAAATCTGAAGTAAAACAGAGAACAGCAGATATGGTATTTCCTTTTGTTGTCTGCCCTTCATGCATCTGACTAGAGATTTGCTTGTGTTATCTTGTTTTAATTTCTATAGATCAGTTCAGTACAAACAAAATAGTATCAACCTATGGATTAGAAAATATAAATGAGATTTTGAGCAAATGCCTTTCAGAAGACTATGATCAGAAGAAATATGTAAGAAGGACATCACCTGAATCAGTCTAAGCTGGTTGCCCAATTTCAAGGATAGGCCTGATGCCTTCTTACAGGGATATTGTCTGTTAACACAAGAACTGTTCTTTTCCTTGGCAGGTTTTAACAATGAGAGCTTCATTTATTCATTTTAGCTCCATTTAATTTTCACACACACACACACACACACACACACACTCACACACTCACTCTCACACCTGCTTGTAAAACCTTTGGGAATGGGGGCTATTGCTTTATTTTATTCACAGTGAAAATTTAAATAATGAAAATATCAACCAAATCAGTTGCTTTAAATTGTCTTTTCCTTGAACACTCACCCAAATAGAACTAAGAGCTTGATGTCTGCCATCCTCATTCATCCATTTATTCATATGTCTGTGCATCTATCTATCCTTTAAACAAGCGTTTACTAAGTACGTACTCATTTTTATATACTATGTAAACTATTTTTGGTACTGTACTTTCTCTTGACAAGGTGTCTTACATTTATTTGCAGCAAATCCACATGCAAAATCTAGAATGGATCTAGAAAATAAACTTTTTAATCTATAGATAGAGCCATTTCAATATTTTTAAACACTTAATATGCTTATTTATTTTTAATAGATACATAATAACAACTGTACATATTTGTGGGGCACAATGTGATGTTTCCATACTTATATACATTGTGTAGTGATCAAATCTGGGTAATTAATACATCCATCACTCGAACATTTGTCATTTACTTTTGGTAGAAACATTCAAAATGCTTTTTTCCAGCTATTTTGAGACAAATGATATTTACTTCTCAGTAACTAGATGGATTACCTCAAGGCAAATATTCTTTTTCAAATCAGTTTGCTTGAAGAGCTATAGTTAATCATTAAATGACTATTTATCTTTCACTTCCTTTGAAGAAAGTCCAAGAATCTTAGAGTTGGAAGGAACCTTGCAATCTGACCATTAAAATGTTCGTTTTCCTATCATCATCATTGAGGAAATTCCATTATATTTGTTCTTAAATATGAAGTATAATTTTTTTGTTTTTATATTTTTCAACTTTTATTTTAGGTCCATGGGGTACATGTGCAGATTTTTTACATAGGTAAATTGTGTGTCACTGAGGTTTGGGGTATGAAGGATTCTGTCACCCAGGTAGTGAGCACAGTACCTGATAGTTAGCTTTTCAAACCTTGCCCCTCTGGTACCTTCCCTCCTCTAATAGTCCCCAGTGTCTATTGTTCCCACTGTTGTGTCTGTGTGTACTCTATGCTGAGCTCCCAATTATAAGTAAGAACATGTGGTATTTGGTTTTCTGTTCCTGCATTAATTTGCTTGGGATAATGGCCTTCAGCTGAATCCACGTTGCTGCAAGGGACATCATTTTTTTTCATTTTTGGGCTGCATAGCATTCCATGGTGTACAGGTACCAGATTTTCTTTATCCAACATGCTGTTGTTGGACATCTAGGTTAATTCCATGTCTTTCCTATTGTGAATAGTGCTATGATGAACAAAAGAGTGCATGTGTCTTTTTGGTAGTATACATTCAGTAATGAGATTGATGGGTAAAATGGTAGTTCTCTTTTAAGTGTTTGGAGAAGCCTCTACACTGCTCTTCACAGTGGCTGAACTAATTACATTCCCATCAACAGTGTATAAGTGTTCCCTTTTCCCTACAACCTTGTCAGCACCTATTATTTTTAAATTTTTAATAATACCCATTCTAACTGGTATGAAATGGTTTCTTATTGTGGTTTTGATTTGCATTTCTCTAATGAGAATGATTGATTCATTGATTGAATCATTGATTCTCTAACAAGAAGTGCAAATCAAAACCACAATGAGATACTACCTCATTGTGGTGTTGAGCATTTTTTCATATATTTGTTGGCCACATGTACGTCTTCATTTGAGAAGTGTCTGTTCATGGTCTTTGCCTATTTTTTAATGAGGTTGTTTGCTTTTTCCTAATTGATATGTTTAAGTTCCTTATAGATTCTGGATATTAGCCCTTTGTTGGATGCATACTTTGCAAATATTTTCTCCCTTTCTGCCTATTGTCTGTTTACTCTGTTGATAGTTTCTTTTGCTGTACAGAAGCTGTTTTGTTTAATTAGGTCCCACTTGTCAGTTTTGTTTTTGTTGCACTTGCATTTGTATACTTAGTCATAAATAATTTGCCCAGGTCAATACCCAGAATGATATTTTTTAGATTTTCTTCTACGATTTTTATAGTTTTATGTCTCCCATGTATGTCTTTAATCCATCTTGAGTTAATTTTTGTGTATGGTAAAAATTAGGGGGTCCAGTTTTAATCTCCTGCATATGGCTGGCCAGTTATCCTAGTACCATTTATTTAATAGGGAGTCCTTTCCCCATTGCTTGTTTTTGTTGGAGATCAGATGGATGTAGGTGTGTGGCTCTATTTCTGTGTTCTCTATCCTGTTCCATTTGTCTATGTGTCTATTTTTGTAATAGTACTATTTTATTTTGGATACTGTAACCTTGTAGTGTAATCCAAAGTTTGGTAGTGTTAGCATCTGGCTTTGTTCATTTTGCTTAGGATTGCTTTGGTGATTTGGGCTCTTTTTTGATTCCATATGAATTTTAGAAAACTTTTTTTATAATGCTGTGAAAAATGATGTTGATACTTTTATAGGAGTAGCACTGAATCTGTAAATTGATTTAGGCAGTATGTCCATTTTAATAACATTGATTCTTCCTATCCATGAGCATGGAATATTTTTCCATTTGTTAGTGTCATTTCTGATTTCTTTGAGCAGTGTTTTGTAATTCTTATTGCAGATATCTTTCACCTCCTTAGCAAGCTGTATTCCTAATTATTTTATTCCTTTTGTGACTATTTTGAATGTGATTGCATTCTTGATTTCATTCTCAGCTTGAATGTTATTGGTGTATAGAAATGCTACTGAATTTGTACATGGATTTTTCATATTGAAATTTTACTAAAGTCACTTGTCAGTTCTAGATACCATTTCCCAGGGTCTTTAGGGTTTTCCAGTTAGAGAGTCATATCATTTGTGAAAAGAGATAATTTGACTTCCTCTCTTCCTATTTGGATACCTTTTATTTCTTTCTCTTGCCTGATAGCTCTGGCTAGGACTCGTAGTACTATGTTGAACAGCAGTAGTGAAAGTGAGCATTTTTGTCCTGTTGCAGTTCTCAAGGGGAATGCTTCTAGCTTTTGCCTATTCAGTATAATGTTGGCTGTGGGTTTCTTATAGGTGGCTCTTATCATTTTGAGCTATGTTCCTTCAATGCCTAACTTGTTGAGGGTTTTTAATATGAAGGTATGTAGAATTGTATTGAAAGCCTTTTCTGCATCTATTGAGATGATTTCTTGTTTTTGTTTTTAATTCTTTTAATATAGTGAATTACATTTATTGATTTACATATGCTGAACCAACCTTTCAGCCCAGGAATACAGCTTACTTGATCATAGTGAATTAACTTTTTGATGTGCTGCTGGATTTGATTTGCTAGTATTTTGTTGAGGATTTTTGCATCTATGTTCATTAAAGATATTAGCCTGATATTTTCTTTTTCATTGTGTGTCTGCCAGGTTTTGGTATCAGAATGATGCTCGCTTTGTAGAATGAGTTAGAAAGGAGCTTATGTTCCTTGATTTTTTTTGGAGTAATTTCACTAGAATTGAACTAGCTCTTCTTTGTATGTGTAGCAGTATTTGGCTGTGAATCTGTCTGATCCAAGGCTTTTTTTTTTTTGGTTGGTGGATTTTTTTTAATTATCGATTCAATTTTGTAACTTTTTATTGGTCTGCTTAGGATTTCAACTTCTTCCTGGTTCAATTTTGGGAAGTTGTGTATTTCCAAGTAATTTGTCCATTGCTACTAGGTTTTCTAGTTTGTGTTCATACAAGTGTTCATAATAGTCTCTGAGAGACTTTTGTATTTCTGTTGGTTGGGGTCAAGGTCATCCTTGTTATTTT
Organism: Pan paniscus; assembly: GCF_029289425.2. Classification (NCBI taxonomy): domain Eukaryota; kingdom Metazoa; phylum Chordata; class Mammalia; order Primates; family Hominidae; genus Pan; species Pan paniscus. The sequence continues at coordinate 83,767,269 of NC_073272.2, forward strand.
TTATTGTACTTATTTGGAACTTCTCTCTTTCATTCCTTATTATACTAGCTAGTGGTCAATAAAACTTATTTATTCTTTCAAAAAACTAACTTTTGGTTTTTTTATCTTCTATATGAATTTTTGCATCTCAATTTCATTCAGAGTTGCTCTGATTTTGGTTATTTGTTTTATTCTAATTTTGGGGTTGGCTTGCTCTAGCTTTTCTAGTTCCTCTAGGTGTGATGTCAGGTTGTTAATCTGATGTCTCTAACTTCTTGAAGTATGCATTTAGCACTATAAACTTTCTTTTTAACACTACTTTAGCTGTGTCCCAAAGATTCTGGTATTTTCTGTCTCTGTTTTCATCAGTTTGAAATAACCTTTTGATTTTTGCCTTAATTTTGTTCTTTACTCAAAGTCATTCAGGAACAAGTTGTTTAATTTCCATATAATTGTACGGTTTGAGCTATCTTCTTGATATTGATTTCTATTTTTATTGCACTGTGGTCTAAGAATGTTGATATGATTTCAATTTTTTTTGTATTTGTTAAGACTTGCTTTGTGGCTAAGTATGTGGTTGATCTTAGATTATGTACTGTGTGCAGATGAGAAGAATGTGTATTCTGAGGTTGTTAGGTGGAGAACTCTGTAGATTTCTATGTAGGGTAAATGCACCGGAAAGCAATAATATAAGGATATCTTAGAATGACCCTGTATGGCATGTGCACTTGAATGTTTGTTCCAAGCTATGGAATCTGGGTGTGGCCAACCCAGAGATTCATTCCTTATCTATGAAAAATACCTGAGCCCCTGCCCCATCCTGTGGAACATGGACCATACAGGAGAATGAGTCCCTGAGTTTTGAGTTAAATGAAGGTTGCCGGGTGGAGGTTATAGGTGTTGGGGGTGGGGTATTAAGTGAAAATGCTACATAAACTGCATGACGTTTGCAGGCAGTTGCAGTTTTCCTTCCTAGCCCACCACCACTGGGCCATGCAGTTATGTTGTCTGACTCACTGCCACTGGACTGTAGAACGTAAGATGTGTTGTTCAGCCTGTTGTCACTGGACTGTAGGAAAGTAGATGTATTTTCCAGCCAGCTGCTGCTGGACTGTATGGCAGACAGCTTGTCCAGCATGCCACTACTTGACCATTTCTGTATATAAGGTGGCTTTTCTGTCTAACCTACCACCACTGGACTCTTACCCCTGTATGTGAGCCCTTAATAAAATCCCATGTCTAGTTTGCTGGCTCTGGGTCACCTCTGCAGCCTCTTGATCCTGATGCCTCATCTACTGAAGTTAAGATGGGTTCAGCACAACAGTCTATTAGGTCCAGTTGGTCATGTGATGAGTGTAAGTCCAGAATATCTTCATTAGTTTTCAGCCTCAATGATCTATCTAACACTGTCAATAGGATGTTGAAATCTCCCACTGTCAATGTGTGATTATCTAAGCCTCTTTGTAGATCTCTAAGAACCTGTTTTATGAATCTGACTGCTCCAGTGTTGGGTGCATATATATTTAGGACTGTTTTCTTATTGAATTGAACTTTTAGCATTATGTAATATCCTTCTTCGTTCTTTTGATCATTATTGGTTTAAGTTCTGCTTTATCTGAGGTAAGAATAGCAACCCCTGCTCTTTCATGTTTTCTGTTGTTTTTTTTTTATAGATCTTTCTTTATTCCTTTACTTTAAACCTATGGATGTCATTACATATGAGATGGATCCTGAAGACAGCATACAGTTGGGTCTTGTTTCTTTCTCCAACTTACCACTCATTGCTTTTTAAGTGGGGGGTTTACTTCATTTACATTCAAGGTCAATATTGATAGGTGAGGATTTGATCATGTCATCATGTTGTTAACTGGATGCTATGTAAACTTGACTATGTAGTTGCTTTATAGTAGCAGTGGGCTATGTAAGTGTGTCTTTGTGGTAGCAGGCAAAAGACTTTTGTTTCCATGTTTAGCACTCCCTTAAGGACCTCTTGTAATGCAAGTCTAGTGGTAACAAATTCAAATTCCCTTAGAATTTCCTTTTCTGAAAAGGACTTTCCTTATCTGAAAACATGAAAAATATGTTTGCTTTTCTACCTCAGGTAGCTATTGTGAGAATCAAAAAATGGGTATACAGCTTTATAAAAAAAAATCAGATCATGGCTTTAACAGCAAAATGGATGGAGCTGAAGGCCATTATCCTAAGCAAATTAATGCAGGAGCAGAAAACCAAATACTACATGTTCTCACTTATAAGTGGGAGCTAAACTTTGAGTACACATGGACGCAAAGAAGACATTGGGTCTTATGTTAGGGTGGAGGGTTGGAGGAGGGTGAGGATTGAAAACTACCTATTAGGTAGTATGCTGATTACCTGGGTGACTGCCATATGGTTCTCCATAGTGCTTGTACTAATTTCCATTCACACCAAGAGTGTACAAGGATTCACTTCTCTCCACATCCTCTACAACAGCATTTGTTATTGTCTGTTGTTTGGATATGAACCATTTTAACTGGGGTGAGATTATATCTCATTGTAGTTTTGATTTGCATTTCTTTGATAATCAATGATGTTGAGCACCTTTTTATATGCCTGTTTGCCATTTGTATGTCTTGAGAAATATCTATTCAAACCTTTTGCCCATTTTTTGATCAGATTATTAGATTTTTCCTGTGGAGTTGTTTGTGCTCCTTATATATTCTAGTGATTAATCTTTGTCAGGGGGTAGTCTGCATATATTTTCTCTCATTCTGTGGGTTGTCTCTTCAACTTGTTAACTGTATCCTTTGCAGTGGAGAAGCTTTTTGATTTGAGGTGATCCCATTTGTCCATATTTGCTTTGGTTGCCTGCACTTGTGGAGTATTGCTTAAGAAATCTATGCCTAGACCATGCCCTGGAGATTTTCCCCGAAGTTTTCTTATAGTAGTTTTATATTTTGAGGTCTTATATTTATGTTTTTAATCCATTTTGATTTGATTTTTGTGTATAGTGAAAGATAGGGGTCAAATTTCATTCTTTTGCATATGGATATCCAGTTTTTTCCAGCACCATTTAATGAACAGACTGTCTTTTTTCCAGTGTATTCTCATGGCACTTGTCAAAAATGAGTTCACTGTAGGTATGTGGACTTATTTCTGGGTTCTCTCTTCTCTTCCACTGGCCTATGTGTCTCTTTTCGTGCCAGTACCATGCAGTTTTAGTAACTATAACTCGGTAATATAATTTGAAGTCAGGTAATGTGATTCTTCCAGTTTTCTTCTTTTTGCTCAGGATATCTTTGGCTATTCTGGGGAATTCTTGGCTTCATATAAATTTTAGAGTAGTTTCTTCTATTTCTGTGAGGAATGCCATTGGTATTTTGACAAGGATTTCATTGAATCTGTAGATGTCTTTAGGTAGTATGGACATTTTTACAATATTGATTTTCCAATCCATGAACATAGACATTTTTCCATTTTTTGGTGTCATCTTCAATTTTATTCACTAGTGCTTTATAGTTTTCATTATAGAGATCTTTCACTTCGTTGTTTAAGTTAACTCCTAGATATTTAATTTTGTCTGTGGCTAGTAAATGGGACTACTTTTTTATTTCTTTTTCAGATTGTTCACTGTTTGCATTCAGACATGCTACTAAATTTTGTATGTTGATTTTGTATCCTGCAAATTTACTCAATTTGTTTATTACTTTTAATAGTTTTTTGTAGAGTCTTTAGGTTTTTCCTAGAATCATATCATCAGCAAACAAGGATAATTTGTCTTCTTTCTTTCCAATTTAGACTTACTTTATATCTTTCTCTTGTCTGATTGTTCTTGATAGTACTCCAGTACTATATTGAATAACAGTGGTGACAGTGGGCATCCTCGTTGTGTTCCAGGTCTTAGAGGAAAGGCTTTCAGTCTGTCTCCATTTAGTGTGATATTAACTGTGGGTCTGTCATATATGGTTTTTATCGTGTTGAGGTACATTCCTTCCATCCCCAGTTTGTTCAGGGTTTATATCATGAAGTGATGTTAAATTCTATAAAATGCTTTTTCAGCATCATTTGAAGTGATCCCATGGTTTTTACCCTTCATTCTGTTGATATGATGTATGACATTGCTTGATTTCATATGTTGAACCATGTTTGCATCCCAGGGATAAAATTCACTTGGTCATGATGAATAATCTTTCTAATGTATTTTTGAATTTGATTTGCAAGTATTTTGTTGAGGATTTATGAATCAATATTTAACAGAGATATTGACCTTTAGTTTTCTTTTTTTGTTGTGTCTTTGTCTGGTTTTGGTATCAGGGTAATGCTTGCCTTGTAGAGTGACTTTGGAAGTATTCCTTCCCCCTCTGTTTTTTGGAATAGTTTGAGTAGGATTGGTATTAATTCTTTAAATGTTTGATAGAATTCAGCAGTGAAGCTATCAGGTCCCGGGCATTTGTTTTACTGGAAGATGTTTTATTATGGCTTGATCTTGTTACTTGTTCAGGTTTTGGATTTTTTCTTGGTTCAATCTTGGTAGGTTGTGCATATCTAGTAATTTTCCATTTCTTCTAGATTTTCTAATTTATTGGCATATAATTGTTCAGAGTACCCAGTAATAATCTTTTGAATTTCTGCAGTATTAGTTGTAATGCCTCATTTTTCATTTCTGATTTTATTTGGTTCTTCTCTCTTTTTTTTCAGCCACTTTTGTTTAACTTTTCACCAAAACTACTTTTTGATTCATTGATCTTTTTTATTTTTTTATTTCAATTTCATTTATTTCTGCTCTGACCTTTATTCTTTCTTTTCTTCTACTAATTTTGGGTTCGTTTGTTCTTGCTTTTCTAGTAATTTAAGATGCATCATTATAATGTCTGAAGTTTTTTCTTATTTTTTTGATGTAGGTACTTATAGCTATAAACTTTTCTCTTACTACTGCTTTTGCTGTATCTCATAGGTTTTAGTATGATGTTCTTCCATTATCATGTGTTTCAATAACTTTTTCAATGTCTTTCTTAATTTCTTTATTGACCCACTGGTCATTCAGGAGCTTTACTTTCCATGTATTTGTATAGTTTCTAAAGTTACACTTATTATTGATTTCCAGTTTTATTCCAAGGTTGTCAGAAAAGATGTTTGATATTATTTCAATTATTTAAAATGTTTTAAGACTTGTTTGTGACCTAACATATGTTCTATCTTTGAGAACAATACATGTGCTTAGGAAAAGAATGTGTATTCTGCAGCTCTTGGATGAGATGTTCTGTAAATATTTATTAGATACTTTTGATCTATAGAGCAGATTAAGTCTGATGTTTCTTTGTTCATTTTCTGTCTGGAACATCTGTTCAATGCTGAAAGTGGGGTGTTAAGCTCTGCAGCTATTATTTTTTTGGGGTCTATCTCTGTTTATAGCTCTAATAATATTTCCTTTATATATCTGGGTGCTACCTTGTTGGGTGAATATACATTTCCAATTGTTATATCCTCTTGCCAAATAACCCCTTTTTCTTCACATAATGACCTTCTTTTCTGTTCTTATAGTTTTTGTTTTGAAATTTATTTTGTCTGATATAAGTATAGTGACTTCTGCTCTTTTTTGGTTTCCCTTGGCATGGAATATCTTTTTCCAACCCATTAGTTTCAACCTATGTGTGTTTTTATAGGTGATGTGTGTTTCTAGTGGGCAAAAGATCAGTGGGTCCTATTTTGTAATCCATTCAGCCAGTCTATATATTTTGATTGGATAGTTTAGACCGTTTGCATTCAATGTTTTTAGTGATAACTCAGGACTCATTCCTACTAGTTTGTTATTTGTCATCTGGTTGTTTTGTGGTCTTTCCTTCCTTCTTTCTTTCATTCCTGTCTTGCTCTAGTAAAGATGATTTTTATGGTGATATGACTGTTTCTTGCTTTCTATTTTTTGTGTATCTATTCTATGTTTTTTCGTTTGAGGTTACCATGAGGCTTGCAAATACTATCTTATAACCCCTGATTTCAACCTGATAACAACATAACACTATTTGCATAAGCAAGCATGCAAACAGAAAACTAATAAAAAGTTGCATTAATTTTGTCTTCTCGCATTTTAACTTTTTGTTGTTTATCTTTATATCTTATTACACTGACATACACTGTACTGTACTATGAAGTCAGTAAAATAAGATGTAAATAGAAACAACAAATGTTGTTGTAGTTATATTTTTGATTGGTTCAACATTTAGTCTTTCTACTTAGGATAACAGTAGTATACTCACCACAGTTACAGTGTTATAATATTCCCTGTTTTTGTATGTACGTACTATTGCCAGTGAATTTTGCATCTTCAGGTGATTATTTATTGCTCATTATTTAATGCATTTTTATTTCTGACTGGAGTACACCTTTTAGCATTTCTTGTATTGATAAAGTCCCTCAGCTTTTGTTTGTCTAGGAAAGTCTTTATTTCTCCTTTATATCTGAAGGATATTTTCACCAGATATACTATTCTAAGGTAATAGGTTTCTTCCTTCAGTACTTTAAATATGCCATGCCACTCTCATGACCTGTAAGGTTTACACTGAAGTCTGCTGCTAGACATATGAGAGTTCCATTGTACGTTGTCTGTTTTCTCTTGCCGCTTTTAGGATTCTTTCTTTATCGTTGACATCTGGGAGTGTGATTATTAAATGCCTTGAGGTAGTCTTCTTTGGATTAAATCTGCTTGGTGTTCTATACCTTTCTTGTATTTTGAGACTGATATCTTTCTCTTGGTTTAGGACGTTCTCTGTTATTTTCACGTTGAATAAACTTTCTACCCTTATCTCATTCTCTACCTCTTTCTATGGCCAATAACTCTTAGGTATATTATTTTATATAAGGGACTTTGCATTCATAAATTTTAGTATCATGGGGGTCCTGAAACCCATCCCCCTCTAATACCTAGTAATGACTGTATATTGTGATTCCATTTTGTTTCTGGAATATGTCAAAGACCCGACAATACTATTAACTTTGAGAATAAGTAACCCCAAATGGCTGTTTAGCATAGAATTATTTAGCATAAATAGTATAGGACATGACCAAAATAATCTTGGGTTTTCTACTGATTTCTGTGTTATTGTCTAACTCTTGGAACTTGGATAAATCACTTTTCTCCTGATAAAAGATTCAACAGTATTAGTCTTAAAATATTGATCTGCTATGGTTGGGGTTTGGAGTGCTATCGAGGCTCAAATATCCAAACCCCTCCATGTCATTCACCCTCTTTTCTACTTTGAGGCACTTAAGGAAGAAAGCACATGGGAAGCAATGGTAAATGTGAAAATGAAGTGTAACATTTTTAGCATCTGGGATGCTAAAACCTCAATGCTGATGTTACTGTAAAAGTGGTTGGAGAAAAGAACATGGCCTAAGCTAGAAAATTAACAGATATCTTGTCCTTCCTCCTGAGCCTAAATCACCCATACCAGCCTCCAGCTGGCTGCATAGTACAGGAAACTGAATCGATGTGCTTGAGAAGAGGCCAACAGGCAGCAGTGGACCATGTCTTTTGACCCATCTAGGTTCAGGGGAGGAATAGGTAAAAATGTACACATGCATGTACACACGAGAGAGAGAGAGAGAGCTCCATATCAGTAATATTTTATACATAAGTTATTTCCCCTACTAGCAGCAAGTAACCCAATTATTGTCCTAGAATCTGATCAACCAGTTAGTGACATTCTTATTTGTGGACTGTAGTTATATGTGCTATGTGTGTGTTTTTATGTGAGGTGTGTGTGTGTGTGTGTGTGTGTTGTTGCTTTGTATAGAATTTTAATGCACCTTTCCTTAGGAACCTACATTTACTGTCATCAAGACCTGGTTCTAAGCTCTGTGCTAGGCACCATGTATTCTGCTCTAATACAAAATCCTTCTTAATTTTCTGAAAACTCCAGACAGGTATTCATTCATGAGCAATCAACTCAGCCTGGGGTCATTGTCATAGCAGTAAAGGTATGAGGTAGTCATTTTTGATAAAGAAGTTAAAAATTTTAATAACATAAAAGCCTTTAATGTAAAAAAACCTGAAAAATTAGGTTTTTTTCCGTAGGCAAAGACAAAGGCTGCAAAGATTAATGAGGTCCTTAATATCATGGAGCATATTAAATAAGAGTAACATCAAATCTCAGGACAATGGAACTGTGTATTGTCATTACTTGAGATTTTAATACCAAGTTTCTCTGAGCATGATCAGAGGACCACTTAAGTCACAATCAAGTGGCAAAATTTTATTTTATTTTAAAAGGCAAAAATGACAAAATATCAGCCTGTAGTTTATTGTGTGTTTTTCTTCAGTGAGCAAGTTCTTTATTTATTCATTTAAAAATGATTAACATAATTTATTGTTATGTTTAATAGACATGACATAATCATACACATTTATGGGTTACAATGTGATGTTGTGATGCATGTATACATTGTGTAATGAAATCAGGGTATTTAGTATATCCATCACCTCATTTACTATATCTTTATGGTCATAACATTTAAAATCCTCTCCTCTAGTTATTTTAAAATATAAAATATAACATTGTTAACTACAGGCATTCTATTGTTGTAATAGAATACCAGAAATTATTTCTCCTATATAACTGTAATTTTGTATCCATTGATCAATTTCTCCCTATTACCCCACTCAATCCTCTCCTTCCTTTCCTCTGGTAACTACTATTCTACTATGTACTTTTTTCAATTCCACAAATGAGTGAGATCATGCAATATTTGTATTTCTAAGCCTGGCTTATCTCACTTTAAACATACCATCTCCCAGATTCATCCATTTACTGCGAAGGACATTATTTCATTCTTTTTTGTGGCTAAATAATATTCCATTGTGTATATATACTATTTTCTTTGTCCATTCATCTGCTGATGAGTACTTAGGTTGATTCCGTATCTTGGTTATTGTAAATAGTGCTGCAATAAATGTGGGAGTGCAGCTGTTTCTTCAACATATTGATTTAATTTCCTTTGGATAAATAACCCAGTAGTGGGATTGCTGGATCATATGGTAGTTCAATTTTTAGTTTTTTTGAGGAAACTCCGTAGGGTTTTCCATAACGTCTTTACTAGTTTACTTTCCCAACAACAGTGTGTAAGAGTTCCCATTTCTCCACATCCATGTGAGCATCTGTTTTTTTGTCTCTTTGATAATAGCCATTCCAACTAAAATAAGTGATATCTCATTGTGTTTTTGATTGAATATCCCTGATAATCAGTGATGTTGAGGATTTTTTCATATGCCTGTCGATTATTTGTATGCTGTCTTTTGAGAAATATCTATTTAGGACTATTGCCTTTTTTCAACTTTTATTTTAATTTCAGGGATACATGTGCTGGATATGCAGGTTTGTTACATAGATAAATGTGTGTCATGGAACTTTACTGCACAGATCATCCCTTCACCTAGGTATTAAGCCCAGAATCTATTAACTCTTCTTCCTGATGCTTTCCCTTCTCCAGCCCCCACAACAGGTCCCCATTGTGTGTTGTTACCCCCAATGTGTCCATGTGTTCTCACCAATCAGCTCCCACTTATAAGTGAGAATATGCAGTATTTGGTTTTCTGTTCCTGTGTTAGTTTGCTGAGGATAATGGCTTCCAACTTCATCCATGGCCTGCAAAGGACATGATCTCATTCCTTTTTATGGCTGCATGGTATTCCATGGTATATATGTACCACATTTTCTTTATCCAGTCTGTCATTTAGGTTGACTCCACAACTTTGCTATTGTAAACAGTGCTGCAATGAACATACATGTCCATGTATCTTTATAACAGACTGATTTATATTCCTTTGGGTATATACTCAGTAATGGAATTGCTGGGTCAAATGGTATTTCTGCTTCTAGGTCTTTGAGGAATCGCCACACTGTCTTCCACAATGGTTGAACTAATTTACACTCTCACCAACAGTGAAAAAGTGTTCCTTTTTCTCCACAATCTAGCTGGCATCTGTTGTTTTTTGACTTTTAACAGTAGCCATTCTGATTGGCATGAGATGATATCTCACTGGGATTTTGATTTGCACTTCTCTAAAGATCAGTGATGTTGAACTTTTTTTTTCATGTTTTTTGGCTACATGTGTGTCTTTTTTTGAGAAGTTTCTGTTCATGTCTTTTGACCACTTTTTAACGTGGTTGATAGAAAGAATTAATATTGTGAAAATGGCCATACTGCCCAAAGTAGTTTATAGATTCAAAGCTATTCCCATTAAACTACCATTGACATTCTTCACAGAATTAGAAGGAACTATTTAAAAATTCATATGGAACCAGAAGAAAAAGAACCCAAATAGCCAAGTCAATTCTAAGCAAAAAGAACAAAGCTGGAAGCATCGTGCTACCTGACTTCAAACTACTACAAGGCTACAGTAACCAAAACAGCATGGTACTGGTACAAGAACAGACACATAGACCAACAGAACAGAATAGAGAACTCAGAAATAAGACTACAGATCTATAGCCGTTTGATCATAGACAAACCTGACAAAAGCAAGCAATGGGGAAAGGATTCCCTATTTAATAAATAGTGCTAGGAGAACTGTCTAGCCACATGCATAAAATTGAAACTGGAACGCTTCCTTACACCATACACAAAAATGACTCAAGATGGATTAAAGACTTTAATGTAGGCCAGGTGTGGTGGCTCTCGCCTGTAATCCCAGCAACTTGGGAGGCCGAGGCGGGTGGATCACCTGAGGTCAGGAGTTCAAGACCAGCCTGGCCAATATGGTTAAACCCCATCTCTACTAATAATATAAACATTAGCTGGGCATGGTGGCGCATGCGTGTAATTCCAACCACTCCAGAGGCTGAGGCAGGAGAGTCGCTTGAACCTGGGAGGTGGAGGTTGCAGTGAGCCGAGATCACGCCATTGCACTCTAGCCTGGGCAACAAGAGCAAAACTCCGTCTCAAAAAAAAAAAAAAAAAAAAAAGAACTTTAATGTAAAACACAAAACTATAAAAACCGCAAAAGAAAATATAGATAATGTCATTCAGAATATAGGCATAAGCAAAGATTTCATGACAACACCAAAAGCAATTGCAACAAAAACAAAAATTGACAAATGGGATCCAATTAAACTAGAAAACTAAAGAGCTTCTGCACAGCAAAAGAAACTATTATCAGAGTGGAGAAAGGACTAGCTGGATTTCCTAAGCCGACTAAGAATTCCTAAGCCTAGCTGGGGAAGGTGACTGCACCCACCTTTAAACACAGGGCTTGTAACTCAGCTCACGCCCGACCAATCAGGTAGTAAAGAGGGCTCGCTAAAATATCAATTAGGCTAAAAGCAGGAGGTAAAGAAATAGTCAAATCATCTATCACCTGAGAGCACGGGGAGGGACAATCATCGGAATATAAACCCAGGCATTTGAGCCGGATAGGCAACCCCCTTTGGGTCCCTCCACCCCTCCATTGTATCAGAGCTCTGTTTTCACTCTATAAATCTTGCAACTGAAAAAAAAAAGAGAGAGAGAGACTGTTATCAGAGTGAACAGACAACTTACAGAACATGAGAAAATTTTAGCTATCTATCCATCTGACAGAGGTCTACTATCCAGAATCTACAAAGGCTTTTTTTTTTTTTTTTGACAAAGTCTTGTCTGTCACCCATACTGGAGTGCAGTGGAGCAATCAAAGCTCACTGCAGCCTCAAACTGCTGGGCTCCCATGATTCTGCCATCTCAGCCTTCTGATTGACCATTTAAAAAAATCTGATTATTTATTTTTTGCTATGGATTTCCTTATATAGTCTGAACATTACCCTGTTGAGAAATACATAATTGCAGATATTTACTTCTATTCTACAGATTGTCTCTTTCCTCTTTTGATTGTCTCCTTTGGTGAGCAGAAGCTTTTTAGTCTGCTGAAATTTTATTTGTCTATTTTTGCTTTCTTTGCCTATGCTCTTGAGGTTTTTTGTTAAATCATTGCCAAGATCAATGTAATAAAGTGTTTCCCCTATGTTTTCTTCTAATAGTTTCATAGTTTCAGGTATTACATTTATTCTTTAATCCATTTTGAGTTGACTTTTGTATATGATGAGAGACAGGGATTTAGTTTTATTCTTCTGCATGTAGAAATCCAGATTATCCACCATGATTTATTGAAGAGACTGTCCTTTCCTCAATGTATACTCTTGGTACCTTTGTAAAAAATCAGTTGCCTATAAGTGTGTGAAATTATTTCTGGATCCTCTATTCTGTTCTGTTGGTCTATGTGCCTACTGTTAGGCAAATACTATGCTGTTTTGAATACTATAACTTTGTAGTACATTTTGAAGTCAAGTAGTGTGATGCCTCTAGCACCTTTTCTCTCAAGATTGCATTGGCTATTCAGCATCTTTTTTTGTTCCATATGAATGTTAGAATAATCTTTTCTTTCTGTTAAGAATGGTGCTTTGGAAGGATTAAAACAAGATGGCAGAAAAGAAGGTCAACAATGGTTTCCCTCCCACCCCTTCACGGACACCCCTATTTAACAACTATCTATACACAAAAAAAGAAACTTTGTAAGAACCAAAAAATCAGGTAAACACTCACAGTAAATGGTTTTACTTCATATCATTGAAAGAGGCACTGAAGTGGTAGAAAAAAACAATCTCAAATCACTGACATTACCCCTCCCCCACCCCCAGCTGCGGTAGCATGGTGTGGAGAGTGTTTCTGTGCCCTGCAGAGAGGGAGAACCAGCAATTGTAGAGCATGAAACTCAGTGCTTCTCTTCTTATAGCAGAAAGGAAAACCAGACCAAATTCAGCTGACACCCACACATAGAGGGAGCATTTAAACCAGCCCTACTAAGAATGGAATTATGGATCTGAGCAGTCAGAGCTTGAGTTCCTGCAAGCCTAGTCACCACAGGTTAAAGCGCTCTGGGGCTCCAAATAAACTTAAAAAGCAGTCTAGGCCACGAAGACTGCAACACCCAAGCAAGTACTTGTACTGAATTTGGCCCAGAGCCAATGGACTTGGGGAGGCAGCATGTGGCCTATTGAGACACCAACTGGGATGGCTGTGGGAGTGCTGGCATCATCCTTCCCCTAACCCCAGGCTGCACAGCTCATAGATCCTAAAGATCCCTCTTCCTTCTACTTGAGAAGAGGAGAGGGAAGATTGGGGAGGACTTTGTCTTGCATCTTGGATACCAGCTCAGCCACAGCAAGATACAGCACTGGTTAGAGTCATGATGCCCTAGCTCACAGACATGTCTAAATACGTCAGTGATTTGAGAGAGTTTTTTTCTACCTCTTCAGTGCCTCTTTAAGCAATATGAAGTTAAAACCAGGTACTGTGAGTGCTTACCTGATTTTGTGGACCAGAAGAGAACCCACTGACTTGAAAGGAAGGACCCAGTCCTGGCAGGTTTCATCACCAGCTGAGGCCCCTTGGGACCTGAATAGCCATCAGTGATACCCAGGTATGAAGTTGAGGGTTTTGGATGAGACCCTGAGACTTGCTAGCTTCAGGTGAGACTCAGCATATCCTCAACTGGCTGGGCTGTCTACAGGGTGCGACTCCTTCTGCTTCAGAAATGAGAAAGTAAAAGTAAAGGGCTCTTGTCTTGCAACTTAGGCAACAGCTTAGCCACAGAGGAAAAGAGCACAAAAGGGCCTCTTGGGGTCCCCGATTCAAGGACTCAACTCTTTGAAGGCATTTCTGGACCTGCCGTGGGCAAGACGAGTGCCCACTGCCCTGAAAGGTGAGTCCAAGGCCAGGTGACTTTTACACAAGCCGAAGGAACAGCCCTAGGGCCTTAGGGAAACATTGGCAGAAGTCTGGCGGTAATCTCTGCAGGCCTGAGGTGGCCGTGGCCATGGGGTGAGGCTCCTGTGCCTTTGGAAAGGGGAGGGAAGCATGGGGAAGGACTGCATCTTGTGGTTTGAGTGCCAGATCAGTTACAGTACAGTAGAACACCACGTAGAATTGTAAGGCTTTTGACTCTAGGACCTGGCTCCTGGATGGCACCATTAGACCTGCCTGAGGCCTGGGGTACCTTGTCGCCCTGAAGGGAAGGACACAGTCCTGGCTGGCATTGCCACCTGCTGACTGTAGAGCCCCAGGGCTCTGAGGGAACATAGGCAGTAGCCAGGGAGTGGTTATAGAAGGCCTTGGACAAGACTAAGTGCTGTGCTGGCTTCAGGTCTGACTCACAGAAGACCTGGGGGTGTTGGCCACAAGGGTGCTTGTGTCACTCTATCCTCAGTTCCAGGTAGCTCAGAACAGAGAGAGAGACCCCGTTTGTTTAGGAGAAAGTAAGGAAAGAGAACAACAGTCTGTGCCTGGTAATCCATATAATTCTTCTGGATTTTGTCCAAGACCATCAGGGTGGTACCTTAAGAGTGTGCAAGAACCACAGCATTAGTGGCCTTGGCATCCTTTCTAAAGCAGATACAGCTGAGATCACAACACCGAAGTCCTCTCAAATATCTGGATAGCCCTCCCAAGGACAGGTAAAAACAAGCCTAGACTGTGAACACTACAATTAATACCTAAATCTTCAATGCCTAGAGACAGATGAATATCTACAAGCATCAAGATCATTCAGGAAAATATGACCTTGCCAAATGAACTAAATAAGGCACCAGGGACCAATCATAGAGAAACAGATATGTGTATTTTTCTGCCAGAGAATTCAAAATAGCTGTGTTGAGGAAACTCAGACAAATTCAAGATGACACAGAGAAAGAACTCAGAATTCTTTCAGAATTTAACAAAGATATTTAAAATTTAATAAACAGATTGAAATTACTAAAAAGAATCTAGTAGAAATTCTAGAGTTGAAAAATGCAATTGGCATACTGAAGAATGCATGAGAGTCTTTTAATAGCAGAATCGATGAAGCAGAAGAAAAAAATAGTGAGCTTGAAGACAGGCTATTTGAAAATATGCAGTTAGTAGAGACAAAGGAAAAAAAATGAAGTACACCTACAGGATGTAATAAATAGTCTCAATAGGGCGAATCTAAAAGTTATTGGCCTTAAAGAGAAAGTAGAGAATGAGTTAGGGATAGAAAGTTTATTCAAAAGGATAATGACACGGAACTTCCCAAACTTAGAGAAAGATATCAATATTGAAGTTCAAGAAAGTGATAAACCACCAAGCAGATTTAACCCAAAGTAGACTACCTCAAGGTATTTAATAATCGAACTCACAAAGGTCAAAGACAAAGAAAGGATCCTAAAAACAGCAGCCGAAAAGAAATAACATACAATGGAGCTCCAATAGGTCCAGCAGCAGACTTTTCAGTGGAAACCTTACAGGCCAGGAGAGAGTAGCATGATATATTCAAAGTGCTGAAGGAAAAGAACTTTCACCTCAGAATGGCATATCTGGCAAAATCATCCTTCAGACATGAAGGAGAAAGAAAGACTTTCCTAGACAAACAAAAACTGAGTGATTTCATCAACACCAGACTTGTCCTACAAGAAATGTGAAAGGGACTGCTTAAATCAGAAAGAAAATGACTTTAATCAGCAATGAGAAATTATCTGAAGGTACAACACTAACTAGTAATAGTACACAGAAAAACACAGAATATTATAACACTGTAACTGCAGGGTGTAAACTACTCTTAAGTAGAAAGATGAAACAATAAGCCAATAAAAAATAATGACAACACATTTTCAAGATATAGACAGTACAAAAAGACATAAGTAGCAACAACTAAATATTTAAAGGTAGGGGTACACAGTTAAGGCATATAATCTTTATTAGTTATTTTTTCACTTGTTTGGTTATGCAAACAGTGCTATTAGTATAAAATAATAGGTTACAAGACAGTATTTGCGTGCCTCATGGTAACATCCAACCAAAAAAAATGCAACAGATACACATAAAAAGCAAAAAGACTATATCCTATCACCAGAGAAAATCACCTTCACAAAAATGAAGACAGGAAGGAAAGAAGGAAAAGACCACATACTCACCAGAAAAAAAATAACAAAATTGAAAGAGTAAGTCTTTACTTATCAATAACAAAATAGAATGTAAATCTAAACTCTCCAATCAAAAGACATAGAGTGACTGCATGGATAAGGAAATGAGGTTGATTGATCTATTGCCTACAAGAAATGCATTTCACCTGTAAAGACACACATAGACTGAAAGTAAAGGGACGGAAAAAAATTTCCATGCCAATGGAAACCTAAAAGGAGCAGGAGTCGCTATACTTTATATAAAGCAAATGTTATTAGAGATATAAAGGGATAGACTTCAATACAGTAATAACTGGAGACTTCAGCACCAGACTTTCAGTGTTAGACAGATCTTCCAGATAGAAATCCAACAAATAAACATCAGACTTAATCTGCACTATAGACCAAACTGATCAAAGCCTGAGACCCTATGATTTTACTGCTTTATTTTACCAATCATTTATAGAAGAGATAGTATCAGTCATACCTCAACTATTCCAAAAAAGAGAGGAGGAGGTAATACTTCCAAACTCATTCTATGAGGCTGGCATTACCCAGATACCAAAACAAGACAAAGACACATAAACAAACAAACAAACCCAAAACAAAAAAACCCTGCATACCAATAACTTTGACGAATATTGATGCAAAATTTGTCAACAAATTACTACTATAACAAACCAAATTCAACAATACAATTAAAAGATAATTCAGCATGACCAAATGGAATTTATCCCTGAAATGTAAAGATGGTTCAACATGTGCAAATCAATGTGATACATCATACAAACAGAATGTATAGCAAAAACTATATGATCATTTCAATTGCGGCTGAAAACACATTTGATAAAATCCAACATCTCCTCATGATAAAAACCCTCAGAAAACTGGGTATGGAAGGAACATACCTCAACACAATAAAAGCCATATACTTAAAACCCAAGCTAGTATCATACTGAATACTGAAAAAATAACATCCTTTTCTCTAAGATCTGGAATACAGCAAGGATATCTGCTTTTACTCCTGTTATTTAACATGGTACCTGAAGTCGTACCTAGAGCAATCAGACTTGAGAAAGATAGAAAGGGCATCTAAATCTGAAAGGAAGAATTCAAATTATCCTTGCTTGCAGGTGATATGATCCTATATTTGGAAAAGTTTGACGACTCCACAAAAAACTATTAGCACTGATGAACAAATTAGGTAAAGTTGCAGCACACAAAATCAACATACAAAAATCACTAGCATTTCTATATGCCAACAGTGAAAAATCCAAAAAATAAATAAAAAATGTAACTCCATTTGTAATAGCCACAAATAAAATTAAACACCTAGGAATTAACCAATGAAGTGAAATATCTCTATAATGAAAACTACTAAACATTGATGAAACTCATTGAAGAAGGCACGAAAAAATGGAAAGATATAGTATGTTCATGGATTAGAAGAATCAATTTTGTTAAAATGTCCATACTATCCAAAGAAATCTACAGATTCAATGCAATCCCTGCCAAAACACCAATGATATTATTTACAGAAATAGAAAAAAAATTCTAAAATTTTTATTGAACCACAAAAGACCCAAAATAGCTAAAGCTACCTTAAGCAAAAAGATCAAAAGGAGGAATCACATTACTTGACTTCAAATTACAGAGATATAGTTAGCAAAACTGCATGGTACTGACATAAAAACAGACAGACCAATGTAACGGAACAGAGAACCCAGAAACAAATCTGCACACCTACAGTGAACTCATTTTCGACAAAAGTGCCAATAATATAAACTGGGAAAAGAAATTTCTTCAATAAATGATGCTGGGAAAGCTAGATATCCATATGAAGAAGAATATAACTAGAACCCTACCTCTCGTCATATCCAAAAATCAAACCAAAATGAATTAACAACTAAAATCTAAGACCTCAAACTATGAAACTACTACAAGAAAACATTGGGAAAACTCTCCAAGACCTTGATCTGAGCAAAAATTTCTTGAGCACTATTCCACAAGCACCGGTGACCAAAGCAAAAATGGACAAATGGGATCACATCAAGTTAAAATTCTTCTCCACAGCAAAGGATACAATCAACAAAGTGAAGCAAAAACCCACAGAATGGGAGAAAATATCTGCAGACTACCCATCTGACAATGAATTAATAACCAGAATATATAAGGTGTTCAAAGAACTCTATAGGAAAAAATCTAATAATCTGATCAAAAAATGGGTAAGATTTGAATAGACATTTCTAAAAAAAAAAAGATGTACAAATGGCAGACAGGCCATATGAAAAAATGCTCAACATCATTGATTATCGGAGAAATGCAAATCAAAACTAAAATGAGATATCATCTCACCCTAGTTAAAATGGCTTATATTAAAAAGAGAGGCAATAACAAATGCTGGTGAGGACCTGTAGGAAAGGGAACCCTTGTACACTGTTGGTAGGAATGTAAATTAGTACAATCACTATGGAGAACAGTTTGAAGTTTCTTCAAAAATCTAAAAATTGAGCTACCATATCATCCAGCAATCCCACTGTTGGGTATATACTCAAAAGAAAGGAAATCAGTATAATCAGTATATGGAAGAGATATTTGCACTCCTACAGCAGTGTTTGCAATAGCTAAGATTTGGAAGCAACCTAAGTGTCCATCAACAGATGAATGGATAAAGAAAATGTGGTACTTATACACAATGGAGTACTATTCAGCCATGAAACAAAATGGTATCCAGTCATTTGCAACAACGTGAATGGAACTGGAGATCATTGTGTTAAGTGAAATAAGCCAGGCATGGAAAGACAAACCTCACATGTTCTCACTCATTTGTGGGATCTAAAAATCAAAACAATGAACTCATGAACATAGAGAGTAGAAGGATAGTTAGCAGACGCTGGGATGGGTATTGCGGGTTGGCAGGGGGAGGTGGGAATGGTTAACGGGTACACAAAAAGATGAAAATAATGAATAAGAACTACTATTTGATAGCACAATAGGATTACATAGTCAATAATAACTTAGTTGTACATTTTAAAATAACGTAAATTTACGAGTGTAGATTGTTCACAACTGAAAGGATAAATGCTTGAGGGGATGGATACTGCATTCTCTAGAATGTGTTTCACATTGCATGCCTGTATCAAAACATCTCATGTACCTCATAAATATATACACCTACTATGTACCCTGAAACATAACAATAAATAAATAAATAAAATATAAACATTGAAAATAAAAAAATGTAAACATAATGATATTTTGGAATCCAATTGTTTCAGAATCTCTAGGTATAAGGCCCAAGTCTTTGCATTTTAAACAAATCACCTAACTCCATGATTCTTATGAATTTTTAACTTTGAGAACAATTGCCTTAAGGAAGTAGGGGTAGATTAACTCAAATAAGGTACTATTGTATAATTTTTTTGATGGAAAATACACTGCCCTGGCCAGGAAGAGACCTAGAGTGTAGTTCTGGTTTTACGTTTTGTTTTCTGTGAGATCTTGATTTAATGATGTCATCTCTTTCAGCACAATTTTCCTTTTCTGTACATTTCTGAAATATTTGATCCAGAGAAACTCTAACATCTTCTTCAGCCTTAATATTCTATGAATCTACACAGAGAATATTAAATCAATGAACTTGTTTTATGAGGTCAGAGTATCTAGCACCCAGTACAATGTCTGACACATAATACCAATTAAATACATATTAATTATATGAGTGCAGACACAAAATATAAACAAACAAGTTCAAGCAGGACTGAAATACATTCTCAGTTGATCAATATGTAATGGACAGTGCTTTGAGGAAAGCTAATAAAATATTTGGAAGCTCTCTTTAAACCTGTGAGAACAATCATATATTTTATTTATATCATATCTTGGTGGCCATCTGGGATGAATACTTGGCTGAATAGATCTTAATTGAATCTGATTCCATTCATAATTATCCTTTTACACAAAGTTTCATTTGACAGCTACACCTCATTGAGGTCTCCTCACAGTAACTCCCCACCAATCCCCTAGCAATCATACCATGACATTTAACGCTTGTGTGATCTTTCAAGTTACATTTCATCTGTTTAAGCCTAATTTTTCACAGTACATCAAGCTCCTGGGAGCCAAAAATCATAGCCCTTTCCGTATATCCAGCAGTGTCCATATAGATTTGAACACCTAGGCAACCAGTAAATACTTGATTAATAGGTGTTAAACTTTTACATTTCTGCAGTGCTTCACAAATTGCAAAGAGTTCTTAAAAGTAGTTCATTTGATTTTCACAATCACTGTAAGAGGCAGTCAGATAAGGAATTATTATTCCTATTTCATAGATGAAGAAACTGAGGCTTAAGGAATTTATATGGTGAACAATAACACATGTCAGTGTTCTTTCTGCTATACCACAATACACTGTATCTTATTGTTGAAAGGAGAGGCAAGGACATACATTTTAGGATCCAACAACTTTCTGTCTTAAAAATTTCAGCCCCTTCTAATAAAAAATGTTTGTACTAGAGAAAGCCAACAAAAAAAAAAATTAAAGACTAATGCCTAGGACTTTATGAGTTTCTAATTAGGATAAGGAGAAATATTAATTATTGAATAGTAGTTTCATTGCATTTTGAACTTGATATTGTCTTCATTGTAGAGTTTTCTAAATTTCTGTACCCGAATTCTTTTTTATCTTCCTGATTTCCGGCAAACATTTGTATCCAAATGGGTCAATATTTGTTATCAAGTGAACCCAAGGTCTCTTGCTTCTTATGTCTTAACCATTTGTTATTGTCGTCGTTTTTTTCAAGTTAACATATTGATGAATGCTTTAAAAGTGAAAAGTGAATACAATAATTTATGAGGCTATATAAGAAAATTAATCAGCGCCACACTTTGGGAGGCCGAGGCGGGCGGATCACGAGGTCAGGGGATCGAGACCATCCTGGCTAACACGGTGAAACCCCGTCTCTACTAAAAATACAAAACAAAAATTAGCCGGGCGTCGTGGCGGGCGCCTATAGTCCCAGCTACTCGGGAGGCTGAGGCAGGAGAATGGCGTGAACTGGGAGGCGGAGCTTGCAGTGAGCCGAGATCGCGCCACTGGACTCCAGCCTGGGCGACAGAGCAAGACTCCGTCTCAAAAAAAAAAAAAAAAAGAGAAAATTAATTAATTGAAATATTCATTTAATTTTCCCAAGACCTATATTGGCAGATTTAGAAAAATAGCCTTATGTGCAATAAACAGATTTGACAAAGGTAAGTCACCCTTTCCTCTGACCCAGTGTGCCAGCGGAGACACAGGTTGTGAAATCCTTAATGCAAGGGTAAACTAGGCATTTTAAAATGGCATATGATTAGAAAGATAACCCTTAGAAAGCAAAACGTGTCTAAATGATCCCATTACTCGAGTAGTTTTTCAAACCTTCTTCCGCTTCCTCCCTCCTTTCTTTAGTGGACCCCAGTATCTATTGTTCCCATCTTTGGTGTCCATGTGTACTCGCTGATTAGCTCCCACTTGAAAGTGAAAACATGTGGCATTTGGTCTTCTCTTCCTGCCTTAATTTTTCTAAACAATATACCCATGTAAGAAACCTACACATGTATCCTCTGAAACTAAAATAAAAGCTAATTTTTTTAAAAAAAAGAAAGCAAAATGTGTGTCCATGAATAGACTGGAAGGAAAGCTACATTTAAATATGTAATGTGCAGTTAGAAAAAAATGATAGAGATTCACATGATAAATAAAATATGCTTGATAAAAATAGATTAGTTTATCTACTCTAGAACCAGTAATAAGTGGCTAGAATTCACTTGATTGGAAACCAATGACAAGCAAAAACAAAGTAAGTAAACTAAACTTTCTGCAAGTGATTTCAAAGATCTGTGTCAGATATTCATCTGCATGCATACACACATTGAGCCAGAGATCAACATTTGATATATAAAGTTAAATGAATTTTTAAAGAAATAGCTATTTCTTTAAAATGTTGTATGGCATCAATATTTTATTAAATGAAAGATAGTGTACCAGATGTGCCCAGTTCCCATAGCAGCTCTTCGATTGGTAGGCCTATTAACTCTCTAAGGCAGTGAGAAGACCACTGAGGGCGTGAACAATAAAATTGTGCTGCCCTTTGAATGTGAAAACTGTGCTAGTCATATACTCTATTTAGGTGAAATTGTTTTGAGTGCTGTTTTGATTCTCCTAAATGTTTGCCTTGAGCCATCTATGCCCAGGGCAAAATTGCTAGGTCGAAGTTTTCTTTGACTTCCTTCAATATCCTTTTCTAGAAGTAATAATAGCAGTATTAGCTAACATGTACTGAGCATTACTGTGTACTAGGCACTACACTAAGCACAACAACCCTATGAGATAGTTACTATCTGTCATTATTCACATCTTGCAAAGAAACTGAAATACACAGAGGTCAAATAACTTGTCCTAAGACCACACTGCCACTAGGTGTTAAAACTTGAGAATTGCCCCCACAAATTAACTCTTAAAACATTGATCCTAGCTCCATCATTATACTAGTATACACACCTTTCCTTCTAGATTTTAGAATTTAGAATTTCCTCTCTCCTGCCCATCAGCCACTTAGTGGACTCAATTGTGATAATTCCCTCAAGACTTCTAGAGGTTCTATATTTATCACTCTCGAGTTTTAGAATGGACGAGGTGGCTCATGCCTGTAATTCCAGTAGTTTGGGAGGCCGAGGTGGGCGGATCACTTGAGGTAAGGAGTTTGAGACCAGCCTGGCCAACATAGTGAAACCCTGGCTCTGCTAAAAATACAGAAAAAAAAAATGGCCGGGTGTGGTGGCAGTCACCTGTAGTCCCAGGGGTGTGGTGGCAGGCACCTGTAGTCCCAGTTACTCCAGAGGCTGAGGCACGAGAATTGCTTGAATGGGGGCAGCAGAGGTTACGGTGAGCTGAGAAATTGTGCCACTGTACACCAGCCTGGGCAACAGAGTGAGACTCTGTCAAAAAAAAAAAAATCAGTCTAGGCCACAAAGACTGCAATGCTTAGGCGAATCCTAGTGCTAAACTAGGTCCAGAGAGAGTGGGCTGGAGGTGGGGATGGGGGGCATGTGACATAGACACCATCAGGGGCAGCCCCGGGAGTGCTGGCATCACCCCTTCCCTTACCCCAGGCTGCACAGCTCCTGGTTCCAAAAGAGACTCCTTCCTTTCACTTGAGAAGAAGAGAGGGAAGAGCTGGGAGGACTTTGTCTTGTATCTTGGATGCAAGCTCAGCCACAGCAGGATAGGGCACCATTCAGAGTTGTGAGGCTCCTGTTTCTGGCTCTAACCACCAGACCACATTTCTAGACACACCCTGGGCCATAATTGAACCTGTTGTCTTGTAGGAAAGAACCCAGTCCTGGCGGCATTTATCTCCTGCTAACTGAAGAGCCTTTCAGCCTTGAATACCCTCCAGCAATACCTATATACTATATCGAGTGCCTTGGTGAGCCTCTGAGACTTGCTGGCTTCAGGTGAGACTCAGCATATAACCCGATGTGGTGGTTATGGGGCAAAACTCCATCTGCTTAAGAAAAGCAGAGGGAAAAGTAAAGGTGACTGTCTTGCACCTTAGGTACCAGCACAGCCACAGGTTGTAGAGACCAAGCAGGCTCTTGTCATCCCTGATTATAGGACTTGACTCTTGCACAGCATTTCTGGACTTGCCCTGGGCCAAAGGTGTGTCCACTTCCCTGGATGGTGAGTCCTGGACCAGGAAGCATTCACAGCAACATGACTTAAGAGACCTTGGGCCTTGAGGAAACATGGGAGGTAGTCTGGCAGTACTCCTCATGGCCTGGGGTGATGGTAGCTACAGGGTGAGGCTCCTCTGCATTTGGAAAGAGGAGAGAAGAGTGGGTAAGGATTTTGTCTTGGGGTTTCTGTGCCAGCTCAGCCACAATACAATGGAACACCAGGTACACTTCTAAGGTTTTTGACTCTAGTCCCTGACCCTCAGATGGCACTTTTGAAGCCACCCAGGGCCCGGGGGACCTCATCAACATAAAGGAAGGAAGCACACCTTGCTGGCTTTGCCACCTACTGATTATAGACCCTAGGGCCTTGAGTGACCATAGGCAGTAGCCACGGAGTGGTTACAGCAGGTATTGGGTGAGACCCAGTGCTATGCTGGCTTCAGGTCTGAGCCAGTGCAGTCATAGTAGTGGTGATGCTTGTGTCACACCACCACCAGCTCTAGGTGGCTCAGAACAGAAAGAGAGACTGTATGTTGGGAGAAAGTAGAACAAGGAAAAAAGAGTCTGCCTGATAATCCAGAGAATACTCCCGGATCAGTCCAAGGCCATCAAAGCAATACTTCTATCAGTCTGTAATAACTAGAGCATTACTGAGCTTGGGTTGCTTCCTAAAGCAGATACAGCTTAGATCACAACACCTAATTCCTTTTAAATATCTGGAAGGCCTCCTCAAGAAGGACAGCTGCAAATAAGCTCAGACAGTGAAGACTACAATAAATAGCTAACTCCTCAAAGTTCAGACACTGAAGACCATCTACTTGCATCAACACCATCTAGGAATACATGACCTCACCAAATGAACTAAATAAGGCATGAGGAAGCAGTTCTGGAAAAATAGAGATACGTGACCTTCCAGACAGAGAATACAAAATAGCTGTGTTGAGGAAACTATTAAAAATTCAAGATAACACAGAGAAGGAATGCAGAATTGTATCAGATAAATTTAACAAATAGATTGAAATAATTAAAAAGAATCAAGCGGAAATTCTGTAGCTGAAAAATGCAATTGGCATACTGAAGAATGCATTGGAGTCCTTCAATTGCAGAATTGATCAAGAATATGAAAGAATTAGTAAGCTTGAAGACAGGCTATTTGGAAATGAACAGGCAGAGGAGACAAAAGAAAACCAATGAAGCATGCCTACAGAATCTAGAAAATAGTCTCAAAAGAGCAAATCTGTTAAATAAGGATTATTGGCCTTAAAGAGGAGGTAGATAATAAGATAGGGGTAGAAAATTTATTCAAAGGGATAATAACAGAGAACTTCCCAAACCTAGAGAAAGATATCAATATCCAAGTACAAGAAGGTTATTTGATACCAAGCAGATTTAACCCAAAGAAGACTACCTCAAGGCATTTAATAATCAAACTCCCAAAGGTCAAGGATAAAGAAAGGATCCTAAAAGCAGCAAGAGAAAATGAGTAAATAACATACAATGGAGAGCCAATATACCTGGCAGCAGACTTTTCAATGGAAACCTTACAGGCCAGGAGAGAATGGCATAACATATTTAACATGCTGAAGGAAAATAACTTAACCCAGAATAGTACATCCAGTGAAAATATCCTTCAGATATGAAGGAAAAATAAAAATTTTCTGAGACAAACAAATGCTGAATGATTTCATAAACGCCAGACCTGTCCTACAAGAAATACTAAAGGAGGTACTTCAATCAGAAAGGAGAGGACATTAATGAGCAATAAATAATCACCTGAAGGTACAAAACTCACTGGTAATAGTAAATACACAGAAAAACACAGAATATTATAACACTGTAACTGTAGTGTGTAAACTACTCTTATTCTGAGTAGAAAGACTGAACGATGAACCAATCAAAAATAACTACAACTTTTCAAGACATAGACAGTGCAATCAGATATATTAATAAATTGAAGCAACAAAAAGTTAAAAAGTGGTAAGAGGAAGTTAAGGCATACAGTTTTTAGTAGTTAATTTTTTGCTTGTTTGTTTTTTCATGCAAATAGTGTTAAGCAGTTATTAAGTTAAAATAATGGGTTATAAGATAGTATTGGCAAGCTTCATGGTAACTTCAAACCAAGAAACATACAATGGATATGCAAAAAAATAAAAAGCAAAAAGCTAAATCATATCTCCAGAGAAAATCACCCTCACAAGAGGAAGACAGGAAGGTAAGAAAGAAGGAAGAGAAGACCATAAAACAACCAGAAAACAAATAACAAAATGGCAGGAGTAAGTCCTCACTTATCAATCAAAAGATGCGGACTCCCTCAGTGGATGAAAAACAAGACTCATTGATCTATTCCCTACAAGAAACACACTTCACCTATAAAGACCCACATAGACTGAAAATAAAGGGTTGGAAAAAGATCTTCCATGCCAATGGAAACCAAAAAAGAGTAAGAGTTGCTATACTTATATCAAGCAAAAGAGCTTTCCAAACAAAAACTATAAAAACAGATAAAGAAGGTCACTATATAATGATAAAGGGGTCGATTTAGAAATAGGATATAACAATTTTAAATACATATGCACCAAACACTGGAGCACCCAGATATATAAAATTAATATTATTAGACCTAAAGAGAAAGATAGACTCCAATACAATAATAGATGGAGATTTTAACACCCCACGTTCATCACTGGACAGATCTTCCAGAGAGAAAATCAACAAAGAAACATCAGACTTAATCTGCACTATAGACAAAATGAATCTAACAGACATTTATATAACATTTCACTCAAGAGCTGAATAATACACATTCTTTTCCTCAGCACATGGATTATTTTAAAAAAATAGACCATATGTTAAGTCACAAAACAAGTCTTAAAAGATTTAAAAGATTGAAATAATATCAAGCATCTTATCTGACTACAAAGGAATAAAACTAGATATCAATAAAAAGAGGAATTTTGGAAGCTATACAAATACATGGAAAATAAGCCAATATGCCCCTGAATGACCGTGGGTAAATAAAGAAATTATGAAGGAACTTTAAATTTTTTGAAACAAATAGTAATGGAAACACAACATACCAAAACCTATGGTATGCAGAAAAGCAGTACTATGAGGGAAATTTATAGCTACAAGCGCCTACACCAAAAAAAAAAAAAAAAAAAAAAAAAAAAAAAAAAAAAAAAAAAAAAAAAAGAAAAAAAAGAAAAAGAAAAAGGAAAACTTCAAATGAACAATTTGCATCTTGAAAAACTAGAAAAGCAAGAGCAAACCAAACCCAAAATAAGAACAATAAATAATGAAAATCAGAGAAGAAATAAATAAAATTGAAATAATAAAACAATACCAAAGATCAATGAAGCAAAAATTTTTATTTGAGAAGTTAAACAAAATTGACAAAACGTTAGCCAGACAGCTAAGAAAGAAAGAGAGAACATATAAATAAATCAGAAATGGAAAAGCAGACTTTACAAC
This sequence comes from Pan paniscus, assembly GCF_029289425.2. Classification (NCBI taxonomy): domain Eukaryota; kingdom Metazoa; phylum Chordata; class Mammalia; order Primates; family Hominidae; genus Pan; species Pan paniscus. The sequence goes on from NC_073272.2 coordinate 83,794,355, forward strand.
TGATACTGAAGAAATTCAAAGGATCATTAGTGGCTACTATGAGCAACTATATGCCAATAAATTAGAAAACCTAGAAGAAATACCTACAACCTACTATGATTGACCCAGGAAAATCCAAAATGTGAACCGACAAATAAGTAACAAAGTCAAAGCCATAGTAAATGTCTCCCACTGAAGAAAAGCTCAGGACCTGCTGATTTCATTGCTGAATTCTACCAAACATTTAAAGAAGAATCAATACCAGTCCTGCTCAAACTATTACACAAAAGAGAGGAGGAAGGAATACTTCCAAAGTCATTCTACAAGGCAAGTATTACCATGATACCAAAAGCAGACAAAGGCACCACCACCACAACAACAAAAAACAAAACAAAAAAGAAAAGAAAAAAGAAAACTGCAGGCCAATATTTCTGATGAATATTGATACAAAAATCCACAATAAAATACAAGCCAAGAGAATTTAATGATACGTTAGAAAGATTATTTATCATGACAAATTTGGATTGATCCCAGGATGCAAGGATGTTTCAATATGCACAAATCAACATCATATCAACATAATGAAGGATAAAAACCATATGAGCATTTTAATTGATGCTGAAAAATCATTTGATAAAATTCAACATATTTTCCTAATAAAAACCCTGAAAAAATTGGGTATAGAAAGAACATACCTCAACAAAATAAAAGCCATATATGACAGACCCACAGTTAATATCATATTGAATGAGAAAAAGCTGGAAGCCTTTTCTCTGAGATCTGGGGCAAGACAAGGATGCCCACTCTAACCACTGTTCTTCAAAATAGTACTGGAAGCCTTAGCTAGAGCAGTCAGCCAAGAGAAGGATATAAAGCATATGCAAATTGGAAACAAAGATGTCAAATTATACTGATGGCTGATGATATGATCTTACATTTGGAAAAATCGAAAGACTCCACCAAAAAATGATTAAAACTGATTAACAAATTCAGGAAAATTGCAGGACTAAAAATCAACATACAAAAATTAGTACCATTGCTAAATGCCAACAGTGTACAGTATGAAAAAAAACATAAAAAGTTGCTCCATTTACAATGACCACACAATAAATACCTAGGAATTAAGCAAAGAAGTGAAAGACCTCTATAATAAAAACTATAAAACACTGATAAAAGAAATCTAAGAGGACCCTCCAAAATGGAATATTATTCCATGTTCCTGTATTGGAAAAATCAAGATTGTTAAAATGTCCATACTCCCCAAAGCAACCTACAGATTGAATGCAATTCCTATCAAAATACCAATGGCATTCTTCACAGAAATATGAAAAACAATTCTAAAATGTATATACTACCACAAAAGACCTAGACTAGCCAAAGCTATCCTAAGCAGAAAGAGCAAAACTGGAGAAATCACATTATCTGACTTCAAATTATACTACAGAGCAATAGTTATCGAAACAGTATGGTACTGGCATAAAAACAGACCCATAGACCAGTGTAACAGAATAGAACAGAACCCAGAAGCAAATCCACATACCTGCAGTGAACTCATTTTTGACAAAGGTGCCGAGAGCATATGCTGGGGAGAGGACAGTCTCTTCAATAAATGGTGCTAGCTAGGAAAGCTGGATATCCATATGCAGAAGAATGAAACTAGGCCCCTATCTCTTGCCATATACAAAAAGTAAAGAAAAGTGGACTAAAGACTTAAATCTAAGACATGAAACTACTCTAAGAAAACAATGGGGAAAATCTTCAGGAAATTTGTCTGACCAAAGATTTATTGAATGAGACCCCAAACACAGAGGCAACCAAAGCAAAACTGGACAAATGGGATCACATCAAGTTAAAAAGCTTCTGCGCAGCAAAGGATAAAATCAACAAAATGAAGAGAACACCCTCAGAATGGGAGAAGATATTTGCAAAGTACCCATCTGAGAAGAGATTAATCACCAGAAAATATAAGGAGCTCAAACAACTCTATAGAAAAAATCTAATAATCTGATTAAAAATGGGCAAAAGATTTTAATAGACATTTCTCAAAGGAAGACATACAAGTGAAAAACAAGCATATGAAAAGATGCTCAATATCATTGATCATCAGAGAAATGCAAATCAAAGCTGAAATGAGATATCTCACCCTAGTTAAAATGGCTTGTATCCAAAAGACAGGTACTAACAAATGCTGGTGAGACTGTGGATAAAAAGGAACCCTTGTACACTGTTGATGGAAATGTAAATTAGCACAACCTCTATGGAGAACAGTTTGGAGAGTCCTCAAAAATTTTTAAAATGAGCTACTTGTATGATCCAGCATTCCCACTGCTAGGTATATACCCAAAAGAAAGGAAATAAGTACATCAAAGAAATATCTGCACTCCTATCTTTGTTACAACATTGTTTACAATAGCTAAGATTTGGAAGCAACCTTAACGTCCATCAACAGATGAATGGATAAAAAAAGTGTGGTACATATACATAATGGAGTACTATGCAGCCATCAAAAAGAATGAGATACAGTCATTTGCAACAACATGGATGGAACTGGAGATCATAATGTTAAGTGAAATAAGCCAGGCACAAAAAGACAAACATCACATGTTCTCACTTATTTGTGGGATCTAAAAATCAAAACAATTGGACTCATGGACATAGAGAGTAGGATCATTACCAGAAGCTGGGAAGGGTAGTGGTGGGTGGGGGGCGGGGTATGGTGGGTGGGAATGGTTAACCAGTACAAAAAATAAATAATTAGATATAATAAATAAGTCCTACTATTTGATAGCACAATAGGGTGACATAGTTAATAATATCTTAATTGTATATTTTAAAATAACATGAAGAGTGTAATTGGATTGTTTGTAACTCAAAGGATAAATGCTTGAGGGGATAGATATCTCATTTTCCGTGATGTGTTTATTACACACTGCAAGCCTGTATCATAACATGTCCTGTACCCCTTAAATATACACACCTACTGTGTACCAACAATAATTCAAAAAATAAACAAATGCGAAAAATAACCTCAGATGAATAAAATGCTTAAAAACAAGCAAACAAAGAAAAACCAAAACCAAAACAAAAAATGCTTTCCCCCCCTGAGTCCAAATGTAATTGGGGGAGAAATATCTTGTGCCAAATTCACATGCGAAAATGATCTCAATACATTTTTAAGAGAAAAAGCAGGACACACATCTGCATATTCAGCACAATTCCAGTTTTGTAAATATATATTTGAGAACATAATATGTGGAAGAAATGACTGGAATGAAATATTCTAAAATGTAATAATGATTCTTACTGGGCGATGGGATTACAAGTGGTTCTGTTTTTTAATATATTTTCTACATTTTCTAAAATCTCTGCAATGAACATTTATTACTTTTATAAAGAAATATAAACAAACATGTGAAACTTCTTTAGTTTCATTTGATGTGAAAAATATCACTCGATCTTATGGACATACTCATCCATTGACTTGTCTTTTAAATAGATTTGCAATGATACTCATTCACTTATCTAAAATAAAATGATTTCACCATCTTAAGTCAATAATTTTGCAGATCTGAGAAAGACTTCAGTCATTTGAGATGCACATTTGTATGTGATTCACTCCTTGCAATGTTCTTGAAAATTTACCAACTGGGAAGAAAAACTGCTGTTATGCTATTTAAAACATACCACTTGCCCTTTCTTATTCCTTCCCCACTAGTTAGGTAACATGAAGAGTTTTAATTGGTAAAAGGCTTTGACAAGGCATGGACATATTTCACACAAATTGAAAGCATGTTTAAGTAGTTTTGAAGAGAACCAGGAAAAGTTAGATGCAACATCGCCACATTTAAAACAAACAAAAAAACCTCTTGTAAAAATAACACTTTGTTATACTGTGCAATTTACTTGCTGATGTTACCATTTAAATATAATATCCCAGACATATTTGTTGTCTATTACAAAATATTCACTTTATTCCATTGGTACTGGAGTTAAGTAAAGTCAGTTAAGGACGGTACACATGTCAGCTTGGAAATCAACTCAGTTTTCACATGAGCACTCCATTTTCTCCCTTCTTTGACACCCAACACCTTATTATTCTCTTCATTTTTCATTTTATCAGAACCGTATTTTGGGGAGAAAATAATCCACTTTAAAAGAGGAAAGTGCTTACAACACAAAGGCTTATAAAAATAAATATTAAAATAAAGAAATAGATGTCTATTAGTTGGAAATCATTTATTGCCTCTATAAAAGTTTAAATAAAAACTCTACAAAAATTCACATTACAGTCTGATGTGGTTTTAAGGTGACAGTATATTTCAGAGGTAGTACTAGTAAAATGGGATGCAGGATTGCTAAAATTAATTACTTAACAAGTTAATGCAAAATAAAATTTCAGTGTGGAGCAATATACACTCAGTATATATTTTAATGAAACAATTTTAATTATATTTGCGTGAAAATATCACTTTACTCTTTTTTCCCCCTAGCAAATCTGTTCTTAATGAAAGTTTGTTTTCAGCAATGGTGTGTTGACTGTAGGTTCACAAGTTAGTAGCCTCCTTGATTATAGCATTACAGAGCATAGCTTGGTGAAGAGCATGATACAGTGCTGTCTGCCAAGGAAAATACCAACTTCAAAGAGAAATCTACCCATTTACCTAACATTTAGATACAGTGGTACTGATAACTCCCTTAAAAAGCTAACCTATCACATGTGTGCATGTTTCAGATCTGAATGAAAATCTAATATATTAAAAAAGTAGACAATATTTCTGGAATAACGCAACTGTAATACGGAAGAAGGGCAGGAGTTAAAGTTTTCAGAATGTCTTTTAAAAAGGATCACAAAATAGTTGTCTGAGATGAAGAAACTATCCCTTGGAAATGGGCTGAATCCGATTCCCACCACCCCCACCAAAAAAGGCAACAAAGTCCATTTTAGAGCCCAAAATTATTTTAAATTAACCACTTATGTTTTCTCCTACAAACTTACAGACTGCTGAATATGAAAGTGCCTCACAATAGATGTTGCTGTCTTTGGAGAAATGGCTTCTTTGACATCTTTTGAGGTCTTGGTCGAATAAAGAGTACAGGGTATAATTGGGTCTCAGCCTTTTCTTCTCCAACAATAACAAACATTTCTATCACATGCTTGCAATGGCAATACAAAAATCCTGCTGTTGATAACTGACCTTAGGACAAAACATCCCCAGTTTCCATGAAGAGGCCAATTTTCTTTTAAGGTTTTCTTTGCATGTGCTAATTTTCCTATTCTCCAGAGCAATTGCAATTCTCATTTTCTTGTGAATAAGTTTAGCTTGGCTGAAAAGAAGAAAATACCTTCCTTTTTTTTTCATATGTACACATTTTGGAAGGTAAGCGCTCTTACATACACATTTCTGGCTTAAAAACTGCTTGGCTGTTCTAAGCTTAAAGCAGACATAGAAATGTAGTTGAAAGAAAAAAAGAAGTTTTTTCTTGTTGTTTTTTGTTTTTTGTTTTTTTCCACATTGGCTTCTGTCTCCCTGAGAGAGCCTTCAGATAGTAAGGTCTGTTTTAATAATCTCAAAGCCCTAAAGAAAGAAACACTAGTTAGTTAATTTTTATCCCCAGCCATGAAGATGTCCACAAGAGTAATTATAAGCTGATAATTTTTCCTGCTCTAACATATCTCAAAACCAACTCCTATCTACATATGTAAAAAATATACTTTCTTCATAACAACTTTTCAAAGCTTGACCTTGACATCTTTTTCAAAGTCTACCATGAATAATTTCAATCTGGCAATTATGATTCTTTTTCTATAGATAGAGGTATTTCCTTCGGTTCCTGCTACAGAATAGCCACATTTCATTTTAGAAGTGTTTTAATTCCAATGATGGTGAAGAAAAATATTCTGGTGCTGAAACACAAATTTCAAGACAAAAGGAGTTCTAAATGTATTGTTATGATTTATACAGTTTCTATTTTGATGAAATGTTAAACAGAGACAAAAAGATCATCTATGCTTTCTCTCAAAATTGTGGACTAGGAATCCTTCTAAGAATCACACCTAGCAGAACCTTAAATCAATTAAAAATTCTACTTAAATGTGGTTTATTAATATCATAGAAGATGTTAACAAGAAATAATTATTTGTGACGTTTACAGCTTGCTGAGAAATCCAATGTCCAGCACAGTGTCTTCTCTATAGCAGGAGCTCAACAAGTATTTTTCGATTTAGTGACTAATGGCTGATGCGTGACAAATAAAATCTATAGTGTTAAAAGCTGTAGGAGAGAATATACCTATAGTTAATTTGCAATGAGAACCAAATAAGAAGGGGCTTAAATTGAAGCAGAAGTAATTATGTTTGAAAGATAAACTCAATGACTATGAAGCAGACCCTAGGAGAGACTTGAAGACCTGGAATTTGTTCATGCTACTTAATAAGTGGTTTCTAACTTCGTTGTATATGGGGGCGACTCTTCATCTCATGGAGGAGTTGGTGTGACTGGTACATTTAATCGTAATATTTGAGGCTCTGTTACTCTCTGCTGCTGTCTCTGAATGGAATTTGACTTGTCAGCAAGAAAAACTAACTATTGTTTGCAAAACTCCATATGGCTCAAGGAAGCATATCTGAACACTGAAATATTCCTACTAACAAAGGGACCATATCAGTAGTATGGCAGCAATATAAACAAATAAGTGACAAAATGAAAGACTATCAGTGGGAGCTTACCTATTTGTGTGTGTGGGAGGATGGGACACTTCAAGGGTAAAGACATTTATGACTCCCTTTCTGTGTTCATAAGTTAGTATTAGTAAATTTCAAGATCAAATTTGGCTCTGATTACAAATTTTTAAAAATATCTGAATACCTACTAGGTACCAACAAAAATTAAAAACAAATTGGAAACAGAAACTTGATGACTGAAACAGCCATCCAGCTACTTCATTAATCTTTTAGGTATAGATAGTAATTTAACCATGCAACACAATTGCACACTGCCAAGTCACAAATATATGACACTGTGGGCTTAGGGAGAAACTGACATTTTTTCTTCTATGGGTCTTGGTAATACCATCTGGTACTCCAGAAAGGAAGAACTACAAAGAACAGTCTACAGTGTGTTGCCATCTGGTACCTACTAATAGAAAACTGGGTAGCTTGCCCATTTTAGGTGTGTACTCATAGAATAGTATTCATGGAATTCAGAAGACTGTGATTTACAACCAAAGTAGTATAACTCTTTTTGAATACTATCCTTGGCTGATGGCTCTGTACAGGCCTCATATGGAAATGAGGTAAATTTTGTGGCAAAGCTGAATGACTAAATTTTTAAAAAATCTCAGCAGCTTACCTTGACTTCCTGTTTCATAACATGTAAGAACTAAAAAAGAATTATAAAGATGGTGATAAATTTAAAATATTTGTGTAACACTTCATCTAACCCAGTTATACAAATTTACTACTGGAATGTCAATCGTATCAATACTTGTCATTTGTAGTAATGAAGAATCCCCATCAAGACTAATTTTGACAACATTTTGTTTCTGTACACTTCGTAATTTATTTGACGTTATGTTGGTTAAATTACCTTTCCATTGTGCTTCCCCACCCCCACACAAATATTTGGGTTAGATAATAGAAGAACACCAGCAATTTACAATTACATACCTGTAATCATTTCAATTTTCAGTCATTAGTTTAAGTCAAATTTTCATAGGGGTTAAAAAGTAAATCAGAGAACTCATTAAATAATGAGTTAAATAATTTTTTAAAGTTTTGTTTTAAATGTTCAGTCCACTTTCCTGAGAAAAAGTGTAAGTTGGATGATAGGAAAAGGAGAGAAGAAGAAAGAAGATGTAATGGCTACAAAAACAAGACTAATCAAGCTGTAGCAACTTGATAAGCAATGCTGAAATGTCTTTAGTTATTTTGTCTCTGGTTAAAAATTAGACATAATGAATTTCAGGGTTAAACTGCTGAAACTTAAATATAATTTTTTTCCAGAGTTCCATCAGTTAAAAAAATACTCTCTCAAACAATGCTTTTAAATTTCACCTACATTTTTTTTGCACTGTAGCCATTATATCTTGTACATTCTTCACAGAATACGTCCGTTTCAACAATGTGTTTTCCCAACTAAAGAATACCAGGGCAACAGAATGCAGTTATCTTGAAATGCACACCTGTTACGAAGCCAAAAGACTGTATCATATATTCCCTCCAACTGAAATCACAAACTTTCTGAGACATTTTTCTCTGACAAAGAAGATACACTGAATGAGGTATCATCAGGCTCCAGCGAGGCATGATTGAAATCCATTTCCTCTAATTCAGGAGGTAAATCTGACAGCAGTGCCTGAATAAAAAAAATTAATATTTTTGGATTAGTATGTGGATAAATTGTTTTCCAATTTATATTAATAGTTGTAGTCCTCCCATGGTGAATTATCCTTATGGATTTAAAGAATAATTTATATTTCAGGATCTTAGACAATGCCTTACCTAAAAGAAAAATTCTTCATACATTATTCAGAAGGTAACAAAATTCTAGATGTTGAAAGTGTGAATTCTGTAGAGTAGAACTTGTACAAAGGGGATATTAGGAGGGAAATGAGCAACTCTTCTGAACCAAGTGCTTTGAAGTGTTTGAGGTTAGTGATTTTCATACTAGTTTTGAGTGTGCATTGATCACTGTTTAAGGGATTTAAAATTGCGTTCTTTGTTAAAATATTCATGCCAGTTATGCTGTCCTTTGTAGAAGACTGCATTTAACAAAAGACTATTTTGTTCTTTAGTGGGAGAAAGAACTTAGTAGTTACGAAAAACCTCCAGCTATTTTACTTTAGACTAAATTTTAACAACTTGAAAAGACCAAGTAAATTTATTTTTTCTTTCCTAAGGCTATGTTCATACCTACAGATGGCCAAGCACCCACCAGGGCACAGCTGAATCAGTGGATCTATCTGTAGTAATGATGTATCTGGAGGGCTACTCATTTCTCTGCTTGAGTAATAAGGATAATCCAATAATGATGAAATAAGCTTTGTCATGGTCTAATTATTTTATCTGAAGTTGTAGAACATGCACCCATTCTAAAGAAATAAATGATTAATCAAGTTTTACGCAGCTGACAATGCTAATGTTCACTTGACCATGAGGAACTTTGAACTTAATGATTGATTTGCTGCTTCCAATACTAAGAATAATGTAGCATATCTGGCAATTTTTAGACAGTATTACTTGTAATGTGGGCTTTGGGTGCAGTGGTAAATAAGGACCAAGGGAACAGGAAGAAATGAAAGCTTGTCACTAGCCAATTAAGGAACAGAAAGAGCATGTTGGAGAATATATGAAATCCACTGTTGAAATAAGACAGTATGCACTCATTCTCTTTATTAAAATAAGTGGCAGCTGCAAATCCTATACTTCCTGCCTTGTAGCACAGGGGCAAGATCAAAACATTCTCATTTTTATCAGGCTATGTAAGGGAAGACTAACCCCTATCTGGCAGACTAGCTGTTATTATTTATTTTATAAAATTGAATTTCTCATTAATTTATTGCTGGAACTGAGAGTATATACACAGTAAACTAACTTAAAGGTAATGCCTGCTTTCTAAGTGGCTAGATTGCAGTAATAGGACACGGAGCCATTTTCTCCTAGAAAAGTGTTTTACCACTAACCCAGTCCCAGTGCAATGGGGTCTTTTCTGACATTGGCTGATCAGTCTATATGAAATACATCACTGGATTTAACTCGCTTTGCAATTCTGAAGATGCCATATTAAAGAGGAGAAAGTGTTCAAATTAACATTGACTGAACATGTTCTTAGAGTCAGAAAGTCAAGAGAATAAGATTTCATGATATTCTAATTTCTAATTTCTAGTGGGGAGATTACAAATCAAAGAAGCATTATTATTTATTTCTTTGTTACTGCATTATAAGTAGTTGAGTAAAATGAGTGCAGTAAAAAATATAAAAATTTTAATATCTGAGGTAGCATAGGGCACAACTAATACATGTGGTCCACTTTAAAATTCTTCTTTCAATATCTTACTAGATTTGCAACTGAAAAAAATCTTTGGATTATAACAATTGTTGGAACTGCCTTTTTCACAGATACTAACGTGAATACAATTAACTTTCTTTATTACAAATGTTTCATAAATGACAACTATCCTCAGGGTCTGACCTACGGTCATTTTTCCCAAGAGATTAAAGCATTTTCCGTATGCTCAGATCTATAACACTTATTCTAGACCCTATGGTATGAATATCAAGTTCTGTAGTATTAATCATTCTTATCCCACTTGCAAAGTGGAGAAATTGAAGTTCAAGAAACGCAATTGATCTGGCTAGGAACACGCAGTGAATTATCAGGGGAAGCAAGACCATAGCAAATGACTAAGTATAATGCTGAAAATATTACTTTGATTTTAAAGTGGCTATTGATTTAAACAACAACAACAACAAAATATTTGGGTAATCTAGTGTTTCAGTCAGAGAGTATCACATTTTGTAAACCCTGGACTACTTCAATGGTCCAAAATATTCTGTGGACCACACATCTCACTCAACTTACACAAATAAAGATTAATGGAAGAAAACTGAAGATCTTTTTTAAAATTAAAAACCAGTGACATGTGGTTGTCTTTTATTAGGTAGAATAAAAATTAACTCCTTCCAGAAATAAACCTATAAATATTTCATGATGTAAAGATCAGTAGTTTAAGCGATTACCTAGATAACTTTTTTGGACTACTATTCGTGTCTTCTATATTTTGTGACCATATTCTGAGATTCATTATACTCATTCTTAATTATACAAATTAGTAGTTTCTATTTGGTGCTGATTATACTGGCTATGAAGTTCACTACAATTTTTGAATCATGTTCTCTTTCAGCCAACTTTTGTCCATATACTAATTTATTAGTCTTTAATCAGAGGGAAAGAAGAGGAAGAGAAAAATAAAAATGCACATTAATTACATTTGTTATTGGTCTTGGGAAAAGAACCAAACCAGGAATGAAGTTAGAATTAGAAAATAAAATGGGGTCTGTGTACTATTCCTAGATGTCAAGAGGCACAGAAACTTGCTAGTTACTTGGCCATATAACTCTCAATTCACAACCATGCTATGACTTTCAAAACAAGAGCCACACTTTAAGTTATTCCTCTGCTTGTACCTAATTTTGTTTATTCACAGTTATTTAAAACTTACAGTACTCTTGGGACCATGTTCAAAACTACCTCCCCTATTCATTTAAAATCTGCATTTTAGGTTTCTAAAAAATAAACACATTTTCAGTATGTCGTGGAATATACATAACTCACATAATAAACCAATATGCTTAAATTAAGCTGGCAAAGGTAAGTGAAAGCTACTGTCTTGAGATGTCTGTGTGTGTGACAGGGTGTACGGGGAGTAAAATTCATGAAACTTGACACATAATATACATGCTGGTTTGAGCCTCATGAGTAAATTCATTAGTTTCAATTTTGTGGTTCAGCACTGCAGTAAAATATATAAAGGCTATTTCTTGGGGAAAAAAAGGGAGGCTTATGGGATGCTATGGCTTTAATCTTTTTCCTTAGGGATGTCTGAGATGGGCTATATACATGCTGTCTTTCTTTGATATAAGAGATGAATATTTGTACTCCTGACATTCCTTGATGAATAAAAACCTCTGAGACTGTTTCCTAAACAAGGGTTACATATGTCTCACACTACTCCTATAGAACTGTGACAAGGAATCAGCATAATGTCATATAGCTCAAATGAAAATTTGGTATAATTTAATATTACATGGTACATTTATTAAAATTCTATAGTTTTTAGCAGGCTTAACAAATTATTATATAGATCTCACATGAATGTATGAGACACAAAATATAATTTGGGAGGAACTGGTAAACAAAAACCCACATCAACATGCAAAAGACAATACATTTCATCTTTGGAGTCAAAAATTCAAATACTCAAATACTTAAATTGGGAAAAGTAAGTGATGCACTGTGGAAACAAAGAGTTTCACAAAGTAATTTCATATTTTCTTAGTGATGAGCAACACATTACAGAATAGAAGATGTCCAAACATCTGTGAACTGTAGTGGAGGTTGGCAGGAAATTAAGATCCAGAAGAGACGCAAAGAAATGCTTTAACTCTTTCATTCACAAAAGGTCCCAAAATATGTGCCTCTCTAGTTAGGGTAGCCTAGTTTCTATCAACAATTTCAGAAATTTCTTTGAAATTAATTTTAAAGTTATTTTCCTCACCTAAAGACTAACCTGACATTAAAAGCATGTTAATCAATTATTTTGATTTTCCACTGAAGGAGCACACAAAATCTGAGCATCTATTCTCAAGAAAACTGTTCACAAAGGTCATAAAATAACAAATATTTCCTCCTTGCCAAGCAGAAATGAAGTATAAAAATGAAAACATGTGAAGAACCCAAGTGTGACATACCATTTTTTGACTTGATACATTGCAGCTTACTAGTCTTTCCTGGGACCTACCTGCTGTTGTTCCTTATCATCAGCTTTCATTGCTAATATCAAGCTTCTAACAAAAGTCTGAAGTTTAAAGTATTTTTGCTTTTGAATCTCGAGCTCATTTTCAATGAATTTGACTTCTTCATTCTGAAAGAGAAAATACCAAATGATACAATTACCTTATGTAAACCCAGGACTGTACATGTTTGATGCACAATAAAATTCTAAAAAACCATCAAATTAGAAGGACAATAAAGAAAACAAAATGTTAACATAAAGGAATACAAAGCATGGAAGAAAATGATCCTGTTAGTCACAGGATGCCTTTTAAGCAAATCACTAATAGAAAACGATTTATAAAATCAAAAACCAATCCAATAAGTTCCAGTAAGAGAAAAACCAAAAAACAGCTCCCTTCTTGGAAAGACCCCTCCTATATCAAGCCTAATTGGCATTCAGATTAAGATTAAGAATAGAGGTTGGGTGCGTGGCTCACACCTGTAACCCCAGCACTTTGGGAGGCCAAGGCAGGTGGATCACCTTAGGTCAGAAGTTTGAGACCAGCCTGGCCAACATGGTGAAACCCCGTCTCTACTAAAAATACAAAAATTAGTAGGGCATGGTGGTGTGTGCCTGTAGTCCAAGCTACTTGGGAGGCTGAGGCAGAAGAATCACTTGAACCTTGGAGGTGGGCAGAGGTTGCAGTGAGCAGAGATCGCGCTGCTGCACTGCAGCCTGGGCAACAAGAGTGAGACTGTCTCAAAAAAAAAAAAAAAAAAAAGATTAGGAATAGATAGAGTCCAATTAACCCAAAGAGCAATAGCAGACACAGTAATGTTGAATTTGCCATTCAGAAAGCCAACTACTCAGAACTTAAATGGTGAATTTGCACCAAGAAGAGCCTGAAATTACTAAGATTGTCTTAAGTTTTTTGCTGAGCCTCCACAGATTAAGTAGGAGTCTGTTATTCCAAGAAATCTGAAAATGTACCACTGTGTACTATTGGTGTAAGAATCAGTTACTCTTTACTATTTTTGCTAGTTGTATAGGTAAAACAACTGGACTAATATTTGGGAGTATTCTAGTGCCAGGTCTACTGATAACTGTAAACTTGGGTGGGAGACTCTCTTTACTCATCAGTAAAATGGTTATTATACTGGTAATCCCTGACAGTTCTAGCTTTGAGGGCTATAACACTCAAATAAGATAATGGCCATGAAAGTGCTCTGAATAGATTTACTATGAAAGCCACAGTAATCAAGAAAGGATGGTATTGCATAAGGATAGACATATCAACCAATGGAAAAAAATAGAGAGACCAGAAATAAATCCCCACAAAAATGGTCGATTGATTTTCAACAAAGGTGCTGAGGTCACCCAATAGATAAAGAAAGTATTGTCTTTCAATAAACAGTGGTTAAACAAATGTAAATCCACATGCAAAAAAAAAGTTATCGGCCCTTACCTCACATCATAGACAAAGTGTAACAAGACATGGATCATAGACCTAAAACTAAAATGCATAATAAAACTGAAACTTTTAGAGGAAAACAGAGGAGAAAATCTTTGTTGCCTTGGGTTAGGCAAAAAGTTTCTTAAATAGAACACAAAAATTATGGAACTTTAAAAAAAAGAAAACTTTTAATTTATTTAGTTAAATCAATTTTATTTATTTATTTATTTTTTATTTAGAGACAGGGACTTGCTCTGTTGCCCATACTGGAGTGCAGTGGTACAATCATAGCTCACTGCCACCTTGAACTACTGTGCTCAAGGGATCCTCTCACCTCAGTAGCTAGACTACAGGTATGCACCACCATCCGTGGCTAATTATTTTTTAACTTTTTTGTAGAAATGGGGTCTCCTTATTTTGCCCAGGCTGGTCTTGAACTCCTGGTCTCAAGCGATCCTCCCACATCAGTCTCCCAAAGTGTTGGTATTACGGGGATGCATTATTGTGCCTAGCCTCAAGAAAGACCTATTTTATAAAATGAGGTCAGGAGTTTTAAACCAGCCTGGGCAACATAGCAAAACCCTGTCTCTACCAAAAAAAAATATATATATAGCCTGACATGGTATGGTGTGGTGGCATGCAGCTATAGTCCCAGCTATTCAGGAGGCTGAAGCAAGAGGACTGCTTGAGCCCAAGAGTTTGAGGTTGTGTTGAGCCATGATCGTACCACTGCACTTCAGCTTGGGTGACAGTGAGACCCTATGTCAACAAACAAAACAAAACGATACAAAAAACAACTTTGCTCTTTAAAATATATTGTAAAGAAAATAAAAATAAAACCACGTATTGGGAGAAAATATTTTCAAACCATACATCTGACAAAGGACTTGGATTCAGAATACATGAAGAACTGTTACAACTCAATTATGAGATGAGCAACAGAGTAAAAAGCAAAATATTTGAACACACTCTTCATCAAATAAGGTATCTGAATGACCAATAAGCACGTCAAAATATGCTTAATATCATTTGTTCTTAAAGAAATACAGATTAAAACCCCAAATAGATACTACTACTGACATATTACAATAGTTAAAGAGATTGACAGTACCAAGTGCTGACAAGAATGTGGAGCAATTAGAAGTCTCATACATGTTGACAAAACGTGTCAACCTCTATAAAATCCTTGAAGAGATTGATTCTGAGCCAAATATGAGTGACCAATGGCCTGTAACACAACCCTCAGGAGATCTTGAGAAATGTGCCCAAGGTGGTTGGGCCACCACTTGATTTTATACATTTTAGAAAGACACAAGGCATAAATCTATATTTGTAAATTGTACATTGGTTTGGTTCAGAAAGGGGGGACAACTGGAAGCAGAGGCTTCCAGGTCAAACACAGATTCAAAGATTTTCTCATTGGAAATTGCATGAAAGTGTTATCAACAGAAAGGAACGTCTGAGTTATGATTAGGGGTTGTGGAGACCAAGGTTTTATCTTGCAGATGAAGGCTCCAGGTAGTAGGCTTCAGAGAGAATAGATTGTAAGTGTTTCTTATCAGACTTAAAGAATCTGTTTTATCAGTGATTCCAAACGGGAGGAAGATATAATGAGGCATGGCCAGCTCGCCCTTCCCATCATGGCCTGAACTAATTTTTCAAGTTAACTTTGAAATGCCCTTGGCCAAGAGGGGGGGTTCATTCAGATGGCTGAGGGACTTACAATTTTATTTTTGATTTATTAATACATACATTATTGGTGAAAGTGTAAAATGGTACAGCTACTTTGGAAAATATTTTGGCAGTTTCTTAAGAAATTCAACACAATCTTTCTTAACGTAAGACTCAGCAATCCTACTTTGAGGTATTTACCCAAGATAAATGAAAACACATGTCATAAAAAGACTTATACATCAATATTCATAGCAGGTTTATTTATAATAGTCCCAAACCAGAAGGAGTTCAAGACTTCATTAGCAGGTGAATAAACAAATTATGGTGGTGTTTACACAACTATGTCCACCTGTCAAAACTCATTTAACTGTATACTTAAGAAGATGAATTTTATTGTATGAAAATTATGCATCAAGTAACCTGATTAAAAATAAAGTCTATCCCAAAGGGAGGAAATAAAACCTCTTCCTTCTGTCTAACTGACACTTTGTATCCTCTGACCATCATTCCCTTATTTCCCAGCCTCCCAGAAGCCCTTGGTAACCACCATTCTACTCTCTGCTTGTTTGAATTTGATTGTTTTTGATTGCGCACATTAAGTGAGAATGTGATGGGAGTCTTTTTGTTAATGGCTTATTTCATTTAGCATAACGTTCTCCAATTCTCTCCATGTTTTTTCAAACAATAAAGTATTTTTTATATGCTGAATTGTATGAATGGTGAATATGGTAAATAATAATAATATATTGTACATTTCAAAATCACTATGAGAAAATTTGAAATGTTTTCACCACAAAATATGGTATCTGTGGTGGTGGATATGTTATGTCGTTTGATTTAATTAATCCACTTGGTATTCATAAATCATAACAGCATTTTGTACCCTATAAATATACACAACTCTTACTTGTCAGTTTACCATTAAAAAGTAAAAATGATTCTAAAAAAATAATCAGCCAGTTACCATTTCAAAAAACATGGAAGTAGCCTATGACTATTCTTTGCATCTGGCAAACTGGTCTCAAAATCATAGCAGGACTTTTAAGAGCATTTGTTCAAAAAACCAAATTAAAGTATATTAAAATTAATTGGTTACATGGATATTTTTGTTGTTTCAATTGAGAGGATGGTGTAGTATTTATCATATTCAATCTATTAACATCTTTACTATATCATTTATTTTATCAGCTTAGTTAAAAACTTTTTTTACCTGAACATGCTCCTGTCATAATATATTTTACTAAATTTAAGCCTTTGCTTTATTAGTATTCATTGTTGGAGCAGTAGTATTAGTAAAGTGCTAACCAGGAAGTCGTTTCTAATACAAGAGATATACGTTATCATTATAGTAGTATCTGGTTTGAATGCACAGTCCTTCTTAGTTGCATTCAAGTGTATTAGGAAACATTGATTCACATTTGCAAAAGTCATGAAGCATCTTTTGGTATGCAGACTTCTAATTCTTCATGCAAATATTTCTCCTCCTCAGTATTTATGCAATGTTTGAAAAATATAAACAGCTTTAAGATAATTTAATATTGCAGACATTTTCTTCACAGAGCTGCTTTGCAAGCCTATTAAATACTTCCTAGATAACAGGCAGTAATTTATGTATACTTTCAAGATTTTCTAAGTAAATCAATGCTTGTGAGAGGAACTAGTATCATAACATCAGTTACTGAATATCATAAAACAAGATCTATCGTATTTTTATTGTTGTTAAAACCCTACCTACATTTTGAGTAAGCTTTGTTAGTTCTTCGTCAAGATGATAGTAAGGAGAACTCCAGTTTCCACATTGACCAGAGCTTTGATCTCTGAGCAAGCTATTAATGACTGCCAAGTCTGAGGTGCTATTTTATGATGCAGTTACTCTTGCCTCAGGTACTGAGCCCATCAAAGTGTCTCATAAACATTTTGTGTTATTTAGAATTCCTAAGAACATGGATTTCTAGTGATGTATCTCAGTCAAAAACTCCACTATGACCAAAATGAGTATGGATGGTTGCATAGTAATAATTATCAAATGCACCATTGGAAACATTCTTTCAGTTTGCTACATGAAATCTCAAGAATGAGAGACTGTATAATTCAGTGTAGGGGAAAAATACAATGATCCAGCTCCTGATTTTATATAAGTGAGTACTTGCATAATAGTTTTAAAATTATTTCCAAAGATAAATTAAGTCATTTGTTCACTCACTCAGCAACTACTATAACTATAGTTATAGTTGAACAATTATATGACAGGCTCTCAACCAGGTAACACATAGGTGAATAAAATAAGTCTCTTCTCACAGGAGGTTTATGATGAAGATATCATCATGTGTTGTATAACAACGTTTCAGTCAACAATGTGCCACATATAATGACAGTCATCCCATAAAATTATAATGGAGCTGAAAAATTTCTATCACCTAGTGATGTTGTAGCCATCATAACATCATAGTACAATGCATTAACTTTTCTATGGTTAGATACACAATACTTATTTGTGTTCCAATTGCCTACAGTATTCAATACAGTGACATGCTGTACAGGTTTGTAGCCTAGAAGCAATAAGCTATACCATATACCCTAGGTATGTAGTAGGCTATATACATCTAGGTTTGTGTAAGTACACTCTATGATGTTTTGCACAATGACAAAATTGCCTAACAATGCATTTCTCAGAATTTATCCCCATCATTAAGTGATGCATAATGGTACTTAAGATATCAACAATGTGGTTTTCATCCCCAAACAAGAAACACTAGTATGTGTATATAACTAGGGTACAACATTTTCTCTGAAGACAGATAAATTACTAAACTGGTAGAGCTTTTTAAAACCAACATCCTGAAATCAGTAACAAGAACTGCTATATGAGGTTTTGCTTACCTTTCCCTTAGAAGTAACAAAGTTCATGTGAGGTGAGTTGAAAAATTTTAAAATCATGATTACAAAAACATATATTTTCTATATAAGTGCTGAATTTTGAGGATTAAAAAAAGAACTTTATGGAACTGCCAAGCCTGAGACACTTACATAAAACATATTTAAAAAATCCCTAATGGGGTAGTGAATGACCCCTTTGTTTCCACAGAATTTATTACAATGGAAAACACTGGATTAACACAATGCTCTTGAGAGTTCGGTGAAAATATTAACAAACATTTCTGGACTAGACACTCTGCCCTGCCCTACTCTGGTTTTTAGCGCCAAACCTTTTCAAGGAGACTGCCACCCAAGAGGGGAGAGGTCTTGGAAAGAATCCTCTGAGTCCTGGGCCCAACCCTCTTTGACATATTTGAGAGTGCTAAGAGGAGCACTCTTAACAGCTGTGCAATCTAGTCCTTTCGTCTGTAGTTTCCACAACCTGTGCCAAGCTGTGGCATGCAGAGACATTGAAATCCTGAACTGGGCATTTAGAAATATTATATGACCATGTAGGAGAGATTATCGTAATCTCTTGTATTTCAGAACCAACAAACTTATAATTCTGTTAGTTGAAAATACAGTCAAAATATAGGATTTCATCATGTTCTTTGACCATCTAGGAAACACGTTTCAAAAGATATTTTCCTTCTGTGTTTACAATATTCAATATTTTAAAGCTTGACATGTTATGAATATTTGGAAAACAGAATCTGTTGGATGGCATACATTTCAATTATGGTAAAACTGAAAAGATTTTTGAGGAAATGACAGCTGTTATATTTTCTGATTAAATGTTATTTTCTGTTAACATTTTAACATTACTAATCTCTGCTTTGAACACTAATGACATTCCATAACAAGAACTTTTGTGTATGAAAAGGACTGTGTGGCCAAGATTTCAGAAGTTCCCAAAGTTATCTAGTAAGATAGGATAATGATTATCAAAGGGACAGCTTTTATAAATCTATGCAGAAAACATATTGACATACAGACTGATATCTTATATACATATTTAATAAAATAATATGTATAGCACCCTGTCAAAGGCAGCTTTTCAATTTAGTAACAAATGACATTAAGAAAAGGTCATCTGTATTCATATTCATTCTGTATTTGCTTTGGAAATTGTTTGCAAACTTCTCCTATAACAGCTGTATTATCATATTTTTAAAAATTGTCCACAGAAGAAGTAAAAATTTAGGATAAAATTAGCAAAGTCCACTGGAAAAAGAAATCCCTTTTACTATCATTTAAAAATGAACATTGGCTTTAGAAAAGCTTTGTCATACATTTCATGTTGGCCATGACCAAGTACTGCCTCCATCCTGCCATATACCATCAATACTTACTCCACTCAGCAAACTCTTTGCCTGAGATCATAACCCCTAAACCCAACAGCAATAATTAAAATAAC
Source organism: Pan paniscus (assembly GCF_029289425.2). Classification (NCBI taxonomy): domain Eukaryota; kingdom Metazoa; phylum Chordata; class Mammalia; order Primates; family Hominidae; genus Pan; species Pan paniscus. Next base: position 83,814,289 of record NC_073272.2, read on the forward strand.
CAGCACTCTGACTGATATTCAAGTAGCCAGAAAGAATTAATGCAGAGCCTTAGAATGCTTAACTTATTAAATAGGAGTAACATAGGTATTGTAAAATTCTGCCTCATTTAATACCTTCTCTTAATAAATTCATAATTTAAAATTACCTACCTTATAATCCAAGAAAGAGTTTACTTGTTCTACTTCAGAATTACTTATCATGTCACTTTCTTCATCATCAATAATTTCTATTTTCTGTAACACAAGTAGAGAAGTTACAAATATATATCACATCATTCTTACTACACTCAGCAATGCATAGAAAATATGCATTCAATGTTTAGGTTATCTAGTCTAGGTTATCTGGAATAAATTCTGATAACTGACTGGCTCCTCAGTGTTACATATAGTGTGTGTCTGAGCCACCTCCCTCTACCTTTAACTGATGACCGCTTGGTAAATAAAAAAATTAATACTATTTAAAATAGAAAATGTCTGTCTACAATATCCCTAACAAAACAGGCGAACTGCTTAAACAGCACCCTCCAGGGACAGGAAATTTACTTCCTATAATGGTGGTCTATTTTAATGGGAGTAAACATACAATTGATAGGAATAGCTTTCTTTTTTAAGTTTCCACATGCCTCTTTGTGACTTCTAATGTAAAATGTCAGCATATGACATATTCCAAAATCAAACACAATTTTTAAAAATTCCAATATTTACTGCACACTGCACAACTTTAGCTTGACAACTAATTAAAAGCAGGCATCTATGATGTAATGATAAAAATAGCATGATGATTTGTTTCCTTCACTGAAGAGTAACAGCCAGGATGAGGAGGTGGAGAGAGAGGAAAAGGGAGAAAGAGAAAGGAGAGAGACAGATTAAATTATCTTTAGCTTTTAAAAAAAGGCATAGCATAGCTTGTACAATAACTTGTCCACAGTAGGTACTAACACTAATTAAATATCTGTAGAAAGAATGAACAAAACAGTTCAGCGTTGATGAAAAAAAAATGACCAATGAGCTCCAACCATGAGGGGGCAAGTTCTCTAATCATGTGATTTTTTTAAAAAAAAGCAAAAAAAAAAAAAAGGTATAAGTAAAATCAGCTCTAATTTTTCTTTCACATGTAAAAAACACAGTCAAGAAAAAACTCCTTTAAATATTTAAACCCTGCCAACCCAAAGAAAATTTGTAAAGAGGAAAAACTAAGCTATATTCAGTCACTAGACGGTCTTTTAAGAACAAGCACATAAATAGCAACATGTTGTAGGCAGAATTTGAAATCAGGCTTCCTACTCTGTGTGTGTGTGTGTGTGTGTGTGTATACACACACGTATATACATATATGAACACACATACATACATATTTACATATGGTGATTAAAAGTCACAAATTAACTTGGAATGATTATATTTAATATATTGCGTATGAGGATATGATACTATTACAGGGTTTGTAACCTGCAGGCTTTTGAGTCAGGAAAACAGCTGCAGTGAAATTACTTTCTACTGCTGCCTGGAGATGAATCCAATATTTTGTTTCTATTCTAATCTCTATAAAATTGGGGCTTCATCATGCCAGCTCTTCCAAGACCTCAGATTTGATATTTTTTGATGTTTTTCAGATTCTCTACATATTTGGATTGGCTCTGGGAAAAAGGAGCTAGGCAATTCAGGGAGGGATGCACCAAAGGCCACCGTAGAGATGTGTGCATTTAAATAGGTCTTATATGTCTGTTTGATTTGTCATCCATGAATAATTGGGAGCACTCAAAAGTTACAGGCAGAGGAGATTAGCCTTTGAAAGTGTGGCATTTTGTTTCTAAAAAATCAATTGCTTTTTGAAAAATTAGGTGCCTAAATGACTGTGAGTCATCCCATGCCATGGCTTCATTCATTATCTCCAAATATCTGCTGCAAAGGAGATTCAACGCAGAGAAATTCAGGCTAAAAATGAGCATGTCTTTAAAGGGAAAGATGTTTCAATTTGTAAATTGTATATAACTTGCACACTAAAACTCAAATCTGTAGCAGATTATTGGTGGAATTTAAGATGAGCACAATTCATAACTATGGAAAATAATTACTAGTAGCTATCTAACAAAAACACGACTTTGCCTCACAATCAAAGCTGTTTTCCTGTAGGCTTGTTAAACAGTGTTAGAAGGGTCAAGCATTGACTTCAACCAGGACTCAAATCAGTAAAATACAATCCTAAACTATATTCTGCTTGTAGAAAACACTGTTATATATTACTGTTATTTAACAAAAAATAGCAAAACTATTTTATGCGCTCAACTTTTATTAAAGACATGTGGCAGGACTACAGTGTGAAATAAGTAATGCTTCTAATGAAAGTCAAGGGAAACCCTAAAGTCACAGCCCTTTTGTAACAACAAAAAAAAAATCAATTAAGAGGCTATTTTTTAGTGGCTGCAATCAAACACAGAGCGTTGATTCAAAAGCAAAAACAAAAGGACAATGACATTCCCCTTTATATCTGACTCTTAATACCATCTTGATTATAGGGTTACTTGATAGGGCAGAATATAAACAGATGTTGCTAAAACAGCTGCATAGGGAGCATCACTATATGTTTACATTTTCACAAAACCCAGTTTACTCCACACACAACCTGCTTCTATTTGCTATTCAAACATTTAATACTGTCTTTCTTCCTATATTGTGATTTTTAAGATGAGTAACCAGAGTACAATTTAACTATTAATAGGAGGAAAAAGGTTCCAAACACACCATCAATAGGTATGTTCTGAATAGAGAACTCAGAGTCAGAAATTCTTGCATACATGTGCCACAACTAACAAAGTTTTCCTTCACGATCTCATGCTAAACTCTGTTCTAATTCTGCCACCTATCAAGTAGGTAGAAATCTGCTCTTTGCTAACTGTGTTGAAGAAAAATAGCTTGTTATATGTAAAATATCATATACATACCAAGTATTGGGTTTTTATATTTGCACATCTCCTCAATCAAAAAATTAGTGATACAAATGACAACATTTTAAATTTTATTTACTAAGCCATCAAAGATATGTAATTTCATTGGAAAGAGTTCTGTTTTGGTTTGTGAAGTGGAGCAAGACTTTATTCTGAAAATGAGAATATTTTCACCAACTGGATACTTGGGCTTGAAATCAACCATGTAATGAGAAAAGAATTTCAAACTGTACATACCACATTATCTGTGGTTACTGCATGGTGGTCCTCTTCCTTATGAGCCCTTGCATCATTCGGAACAACTTCACTGGGCTCTTCTATAGAAAAAAAATGCCATAATTTCATTTTCATTTCGCAAAACTTTCTTGAGAATACTATTTTCAAGGTCATTTAAATAATTTCTCTATTATAAAAAGACACAAATGGCAAATTCATTTCACACGTTTGATGAGCAATTCTACTTCAAACAATGCATTCAAAGGAAATAAGTAGGGATGGGGGCAAATACAAGGATGGTCACCGTTGTCCTATTTGTAACTGAAAAAACGGACAAAAACTGTATCCTTAACAATGGAGGAATAGAGAAATTTAGAATCTATCTCTATAATAAATATTATGAAGCCACTAAAATTGAAATAGAACAGTAGTTATAAGGAAATATTCATGGTTTACTGGCAAGTGAAAAAATGAAGGTAACAAAATCTACTGTGTGAATACATATAATATTAATTTTATTTTAAAATATATAAACTTCACTATAAAATTTAAATAAATTTATTATGCAAATATGTAAATTTTCATGGAGACACACTAGGACTGTTTCCACAAAGACATTGTCATTAGTATTTCTAGATGGAATTATGAGTGATTTTTAATTTTTCTGTTTTCTTTTTGCTTATTTGTGTTTAAATATTTTTCTACAATGAACATTTGTTTCTCATTCAAATAAGAAAAAAGTCATAAAATAATTTTCAAATCTATGATATAAAACCATAAATCCAGAGTATTTCCAGTTTTGTGAATGTATGTGTGTACAAACACACACAGACACACTCCTGTATATATGCTAAGAGAAAATGGTGGCAAAAATATCCTCTTATCCTTATTTTCAGAAGGGTTATCACTGAGGAATAGGATTGTTTCTATTTTTATTGTATTTCCCAGTACTTTCTAAAATGAACATGTATCCCTTTTCTGATCAAAATTCAATATTCTAAAAACGAGAAAATAAGTGAAAGAAATAAATTAATTCAGAGAAACCAGACTACTAAAAAACTCTCCAGGCTGAGCTAGGGGAACTGGTCGGTTCAAGGCACAGGGTGTCTGCATGTATAATCCCTTCTGTTTTAGATTACCCTCCACCAGCCCCTTAAAAAAACAAGGTAGCAATGTTCCTCTCTCTCTCTTTATCTCTTCTTTTGGCACAGCCATATCATGGAGATTATTTGAATAAATACTAGTAGAATTTCGCGATCTCATGGTAACTGACATTTTACTTCACCTTAGGAAGCAGAACAAAAATATTTATCAGCCCTCACGAATTTTTCGAAGTCTATTCCTTTTCATGGAAAGAAATATAGGGGTGCCTCGTATGAGCATGGGGGCATTATTAAGAGGAAAATGTGGTTGATCCAGGAACTCACATATGACCATATAGAGAATTCAAGTTTAAGATATTCAGGAAAATCTTACCAGAATTTTGATGCAAAGTCCACTATAAACACAATTTAAATGTTTTTGTCTCCTCTGCTATATTTTTTAAAAATTAAATTTTTGGGGGTATATTTGAGATATACAACATAATGTTATACACACACACACACATATATAAATTGTTTCTATAATGAAACAAGTTAACATATCCATTATCTCACATAGTTATCCATCCCCACCCACGAGCAGCTATAATATACTCCTTTAGCAAAAATCCTGAATAGAGTACACTTATTAATAGTAATCCTCATGTTGCATATTAGATCTTTTGACTTGTTCATACTACATATTTGCTACTTTTTATCATTTGACCTGCATTTCCCTATTTCCTCTCCCTCCTACTCTGATCCTGGTAACCTCTTTTTTTTCTCTATCTGTTTATATTTGACTGTTTTTCTCCCCTGCCATTTGCCACAACATGGATAGACCCTGATATGGTTTAGGTCTGTGTCCCCTCCCAAAACTCATGTCAAATTGCAATCCCCAATGTTGCAGTTGGAGCCTGGTGGGAAGTGATTGGGTCATGGGGGTATTTCCCTTTTGATGCTGTTCTTGTAAGAGTGGGTGAGTTCTCAGGAGATCTGGTGTTGAAAGTGTGTAGCACCCCATCCCTCTTCCTCCTGTTCCAGCCATGTAAGACCTGCCTGCTTCCCTTTCACCTTCTGCCATGATTGTAAATTCCTGAGGCCTCCCTGAGAAGAAGCCAGCAACATGCTTCCTTTACAGCCTGCAGAACTGTGAGCCAATTAAATCTCTTTTCTTTATAAATTACCCAGTCTCAGGTATTTCCTTATAGCAGTGCTAGAACAAACTGAAGCAGACCTGCAGGACATTATGCTGAGTGAAATAACTGAACACAGAAAGGAAAATATTGCATGATCTCACTTATATGTGGAATCTTAAAAACAGGTCAATTTAATTTTTTTAAAGAACCGTTCATAGACAGAGGAGCTTTTACCTACTCATTATTTAGACATTTCAAATCACAGACATTTCAATTCCTATGTAATCAGCAACAAAATGTAATGAAGGAAGGGAAAAAGTGTCATCAGCCAGTATTAGCACTAGTGGCCTCAGAAGAGAGTTTATATTGCTTATCAACAAGGTAACATTCTTTAAAGGTTTGCCTTATATTCCTATTCTCCTTTTCTCATAACTTTGTACACAGTTCTCCTTTACTGGCAACATATTTTGTACATGGTTTGATTATTTTGGAAGATTTAAATTAAAACTATATTGAGGATTTCTAAAATAAAAGGATGTGAAGTGATACAGTTGAATAAGGAATGTTTTCTTTCGCTTACAGAAGCTTCAATATTTGTGAATGTTTGAAATCTAAACACTATCTACGTGCCTGGTAATTCCCCAAGAAAAGCAGCTCTGCTAATTGGATAATAAAGTGGAGTAATTACCCAGTAAAAACTCTAGAGGGCTCCCTATGTGGTGGCTGTATGTACTCCCACTAAGTAACTGTATAATTATCTTTCACGTGCATACCCATATAATCGATACAGCCGAAAAAAGAGGCTTTGATGTAAAATTTAATGACATAGATGTTAATTGTTCTCATCTTTAAAAATTTTGGTTCTCAGGATAGTAAAAATCTTTAAAGTTGTTCAAATATAAATTTATTTTTCACAGTATATTAATTGTAGATACAGAAATTAAGGAGCTCAGCCATCTAGCTATTACTTTTGCAACAGTTTGCAGTTGTGGGAGGGGTGAGCTCAGGTAGGTTTATTTGTTTTTGTTTTTGTTTTTTATCTTTCCTAACCACACTTCTTTTCTCTTCACCACCGCACAGGGAAAGGGAAAGGAAATGGGAAAGGGAAGGTGGGAGGTGGAAGGTGGAAGTTAGAGGTAAGTCAGAAGTTCTGTATTAGAGAAGTATCTACCCTCTCAGAAACAAATGAGTGGAACTGAAACTGCTAAAAGACCAGCAGCACTTTTTTTGACTCTTACTAAAGCGGCCTTTTACCGAATTTTAAAAAAATCTTAATTTTTGCTTATACAGATTTTTCTAGAATATTTTAATGTGATTTTCAATTGATTTTTTAATATGTAATATGTAACCCTAACTTAAAGATATCTTTCCCTTCTTAGATAATGCTACTGAATCAATAGCCCTATTATAAGCAGTCTGAATTTCAGTTGTTAGGTTTTTGAAATACTATGGGCAGCTAATTTTAGAATAATCTAAAGATTATTTTTTCTTTATATTTCTTAGATGTAATTAATGGAAATTTCAAAGTAGAAATATATTTAAATACATTTTCATAAACTGGAAGGAAAATGGTTAGCATATTTTAAAGGCATGATATTAATTCAGGCCAGATGATATGATTCACTTAATCAAACGAATCGTATTAGTATTCTCCACTAGCAAAATGAGGAAGAGAATAGGACATAACTAGTAGGAAACTGTACCAAAAAGGGCTCTTTTCAGTATTTGAAAATGATTTTATGCTTTTCTGTTGCAATTTCTGTGAGAATGAAAATGTTACCATGCAGCTGTGGAAAGATAAGCCACCGATAAAAAATTCTAGGCAATCACACCTCTGATCAAGTGTTTTTTGATTCATGCATTAAATTCTCTTTCTTCTTTTTCTCATTGTGTCTTGATTACTATGCCAGCTATTTAAAGAACACACCATGACAAAGAATGTCAGTGTAGGAGCAGTGGTCCATTAAGAGTGGACCATTAAGTGGTCTTTAAAATTAACTTTCACTTTTTTTCCTTCAACTACTTATTTTCTAAAATTATCTTTTAGGTGGAGAAGTGGGAGTTGGGAAATGAAACTTCACTTAGGGTCTTCTGTACTTTCTCTGAATATTTTCTCTCAGCTCACCCACTCAACACAGAAACACACAAATCCCTACTTCCCCACTCTCCTTCAGCTAGTCACCACTCAGCAGGCTCTAAAACGCCAGTCATGAGTCACTGGGAATATCCAAGTAACTCCAGGCATATGCAATTTAGTAAACACTAACCAATGACAGAAATGGTTTAAAGGACCAACTATATTAGAAATAAAGGGCTTGGAAATGGTGCAATATTTCTTTTTTTCTTGATAATTTTAAAATCTGCCTCACTATTTCCCTGTACACTTAATTCTCTGTTATCATCTTCAATATGAATAACAAATGTTAAGAAAGAGAGAGAGAGAGAAACTTGAATATTCACATAGATAACATTTCAAATACCTGATCTTAACATGCATGGCCCTCTTAATACTAGTAGCTTTGCTTTCCCTTTCATTACTCAACCTACTGCAATCTGCTTGCCTCTCCTCTCCCCATGCAGTTAATTGCTTTTTTAAAGAATTTCTAAAACACCAAATTCAATGGCTTTCTCATCCCTTTTTCTACTTAACTTCTATGAGACCACGAGACTACTGAAATAATGACGCCTCTTCCTTCTGAAATCTCCTTATTTGTTTTTTTTTTTTCTTAATTTTAGAGACAGAAGTCACTACGTTGCCGAGGCTGGAGTACAGTGGCTACTCACAGGTGCAATCAGAACACACTGAAGCTTCAAACTCCCAACTTCAAGGGATCCTTTTCGCCTCAGCTTTCCAAGTAGCTGAGACTACAGGCATGCCACTGCACCCGACTCTCCTTGATTTTAGGAAAAGCATACTGTCCTGCTTCTTCTGTTTCTGAATGTTCTTTCAAGGGCTCCCTTTTCTCCTCCAATGCCCAAATCTGGATATTTATCAATACACAGTCTTTGTCCATTGTCCTTTCTTGTTTTTCATTTTCTCACTTAACTAAATCTTCAATCTTCATGGCTAGATATTTTTTGCCTCAATGTGGGTGACTTCCATATTTCTTTTTATGTCTTAAGCACTCATCTGAGTTTCAGACTCATATCATCCAAAGGCCTGCTTGGACAGCTCTACATGGATGTCCAACCACTATCTAAAATTCAATACGTGCAAAGCTGAATTCATCTTCCTACAGTATTCTATAAATTTAATACAATGCCAAGAAAAATCTTGAATGGATGTTGGGGAAGGAGATTTGGAAAAGGTATGCTTAAACAGTTCAAATTGTATGACTAAACAATTCAAGAATCAATATACTACAAAGCAAAGAAGAATGAGGGCCCTACCAGCTATTAAGACATTTTATAAAGCCAAAGTTGTAAACTGTCAAATCAGTGTAACAATAAGAAGTCTCAGATTTGACCCACATGTGTATATGTGTACGTCTGCATGTGTGTATATGTGTGTGCATGTGTGTGTGTGTGAGAGAGAGAGTGTGTGTGTGTATTTAATAAAAAGCTACATTCCAACTCACTGGTAAAAGATGAGTTATTCAACAAATGGTGTAGGGACAATTAGTTAACCATTTGGAAAAATAAAATTGGATGTATTCATACATCTTAAAGCAAAATTAATTCTAGGTGAAATAAATATCAAGTTGTACAAATTAAACTATAAGGATACTAGAGGCAAATATGGGGGTATATTTACATAATTGTAGTATAAGGAAAGACTGTAATCATGACCCAAGGTCAGAAACCATAAAGGAAAGTATGGGTAGATTTGAAAACTTAAAAATTACAAAAGAAAATCTGGCATCAGAAAACATCATAAGCAAAATTAAAAGGCAAACAATAAACTGGAAAATATATTGTAAGTATTCTAAACAGAGTTCAATGAAAACAAAAGCAAAATGAGAAAAGGCATGACCCTCTTTGTTTCTTAATCACAGATACAAAAAGCCTATATATTGCACGATTCAATTTATAGAAAATGCCCAGAAAAGACAAATTTATATCGTCATAAAGCAGATCAGTGGCTTCCTGAAGTTGAGAGTGGGAAGAGGGAGTGACTGCAAATGGGCTCAAGGGACTTATTGGAGAGATGAAACTGATATAAATTCAGATTTCAGTGATGGTGATGGTTGTACAACTGCATAAAATTTACTAAAAATCATTGAATTCTATATTTAAAATGAATGATTTTATTTTGAGACAGGGTGTCACTCTGTCACCCAGGTTGGAGTACAGTGACACAATTACTTGAGCTCACTGCAGCCTCAAACTCCAGGGCTCAAGTGATCCTCTCACCTTAGACTCCTGAGTAGATGGGACTGTAGCTAACTAAAACAGCAACAACAACAACAAATCAACAACAACAAAACAAACAAGCAAACAAAAAACACTTTTTGTAGAGATGAGGTCTCATTATGTTGCCCTGGCTGATTTCGAACTCCTGAGTTCAAGCAATCATTCCGCAACAGTCTCCCAAAGTGCTGAGATTAGAGGCATTAGTCACCTCACCTGGCCTTACAATGGATGAATTTTATGACGTGTAAATTAAATCTCAATAAAAGTGCTAATAAAAATATGTCAGAAGAGAATCCTATCTATGCTTGAGGACAAATGAAACATACTCCTCATGGACAGATAGTATCATTACATAATATTATTTTAATTATTTTTTAGAGAAACATTAAGAGATATCATAAAGATAATCCAGACTAATTCTCTTTAGCAGATGAGGAAACTAAAGCCCAATTAAATACTTTGCATGAAAGTCTCATGAGAAGTCGCATGAAAAGCTAGGAGTTGCATCCAGATTTCCTGAGTACTAGCCTGGTATTTGTCGCATTATGCCATACTCTTTCATTACAGTGTGTTTATACTGCTCTGACCTAAATTGACTAGAATTCCAATAAAATAAAAATCATTTACTTAATTATAATGCATGAATTGTAATAATCAACATTTATAAATGTAGGAGATTATTATTGTTGTTGATGAATTTTCCTTGTGATGATGATGCAGGAGACTGTTTAGGTGGAGGCATTAAAAATAAATCTATTGTTTCAAATACTTGGCCAAATGTTTTGAAGACTCTAGACTTGAAATGCAGTAAGCTGAAAATCAAGTACAAAATGCATCAAATTTACAAAGGCTATTATTAGAAGATTCAGCATATAAAGTACCTTGAGAGCTTCCTTCAGACAAACAGATGGATACTTCATCATTTCTGTCATTATCCTCTCCTACTTCAGGCCCAGCTTCCTCTCCTGGTGTGAGTGCAGATAAAGAACCAGACTCAGGCTGCTCAGAGAAATCAGCAGGGCCTCCTCTTGGAGGTGGAACTTCAATCCCCATTAAACGATATTTCCTTCTTCGATTCCCAATCCAAGTCTTTATAAGAGAAATATAGGAGGAATTTTTGTAAACATAGAAAACTTAGCTGTTCTAGCCAGTAAAATAATGAATGAATGCTGCATAAAATATGATTTAAAGGAATAAATGGGTACATAGAAAGGTAAAAACTTTTATGTCAATACGCTAAAATAAAAATAATTATGTTTAATATTTTTATAATTTATTTTATTTATAACTGACAAATAATAATTGTACCTGGTTATGGGGTACAGTTTGACAGTGTGAGGTTTCAATACATGTGCAGATTTTATAATGATCGAATCATGATGGTTAGCATGTCAATCACCTCAAAATGTTAATAGTTATGGCTTTAACTTTAAAATATTTATTAGCAGAAAGAAGGTATTTATATAAATATTCAGACTTTTTAGCAACATGTAGTCTACTGAGGATGACTTTTTTCTGTTTTTGTTTTGTTTCTCGAGAAAACGATTCACCAAATCTTTTAAAAGAAAAATAAACTGGTTCTTTTTCAAACAGAACCATCATATAGCTATAACTCTAATTCATATCCTATTTCCAATCTTGCTCTTCCTATGCAAAAATGTGCCCTCTGTTAATTTTGTTTGGCTCCATATTATTACCTTGGCATTTCAAGCACTGTAAACTTTCATTTTACTGAATTTACAACCAATTTTCAAGACATTTTGTAATGAAATAATTTTAGAGTAATGGGAAGTTTCAAAGATAAGTCTTGTTTATTCTTCACTCTGTCTTCTCCAACTTCCATCTTACATAATTATAGCAAAATATCAAAAACAGGAAATTGATACTGTACAATATGTGTGTATAGTTCTATGTCCCTTTATCACACCATTCCTCTTCCTCTCCTTCCCACTATCCCTAATCTGTTTTCTGTCTCCATAACTGTGCTTTTTCAAGAATATTATATAAATGGAATCATGCAGCATGTGACCTTTTGAAATCAACTTTTTCAATTCAGCATCATTCCCTGGAGATTCATTCAAGTTGTGTGTATCGAGCCCATTTGTTTTTATTGCTAAGCAGTATTCCATGATATATATTTACCCATGTTCGTTTAACCATTTACCTGCTGAAGGACACTTGCATTGTTTCAAATGTTTTGCTTATTACATATAAAGCCATTGTGAAGAGTAATTTACAGGTTTTGTGTAGACATAGTTTTTATTTTTCTAGGATAAATGCACAAGGATGCAAATTATGGATCATATGGTTATATGTTAAGTTTTATAAGAAACTGTCAAATTGTTTTCCAGAGGAACTGGGCCATTTTACATTCTTATCAGCAATGCATGAGAGATCCAGTTTCTTAGCATTCTTGCTAGCATTTAGTATTGTCAGTATTTTCTAAAAACTTTTAGCTGTTCTCATAGGTGTGTGTAGTAACAGCTCAACAAGTTCTTAATGTTGACCATCTTTCCATGTGCTTATTTATCATCCCTATATTTGCCATCCTTTTCAATGAAATGTCTCTTCATTTTCTAATTGAAGTTCTTGTTTCATTTTCATGTTGAGTTTTGAGAAGTTCTTTATATATTCTAAATATGAATTCTATGTAATATATGTGGTTTGCAAATATTTTCTCCAAGTCTGTAGCTTGAATTTTTATCCTGTTAGTCTTTTGCAGCACAAACTTAACACTGCTCAAAAAAAAGGATATTAATTTAAAATAATAAAAAATGGGTTCACTGAAAAGATTGGTAAACTTGACAAACATCCAATTGTTAAACACAGTTTAACATGGCCCTGGTGGCTAGTGAGCACCTGTAGTTGCATATATTCGGGAGGCTGAGGTGGGAGGATTTCTTGAACCCAGGAGTTCAAGGCTGCAGTGAGCTATGATCACATTACATTAAACATTGTTTAACATAATTTTTATCAAATTCCAGCAAGATTTTTGTAGATACATATGAGATAATTCTAAAATTCACATGGAAAGAAAATGAGTGAGTATGGCTAAAACAGTATCGAATAAAAAAGAATAAGGTGGAAGGAATGTATCTACCTAATTTCAAGACTTTTTATATACTTACTGTAATCAAGAGTGTGTGGTATTGGCAGAGGGCTAGCCACAGATCACTGAAACAGAATAGAGAACCCAGAAATGGTCTTACACAAGTATGACCAGCTTAGCTGACTTTTGACAAAGGTGCAAAAAGAATTTAATAGAGGAAGTGTAGTTTTTTCAAGAAACAATGCTGGAGCAATTGGATATTCATAGGAAAACAAAAATGGACCTTGTCCTAAATCTCACACCTTATACAAAAATTAACTCAAAATGCATCATAGATTTAAATATAAAAAATAAAACTTTAAAACTTTTAGAAAAAGGCATAGAGGAGAATCTTTGGGGCTTCAGGATTAGTGAAGAATTCTTAGAAATGGTAATAAAAAGCACAATCCATAGAAGAAAAGTAACTTCTGGGTTTTGATTGGAATTGCATTGAATCTATAGATCAATTGGAAAGAACTGAAATCTTGATATAATTGAGTTGTTCTATCCATCTCCATGGAATATCTCTCCATTTATTTAGATCTTTGATTTCTTTATCAGAGTTTTGTAGTTTTCTTCATGCAGACCTTGTGCCTATTTCACTAAATTTATACCTAAGTGTTTAATTTTGGGGAAGCTAAAGTAAATGTTTTTTTTTCTGTTTCATTGATTTTTGCTCATACCTTAGTTATTTCCTTCCTTCTATTTGCTTTGTGTTTATTTTGTCGTCTTTTTCTAGTTTCTATTTTTTTCACTATCTTCTTTTTTTAGAGACAGGATCTCACTCTGTCACAGTAATGTGATCATAGTTCACTGTAGCCTTGAACTCCTGGGCTCAAGCAATTCTCCCACCTCAGCCTCCTGAGTAGCTAGAACTAAAAGTGCTCACCAGCCACCATGTCCAGCTTTTGTCTAGTGTCTTAAGGTGGGAGTTTAGATTATTTATTTGAGAGTTTCCTGTTTTCTAATGTATACATTAGGATAAATTTTGCTCTCAGCACTACTTATCTGCATCCCACAAATTTGGTATTTTGTTCCTTTTGTACTGTTCAATGTACTTTTACCTTCAATATTATTTCTCTAATGCTCTTCCTTTATGTAGCTCTGCATTTCTGACCTATGTGATTTCCCTTGTATCTGAAGGACTTTTCAACATTTCTTGAAAGGCAGTTCTACTGGCAACAAATTCCTTCAATTTTTGTCTGAAAAAGTCTATTTCTCCTTCACATTTGAAGGATAATTTCACTAAGTACAGAATTCTGGGTTGGTATTGTTTATTTTTTCCTCTCAACACTTTAAATATTTCATTCTACTGCCTTCTTGCTTGCATAGTTTCTGAGGAAAAGTCAGATTTAATTCTTATTTTTGCTCCTCTGTAATTAAGGTATTTGTTTTCCCCCTCTGGCTTCTTTCAAGTCTTTTTCTTTATCATTGATTTTTACAGTTTGAGTATGATATGCCTAGGTGTAGTTTTTTTTATTGTTTGTTTTGCATTTATCCTGCTTGGTGTATGCCAAGCATTGTGGATCTGTGGTTTGATATGTTACATTAATTTAGGGAAAATTCTCAGTTATTATGGTTTTGAATATTTCTTCTGTTCTATTTTCCCTTTTTTTCTCTTTCTGGTGGTATTCCCATTAGACATATGTTACACCTGTTATATTTATCCCACAGTTGTTGTATATTATGTTCCATTTTTAATCAATATTTTTGTTTTATGCTCTCCAGTTTTGGAAGTTTCTATTGATATATCATCAAGTTCAGAAATTCTTTCCACAGCCATGTCCAGTCTGCTAATGAGACCATCAAAAGCATTCTTCATTTCAGTTACTGTTTTTGGTCTCTAGCATTTGTTTTTTATCCTTTCTTAGAATGTTCATGCCTCTGCTTACATTACCATTCTGTTCTTGTATGTTGTCTACTTTTTCCATTAGTGCCCTTAGCATGTTAATCATAGTTCTTTCCAATTCCTGGTCTGACAATTCTAACATCCCTGTCATGTATGAATGTAGTTCTGATGCTTGCTCTGTCTCTTCAAATTCTTTCTTTGTTTTGTTGTTTTGCTTTTGTTTGTTTGTTTTTTGCCTTTTGGTATGCCTTGTGATTTTTATTAAAAGTTGAACGTGATGTACTGGGTTAAAAGAACTAAAAGAACTAGGCATTTGGCGATGTAGTGTTCAGGTTAGGAGGAAGTTAAAGCATCCTATAGTCCTATGATGAGATCTCAGTCTTTTAGTGAATCTTTGCCGTGGCCTGTGAACTTTTCAAGTGCTTATCAGTTTTTCCTCTACCTTAGGTGGGACAAGATGGCTAAAGGGGGCTGTATTTGGTTATTATTGTTGTTTATTTTTGCCCTAGGATAGTTAGGTCATGATAAAATCCCAATAGGTTAGGCTCTGGTAAAATATTTGCTCTTAAAAGCAGGCTTTCTTAACAGAACGTTCTAATGTTTCTTAAAAATTGTTACTTTTCCATTCTTCCTGTCAAGAGCATGAGGGAGTTTTTCTCCAATATTCACAGTGAGAATCTGATACAGCCTCTGGGAGTAAAACTCACAAAAGTGTCACCCCCTCCATGATTGTACACCCTGGAATTCCTAACTTTCAGACTTGTCTACACTGAGCCTCCAGCAATTCATCAGTTACAATTTAGGTTTTCCTGCCTTGGTAATGGTTCCCATGGAGGTTTCTGCTCATGGAATTCTGCTCCAGTAAGTTGTGATTCTCTGTATCTGCCTATTTGTCTCACCAATTTTGGGATCAGTGGTTTGCTCTGTACCTTCACTTATCTGTCATATCTAAGAAGAATTGTGATTTTCAGTTTGTTCAACGTTTTATTTGTTAAGATGAACTGACAACTTCTAGGCTCCTCACATGCCAGACCAGAAACTAGAAGTCCAATTTCATTTTATTCCCTTATGACTTATTTAAAAATTATATATATGTGTGTGTGTGTGTGTGTGTGTGTGTGTGTGTATGGTTAGGGTTAGGCATTAAGGGGGTTAGGAGCTAGGGTTAGGGTTGTTACGTATATGTATAAATGTGTGTGTGAGTGTATATATATATATATATATATATATATATATATATATATATATATAAACAACCCTAACCCCTAACCCCCTTAACCCTTGACCCTAACCCTAACCCTGTGTGTGTGTGTGTGTGTGTGTACACACACCATAGAATACTACTCAGTCATAAAAAAAGAATAAAATCATGTCTTTTGTAGTAACATAAATGGAACTACAGGCCATTATTCTAAGTGAAATAACTCAAACAGAAAGTCAAATAACACATGATATCACTTGTAAGTGGGTGCTAAACTGTGGGTATCCATGGCAATAGAGAGTGGAATAATAGACAATGAAAACTCTAAAAGATGGGAGGGTAGAAGAGGGGTGAGGGTTGAAAAATCACCTGTTGGGTACAATGTTCACTATTCGAGTGACAGGTACACTCAAAGCCCAGACTTCACCACCACACAACATATGTGTGTAACAAAACTGCACTTATACCCCAAAACCTATAAAAACTGAAAAAAGACTCCCTCTTTGACCCACGGATTATTTAGAAATGTCTTGCATAACCTCTAAGTGTATGGAAATTTTTCTGATATCTTTCTGTTATTGATTTCTACTTTGATGCAATAGTGGTCAGGAACATATTCTGTATGATTTAGATTTTTAAAATTTATTGAGGTTTGTCTTGTGGTCCAGGATTTACTCTATCTTTTTGTGTATTCCATGAGCACTTGAAAAGTGTGTATTTTATTTTTGTTGGGTTGTGCATTCTACTAGTCAATTAGACCCTATGGATTGAGGGTGTTTTGGGGTTCTATATTACTAATATTCTTCTATGTAATAACTGTAGCAGCTGTTGAGAGAAGGCTGATGAAATCTCCAAATATAATTTTGGATTTGCTTATTCGTCTTTTGAGAATTTTTAGTTGTTGCTTCACATATTTTGTAGTTCTGTGATATCTGATGTATACACATTCAGAATTGCAATGTCTCCTTGATATAATTTACCCTGTTATTATTATACAGTGTCCCACTTTGTCCCCTGTAATTTCCTTTGCTCTGAAGTTTACTTTATCCCATATTATTATATCAACTCCTGCTTTATTTTGATTCATGTTTGCATTCTATATGTTTTCTATCTTTTTCCTTTCAAACTACACATATCATGATATTTTAATTTATTGTAGACAACATCAAGTTAGGTCATTTTTAAAAATCCAATTTGCAAATTTCTGTATTTTAGTTTGTGAATTTAGACCATTTAAATTTAATGCAATTATTTCTATGTTAAAGCTTCAATATGTCATTTCATTTTCTGCCTTCATTTCTTTTGGTGTATTTTGTTGTATTTTTCCCCTGCATTCCTGTGGGGTATTTTTAAATATTTAGAATTCCATTTATATTTATGTATACAACTTTTCTGTATCCCTTTGTATGACTTTTTAGTGATTGATCCAGGCTATCTATCTATCTATCTATCTATCTATCTATCTATCTTATGACAGTCACAAGAGGGTAAATTCCAGGTTGTCCACTGGACTTCCATTGACATCCAGTGGGGAAAGAGACTTCTTTTACTCCTGGGTGGAGTTGGGAGCCCAGGAGCTCCAGTAGGCATCTTCTGATACCACCCCAATGAGGAGGAGGAAGGGCTCATCATCACCTCTAAGTGCAGGAGGGGATAAAAGTCTTCTAGTGACATTGCAAGGGAATGGTGGAGGAAGGATTTTTATTCCAGCTCTCCACTCTTTCTTATCTGACACCATCCCATCAGTGAGTGTTTTTTGTTTGTTTGTTTGTTTGTTTTGTTTTGTTTTGTTTTGCGGGGGTGGGGGCATCTAGCTGTTCCACAGCCTGGCGAGGCGGAAGTCTTGGTCCTCCATTTGGCCTTTTCTTGTAGGGGTGGGTGTGGCTGCAGTTTTTCCCCGTGGTATTTGGCTGGAGTAAAGAGGTCATTATCTAAACATTTTCTGTCATGTTAGACTGCCCTTTTCCTGGCTCTTGGCTGAGAGAAGCCAGGCTTTTCTTTTTCTTTCCTTTTTCCATTTGTTTGCACCTATTGGTGTTTCTTGATTGTTGGCTTTTCCAGTATCTATTCTGGGGTATATGAAGCAAAAGAAAACCCAGGAAACTCACCATTGTGTGAGTGTCATTCATGGGGTCCCATGGTCCCTAGCAGATGTGACTTCTTTCCACCCTTCAGAGTCTTCTTATGTTTGCTATTTATATAATGTCCAGGGATTTTAGTTCTACTTAATGAGAAGAATAGGGAAAATTATGTCCACTCCATTTTCTCAGAAGCAACAGTCTGAAACCAGTTTTATTCCCACGTTTCTTACGCAATTTTCAGAAAGACCACTTTATATGACTAGAATTTGTAACCTTTCTAGTTTTGCCATGTCAAGAAGGATTCTTAAAACCTAAAGTAGTGTAGAAAACCACTAAATAACAGTTTAGACTTTCAGCTGTAAATTTGATTATGATGCCTTTTATACCAACTAGAATTTCTTCTATACAATAGGGCTACATAAATACAAAGCCACCTTAGATACTCTTTGTGTAAATAAAAAACATGAATGAAGTTAATTTTATACTTGGTAAGATTTCAAAAAATATGCAGGGCAAAACAGAAGAACTATTTAGTTAGTCCAAAAAGACGAATTCTTCTTTATATTTGATGGGGGGAATTTTCCCTTCAAGTTTATGAAATGTAGTTCCTTGGATGTGTTTAGCATTGACACTAAATGTGAAGTTTGAAACACATGAATTACTTTGTACACACCAAAGAGAAAATTGCCTAGTATGAAATAAAAATCTGTACGGATACTAATTTTCTTAGCTTTGATAACTTCTTTCATAGGAGAAAATACTAGTTTAAAAAGGAGAATTCCATTTATTTTTTCTTTTTAACACTTTTTTATTTTTAATTTTTGTAGGTATATATTAGGTGTATATATTTACGAGGTACATGAGACATTTTGGTACAGGCATGCAAAGCAAAATAATCACATCATGGAACACTGGGTATTCATCCCCTCAAGCATTTATCCTTTGTGTTACAAACAGTCCAATTATACTTTTAGTGATTTTGTAATGTACAATTAAATTATTATTGACTCTAGCACCCAATTTCTCATTACATCCATCATAACGTTGAAAATGGATTGCTATAATTCAGAAAAGATAAAGAATGGCAATTTCTTACTAAAGCTTCTTAAAATTGTCATGTAATCTCTCTATTTTCTACTCATGAACACAACAAATTGTAAATGCAGAAGCTTTTCTTTTACAATAATCTTAGCCACCAATATTTGTGAAAATGATGGTATGAGCAGAAGGAGGAAAAGACCAGTCTCCCTAGGATGATTTTTGCTTCATTTGGGTCATAAAAGCTGGGGAAGAGTGAAGAAAAAACAAGCAGAAACCAAGTTTCTATTTATCTTCCACTTCTTTTGCACCCTTTTTGAGAGAAATGAGTGATTATAAAATGTACAATGATAAAGGTAAAACAATATGTTATGTGAATATTGGAAGTATGTGATATTTTATTGTAAACTAAAGCTAAAATATTTCCTCTTTGGATATTCCTCAAAACTAGAAGGCACTAGAAAAATGATTCAATGTATAAATACAATGCTAATGGGTTTAGTACATTTTTACAGAATCATGGATAACTGAGTTAATCCTGGAGTCTGCTCTGGCCTGAATATTTATCTCCCCTACTCCAAATTAACGTGTTAAAATCCTAACCCCCAAGGTACTAGTGTTAAAAGGTGGGGCCTTTTGGAGGTAAATAGGTAATGAGAATGGGTCTCTCATAAATGGAGTTAGTGCTTTTATAAAGGAGATCCCAGGGAGACTCCTTGCCCCTTCTGCCATGTGAGGTTACAGCAAAAAGATAGCTGTCTAGGAAGTGGGCTTTCCATACTTCTGACCTTCCAGCACCTTGGTCTTTGATTCCTCAGCCTCCAGAACAATTAAGAATAAATTTCTGTTGTTTATAAGACAACCAATCTATAATATTGTATTATAGCAGGCTGTGATAGTTAATTTTATGTGTCAATATAACTGAGCTAAATGTTTCCTAGATAGCTGGAAAAACATTATTTCTAGGTGTGTCCCTGAGATTGTTACTGGCAGAGATTAGAATTTGAGTATATAGACTGTTAAGAAGATCACTTTTACTAATGTGAGTGGGTATCATACAATCTGTTGAGCGTCTGAAGTTTCCATGCTCTTTTTGCATGAAAATATCAGGGATACAAAACATACCACTCTGAAAGGTTCCCAGTTGGTTTTGTAAGTGTTTTCATAATGCTCTTCCTTAAACTGAATCAATATCTATGGTTTTATTTCATTGAGGTATTGTTTCCAGTTCTTTGCTTCAGATCTTCTTCACCCTGAACTCTCCCTTCTACATTCCAGCTATCAATTACGTGAATGGTATTTTTTTCACTGTTTCAGATTAGAAACCCCTACTTTAAAATATTTAGGTTTTTCAACCATTTTATATGATCAATGGACAAGTTATTCTATCACTCTAAGCCTCAGATTATTTATGTGCAAAATTTGGAAAATAATTTCCAAATTCTTTACTTTCCTGAATAATAAATTTCCCACCAGAATGGTCACAAATCTAAAAATAGTAATGAATCTTTTCAACCAGAACACCTATGTATTAACAACACAAACATAATGGCTATTAAAAATGAGTACTCTAAAGCCCTGTACATTTCTAAGTATCTTTCTATTAAACAATATGAAGCTATATTCCAAACTTTTATTTTAAATGTAGTTATTTAAATGTAGTATTTGCTAGTTCATGTATGCTATACATAGAGGGTACACTTTTCTGTTAGATATTCATTCATTCATTCCACATATATTACTGAAAATTTACTATGTACCAAACACTGTTTCTGGTGCTTGGGATGGTGAATATAATAGGTGAATATAATAGGTATAGTCTTTTCCTCAGGGAACTTAAATGTATAAATATAGATGATAAACAACAGAAATGCATATGTACAGGTGATAAGCAAATAGAAAAACAAATATAAATTATAAAATTTGACCAAGTGTTATGGATAAAAAGAACACGCTAGAATATTTAGCTGCAATCACATAGTGTTGTAAAGTTTTTTCCAAATTTACCTGATCTTAAGAATAATTTGGGGAAGGGAAACATAAAGATTCTCTGGGCCTTTCTTGCAAATTCTGTTTCGGTAGGTCTAGAATAGGGTGATCTATATTTTTAAGAAGTATCCAAGTTATTTCTTATGGTAAGGCATACACTAGTAAGGTGGAACTGGGAATAATGTTAGATTGGGAATAAAGAGACTTGGCCTCTACCTATTAACCGGCTATGGGATCATGGGACAACTAATCTGGCTCATATATATATATATATATATATATATATATACACACACACACACACATATATATATACACACATATATATATACACACACACACGTATATATATATACACATACATACGCACACACACACACACACATATATAGGCATTGAACTCAACCCCAAGGTGCCCCCCCAGCTCTAAATCAATGTGTGTAATAGATAATAGGGAGTTTGCCATATACTGTATAAACACTGTTCCATTTCAAGGCATTTCAAATCTAGCCATGCTCCTTTGAAAATAAATATAATCTAAAATATAAAAACATAAAGTTGTTTTCTATGAACTTTATTTAAGTCCTGCAAAATGTATCTCAATCATAAAATATGTTGTTTCTATCAATATTTGACCATGCAAGGGTACACTTTAATGTATGTCCACTATAACCGTAACACAGATGGAAAGGACAGGCATTAAACTGAATTGTAGCAAGATGGAGCAGTGGGGAACTAATTGTCCTCGAGGACTTAACAGTGCTTCCAACTTATTGTCCGCATGTAATATCTCAAAATATTTCTCCAACGTATTATCCTCATTTAGGAATAATTGATCACACTAAATTTCAAGTTCCTTGAGAGAGTTGCATTTTTCCAACGGCACTTATAAAAGTTCTGGCACATACATAAAAAATGATGAGTTCAGGTCCTTTGTAGGGACATGGATGAAGCTGGAAACCATCATTCTCAGCAAACTATCGCAGGGACAAAAAACCAAACACCGCATGTTCTCACTCATAGGTGGGAATTGAACAATGAGAAGACTTGGACACAGGAAGGGGAATATCACACACCAGGGCCTGTCGTGGGGTGGGAGGAGGGGGGAGGGATAGCTTTAGGAGATATACCTAATGTAAATGACGAGTTAATGAGTGCAGCACATCAACATGGCACATGTATACATATGTAACAAACCTGCACGTTGTGCACAGGTACCCTAGAACTTAAAGTATAATAAAAATAATAATAATAAAGGAATGTAGCAGGACAAAAAAAAAAGAAAAGTTCTGGCACCTAATAGGTGTCCAGTTTACCTTTGCTAAATGAGTAAGTCGGTAAATAGGCACTAACCTGGAAAAGGCATTTCAAGATGAAGAAAAACATGCACATAATTAACAATCATTGACAAGGTCAAAGAAAAAATATACCAAGTTTGCTTCCTATACTTCTTAGAAGTACAAGACATTAAAAAAAATCGGAAACTTTCAAATTATACCGTAAGTAATGGTTAACTAGACATCCTAAGGTGAAGTTCATTTTGGTGATTAGTATTTAGAATGTATATTAGACTTAAAAACATATAAATAGTTTTTCCTGAAATCTCAAGAATATATTTATGTTGCAAACATATTCTCCCTTAGAGTAATTTACCATATGTTACAGAAGAGCTCCTCTTAAAACATACCACCTCCAAATTTTCTCTCTGCCATGAGCATTCTAGTATGTTGGAAAATCATGAGAAACAAAAGGATAGTAAACAGTTCCTTATTCTTTCATCTAATATGAGTCTGAACAAATATTACGCAAGAAGAAAATGGTAAAATTCTTCCTCCTTTTTCACAGATTACGATCTTTGTGTAGGAATAAGAAACTCTGTATATAGTAATGCCAAAGGGGGAACTGATGTTAATAGTTTTGGCCATTTTTCACAGTAAGTGTGCCTAAAATCTCTTGATATCAGAGAGAACACTAGCCAGGAATCCTGTGGATATCTTTTTTTTTGAGATGGAGTCTTGCTCTGTCGCCCAGGCTGGAGTGCAGTGGCGCGATCTCGCCTCACTGCAAGCTCCGCCTCCCAGGTTCACGCCATTCTCCTGCCTCAGCTTCCCGAGTAGCTGGGACTATAGGCGCCTGCCACCACGCCTGGCTAATTTTTTGTATTTTTAGTAGAGACGGGGTTTCACCATGTTAGCTAGGATGGTCTCGATCTCCTGACCTGTGATCCGCCCACCTCGGCCTCCCAAAGTGCTGGGATTACAGGCGTGAGCCACCGCGCCCGGCACTCCTGTGGATATCTTATCTTTATTTTGGGAGTGTATGTTTTTAAAGAGATTCTGTCCGTGTCTCCTCTCTTGCAGTATGGCTGTCTCAAGGAGGCTTTATGGCTGTCCATAGAACCTCAAAACTGTTGTCATGGCACAAGGTACTTATTAGTACCAGAGGCATGATGAAGTTTTTTAAAAAATGAAAAACTCAGTAGAGAAATTGGAGAATAAATTAAGGGATAGCTTGCTGAAAGTAGAGCAAAAGGAAAAACAGATTGGAAGTGGAAATCTTAGAGTCCAGGTGCATAAAATAACCAATTCAGTTGGAGCAGATCAGAAAAATGCCAGGAGCTATTTCTCTAAGATGATGGAATTATTATATTACCAATGAGTATGAATGTGTTGAAAGGAGACTTAGGCAACTGGGAAAGGGTTTAAAGATAAATTCCTAGTAAGTATCTAGAAAATAACTCAAGCAAACATATGAATATCAAAAGCATAAATTAAGTAAATTATGAACTACAGGGAAATAAAACAATGCTAAGTTATGCAGAAAAGGAAAAAATGATATTTCACTACATAATTCAAATGTGTAAAGCATTTACATAGTCATAATAATGAATACCAAGCTGACCAAAGTTATAGGAGGATAAGGAGAGAGGAATTATGCATGTAAGTGAACAGATCAATGAGGAAATCTTGAAAGAGATTTTTTTTTTAAGCTTTGCATTTCACAGTGAAAAATCAATAGACTATGCCCAACATTGAACAAATCAGGAAGTTGCAATGTAAACATATAGGAGAGACTGCTGTCTATTCCCCATATTTGTCCTCACCTTCCAGAATAATAGAAGATTTAGCTGGGCACACGGTTGCTCACAGTAAAATTACATTTGCAGCTTCTCTTGTAGTTTGGTATGACCATGTGACTAATCTTTAGCCAATGGGATATAAGTGAACAGATCTCATGGCAGTTTCCAGAAATCCTTGTTAAAAGACAGCTGGAGAACAGCCTTTGCCCCTTATTCTTCTCCCTCTCTGTCATGCTGCCTTGAGTATGTATGCTATCATTTTGGGCCTTGATAAAAAGGGCCACATCACAGGGACAGAGGAATGGAAACTGGAAGGCATCAGGGTTTTTGTGGATATTGTAGAGCCAAACTGCCATGCTAGCTGTAAATTGCATATACATGGACTTATACATGGAATTGAAATATCTTGTCTAAGCCATTGTTACTTTTGGGTCTTTTTAATACTTACAGCTAAACCTAATTCTAATTAATACAACACATCATTCATAGATGAAAGTAAATACTGAAGGAAATATCTAAAAGTGGAAAGTGGTTCAACTCGGGCTATTGCAAAATGGTAGGAAGGAAGGAGTGAGGAATGTTGGTTTTGTAGCAAATTCTACAGAACTTGACTTCCTAAGCTATATACGTATATAACTTTGATTTAAAAAAAATAAAAATGACAATGACAACAAGAACACATGCTCTACATTTCCCTATTTTTGGCTGTTGCTTAAGCTCCTCATACTATGATTCTACTCCAATTCCTCTTCAGTCATTTTTTTTTCTTGTGTCATCCCTCTTGCTAGACTCTGAGCTCCTTAAAATAGAAATAATGTCTAATGCACTTGTCTCTCCTTGTTAGTATACTTTAACACATAGCAGCATGCTCAACAAACACAGTATTGAATTTGATTTTCCATCTGGATTCTAACAAGAAAAAGCAAGACTCTGAACAGGGCAGTACTTATTTTGAGAATAGTATTTATTTTCAGAAATCTCTACTCTAAAAAATCTCTCTATATTACTCTTTTCTTCATATATATATGAGATAAGAGCTGGAGTCTCATTAGGTTGTCCTGGCTGCACTTGAACTCTTGGACTCAAGTGATCCTTCCACCTCAGCCTTCTGAGTGGCTAGGACTACAGGTATGTACTACCAAGCCTGGCTCTTTGTCACTTCTTTAATATACTTCCCTCTTGATCTACTGAGATGATCCTCCAGTGTGTGTACTGGTGTCAACCTACACTTGCTCGCAAGCGTCAACTGTTAGCATCTCTTCCCAACTCTGTGTTGAGTGAGACATGGAATCAGCTGTGGTAGGAATCTTTACACCACGGAAATCAGCAAATACTATTAATTAAGGCTTTTTTTTCCTTCAAGAATTGATTGCTAAGTACTTACCAGCACTACCACTTTCAAAATTTTATCTTTTAAATGGAACATAAACTACTGTTCCAATGATTGATCAGTATAATTTTTAAAATTTTATTTTATTTTATTTTATTTTATTTTAAGTTCTGGGATACATGTGCAGGACCTGCAGGTTTGTTACAAAGGTAAATGTGTGCCGTGGAAGGGGTTTGCTGAACTTATCAACCCATGAACTAGATATTAAGCCTTGTATACATTAGCTTTTTTCCTGTTGCTCTCCCTTCCCCCACCCCCCAAAAGGCCCCAGTGTGTGTTGTTCCCCTCCTTGTGTCCATGTGTTCTCATTGTTCAGCTCCTACTTATAAGTGAGAACATGTGGGGTTTGGTTTTCTGTTCCTATGTTAGTTTGCTGAGGATAATGGCTTCCAACTTCATCCATGGCCCTGCAAAGGACATGATCTCATTCCTTTTTATAGCTGCATAGTATTCCATGTTGTATATGTATCACATTTTCTTTATCCAGTCTATCACTGATGGACATGTGGGTTGCTTCCATGTCCTTGCTATTGTGAATACTGCTGCAATGAACATACGTGTGCATGTATCTTTATAATAGGATGATTTATAATCCTTTGGGTACATGCCCAGTAATGGGATTGCTGGGTCAAATGGTATTTCCGGTTTTAAGTCTTTGAGGAATCACCACACTGTTTTTCACAATGGTTGGATTAAAGACTTAAATGTAAAACCCAAAACTATAAAAACCTTAGAAGAAAATCAAGGCAATACCGTTCAGGACATAGGCATGGGCAAAAGATTTTATGACAAAAACATCAAAAGTAATTGCAACAAAAGCAAAAATTGACAAATGGGATCTAATTAAACAAAAGAGTTTCTGCACAGCAAAAGAAACTATAATCAGAGTGAATAGAAAACTTACAGAAAGAGAAATTTTTTACAATATACCCATCTGACTAAGGTCTAATATACACAGTCTACGAGGAACTTAAACAATTTTACAAGTAAAAAACAAACAACCCCATTAAAAAGTGGGCAAAGGACATGAACAGAGAGTTCTCAAAAGAAGAAATTTATGCAGCCAACAAACATGAGAAAAAGCTCAACATCACTAATCTTTAGAGAAATGCAAATTAAAACCACAATGAAATACCATCTCACGCCAATCAGAATGGCAATTATTAAAAAGCCAAGAAACAACAGATGCTGGCAAGGCTGTGGAGAAATAGGAACACTTTTACACTGTAGGTGGGAATGTAAAATAAATTTTTATCTATCATTCATTATATGAGATATATTTCAATTCACCTCATGTAATTTTTAAACAATGTTATTGAGATATATTTAAAACACCACACAATTCATTTATTTAATATGTACAATTAAAATGTTTTCAACATATTCACAGTGCTGTGCACCAGTCACCACTAACCAATCTAGAACATTTTCATCATGCCAAAAATAAATCCCATGCATATTAACAGTCAGGTCCCATCCCTCCCCTCCCTCAGCTCTTGGCACCACTAACCTATTTTCTGTCTCTAGAGTGTGCCTAATGTGGACACTTCATATAAATGAAATAATATAATATGTGGTCTTTTGCAATGGGTTTCTTTCATTTAGCATAATGTTTTTAAGGTTCATCCGTTTTATAGCACATATGAATATTTCATTCCTTTATATGGCTCTATAATAGTCCATTATATGCATATATCCAGATGTTGTCTATTCATTCACTTGGTGGATGTTTGGGTTGTTTCCATTTGGATATTATGGAAAACTCTGTTATGAATATCAGTGTGCAACTTTTTGAGTTGGATATACATTTTTTATTCTTTTGAGTGGATTGAAATCCATTCCAGCAGTGGAATTTTTGGTCATATGATAACTCTGTGTTAAACTTTTTGAGGACTGTTGTCAAAGTTGCTAAAATATTTTACATTCTTACCAGCAACGTATAAGGGCTACAATTTCTCCATATCCTGGCCAAAACTCATTATTATCTACCTTTTATGTTAATATTGTTACAGTGGATAAATGGCAACTTGTGGTTTTTATTTTCATTTCCATAATGACTAATGATGTTGAACATAATTTCAGGTAAATATTGGCAATATGTATATCTTTTTAAAACAAATATCTATTCAGTTCCTTTGCCTATTTTTAAAATTGGGTTACTTGCAATTTTATTATTGACTTGTAAGTGTTCTTTACATGCTTTGATACAAATTCCTTATCAGATATATGATTTCAAAATATCTCCTATCCTGTGGGTTATCTTTTCACTTTATTGCTAGCATTGCTTGGAGCACCTCATGTAAGATTTTAAAGCTTTCATTTATGCCATTCAGCAAATATAGCATGAAAATTATAGAAAATGTCTTACCCGAACTATTTCACAGTCAACATTTAATTCAGTTGCAACAGCTTCAATTTTCTCTCTACAAACAGAGCCCAGGCTGGTCATGCCATTGTCCCAATACTTCTTAAGGGTAGCTAAGTCTCGGTCACTGAACTGAGTGCGGTCCTGTAGCTGAAAAACACATTTTTAAATTGTTTTGAATTTTAAAGTTTAGAATAATCAAAGGAAATAATATTATAAAGAGAAGCATCAGGGTGAGATGTGCTACGATACTAGCAAAATTTATTTCACAATTCTTATTCAGTCCTCCCGTTCTGAAAATAAGCATTTTTATTTTTTAAATTTTCATAACAATACAGTGTGCTAGGAGGAAATGCATAGAATTTCTGAACTGATAGCAATTAAGCAATGTTGATTTAAAATAGTTTTAAAATAATACATGTTCATTGTATAAAATACAGGTAAAAAATAAGATAATTTAAATCACTTACATATTAGAAATAATGCTTGTTAACATTTTAATGTATACTCTTTTAAACTTTTTTCTATAGTACAGATATTTACATTCACATACTAAACACAGAAAAAGCAAAGACAGGCATATATTAGTGTGCTGCCTTTTGATAAGTTAATCTAGATTTGCCATACAAATCTAGATATTAGTTTCCTATTGATATTATAATGAATTAAAAAGGTAAATAAGAGAAAAGTAAGGAGATCACATAGCCCTAAAATCATATTTATGGCCTCGTCAAGTTTCATAATAAGCCTACCCTTTTTGTTCTTAGGTTTTCTTTATCCAATAAACTATCGGATTTACATGTTGTTTTATTTCAATGAATCCTCAGTATCCCGAGGAAGTAAGTTAGAAACATGATAGAATAATGACCTCTACTTTGCTGATAAGGCATCAGGAAAAGCTAGGTCAAAGGACTCATTCAACAGGGCACAGAGAGTCCATGGCAGAGCTATAAATAGAAATATCTGAGTTTTTCTAGTTGTTTTTTTTCCAGTGATGCCTCAAATTATTTTCAGAGGTGGTGGAAAAATCTAAACACAGGCTTTAATTAAAATATATATATCCTGCAAAGCCCTGTGTGTGTGCTTCTGATGAAATAGGGAGAGAAAAAAATGAGAGAGACAGAGAGAGAGAGAGAGACTGTGAGAGTGAATCTGGGACAACTGTTGCAGTCCCTGGCTTGAGGTATGGGGTTCTGTTGCGTTCTTCTGCCTAAGATGATATGATCAAGTCCCACACAGAGACTAGTCCTCAAATACTCCTTAGACATACAATGTTTTCAACATTTCCTTTCTAACTGAAATTTAAAATGAAACCTCCTAAGTTAGATTCAGGAAACAGTGGAAAATAATATACACAACATATAAAACATGACTTAATAAAAAGGGTTATCATAGCTAAAACTGATGTAATACTAAACAACAGTTGCAAACGTGTTTCTTTTAAAGTTACAAGCTTTTCAATAGTAAACTCAGCCACCGAAAGGAAAATAAATATATGAATTCTTGGTTTACCACCAAGAAAGTGAAGTTAGATTGAATATTTAAAGCATGCTTCTTCATAAGATATATCATATTTTGTGTGTGTGTGCAAATAAATTTCATTATCACCTAAATCTTTTCTCTCCTACTTAAAAAATCCCTGATGAGTAACAGTTATTGTAAGTACTAATACTAAATTACGTTTCCAATAAATGAATCAAAACACGACATCTAAGTTTTTTTAAATTAAGAAGACTAATCCTCTAGTTATTTACAACGGAAAAATCACATTAGGTGTTCAGCCAACATTGATTGCACAATAGTTGCAGAGCTAAAATTCTTAGAATAAAACAGAGAGCAAGATAAATTATAGTAAGATTCTATGTAGATTCAAATAATTCATCATCACAGCCAGCATAAATATTCCCATTATTTTCCTTTACATCATATTCTCCAGTGCAAGCTAACATACATAACTATCATAATGGAAGTGATAATGAATACAACGCTGATCACACTCAGCTAATTAATTTGTAATTCATTTAGAGGACATCCAAACATGATTCATTCTTTAAACTGACCTAAATAAAACCTGATTTGATTTGCTGGAAGTGTGCTGGGGTCTTAGCACTAGCAATGCTAAAGGCAACCTATTATGACAATGCCTGTTAAGAAGCATATAGGGGAAGAGCAGTTATTTTTAAAGTTCCTAAGAGCATATTTTTACTAAGAAAATAAATAAGGTAATACAAGTCAATTCGCAGTAAAACTGTGAATACACATTTAGAGAAGGAAAAAAAAAGTGAACATTTGAAAGAAAAGATGAATTTTTCCCCAGGGAAGCTTGAAGTCAGTTTTGTTTTTCTATTGGACTCTCAAGCCACTTTCACTTTACAAGGCATCATGAAACCTAAACCTGTGGCTGAGGTGAAGGAGGCAGGCAATTATCTTGTTGATTTTGTGAAAAGAGTAGTATTCCAATAACCCAGGCAATCTAGGTGAAAGCTGAGACTTTAGCCAGGTAACCAGATAACCGTACTTAACAAGTGACTTCACTTGGCTTATATTGCAATGTATAATAATAGAAATCTTCTGTTATTTTATCAGCCTCAAGGACACTTCTAAGAGTTTGGTTCTTTGCCTTTCTTTTTTAAATAACATTAAATGACAACACCGATATAGGGATGCAGAGTTTCCTGTTTTAAGTATGTATCTTGGTTAAATGAGGAGCTGAGTTATATATTTGTACTTAAATGAAACTCCTTTGAAACGACTATTAAAAATCTCTAATTCAACACTGCCCTTTTGAGTGCAGTGTTGAATTAGTGCCAAACAATTGGCATGATACTACAAATCTAAACTTTTCCACTTAATAGTGTGTGTTAGAGATTTTTCTAAATAATCAAAAACAGATATGCCTCAGTCTTTTTTTAGTGACAAGAACACAATGTGACATCAACCTTCCTAACAAAATTTTCAATGTACAATTCAGTATTGTTATTTATAGGCACAACGTCGTACAGCACATCTCTAGAAGTTATTCACCTTTTTTTTTTTTTTTTTTTTTTTTTTTTGAGATGGAGTCTCGCTCTGTCGCCCAGGCTGGAGTGCAGTGGTACAATCTTGGCTCACTGCAACCTCTGCCTGCCGGATTCAAGCTGATTCTCCTGCCTTAGCCTCCCGAGTAGCCAGGACTACAGGTGCCCGCCTCCACGCCCAGCTAATTTTTTGTATTTTTAGTAAGGATGGGGTTTCACCGGTTATTCACCTTTTATAACTGAAATTTTATACCCGTGGAACAGCAAACTCCCCATTTCCCTCTCCCACTAGCTCCTAGAAACCACTTTTCTGCTCTCTGGTTCTATGAGTTTGACTATTTTTGATTCCTCATATAAGTGGGATCAAGGAGTATCACTGTTTCCGTGCCTAGCTTACTTCACTTAACAAAATGACTTCCGGGTTCATCCATGTTGTCCTGTATGGCAGGATTTCCTTCCTTTTTAAGATTAAATAAAATTCCATTGTACATATAGGAAATATTTTCTCTGTTTTTTTATCCCTCTATGGACATTTAGGTTGTTCCATATTTTGGCTATTGTGAATAATGCTGCAGTAAACATTGGAGGGCAGATATCTTCTTGATATCCTGATTTCTTTTTTTTTTTCAATACCAGATGTGAGATTGGTGGATAATATGGTAATTCTATTTTTAATTTTTTGTGTACCTCAGTGTTTTTAACTGCTAAATTGTGCTCCATCATCTGGGCACTCCACACTTTAGTTACAGTTATCTATTGATGGACATTATATTTGATGTGAAATTCCTAGCAGTGTGTTTTGATCACCTCCTCTGCTTCCCACTGGTGAGGAAGGGATTTTTGACCTAAAGTCATAGGGATGGCCAAAACCATGACACCCAACACTAGATAGATGAGATCAACAGTAGTGTATTAGTCACATATACTCACAGGCTGAGGACATTTTATGCCATGCAGAGCCACATGGGGCTACACTTAGGAATAGAGTAAACAAGCAGGGTCTGTGGGAGGCAAGCTTTGTAGTAACAAGAAGGTGGTGTAACTCCTGGTTCCCAAAGGAGGATGTGATTGGCTTGTTTGAATCATTCTGTGGACTAGCAGGGAACTGAGGGACTCAGAAATAAATAGGCATTGTGTTTGGTGCCCATGATATAAAGAGCTATATTAATAGCATATTTTATCTGCTGGAACACAATGGGGAGGCCCATTTGAGGGTCTCCCAGTTTTCCCTGGATGCCAATATGTGCAGAATATGAGGCCTTAATTTTAGGCCTTAGACCACAAAGTGTCATTAGTGAGCCAAAGAGTACGTGTATTTAAATTAATAAACTAGGTATTGATGGAATGTATCTCAAAATAATAAGAGCTATTTATGACAAACCCACAGTCAATATCATAGTGAATGGGCAAAAGCTGGAAGCATTCCCTTTGAAAACTGGCACAAGACAAGGATGCCCTCTCTCACCACTCCAATTCAACATAGTATTGGAAGTTCTGGCCAGGGCAATCAGGCAAGAGAAAGAAATAAAGGAATTCAAATAGGAAGAGAGGAAGTCAAATTGTCTCTTTTTGCTGATGACATGATTGTATATTTAGAAAACCCCATTGTCTCAGCCCAAAATCTCCTTAAGCTGATAAGCAACTTCAGCAAAGTCTCAGGATACAAAATCAATGTGCAAAAATCTCAAGCATTCCTATACACCAATAATAGACAAACAGAGATCCAAATCATGAGTGAACTCCGATTCACAATTGCTACAAAGAGAATAAAATCCATAGGAATACAACTTACAAGGGATGAGAAGGACCTGTTCAAGGAGAACTACAAACCACTGCTCAAGGAAACAAGAGAGGACACAAACAAATGAAAAACATTCCATGCTCATGGGTAGGAAGAATCAATATCGTGAAAATGGCCATAGTGCCCAAAGTAATTTATAGACTCAATGCTATTCCCACCAAGCTACCATTGACTTTCTTCACAGAATTAGAAAAAACTACTTTAAATTGCATATGGAAGCAAAAAAGAGCGCATATAGCCAAGACAATCCTAAGCAAAAAGAACAAAACTGGAGGCATCATGCTACCTGACTTTAAACTATACTACAAAGCTACAGTAAGCAAAACAGCATGGTACTGGTACCAAAACAGACAAATAGACCAATGGAACAGAACAGGGGCCTCAGAAATAACACCACACATCTACAACCATCTGATCTTTGACAAACCTGACAAAAACAAGCAATGGGGAGCAACCCCATTAAACAAGCAACACCCTATTTAATAAATGGTGTTGGGAAAACTTGCTAGCCATATGCAGAAAACTGAAACTGGATCCCTTCCTTACACCTTATACAGAAATTAACTCAAGATGGATTAAAGACTTAAATGTAAGACCTAAAACCATAAAAACTCCAGAAGAAAACCTAGGCAATACCATTCAGGACATAGGCATGGGCAAAGACTTCATGACTAAAACACCAAAAGCAATGGAAACAAAAGCCAAAATTGACAAATGGGATCTAATTAAACTAAAGAGCTTCTGCACAGCAAAAGAAACTATCCTCAGAGTGAACAGGCAACCTACAGAATGGGAGAACATTTTTGCAATCTGCCCAGCTGACAAAGGGCTAATATCCAGAATCTACAAAGAACTTCAACAAATTTACAAGAAAAAATCAAACAACTCCAACAAAAAGTGGGTAAAGGATATAAATAAACACTTCTCAAAGAAAGACATTTATGAGGCCAACAAACATATTTAAAAAAAGCTCATCATCACTGGTCATTAGAGAAATGCAAATCAAAACCACAGTAAGATACCATCTCACACCAGTTAGAATGGCAATCATTAAAAATTCAGGAAACAGCAGATGCTGGAGAGGATGTGAAGAAATAGGAACGCTTTTACACTGGTGGTGGGAGTGTAAATTAGTTCAACCATTGTGGAAGACAGTGTGGCAATTACTCAAGGATCTAGAACCAGAAATACCATTTGACCCAGCAATCCCATTACTGGGTATATACCCAAAGAATTTTAAATCATTCTACTGTAAAGACACATGCACACTTATGTTTACTGCAGCACTGTTCACAGTAGCAAAGACTTGCAACCAACCCAAATGTCCATCAAGGATAGACTGGATTAAGAAAATGTGGCACATATATACCATGGAATACTAGGCAGCCATAAAAAAGGATGAGTTCATGTCCTTTGCAGGAGCATGGATGAAGCTGGAAACCATCATTCTCTGCAAACTAACGCAGGAACAGAAAACCAAACACCGCATGTTCTCACTCATAAATGGGAGTTGAACAATGAGAACACATGGACACAGGGAAGGGAACATCACACACTGAGGCCTGTTGGGGTGTGGGGGTAGGGGAGGGATAGCATTAGGAAAAATACCTAATGTAGATGACGGGTTGATGGGTGCAGCAAACCACCATGGCATGTGTATACCTATGTAACAAATCTGCACGTTCTGCACATGTATCCCAGAACTTAAAGTATAATTTAAACATTAAATAAATATTGTTAAGCTGCCTTTGAATGAAGGCAGAAATGCATGATGGTCCCTTTTTTCCTCTATCTTTTTAAATATTGGGTTTTATTCTACTGTGTAATTTTTGCCAATTTAGTGAAAACGTAGCTTCTTATTTTGTTTTCTTGAAGCATAAGGAGGATTAATCATTTTATATGCTTATTGAACATATGCATTTATTTTTATGTTAAATGCTCATTTAAAGAATCATGGTTTTCTTTCCTCTTTATTTTTAAAATTTCTATACTCCTAGTTACCAGAACTGTACTAAACATGTGTTAAAGTGTTGTCTTTTTTACACAATGATATTTTAATCACATTGCATACATTTTTATTATTAGCAAACTTTTACAACTTTAAATTGTGTATGTGACTTTTACAAAATTTTATGCTCCATATATTGTTTCATTCAATTTATTTATTAACACAGTTTCTATCTCCAGTAAAAATGGCTTGTTAACTATATGAGGTGCAATATCAGGTTCTCAAAAGTAAGCCTCTTATGTGACTTTTTATGGGAAAAAATTAATTTGACTGATGTATTTTTCAAATTGTGGTAAAATATACATAACATTTGCCATTATAAATGCTTTTCAACGTAACATTTGCCATTATAAACCCTTTTCAATGTACAGTTCAGTAGTGTTAAGTATAGTTACACTGTTGTGCCACCCATCTCTAGAACTTTTTCATATCCACTAAACCAGCAGTCCCCAACATTTTTGGCACCAGGGACCAGTTTCATGGAAGACAATTTTTTCCACGGATGAGGGTGGGGTTGCCGGGGAGGAGGGTTTCAGGATGAAACTGTTTTACCTCACATCAGCAGGCAT
Source organism: Pan paniscus (assembly GCF_029289425.2). NCBI lineage: Eukaryota > Metazoa > Chordata > Mammalia > Primates > Hominidae > Pan > Pan paniscus. The sequence goes on from NC_073272.2 coordinate 83,849,499, forward strand.
TAATTAGATTCTCATAAGGAGTGCACAACCTGGACCCCTTGCATGCACAGTTCACAATAGGGTTCCTGCTCCTATGATAATCGAGTGCCGCCACTGATCTGTCAGGAGGCAGAGCTCAGGCATTAATGCTCATTTGCCTGCTGCTCACCTCCTGCTGTGTGGACTCATACCAGTCCATGGCTCATGGAGTGGGAACCCTTGCAATAAACTACCCATTTCCCCTCCCCAAACCCCACGCAATGACCATTCTATTAAACCTTCCTTAGCTTAACTACTCTAGATGGCTCATATAAATAAAATAATGAAATATTTGTGTTTATGTAACTGGCTAATTTCACTTAGCATAATGTCCTCAAAGTTCATCTATGTCACAGCATGTGTCAGAATTTCCTTCCTTTGTAAGAATGAATAATATTTCATTGTATGCATGTACCAAATTTTTGTTCATACATTCATTCATTGATGGATATTTAGATTGTTTCCATGTTTTGGCTGTTGTGAATAATGGTATGCATATAGGCATACAAATATCTTTTCAAAACCCTGTTTTTAATTCCTTGGAATATATACCCAGAAGTGGAATTGTTGGATCATAGGGTAATTCTATTTTTCATTTTTTGAGAAACCTCCATACTGTTTTCCCCAGCAGATATACCATCTCACATTCCCACTAACAGTGCATAGAGGTTTTAATTTCTCTATCTCCTCACTAACCCTTGCCATTTTCTGAACATGTGTGCGTGCGTTTGCACCTCTGTGTGTTTTTACAGTAGATATCCTAATTGGTGTGAGGTGAAATCTCATTGAGTCTTTGATTTGCATTTCCCTGTTGATTAGTGATGTTGAGCATCTTTCTATATGCTTGTTAGCTACTTGTACATCTTTTTTGGAGAAGTTCCCATTCAAGTCCTTTGCCCATTGTTTAAATGGGTTATTTGTTTTTGGTATTGAGTTGTAGGAGTTGTAAAAATATATTCCTGATATTAACACCCTTCAATAAGAAAGTTATCTTTTACATTCTAATAGTTTCTGATCCTTGACTTTCTGAAATGTATCTCTGTGGTAGTTAATTTAATGTGTCAATTTGACTGGGCTAAGGGATGCCCAAGCATTTGGTCAAACATTATTCTGGGTGTGTTGTGAAGATGTTTCTGAATTAGATTAACATATAAATCAGTAGACTGAGTTAAGTAGATTGCCCTTCCTAATGTGAATGGGACTCATCTATTTAATTGAAGACTGGAACTGAACAAAAAGCCTGAGTATGAAAGAATTCCTCTTGCCTGATTGTTGAGGTGGGACACTGGTGTTTTCTATCCTTTGGACTCAGACTGAAGCATCGGTTCTTCTTGGGTCTTGAAGCTGCTGGATTTGGGACTGGAATTTACTGGACTTGGCTTTCCTCATTCTCAGGCCTTTGGACTGAGACCAATACTACATATCATCTTTCCTTGGTCCTCAGCTTGCAGACTGAGGATTGTGAGACCTCTGCTTTCACAATAGTGGGAGACAATTCTTTATCTCCATCCAATCTATGAGTTCTGTTTCTCTGGAGATCGCTGCCTAATATAAACCACTTACCATCACAAAACTACTTGAAATTTATTCTTGAAAAGAACTTCATTCAATCTTACAGAATAGGGGTCTGGGCAAGAGTTACCTTTTGGCTTTCAGTCTCTGGAGTTCTGGCATCCAAATCCCTGACCCACTCCTTTCCAAATATACCATATGTGAGAAAGTGCTGTCATTGTCAGTTTATTTATTTTAAAAAGATCAACAGTGAATTCTAGAGTTTCAACTGACATTGCTCGGCTAACATTTTACTTGTCTTACAAGCAGTGTCAATCACAATGCTCTGCTAGGGAAATGTCATACAAATAGAAAATTTCTACTGATAAGCAGAAGTGGAACAAGACCCACTATTATCATAGCTAAGCTTAAAAGCATTGAATGAAGATAGCTACACTTCTTAAGGAATTCCCTTGAAAAATTAACTAATCCTCTTTGGACAGAATTGAATAAGTTATTTTTATTCTAAACCTAGCAGGAAGTATCTTTAATATAAAATAGAAGAATTGTTGGTAAGCCTCTCTATATAATTGCAAACTTGTCAAAAACAAAACAAAACAAAATATCACATGTAAGGTCCATCATTTCAACATATATGTACAACACTTCTATTCTCCAGCAACAAACATTTAAAGCCAGAAATAGCATAGGTTTTTATTATGTGGAGCACATCGTAAGGGCTTACAATTGGTAACAAATAGAAGCTGAAAATTTTCTCCTCAGTGCAAAACAGTGGGAATCCAGAAAATCCTGTATTTGAATCTGAGTTCTGTCTCTTCCTAGTTGTGAAAAAGTGACTTAATCTCTCTCTGAAGATTATTTTCATTATGTTAAAATGGGCATAATTCTACCCACCTCATAGGATTGCTAAAAAAGATTAAATGAGAAAACACATGTAAAATAAATCAGGTTCATATTCATAGGAACCTAGTAAACATGAGCCTTCTTCTGAAACCTACCCCACATACACGCACCTGTATCCTAAATGGGAAGAAAAATACAGGTGCTATGAGGGGAGACTAACTTAACAGGAGAATCACAGGTACCTGAGAGAATAAACTGCTTTTTTAGAAAGAGCAGCAATAGCTGAGCATTCTTGGATTTTGCTCCAGCTTCTTTGTGAAGGGCATCTCGTGCTGGCTATTGTTTTGTTCTTTTAGATATTATACATTTCTGTATATTTAAAGCAGGGTGTCACAGCCCCCATGGAACACAGACGTCACTCACATGACAGCTAGCATGTGGAAAAGGTCTGATTTCCTGCCTTGCTGGTATCATCATATCACCATTCAAAGTATCTCAGGTTCACATTTGATGCTTATTGCCTATTTTTATGTGCTATCTGAGGAGAATTATTCGTTAATGAAATTAAATGTGGGGGCCTAGTACCCTGCAGCGAAGTTCTAGAATTGAACAGCAATCTGCGGCAAGCTCCTGCAATATGGCATCTGGTTGGCTGCCCACTTTCACCATATCTACTGTTAACTTCCTACAGTGATTAGGCACCAGTTATATGTCTCCATTGTTTAGTGACGACAAAATTGTGGAGAGTTTGGTTAAAAAATAAATCAAAATAGGAAATTTACAAGAAAAATGTAATTTGAAAGAATTCTATTGTTGATACAATAAAATAAATCTGTAGATGTCTTCGAATGGCCAGATATAATAAGACAGAACAGCAGCTGTTGAGACAGAAAGAAGTGGGAGTCAAAGAATTATAGAAAAAGAGGGTAGTCATAGTAATAAACTAGGTAGTTCAGCACTAAGGAAAATTTGCATAATTTTCCTTGCATAGCTCTCACAATCTTAAGCCAACATCAGAAAGTGCTGTTACATTTTAAAATATTAAGTATTTTTTGGCATCATGTACAGTCATCAGGTTACCCATATATATATTTTATATGCAACTTTAAGACATGATTAAAATAACTTTTTGCATAGCCTTAATTAAAAAGAAAAATCAGTGGTAAACCTTTCACTATATAGGATCATTTTGTCAGCTGGCCACTTCACATTATTGAGTATCTACTAGGCATGTGGTACGTAAGCACACAGCAAGTTTATATTTGCTTTCACTAAAACTGATGTTTGACCAAGGATTCTGTAATATAAGTTTGAAACCTGCTAGAGTTTTGCATTTTAATTTTTTTCATTTAATCTCATTGCATTGTGTAAGTTCTTTTTTGTTCTTACAGTTTTAAAAAACATTTTAATCTTACAGATCTAAAGCACAACAAATAACTAAAAACAAGAATTGTTCTTGTAAAATGTAAACTCCCAAAGGTTTATCATAGATATGACTTAGCTGTGTTCTTATCTGTGAATGGGAAAGCTTCTGCAATGTGTACAGAACAATTATTATCACAAAAATTCGGAACTTGATTTACAGTAGGTGAGAGACAAGGCAGTTTAAATTAATAAAATGTTTATATAGCAGAAAATTATCCTGCCATCTCCATCTCTACCCCTAAATCTCCCCAGGTGCAAAGAAATTATAATTACTTTGAAAATGTATATAAAATACTCATAGTTTTAAACTGATAGTGTTAAGATAATCCATGTGATTAAATTGTCTAAATATAGAAATATTTTATTTGCATTAAAATATGTCATTTTTAATAACTTGTGGGTTAATTCATAAAAGCTGATGTTTTCAGAATAGATTAAAACAAAACAACAAAACACATAGGTATTTTCCAAAGAATAAGACCTAGTTTAAGGAAAAGCCATGACTTAGCAAACAGGATGTGCCTAACTTACTCATGTTTGAAAGAATGAAAAACAGAGCTATTTTGACGAGAAGCACTTTTGATAGGAAATGTTGCCCCAAATCGGCTTCTATCCATGTTTGGAAACACAAGAATCTGTTAGGGAATGTGGGTAGGCAGACATTTGGTTCAGAGTCTTGACACACTGAAAATTGTGGTAAAAGAATTCAGGTATTTAAAAAAGGAGGGAATCCTCCCTAACTCATTTTATGAGGCCAGCATCATCCTGATACCAAAGCCTGGCAGAGACACAACCAAAAAAGAGAATTTTAGACCAATATCCTTGATGAATATTGATGCAAAAATCCTCAATAAAATACTGGCAAACCGAATCCAGCAGCTCATCAAAAAGCTTATCCACCATGATCAAGAGGGCTTCATCCCTGGGATGCAAGGCTGGTTTAATATATGCAAATCAACAAATGTAATCCAGCATATAAACAGAACCAAAGACAAAAACCACATGATTATCTCAATAGATGCAGAAAAGGCCTTTGACAAAATTCAACAACTCTTCATGCTAAAAACTCTCAATAAATTAGGTATTAATGGGACTTATCTCAAAATAATAAGAGCTATTTATGACAAACCCACAGCCAATATCATACTGATTGGGCAAAAACTGGAAGCATTCCCTTTGAATACTGGCACAAGACAGGGATGCCCTCTCTCACCACTCCTATTCAACATAGTGTCGGAAGTTCTGGCCAGGGCAATTAGGCAGGAGAAGGAAATAAAGGGTATTCAATTAGGAAAAGAGGAAGTCAAATTGTCCCTGTTTGCAGACGACATGATAGTATATTTAGAAAACCCCATTGTCTCAGCCCAAAATCTCCTTAAGCTGATAAGCAACTTCAGCAAAGTCTCAGGATACAAAATCAATGTACAAAAATCACAAGCATTCTTATACACCAATAATAGACAAACAGAGAGCCAAATCATGAGTGAACTCCCATTCACAATTGCTTAAAAGATAATAAAATACTTAGGAATCAAACTTACAAAGGATGTGAAGGACCTCTTCAGGGAGAACTACAAACCATTGCTCAATGAAATAAAATAGGATACAAACAAATGGAAGAACATTCCATGCTCATGGGTAGGAAGAATAAATATCGTGAAAATGGCCATACTGCCCAAGGTAATTTATAGATTCAATGCCATCCCCATCAAGCTACCAATGATCTTCTTCACAGAATTGGAAAAAACTACTTTAAAGTTCATATGGAACCAAAAAGGAGCCTGCATAGCCAAGACAATCCTAAGCCAAAAGAACAAAGCTATAGGCATCATGCTACCTGACTTCAAACTATACTACAAGGCTACAGTAACCAAAACAGCATGGTACTGGTACCAAAACAGAGATATAGATCAATGGAACAGAACAGAGCCCTTGGAAATAATGCCACATATCTACAACTATCTGATCTTTGACTAACCTGAGAAAAACAAGCAATGGGGAAAGGATTCCCTATTTAATAAATGGCGCTGGGAAAACTGGCTAGCCATATGTAGAAAGCTGAAACTGGATCCCTTCCTTACACCTTATACAAAAACTAATTCAAGATGGATTAAAGACTTAAACGTTAGACCTAAAACCATAAAAACCCTAGAAGAAAACTTAGGCATTACCATTCAGGACATAGGCATGGGCAAGGACTTCATGACTAAAACACCAAAAGCAATGGCAACAAAAGCCAAAATTGACAAATGGGATCTAATTAAACTAAAGAGCTTCTGCACAGCAAAAGAAACTACCATCAGAGTGAACAGGCAACCTACAGAATGGGAGAAAATTTTCACAACCTACTCATCTGACAAAGGGCTAATATCCAGAATCTACAATGAACTCAAACAAATTTACAAGAAAAAAACAAACAACCCCATCAAAAAGTGGGCAAAGGATATGAACAGACACTTCTCAAAAGAAGACATTTATGCAGCCAAAAGACACATGAAAAAATGCTCATCATCACTGGCCATCAGAGAAATGCAAATCAAAACCACAATGAGATACCATCTCACACCAGTTAGAATGGCAATCATTAAAAAGTCAGGAAGCAACAGGTGCTGTAGAGGATGTGGAGAAATAGAAATACTTTTACACTGCTGGTGGGACTGTAAACTAGTTCAACCATTGTGGAAGTCAGTGTGGCGATTCCTCAGGGATCTAGAACTAGAAATACCATTTGACCCAGCCATCCCATTACTGGGTATATACCCAAAGGACTATAAATCATGCTGCTATAAAGACACATGCACACGTATGTTTATTGCGGCATTATTCACAATAGCAAAGGCTTGGAACCAACCCAAATGTCCAACAACGATAGACTGGATTAAGAAAATGTGGCACATATACACCATGGAATACTATGCAGCCATAAAAAATGATGAGTTCGTCCTTTGTAGGGACATGGATGAAATTGGAAATCATCATGCTCAGCAAACTATCACAAGGACAAAAAACCAAACACCGCATGTTCTCACTCATAGATGGGAATTGAACAATGAGAACACATGGACACAGGAAGGGGAACATCAAACTCTGGGGACTGTTGTGGGGTGGGGGGAGTGGAGAGGGATAGCATTAGGAGATATAGCTAATGCTAAATGATGAGTTAATGGGTGCAGCACACCAGCATGGCACATGTATACATATGTAGCTAACCTGCACATTGTGCACATGTACCCTAAAACTTAAAGTATAATAATAATAAAATAAAAAATACAAATTGAAAAGTGAAAAGTGTATTTGAATCACTTCAAACTTTTTCTTAAGGAAGAAAAACAATTTTTGGCTTAGAAGACAGAACAAGATGGCAGAATAGAAGGCTCGACTGATCATCCCCCTAAAAGGACACTAATTTAACAACTGGAGATTATGATTTAACAACTGGAGATCACCTGCTAGGCCCTAGCTCCCAGATATTTGTATACGTGGCCTGTGCCAGAAGGGAACTGTTGCCTTGAAGAAAAGGACCTAGTGCTAGAAGCATCCATGACCTACTAACTGAAGAGCCCTTAGGCCACGAATAGCTAGCAGCAATATCCAGGTACTACGCCAAGGGTCTTGGGTGAGCCTCTGAGACTTTCTGGCTTCAGGTGAGACTCAGCACATGACTAGCTGTGGGGACTACAAGGTGAAGCTCCTTCTGCTTGAGAAAAGCAGAGGAAAAAGTAAAGGGAAATTTGTCTAGCATCTTAGGTACCAGCATGGCCACAACTGGGTAGAGCACAAAGAGGGCCCTTGAGGTCTCTGATTCTAGGACTTGACTCTTCTATGAAATTTCTGGACTTTCCCTGAGCCAGAGGGGAGTGCACTTCCCTGAAAGTTGAGTCTCAGACCAGGCAGCATTCACCATAAACTGACTTAACAGCGCTTGGGCCCTAAGGGAATGTTGGCAGTAGTCTGGCAGTACTTCCATGGTCTGTGGTGTTGGGGGCTACAGGATGAGAGGATGAGGCTCTTTTGCCTTTGGCAAGGGTAGGGAAAAGTGGGAAGGACTGCATCTTGTATTTCTTTTGCACTATTGCCACAGTACAATAGAACAACAGGTACATTTATTGACTAAAGTTATTGACTCTAGTCCCAGATTCCTGGATGGCACCTCTGGACCCACCTGGGGCCTGGAGAACCTCCCTGCCCTGAAGGGAAGGACACCGGGTTGGCTTGTTTTGCCACCAGCTGATTGTAGAGCCCCAGGGCCTAGTGCGAACATAGACAGTAGCCAGGGAGTGGTTACAGCAGACCTTGGGAGAGACCACATGTTGTGCTAGCTTCAGGTCTGACCCAATGAAGTCATAGTGATGGTGGCCACAGTAGTGTTTGTGTCACTACACTCCCAGATTTAGGTACTCAGAAAGAGAAAGACTGACCTCGTTTGTTTGGGAAAATGTAAGGGAAGATAATAAGTCTCTGTCTGGTAATTCAGGGAATTATCCCAGACATTGTCAAGACCATGAAGGCAGTACAACTCTGGATCTGCAAGAATCACAGCGTTATTGGTCTTGAGGTGTGCCCAAAGCAGATAGAGCTTAGATTACAACACCCAAGTCCTTTCAAATATCTGGAACTCCTTCCCAAAAAGGATGGACACAACTAAGAACAGACAGTGAAGACTGTAATAAATACCTAACTCTTCAATGTGCAGATACCAAAGAATATGTACTAGCATGAACACAATCCAGGAAAACATGAACTCACCAAATGAACAAAATAAGACACAAGGGACTAATCCTGGAGAAGCAGAGATATGTTACCTTTCAGACAGAGAATGGAAAGTAGCTATGTTGAGGAAAAAGAAGTTCAAGCTCATACAGAGAAGAAATTCAGAATCCTATGAGATAAATTTAACAAATATACTGAAATAATTAAAACGAATCAAGCAGAAATTCCAGAGCTCAAAATGCAATTGATATACCAAAGAATGCATCAGAGATCTCTAACAACAGAATGAATCAAGCAGAACAAAGAATTAGTGAGCTTGAAGACATGTTATTTAATAATACACAGTCAGAGGGACAAAAGGAAAAAAAATAAGAAACAATGAAGCACAAATAGAGGATCTAGAAAATAGACTCAAAAGGGCAAATCTAAGAGTTATTGGCCTTAAAGACAGGGTAGATAAAGACATAGAGATATAAAGGTTATTCAAAGGGATAATATCAGAATACTTCCTGAACCTAGAGAATGATATCAATATCCAAGTACAAAAGGATTATAAATCATCAACTAGATATAACCCAAAGAAGACTACCTCAAGGCATTTACTAATCAAACTCCCAAACATAGATGATAAAGAAAAGATCCTAAGAGCAGCAAGAGAAAAGAAACAAAAAACAACAATGAAGCTCCAATACATCTGGCAGCAGACTTTTCAGTGGAAACCTTACAGGCCAGGAGATAGTGGCATGACACATTTAAAGTGCTGAAGAAAAAAAAAATCACTTTTGACCTAGCATAGCATATCCAGCGAAAATTCCCTCCAAACATAAAGAAATAAAGACATTCCCAGATAAACAAAATCTGAGGGTTTCATTAACGCGAGACCTGTTCTGTAAGAAATGTTAAAGGGAGTACTTCAATCAGAAAGAAAATAATGTAAATGAGCTATAAGTAATCACTTTAATCACTCACAGGTAATAGTAAGTACACAGAAAAACACAGAATATTATAACGCCATAACTGTGGAGTATAAACTACCCTTATCCTAAGTAGAAAGACTATATGATAAACCGATCAAAAATAATAACTACAAAACCTTTTTAAGACATAGTACAGTAAAGTACAATTAGAAACAAAAAGTTAAGAAGCAAGAGAACAAACTTAAGGTGTAGAATATATATTAGTTTTCTTTTGTTTGTTTATGCAAATAGTGTTACATTGTTATAAGGTTAAAATAATGGGTTACAAGATAGTACTTGCAAGCCTCATGATAACCTCAAACAGAAAAGCATACAACAGATACACAAAAAATAAAAAGCAAGAAACTAAATCATCTTACCAGACAAAATTACTTTCTCTAGAGGAAGAAAGGAATGAAAGGAAGAAAGGAAGAGAAGACCACAAAACAAACAGAAAACAAATAACAGAATGGCAGGAGTAAGTCCTTACTTATTGATAATAACACTGAATGTAAATGGACTAAACTCTCCAACAAAAACACATAGATGACTGAATGGATGAAAAATCAAGATGCATTTCATTAATCTGTTGTCTACAAGAAACACACTTCACCTATAAAGACACATATAGACTGAAAATAAAGAGATGGAAAAAGATGTTTCATACCAATGGAAACCAAAAAAGATTATATTATATCAGACAAAGTAGATTTCAAGAAAAAACTGTAAGAAGAAACAAAGAAGGTCACTATATAATAATAAAGGTGTCAATTTAACAAGAGGATGTAACAATTATATATATAATCAAATTATATATATGATCAAATTTGATTTTATATATATAATCAAATTATATATATGATCAAATTTGATTTTATATATATAATCAAATTATATATATGATCAAATTTGATTTTATATATATATAATCAAACCTGGAACACCCATATAGATCTGAAATATTATTAGAGCTAAAGAGAGAGATAGGTCCCAATACAATAATAGCTAGAGACTTCAACACCCCACTTTCATCATTGGACAGGTCTTTCAGATAGCAAATCAACAAAGAAACATTAGACTTGATCTGCACTATACACCAAATGGGTCTAATAGATATTTACAGAACATTTCATCCAAGAGCTGAAGAATATATTATTTTCCTCAGCACATGGATCATTTTCAAGGATAGACCATATGTGTAATCACAAAAGACACCTTAAAACATTCAAAAAAATGAAATAATATCAAGCATCATCTCTGACCACAAATGAATAAAACTAGAAATCAATAGCAAGAGGAATTTTGTAAATTATGCAAATACAAAGAAAATAAACAATATGCTTCTGAATAACCAGTGGGTAAATAAAGAAATTAAGAAGAAACTTTAAAATTTTTTTGAAACAAATAATAGAAACAAAACATACCAAAACCTATGGGATACAGAAAAGCAGTACTAAGAGTTTATGGCTATAATTGCCTATCTCAAAAAAGGGAAAAATCATCAAATACACAATCTAATAATGCATCTTAAAGAACTAGAAAAGCAAGAAAAATCCAGACTCCAAATTAGTAGAAGAAAATAAATAATAAAGATGAAACCAAAAATGAAATTGAAATGAAGAAAACAATACATCAATGAAACAAAGAGTTGTTTTTATTTTTTGAAAACTTAAGCAACATTGACAAACCTTTAGCGACACTAACAAAAACAAAAAGAGAAGATACAAATAAATAAATCAGAAGTGAAAAAGAAGACAGTACAACTCATACTGCAGAAATTCAAAAGATCACTAGTGGCTACAATGAACAACTATATGCCAATAAATTGAAAAATATAGCAGAAATATACAAATTCTTACACACATACAACCTACAAAGATTGAACCACAAAGATATCCAAAACCCGAACAGACCAATAACAAGTAACGGGATCAAAGCTGTAATAAGAAAGCCTCCAAATAAAAAAAAAACCCAGGACCCAGTGGTTTCACTGCTCAATTTTGGCAAACATTTAATAAAGACCTAATACCAATCCTACTTAAACTATTCCAATAAATAGAGGAAGAGAAAATACTTCCAAACTCATTTTATGAAGTCAGTATTATGCTGATATCAAACCAGATAAAGACACCTCCAAAAAAAAAGAAAACTGCAAGTCAATATCTCTGATGAATATCGATGTAAACATCCTCAACAAAACACTAGCAAAGAGAATTCAACCATATATTAGAAATATCGTTCATCCTGACTACGTGAGATTTATTTCTGGTATGCGAGCATGGTTCAACATATGAAAATCAGTCAATGTGATACATCACACCAACAGAATGAAAGGTAAAGACTTTATGATTATGCCAATTAATGCTAAAAAAGCACTTGATAAAATTCAACATTGCTTCATGATAAAACAACAGCCATCACAAAACTAGGGATAGAAGAAACATACCTCAACATAATAAAAGGCATATATGACACTCAGTATCATATTGAATGGGAAGAAATGACAGCCCTTTCTCAGAGATATTGAAAACAACAAGGAGGCCCACTTTCACCACAGTTATTCAATATACTACTGGAAGTTCTAGGAAGAGCAATGAGAAAAGAGAAAAAATAAAGGGCATGAATATAGGAAAGGAAGACGTCAAATTATCCTTCTTTGCAAATGATATGATCTTATATTTGGAAAAATTTAAAGACTACACACAAAACATTTAGAACCGATAAATTCAGTGAAGTTACAGGATACAAAATCAACATACAAAAATCAGTGGCATTTCTATATGTCAACAGTGAACAATCTGAATAAGAAATTAAATAGGAATCCCATTTACAATAGCCACAATAAATACGTAGGAATTAACCAAAGAAGTTAAAGATCTCCATAATGAAAACTACAAAACACTGATGAAAGAAATTGAAAAGGGCACCACAAAATGGAGAAGCATTCCATGTTCATCGACGGAAATAATCAATAATGTTAAAATTTCCATAGTCACCAAAGCAATCTACAGATTCAGTACAATCACTATCTAAATACCAGGGACATTCTCCACAGAGAAAATAACTATCATAACATTTATACAGACCCACAAAGACCCAGAATAGCCAAAGCTATTCTAGGCAAAAATAACAAAACTGGAGGAATTACATCATCTGCCTTCAAATTATACTACAGAGCTATAGTAACCAAAACAGCATGATCTGGCATAAGAAATAGACATGTAGAGCAATGGAATAAAATAGATAACCCAGAAACAAATCCAATCCACACACCTGCAGTAAACTCATTCCCATAAAGGTGCCAAAAACATACACTGGGGAAAAAGACAGTTTCTTCAATAAATGGTGCTGGGAAAACTGGATATTCATATGCAGAAGAATAAAACTAGACTCCTATCTTTTGCCATATACAAAAATCAAAACAAAATGGCCTTAAACATTTAGCCTATAACCTCAGACTATTAAACTACTACAGGAAAACACTGGAAACAACCTTTAGGACATTGGGCTGGGCAAAAATTTCTTGCATAATACCACACGAGCACAGACAATCAAAGCAAAAAATGAACAACTGGGATCATGTCAAGCTAAAAATCTTCTGCACGACAAAGAAAACAACAAAATGAAAAGACAACCCATAGAAGGAGAAAATATTTGCAAATTGCCCATCTGACAAGGGATTAATAACCAGAACATATAAGGAGCTCAAGCAACTTTATAGAAAAAAATCTAATAATCCAATTAAAAATGGGCAAAAGATTTGAATAGATATTTTTCAGAAGACATACAAATGGCAAACAGACATATGAAAAGGTGCTCAACATCACTGATCCTCAGAGAAATGAAAATCAAAACTACAATGAGACATTATCTTACCTCAGCTAAAGTGGCTTGTATCCAAAAGATAGGTAATAACAAATTCTGGCGAGGATGTGGAAAAAGGGGAACCATTGCACACTGTTGGTGGAAATGTAAATTAGTACAAACACTATGGAGAACAGTTTGGAGGACTGTTAGAAAACTAAAAATATAGGTACCATATGATCCAGCAATCCCACTGCTGGGAATATACTCAAAAGAAGGGAAATCAGTATATCTAAAAGATATCTGCACTCCCATGTTTGTTTCAGCAGTTTACAATAGCCAAAATTTGGAAGCAACCTAAGTGTCCATCAACAGATGAATGAATAAAGAAAATATAGTACGTACACACAATGAAGTACTAGTCAGCTATAAAAAGTATAAGATTCAGTCATTTGCAAGAACATGAATAGAACTGGAGTTCATTATGTCAAGTGAAATAAGCCAGACACAGAAAGACAAATATCACATGTTCTCAGTTATTTGTGGGATCTAAAAACCAAAACAATTGAACTCATGGACCTAGAGAGTAGAAGGATGGTTACCAGAGGCTGGGAAGTGTAGTGGAGGGCATGAGGGGAGGTAAGGATAGTTAATGGCTACAAAAAAAGTCAGAAATAATGAACAAGACATACTACTTGATAGCACAAAAGGATGACTGTAGTCCATAATATATTAATTGTATATTTTAAAATAACTAAAAGAGTGTAATTGGACTGTTTGTAATAGAAAGGATAAATGCTCCAGGAGATGGGATATCCCATTCTCCATGATGTGCTTATTTCACGTTGCATGCCTGTATCAAAACATCTCATACGCCGCATAATATATATACCTACTATGTACCCTCAAAAATTAAATATTAAAAAAATTCTTGAGTTTTAAAAAAGAAATTAATTTGTGATCATTGTGAAAACTTGAACAATATATAAAGTTAACGTGTAGTATATATAAAATAAAAAGGTAGCATTCTTCTTAATCCTGGCCTTCCTAATCTACCTTTATAATAATGCCACCACCAATACGGGGTGAAAAACTTTTGGGAAGGCAGACACACCATAGCAAATGTTTAGAATCAACAAGAATATTTAAGAATGATTACTCTCTCTCACCCAAAGAGAGAAAAGACTATTCCTAGGTAATTTTGTAATACTTCACATAAATTTTGAAATGTTATTTCATAATTGGTAATTGAAATAGAAACTAGAAAAATATTTACCTAGTCCAGAACTTTATAAACAATTTCCAAAATAATGTGTAGTATGTATAGTTTATTCTGTAAGTAAAACTGAAAAAACTAAGCTTAAGTATATTGTCATTTTATATTAATGCGCATTTCATGGAATTTCCACGGTTATATTCAGTAATAAGTACTAAAAATGTTAAAAGTCATCAAGATCATATGTCTGGCTACATTTACTTGTAGTTGCTGTCATTTCTGTTAAATTTCAGCTTTCATTTTAGATACAGGATGTACATGCACAGGTTTGTTACATGGGTATATTGCACCAAGTTAGTAAGCACAATACTCAATATGCAGTTTTTCAATCTTTGACCCCCTCTCTCCCCACTCTAGTTGCTCAAAGTGTCTATTGTTCCCATGTTTATGTCCATGCATGCTCAAAGTTCAGCTCCCACTTATAAGTAAGAGCATGCGGTATTTGGTTTTATGTTTCTACATTAATTAACTTAAGATTATGGCCTCCAGCTTCATTCATGTTACTGCAAAGGACATGATTTTATTCCCTTTTATGGCTCCATAGTATTCCATGGTGTATATGTATGACATTTTCTTTATCTAGTCCACTGTTGATAGACATTTAGGTGGATTCTACGTCTTTACGATTGTGAATATTGCTGCGATAAACATGAAAGCATATGTCTTCTCGGTAGAGCAATTTATTTTCCTTTGGGTATATAACCCATAATGTAACTGCTGGGTCAAATGGTAGTTCAACTCTTAGTTCTTTGAGAACTCTCCAAAGGGCTTTCTACAGTGGCTGAACCAGTTTACATTTCCACCAACAGTGTATAAGCATTCTCTTTTCTGTGCAACCTTGCCAGTATTTGTTATTTTTGACTTTTTAATAACAGCCGTTCTGAGCTATGTGAGATCGTATCTCATTGTGGTTTTGATTTGCATTTCTCTGATGATTATTGATGAGCATTTTTTCATGTTTTTGTTGGCTGCTTATATGCCTCCTTTTCGTGTCTTTGCCCAGTTTGTATTGGGGTTGTTTTTTGTTGATTTGTTTAAGTTTTTTAGATTCTAGATATCAGGCCTTTGTAGTATGCACAGTTTGTGAATATTTTTTTTCCCATTCTGTGGGTTGTCTGTTTATTCTGTTGATAGTTAACTTCACTGTGTAGAATCTATTTAGTTTAATTAGGTCCCACTTGTCAAGTTTTTTTTTTTTCTGCAATTGCTTTTGGGAACTTAGCCAAAAATTCCTCACCAAAGCTAATGTGGAGAAGGGTATTTCCTAAGTTTTCCTGTAAGATTTTTGTAGTTTTCAGTCTTATATTTAAATCTTTAATACATCTTGATTTAATTTTTATATATGGTGAAAGATAAGGGTCTAATTTCATTATTTTGCAAATGACTAGCCAGTTACCTCAACACCGTTTATTGAATAGGGAGTACTTTTCCTATTTTCTGTTTTTCTTGGTCTTATTAAAGATCAAGTGCTTATAAGTGTGTGGCTTTATTTCTGAGTTTTCTATTCTATTTCATTGGTCTGTGTGTCTGTTTTTGTACCAGTACTTTGTTGTTTTGGTTCCTGTAGCCTTATAGTATTGTTTGAAGTCACGTAGTGTAATGTCTCCAGCTTTGTTCTTTTTCTTAGATTTGCCCTTGGCTATTTAGGCTTGTTTTGGTTCCATGTGAAAGTTAGAATTTTTTTTTCTCATTCTTTGAAGAATGATGTTCAGAGTTTCACAGGAATAGCACTGACTGTTAATTGCTTTGGGTGATGTGGCCATTTTAATGATATTGATTTTTCCAATTCATGAGCATGGAATTTTTTCCATATATTTGTGTCATCTCTGATTTCTTGCAGCAGTTTTTTTGTAGTTCTCCTTACAGACATCTTTCACCTTCTTGGTGAGCTGCATTCCTAGGTATTTTACTTTCTTTCTGGGATTTGTAAATGGGATTGTGTTCTTGATTTGATTCTCAGTCTGCATGTTATTGGTGTATAGAAATGCTACTAAATTTTGTACATGGATTTTGTATCCTGAAACCTTACTAAAATTGTTTATCAATTCTAGTTGCCTTTTTTTTACAGTCTTTAAGGTTTTCTAAGTATAAAATCATATCATCAACAGAGAGATAATTTGACTTGTTCTTTTCCTACTTGAATGGTTTTTTTTTTTTTTTTTCGCCTGGTGACTCTTGCTAGCACTTCCAGTATTATGTTAAATAGGAGTGGTGGTTGTGGGCATCCTTGTCTTGTTCCAGTTCTCAAGGGGAATGGTTCTAGCTTTTGCCCATTCAATATTTTGTTGGCTGTGGGTTTGTCACAGATGGCTCTTATTATTTTGAGGGATATTCCTTCAATACCTGGTTTGTTGAAGGTTTTTATCATGAAGAATGTTAGATTTTATGGAAAACTTTTTATGTGTATATTGAGATGATTATATGTTTTTTATTTTAATTCTCTTCACATGTTTTATCACATTCATTGATTTATGTATGTTGAGTCAAACTTGCATCTCAGGAATGAAGCCTACTTGTACTGTGGTAAATTAACTTTTGGATGTGCTGCTGGATTAGATTTACTAGTATTTTCCTGTGAACTTTTGCATCTATCTTCATGAGAATTAGTGGCCCTATTTTTTTTCTTCATTGTGTCTCTGTCAGATTTTTGTATTAGGGTAATGCTCGTTTCACAGGCTGAGTTACGGAGGAAACCCTACTCCTTCATTTTTTGCAATAGTTTCATGGTAATTGGTACCAGTTCTTCTTTCTACCTCTGGTAGAATTCAGCAGTGGATCCATCTGATGCAGAACTTTTTTTGGTTGACAGGTTTGTTATTACTGATAAAACTTCAGAGTTTGATATTGGTGTATTCTGGGTTTCAATGTCTTCCTGATTCAATCATAGAAGACTGTGTGTTTACAGGAATTTATCTATTTCCTCTAGATTTTCTAATTTGTGTGCATGGAGTCATTCCTAGGAATCTTGGAGCATCTTATATTTCTGTGGGATCAGTTGTAATGTCACTATTGTCATTTCTGATTGAAATTATTTGGATTTTTTCTGTGTTAATCTAGATAATGGCTTTCCAATCTTATTTGTCTTTGCAAAGAAACAATCCCTTCATTTCATAATATTTTATATGGATATTTTCAGCTCAATTTTATTTAATTCTTTTCTAATTTTAGTTATTTATTTTCTTCTGCTAGCTTTGGGGTTGATTTGTTTCTTTTTTTTCCCTAGTTCCTTTAGTTGCAAAGTTAGGTTATTAATTTGAGATCTAACTTCTTGAAGGGATTTAGGGCCATAAACTTTCCTCTTAACACTGGTTTAGCTTCACTCCAGAGATTTTGGTAAGTTGTGTTCCTATTTTCATTAATTTCAAGGACTTTTTAAATTTTTGACTTAAGTTTGATGTTAACCCAGGAATTATTAAGAAACACTTTGTCTAATTTCCATATATTTGTGTAGTTTCGAGAGATCTTGATATTCATTTGTTTGTATTGCACTATGGACTGAGAGTGTGCTTTGTGTGATTTCAATTTTTCTTAAAAAATTTATTAAGACTTGCTTTATGTCTGAGCATGTGGTCAACCTTTGAATATGTTCTGTGTGCAGGTGAGAAGAATGTATATTCTGTAGTTGCTGGACGGAGTGACTTGTAATGTCTCTTAGGTCCAACTGGTCAAGTGTCAAGTTTCTTTGTTAGTTTTCTGCCTCAATGATCTGTCTAACACTGTCAGTGGGGTGTTGAAACCGCCTACTATTATTGTGTGATTGTCTAAGTCTTTTTGTAGGCCGAGAAGAACTTGTTTTATATATGTGAGTACTCCAATGTTTGATCTACATATATTTAGTAAAGTCTTCTTGTTGGATTGTGCCCTTTATCAATATGTTATGCCCATCATTGTCTTTCTTAATTTTTGTTGGTTTAAAGTCTGTTTTATCTGATATAAAAATAGCATCTCCTGCTCATTTTTTTTTTCTGTTTTCATGGCATATCTTTATCCAACACATTATTTTGAGCCTGGGTGTGCTGTTACATGTGAGATGGATCTCTTGAAGACAATAGATGGTTGAGTCTTCTCTTTTATCCAGCGTGCAACTCTGTATCTTTTAAGTGGGGGAATGTGGCCCATTTACATTTAGGGTTGATATTGACATGTGAGATTTTGATTTTGTGATGGTTGTTATGTAGACTTGATTGCATAGTTGCTTTATAGAACCTGTGTGCTGTGTACTTATGTGTGTTTTGTGTTAGCAGGTGTTGTTTTGATTCCCTGTTTAGCACTAACTTAACAACCTCTAATAAGACTTGTCTAGTTGAAATGAACGCCACTATCATTTGCTTGTCTGAGAAGGATTTTGTTTCTTTTCTGTTTATGAAGTTTAGTTTGGTGAAATATGAAATACTTGGTTATAATTTCTTTCCTTTAAGGATGCTAAAAATAGGCCCTCAATATCTTGTGGCTTATAAGGTTTCTACTGAAAGGTCTACTTTTAGCTTGATGGTGTTCCTTCTATATGTGACTTGACCCTTTTTTCTAGCTGCCTTTAAGTTTTTTTTTTAATTTTGCATTGACCTTGGTGACTCTGATGACTGTGTGTTTTAGGAATGGTCATCTTTTATAGTATCTAGACATGGTTTTATGTATTTCTTGGATTTGCATGTCAACATCCTTAGAGAGATTAGGGAAATTTTCATGGATGATGTCCTCCAATATATTTTTTAAGTCGCTTATGCTGTCTCCTCTCAGGAATGCTGATGAACTGTAGATTTGTTTTTTCTACATAATCCCATATTTCTAAGAGGTTTTGTTCATTTTTCTTAATTCTTTTTCTCTTTATTTTTTGTCTGAATTGATTTTAGGAACTTGTCTTTGAGCTCTGAAATTCTTTCCTCAGCTTGGCCTATTCTGCTGTTAATGCTTCAGATTGTAATGTGAAATTCTTGTGGTTTTTTTAGCTTTCGAAGTTTGGTTTACGTCTTTCTTAAAATGTCTATTTTATCCTTCAGCTCTTGGATCATTTTACTAGATTTCTTGGATTCCTTGGATAGGGTTTCAACTTTCTCCTGAATCTCAGTACACTTCCTTGCCATCAAGATGCTGAATTCTATGTCTGTCATTTCAGTCACTTCAGACTGGTTAAGAACCATTGCTGGGGAGCTAGTGGGTAAGGGACACTGTGGCTTTTGAAGGTAAGGGACACTCTGGCTTTTTTAATTGCCAGACTTTTGTGCTTATTTCTCATCTGAGAAGCTTGGTATTCCTTTAACAGTGGTGTAAGTTGAGTATAGTCAGTTGGCTTTCATTCTTGACACTCAGAGGGCCAGGGCTCTGTACAGGATCCTTATGTATGGGTGAATTATTGTGCTCGGTTTCACAGGTGTATATATTGGCAGAATATTTGGCGTTGTAGTTTTGACTTTTATCCAGTAGCTGAAGCTAGGGAGTGATGGCCAGTAGTTAGGCTAATAGCCACATGACTCCTTTGTACTTTTTGTCATTTGCAGGCATGCTCTGCTTTGGGAGTGGAGAGACGGCACCCTCACCAGATTTGCTCTTCGGCTTTCTCAGAGCTCCCTTCAATCACCACTGCCACGCCTGGCTTTCTTTTGTTAGATATTGTGGGCCAAAGGGCCACCTCAGGCAGACACAGTGGCCACACCCTTTCTGGACCAGCCTGGCAGAGGAAGGCACACCCTACTCCTGCCCTGACTCAGGGACTCACCCATCTTGCCCTTCTCAGTGCTCTCAGGTTGGGGGCTCCTTCCCTGCTTGAGTGCTGGCCGTAGATCTTGGCTACCTACTCCAGAGCTGCATGCCACAGCCCTGAGGCACTAGGATGTCCCAAGGCTTGGAGTTGGGTTCTGGCCGCACTGAGGGATCCAATGTTTTCCCAGGTCACCAGGACAATACTCAGGTGGAGCAATGCACTGAGGCTGGGCTGCAGAGGCTGCGCTGTGCAGAATAGACATGCGTCAGTCCCATGGAGAAGCAGGTTTCACTCTCTTCTGGCTCAGAGGTCAGCTAAGGCCTGTGCCTCCCAGAGAAAAGTGGGGAGTGCTGGGAGATGGTCATCTATTACTGCTCTCCACCGGAGCTGCCCAGTGCACAAAAACTTCTGGCCTTTAAGCCGTTTAAAGGCATATCTCTACTTGTTCCATGGGAAGATTCCCCAGACCAGCTCACATGTCTGTCGGGAATGCGTGGTCCCCTGTATCTAGGATCCCATAGGTCAATGGCAAGAGTGAGCTGTCCTTTCATTCTTTCACTCACCCTCTTTTCAGGCGCTCTCCAGGGTCTGAAAGTAGCTCTAGCATTCATGTATCTTGCGCAGGGTTTCCAGCTTCCTCCCTCTTCAGCCTAGGCCCCAGTGTAACCGTTCTATCCACCCTCAGATATTTCTCTCCAAAGATCTTCCCACATTATGGTGGTTTACTTCGTAATTAGGTCTGTCTCCATGGGAGTAGTGCTTCTTGGTTGCATCTAGTTGACCATCTTGTCCCCTCCCCCATCATTGTTTTGTTAATATTACATTCAGTCTCTAGATTTAACCACACTCTCTAATGACATGTGCCTCTAGTTTTAAAGTATACGGTTTTAAAAATTGTAAAATAATCTGTTATTAATAGGTGTAATAACTAAATTTATTTTTACTAGTAAATTTTTAAGAGTGAATTTCTGTTTTCAATATTGTAGCTTACTGTGATATAGCCTCTGTTGTACTTAACCAGTTATAATATAAATATTTTATCACGTTCTGAAAATTTGCTTAGCTTTTAGCTAGAAGCTTCTAGAGGGTGGGCAGGGATTGGAATAATTAACTTACCTTTGTATTACCCCTAGAATGGATTTAAGAGCACGATTATAACACAAGCGGCTCATAGAATAGCTCCAGCAATTCACTAGTCCAGACTAGACAATTTCATAATTATCCAAGATAAATGAGTATTAATATTCAGCTGTCATTATTCAGCTTACCAAAGAAGAATCTATGCAAGCTGTCAAAAGATTTTAAGGTGTGACAGCTTTTGCAAACTCATGCCCTTAAATTGTTAGCAAAAAAACAAAGTAAGTGAAAATGATTACTTACACATTCTGTGGTACAGTAAACTTGCTTAAAAAGCACATTTAAACAAATGTGTATCTTTTCTCATTGGGACATAATATTTTGCATGCTTATGGGGTACATGTATTTGTTGCATGCGTAGAATGTGTAATGATCAAGTCAGGGAATTTGGGATATCCAGCATCTGGAGTATTTATCGCTTCTCTGTGTTAGGAACATTTCAAGTCCCACCTTCCAGCCTCTGAAATATACAATACATTGTTGCTAACTATAGTCATCCCACTTTCCTATCAAACATTGGAAATTATTTCTTGTATGTAACTGTATATTTGTATCCATTAATAAACCTTTTTAAATCACCCCTCCCATCCACACTATTCCCAGCCTCTGGCATCTGTCATTCTATTCTGTGAGATAAACGTTTTTAGCTGTCACATATGAATGAGAATGTGATTTTGTATTTCTGTGCCTGGCTTATCTCATTTAACATAATGGTCCCCATTTCCATCCACGTTGCTGCAAATGAAATGATTTCATTCTTTTTTATGATTGAATAATATACCATTGTGCATATATACCACATTTTTTATCCACTTCTCCATTGACTGACACTTTGGTTAATTCCATATGTTTGCTATTGTGAATACTGCTGTGATAAACATGGTAGTGCAGGCATTCCTATATTTGATATAGTGATTTCTTTTCTCTTGGATAAATATTCAATATTAGGATTGCTGGATTATGTGGGAGTGCTGCTATTAGTTTTTTTTGACAAATTTCCATACTGTTTTCCATAGTGGCTCTATGGCATTATATTCTCACCAAAAGTATATGAGTTCCTATTTCTCTGCATCCTCACTAACATTTGTTATTTTTTGTCTTTTGGATAAAAGCCATTTCAACTGGGGTGTGATATCTCATCGTGGTTTTGTTTTGCATTTCTTTGTTAGTTAGGAATGTTGAGCATTTTTTCATATACCTGTCAGTCATATTTATGTCTTTTTTGAGAAATGCCTAGATTATTTGCCCAATTTTTAATAGGATTGTTTTTTAGCTATTGAGTTATTAGAGTCCCTTGTATATTCTGGATATTAGTCCCTTATCAAATGAATAGTTTGCAAATATTTTCTTCCATTCAACAGGTTGTGTCTTCATTCTCTTGATTGCTTCCTTTGTTGTACAGAAGTTTTTAGTTTAATATAATTTCACTTGTCTATTTGTGTTTTGTTGTCTGTGCCTTTGAGGTCTTAAGCATAAAATCTTTGCCTAGACTAAGGTCATGAAGATTTTTCTCTAGGTTTCCTTCCAACAGTATTATAGATTTGAATCTCACATTTAAGCCTTTGTATATGGTGAGAAATAAGGGTTCACTTTCATTCTTTTGCATACGAATATTTGATTTTCCAAGCACCATTTATTAAAGAGACTATCATTTCCCAAATGTATGTACTTAGCACCTATATTGAAAATCAGTTGACTTTAAATATGCATATCGATCTCTGGGTCCTCTTTTATATCCCATTGTCCTATGCGCCTGTTTCTATATCAGTACCATACTCTTTGGTCACTACAGCCTTGTAATATATTTTGAAGTTAGGTAGTGCGGTACCTCCAGCTTGGTTCTTTTTTCCCAGGATTGCTTTCACTATTTGGGCTCCCCGTTTGTTCCATGCAAATTTTAGGATTCATTTTTTCTAATTATGTGAAAAATGACTCTGGTATCGTGGTAGGGATTGCATTGAATTTGTTGATTGCTTTGGGCAGTATAATAATTTTAATGATCTAAATGATTTCAATATGTGTGCATGGGGTGTCTTTTCATTTTTTGTGTCCTCTTCAATTTATTTTATTATTATTTTGTAGTTTTCCTTGTAGAGCTTTTTCACCTCCTTGCTTACATTTATTCCTAAGTATTTTACTTTTTTAGCTATGGTAAATTGGATTGCCCTCTTTATTTTTTTCTTGGCTACTTTATTATTAGTGAATAGAAATTCTACTGACTTTCGTATCCTGATTTTTGTAGCTACTGATTTTTTTATCACTAATTTTGTATCTATGGATTTTTATATACTGATTTTTTTTTGTCTACTGATTTTGTGTCCTGAAACTTTACTGAATTTATTTTTCAAAAATCAAAGAAGTTTTTGATTGAGTCCATAGGCTTTCTAGATATAAGATCATATAATCTGTAAACAGGGATAGTTGGACTTCTTGTTTCCCAATTTGGTTGCTGTTTATTTATTTCTCTTGCCTGATTGTTCTTGCTAAGACTTCCAGTACTATGTTGAATTACAGTATAAATATTTTATAACATTCTAAAACTTTGCTTAGCAAATGTGGCATCCTTGTATTGTTCCAGTTCTTAAAGAATTTCAGCTTTTCCCCATTCAGTATGATGTTACCTGTGGATTTGTCATATATGTCCTTTATTATGTTGAGGTGCGTTCTTTCTATGCCTAGTTTGTTGAGAGCTTTGGCATAAAGGGATGTTGAAGTTTATCAAATTCATTTTCTGCACTTATTGAGATGATCATATGGCTTTTGTTCTTCATTCTGTTGATGTGGTGTGTTAACATCACGTTTATTCATTTTCATGTGTTGAACCATCCTTGCATCACTTAGTTAAATCCCACTTGATCATGGTGTATTATTTTCTGGATGTGTTGTTGAATATACTTTGCTAGTATTTTGTTGAGGATTTTTGTTTCTATGTTCATCAGACAAATTGGTGTGCAGTTTTTTCTTTTTTATTGTTATTTTCTTGTTTTGGTATCATAGTAATGCTGGCATTATGAAATGAGTTAAAGAGAATTCATTCTTCTTCAATTTCTTGGCATATTTTGAGAGGAATTGGTTTCTTTCTTGAAAGTTTGGTAGAATTCTGTATTGAAGTCATCCAATTGTGGTCTTTTCTTTATTGGGAGACTCTTGATTACGGCTTTGATCTCATTACTTGTTATTGGTCTGCTCAGGTTTTCCATTTTTTTCTAATTTGATCTTGCTAAGTTGTATGTGTCCAGGAATTTTTGCATTTCATCTGGGTTTTCCAGTTTGTTAGTGTACAGTTATTCCTGATAGTCTCTGATAATCTCGTATTCCTGTGGTATTCACTGTGATATCTCACTTTTTATCTCTGATTTTGTTTATTTGGTTCTTCTTTGTTTTTTAATTCAGCAAATGGTTGATCAATTTTGTTCATCTTTTCAAAAAACCAACCCTTTGTTTTGTTGATCTTTTGTATTTTTTTGGTCCCTATTTCATTGAATTGTACTCTTATCTTTATTCCCTTTTCCTAATTTGGATTTTGATTTTTTTCTTGCTTTTCCCTGAGACGCATGATTGGATTATTTATTTGAAATACTTCTGCCTTTTTGATGAAAGTGCTTATTGCTATAAACTTCCCTCTTAGCACTGCATTTTCCTATATGCCATATGTTTAAGTATGAGGTATTCTCATTTTCATTTGGCTCAAGAAATTTTTGAATTTCCTCCTTAATTTCTTTATTGATCCAATAGTCCAAATTCAAGAATATGTTGTTTAATTTCTATGTATTTGTACAGTTTCCAAATTTCTTTTTGTTATGAATGTCTAGGTTTGTTCCACTGTAGTCATAGAAGACTTGATACGACTTTGACTTTTAAAAATTTCTTGAGACTTGTTTTTTGTCTTATCATATGTTGTATCCTGGAGAAAGTTTTATGTTTCGATAAGAAGAATGTGTGTTCTGTAGCTCTTGGATGAAATTTTTATAAATGTATGTTAGGTCCGCTTGGTCTAAAATGCAGTTTCAGTCCAATGTTTCTTTGCTAATTTTCTTATAGATGATTGGTTTAATGCTGAGAGTGGTGTGTTGAAGTCCCCAGTTATTATTGTATTGGAGTCTATCTCTCCATTTAAGTGTAATACAATTTGCTTCATATATCTAGGTGCTCCAGTGCTTGATGCACATATGTTTAGAATTATTACATTCTCTTGCTGAGTTGATCCCTTCGTCATAATGCAATGACCTTCTTCGTCTCTTTTCACTTTTTTTTTATTTAACATCTGTTTTATCTGATGTAAGTATAGCTACCTCTGCTTGCTTTTGGTTTCTATTTGCATGAAATATCTTTTTCCAACCCTTTATTTTCAGCCTATATGTGTCTTTACAAGTGAGAATAGTTTTGTGTAGGCAGCATATAACTGGGTCACTTTTTTTATTCAGCATGTCTACATCTTTTAAGTGGATAGATAAATCCATTTACAATTAAGGTTATTATTGCTATATCAGAGTTTATTCTTGTCATCCTATGAATTGATTTCTGGTTGTTTTGCATATAAACTGTTGTTTTCTCTCATATCATCGTTGTGGCTTGGTGGTTTTCTGTAGTGGTAAGAGTTGAGTCTTTTTTCTTTTTTGTTTGTGTGTTTGCTCTCCTAGTGGTTTTATATGTTTGTATGTATTCATGATGATTGATATCATTCTTTTGTGTGTTGCTGTTGTACTTCCTTAAGTATTTCTTGGTCTGGTCTAGTTGTGATAAATTCTATCAGCTTTTATTTGTCTGGAAAATACTTTTCCTACATTTATGAAGAATAACATCATTGAGAATAGTATCCTTTATTGGCAAGTTTTTTTTTTCCCCAATACTTTGATTATATCATCCCATTCTCTCACGGCCTGTATGGTTTCTGCTGAAAATTTTGCTGTTAGTGAAATGCGGGTTCATTTATAGGTGTCTGGATGCTTTTTCCTTAATGTTTTTAGAATTCTCTCTCTTTCTTTGACTTTAGAAAGTTTCGCTAAATTGTGCCATGGAAAAGACCTTTATGCATTGTGAGTGCTTAAGGCTTCCTGAGCTTCCTGTATTTGGATACCTAAATCTTTTGCTAGACTTGGAAAGGTTTCACCTATTATTTCATCACCTATGTTTTCTAACCCATTCATTTTTTCTTTACCTCCTGGGACTCCACAAATTTGAATATTTGGTCCCTTTATGGTGTTCCATATGTAATGTAGGCTTTGTTCATCTTTTTTAATTCTCTTTATTTTTGTCTGACTGGGTTATTTCAAAAGATCTGTCTTCAAGTTCTGAAATTCTTTATTCTACATGATTTAATCAATTATTAAAACTTTCCAATATATTTTGAACTTCATTCAATGAATTATTTAGGCCCAGAATTTTTTTAATGATATCTATCTCTCTGGCAAATTTCTCATTCATATCCTGAATTTTCTGATTTCTGTATATTGGTTTTCGGTATTCTTTTGTATCTCCCTGAGTTTTCAAAAATCATTATTACAAATTATTTTCCAAGATTTTGTACATTTATTTTTGATTTGGATCTATTTCTGAAGAATTATTGTGCTCCTTTGTAGGTGTCATATTTCTTTGCATTTTCACGTTCCCTATGTTGTTATGTTGATATCTGCACATGTAGCGTAACAATTGCTTCTAATTTTTTTTAATTTGTTTTCATAGGGGAAGACATTTTCCTGAAGATGCATCTATGGTGTTGGTTGGGTAGGCCACTTTGGTTTTGATTCTGGGTGCATGCAGTAGCATACTCGCTGTATGATTTCTTTTTCTGTAAATAGCATTATTGGTGTCTATGATATCCTTGATGTTTTAGTGTGCAGTTATTACTGGAGGCTGTAGTGAAGTTCTGCCTGAGACTGGACCCCAGTGGTGGCATTGGTAGTCTGAGTCTGCCTATCCTTGGGCCCTAAGGCAGAGTATTATGGCACCTGTGTTAGTGGATCTATGGGAGCTGATTCTTGGGCCTCTACATTGTTTGCTTGGATTTCAGTTGTGGCTGTGGTGGCCAGATGGGTGGGAAAGTTCTCAGGCTATACAGCAGATGTGGCTTGGGCAATTGCAGTAGCATTGGTGGTATATCTCTCTGGGTTTTGAGCAGTAAATGCTAGTGTTGTTGGCATCCCCAATGGGCTGGGAAGGCCAGTCTCCAGGTCCTCAGGTAGTGTGTGCCTGTAAGTGTCAGTTGTGGCAGTATCAGCAGGGTGGGTGTGCTCAACCTCAGTTCCCTGGGAGGAGTGCTCAAGGAGACAGGCTGGGTGATCCCTAGACCCCTGGACTGCATACTCTGGCATGAGGGGGTGAAGCTGGACTAAATGGGCATGTTCTAGGGCCTCACAGTGGTGCATACTGACATTGGTTGTGGTAGGTAGGGACAGAGTAATCCTTAGGCCACAAGTAGAATGCTAAAGAGAGGCAGCAGCTGCACTGAAGCCTTGTCACTGGGAAGGGTGGGGTTGCTTTCAGTGGCAGCTGCCATATGCAGGTGTATGGGGAGCATGCTCTTTGCTCACACTTTGTCTCCCACAATGTCAGTCAACACTTCACTCAAAATTCATCTTCAACATGCAGCAACTGAAGCTACACTTAAGGAATTCTGCCACTGCATGGTGGCTTCTCTCCTGGAGGCAGTGGAGTCACTGCTTGTTGCCCATGTTTTGGCCCTGCTGATAGCTGTCAGCCAGTGTGGTGTTTGTGGGTAGGGGATGTCAGTGAAGCTCCAGGGTTGTGGAGATGAAGGTACTGTTGAGACCAATGGCCATATCTAGTCTTGGGATCTGGGATCTCAAAATGGCACCTTGCAATAGTTGCCTAGAACTTGGAGCAGCAAGGAGGTCGGATACAGCACAAGTTCCCTCTTTGAGCAATGTCATTGTGTGGTCTTCAGGCAGCTCCCTGTTAGTTGCAGGGTCTGCATGGGTCAAGAGGCTCTTCCATGTTTAAGATTGCAGGAGTCCACGGTAGAAAGGTGGACTGCTGGGGATCCCTCACTTACCATTTACCCACATCGGGGAGTCTCACCAGTCTCCAGGCAGATCCCAGCTGAGGAGGCTGCCTTTCTTCCCTCTCCTTCTGTGCTTTAGGTATTTCCTGTCACTTTTCTGTTGAACCACAGTGTTCTCTTTTGGATAATCTATTCAAAGTGTGATTACCTACTGGCTATTTAGCTTCTTATTTGTGGTGAAGGTGAGTATGAGATGTCTCTATAAGCCATCTTGAAGTACCTCCGGTCTATTTTGCTATCTTTAATATGTTTAACAATAAAGCATTCAAGTGAAGAATTGTCCTATAACAAGACTTGAATCTAAAATGTGGATAAATGTTATTGATTGAAGCAGACAAATGTAGAACCTGAAAGATGGCTGACTAGAAGCAGCAGCAATCAGAGGCTGTCATTGAAAATAACCATAACAGCATGAGAATCCTGCACCAGCAACCAAGGTATCCAGGTTCTCTCATCCTGGGACTGACTAGGTAGCTGGTGTGACCCACAGAGAGAAAGGAAGAGCAGTGTGGTGCAGTGGCCCACCATATATATATAGTATGTGTGTATGTATATATACACACACACACACACACATATATATATAGGCCAATGACACTATGAAGAAAGTGCATCAACTAGTGTGCAAAATAACCAGATAGCATCATGATGACAGATCAAATTTACACACAACAATATTAACCCATTTAATGGGCCAAATGCCCCAATTAAAAGACATGGAGTGGCAAATTGGATAAAGAGTCAAGACCCATCAATGTGCTGTGTTCAGGAGACCCATCTCAAGTGCAAAGACAAACATAGGCTCAAAATAAAGTGATGGAGGAAAATTTACCAAGCAAATGGAAAACAAAAAAGCAGGGATTCCAATCCTAGTCTCTGACAAAACAGACTTTAAACCAACAAAGATCAAAGAAGGCAAAGAAAGGCATTACATAATGGTAAAGGCATCAATTCAAGAAGAACTAACCTAAATATATATGCACCCAATACAGGAGCACCCAGATTCACAAAACAAGTTCTTAGAGACCTACAAAGAGACTTAGACTCTCACACAATAATAGTGGGAGACTTTATCACCCTACTGTCAATATTAGACAGATTGAGAGACAAAATTAGCAGGGATATTTAGGACGTGAACTCAGTTCTGGATCAAGTGGACCTAATGGACGTCTACAGAATTCTCCACCACAAATCAACAGAATACGCATTCTTCTCAGTGCCACATGGCACTTATTCTGAAATCGATCACATAATTGGAAGTAAAACACTCCTCAGAAGATGCAAAATAACTGAAATCATAAAAAACAGTCCCTCAGACCACAGTACAACAAAATTAGAACTCAGGATTAAGGAACTCACTCAAAACCACACGATAACATGAAAATTGAACAACCTGCTCCTGAATGATTCCTGGGTAAATAACAAAATTAAGGCAGGCATCAAGAAATTCTTTGAAATGAATAAGAACAAAGAAACAACATACCAGAATATCTTGAACACAGCTAAAGCAGTTTTAAGAGGAAAATTTATAGCACTAAATGCCCACATCAGAAAGCTGGAAACATCTCAAATCAACACCCTAAGATCACAATTAAAAGATCTATGGAAGCAAGAGCAAAGAAATCCAAAAGCTAGCAGAAGACAAGAAATAACTAAGATCAGAACACAACTGAAGGAGATAGAGGCAGAAACCCCCCCCCCAAAAAAAAATAAATCCAGGAGCTGTTTTTTTGAAAAAATTAACGAAATAGTCCACTAGCTAGACTAATAAAGAAGAAAAGAGAGAAGTATCAAATAGACAACAATAAAACATGATAAAGGGGATATCACCACTGACCCCACAGAAATACAAACTACCATCAGATAATATTATAAATACCTCTACACAAATAAACTTTAAAATCTAGAAGAAATGGATAAATTTCTGAACACACACACCCTCCAAGACTAAACCAGGAAGAAATCTATTCCCTGAATAGACCAATAACAAGTTCTGAAAATAAGGCAGTAATTAATAGCCTACTAACTAAAAAAAAAGCCCAAGAGCAGACATATTCACAGCCAAATTCTACCAGAGGTACAACAAGGAGCTGATACCATTCTTTCTGAAACTATTCCAAAGAATTGAAAAGGAGAGACTACTCCCTAACTCATTTTATGAGGCCAGCATCATACTGATAGTAAAATCTGGCAGGAACACACACACAAAAAAAACTTCAGGCCATTATCCCTGATAATCACCAATGTGAAAATCCTCAATAAAATACTGGCAAACTGAATCCAGCAGCACATCAAAAAGCTTATCCACCATGATCAAGTTGGCTTCATCCCTGGGATGCAAGGCTGGTTCAACATACACAAATCAATAAATGTTATCCATTACATAAATAGAATCAATGACAAAAACCACATTAATATATCAATACATGCAGAAAAGGCCTTTGATAAAATTCAACATCTCTTCATGTTAAAAACTCTTAATAAACTAGGTATTGATGGAATATATCTCAAAATATTAGGAGCTATTTTATGACAAACCCACAGCCAATATCATATTGAATGGGTAAAAGCTGGAACCTTTGAAAACCGGTACAGGACAAGGATGCTCTCTCTCACCACTCCTATTCAACATAGTATTGGAAGGTGTGGCAAGGGCAATCAAGCAAGAGAAAAAAATAAAGGGCATTCAAATAGAAAGGAAGTCAAATTGTCTCTGTTTGCAGACAATATGATTCTATATTTAGAAAACTCCATAGTCTCAGCCTAAAAACTTTTTAAGCTGATAAGCAACATCAGCGAAGTCTCAGGATACAAAATCAACGTGCAAAACTCACAAGCATTCATATACAATAACAAAAGTCAAGCAGAGAGGCAAATCGTAACAAACTCCCATTCACAATTGCTAAAAAGAGAATAAAATACCTAGGAATACATCTAACAAGGGATGTGAAGGACCTCTTTAAGGAGAACTACAGACCACAGCTCAAAGAAATAAGAGAGGACACAAACAAATTGGAAAACATTCTATCCTCATGGATAGGAATAATCAATATTGTGAAAATGACCATTCTACCCAAAGTAATTTATAGATACAATGCTATTCCCATCAACCTACCATTGACATTCTTCACAGAAATAGAAAAACTACTTTAAATTCCATATGGACCCAAAAAAGAGCTCGTACAGCCAAGAAAATCCTAAGCAAAAAGAACAAAGCTGGAGTCATCATGCTACCTGACTTCAAACTATACTACAAGGCTACAGTAGCCAAAACAGCACGGTACTAGTACCAAAAGAGACATATAGATCAATGGAACAGAACAGAGACCTCAAAAATAACACCACACATGTACATCCATCTGATCTTCGACAAACCTGACAAAAACAAGCAATGGGGAAAGGATTCCCTGTTTAATAAATGGTGCTGGGATAACTGGCCAGCCATATGCAGAAAACTGAAACTGGATCCCTTCCTTACACCTTATACAAAAATTAACTCAAGATATATTAAAGACTTTAATGTAAAACCCAAAACCATAAAAACTCTAGATGAAAACCTAGTCAATGCCGTTCAAGACATAGGCATGGGAAATGCCTTCATGATAAAAACACCAAAAGCAATTGCAACAAAAGCCAAAATTGACAAATGGGATCTAATTAAACTAAAGAGTTTCTGCACAGCAAAAGAAGTTATCATCAGAGTGAACAGGCAACCTACAGAATGGGAGAACTTTTTTCCAATATATCCATCAGACAAAGGTCTAAATATCCAGAATAATCTACAAGGAACTTAATCAAATTTACAAGAAAATAAAAAAAAAACCCATCAAAAAGTGGGCAAAGGATATGAACAAACACTTCTCAAAAGAAGACATTTATGTGGCCAAGAAACATGAAAAAAAGCTCAGCATCACTGATCATTAGAGAAATGCAAATCAAAACCACAATGAGATACCATCTCACACAAGCCTAATAGCGATTATACAAAAGTCAAGAAACAACAGATGCAAGCAAGGCTGTGAAGAAATAGGAAAGATTTTACACTGTTGGTGGGTTTGTTAATTAGTTCAACCATCGTGGGAGACAGTGTGGCAATTCCTCAAGGATCTAGAACGAGAAATATCATTAGGCCCAGCAATCCCATTACTGGGTATATACCCAAAGCAATATAAATTATTCTGGTATAAAGACACATGCACACGTATGTTTATTGCAGCACTATTTACAAGAGCAAAGACATGGAACCAACCCAAATGCCCATCAATGATAGGTTGGAAAAATAAAATATGGTACATATACACCATGAAATACATGCAGGCATAAATCATGTCCCTTGCAGAAACATGGATGAAGCTGGAAGCCATCACCCTGAGCAACTAACACAGGAACAGAAAACCAAACATTGCATGTTGTCACTCCTAAGTGAGAGTTGAACAATGGGAACACATGGACACAGGGATGGGAACAACACACACTGGGGCCAGTCGGAGGGTGAGGGTTGAGGAGACAGAGAGCATTAGGACAAATAGCTAATGCATGTGGGGCTTAAAACCGAGATGATGGGTTGATAGGTGCAACAAACCGCCATGGCACATGTATACCTACGTAACAAACCTGCATGTTCTGCACTGGTATTCTGGAACTTAAAGTAAAATAAAAAAGAATATGTAGAACCTGAGAAATACTCTATTGCCAATTTTGTTTTGAAAAGTTGAGTCTTTGTCCAATCAATTGTAGCTCTTATGCATATTTTTACAGCATTTGGCTGTAACATTCTATGTTTTGTCAAACTTACAGTGTTATGTATTAAGTATTATAGTACCATATAGAATAGTTTGACTATCATAACAAATATCTTACGTTTTACCTATTGAACCAACCCTCCTCTATATCCCTGGCAACCACTGATCTATTTACCGTTTCTATAGTTTGCCCTTTTCAGAATTTCATATAAATAGAATCATACAGTGTATAGTATTCCATTGTACTGATGTACCACTATTTGCTTGCCCATTTGCCTATTGAAAGACATCGTGGTTGTTTCCATCTCCTGTTTTTTTTATAACTATGTGTAAAGCTGCTATAATAATTTGTTTGTAGGATTTGTGAGAATGTAAATTTTCAAATCAATTGGGTAACTACCTAAGAATGTAATTGCTGAATCATATGGTAAGACTGTTTAACTTTGTAAGAAACTGCCAACAGTCTTCCAAAGTGGCTGTACTATTTTATATTCCCACGTGCAATAAACGTGAATTACTATTGTTCCTCATCAATAATTGGAATTTTTAGTGTTTTGGATTTAGCCATTACAGTAGGTTGATAGCCTTTTAATCTAAAACGTGTACAATAAAAATCACATGGAATTTTCATACTAAGAACACTATGGAAGATTACCCTTGCATGAAACTTTCAGGTTATATTTTCAGAATAATGTTAATAGCTTTAATTATATTTTTTAGTTTGAAAATGTATTTACTCTAAAATTTATGCTTGCTTAGGAAATATATTTTAAACACTGAAGCTATTTACTCCCATACAACTTTGGGGGGAAAAAGTCACTGTTAACTAACTCATTTATATCAATCATCTTAGAATATAGTATATACTATTGACATATAGAAAATGCTAGATTCTGGTCAAACTTTTCAGTAACCTTGACTTTGAAGCATTAAACAATCTAAATCTAAATAAGAAAATTCTGAAACACTAATAAATAAAAATAAAGGTTAAATGAAATGTCTTTTAGATTTTTTTCTATGTAATAGTAAACAAAGCTAGATTTTATTTTGCTGGAATTAAGACTCCTAATCTTTAAAATTTAATATACTACAAAATTATCATTTGGGAGCTATCTTATCACAAAAAGTTAAAAATCTATGTCTCTACTTCATAGTTTAACAAATGACAACAAGGAATCAGTGCCCAAATGAGATTTTAAGTTCTTAGTACACTGAAATCTGTGGACTGATTTAGTGCTGATCTTAGATTTTACTAATTTGAATATATTGTAATGGACTGGGCACCCAGCACCTTAATACAGAATTTTCAGTTGGCCAATAGCTCAAAATTAAACTACAAATTATAGATTTGTTAACCAGCCTAAGTGACATTGTGCTACAATATTCAGGCAAATAGTGAACCTTCTTCAAAAATTATGTACAATGTCCTATAAACTAAGCTGTTTCAACTTATTTTAGACTTTCTCAAAATTAAGAGACAAACGCATTTCAAAATGTTTATCACAAAAGCATAGTATATTAACCTTTCATAGAAGTTTTATGTGATATCCACTGAAAAGAAGATAAACATGTTCTACCAGGTACACACTTACTAAGTCAGAACAAAAAGCATGTTAATTCTTTTTGCGATATGGGCGATTGATGAGAAGGCGGTTCAGGCATCTGGTGAGTAGTGCATGGCTAGGAATAGCCCTGTAATAATTTGAAGGGCTAAGCAGGTGCCGACAGGGAAAGACAGGGAGGAAAAAACAATGTGCTGCTTTAAAGCATCTTTAAATGAATCAGACTGGTAATCTCATTATTAAATTGACTTTATAATTTTTAATTTTGATTAACATTTTAAAAAGAGAGCTGATCTAAACTGACAAGGAACTGTTCTAGCCATCTGATTCCTGACAAGAATTGATTGATTTAGATTTTTAGAGTGTAAAAAGCATCTACAATATACAAATATATTTTAAAGCAAACTATTACATTGTGAAACATTTAGACCTTCTGTGTCTTCTATTGCATGCATTCCCCACTGTTTTCTTAATATTATTAATATAGCTGTGTCACATCTGTAGGATATTACAGCAATGGCATGATTCGACAAACTTAGAAATAACCAGCAGGTTTTGAAAAATCACTAAATGAATTTTTGTCCAATAATTGAATGAATTCATAACATCTGATCTAAGGTTAAGAATACTGTAGCATAATACAGTACCAATTCAATTCAATATGTTTAAAGGCAAAGGTTCAGAAGTGTATTAAGTATTTTAGGTGATAAAATAGAAGATTCTTGAGGACACAGGACATACAAACAGAAAATGAAGGTTTATAGAAGTGAGATATAAATAGAGTTAATTGATTTCTACGAGTCAAAAGGAGAAAGCAGGGGTGTCATACAAATATTTATAATTTTAACTACATTTATACTTTCAGTTTCTTAAGTACTTGGATATGGTTGAGAAATTTGAAAGGTGAGGTGTATGAAGTAGACAGAATAAGGGGAATTAAATATTACTTATTGGAAAACAATATCATGAGATTTTCCCCTTATGCAAAGTGCATACCATCACTTATTTTCTCAGTATAGATGGCTAATTAAATAGAGAATGAAGCACACAGTTTTTCTACTGGGTTTTCTTTTGGAAAAAGGAAATCTAGATTTGCCTATACATTGTATGAAAATTTTAATATAAGAATATTCATTGAGTTGAAATTTTACCAGTACTGATTTTCCATTAATATGAATGGAAAAAAGCAAATTCAGTTGATAACTTTTGTGTATAGTGAATATTATTTTTAAAACCCTGCAAAACATTAAGAATTTCAAGCTTTTAATTCAAACATCAATCTATCTAATTACCATTGTCACTATCATCATCTATCTATCCTTCATAGAAAAGTTCCAGTCTCATGAAATTTAGTCACACAACTTGTAAAATATTCATAACTAAGTCCAACTTATTTTCTCTAAAGTCCTAACTAAATATTCTACATGAGATATATTGGAACCTCCTACAAACCAGACCAATACTTTCACTTGTTACAGTTTTAATATTTTAAATGTGTGTATGTACTAGTTAATAACTATTTTAAAAGTCCACCCAAACAGAAGGGAGCAGACAAGAAGAAATGCTTCTCAAAAGTAGCATTAAGTGAATTAAAACTATCTCTGAACAATATTTTTATTCTGTAATGTTTAAAGAGTATTTCGTGCTTAGTTGTTGCAAATGATACTGTCATATCACTTCTTGAGATTCAATTAGATGACTGTAGCATTGACTACTGGATTTTCTGCTTTTTTTTTTTTTTTTTTTGCTTTTCTATTTGGAACTGTGGATCAAGAGCCTCACAAGCTATATATATATGTGTGTGTGTGTGTGTGTGTGTGTGTGTGTAAAGTATTACGGAATGCTACTAATCTGTTATAACAAACTGTTTTTCTCTTCTTGGAGCAAACATGATTTGAATCATCAACTATAAATCCTTTTAGTAAACTAGACGCTAATCCAAAACCATGATTAGTAAACCGAAAAGATCTATGCAACAGCAATATATAACATTAATGAGCACTTTCAAATTTATATCATTTAATCACCAAAATAAGCCTGTCTGGTATTTATTATTATTTAGATTATTATAGAATTGGAAACTGAGATTCAGAGCAGTTAGATAATTTGCTTAATGTTATACAAATAATTAGCAGTGGGGCATGAATTTAAATTTACGAAGCCGCCAGTATTTACCAAACACAATATGTGTCCGTGAATCTGTAAATCCCATGCTCAACAGACCCTTTTAAACGTACTGTCCAAATAACCCTTGCCTAAGTGACTAACTTCAGACTCTATCTGTTCTGCACCATAAGGCCAGAATATGACACATGATTTATAACAACAAATATAACTATATCAATAAATGTTTACTAAGCAATAGATAGTATGCCAAGATAGACAAGGTCCATATTCTCATGGAATTTTAAATCCTGTGAAAATGAAAAACCGTGTAAACTAATAAATAAGGTAATTTTGGCTAATGTGACATGCTATTAAGAAAACTAGGTGAAGTAATAGGATAAAGTGTGCCTTGGGCTAGAGAGGTGGCTGTTTAAATAAGATAGCAAGGAAAAACCTCCCTCAGAAGAGGTGAAATTTGAGCTAAAACCTGGATAATCTCACATACAGACACACACACACACACACACACACACTCTATCTATGTATCTATCTATCTATATCTATCATCATCATCATCTAAATATACTATTATATATCCAGACACAGGTATTTTTAAAAGTTAACATGGCTTCAATTTAAATGTTCAAGATGTGAGATTATTATGTCAAAATTAATAACAAAGTAGACTAAAGACCACTAAGGAATTCTGTTGCACTACTGTGCTTTTATGAGAATTCTGCAATTTTATTTTAGTCTTCGGATTTATTATCTTGACTCAGAAGGCTTTCTTACTATATGTTAGGTTAAATTACTAATTTAAACATTTGTTTCATATGAAATTAAGTAAGAACATAAACTCATACTAAAAATTAAATGTCGTTAATTATTAATTTCCCAAAAGTATTTATATCATTGTTTTTATTTAATTTTTGAGTGGGCGGAAAAAAAACACTTTATTATGAAGCTGAAAGACAGCCAAACAGAACTTATCACTTGATTGAATTTATTTTTAAAAACTAAATATTTCTAAATTGTTGGCTAGAGAATTAACCACATTATTCTTTTTGTAAACTTTTATTTTAGGTCAAGAGTACCTGTGTAGGTTTGTTATATAGAGAAATTGCACGTCACAGGGACTTTGGTGTACAGATTATTTCACCACAGAGATAATAAGCATAGTACCTGATAGGTAACTTGTCAATCCTCATCTTCCTTCTACTCTCCACCCTCAAGTAGGCCTTGGTATGTGTTGTTCCCTTTCATGTGTCCATGTGTATTCAGTATTAAGCTCCAATTTATAACTGAGAACATGCAGTATTTGTTTTTCTGTTGTGTGTGAGTGTGCTTAGAATAATGGCCTCTAACTCCATTCATGTTGGGGCAAAGGACATTATCTTGTTCTTTTTTATAGCTATACAATACTACATGATGTATATGTTCCACATTTTCTTTATCTAGTCTACTGTTGATGGGCATTTAGGATGATTCCTTATCTTTGCTATTGTGAAGAGTGCTGCAATGAACATACACATGCATATTACTTTATGGTACAATGATTTATATTCATTTGTGTTCATACTCAATAATGAGGTTTCTGAGTAGAATGGTAGTTCTCTTTTAAGTTCTTTGAGAAATCATCTAATTGCTTTCCACAATGGCTGAGCTAATTTACATTCCCACCAATGTATAATGCAAACTCGCCAGCATCTGTTATCTTTTGACTTTTTAATAGTAGCCATTCTGACTGGTGGGAGAATGTATCTCACTGTGGTTTTCATTTGCATTTCTCTAATGATTAGAGATACTGAGCATTTTTTTCCTATGATTGTTGGCTGCGTGTCTGTATTCTTTTGAAAAGTGTCTGTTTCATGTCCTTTGCCCACTTTTTAATGGGATTGTTTTGTGTTTTGCTTCTTAATTTAAAGCCCTTAGAGAATCTGGATATTAGATGTTTGTCAGATGCATAGTTTGAAAATATCTTCCCCGACTGTGTAGACTGCCTGTTTACACTGTTGGTAGTTACTTTTGCAGTGCAGAAGCTCTTTAGTTTAATTAGGTCCCATTTATCAATTTTTTGTTTTTGTTACATTGCTTTGGCCTTTTTGTCATGAAATCATTACCTGGCTCTACATCCAGAATGACACTTCATAGGATATCTTCCAGGGTTTTTATAGTTTTAGGTTTTAAATTTCAGTCTTTAATGTATCTTTAGTTGATTTTTTATGTGGTGTAAGGAAGGAGTCCAGTTTCAGTGTTCCACATATGGCTAACCAGGTTTCCCAGTAGCATTTATTAAATAGAGAGTCCTCTCTCCATTGCTTGTTTTTGTTGACTATTGACTTTGTCGAAGATCAGATGGCTGTAGGTATGCAGCTTTATTTCTGGGATTTTTATTCTGTTCTATTTGTTTATATGTCTATTTTTGTACCAATAGCATGCTGTTTTTGGTAACTATAGCCTGGTAGTATATTTTGAAGTTGCATAAAGTGATGCCTCCAGCTTTGTTTTTTTTTTTTTTTTTTTTTGCTTACAATTCCTTTGGTTTTTCAGCCTCTATTTTGGTTCCATATAATTTTTAAATAGTTTTTCTAATTCTGTGATGAATGCCATTGGTAGTTTGATCAGAATAGCACTCAGTCTGTGAATTTATTTAAACATCATACCCCTTTTAATGATATTGGGTCTCCCTATCCATGAGAGTGGAAGATTTTTCTATTTGTTTGTGTTATCTCTGGTATCTTTTAGCAGTGTTTTGTACTTCTCTGTGTAGCGATCTTCCACCTCCTTGGTTAGCTGTATTCCTAGGTATTTTAATCATTTTCTGGATATTGTGAATGGAGTTGCATTCTTGATTTGGCTCTCTGCTTGTATGTTATAGGTATATAGGAATGCTACTGATTTTTGTACATCAATTTTGTATCCTGAAACTTTACTGAAGTCATTTACCAGAGCTAGAAGCCTTCTGACAGAGTCTATGGGGTTTTCTATGTATATCCAGAATCTACAATGAACTCAAACAAATTTACAAGAAAAAAACAAACAACCCCATCAAAAAGTGAGTGAAGGATATGAACAGACACTTCTCAAAAGAAGACATTTATGCAGCCAAAAAACACAGGAAAAAATGCTCATCATCACTGGCCATCAGAGAAATGCAAATCAAAACCACAGTGAGATACCATCTCACACCAGTTAGAATGGCGATCATTAAAAAGTCAGGAAACAACAGGTGCTGGAGAGGATGTGGAGAAATAGGAACACTTTTACACTGTTGGTGGGACTGTAAACTAGTTCAACCATTGTGGAAGTCAGTGTGGCGATTCCTCAGGGATCTAGAACTAGAAATACCATTTGACCCAGCCATCCCATTACTCGGTATATACCCAAAGGATTATAAATCATGCTGCTATAAAGACACATGCACATGTATGTTAATTGCGGCACTATTCACAATAGCAAAGACTTGGAACCAACCCAAATGTCTGACAATGATAGACTGGATTAAGAAAATGTGGCACATATGCACCATGGAATACTATGCAGC
The DNA here is from genome assembly GCF_029289425.2 of Pan paniscus. Classification (NCBI taxonomy): domain Eukaryota; kingdom Metazoa; phylum Chordata; class Mammalia; order Primates; family Hominidae; genus Pan; species Pan paniscus. The sequence goes on from NC_073272.2 coordinate 83,889,853, forward strand.
CATAAAAAATGATGAGTTCATGTCCTTTGTAGGGACATGGATGAAACTGGAAACCATCATTCTCAGCAAACTATCGCAAGGACAAAAAACCAAACACCGCATGTTCTCACTCATAGGTGGGAATTGAACAATGAGAACACATGGACACAGGAAGGGGAACATCACATACCAGGCACTGTTGTGGGGTGGGGGGAGGGGGAGGGATAGCATTAGGAGATATACCTAATGCTAAATGACGAGTTAATGGGTGCAGCACACCAACATGGCACATGTATACATAGGTAACAAACCTGCACGTTGTACACATGTACCCTAAAACTTAAAATATAATAATAATAAAATTTAAAAAAAAGAAAAAAAAATTAGCCAGGTGTGATGGCGGGTGCCTGTAGTCTCAACTACTCAGGAGGCTGAGGCAGGAGAATTGCTTGGACCTGGGAGGCAGAGGTTGCGGTGAGCCAAGATTGCACCATTTCACTCCAGCCTGGATGACAGAGCAAGACTCTGTCTCAAAAAAGATAAAAAAAAAAAAAAAAGAATCATATCATCTGCAAAGAGAAACAGTTTCACTTCTTCTTTTCCTATTTGGGTGCCCTTTATTTCTTTCTTTTGCCTGATTTCTCTGGCTAAGATTTCCAGGACTATGGTGAATAAGAGAGATGAGAGAGATCATTTTTGTCTTGTTCCACTGTTCAAGGGGAATGTCCAGCTTTTCCCTATTCAGTGTGATGTTGCTGTGTGTTGGTTATAGATGGCTCCTATTATTTTGAGTATGTTCTTTGATTCCTAGTTTGTTGAGGATTTTTAACATGAAAGAATGAGGAATTTTGTTGAAATCCTTTTCTTCATCTATTGAAATGGTTATATGGATTTGTGTGTATGTGTGTGTGTGTGCGCACGTTTACGTAATAAATCACATTTATTGATTCCAGTATGTTGAACAAATCTTGAATCCCAGGAAGAAAACCTACTTGATGGGGGAAGATTAGCTTTTGATGTGCTTCTGGATTCAGTTGGCTAAGTTATTGTGTTGAAGATATTTGCATGTATGTTCATCAAGGATATTGGCATGATGTTTTATTTTTCTGTTGTGTTTCGGCCACATTTTGTTGTGAGGATAAAACTAGCTACATAGAAGTAGTTAGAGAGAAGTCCCACCTCCTCAGTTTTTTTGGAGTAGTTTCAGGAGAAATGATACCAGCTCTTCCATATATGTCTGGTAGAATTTAGCTGTGAATCAGTCTGGTCCTGGGCATTTTCTTATAGGTAGGCTTTCTATTACTGATTCAATTTTGGAATTCATTATTGGTTTGTTTAGGGTTTCATTTTCTTTCTGATTAAATCTTGGAGGGTTGTATGTTTCTAGAAATTTATCCATTTTTTCTAGGTTTTCTAATTTGTGTGCATAGAGGTGTTCATAATAGTCTCTGAGGGTTTTTGTATTTCTGTGAAGTCAGTGGTAATGTCTCCTTTGTCATTTCTCTTTGTGTTTATTTGGATCTTCTTTTTATTCATAAGTCTGGCTAGTGGTCTGTTTATCTTATGTATTCTTTCAAAACTCCATTGACTAGATTTGTTAATATTTTCTATAGTTTTTCACATTTCAGTTGCATTCAGCTTAGCTCTGACTTTGGTTATTTCTTGACTTCTGCTGGCTTGGGGATTTATTTGCTCTTGTTTCTCTAGCTCTTCTGGGTGTGATGTTAGGTCATTAATTTGAGATCTTTCTAACTTCTTCATGTGGGCTTTTTGTGCTATAAACATTCTTCTTTACACTGCTTTAGCTGTGACCCAGGAATTCTGGTATGATGTATCTTTGTTCTCATTAGTTTCAAAGAATTTCTTGATTTCTGACTTAATTTTATACTTCACCAAAAATTTATTATGGAGCAGGTTGCTTAATTTCTGTATAATTGTATGGTTTTGAGCATTATTCTTTGTATTGATTTCTAATTTTATTGCACTGTGATCCTAGAGTGTGATCCTAGAGTGTGATTTTTTTTTTTTTTTTTTTTTTTTTTTTTTTTTTGAGACGGAGTCTCGCTCTGTCGCCCAGGCTGGAGTGCAGTGGCGCGATCTCGGCTCACTGCAAGCTCCGCCTCCCGGGTTCACGCTAGAGTGTGATTTTGATAATTTTGAATTTGCTGGGAATTGTTTTATGGTTAACTGTGTGGTCAGTTTTAAAGTATATGCCATGTGCAGATGAGGAGAATGTATTTTCTGTTGTTTTTGGGTGGAAAGCTCTCTAGATTTCTATTAATCAATGTGATTAAGTGTTGAGTTCAGGTCCCAAATATCTTCGTTAGTTTTTGGCCTCAACAATTTGTATAATACTGTCAGTGGGGTGTTGACATCCCACACTATTATTGTGTGGTTATCTAAATCTCTTCCTAGGTCTTTAACAACTTGTTTTACAAATCTGCATCCTCCTGTGTTGGGTGCATTCACATTTAGGATAGGTGGGTCTTTTTATTACATTGACCCTTTACCATTATTTAATGTTCTCCTTTGTATTTTTTTATCATTTTTGGTATAAATTTTGTTTTGTCTGAAATTATGCTATCAGCCCCCACTTTTTTCTGTTTTCCATTTGCTTGGTAGATTTTTATCCATCCCTTTTCTTTGAGCCTATGGGTGTCATTGAACATGAGATGAATTTTATCAAAACAGCATACAGTTGAGTCTTGCATTTTTGTCCAACTTACCACTCTGTGCCTTTTAATTGGGACATTTAGCCCATTTACATGAAGATATAGATATGTGCAGATTAGATCCTGTTGTCATGCTGCTAGCAGGCTATCACACAGACTTGATTGTGTAGTTGCTTTACAGTGTCAATGGTCTATGTACTTAAGTGTTTTTTTGTGATGGCCAGTAATGGTCTTTCTGTTGATGTTTAGCTCTCCCTTAAGGACTTCTTATAAGGCAGGTCTGGTGTTAAAAAAAAAATTCTGTATCATTTGCTTGTCTGAAAATCATCTCATTTCCTCTTCAATTTTGAATCCTAGTTTGGCTGGATATGAAATTCTTGGTTGGAATTTTTTTTAATTTTTTTAATAGTGCAATGCTTAATATAGGCTCCCAATCTCTTCTGACTTGGAGAATTTTTCCTGAAAGTATGCTGTTAGTCTGGTTGAGTTCCCTTTGTAGGTAAACTGACCCTTCTGTCTAGCTGCCTTTAAAATATTTTCTTTCATTACAATCTTGGAGAATCTGATGACTGCGTGTCTTGGGGATGGTCATCTTGTATAGTATCTCCAAGGGGCTTCCTGTATTATCTGAATTTGAATGTTGGCCTCTCCAAAGAGGTTGGGAAATTTTCCATGGATGGGATCCTCAAATATGTTTTGCATGTTCCTTGCTTTCTCTCCCTTTTTTGCAAAGATGTTAAAGAGTAATATGTCTCTTTACATAATACTATATTTCTCAGAGGTTTTGTACATTCTGTATATTTTATTTGAGATTATTCGGGGAACCTGTAATCGAGCTCTGAGATTCTTTCCTCAGCTTGGTCTATTCTGCCGTTAATACTTGCAATTGTATTATGAAATTCTTGAAGTGAGTTTTTCAGCTCTATCAGGTCAGTTTGGTTCTTTCTTAAAATGGTCATTTTGTCTTTCTGCTCCAGTATCATTTTATAGTATCCCTTAAATTCCTCAGATTGGGTTTCAATTTTCTCCTGAATCTTGATGATCTTCATTTCTATCCATATTCTGAATTTGATGCCTGTCACTTCAGCCAGTTAAGCCTAGTTAAGAACCATTGCTGGAGAACTATTGAGGCATTTTAGAACTAAGACACTCTGGCTTTTTGAGTTGCCAGATTTCTTGTGTTGGTTCTTTCTCATCTGTGTGTGCTGATGTTTTTTGAGTCTTTGACGTTACTGTCCTTTGAATGGGATTTTTTGCTTTTATCTTCTTTAATTACCTTGAGTGTTTGTTTATGGTATAAAGTGGGCTCAGTGGACTGGCTTTCACTTTGGAAGATACTATGGGGCCAAGGCTCAGCTCAGCACTCCTATGCTGTGTGCTCTAACTCTAGGTCCCTAGTACCCAGCCCCTGGCTGTTCTCTGGCCCCTCAAGATCAGGAATCTGCCGTGTAGGGGCCGATGTGTTCCTGGTCTGCTGGCACTCACACTCCAATGCGTGGGTGATGGGCAAAGCACTTTGTAAGGGTAATGGCAGCTGAATCCATGCTCTCTTATTAACTATTTTTTTTAGGAGAGGAAAATGAGACTTTTGAAGGTTTAATTTAATTATTGTTTCATATGACATTGTATTATTCCTCTTTTTCTGAAGAGACTTCATTGCATTTTTGTGGTTTTAAATAATATTCCATATTTAAAATAATTCAGTGCTCTTAGCCCTTTACTGAGATTCCTAGAAATCTTGAAATAACATAAATTTGTTATTAGCAGAACTGAAAACAATGGAATTCATTTAGGGGAGTAGATCACTAAGTACTATTTAAATTTTCTTAGCTTCACCTTTTTGCTTTTATTTGCCTGATTTAAATGATGAAAAATATGATAAAGTAATATAATAAAAGCTTAGGGTATAGATAGAACTGACAGAAAATTAGAGAGGATGTAACTGAAACTGTAAAGAAATTAAGTTTCATAGACTTGTAGTCCTTTTGGAAAAAAGATCACTTAAAAAGTTTGGTAACATTAAATTTTATAATAAGACTCAATTACGGCCAGCTAATGAAGTCCAATCAGTGTACCCCAACTCGTAGAACCAAGATAGTGATTTACAAACTTGATTTGTCATAATCACCTGAGATATTTATTAACAGTACAATTTTCAGATCTTCCCCTAGAGATTCTAATTCAGTAGGCCTCATGTAGAATATAGACATTTTCACAAGCACCACCTCTACCCCAACATGCGCATTCCAGTGATTCCTATGATCAAGCAAGGTTGGCAAACACTACACTGACTGGAAGGATCTTCAAGTTACTGACTGCTCTCTCCAGGTTTGCTCCCAAATTCCAGGGGTAGAGGGGAATAGAGTTACCATTATTACCTATTTTCAATGACCTGCTTAAGAGGTTATACTTCCATATATTTCCAGAGCTAACTAAAATAGATACTTAACTAACTTTATCCTTTCATTTTTCTTTTCCCTGTTCCAGGTATGTCGAGATTCCAAATAAATTTTAAAGGTGTTCTTACTAAATAAGGGCTGTAGACTTCTGCCGAAAACACACCATAACATTTTCCCTTTCCTGATGATAATACAATGTATAATACCATGATTTGGGTATCATAAACCAGAAAAGACTTGAGTTCTAATCCACATTCAATCATTTACTAAACATATCATTCTACTCAAGTCATTCAACCATTGTGACTCTGTGTTTGCCATCCGTAAAGGTGAAGTAGAAATGCCTGCCCTACCTAACTCTCCACATTTTTACAATGACTAGAACTAGCTATTCTAAATAAAATACATTTTAACTACAAAGTACAATAAATATGCTAGTATTATTTTTATTACTAAAGACTCATAGTCTTATGTGAGTATCATAAGGAAACATAGTTTGTTATAATAAAAACATCAGAACAACCACCATTTTGTGGTACAAAATAGGCAAAATTCAGATTTAACAAATTCTATTGAAATTTCTAATTCATACAAGCTTATTTTCATTTCAAGAGTGGCAGCATATACTCATATTGCTTGGTTAATGTGAGAAATTAAGAGATATGGAAACTTTCATTTCTTGTGTATTGATAATTAAGCTACATTTTCTGAGTCCCAAAGACACCTTTTTTATACCACTTTTCTACTGCTAGGGTTGGGACTCTGCAAACCACATTTCTCCACTTGCCAAGTGGCTTTGCATGATATCCTGCCAATAGTGCACACCAGAGGGAGAACAGAAGGTTACAAAAGGGAAGAAGACACTTGCCCTTTCCTGTTTTGCTTCCTATTTCTCTCAGTATCACCCCAGGAACAGCCCTTCATTCTGGCATTTGTTGTTGGTAATGGTAGCATTGGTTCCTGTTTTTCCACACTACCAGAACCAGCCTCCTTGTGCTCCAAGAGGTACCATAATTAGGGAGTACTGAACCTGCTCAGAGATCTGAGTCCCAGCTCAGCAGATTCCCTTCTCTGTTATGTGGCTTCTGGAAATCAAAACGTCTTCCCCTTGTTTCCTTGGCCATAGAGACAATAGCTGCTTTCTGCATTTATACTGTTGTTGCTTCAGTGTTTTGTTTTATTTTGTTTTGTTTTTCCTTTTAAATCTTCTAAAACCTGTCTAAACAATTTCTTATATTAAATTTCATCTGATGTGTTTTCTGTTTTCTTGCTTGGACACTTACTGATACAGACTGTCCATTTGATAATAAGTAATTTCCACATTTTCTTGCTTTTCCACAATTTCCACAAAGATAACAGTTTAGCATAACTTAATGTGCGGAATGTAACTTTTATATGAATAGAACGTTAAAAACAGTGTGCATTATGAAGTGAAGCAGCCACTGTTGTCCAAAGCTGATTTGATGTTCATAACTAGGCCTCAATATTATTACCAGATGGCTTGACACTCATAGGGAGATTACTTTGTCTTCTTGTTGGACATAAACAGTCTCACAGATGACAATTTAAAACAATATTACTTTCAGATAATGACAAAACAAGTCTACTTCATAATTTTGTCTAAGCCCAGACAGGTTATTAGGTCATCCACAACATAATAATAGAATTACCCTCACTTTCTCACAGCATCTAATCAGGAATAAATCCCTACTCCATTGTACCCTCCCCTAAATCACCCAACCAAGGCCCAAGTTTTCTACTAGATTATTTCTAACATCATCTTATCGAGATATGCCATGCTTCCCCATGGTTTGTGTTTTTCTCTGCTGCAATCAGCAATAAGCCAAACTTGATTAACTACTGGTGATTTATTGGTGGAATGTAGCTGAGGGGCATCGATCGTGGTAAGATTTTATTTGGATGTGAGGTGAAAAAATTTTCAGAGATGGTGATTATATTTCATTGTTTGAGTAAAATGTGCTTCTAGAAGAACCTTGAAAGTGACCAACATGGTCATTTGTCACAATTGCCATTTTATAATTTATTATATGATTATTTTATTAATATTTATCTTTCTACTAGACCTAGTTCATTAGTTCCATGAGAGCAGGAATTATATCTTATTTTCCTCACCATTGCATCCCTAGGATCATGGACAATGTGTGGCACGTTGTGGACCAGTGTGATACAATATAAATATAATATGAACCACATATATAGGCTTAAATTTTCTAGCAGCGACAATTGAAAAGTAAAAAGCTGTTGGTTAAATTAGTTTTAATAACCTATTTTATTTAACTTCATGTATCCAAAAGTCATATCATTTCAACATGTAATTAATATAAAAAATTATTAATAAGACCCTGCCCTATGTCAGGAAGATGGCAGAATAGAAAGTTCCAGTCCTGGCCGGGCATGGTGGCTCACACCTGTAATCCCAGCACTTTGGGAGGCTGAGGCGGACAGATCACTTGAGGTCAGGAATTCGAGACCAGCCTGGCTAACATGGTGAAACCCCATCTTTACTAAAAATACAAAAATTAGCCGGGCATGGTGGTGGGAGCCTGTATCCCAGCTACTAGGGAGCTTGAGGCAAGAGAATTGCTTTAACCTGAGAGGCAGAATTTGCAGTGAGCCGAGATCATACCACTGCACTCCAGCCTGAGTGACAGAGCGAGACTCCAAAAAGAAAGAAAGAAAGAAAGAATGAAAGAAAGAAAAAGAAAGAAAGAGAGAGAAAGAAGAAAGAAAAAAAAGAGAAAAAGAAGAAAGAAAGAAAGAAAGAAAGAAAGAAAGAAAGAAAGAAAGAAAGAAAAAGTCCCAGTCCTTGTTTCCTCACATAAGCACAGATTTAAAAATGTATAAGTAACAAAATACCTTTATGAGCTGTCCAGAATTCAGATAAGAAGTTGTGGTATCCCTAGATGAACACAAAACTGAGATCAGCAGCAGAGAAATGGGTAAGAAGAACAATTTATCTTTACCTGCATCAGCCTCTCCTTCATACCTGCAAAGCTCAGTGCCAAGAAAGACTGTGACTCCTCACTGGGAGAGGGAAAGAGAATGGGCATATATACAATATCTCTTGACTTTCAATGCACTTCCTGAAGGGATGGCTTCTGTCTGGTTTCACACAGAATGCTGGAAAATCTAGTAAAGTCAAGTTCCTGGGACAACAAAGAGGACAGGTACTTTCCTGGAGTTGGTACAGGTTTGTATGGCTTGGAGAAGGTGCAGAACTGAGGTCTGTTCTCCAAGAGTAAGAGAGGAGTGAAACACGCCTTCTGTTTTTGGCCTTTCAGTGCACTCCCCAAGGAGCTGGATTCTGATTTGTCTCACACAGAACACTGATGAAACTGGCATAGTCTGGATTCTTGGGGCAGCTCTGGCCAACACCGTATACAAGGCTTGGAAAACACACAGAATTGATGCCCTTTCTCTAACGAGAGAGGAGGGGAGCATTACTCCAATGTCCTCAGCTATTCCCTGTACTCCTCAAGGGGCTGGTTTATATCCTTTGCAGTGTGGAGTGCTGAGGGAATTAATGTAGTTAGAGAACAGAGAAAACACTATATTATGGGTTTCTGAAGAAAAAAAAGTACTGAATGGGTCAGTTAGAAACAAAAATTCTGAATCTCTAGCTAGGTTGACCGGTGAAGGTCTTTCCCATTCAAAGTCAGTCCATAGGGGAAAATGAGGGCTGTTCTTTTTCAAATGCACATACTCCAATGAAAAGATACAAGAAACAAGAAGAATCAGAGAAAAGTTACACAATCAAATGAACGAACTAAATCTCCAGTAAATTACCTTAAGGAAATGAAAATCTATGATTTGCTTAACAACAAACTTAAAATAATCTCAAAGCAGATGAATGGGTTTCAAAAGAAAACAGATAGACAACTGAATTAAACTGGGAAAATAATGCATGAAAAAAATAAGTATATTTGCAAGAAAATATAAATGAGAAAGAACCAAACAGAAATTCTGAAACTGTGGTATGTATTAGGGGGATACAAAAGTAACTGTGGTCTTTGCCATTACTTCTAACGGTGAAAATGGCAATTACTTTTGCACCAACCCAACAGTAAGAGAACTACAAATTTCATTATTGGGATTTGGCAACAGATTTGATCAAGCAGAAAAAAAGGATCAACGAACTTAAAGGCATTTGAAGTTATGCAATCAAAGGTTCAAAAACAAAAAAAAAAAATAGTAAAAAGATGCCAGTAAGCTTGAAAGGTAGTCTAGGTCATAAAGACTGCAACTCTTAGGCATGTTTTAGGGCAAAACTAAGCTAAGACACAATGGACCCTTGGTGGGGGTGTGGGGGGGAAGGCACATGACATACTGAAACAAAAGCTGGCACAGCTAACAGAGTGCTGGCATCACTCCTTTCCAGACCCTAGGCTGCACAGCTCATGGCTCCAAAAGAGACCCCTTCCTTTAGCTTAAGGAGAGAAGAGGGAAGAGAGGGGAGGACTTCATCTTGTATCTTGGATACTAGCTCAGCAACAACAGGATAAGGCAGTGGTCAGAGTCATGAGGCCCTGTTCCAGGCCCTAGCTTCCAGATGACATTTCTAGACACAACATAGGCCAGAAAAGAATATGTTGCCTTGAAGAAAAGAACACAGTCCTGGAAGCATTCATTATCTGCTAAATGAAGAGCCCTTGGGCCCTGAATAACAAGCAATGATACCCAGGTACCATGTCAATGTCTTGGGAAGAGTCAGAGACTTGCTGGCTTCAGGTACCAGCATGGCAACAGGCAGGTTGAGCATCAGGCAGGTTCTTGGGGTCCATGATTCCAGAACTGGACACTTAGACAGCATTTCTGGACCTCTTCTGGGCCAGAGAAGAGCCTACTGTCCTAAAGTGTGAACCCCAGGCCAGGCAGCATTCACCACAAGCTGACTTAAGAGCCCTTGGGCCTTAAGGAACATTAGTGGCAGTCTGGTAGCATTTCTTGTGGTATGGGGTGGCAGTGGCTATGGGCCGAGGATTCTTTGTCTTTGGAAAGAAAATGGAAGAATGGGAAGAACTGCATCTTGGTGTCTGAGTGCCATCTCAGCTCCAGTACAAGGAAACACGAGTATATTTCAAAGATATTGGACTCTAGTCCCTGTGGCATCTTGAGACCCAGGAAACCTGGCCATTCTAAGGGGAAAGACACAGGCCTGACTGGCATTGCCACTGGCTGATTGTAGAACCCTGGGGCCTTTAGAAAACATGGGCAGTAGCCAGGAAGTGGTTACAGCAGGACTTGGGTGATACCCAGTGCTGTGGTGGCTTTAGGTCGAACTTAGCACAGTAATACTGGTGGTGGCCACAGGGGTGCTGATGTCACCCCACCCTCAGGTTTAGGTGGGTCAGAACAGAAAGAGAGACTCAGTTGGCTTGGGAGAAAGTAAGGCAAGAGAACAAAATTCTCTGCCTGGTAATCCAGAGGATTCTCCCAGACCTTGCCCAGGACTTAAAGGCAGTACCTATACCAGTCTGCAAGAACCACAGTGTTAAAGGGCTTCAGGTGCCACCTAAAGAAGATGCATCTTAGATCACAACACCCAAGTCCTTTAAAATATCTGGAAAGGACAGCTACAAATAAGCCCAGAGAGTGAAGACTACAATAAATGCCTAACTCATCAATTCCCAGACACTGAAAAACATCTTTCAATACCACCCAGGAAACATAACCTTAACAAATAAATTAAATAATGCACCAGGGACCAATCCTAGAGAAACAGAGATATGCGAATTTTTAGACAGAAAAATTAAAACACTCGTGTTAACTAAATTCAAGGAAATTCAAGATAACACTGAAGGAATTCAGAATTCTGTCAGATGATTGAAATAATGAAAAAGAATCAAGTAAAAATTACTGAGCTGAAAAATGCAATGGGCATACTGAAGAATGCATCTGAGTCCTTTAATAGTAGAAATGATCAAACGGAAGAAATAACTAGTGAGTATGAAGACAAGCCATTTGAAAATACACAATCGGAGGAGTGAAAGGAGAAAAGAAAAGAAAAACAATAAAGCACATATATGGGATCAAAAAATAGTCTCAAAAGGGTAAATCTAAGAAATACTGGTCTTAAAGAGAAAGTAGAGAAAGAGATAGGAGTGCAAAGTTTATTCAATGGGACAATAACAGAGAACTTCCAAAACCTAGAGAAAGATATCAATATCCAAGTGCAAAAAGATTATAGAATACCAAGCATATTTAACCCAAATAAAACTACCTCAAAGCATCTAAGAATCAAACTCCCAAAGATCAATGATAAAGAAAGGACTCTAAGAGCGGCAAGAGAAGAGAAACAAATAACATACAATGGAGCTCCAATACATCTGTCAGCAGACTTTTCAGTGGAAACCTTACAGGCCAGGAGAGAATGGCATGAAATACCTACAGTGCTGAAGGAAAAAACAAAAACAAACAAACAACAACAACAAAAAACTTTTAACCTGGAATAGTATCTCTAGTTAAAATGTCCTTCAAACATGAGGGAGAAATAAAGACTTTCTCAGACAAACAGAAGCTAAAGGATTTTATCAACAATGGACATGTCCTAGAAGAAATGCTGACGAGAGTACTTCAATCAAAACAAAAGGCATATTGATGAAGAGATAGTAATCATCTGAAGGTACATAATTCATTGGTAATTGTAAGTACACACATAAAAAACACAGAATATTATAACACTGTAACTGTCATGTGTATATTACTCTTTTTCTAAGTAGAAAGAATAAATAATGAACCAATCAAAAATAATGACAACTTCTCAAGACATATTCAGTATGAGAAGATATAAATAAAAAGAAAAAAAGTTAATAAGTGGGGGGATGAAGATAAACTATACAGTATTAGTTTCCGTTTTGCTTGTTTCTCATTTGTTTATGCAAGCAGGGTTAAGTTGTTATCAGGTTAAAATAATGGGTTATAAAATAGTATTTGAATGCCTCATGGCAACCTCAAACTAAAAAAGATACATTGGATACAAGAACTAAATTGTATTACCAGGCAAAATTACCTTCAGTAGAGGAAGACATGAAAAAAAGAAAGAAGGAAGAGAAAACTGTAAAATAACCAGAAAACAGTAGTAGTGTGGACAGAGTGAGACCTAATTTGTCAATAACAGCATTGAACGCAAATTGACTAAACCCTACAATCAAAAGACATAGACTGGCTGAATGCATTAAAAAAAAAAACATTGATCTGTTGCTTACGAGAAACACCATTCATCTATAAAGACACATAGGCTGAAAATAAAGGGATAGAACAAGACATTCCATGCCAATGGAAATCAAAAAAGAGAAAGAGTCACTATATTTATATCAGACAAAATAGATATCAAGACAAAAAGTATAAAAAGAGACAAAGAAGGTCACTATATAATGATAATTCAGCAAGAGGATATAAGAAATTAAAATATATATGAACCCAACACTGGAGCACCCACATATATAAAGCAAATATTACAGCTAAAGAGAGAGATGGGTTCCAATACAGTAATAATTGGAGACTTTAACAAACAACTGTCAACATTAGAAAGATCTTTGAGACAAGGAACCAACAACAAAAAAAAGACATAATCTTCAGTGTAGACCAAATGGATGAATATTTCATCCAGCGGCTGCAGAATACACACTCTTTTTCTCAGCACATGGATCATTCTCAAGAACAGACCATATGAACAGTCACAGAACAAGTCTTAAAACATTCAAAAAATGAAAAAGTAACAAGCATCTTCTTTGACAATGAAATAAATAACAAAAGAAATTTTGGAAACTATGCAAATACATGGAAATTAAACAATATGTTCCTGAATGACATGTTGGTCAATGAAGAAATTAAGAAGAAAAGTGAAAAATTCCTTGCAACAAATGAGAAAGGAAACACAACATATCCAAACCTATGGGATACAGGAAAAGCAGTATTAAGAGGGAATTTTATAAGTGCCTACATCAAGAAAAAGAAAATCTTCAAACAACCTAAAAATGCATCCAAGAACTAGAAAAGCAGAAGAGATCAAATGCAAAATTAGCATAAGAAATTATAAGGATCTGAATAAGCATTAATTAAATTAAAGTGAAAAAATTAAGTTGAAAAGGAAGAGCAAACCAAACCCAAAATTAGTAGACGAAAATAAACAGTAAAGATCAGAGTAGAAATAAATGCTTTGGAAATTAAAAAAGCAATACCAAAGACCAATGAAATAAAAGGTTTTTTTTTTTTTTTTTTTTTTTTCTGAGACGGAGTCTGGCTCTGTCACCCAGGCTGGAGTGCAGTGGTGCGATCTCTGCTCACTGCAAGCTCCGCCTCCTGGGTTCACGCCATTCTCCTGCCTCAGCCTCCCGAGTAGCTGGGACTACAGGTGCCCGCCACCATGCCTGGCTAATTTTTTGTATTTTTAGTAGAGATGGGGTTTCACCGTGTTAGCCAGGATGGTCTCGATCTCCTGACCTCATGATCCGCCCGCCTCGGCCTCCCAAAGTGCTGGGATTACAGGCGTTAAAAGTTGGTTTTTTGAAAAGTTAAACAAAATTGACAAACCTTTAGCCAAGCTAAGAAATTAAAAAAAAAGAAAATACAAATAAATAAAATCAGAAATTAAAATTAAGACATTACAACTGATACTGCAGAAAGTTAAAGGATCCTCAGTGGCTACTATAAGCAACTATATGACAAATTAATCTGAAAATCTAGAAGAAATGATCAAATTCCTAGAAACATATAATCTAACAAGATTAAACCAGGGAGATATTAAAAACCTGAACAGACCAATAACAAGTAATGAGATCAAAGCCATAATAAAAAGCTTCCCAGTGAAAAAACAAACAAACTAACTAACAACAAAAACAAAAAACAAAAGACAACAACAAAAAGCCCTAGACCTAATGGCTTCAACACTGAATTGTAACACTTAAAGAAGAACTAATACCAATCCTACTTAAACTATTCCAAGAAATACAGAAAAAGGGAATACTTCCAAACTCATTCTATGGGTGAAGTATTACCCTGATAACCAAAACTAGACAGAAACATCAAAAAAAAAAAAAAAAGAGAGAGAGTGAGAAAACTACAGGCCAATATATCTGGGGAATATTGATGCAAAAAATTTTCAGCAAAATACTAGCAAACTAAATTCAATAATACAGTAGAAAGATCATTCATCATGACCAAGTGAGATTTACCCCTAAGGTGCAAGGGTGTTTCAACATACAAAATCAAGCAAAGTGAAATATCATATCAACAGAATGAAGTATAAAACCTTTATGATCGTTTCAGTTGACTTGCTGAAAGCATTTGATATAATTCAACATCCCTTCAGGATAAAACTCTTTAAAAAATTAGTGATAGAAGGAACACAGGAACATATCTCAACATAATAAAAGCCATACACAACAGACCCCCAGATAATATCATACAGAATGGGGAAAAACCGAAAGATTTCCTCTAACATCTTGAATATAACAAAGATATCTAGTATCACCATTGTTATTCAACATAGTCCTGGAAGTCCTAGCTAGAGCAATCAGACAACAGAAAGATATAAAGGGCATCTGAATTGGATTGGAAGAAGTCAAATTATGTTTGTGTGCAGATGATATGATCTTATATTTGGAATCATGTAAAGACGCCACAAGAAAATATTAGAAGGAATAAAGAAATTCAGTGAAGTTACAGGATACAACATCAACATACAAAAATCGGTAGCATTTCTAAATGCCGACAGTAAACAACCTGAAAAAGAAATAAAAATGATCCAATTTATAATGGACACAAATACACTTAAATACCTAGAAAGTAACCAAAGAACTGAAACATCTTTATAATAATGACAACTATAAAACACTGATGGAAGACAATGGAGAGGACACCAAAAAATGAAAAAAATACTCCATGTTCATGGAAAGAATCAATATTGTTAATGTGTACATAATCCCCAAAGCAATAAAGATTCAATGCAATCCCATTCAAAATACCAATGACATTCTTCACAGAAATTAAAAAAAAAATCTAAAATTTGCAAGGAACCACAAAAGACCCAGAACAGCCAAATTTATCCTAAGCAAAGAGATTAAAAATGGAGGAATCACATTACCTGACTTCAAATTATACTACAGTGCTATAGTGACTAAAAGAGCATGTTACTGGCATAAGAACAGACACATAAATCAATGAAACAGAATAGAGAACTCAGATCCAAATCAACACACCTACAGGGAACTCATTTTTGACAAAGCTTCCAGGAACATACACTGGGAAAAAGACAATATCTTCAATACATGGTGCTGGGAAAACCGGATATGCATATGCAGAAGAATGAAACCAGACCCCTATCTCTCGCCATAGACAAAAATCAAATCAAGGATTGAATACTTAAATTTAAGACTGCAAATTATGAAACTACTACCACTACAAAAAAAATTGGGAAAAATCTTCAGGAAATTTGTCTGGGCAAAAATTTCTGGAGCAATACCGCACAAGGAGAGGAAACCAATGCAAAAATGGACAAATGGAATCACATCAAGTTAAAAACCTTCTGCACAGCAAAGGAAACAATCAATACAGTGAAGAGACCACTCAGAGAATGGGAGGAAATATTTGCAAACTACCCATCTGGCAAGATATCAATAACCAGAATATACAAGGAGCTCAGACAATTTTATAGAAAAAAAATCTAATAATCTGAACAAAAAAATGGCAAAAGATTTGAGTCAGTGTTTATCAAAAGAAGACATAAAAATGACAGAGACATATGAAAATGTGCTCAACATTACTAATCATCAGAGAAATGCAAATCAAAATTACAATAAGACATCATCTCACCACAGTTAAAATGGGTTATATCCAAATGACAGTCAATAACAAATGCTGATGAGGATGTGGAGAAAAGGGAGCCCTTGTACAATGTTGGTAGAAATGTAAATTAGTACAACCACTATGGAGAACAGTTTGGAGGTTCCACAAGAAATTGAAAATTGAGCTACCACATGATCCAGCAGTCCCACTGCTGTGTGTATATCCAAAAGGAAGGCAATCAGTATATCAAAGAGATAGCTGCACTCCTATGTTGCAGCGCTGTTTGCAATAGCTAAGATTTGGAAGCATCTGTCCATCAGAAAATGAATGAATCCTGCAAATGTGGTAAGTATACAAAATGAAATACTATTCAGTAATGAAAAAAATGAGATTCAGTCATTTGCAACAACATGGATGGAACTGGAGAGAGCATGAAGTGAAATAAGCCAGGCACAGAAAGGCTAACATCACATGTTTTCACTTATTTGTGGGATCTACAAATCAAAACAATTTAATGCATGAACATAGAGAGTAGAAGAATGGCTACCAGAGGCTGGGAAGGGTAGTGGGGAGGTACAGGGGATGGAGGGGTAATGATAGTTAATGTGTGAAAAAAAATAGAATGAATGAGACCTACTATTTGATAGCACAACAGGGTGACTGTAGTCAATAATAAATTAATGGTAATTTATTTTGAAATAACTTGAGTCTAATTATATTGTTTGTAACTCAAAGAACAAATGATTGAGAGTTTGGATACTCCATTCTATACGATGTGATTATTAAGCATTACATGCCTGTATCAAAACATCTCATGCACCCCGTATATATATACACCTACTATGCACCAACAAAAATTAAAAATTAAAAAATTTTAAGAAAAACAGACTTTTAAAAATGTCAAACCATCACAAGTGGTGTGTATGTGGAGAAAAGGGAACTCTTGTACACTAGGAGTGAGAATGTATATTGGTACAGCTATTTTATGAACAACAGTATGAAGACTCCTCAGAAAATTAAAAATAGAACTACCATATAATTTGATAATCCCATTCCTAGTTATATACTTAAAGGAAATGAAATAAGTACCTCAAAGAGATATCTGCACTCTCATGTCATTCACTGCAACCAAGATATGAAAACAACATAATTGCCTGTCAACTGATGAATGAATAAACAAATTAAGGTATATATAATGAAATATTTTTCCGCCTTTAAAAAGAAAGAAACACTGACATTTGTGACAACAGAAGTAAACCTGGAGTACATTATCCTAAGTAAAATAAGGGCTGACACAGAAAGAAAAATACTGCATGATTTCACTTATATTTGGAATCTTACCAAGTCAAACACATAAAAGTAGAAAGTAGAACAATGGTTATTAGGGGTGGGGGATATGGGGGAAATGGGAAGATGGTCACAAGGCATAAAGTTGCAGTTATGTAGGATAAATAAATACAGAGATCTAATGTATAGCATGGTGACAATATTTAATCAAACTGTGCTGTATATTTTCAAGTGATTTCACAGAGTAGATTTCAGGTGCTCTCCCCAAAATAACAAATAGTAACTATGTGAGGAGATAGATATGCTAATTGCTTGAGTGTAGTAATCATTTCATTATGTATATCTATATCAAAACATCACATTATACACCTTAAATATATACAATTTTATTTTAAAAATAAAAATGTTAAAAATAGAAGCTGAGAAAAGGTGAGTGTGTTCCGGAAATCTGCTGTACAACATCATGCCTATAATTAACAAAACTGTATTTTGCCCCTTATAATTTTTAAGATAGTAGCTTTCGTGTTGTGTCCTTACCAGAATTTATAAAAAATATTAATGGAATATTGTACATATTCTTTATCATAGTAATTCTTTGAAATCAAATATATATTTTGCACCTACAGTACTTGTTAATTTGAAGACTAAGTATTCATCACACAAGCTTGATCTACATTACATTTCATAAGATTTACAGTTCAAGAAGTAGATTCAAATACCTGGGTTCTCCAATAATTGAATTTAGGAATCGCTTTTAAGAGTTTTATTTAGGTTTAATTAACATACAATAAATTGCATATATTTAATCTGTACAATTAGATGTTTTGATATCTGTATGCACTAAAGAAACTATCACCAAATCAAGACAATGAACATAAACATCACGCCCCAATGTTTTCTAATGCCTCCTGTTAATCAACTTTCCCTTTCCTTTTCTTCTGTCTCACCAGTCAATGAATGATTATGATTACTAGTTTGCATTTTCAATAGTTTTATATAGATCAAAGCATACAGTACGTGCTCTCTTTTTAATCTGGTTTCCTTCACTTGTCATGATTATGTTGAGATTCATTCATCACATTGTTGGGCATATCAACAGTTCATTTTTTAAATTGTCGTGTAGTTTTTTTCCTATATAGAAATGCACAATTTGTTCATTTACCTGTTAGTGAACAGTTGGTTTGTTTCCAGGTTTTGGTTATTATAAATAAAGCTGATATAAACATTTATGGACAAGGCTTTGTATGGATATGTGCTATAAATTATCTTGGGTAAAATACATATCAGTAGAATAGCTGGATGATAGGATGAATGCATGGTTAACTCTTCTAGAAATTGTCAAACTGTTTTAAAGAGTGTTTTAACATTTCTGGCAGTCTCAGGGTTCCAATTCTTCCACATCCTCATCAACACTTGGTATGATCAGTCTTTAATTTTAGCCATTCTAGTGTGTGTGTACTGGGTGCACTGTAGTTTAAATTTACATTTCGCTTATGATTAATGGTATTAAGCACCTTTTCATCTGCTTATTTGCCATCTCTATATCTCCTTTGGTGAAATGTCTTTCAGTTTTTAGCCCATTTTTTATCGGGTTTGTTCCCTTATCGGGTTTTGAGTATTCTTTGTATATTCTAGAAACAGATCCTTTTATCAGATAGATCTTCTGTTATATGTTCTCTCTATTTGGGCTTGTCTTTTCATTATCATAACCCTGTCTTTCTATAAAATAACTTCATTGCAGTACATTTGACATATAACACAATTTTCCCATTTCAAGGGTACAATTCAATTATTTTTAATAACTTTATTGAGTTGTGCAAACATCACATATAAGTGTTAGAACATTTTAATTTCCCCAATAATATCTCTCATGTTCATTTCCATTTACTTCACATTCCCATCCCTAGCCCCAGAAAACTCTCGTCTACTTTCTGTCTCTATGAATTTGTATTTGTCTTTCGCGGACATTTTACATAAATAGAATCATACAATATGTGATGTCATGTGTCTGGTTTCTGTCACATGATAGAAATCACATAATATCTCTGAGGTTCATACATGATGCAACATGTGTCAGTAGTTAACTGACAATAAGCTTTCCATAGATGTATTTTAACAGGTAAGGAAGTTTCACTCTATTCCAAGGAAACAGTGTCTTCAGAGAAGCAGGAGTTTTTGATTGTGATACATTCTAATTTATCAATTTGCTATTTTATGAATCATGCTTTTAATGTGAAATCTAAGTAATCTTTGCCTAGCCAAAAGTGGCAATTTTTTCTCTATGTTTTCTTCTAGGTGTGTAAAATAACTGTAGTTCCTATGATTATGTCTGCGATCCATTTTGAGTTAATTTTTATATATAGTGCACGCTATGGACCAAAATTCATTTTTTGCATGGGGATATTCAATCATTTTAAAACCATTTGTTGAAAAGACTACCCTGTTTCCACTGAACTGAATTCACAACTTTTTAAAAAAATAAGTTGCCTAACTCCATATCCTATTTCACTGATTTATTCATCTAACTCCAATAATACACTGTTTTTATTCCTATAGCATTGTAATAAGTTTTGAAAACATGAAGTGCTATCCTGTCAATTATATGTTTTTTCAAAGTTGTTTTGGCTATTTCTAAGTAATTTTAATTACCATATAAGTTTTAAAAATCAGTTTGTAATTTCCTACAAAAAAGTGACCTGAAATTTTGATTAAAATTGTTTTAAATCTATAAATAATTGTGGGGAAAATGATATCTTAGCATATTAGAAATTTTGTCCCATGGAAAAAAGGCATATCTCTCCATTAAAACACTTTAAATTTTTTCACAAATATTTTATAGTTTTCAGGGCAGAGGTTTTGCATAGCTTTTGTCAGATTTATCCCTCAGTATTTCATATTTTATGTTATTTTCAAATATGTTTTTAAAATTCAATTTCTGATTATTTTTTGGTAGTTTATAAACACACAATTGGTTTTTGTGTATTGAACGTGTATCCTGTAATTTTGTTAATCTCACTTATTAGCCTTAGTAGCTTTTTAAATTAAATACCATGGGATTTTATATATAAATTATCATGTCTTCTGGAAATAAAGACACATTCATTTCTTCTCTTCTAGACTGGATACCTTACATTTTTCTTGCCTTACTGCGTTGTCTAGAACCTCCAGTAAAATATTGAATATAAATTGTAAAAGGGGACATCCATGACTTTTACTTAACCTTAGTGGGGAGGTATTCACTCTTTCACCATTAAGTATAACGTTAAGTACATGGTTTTTATACATACATTCTACAAAGTTGAGAAAGGTCCATTATTTTTTGCAATGGAAAGGACAATTTTTTAAAAAAACTAGCTGTATATTTAAATAGACAAATAATAATTGCACATATTTGTGGGGTACATAGCTATGTTTTGATACATTTCATGTATAGTGATCAGATCAGTGTTATTATCATATCCATCCTCTCAAATATTTATCACTTATTTGTTTTGGGAACATTCAGTATCCTTCTTTTAGCTATTTGATACTAATAACTAATTTTTAACCATAGTCATCCTACAGTGGTATAGAACACTAGAGCTTAGTCTTATTTAGCTGTAATTTTGTCTCCTTTAACAAATCTCTTCATATCATCCCTTTCGCTTTACTATTTCCAGCCTCTAATATCTTCTGTACTACTTTGGCTTCTATGAGATTACTTTTTTTAGCTTTCAAATATGAGTGAGAACATGTGGTGTTTAACTTTCTGTTCCTGACTTATTTTATTTAAAATAATGTCTTATAGTTCCATCAATGTTGATATGAATGACAGAATTTAATTCTTTCTTATGGTTGAATAGTATTCAATTGTGTATATATACCACATTTTCTTTATCCATTCATCTGTTGTTGTACACCTAAGTTGACTCCATATCTTGGCTATTGTGAATTAGTGCTGCAATAAACATATTGGTGCAGATGTCTCTTCTATGAAATGATTTATTTTCCTTTGGATAACTACCCAGTAGTGGAATCGCTGGATCATATAGTAGTTTTACTCATATTTCTTTGAGAAACCTCCAGCTGTTCTCCATAGTGGTTGTACTAGTTTAAATTCCCACCAACAGTTTATAAGAGAGATCTTTTCTCTGCATCCTCGCCAGTATTTGTGATTTATTTTGGTCTCTTTGATAATTGTCACCCTAATAAAGTAAGGTGTTAATACATTGTGGTTTTGATTAGTATTTTCCTCATGATTAGTAATGTTGAACATTTTTTCATATACTTGTTGACGATTTCTTTCTTTCTCCCTCTTTCTTTCTTTCTTCTCTTTTTCTCTCTTTTTTTTAAATTTAACTTTAAGTTTACACTTTTATTTTAGGTTAAGAATACGTGTGCACATTTGCTATTTAGGTAAGTTGCATATCACAGGGGTTTAGAGTACAGATTATTTTGTCACTCAGCGATAAGCATAGTATATGATAGGTAGATTTTTTATCCTCACCTTCCTCCCACCTTCCACCTTCAAGTAGGTACTATTGTCTGTTATCCCTTCTTTTTGTCCATATGTACTTGATGTTTAGTTTTCACTTGTAAGTGAGGCCATGTGGTATTTTGTTTTCTGTTCCTATGTTAGTTCGCTTAGGGTAATGGCCTCCAGCTCCATCCATATTGCCTTTTTTTTATGGCCACGTAGGATTTGATGGTGTATATGTACCACATTTTTAAATTTAGTCAACCATTGATGGGCACTTATGGTTGATTTCATGTCTTTGCTATTGTGAATAGTGCTGTGATGAACATACACATGCATGTGTCTTTATAGTAGAATGATGTACATTCCTTTGGGTATATACTAAATAATGAGATTGCTGAGTCAAATGGTAATTCTGTTTTAAGTTCGTTTAGAAATCGCCAAAGTGCTTTCCACAATGGCTGCACTAATAGACATTCCTACTAGCAGTGTATAAGTGTTCCCTTTTCTACACAACCTCTCCAGCATCTGTTATGTTTTGATTTTTAAATAATAGCTATTCTGACTAGTGTGAGATATCTTGTTGTGATTTTGATTTGCATTTCTCTAATGATTATGAGCATTTTCATATGCATTTTAGCTATTTGTATATATTCTTTTGAAAGTGACTGTTCATGTTCTTTGCCCACTTTTTAATGGGGTTGTTTTTTGCCTATAAACTTGTTTAAGTTCCTTATAGTTTCTTGACATTTAGATCTCTGTTGGATACATAGTTTACAAATATTTTCTCCCATTCTGTAGGTTGTCTGTTTACTCTATTGAAAGTTCCTTTTGCTGTGCAGAAGCTCTTCAGTTTAATTTGGTCCCATTTGTTAATTTTTGGTTTTATTACTCTTAATTTTGGCATTTTCATCATGAAGTCTTTGCTCAGTCCTATGTACAGAATATTTCCTATGCTATCTTTCAGGGTTTTTATAGTTATAGGTTTTATATGTAAGTGTTTAATCCATCTTGAGTCAATTTTTTTATATTGTATAAGAAAGGATTCCAGTTTCAATCTTCTACATGTGACTAGTCAGTTATTCTAGCATCATCTATTGAATATGGAATCTTTTTCTCATGGCTTGTTTTTGCCAACTTTGTCAAAGATCAGATGGTTGTAGGTATGCAACATTATTTCCGGGCTCTCTATTCTGTTCCATTGGTCTATGTGTCTGTTTTTGTACCAATACCATGACAGTTTGCTTATTGTAGTCTTCTAGTATAGTTTCAAGTCAAGTGATGTGATGCCTCTGGCTTAGTTATTTTTGCTCAGGATTGCTTTGGCTATTTGGGATCATTTTTGGTTCCATACAAATGTTTAAACAGATTTTTCTAATTCTGTGAAGAATGTCATAGGTTTGATCAGAATAGCATTGAATCTGTGGATTGCTTTGGGCAGGTGGCCATTTTGACAATATGGATTCTTCCTATCCATGAACATAGAATGTTTTTCCATTTATTTGTGTCATCTTTGATTTCCTACAGCTGTGTTTTGTAATTCTCATTGTAGAGATATTTCACCCCTCTTGTTAGCTGTATTCTTAGGGTTTTTTTGTGGTTAATGTGAATGGGATTGTGTTCCTGATTTGGCTCTCAGCTTGGATGTTGTTTTTGTATAGAAATGTTATTGATTTTTGTACACTGCTTTTGTATCTTGTATTCTGCTTACATTATTTATCAGATAAAGGAGCTTTTGGGCAGAGACTATGGGGTTCTTTAGGTATAGAACCATATCATCTGCAAACAGAGATAGTTTGACTTTCTCTCTTCCTACTTGGATGGTTTTTATTTCTTTCTCTT
Source organism: Pan paniscus (assembly GCF_029289425.2). Lineage (NCBI taxonomy): Eukaryota > Metazoa > Chordata > Mammalia > Primates > Hominidae > Pan > Pan paniscus. Next base: position 83,913,294 of record NC_073272.2, read on the forward strand.
TCCTGATTGCTCTGGCCAGGACTTCCAGCACTATGTTGAATAGGAGTGGTGGGAGGGGGCATTCTTGTGTTGCTCTGGGTTTCAAGGGGAATGCTTCCAGCTTTTGCCCAATCAGTATAATGTCAGCATACCTGTTGGCCATTTTTTTGTCTTCTTTGAGAAATATCTTTTCAGGTTACTTATTTCTTTAAAAATTTGATTTTTTTCTGTTGAGATGTTGCAGTTTTTAAAAATATTCTGGACCTTAATCTGCTGTTGGGTGAGCAGTTCACAGATATTTTTCCCATTCTTTAGGTTGACCTTTAACTCTGTTGTTTTCTTTGCTATGCAGAAACGTTTTAGTTTGATACAATCCGATTTATTTTTTCTCTTGTTGCCTGTGCCTTTGAGGTCTTATTGATAAAATGTTTTCCTGACCTGCTGTTTGTTCTATTTGTTGGGAAAATGTCCTGAAGCACACTACCTATGTTTCTTTCTAGTAGCTTTGTAGCTTGAGGTCTCTCATTTAGGTATTTGATCCATTTGTAGTTGATTTTTATTTTTTGTGTGAGAGGAGGTCTAATTTCATTCTTCTGCTGGTGAATATCCAATTTTTCCATCACCATTTATAGAAGGCTTTCTTCTCCCAGCGAGTGCTCTTGGCACCTTTGTCAAAAATCATCTGGCTGTAAGTGCGTGAATTAATTTATGTGTTCTCTCCTCTGTTTTATGGTTCTATGTGTTCGTTTTTATATCAAAACCATACTGTTGTGGTGACTACAGCTTTGTAGCATATTTTGACGTTTGGTAGTGTGATGCCTCCTGCATTGTTCTTTTTACTCAGTATTGCTTTGGCTATTCTGGCTCTTCCTTGGTTCCATATAAATTTTAGGATTATTTTTTCTATTTCCATAAAACATTTCATTGGCACCTTGATAAATATTTTATTGAATCTGTAGATTCCTGTGGGCCATATAGTCATTTTAATGATATTAATTCTTCCAGTCCATGAACTTGGAATGTGTTTCTATTTATTTGTGTATCCTTCAATTCCTTTCATCAATGTTTTGTTTTTTTTAATTGCAGTTCTTTCAACTCCTTGGTTAAATTTATTTCAAGGTATTTTATTTCTTTCAGTTTTTGTAAATAGCATTGTCTTCTTGATTTAATTCTCATCCTGTTTGTTGTTTACACATAAAAATGCTACTGAATATGTATGTTGATGTTGTATCCTGCAACTTTACTGAATTTGCTTACCAGTTTTAAGAGTTTTGTGTTTGAGTCTTTAAGTTTTTCTATGTATGAGATTACATTGTCTGTTAAAAAAGGATAATTTTAATTTGTCCTTTCCAATTTGGATGCCTTTTTTTTAAATCTTACCTAGTCACCGTGGCCAAGACTTTTAGTACTATGCTGAATAGAATTGATAAAAGTGGGAATCTTTGTTTTTTTCCAATTCTTAGAAGAAAGGCTTTCACCTTTTTTCCATTCAGTATTATTTAGGCTGTGAATTTTTCATATATGACCTTTGTTGTGTTGAAGTATTTTCTTCTATATTTAATTTATCAAGAATTCAAATAAATAATGGATGCTGAATTTTATCAAATGCTTTTTCTGCATCTATTGAGATAATGTTTTTTTCTTCATTCTATTCATGTGATGTATCATGTTTACTGATTGTGTATGTTAAACCATTCTTGCTTTCCTGGGATAAATCTCATTTGATCATGGCATATTTTTTGATATATTATTGGATTAATTTTGCTAGTTTTTTACTGAGGATTTTTGTATCTATGTTCTTCAGTGATATTGGCCTGTTGTTTTCTTTTTCGGTTGTATCATTGTATGCTTTTGTTATCAGGGTTATGCTGGCCACATAGAATGTGATAGGAAGAGTTAACTCCACTTCGATGTTTTGGTATAGTTTGAGAATAACTGGTAATAATTCTTCTTTAAAGGTGTGGTAGAATTCAGTGATGAAGCCATTCAATCCTGGACTTTTATTTTTTGGAAAACTTTTTATTATTAACTGAATCTCATTATTTTTATTTGTCCCTTCAGATTTTCTTTACCTTCTTGGTTCAATGTTAGTAAGTCATATGTATCCAGAAATTTACTCATTTCTTTCAGGTTTTCTAATTTTTAGGCATGTTGCTGTTCATAGTAGTTTTAATGATCCTTTTTATTTGGTATCCAGTATGACATCTCCTTTTGCATTTCTGATTTTATTTCCTTGGGTCTTCTCTATTTCTTTCTTAGTCTAGTTAAGGATTTGTCAATCTTGCTTATCTTTTTAGAAAACTTTTTGTTTCATTGATATTTTATATATTTTTTAGTTTCCATTTCATTTAGTTCTCTGATCTTTATTATTTATTATTTCTTTCCTTCTACTAATTTTGGATCTGGCTTGTTCTTGATTTTCTACTTACTTAAGAAAAATGCATTTTAACTTATTATTTGATTTTTTTCTAGTTTTTGATGTAGACATTTATTGCTATTAACTTGGCTTTAATACTGCCTTTGCTGTGACCCATAGGTTTTGGTATGTTGTGTTTCTATTTTCATTTGTTTCAAGAAATTTTAAAATTGTATTCTTATTTTCTCCTTTCACCTGTTAGTCATTCAGGAGCATGTTGTTTATTTTCTATGTATTTGTATAGCTTCAAATGTTTCTCTATTATTGATGCTCAGTGTTATTCTATTGTGGTCAGATAAGATATTTGATACGATTTTAACTTTTAAAAATGTGTTGAGACTTGTCTTGTGTCCTAACCTATAGTTAATCCTGGCGAATACACCATGTGCTGATTAATGTGTATTCTGCAGCTGTTGGATGAAAATGTTTTGTAAATGTTTGCTGGGATTTTTTTTTTTTTTTGTCCATGGTGCAGTTTAAATGCATTGCGTGTTTTTGTTGTTGTTGTTGTTAATTTTCTTTCTAGATGATCTGTCCAATACTGAGAGTGAGGCATTCTAGTTCTCAACATTTATTGTATTACAGTCTATCTATCCTTTTGGATCTAGTAATAATTGCTCTATGTGGATCCTCCAGTATTGGATGCATATATATTTATCCAACTATATGCTGTCTACATAAATTCAGCTCACCTGTAGAGATATGCATAGAATGAAAGTTAAACGATGGAAAATGATATTCCATGCAAATAGAAACCAATAGCAAGTATGAGTAACTGTATCTATATTGGATAAAACAGACTTCAGCAAAAAGCTGTAAAAAGAGACAAAGGCAAACATTATATAGTAATAAAGGCAATAATTTAATTCAAGGAGCAATCTTGAATTGTTTCCAGTCTACTTTGGCCACTACCTTAGGAGACTTTTTTTTTTAAGAGACAGGACCTTGCTATGTTGCCCAGTCTGGACTTGAACTACTGGGCTCAAGCAATCCTCCCACCTCAGCCTCCCAAGTAGCTGGGACTACAGGCACACATAATCATGCTTGGCTTTTTAAAAACATTTTGCAGGCAGTCACCAGGTTATGTTTAACATGCAAGTCCTGGCCTACTTTTATTGGCTATGGTTCCAATAATAGTTCAACTTTCATAACTTCTGTGGTGTTATTTTCATCTGCTTGATTTACCTAGTTCCACTAGAGCTTCTAGTAATCCCTACTGGTGCCACCTAAGAGGACAGAAGGAGCTGATCTAGACCAGGCACATGTGGGGAGATACCTACCCCCATTGGTGTTGCCCAACAAACTAGTGTCCTTCGGTGGAAAATGGAATCTCCATCCTTCAGGAATACATAGCACACTTTTTAGACTAGTTGCCCATTGTGGCTTGGTCCCTCTTCCTGTTGCCAATAAGCCACTTTTATCTCTAGGTAGAGGAAGTAATTATCTTGCTTCCAGGAGTCAAGAGACTAAGCTACTCTTTGTGTCAGTATCTTCCTTGATATTACTGCCTGGTGTCTTCTGATGAGGGAGAGAATGTCCTGGTCTAGCAGGAACAGAGAGTAGCTCTCCTGACTGCTTATTGTCAGCAAAACTTCCAGTTAATCTTCTTTGTCAGAGTTGCCAGGCTCACTTCATTTTGTTCTTGAGATTCCTGCTCCAACTGGTGGCAGATGGAGGATGGGGAATGAGCCTACCAAAGCTTTCTTGTATTGCTAAGGTGGGAGACATGAGGTTCCCGGCTTGAATCCCCTTTTAATGTTAAGTGGGGGACCAAGACACCCTGTAGTTCCTCTAATTCCTGGAGTCCCTAATGTGTCACTTTATTCTTTCATCCTTTCAGAATTCTCCTTTGGTGGCCTCTTACATTATTTTCACAGTTTATAGTTCTACTTTTTGGGGAAGAAAATGGATGAAGGAATTAGACAATCTTGGCCAATACTGAAGTCCTAGCTTCATTTTTATGTATCCTATCCATTATAAAATAACTTGGATTATCTTTCTTTTTATTTACTTATTTTTCTAATTTCAACTCTTATTATAGATTAAAGTGTACATGTGCATGAGTAAATTGCATAACAGTGAGGCTTCAGGTCCCAATGATCCCACATCCAGACCATAAGTATAGTACCCAGCAGGTGGTTCTTCAGCCCACACCCCCTCCCTCCCTCCCACATCTAGTGAGCCCCAGTGTCTGTTGTTCTTATCTTTGTGATCATGTGTATTCAATGTTTAGTTCCCACTTAAATGTGAGACCATGCGGTATTTGGTTTTCTGTTCTGGCATTAGGTCATTTAGGAAAATAGCCTCCAGCTGCATCTATGTTGCTGCAAAGGACATGATTTTATTCATTTTTATGACTGCATAGTATTTCATGGTGTATGTGTACCACATATACTTCACTGTTGATGGGCACTTAGGTTGATTTTATGACCTTGCTATTGTGAATAGCACTGTAATGAATATATGGCTGCATGTGCCTTTATGATAGAATGAATTATTTTCCTTTGGGTATATACCCAGTAGAGGCATTGCTGGGTCAAATGGTAGTTATATTTTAAGTTCTTTGAGAAATCTCCAAGCTGCTTTCCACAGTGGCTGAACTAGTTTGCATTCCCAGCAACAGTGTATTTTATTTTCTCCATAGACTGAGGAGAATCAGTTCTGGTTTTTTCTTTTGTTTTGTTTTTTTGTTTTGCCTTTTTAATTATTGCTATTCTGACTGGTGAGAGATGGTATCTCATTGTGGTTTTCATTTGCATTTCTCTGATGACTAGTGATGTTCAACGTTTTTTTCATGTTTGTTGGCCTCTTGTATACCTTCTTTTGAAAAGTGCCTGTTCATGTCTTTTGCCCATTTTTATTTAGACTGATTTTTAGCTTGTTGATTTGTTTAAGTTCCTTGTAGATTCTCGCTGTTAGACCTTTGTCAGATGCATATTTTACAAATATTCTCTCCCATTCTGTAGGTTGTCTTTTTATGCTGTTCATAATTTTTTTGTTGTTGTGCAGAAGCTCGAGTTTAATTAGGTCCCATTTATCTATTTTTGGTTTTATTGTGATTGTTTTTGGCGAGTTAGCCATAAATTCTCTGCCAAAGCCAATGTTGAGCAGGGTATTCCCTAAGTTTTCCTCTAGGATTTTTATAGTTTTCAGTCTTACATTTAAATATTTAATCAATCTTGAGTTAATTTTCATATGAGAGGTAGGGTTCCAGTATCATTCTTCTGCACATGGCTAGCTAGTTATTCCAGTGTCATTTATCGAACAAGGAGTCTTTCCTTATTTATTATTTCTGTTGATTTTGTCAAAGATCAGACATTTGTAAGATGTGCAGCTTTGTTTCTGGGTGCTTTATTCTGTTCTACTGGTCTATGTGTCTGTTTTAGTATCAGTACCATGCTGTGTCCGTTACTGTAGCCTCATAGTATAGTTTGAAGTCAGGAATGTGATATCTCCTGTTTTGTTCTTTTTGCTTAGGATTGCTTTGGATTATTTGTCTTTCTAAAAGTCGATTCATGTATCTTTTATGATTAAAGCCTCTTAATCTTTTCCTATATAGGGACCAGTCACATCAAAATCTCCTGGGCTATTTGCCAAAATGCAGATTTATTGGTCTTACACACAAAAATGAATGAGATTCTTTGAGGAAGCACAATTTTACTGAAGTTCTGTTATACTGACATTTTAAAAATTACAACAGTTGTGTCAGAAATCTAGAGCACAAAATAAGATTGGTAAACCTTAATTACTCATCATTTCTAAATACTGACTTGCACTAAAAGAAAATAGTAAATTAAATTATGCAGTACTGATTGAGATATTTTATATAAATTATAATTCAATTGATCAAATTAATTGGGTTGATTAGATGTAGAAAAATCATATTTTATGAATTATTTTGGAGTCACTTTTAAAACTGAGAAAACTGCCCATGGATTATATGGTGTGCTGAGTACTACATTATAATTAAGATTACATTTGCAGTATATGTAAATATTATGATCTTGAAAAATGTCCTTTGAGACAATGTAGTCCTATCAAGGTTCAGTTTTGCCAGCTTTACAAATATGGCAATTTTCTCAATGGCATTTTTACTAACAGCACAAGGGGAAACCCATTTGCTGCTTTAAATGAAAGATTACTTACTGCTCTTTTTCTAGAACACCCTGTAATCCAAGGCACAGTAAGGTTTCCTGAAATCTGTGAAAACAATAAATGGAATCTCAGTAAGCTATTTATTGACAGTACTTGGAATGTTGATCAACACCAAAGATTTCACACACTATTTCAAGATAAATCTGCATTCAGAACATATTCCCCACGTATAAAATGTTGTTTCCTTATTGAACTCAACAGATTTTAAGGGGTCTTTTTTGGTGAAAAAAATTGAAAAGTGGGGCAGACTTCTGGGAATTCAAAAAAAAAGGTTCTAAGGCATTGTTGGGGGCCCTACGATTGTTGGGACTCTGTTGCAAGTTTTAAAATCTATAGATAATACATTTGTTATAATAAAAATTCAATGCTTTTTGAAGTGAAGAAGTTACAAGAAGTATAGAATAGAGTAGGCCCCCGTATCCACAGATAATATACTCTGAGACACCCAGTGGATATCTGAAACTGCAGAGAGTACCGAACTCTATATATACTATATTTATTCTTATACATACATGCTTATGAAAAAGTTGAATTATAAATTAGTTAAGAAATGAACATAATAATAAAATAAAACAGTTATGACAAAATACTGTAATAAAAGTTATGTGAATGTGGCCTTTCTCGAAATATCTTATTGTACTGCACTGCAAGTTACTGTAATCATGAAAAACAAAACCATAGATAAGGGAGGACTACTGTAGTCACATTTTAAATAGGGCTTTACCACAAAGCAAGAGATGACTTCATAATGAATGATGTGCACTATAAACTACTTAAACACATTACCTCTATTTACTTTGTAAACTCAGCACTGACTAATGGATTTATTGCTACATGTGTTTTCTTAATACAAATCTTAGACCTACAGTATAAATGACTGAAACAATGTTTCTCCAAATAGTGGCCTCAATAGAAGTCTATTCACTATGCCCTATACTCTTTCTTGCAAAAAGGTGAATTGTATATTTTAATAAGCCCATTTGTTTAATGAAATATTCTCTTTGCATAAATAATGTATGATTGAAAAAGAAAAAGTAAACCTTTAATCATTATTATATATACATCAAACCTCTCTAGATAAAAATGTGTTTGATAAAATTTGTTCTTTTTCAATTATGTCCCAGTGTCTAGTTTTGGTAGTAAAGTTTAGCAATGTTGCAATCTTGAGGAGATATTTCTTGCATATTATACAAGTATTTTATACTTGAGCAAATACTTTCTGATAATTTCCCAGAAATGGTGAAATATGTTGACCTTTACTAATGGGGCAGGGTATTGCGGTAGTTGTGGATATATTCAAGTTCAATACATTCTCATCTACCTAAGTACTCACACCCAAAATTGAAATAATCTTCCTACAAATCCTATTCAACAGTATGGTAGTCCTTTTTTAGGTAGAAACCACTAAGACAAATGGCCAGTAACACCTTATTACCTCAGCATTGCTACACAGGTAGACAGATGCTACTCTAATGGGATTTTAGGGAGCATTTACAAAGACAAAGGTAGTCTGTTAGCTGTGGTTCAGGTTAGTCTGGACTTAACTATGTTTTATCATAGGACACACAAGAATTGGGGTGTACCTCTCACTTGCTCTTTCCTTCCCTTCCAAACAGATACCTCCTGAGAGACTGACAAGGCAAATCAGTCTCAGTAGGTCATTGAAGTGAGAACAAGGCATTCAATAAAATATTTAATGTTTTTCATAAATTATAAGCAGTAATGACCTAAATAGTATTATGCCTATTGACAAGGAGTGATGATCAATGTGAATAGTAAATTAATATTCTCAGTTATTCAAACTTCAGGTAAGCTGTTACTATTCCTGGCCACCAGACCTGCCATTTTACTTTGAGTTACAAGTATGCCAAAATGCAAGGAATAAGCTAAACATGATATAAACTCCAAATAATACTTTTAAGGAAAAATAAAAAGTATTTTTACTCAAGATAAAATACTATTACAGTAAAATAGCAATTAACTGGAATGCTAGGGGTTAATGAGAAGGTGTGAATAATTGATTTTTTAATGATGAGCTGAAGGTGATAAGAAATGTATTCTTAAAAATTATTCAAAATGTATTTTTTCTTTTTATCCCACCAATGTGTGTTAGGGTTTGAAAATTCATTGTTAGCCTCAGTGAGGGAAATACATCTGCTTAAATAATATAACATAATCTAGAAAAAATATAGATACCAAGTGTTTTGGATTATCTGTTCACATATTCTTTTCCATTAGTAAAATAATTCAGAATTGACCATATAGAATTTCTAGAAAATATATGATATACCAAATGAATTACAAACAAAACAAAACTTTAAACCAGTAACTGCTAAAATATTACATATGAAATGATAAAGATGATACAACAAACATTGTAATAGAATTTGTATAAACACTGACTATACATTTGAGAAATATAAAATGTGGTTTTCTGTTTAAGTCAATTGTGTGTAAGGAAGAAAATACAAAACTCCTATAAGCACATAGTATGCAAATATTATAAATTCCATCTGATTTTGGAAGAAGTTTCACTTTTTTGTTTTATAATTCTGTGTCAGCAGTTACATGATACTCAGATGTTATATTTAACTAATCTCTCATGTTTACTTCAAATCCATTGTTCAGTTCATTACATTTCTGGTAGAACTCAGGAACAGCTGGTCAGAGTAATTGAATTTGTAGGCTTTTTTGAATAAATGTCTTTCCTCAAATTTGGGAAGCTTTATTTGGTGAAATATTGATGGTATATTTCTCATTCACCAAAAGCTATGAAATGCAATATTCAAATTAGATGGGTAATACACATCTCACTTAAATGATATTTCAATTCCAAACTCACTTTAAACAGACTGGTTTGGAAAACTATGAAATAAATCTTCAACGAGATGAGACTGATTTAACAAATATATTAGAACATACACATCCAAAAGAGTGCTGTACATTTTCAAGTAGAAAATTTGGAGTGTTATAAACTCATTACAATGATGTTGACATTATTCAAAGCATTTTGGGAACTTTCCTTTTAGAATTGTCAGTTCATGCCTCACCCAGAGATTTTGTCTCATTGCACTCCTTTTATTTTAACTGAAAATATAACAGCCCCAATTGAACATTCATATTAGTCACTAAACATGGCTTAGAATAAATTCTGGCTATTTTTTAAAATCAAATGTTCCCTCAAATGAGAATTATTTGTCACTACTGAAGCATTTAAAAAAGTTCCGCCAGCTCCTAAAGCAATTGTGAAAGAACTTCAAAAACTTTTGACAAAATCGAACATTACTGAAATAAGTATATATAACTTTCCAGTCAGGTATTTCTTCTATATGTGGTGCTGTTTTAGAGTGCTACAGGAAATAAAAGATCAGTAAAAGATAATTTCCTAGGCAGCAAGAACTATTGCTTGAGAGTAAGAGATAAGACAGGTACATGAATGTCTTTACTACAAAGAAAACTGTTAAATGTCACAAGGGAGGTACAATAATTAAAGTGCAACAAGAGCTCAAAATATGACAAAATTACATCTACTTGTGAATTGATAACTTAGCTTAATCTTAAAAGATGTGTAGAACTCTAACAGAAATAAAAAACATCAGTCTTTTAGGGGAAAAAAAAGAATGGCATGAGCACGGTGGAATAAAAAGACAGGATGTATTTGGGGAATGGTCAGTTCAACTAGAACTAGAAAGGGGAGTTAAGGTCCCTGTGTGGAGATCATGAATGGCAAAGTGCATTTATATCTAATTCTGTAGAAAATAGGTAGCCATTGAAGGCATTCAAACAGACGTATGGTATGATCAGAAATGTATTTTTATACAGTACAAATCTTAGATGTCTATGTGTGTACAGTAAATTAAAGAAGCACAAAAACTATTATAATAGTTTGGAAGAGAAGTAATTCAGGCTTGGAACCAGGGTAAGGAGGTAGGAATTAAGAAGAGAAATATAAGGCACACTACTGAAGAAAGGCCTTATGTGTAAGATAGAAGAGAACTAAATAGTCTGGAGATAATGGAAATAGTCCTGTTATGGCTAACTGCTTCCCAGAGTGCCTGGTCTGCTGGAGCTAACGGAGAATTGCAACTTTAAAAGTAAATGAAAGTGTACTTACTGTTGGAAATCTGCATCTCATGGCTAAGAGTGGATACACAATGAAAATAATGCACTTATTTAGATGTATACTGGAGTCACATCAAATGTATACTTAAGGTTCATGAATTCAACTATAACACACTTGCCAGTCTCATGTAAAATCATACTTTAAATAGACTCTACATATCAAGATATCAGTTATATATGATATGTCTTCATTACTGTACATGGTTGTACATTCATAAGAAGGCATGCAAATAGTTAAGTTTTATAGATGATTTAGGTATTCTTAAAGGAATTTTTGCTGTTTTATTTTACACAATTTAGACCCCACATGTGAATCCGCTTTAATGTTTCTGCTAGATTATTAGATTGTCAAGAGCAAAATACCAAGTTTTAAAAATTTATTCTAATTATTTTATGTAGTCACACAGAGATTATATGTTAAAAATATTCATTTGATTTCAAAAATATGTTGTAAAGACAATTCTATGTATATGCTGAACATCCTATTTTAAAAATCTGAGACCAACTTATGAGGCTAGAAAAGCTACTATCTGATATATACTGCATTTTATGTGAGCCAGGAAAATGGAGTATTTGATTACTTAGCATTTTGTTAAATGGTATTTGATTAAATGAAGCAATCAAGAAATAACCAGACCTCTCAAAAGAATTCAGCAGTAAGAGACTCATAAATCAGTGTTTTAGCTTTCCATCAGTTGTTTTAGTATTAGCTGAGCATAGAAACCTATCAATCACTCTGCTTTAATAGGCAGAGTTTCCTAATTTTTTTTTCAACTATGAGGTGTACAGCACAGAGAACATTGCTGGGCATATGATAGCACTCAATAAATATTTACTGATTGACTAATTGAATTAACTTGGGCATTTATTATTCACTAGCTCTAATTTGCTGAAATTTAACAAAAAGCCAAGAGTGACAATATATATGAGACTAATGCATGGGGTAAGGAGCTGTGGAGGAGGGGAGTAAATTATTTATGATTGAGAACAATGTGTTCTGGAGCAAAGAAAAAAAGATGTCTTGGTGTATATAAAATATTTTCCTCTTTTCTCTCTACAAAGTCTTCAGAAAAGTTTTCAGAAATTAGAATGCCTTTACAAATTAAAGTTTCAATGCTACAGCTTTTGGATAAACAACTAACATATTTTTAAGCGTATGAATTTTTCTTCTATTATGTGATAGAAATCTGGTGCTTAGAAAACTATTAGCCTGGAAAGTTCATCTAATTGAAAACCAAAATGCTATTTGAAATTTGTTTTTATACATAGTAGTAAAATTTTACAAACTACAGGAAATTAAAATCAGGGAAACCAGAATTCTAAGATGTTTCAGAATTATAAAATTCTAAGATGTTTCAGAATTATAAAAGGTACTCAGATGTAACATTACAAACCAAATTCGTCCTACTGATTCTTGAGTTATTCCCTGTTAAAAATAATGGAAGATAAAAATAAAATAATGTAAGTTAATATGTGGAATGTTTATCTTCTTATCCAAAGGCACTAAAGAATAAACAATCACAAATCTAGAGCCCCTAAAATTATGTTCTCTAGCATATTGTAAATAAAATATTATATTAATTCTACTCAGGTAAAAAATAGAAATTTGGGAAATATAAAAGCTCTTTACTAATTTCAGAATATAAATTGTCAATGTTAGCTTTAAATTCTAAATACATTTATATAGTTGAAATGAAGCAGTGTATTACATGCACATTCAGAGATCAGTTCATCAAACAACAAAAGATTTATTGCTTTTGTCAGGCTACCCATATTTACTGGGCTGGAATAGAATGGTTACCACGAATCACAACTCTGTATCTTTTCTTTGCATATGACTACATGCTGAACCAAAAGATAGGTTTTTAAAATAAATCAAACACAATGTCTGTTTGTTGCATTAACACTGTATGGACTGATACATTTATTCTGTAATTAAAAAAAAAAAAAACCAGCAGAAAGAAGTAAGCAAGATGAAGGCCTAGGTAGCTATAGATCCTTGTCCTCCCATGTAAATATTAAATAAACAACTAGTGACTAGTTGAAACAACTTTATACTAGTTCTTGAAACCATATTCACAGCAACCAATTGAGTGTACAATCAAGAAAATGTCACATTCAAAATAGTAGGAGATTTCACAGTGTTTTTATTTGCCTTGTTGCACCCTTTCCTGGTATGGCAGGGCACAGTTTGGGGGAAGTGTGGTGGCCTGATCCCCAGTCTCTTCTGTGAGTAAGAGAGTGTGAGGTGGACTGAATTTGCAACATTTTAATCTGTCTGGGGTCTGCCTGAGGAATTTGTCTCTTTATCTCCTAATTTGGAGTTTAGACAGCCAATAGTGGCACATCTCAGATCTCAGGCTAGTGGAATTGGTGAGAAGCAGTGAACAAAGCTCATGAAAACCTCAGAGAGACTGAAGACCCATGGACCCTTGGGGAAAGAGATTACTAATTGAGGAATATATAGAGCAGCTAAGGGTTCTGGAAGATGCCGGAATGACACTAGAAAATCTAGATATTTTAAAGTAGCCACATAGAGCAGGGGCTTCAAGATGGCTGGCTAGAGACATCTGGTATTCACCTCCTCCACAAAGAAGAAACAAAACAGCAAGTAGAGAATCACACTTTGAATAGATCACCTAATAGAGAAGGCTGGAATTCAACAAAGAAGTGACAAAACACCTAAGGCAAGGAAGGAGAGGGGAGCAAAGCAGCCTACTGGGCCAGTGGGAGCTAAGAGCCTAGAGAGGTTCCCCAATACAAGTAAAGAATAAGCGAGTGACACCCAGTAGTACACATTTCTACCATGGATTCCTGCAATCTTAGCCAATGGAAAGTGCCTCAACTCACTTAGGCCCTGAAACTAACAAAGGAAGCTGCTTGAAGATGAGGTGACAGCATTGCTCCAGAGAGGGAGCTCACACCAGGTCCCCCACACACACCAAGTCCTAAACAGTTACACCAAGATGCCACTTTGAGAGGCCAGTCCCTACCGGATTGCTTCCTGCCCTGCTTCTCCAACAGCTCCTGCATCTCCGAATCCCTGAAGCCTAATTTTCATCATCCACATGAATCTGGGCAGTGATGCTGACTGCTACCACCAGGGCTGAAGCACAAGCCATTGGCTGTAATCCTTCTGCCTCTAGTACCAGGGCTGCCTCACATTTAATAGCACCTTGAGAAAAGGCTGCCATACTTACAACTCCCACCTGTGACTGAGATGCCTGCTACCCAGCCACCTGTTCAGGATGCTGCCACTGAAAACAATCTCACCCTCCCCAGCAGCAGAGCTGCAGCACAGCCACTGCTATCCCCACCAAGCATTCTGTAAAAGCCTGGCAATCACCATGCTCCAGCCTACCACAGCCAGTGCCTGCATACACCATTGAGGGCTGGAGGACAGGCCTTCCTGGCTCAGCTTCATCCATCCCAATGCCTGAGCACACTGTCAGTGCCTGTAGGTTACCCCGCCCCATCCACCACATTTGGCACTACTCTTGAGTGCCTGAGGACAGGTCCACCCAGCCCATCACAGCCACTGTCAACAGCAGGATGAACTGTGTGGGAGACAGAGGATTGTCCTGCCATGGCTGCTGTCATCACTCAGGCCACATTGCTGCTCAGGGTCCCAAGGACTCACCCACCCATCCAGGACATGGCCAGCACCTGAGGAAGCTGGCTGGAGGCCCAAGAATCACCACACCTGTATCTGTTAATACCAGTGCCAGAGTATACTGCCCTGGGGCCCAAGGACAAGCAGACTCAGCTTGCCACAGCCACTGAGGCCCATCTGAATGTCTCTGTTCCCAACAAAACTTCAACATAGTCTCCACTAAAAATCACACCCTAAGCACTGAGAAAATGACAGACACTACTGATGCTGTTTACAGGTGAGGAAATCATGCAAGGACTATGCTAATGGACACACCGAGAATGAAAGCCAAAGTGCCCTACACAGCAAACACCATAGATACATCTTCAGGAAAAAGTGCTCCCCTACAAAAGGAAATTAAAAATATTGGAAGAGGCAACTGTTATACCAGATGATCAGATGTCAATGAAAATACATAACATGAAAAGACAAGGAAATATGATACCTCTAAAGGATCACAATATTTATTCAGCAACAGATTATATTCAAGAAGAAATTAATGAAAACCAGAAAAAATGATTTAAAATATTGATTATAAAGCAGCTCAGGGAGATACAAGATAATTCAGAAAAATAATACAAAGAAATCAGAAAAACAATTCAGGATATGAAAGAGAAATTTACTAAAAAGATAGATATCATTTAAAAAAGAAATTCTGGAAAAATTCATGGAATCAAATAAAAAATCTAAAAAATTCATGGAATCAAATAAAAAATATATTCAAACTTCAACAATAGATCACACCAAGCAGAAGAACGAATTTCAGAATGGGAAGATAGGTCTTTTGAAATAACCCAGTCAGACAAAAAACAAAAGATAAAAAAGAATGAATAAAGCCTACATGACACACAGAATACCATAAAGTGCCCAAATATTTAATTTTATTGTGTCCAAGAAGGCAAAAAAAGAAAAAAGTCAAAGCAATAAAAAACCTATTTAGTTAAATAATGACTGAAAACTTCAAAAGTCTACCAAGAGATTTATGCATCCAAATGCAGGAAACTCAGAGATCCACAAAGAGATACAATGCTAAAAGGTCTTCTCTATGGCATAATACAGTAAAACTGTCAAAAGTCAAAGGCAAAGAGAGATTCTGAAAACAGCAAGAGAAAAGTATCTAGTCACCTTTATAAAACCCACATCAGACTAACACCAGATTTCTCAGTAGAAACTTTACAGGCCAGGAGATAGTGGAATGGTATCTTCAAAGAGCTGAAAGAAAAACAACCCTGCAAGCCAAGGATATTATACTCAGTAAAGTTATTCTTCACAAATGAATACGAAATAAAGTATTTCCCAGACAAACAAAAGCTGCAATTCACCACCACTAGACTCACCCTGAAATTGTTCAAGGGAGTCTGACATGTTGAAGTGAAAGACAATACTAGCATCATGAAAACACATGAAGGATAAATCCCACTAGAAGAGCAAACACACACATGAGAAAGGGAAAAGACTTCAATGTTACCATTACAGAAAACTATCAATTACATTTGTAAACAATAAAAGTAAAAGGAAAGAACAATCCTCAGCAAACTATCACAAGGACAAAAAACCAAACACCGCATGTTCTCACTCACAGGTGGGAATTGAACAATGAGAACACATGGACACAGGAAGGGGATCATCACACACCGGGCCTGTTGTGGGGTGGGGGGAAGGGGAGGGATAGCATTGGGAGATATACCTAATGTTAAATGATGAGCTAATGGGTGCAGCACACCAACATGGCACATGTATACATATGTAACAAAGCTGCACGTTGTGCACATGTACCCTAAAACTTAAAGTATAATTAAAAAAAAGGAAGGAACAAAGGATATTATTAAAAACCACCAGAAATCAACTAGTAAAATGACAGGAATAAATATTCACATATCAATTATGATTTTGAATATAAATGAATTAAACTTTCCACTTAAAATATATAGACTGGCTAAATGGACAACAACAAAAAAAACCATCACTCCACTATATACTGCCTACAAGAAAGCAATCTCACCTATAAAGGCACATATAGGCTGACAGTAAAGGGATGGAAAAAAATATTCCATGCAAATGAAAACAAAACAAGAGCAGGAGTAGCAATGCTTAGATAAAACAGACTTTAAGTAAAAAACAATAAAAAGAGAAAAGGAAAGTCATTATACAATGATAAAGGGATCAATCCAGCAAAAGGATATAAAAATTCTAAGCATATATGCCCCCAACACCAGTGCACCAAGATATACAATGCAAATATTATTAGATTGGGGACAAAAGAAGAGACTCCAACACAAGCGTAGTTAGGAATTTCAACTCCCCACTTTCAGCATTAGACAGATCATCTAAACAGAAAGTTAACAAAGAAATACTGTATTTAAACCATAAATTACATCAATTGGACTTAAAACACATTTACAGAATATTTCATCAAATGGCTACAGAATACACATTCTTCGCAACAGCATATGGAACATTCTCCAGTACAGACCACGTGTTAGGACACAAAACAAATCTCAACAACCATTTTTTAAATTACAACTATATAGAGTATCTTCTTAGACCACAGTGGAGTTAAACTAGAGATCAGTAACAGGAGGAACTTTGGAAAACTTACAAATACATGGATATTAAAAAACATGCTTCTGAAAAAGAGGGAAGAAATTAAAGAGAAAATTCTTAAAAAGTATTAAAACAAATGAAATTTGAAACAAAGCATAACAAATATATGTACAGCAAAAGCAATGCTAATGTAAAAGTTTAAAGCAATAAACGCCTAGATGAAAAATTTAGACAGAATTGTATTAAATGAATTAACTTCAAAAATGAGTAAAACACCAACAAACCAAACACAAAATTAATAGAAATAAAGGAATAATAAATATCAGAGCAGAACTAAATAAAATAGACACTAAAAATACATAAACTATCAACAAAATGAAAAGTTGCATTCTTAAAAGATAAACAAATTTGATAAACTGCAAGCTAGACTAACCAAGAGAAAAAAAGAAGACATAAATAAATAAAATCAGAAATGAAAAATAGACATTGCAACTGATACTACAGAAATACAAAAGATCATCAGAGACTATAAAGAACAACTATACACTAGCAAACTAGAAAACCTAGAGGAAATGGATACATTTCTGGACACAAACAACCTATTAAGATTGAATTTAAAAAGAAATAGAAAACCTGAAGAGACCAATAAAAATTACTGAGATTGAATCAGTAACAAAAAAAAAAATTCTACCAGAAAAGAAAAGTCCAAGACTGAATGACTTCACTGCCAAATTCTATGAAACTTACAAGGAAGAAGTAAAACAATTTCCCCTGAAACTATTCCAATAAAATTGAAGAGGTGGGAATTTTCTCTAATTATATAAGGCCAGCATTACCCTGATACCAACACTAGACAAGGATGCAAAAAAAAACAAATATTTTAAGCCGGTTACCCTGATTAATACAGATGCAAAAACCCTCAAGAAAGTTCTAGCAGAATGAATTCAACTGTACATCAAAAAGATAATACAAAATGATCAAGTGGAATTCTTCCCAGGGATGCTAGGATGGTTCAACACATACAAATCAATTAACATGACACATCATATCAACAAAATGAAGGACAAAAGCCTTGTTGTCTCAATAGATGCAGAAAAGCGTTTGATAAAATTCAGGATCCCTTCATGAGAAAAACAACATAGTGGGCCCAGAAGGAATGTACCTCAACATAACAAAGGACAAATATGAAAACCAGCAACTAACATCATACTGAATGATAAAGGCTGAAAGTCTTTTTCTGGGAACTGGAAGAAGATAAGCATGCCTATTTTCACCTCTCCTAGTCAACATAGTAATGGAAGTCCCATCCAGAGTAATCAGGCAAAAGAAAAAATAAAAGGCAGCAACATTGGAAAATAAGTCAAATTTTCCCTCTTTGTAGATGACTTGATCTTCTATCTAGGAAAAACCGGAAAATCCACCAAAATAATTCTTAAATCAGATAAATTCAGTAAAATTGGAGACAGAAAATCAACATATTATAATAAGTAGCATTTCAATAATCCAATAATAAATTAGCTGAGGAAAAAAAATCAATAAGGCAATGCAATTTACAATAACTACAAAAAATAGCTAGGAATAAATTTAACCACAAGGGCAAAAGAATTCTACAAGGAAAACTACAAAACACTAATGAAAGAAATTGAAGAAGACACAAACAGAAGGATCTCTTAAGCTCATTACAAAAAAAAAAAAAAAAAGTCAGCTGAAAGCATCTCTTTACCTGACTTGAAAATACATGACAAGGACAAATAGCATGGTACTGGTATATAAACAGACATGTAGAGCAATGGATCAAAATAGAAAACCAGAAATAAATCCACAAAGGGAATAAGGCAATAGGACAGAGGAAGTAAGAATGTGTGTTAGAGAAATGATGCCCTCTTCAATAAATGCTACTAGGAAGATTGCATATCCATATGAAGAAGAAGAAACTAGACTCCTGTATATCACAATATGCAAACATCAACTCAAGATAAAACCTTAAACATAAGACTCAAAAATATAAAACTACTGGAAAGAAACATAGGGGAAATACTTCAAGCCATTAGTGTAGACAAAGATTTTATGGCTAAGACCTCAAAAGAAAAGGCAACAAAAACAAAAATAGATAAAAAGGGACTAAATTAAACAGCTTCCCCATAGAAATGGAAACAATAGAGTGGATAGAAAACCTGTTGAATGAGAAGAAATATTTGCAAACTCTTCATCTGACAAGGGACTATTCATTCAGCATACACGACAGACTCAAACAACTCAACAACTAAAAGACAATTTCATCAAAAATTGGCTAATTAGAGAAAGGCAGTGCAAACTGGCCAATTAGAAGGAACAATTGTCCTCCGCTCAAGAATACCAAACTGAAGAATGATCCACACACACACACAAATCTTCATAAGAACTAAAAATCAGGTTATCGATCACAGTACTTGGCTTTAACTTAATATCACTGAAAGAGGCAATGAAGAGGATTGGAAAGACAGTCTTTAATAGCCGACACCATACCTCCCCCAACCCCAGCAGGATCCATGTGGTGCAGAGAAAAAAGTCTGTGCACTTAGGGGAAGAAGAGTACAGTGATTGTGGGACTTTGCATTGAAAATCAATGCTGACCTGTCAGCAGAAGAGAACAATGGGCAGAATTCATCTGGCATGCATGGAGGGAGTATTTAGACCAGCACTAGCCAGAGGGGAATCACTCATCCCAAGATTAGGAACTTGAGTTTTGGCAAGCCTCACCATTGAGGGCTAAAGTGCTTTGCAGTAGTAAGTAAACTTGAAAGACAGTCTATGTGACAAGGATTGCAGTTCCTGGGCAAGTCCTGGTACTGTGCTGGGCTCACAGCCAGTACACATGGGCTGCATATGACCTAGTGAGACAACAGCCAGGGCAGCCAAGGGAGTGCTTGTGCCACCTGTCCCCCAACCCTAGATAGTACAGATTGCAGCTGTGGGAGCGACACCTTCCCTTCACTTGAGTAGAGAAGAGAGAAGAGTAAAGAAGACTTTGTCTTGCAACTTTGATAACAGCTCAGCCACAATAGGATAGTATCCAAGGAAGAGTCTTGGGGCTCCTATTCCAGGGCCTAGCTCCTGAACTACATTTATAGACACACTCTGGGCCAAAAGGGAACCTGCTGCCTTGAAGCACACAGTCCTGGCAGGATTTATCAGCTGCTGACTGACGTGCCCTTTGAACCTGAGTTGTCAGCAGTGGCAGCCAGGGAGTACTTGCTATGGTACTTGGGTAAGATTCAGATGTGCTGGCTTCAGTTGTGAACAAGCACATTCCCAGCTGTTGTGGGCATGGGGAAAGACACCTTCTACTTGAGAAAAGTAGAGGAAAAAGTAAAGGAGACTTTGTCTTGCAGCTTTGGTACCAGCTCAGCCACAGTGGAGATAGAGCACCAAGCAGGTTCTTGGGGTCCCTGATTCCAGGTCTTGGCTCTTGATGGAATTTCTAGATGTGATCTGTGCCAGAGGGGATCCCATTACTTTGAAGGGAGAGTCTCAAGTATGGCAATATTCACCACAATATAACTGAAAAGTACATTGACCTTGAGTGAACACTGGTAGTAGCCAGGCAGTCTTTGCCACAGGCCTGGGGTGGTGGCGGCCAAGAGGTGAGACACCTCTGCATGTGGAAAAAGTAAGGAAGAGTTGACAGGACTTTGTCTTGTGGCTTGGGGGCCAGTTCAGCCACAGTAGAATAGAACACCAACTAGATTCCTAGGTTTTCCAACTCTGGACCCTCTCTCTTGGATGTCATCTTTGGACCTGCCAGGGGCCAGGGAGAACTGCCATCCTGAAGAAAAGGACACAAGCCTGGGTAGCACTGATAATTGTAGAGCCTTAAGACCTTCAGCAAGCATAGGCAGTAACGAGGCTATAATTTCCATGGACCTGGGGTGAGATCCAGTACTGTGCTGGTTTCAGGTCTCACCCAGCACAGTCCCAGTTGTGGTGGCCATAGGGATGCTTGTGTCATCCCTTCCCCAGTTCCAGGTGGCTCAGCACACAGAGAGACTTTGTTTGTTTGACAAAAAGTAAGGGAAGAGAACAAGAGTCTCTGCTTGGTAATCCAGATGGTTCTTCTGGATCTTATCCAAGACCACTGAGGCAGTACCTATATGAGTCTGTGAGAGATATAGCATTACTGGGCTTAGGGTGCCACTTATGCAGATATAGCTGCAGTGACCAAGAACAACACCCAAGTTCCTTTGAATACTTGAAAAGCCTTCCCAGAAAGTACAGGTACAAACAAGCCCAGACAGTGAAGACTACATTCACTATTTAAATATCCAATGCTCAGGCACTGACAAACATCCACAACCATCAAGGCCATCCAGGAAAACATGACCTTGCTGAACTAGGCACCAGACACTAATTGTGGACAGACAGAAATATGGGACCTTTCACACTAAGAATTCAAAATAGTTGTTTTGAGAAACCTGAAAGAAATTCAAGATAACACACAGAAGACATTCACCAGCCTATCAGATAGATTTAACAAAGAGACTGAAATAACTAAAGAGAATAAAGCAGAAATTCTGGAATTGAAAAATGCAACTGACATACAGAAGAATGCATCAGAGTATCTTGGGAGCAGAATTGATCATGCAGAATAAAGAATTGGCGAGCTTGGAGACATGCTATTTGAAAATAAACAGCCAGAGAAGACAAAATATAAAATAATACAAAATAACGAAGCATGCCTACACCATCAAGAACATAACCTCAAAAGGGCAAATCTAAAAGATTTTGGCCTCAAAGAGGAAGTAGAGGGATAGTAGTATAAAGTTTATTCAAAGGGATAATAGCAGAATTTCCCAAACCTAGGGAAAGATATTAATATTCTACTATAAGAAAGTTATAGAACAGCAAGTAGGCTTAAGCCAAATAAGACTACCACAAGACATTTAATAATCAAGCTCCCAAAAGTCAAGGATAAAAAAGAATCCTAAAAGCAGCAAGAGAAAAGAAACAAATGACATACAATGAAGCTCCAATACATCTGGCAGAAGCCTTTTCATTGGAAACCTTACATGCCAGGAGACAGTGGTATAACATATTTAAACTGCTTAAGAAAAAGAAATTGTCCTAGAATAGTGTATCCAGCAAAAATATCCTTCAAACATGAAGGATAAATAATTACTTTCCCAGACAAACAAAAGCTGAGGATTTCATCAATACCTTATCTGTCCTACGAGAAATGCTAAAGGGAGTTCTTGAATCTGAAAGAAAAAGATTTTAATGAGCAATAAGAAATCATCTGATGGTACAAATCTCCCTGCTAATTGTAAGTACAGAGAAAATCACAGAATTTTATAACACTATTATTGTGATATTTAAAGTATTCACATCTTGAGTAGAAAGACTAGAAGACAAACCAATAAAAAATAACATTTTTTATTAGATTCTTCTTTGCTTGCTTGTTTATGCAATCAATGTTAAGTTGTCATCAGTTTCAAATAATGGGTTATAAGATATTATTTGAAAACATCATGGAAACCTCAAATTAAAAAGCATACAATGGATACACACAAAATAGAAATGAAAACATAGCACCAGAGAAAATTTCCTTCAATAAAAGGAAGAAAAGGAGAAAGGAGAAAAGAAAGAGAAGACCACAAAATAACCAGAAAACAAATAAAATGGCAGAAGTGAGTTCTTACTTATCAATAACAATATTAAATGTAAATGGACTAAACTCTAATCAACAGACATAGGCTGAATGAATAAAAAAGTAAGACCCAGTGATCTGTTGCCTACAAAAAACACACTCCACCTATAAAGACACACCTAGACTGAAAAGAAAGACATGAAAAACAAATTCCTTGTTAATGGAAATCAAAGAAAAGCAAGAATAGCCATACTTATATCAGACAAAATAGATTTGAAGACAAAAAGTATAAAAAGAGATAAAGAAAGTCATTATATAATGAAAAGGGGTCAAAACATCAAGAGGCTATAACAGTTGTAAATATATATGCACCAAACACTGGGGCACATAGATATATAAAACATATATTATTTTGGGTAAAGAGACAGATAGACTCCAACATAACATCTAGAGACTTTGACAACCTACTTTCAGCACTGGACAGATAATCCACACAGAAAATCAACAAAGAAACACCAGACTTAATCTGCACCATAGACCAAATAAATCTAATAGTTATTTACAAATCATTTCATCCAGTGGTGGCAGAATACACATTCTTCCCCTCAGCACAAGGATCATTCTCAAGAATAGACCACATGTTAGGCCACAAAATCTTCTTTTTTTTTGGCTATTTTAAAACTTTATTTTGACATAACTATGCTTACAGAAGTACACACAAAGTATTTAATAGAATGCCATTAACATTTAACTTCTCCTACACAATTTGGACCACAAACTTGGTACGTGGTTTACAATTTTTTAAAAAATCACAATGTGGTTTATCTATTACTAATGTATAAAAGACTGTCTATAAAATACTGCTAAAGAAGCTTCAAGAACCTTGAGAAATGTACTTTTAGTTCACCTCGGAAAAATAACACATATTGTACTCCATATGTTTATAATACTGGTGCAACAAAACATTGAAAACATTGTTGTAATGTCTTAATGCCAGCATAGAAACTTCAATAACTAATAGATATGGAAGGGAGTGAGAGGGAGCCTATGTACACATTTGAAACTGTAATAAGATATCTGATTTATTTAATATTGCATGTAGATGGTAAGTATACTAAAATCAAAATTTGAGTAATTTCTTCAGTCTGAATTAATACTATGTGCTCTCTTCATCTCATGAGGTCAACAAGAAAATGGGGCATACTAGCTGTAACTTCTTCTGATGTGTGAAAAATCATAAATTATGTTTCTTTCTCAGCTTTTCAGTCCAGAAGTGCCAGTATACTACAGCAAGGTGTTTCTTCCATTGTCAACATTCATAGAGTGACATATAATGTGTACTACAATTTTAATTTGTGTCATCACTCATGCAAAATGTAACATGCTAACGTTTCGTTTCTTGATCATAAGAAAAAATTCTAGCTTCAATTCTATCCAGTGTGGGGGAGGGGAAATTGGAAAATAAAATCATTCAAACATTTGTGTGCAAATATCACCTTTTTCAAATGGAAGAATTTCCAACTGAACCAGAAGTTCATACTGCTAATACACATTTCATTGAAACATTTTTTAATAAGTACAAATACATGGTATTAAAGTTCAAAACCTAATACAGGCCAGACAATTAAGTTCTTATTTTCTGGAAGAAGGCCTCAAGTCCCAATCAATTTCTAGTAACAATGTTTTTGCAGATCAATTTAATAATAAGGGGTTTTTATTTCCTTCATATTTTTGTTTTGGTCTTAAAGGCTAGATTAAAATTTAGTTCAATCCCCCAGAAAGCAAATGGTTTTACTTTTGCATTATCAAAAAAAAAAATCCACAAAAAAACCTCTTCTCCAAACCAATTCCTAAACTGAATCTGTGCTCAAGACGAATCTTTTTCTGTACAATGTAAATGGTTACTTAAGTGAAATGTACCTATGAACATTAAAACTGGTTGTTTGAAAGATTTAGCTAGACTTATAATTTAAGTTTTAAACCATAAATATATGTAGCTTGATCTTCTGTTGATAGTGATTGTCAGACCCTAGATTTCAATATTTACAAATTCCCATTCATGCACACAAAACATATACAATAATCACATAACTTACTCCTCATAGATTGAGAGATTCTTCTGTTGCTTTAAATCTTTGGCCTTCCAGTCAATTTCAAGGTAAAACAACTTTTAACTCAGACTTCACTCTCAGACTATTAACAAATTTCCACCCACACATGATTAATGCTTATCATGTACCCACACATGATATTTCCTGTTCTACTGGCAAAATCGGAAACCTGCCTCAAAGAGGTCATCAGATTTAAGAAAAATGGACCATAAACTGTTTATTGCAAAATATACTATGAAAGGTCAGAATTCAAGATTCCCTATTGGTGTCATACTTCATTTTACTGCAATGAATAAGTGCTTTCAGAAAAAAAAAAGAAAGAAATCTTATGTTGGATTATTTCATACTTTTTAGATACTAGCTAAAGAACCTACAAAAATGTTTTGGAGTATACACCCTACCAAAAAAGTGTTTTAAAAATTCAGAAAATGGAATTATATCAAGTATCTCCTCTGGTCACAATGGAATAAAACTAGAAATCAATAACAAGAGCAAGGCTGGAAACTATACAAACAAATGGAAATTAAACAATATGTTCCTGAACGATCAGTAGGCTAATTAAGAAAATAAAAAGAGGCTGGGCGCGGTGGCTCATGCCTGTAATCCCAGCACTTTGGGAGGCCAAAGAGGGCGGATCACGAGATCAGGAGATCAAGACCATCCTGGCTAACACGGTGAAACCCCGTCTTTACTAAAAATACAAAAAATTAGCCGGGCATGGTGGCGGGCGCCTGTAGTCCCAGCTGCTCGGGAGGCTGAGACAGGAGAATGGCGTGAACCCGGGAGGCAGAGCTTGCAGTGAGCCGAGATCATGTCACTGCACTGCAGCCTGGGCGACAGAGCGAGACTCGATCTCAAAAAAAAAAAAAAAAAAAAGAAAAAAAGAAAAGAAAAAGAATATTTAAAAATTTCTCAAAACAAATGATAATGATAAAACAACACACCCAAGCAATGGGATATAGCAAAAGCAGTATTAAGAGGAAAGTTTAAAGCTGTAAGTGCCTACATTCAAAAAGTAGAGAAAATTTAGATAGACAACTAAAGATGCATTTCAGAGAACTAGAAAAGAAAGAGCAAACAAAACCCAAAGTTATTAGGAAAAAAAATAAAAATCAGAGCAGAAATCAAGGAAATTGAAATAAAAAATAGTACAAAAGATCAATGAAGTTAAAAGTTGGTTTTTAAAAAATATAAGAAAATTGACAAACCTTTAGCGAGACTGTGGGGAGAAAAGAGAGAAGACTCAAATAAACAAAATCAGAGGTATAAAAGGAGACATTATAACTGATAGTGCAGAAATTCAAAGGATCATTAGAGGCTATAATGAGCAACTATAAGCCAATAACTTGGAAAACCTAAAAGGAACTGAAAAATTTCTAGATACATACAACCTACCAAAATTGAACCATTAAAGCATCCAAAACCTGAACAGATCAATAATAAGTAACAAGATTGCAGCAATAACAAAAAGTCTCCCAGCAAAGAAAAGCAAGGGAACTTATCTCTTCACTGCTAAATTTTACCAAGCATTTAAGAACTAATACCATTGCTACTCAAACTATTCCAAAAGATAGAGGACGAGAACACACTTCCAAATTCATTCTATGAGGCCAGTATCACCCTAATACCAAAACCAGACAAAGATGTCTCAAAACAAAATAAAACAAAAACTACAGACAAATATTCCTGATGAATATTGATACAAAAACTTCAACACAATACTAGCAAATCGATCATAAGAACAGATTAAAAAGACCATTCATTATGGCTAAGTTGGATTTATTGCAGAAACTTAAAGATGGTTAAACTTATGCAAATTAACCAATGTGATACATCATACCAACAAAATGAAGGAACAAAACCATATGATCATTTGAATTGATGCTGAAAATGATTTGATAAAACTCAATATCCCTTCATGATAAAAAGAAAAATGATTCTCAAAAACTGGGTACAGGAGGAGCATACCACAACGCATTAAAAACCATATATGACAGATTCACAGCTAGTATCATACTGAATGGGGACAAAATGAAAGCCTTTTCCTCAAAGATGTGGAAAACAACCAGAATGCCCACTTTCACCACTGTTATTCAAAATAGTACTGGAAGTACTAGCTAGAGCAATCAACCAAGAGAAAGAAATAAATAAGTTTGAAAGAGGAAGTCATATTTTCTTTGTTTGCAGATGATATAATCATATATTTGGAAAAATCTAAACACTCTGCCAAAAAACGATTAGAACTAATAAACAAATTGAGTAAAGTTGCAGAATATAAATTCAACATACAAAAATCTGTAGCATTTCTAAATGCTAACAGCAAACATTCTGGAAAGAAAGTAATCCCATTTACAATAGCTACAAAAATAATATAATACCTAGGAATTTACTAAAAGATAAGTGAAAGATCTCTATAATGAAAACTATAAAACACTGATGAAAGAAATTGAAGAGGACACAACAGAACTGATAGTCCAAGCTCATGAATTAAAGGAATCAATATTTTTAAGGTGTCTATACTATGTAAAGCAATCTATAGATTCAATTCAATCCCTGTCAAAATACCAATGACATTCTTCACAGAAACAGAAAAAAATCCTAAAATTTATCTGGAACCGTAAAAGAACCAGAATATCCAAAGCTATCCAGAGCAAAAAGATCAAAGCTGGAGGAATCACATTACCTGACTTCAAATTATACTACAAAGCTGTAGTAACCAAAATAGCATGATACTGGCATAAGAACATACACATAGACAAATGAAACAGAATGGAGAACCCAGAAACAAATCCATACATCTACAGTGAACTCATGCTTGACAATATTGCCAAGAACATATGCTAGGAAAAGGACAGCCTTTTCAACAAATGGCGCTAGGAAAACTGGACATCCATATGGAGAAGAATGAAACTAGACCCCTATCTCTCACTATATAATTTTAAAAAAAAAAGTATTAAAAACAAATCTAAGACCAGAAACTATGAAATTACTAGAAGAAAACTTTGGCAAAAATCTCCAGGACACTGCACTTGACAAAGATTTCTTGAGCAATACTCCACAAGCACAGGAAACCAAAGCAAAAATGGACAAATGGGATCACATCAAGTTAAAAAGCTTCTGCATAGCAAAGGAAACAATCAACAAAGTGAAGAGACAACACACAGAATGGGAGAAAAATACCTACAAACTACCTGTCTGATAAGGGATTAATAATCAGAATACATAAGGAGATCAAACAACTCTATAAGAAAAAAATCTAACAATCTGATTAAGTAATGGGCAAAATATCTGAACAGACATTTCTCGAAAGAAGACACACAAATTGCCAACAGGCATATGAAAAGGTTCTCCACATCATTAATCATTGGACAATTGCAAATCAAGACTAAAATGAGATATCATCTCACCCCAGTTAAAATGGTTTTTATCCAAAAGACAGGCAATAACAAATGCTGGTGAAGATGTAGAGAAAAGGGAATCCTCATAAACTGCAGGTGGGAATACAAATTAGTACACGCACTATGGAGAAGAGTTGGTGGTTCCTCAGCAAACTAAAAATAGAGCTACCATAAAATCCATCAATAAAGGTATCAGTATTTATCCAAAATAAAGGAAAACAGTAAATTGAAGAGATATCTGCACTCCCATGTTTACTGCAGCACTATTCACAATAGACAAGATTTGGAAGCAACCTAAGTGTCCATCAACAGGTGAATAGATAAAGAAAATGTGGTACGTATACACAATGGAGAACTATTCGCTCATAAATAAAAATGAGATCCTGTCATTTGACACAACAGAGATGGAACTGGAGGTCATTATGTTAAGTCGAATAAGTCAGGCACAGAAAGACAAACATCATATATTCTCACTTAGTTGCAGGAGCTAAAATTTAAAACAATTGAACTCATGGAGATAAAGAGTAAAGAGATGATTACCAGAGGCTGGAAAGAGTAGTGTATTTCTTACAATCAAAGTGCAATAATCCAAAATACCAATGTGGTAAATAAGTATTGTGCTGTTCTTTTGATACTAAAGAAAACAAAACCCAGTAAAGAAGTAGTCAGAACATTCATCATCATAACTGAGTGATATTGTTCTATTAATAAAAAATTAAGAATTTTTTTAAAAATTGGCATCAAAGAGAGTAATAAACTTAGAAAAAAATTAATGAAATAGAAATTTTCTCTACTGAAAAGTACATAACATTCTTGAAAGAAATTTGAACAGATGTAATGAGTGAAAAATCATAACTCATTCATGGATCAGAAAACATAATATGAAGTATTAATGCATGCTATGACATGAATGAACCTTAAAAACATCATACTAATTGAAAGAAGCCAGTCTCAAATGGCCCATATTATATGACTCCATTTATATTAAAATGCATAAAAGATAAATCCATAGAGATAGAAAGATTAGTGGTTGCTTGCTTAGTGCCAGGATAGGGGATGCCGTGTGCTAATGGGTATGGGGTTCATTTTTGAGGTGATTAAATGTTCAAAAATTAGACTGTGGTGCTGCTTGAACAACTTTGTGAATATATTAGAAACCACTGAATTCACACTTTTAATGTGTGAATTTTATATTATGTAATATATGTCTTAATCAAATTATTTAAAAGTGATCCCTGCTAACTCTACCCACTCAACACAGATTACAATTACTTTTTTAAAAACTTGAATATTTTCCTGAGAGTCATTTTGACCAAGTCACTCAATCTTACTGGCTCTCATTTTCCTCAGGTAAAATAACATTTGAGTTGGTTTAAATGCCACGATATTTAAAGTTCTATTGTTATTAAACTTTCGTTTCTTTTTAACAAAAGCACTAAAGTCCACAAGTAATAAAGAAAGTTGGAAGACATTACCAAGGCACTTTTACTAATAGAAATGTATTGTGCTTATAAAGATTTTTAAAGGAAGTTCACCAAAGTGCTTTACTTCTATTAATTCCAAAGACCTTCCAAAATCCATGAGAAATGGGAATGCAATTAATTATCAAGCCACAATAATAACTGAAATGATAAATGTTGTATTTATGGCGCCTTTCTTCCAAAGTGCCCCAATATCTTCACAAAGATGATCATTAATAAATTTTAATCACAACAGCACCCTTGTGACAAGCAGGCAGTTTGACATAGAGGTAATATGAAAAGTGAATGGCACTTTGGAGGGAGACCAATATGATTGTAATCTGGCTCCATGAGTGAGGTCAGCCTGGAGAGTTTTTGAAATGGAACTTCATTGTTCATAGTATCTTGCTATAGTAACATCCTGCCAGTTCCCTTAATACCACTTCAACCCTTAATATTATATTCCCAAGAGGCTCCTAAAGAAAGCTGATTTTAACTTCTTAGTATCCTTTAGGATTTTTTCAATTTGTACTCAGTTTTCTAGATAGTTTGATACTATACTATCCTCCAGAAATAGTATCACGGCTTGAAGATAAGTGGTGTAACACAGAAAAGAGGCAGCTATCTCTGTTATATAGTTTCAGGGTGAGAAACTCAAGAGAATTGTTTGTTTTCTTATAGTTTCATAGCAAGAATGTTGACAAAATGGAGAACTACAAACCACTGCTCAAGGAAATAAGAGAGGACACAAATAAATGAAAAAACATTCCATGCTCATGGAAAGGAAGAATCAATATCGTGAAAATGGTCATAGTGCCCAAAGTAATAACGTAGACTCAATGCTATCCCCATCAAGCTACTATCCACTTTCTCCACAGAATTAGAAAAAACTACTTTAAATTTCATATGGAACCAAAAAAGAGCCTGCATAGCCAAGACAATCCTATGCAAAAGGAACAAGACTGGAGGCATCACACTACCTGACTTCAAACTACACTACAAGGCTACAGTAACCAAAATAGCATGGTACTGGTACCAAAACAGATATATAGACTAATGGAACAGAACAGAGGCCTCAGAAATAACACCACACATCCACAACCATCTAATCTTTGACAAACTTGACAAAAACAAGAAATGGGGAATGGATTCCCTATTTAATAAATGGTGTTGGGAAACCTGGCTAGCCATATGTAGAAAATTGAAACTGAACCCCTTCCTTACACCTTATACAAAAATTAACTCAAGATGATTAAAGACTAAAACGTAAGACCTAAAACCATGAAAATCCTAGAACAAAACCCAGGCAATACCATTCAGGACATAGGTATGGGCAAAGACTTCATGACTAAAACACCAGAAGCAATGGCAACAAAAGCCAAAATTGACAAATGGCATCTAATTAAACTAAAGAGCTTCTGCACAGCAAAAGAAACTATCATCAGAGTGAACAGGCAACCTACAGAATGGGAGAAAATTTTTGCAATCTACTCATCTGACAAAGGGCTAATATCCAGAATCTACAAAGAACTTAAAGATATTTACAAGAAAAAAACAACCCCATCAAAAAGTGGGCAAAGGACATGAGCAGGCACTTGTCAAAAGAAGACATTTATGCAGCCAACAAACATATGAAAAAAAGCTCATCATCACTAGTCATTAGAGAAATGCAAATCAAAACCACAATGAGATAACATCTCATGCCAGTTAGAATGGTAATCATTAAAAAGTCAGGAAACAACAAATGCTGGAGAGGATGTGGAGAAATAGAATGCTTTTACACTGTTGGTGGGAATGTAAATTAGTTCAACCATTGTGGAAGACAGTGTGGCAAATCCTCAAGGATCTAGAACCAGATATACCATTTGAGCTAGCAATCCCATTACTGGTATATACCCAAAGGATTATAAATCATTCTACTATAAAGACACATGCACACATATGTTTATTGCAGCACTATTGACAATAACAAAGGCTTGGAACCAATCCAAATGCCCATCAATGATAAACTGGATAAAGAAAATGTGGCACATATGCACCATGGAATACTATGCAGCCATCAAAAAGGATGAGTTTATGTCCTTTGCAGGAGCATGGATGAAGTTGGAAACCATCATTCTCAGCAAACTAACACAAGAACAGAAAACCAAACACTGCATGTTCTCACTCTTAAGTGGGAGGTGTACAATGAGAACACATGGACACAGGGAGAGGAACATCACACACTGGGGCCCGTTGGGGGGCGGGTGCCTAGGGGAGGGATAGCATTAGGAGAAATACCTAATGTAGATGATGGGTTGATGGGTGCAGCAAACTACTATGGCAGATGTATACCTATGTAACAAACCTGCACATTCTGCACATGTACCCCAGAACTTAAAGTATAATAATAATAATAGAAAGTTGACAAAATGACCACAGATTCTAAGCTCTGATCCAAGAGTGTTGGTGATAGAGCTTCAGCAACACCTTGGAGGGTAAAACTCCATGGATTCCACTTCCCCAGGCTGCCTTGATTTTCCAAATATGAACTAACTAAAAAGAAAAGTTGAGGTAAAGTGATTCCCCAGGGCTTCTCCACCATATTCTCTCAAGTCAGGTTGGCTTACACAGGTCTGATATAGTATAACAATGGGCTTTTAATAGTTGTAATGAAGGTGATAACTTACTTCCAGTCTTCTTTAGCCAGTACTACAAGTTTTCTTTCTGTTAACTTGTGATAATTGTGGTCTGTGCAAAATTTTACTTGAAATTGGAACATAAATGAGGCATAGACTAGCAGAGTTTCATTAACTTTCCAACTATGAGTTCATATGTATAAGAAGTTTATGTGCCAGGAAAAGTACAAAGAGCCTTGCATAGATTTTTTTTTCATTTCCTGTCACAAGATTCCTGTGAAGTAGGAATTAGTGCCCACATTATACAAATAAAGAGACTGTTACACAAAGAGGATAAGCCACTGGCTATACCTTCTTATCTGTTCACAAGTAGAAAGTGGCAGAGCTTGAATTTGAATCCAGGTCTGTCCATGCTCTAAGCCTATACTCTAAATTGTTAGGTCAGGTTGCCTTTCTTTTAAGAAGATCATCATTCATACGACAGTTGCTAAATTTTGTTGCAATAAATAAAATAAAAGCAGGTTCTTTTATTTTAAAAAATTGTTTCTTTAAAAGTTCTGTCAGAAAAAAATGGAGACTGTGTAAAGGTAAAATCACAGGTTAAATTATCCTTTAGGGAGTGGTGGGTTTAAAAAATATTTAAATTAAACCTTGCATTCTCAGGTTTCCCAGTAAGTCAAATACAGTTGAAATAGTTATGCTGTATGGTAAAGCAGAAAATATGATAAATAATAAATTGCTGAGTTGGAATTCTGGTTCTGTCATTTACTAGCTATGTAATCCTAGGCAAGCAATTGAAATATGGATAAAATGCCTATCTGTCCAGATCATCATGAAGATTAAATGAGATTGGTTATATAAAGTGACCAAAGGTCCCAGCATATGGTCAGCCCTCAACAAATGGTAAGTGTTATTGTTACTACTATTATTAAGAACAACACTGAAGGGGTAAAGAAGTACAAAAGAGTAGGTGAATGAAGGAGGGGTGTGTAGAGGATCTTAATGGTATGATTCAATGTTACTCTAAGCATGCTTCTTTAAAGGGCACACACATAAAAATGAGTCAATTATCAATAAAGAATGACTGTTAATGATGATGACGGAGTTCTTGTGTTATGGCCAGATGACAGAGGGATGCTTCCTATACTGTATTATTGCTTTTCATTTTCAAGCAGGGAGCTGTAAGATGGAGGGAGCTAAAAGAAGATGGTTCCTTAAACTGGTTCAGAACAGCCTGGAAGCATCTTAAATCCAGACAAATCTTAAGTATTGTGGTTGAAAAGATAGAAAGTGCTAGGCTGGGCCAGTGGCTCACCCCTGTAATCCCAGCACTTTGGGAGGCTGAGGCGGGCGGATCATCTGAGGTGAGGAGTTCAAGACCAGCCTGGTCAACATGGTGAAACCCCATCTCTACTAAAAATACAAAAATTAGCTAGGCGTGGTGGTACACGCCTGTAGTCCCAGCTACTCGGGAGGCTGAGGCAGGAGAATCGCTTGAACCAGGGAGCGGAGGTTGCAGTGAGCCAAGATCACGTCACTGCACTCCAGCCTGGGTGACAGAGCGAGACTCCATCTAAAAAAAAAAAAAAAAAGGAAAAGAAAAGATAAGAAGTTCTAGCCAGTAGTAAGGAAAAATGGCAACCATCCAAGCTCTGCTATTCAAATTCTCTAAAGCAGATTTTTCAGAGGGAATTATCTATAGGATAAGAGATGTTCTGAGGGAGGCTTACACCTCACTGTTAATGTGATTATTTGAAGCATACCTGAACAATTGAATATATGAAACAGTAAATAAATAACAACTATTTTAAGCACAGGTCTAAAATTGCAATAATTCTTACTCTGAATATGTCTTTTCCCTATAAACATTTTTAAATGACTATTTGACTACTCTCTCACTTAATGTTTTAATAAAGCATTTACATTTCTAAAAAGCAGTTGGCTGAGTTACCATAGCCTCTGACTTATCAGCCATCAGCACCTAAAGAAATTATTGACTTGCCTGGTTATGTACCAGGGAAGCCACCACTCATCTAGTGACAGCTCCCCAAAATGCAACTGAAAACCATTATAGGAATAATCTATGTTCAAGAGCATGAGCCCGACCAATTTAACCCTATTTTAGTAATGGGAAATTCCATGCTACCCATTAAGCTCTCATTTCCAGAACAAAATCATTTTAAATGCAGGGAAAGACTGCCATGTTATAAAAATGACTATATTCCATGAAAAAAGACCTCATCATTTAAAAACATGAGAAACAAAGCACAAGATTCTTCAAGGAGTTAACCCCAAACCACCACTTTGAAGCAAAAATCTCACATTACTTCAATATATGAGTTAAGTGATCCAGGTCCCAAATCTAACTGGATACACACACAGTTTTTAAAACCTTTATAAAATAAATTTACACATTACCTGGTAATTGTTTTGGTTTTGTGATAATCTCAATTGGTTTGATGATGCAAAATGAGGAGAAAAATTACTCCGTAATGGATTGGTATTACTGTACATTGTACTAGATGCTGTATGTAATGAGGTCCGTGGTGTCAAATGGTAGTTTCTGTTTTGATACAGTACATTGTCTGACATATCTCTAATATTCACCATTTGTGAATTTGGCATATTTCTTCCTGGTCCGGGCAAGGTTGTACTTTGGTTCTCAGCTCGAAGGGAACTGCCACTTTCATAAAATCTCGAATAGCTTGGTATCTGTGCTCTCATCGATGCCAGCTCTTCCTCTCTGGCATATTCATCCTCAGCATCTCCAGTCTCCATTGCAATGGACAAACAATTTCCTTCTGCTGAGCTAGGCTTCTGTGGGGCATTTCCTCCCAGAATTCTCTGGGGGTAATCGCTAACTGCCAATGAAAACACTTCACGGATTTCCAAGTTTTGTGTTCTACAGTAAGGGTCTCTAATAGTTGGCTTTTGCCCACATAAGTTATGTAATGCTGGACCTGTGTGTTCAGGCTTATATGACCTTTGAATCCCAACTGGTTCAATTTTACAAGGTCGGTGGCACACAGAAGGCTTTTGAGGTACTGTCATTTCAGAAGCTTGTACTGAAGAGTTTCCATAGTTTTTCTTTGTGTGATTGAATACTGAGTTTCCAGCATTTAGCACACTTGTCTGTCTTGACAAAATAATTGTTTTTTCACCTAGGAGTAGGGAAGCATTTTTACAGTGTGCTACTTGTCTTTGAACAGGAATGTGTAACTGAAACTCAGTATCATTTTTAGTGGCTGTTTTCTGAATAGGGATTTTATGTGCTTCTGTAATTTGTGTATCTGTATGTTTGTTTGTTCCTTGCCTACTTGATGAACTGGCTGGACTGTATATACCAGTTACAATGACATCATTATTGGCAGATGTCCAAGAAGACTGCTGGCTTGAGGGTCGAGCAATATTAACCACATTTCTGACTGTGATGTCTGGAGCTGACAAAGAGGTTCCTGTTGTTGCTGTTCCAGATTCAGAGTTCTTACTACTCATCTTTCTTCTCTTATTGCCAACCCACGTCTGGAAGGATAAAACATGGTATTATGAAAAAAAATTAAAAACAAACCAAGAAAAAACAAATTTTACGTGATACATTATATTTTCATTTGTCTTGGAACCAAGGTGTACATAAAGGTAAAAGAAAAAGGTAAAATAACAGAAAAACTGACTAAAGTACAAAGGCAAAAGGTGATCAGGGACTCACACTTAATAAATACCTTCAAACTTTGAGAACAGTGTATTATTGTTTCTCTCCTCATAACCCATCCAACTAATATGTATCAAGAAACCTAAAAATGTTTATACACTTTGACATAGTAAATACATTTGTGGTAATTTATCCTAAAAGTAACCTACAAATGTAGATAAAGTGTATATGCAATGATGTTCATCATATATTTATTTATAATACTGAAAAATTAAAAACATACTAAAGGTAGGCTATTTAATGGCATTAAGAAATGCTCATAGTATTGTTAAACAAATACACATTTGCAATCTTTAGACTCATCAACTTCCATTTTATACATATATCATAACTTGCTTAATTTCATACTATCAGATTATTTATAGTATTTTTTGAAATATTCTTTCTTATAAGTTATATTGCCATATACCTCATCGTAGATGCATCTTTGTACTGCTGCTCTATTAGAATGCAATACTAAAAGAAAAATTGCTAGGCTCTAATATTTTCAAAGTGCCCTCCAATGTATGAGTTCTGGTTTCCTCACACCCTCACCAAGAGTTTGCCTTATCTTTTTGTAGTCTTTACTAGTCCAGGAGTTAATAAAAAGTGTATAATTGCTGCTTTGACATGAATTTCTATGGTTACAATATTACTTTCATAGAATTGCCTATCCATTACCTTTACCTATTTTTATATTGAAGTGTTTACCTTTTTAAATTGATTTGTATGCAAGAGTAATTTTCTACTAAAGTCAATAATAATTCTTTGTTACAAGCTGCAATTGTTTGTTTTCAGTTTGTCACTAATCTATGGTAGTTATTGTCTTCTTTACATTTTTCTCAACTTACCAAATTTTATACAATAAATATATATTTTGTAAACAGAATAAGATTATTAATAAAAATAATACTAGTGGTTGGTGTTTAGGATTTAATTACAAAATACATATTTTAATGTAAGTAATTTATTATAATTATCTTAGTATTATTTTTCTGAGTCATGGATCTTCTTAAATTATACAATAAGAAATATATTCTATAATGTGATTACTAAACTTTATAATAATTCCAAAATGCATACCATATTATAAACACCAAAGCACATTAATCTATTAAGAATTAAACAGGCCATGCACAGTGGCTCATGCCTGTAACTCCAGCGCTTTGGGAAGCCAAGGCAGGAGGATCGCTTGAGGCCAACATTTTGAGACCAGCATGGGCAATATAGTGGGACTCAGTCTCCACCAAATATTTTCCTAAAAAACGAATTAAAATAAATGAAAAATGAAAACATTAAATGAACTAGCCTTGAACAAACAATAGTTCAGAGTATATTTGTTTAACTTTTGTATGGATGTGTTTTTGAAGACCACATAAATTGTCCAATTTTCAATGTTTACTGTACATCTTATACAATTTATAATTATATACATTAGTGTTGCTGTAATACTGTAAATAAAAGCTAATATGTATTGAATCCCCATTATGTGTTCTCTCAATAGATAGATAGATAGATAGATAGATAGATAGATAGATAGATAGATTTTCATTTGTCTTGGAACCAAGGTGTACATACAGGTAAAAGAAAAAAATAAAAAAACTAAAGTATAAAGGATCTCTAATAAATCTATAAAGGATCTATAATAAAGGATCTATAATAGATCTATCGATATAGAGTATTATTATTTTATATATAAAATATATATATATATAAAAACTCCTTTGGTAGGTGTTATTTTTCTAATTGTGTAAATGAAGAAACTGAGGTTCAGAAATAATAAATAGCTTGTGGAAGGGTATTCTGAAGATTCTGTCAATTCTACCTCACCTGAAAGCACATTAAACCTTCCACTACCCTACATGTAGTGGTAAGAAACTCCTGAAAATAGTCATCTCTATTGGCCATTTTATTTTTATAATTACTGTTTCTCCCATAAAGAAAATGTTCCACAAACTGTAGTGTTCCACTTTACTTCACATGAGGCAGTGAGAATTTTAAACTCACTCTGACTTTCATGAAACAGCAGGAGTGAGAATGACAAGCAGAAAGATGTATGAATATAAATGTCACAGGAGACAGGGAGAAAAACTAAAAGGTTTTAAATTATATACTAGAGAAATATTTAAAACTAAAATGTTAAAAGTTGAATTTTACAAATATTCAAAATAAGTTGCCACATTATGGCTTTTTAAGTAAAAATAACCTGTGGGAAGCATAACATATTTGTACGTAATCTTTACAAAAATATATAAGCATTACATTTAAAAAAATTAATGGGAAAGCACAGTAAAATTATAAAATTTGAATTCAAGAACTATGACATCTGGAGGGCAGCTCTGGGCCACTTAAAAAAAAAAAACACACAACGTAACCTACTGTGTTCTCTTCACACAATGTCTACCATAACTCAGGAAGTTTAAGAGTGATTTTAGTGCATTGCAAATTTATGGCTTACTTATAAAGTTGTATAGTTTATACATACATATGCATATTATATATAGTTTCTTATATAGCTTGATAGATATTTATATAATGTACCCATCAAAAAGTAAAATGCAGTAGAATAATATCCATTTACATAAGAAATAGCTATATAGCAACCTAGCAACCTCCCTTTTCCAGAACGCAACCAACATAGATGTCACAAGATCCATGTACTTCACTGCAACACCTAACCTTAAAACCCACTTTCTCTAATCAACAACAAATTAGAAATTACAAAATAGGAGGGATATTAGTGATAGAGGTTTATGTTGGCAGGCACCCCAACAGTACCAAAACTAAAATTGTTCACTAAACATTGCTCACTAAAGGGAGAAGAGAAGGCACACAAAACAGAAGCAATGGGAGAAATCACTAAATAGCAGTCTGGGGTCCTTTAAGGAAAAAAATAATTCCATATACCTTACCAAGTTGTGAGTATTATTATTTTATGACACAGTATAATAATTGATTTCCATAGTGAAAACCCTGAGTCAAAAAGTAAGGGTTCAATTGTTTTCCACATTCTCAATTGAGGAAAGTAGGAAAGTATATAAATAGGAAAGTATGTAAGAAATATTTCCATTTAAAATGAAAATAAAGAAAACACATTGCCTGAGGCTTCCCAAAAGCTGAATTAAATTTTACTAAAATTTGTTCAGTTATTATCAATTATTATCAAAATATACCAAAGCTTATAAGATGTAAATGATTCTCATTTACGTTACATCTTATAAGATGGGTCAAATGAAATTGATATGATGAGAATTTGGGGTTAGGAACTAATAAAGTGACATTCATAGGAAAAAAAGAAAGAAAAGTAATTCGGGTCATTAATCCTTAGTGTCCATAAATTTGTGTTTCAGTTCTTTCTTAGAAATTCACTGTCTCTAAACTTCTTTCCCATTTTTTATATCTCCTTCTTTGTTTTCTTGTTTTTTTTACACCAGTATATTTATTTTTGCTTGATGTTTTAACTTTTTAAGTTTTCTTCACATTGGGATCAAGTTCTTAATACAGTGGGACTTAAGGATTTTTTAAAAGAAAAATGCAATGAATACTATCTTAGTAAAAATAAAGAAAGAGCTCTTTCAAGTAGAACATATAACTCTAGCAAAGTATCTGGGGAGGGGGGTGGGGTGTAGAGTGATGAGTCTACAAAAAAATTCCTTTTGTCCTTTAACTGGAAAACCCATCAAAATTTTGTTGGGATTTAGATAAAGAAGACTGAATTTCTGTACAATTTACATTGGAATGGAGGGAATGAATCCATTTTTTACACTTTCTTGTAACATGTAACATTTTACTGATAATCTACATTCTAAGAAATTATATATTTCATTCCCATTGTTTGTTTTAGATTTTCACACCATTTTGAGCATAAA
This sequence comes from Pan paniscus, assembly GCF_029289425.2. Taxonomy (NCBI): domain Eukaryota; kingdom Metazoa; phylum Chordata; class Mammalia; order Primates; family Hominidae; genus Pan; species Pan paniscus. The sequence goes on from NC_073272.2 coordinate 83,952,929, forward strand.
TATAAATCTCTGTATTTCAACACTCTCAATATTCAATCACAATCAAGTAAGTTATGAGAAGTTTGCAATAACACATCGGAAATATGAAAGATTTCACAATATGAAAGATTTTCACAATGCAGCTGCCTGGCAAGCATTTTCATTTTAAGGTAATGACAAGATAAAAAAAAAAAAAAAGCAGAGGAAATTACTGCAGGAAAAAAAAAAAGTAGCATTTACTAAATGCAATCTCATCAACCCATTTTATATTACATTTTCTAATACAATTAGACATTTTCCTCTGTGCCTTAGTAAAGATATTTAAAATAAGCTGTTTAGAGCTGTTAATAGGAGATATTTCTGGTTCTTAAACAAATCTGAGTATGATGATTGGTCTCAGCAAATAAGAAACAGATATCCTGGGCCGGGCGCGGTGGCTCACGCCTGTGATCCCAACACTTTGGGAGGCCGAGGCGGGCAGATCATCTGAGGTCAGGAGTTCGAGACCAACCTGTCCAACATGGCGAAACCCCGTCTTTACTAAAAATACAAAGAATTAGCCGGGCGTGGTGGTGGGCACCTGTAATTCCAGCTACTCGGGAGGCTGAGGCAGGAGAATCGCTTGAACCTGGGAGAGGGAGGTTGCAGTGAGCTGAGATCCGGCCACTGCACTTCAGCCTGGGCGACAAGAGCAAAACTCCGTTTCAAAAAAAAGAAAAAAATAAAAGAAACAGATATCCTGGATATTTTTGTCTAGAATTGGTGGTACAATTCCCTATTTGAAGGCGAATAAATCTTTTAGTCTTTAAGAAACACATATTCTGAATGATTATTCTTATTAAAATATATTTATCTTTAGGGTCTTTGAAGGTACATCAAAAGCAAAATAAACTTAAGAACAGACATCCTTTCTCTTTCCTAAATTAGCCTAATGAATGCCAAGCAGGAGAAAGTTGCTAATCTTTCAATCACTAAGGTTTCACACTAAGAGGATTTGTAACATTTTCAAACAGACATAAAAGGTCCTATGCATTCAATAAGATCCGTGACCAGTTCTGTTAGATTTATCTCTTGCCTCCTCTCAATCACCTTCTCGTTACCTTTCAAGAATGTAGCAGCTCTGATTTTTACTGCTGAATAACTATGATTGTGATAAAGAAAAATTTATTCTCTTAAGAGTCCTTGTCCCTTACTTGCTAACCCATTAAAATGCACGCATTTTATTTAGAAAGAGAAAGTATTTATAAAGCAGACCAAATGCCTGATGAAAAGTTCAAATACAATGAAAAATATGTCACATATAGTATTCACTTGGTAAATGCCTGTTTTACTGATATTATTTTTGGGGATTACATCTACATTAATTTGGGGTTTAAAGAGCATAAGATCAACAATGAATCTTAAATGTATTTATTAGTTTAAAAAGCTAAGATTTTAAAAAGATGTTTACACTGCAAGGGTTTCTGTGTGTTCAAGGTATTTATAGAAACAAATACATACTAAATGATTAGCCCTATTTATTTTTAAAATAGTATTGTTATACCAGGGAAGTGAAGCTGTTTATAAAATTAGTGACTTCATACCCTGAATATTTTTTCTCATATTAAGCAAATGTCACTTGTAATAAGAAGCTTTAAATTTGAGTGTAAGACCTCAATACTTACCCTGACTACACTGAAGTCCAGCTTAGTCTCCTGTGCACACTGTAATATGAGCTGAAAGCAATTTTTACTTTGATTTGTCATTCCATTTTCATAATAACGCTGTAAAATCCTTTGTTGTTCTACAGTAAATACAGAACGTAGATTCATCTAAAAATAAAAGAAGATACTCTGAAAATTGGAATAAAAATTTGGTATGTGCAGAATTTGTACACTTATTTTTTTTAATACAATTTCAGTGCTTCCAAGCTGTAAACTTCTGTAAGTGAATTAATCCCCAGTAGTGGGCAATAATTTGTGTGCTAAAGGGAGACAGCTTCTCAATGAAAAATATGCATAGTGCAAACACTTATTGAATTTGTTCAGATAATGTACCAACTTTAAAGAAAAAAGACAGGAAATAAAAAAGAGGAAAGTCCTTATCTGGTTAGTGTTAATACATGGGAAAAAAGATAATTTCATTGAAATAAATATTTATGGCTAGTAAAGTCAGAGATGGTGGTAGCCATACGTGATCAATTATCAACAGGGACACTCACTGTTCTTTGTCAAGCAAGGCATCTGGCATATGTCTTATAGCCAGAAGCTGTACTCTGGAACAAAAGGGTGCGTTTATTTTTCATCTTGGATAAAGGGATTCTTTTACATATTAAAACAAAACCTCTTTAGAGCTTAAATATAAACATGAAGGTTTAGTGACTGTGAACATTTCTGTGCTTTAGGGAATACTAAACAAAATAATTATTTTAATAAACATAGCATATACATAAAAATTTAAAATTATATACATTTTACTCAAAATAAACCATGTTAAAACTATGTACCTTTTAATTAAATTGACACCATCACAATTTGACAAGATAAGTTAAAAAAATGCTTTATCTTTTCTGCCAGTAGACAAAATGTTTAATATTAAGGGTATACAACTCTGTGAATTTAAAGAATAAAAGTCAGGTCAAACTCTTCTTTGAAAATGGTAAATTCCAGTAGTGCATTTCATAAAGAATCCTTGTGATTAGATTAAGTCAATTTTGGGTTCTTGTTAAAAGCTGTCACACTAAACTTGTTAATCCCAAAAGTTGACAGAAAAAAATACCACATCTTTTCCAAGAAAAGTGTCTCCTCAAAATTAAGAAAACAGCAACACATTAGTTGGGCATGGTGGTGTGAGCCTGTGGTCCCTGCTACTTGGGAGGCTGAGGTAGGAGGATTGCTTGAGCCCCAGATGTGGAGGTTGCAGTGAGCTGAAATCACACCACTGCACTCCAGCCTGGGTGACAAAAAGAAACTCTGTCTCAAAAAAAAAAAAAAAGAGGAAAGAAAAGAAAGGAAGGAAGGAAGGAAGGGGAAAAGAAAAGAAAAAAGAAAAGAAAAGAAAAAAGAAAAGAGCAACAACGAAACTCTTCAAGCCAAACCAGACAGAAATTTTTCCAGCATACTGTGTATGGAAATAACCAAGTACATTGACATGGAAATAACTTATCTTTCTCTGAATACTTTAAAAAATAAAGCTCTCTATTAAGGAAAGTAAGCAGTCATCCAGTCATCCAGTGCAATCTGTACACCTGACTTTCTTGTCCGCACAAGCATCTATCTCATCTATCTCCTATCTAATGTTAAGAGATCTGATGAGAGAAAATCAGATGTAGGTGAGCACCAGGAAAGATGAGAGTAAAGTTTCTCCCTGAAACATCTGAAGCAAAGACTTCTACTGACTTTCTGAAGGGGATCTCATTCAAGTGCACTAATGTGTAAGCCTAAATCGAACGAAATTTTCAAGGATGCGTGGGCAAGTGAGCAGGAACAATATCCATTAAAGCAATTTTTTTTTACTATCATGGCTGCCAGATTTCAGAGCCGTTTGGGGTTTCTTTTCCTAAATGGTTCAGCCGCAGTCAGGAGAAGAGCCAGAAGATGGAGGTCAAATACCTGAAATATTTCATCTGGTATGGATTTAGAAGCAAGGTACTTTGAAATGGGTTCTGAGGACAATGGTATACTTCAAATCATTAATGTACAATCAGAGCTCTGATCCTCCTCTGCAGGGCTGTACCTACTGCAAAAAGCCTAAAGTACAAGATGTGAGTGATCACCAAGTGTGATAATATCTGCCCTATGTTTTCCCATTAGCTGGCTGCAACTGTTACATTTATCTAAGTGTGATATCAACCTACAAAACACACCAGGTCCTTCCCCATTGATACCAGTAGTCAAATAAAGATGACTGAGTATTAAACAGATTTCTGGATACTGCAACTCTGACAATAGACAATGCAGGGACCTTTTAGTTTTCCCTTTAAATTCAGTAATAGCAGCAAGGCCACTTTGCTCACAAGATCTACTATATTATAGGAAGTTAATTCTTTACAACAACTAGATAACCCCATTTGAGCAAGATAATTTATCATTATCTTCATCCACCCTAGCAATCTTGGCCTCTGAAGTGGCAAGATATTGAATGACTGCACTGCCAAGTTTCTTAATCATTTGCAACAAAATAATCAAAAATAGAGTTTTTAAAATAATAACTTTTAAAGTTGGGTTTTTATTTATGTGGAAGATAAAATAACAAACGGTCGGTTCCCTGGAAATTGAGGTCTGTTGGGTTGTGGTGGGGATGGTGGCTGAATTAGGGGATTGAGTGCTGAAGTAACATTTTATTTAGTGTTACCCCCAATATTCCGTATTATGCTACCATTCAGCACATGCCCACCCATAGGAATAAGACAACCTCGGTTTATGCTCAGCTTCACTGCTGACAATTTGGTAAATCATTTAATTTCCATGAATATCCATTACCAAGTCTGTAAAATGCTGGACTGTACAAGTCATCTTGTCTACTACTCTGGGTTGATACAAATAAGTTATGATATATGAACTCATTTGTGTTAAGTTGTAAAGCATGTAGTTGTAACATACCTAGATTTTTAGTACAACTAGGCTCTTAAGTTTATATATCATATTCAGATATGGAATTTTTCAGGTTCCACTCAGGTTTAAGATTCAGTATTTTAATGAAGACTCTGAGACATTGAGAAAATATTAAATCATGCTTAGTATGTTCTATTCAAACAAGCTGAACAATGAGTATAATTTTTTAGATTTGTTGCTTTGGAAGTACCTGAAAAATACAGCTTCTAAGAATGTCTGCTTCCTTAGGTGTTCCAGATAGCAAAGGCCATATTTTCACATGGAAACACTTGAGATAAATTCCTATATGATGTAACACTGTTCTTATAGATTCGATGCCATACTTAAAACCAGCTCAATGCCTTACTAATGCCCCAGCTAATTAAAACATTTGAAAAGTACCAAAAAATTTACTTATAAGTATTCATTACTGGAAAACAAGATATTCTAAATGGGATGACGCATTTGGAGGCTGAGGTAGGAGGATTTTTTGAGACCAGGAATGTGAAACCAGCTTGGGCAGCATGGTGAGACCCCACCTCTACAATTTTTTTTTTAAATTTTAATTAGTGGGGCATGGTGGCATGTGCCTGTAGTCCTAGCTATTCAGGAGTTTCAGGTCAGAGGGTCTCTTGAACCCAGGAGTTCGAGGTTACAGTGAGCTATGACTGCACCATTGCACTCCAGCCTGGGTGACAGAACAAAACCCTGTCTCTAAATAAATAAGCAAATAAATAGAAATGGGACAAGTCCATAAAATCATCATCAATTCAAATATAATGCTTCTTTCCAATATAAAAAATGTGCATTTGGAAAAGCTATTGATGTTTTTGTTTACAAAGTGTTGAGCCAAGTTAAACATAACACATTGAATATCTTATTTTGGCCAACATGTCTATATTAATATTGTATTTCTTATCCATTATTATTATTCACTTCTAAACTTACATACAGTAAAATTCACTCTTTTTCATGTACAGTTTTATGAGTTAAGAGAAATGTATATAGTCATCAAACCATCACCAAAATCAAAACAGAATAGTTTCATCACTCCCAAAAATTTCCCTTATGCTGCCTCATTAGCAAGCCATCCAGCCACCCCAGCTCCTGGCAACCACTGTTTCTATAATTTTGACTTCCGTAGACTGCCGTATAAATGGAATCAACATGTAGACTCTTCAGCCTAGCTTCTTTCATTTAGCATAGAGCATTTGAGATAAATCTGTGTTGCTGTGTGTCATCAGTAGTTTGTTCCTTTTTCTTGTAAAGTCGTATTTTATTGTATTAATGTACCACAGTTAATTCATCCACTGAAGGACATTGAATCTGCTTTAAGTTCTTGGCTGTTATGAATAAAGCTGTTAAGAACATTTGTACACAGGTTTCTGTGTGCAGGTAAGTTTTCATTTCTCTTGAGTAAATACCTAGGAATGAAATTTCTGGGTCGTATGGTAAGTGTATGTTTAATTTAATAAGTTGTTAACCTGTTTTCAAAATTGGCTGTACAAATTCGCATTCTCGAATGCACTGAAAAACATTCAGTGAAAGATTCATTTCTTTCACTTCCTCATCAACATTTATTGCAGTCAATTTTTTAAAAATTAGCCATTTCCTAGTTGTGTAATTGAATATTATTGTTGTGGTTTTGTGTTTCTCTAGTGACAAATGTTGTTGAACATCTTTTTGTATACTTATCCGCCACTTCTTTGTGGAAGTGTTTTACTCAAATATTTGCCATATTTTTTAATTGGGTTGTTTGTTTACTTATTATTGAGCATTGAGGGTTCATTATATATTCTGGATACAAACCCTTCATCAGAAATATGATTTCCAATGTTTCTCCACCTGTGGCTTATCTTTTGCTAATTATTTATATCTTGCCTGATTTCTTTTACTAGAGATTTATAGTTTTCAGAAAACAGATCCAGCATATACTCTGTTAAATAAATACCTATATATTTTCTGTTTTAGGGGGATTATTATTGTAAATTGTATTTTTTAACATTTCCAATTGTTCATTGCTAGTTTATTAACATACAATTGATCTTGGTACATTGAAGTTGTATTCTGCAACTTTACTAAACCAACTTACTAGTTCCAGGGGATTCAGTTGATTGGTATTTTCTACACAATCATGTTGTCCACAAACAGGGACAAGCTTATTTCTTGTTTTCTGATATGCATTCTTTTCATTTTTCTATCTTGCCCTAACTGGACTGGCTAGGACATAAATCATGATGTTTTAATAAGAGCTATGAGAGTAGACATTCTTGCCTTATTCTCAAGTTTGGAGGGAAAGCGTTAAATCTTTCACCATTAAGTATGATGTTCGCTACAGGTTTTTCATACATGCCTCTCACCAGGTTAAAGAAGTTCTCTTTTATGTTTATTAAACTGAGTTCTTCTTATTATTATTATTATTGTTACCACTAATGGATATTGAATTTTGTTAAATGCTTTTTCTTGCATCTATTGAAATGATTGTATAGTTTTTATTCTTTAATCTTTAAATGGTAAATTATGCTGATTGATTTTCAAATGCCAAACCTGCCTTCTATTCCTGGAATAAACCTCACTTGGTAGTGATGTATTATTCTTTTTATATATAATTTGATTAAATTTTTAAATATTTGGTTAAGAATTTTTTAGTCTATTTTTGTGAGGGATATTTGTTGTGCTTTTCTTTTCTTGCAATGTATTTGGTTTTAGTACTAGGGTAATGAGTTAGGAAGTATTTCCTTCATTTATGTATTCTAGAAGAAATCACATGGAATTGCTAATAATTTCATTTAAATCTTTCTTAGAAATCACCAATGAAACCATCTGAACATGGAGTTTTCTTTGTGGGAATGTTTTGAAGTATGAATTACATTTCAGTATTATTCAGATAATCTATTTATTCTTGAGTGAGTTTTGATAGTTTGTGTCTTTCAAGGAATTGCTCCATTTCATCTAAGTTGTTGAACTCAAAGGTATAAGGTTGTTTATTAATAGTTCATTGTTTATTATTATTATTTTACTGTCTGTAGGGCCTGTGGTGATGTACCTTTTTTCTTCTTGGTATTGGTAAATTGTTTGTTCTTCTTTATTTAGCATTTATTTAGTGATCTTTTAAAAGATCACTGTTATTGAAGAACTAGCTTTTAGTTTCATTAGTTTTGTCTATTGTTTTTCCATCTTCATTTTCATTAATTTCTACTCTCTATTTTTTGTTCGGCAAGTATTTATTGAGTGCCTTCAATGTGCCAGATACAATGTACAGGGGACACAATATTTATCACAGGAGACATGGTGGATCCAGTGCTCATTGTTAGTCTTTTGATGCCACAGATTCCACATCACTGAGAGGTTATGTGGTTTGATTTTGTTCACCATTCTATTTACCGGACATATTTATTTTCCTACAGCACTCTATTAACCTCGTTTTCTGCCTTCTGTCAATTTATGAACAAATTGGGGTCTGTTTTCCCTCTCTACAGGTGAATTTTCTCACCTTTTTAAGTGCTTGGACAATTTTTTTTTAATTCTTAAATTTCAGTGGCCACCAAATTTAATCTCAAACTTTATTTTTTATCTTTACTTTTTACTTTTAGATTCAGGATGTATATATGAAGGTTTCTTACTTGGGTATATTGGGTGATGCTGGGGTTTGCGCTTCTAGTGAACCCATCACCCAAACAGTGAACATAGTACCCAGTAGGTAGTTTTTCAAATCTTGACTGCCTCCGTCCCTCCCCACTTTTGGAGTAATCAGTGTCTATTGTTTCCATCTTTATGTCCATATGTACCCATTGTTTAGCTTCCACTTATAAATGAAAACTTGTGTTATTTGACTTTCCTTTTTTATGTTAATTCACTTGGGATAATGGCCTCCAGCTGCATCCATGTTGTTGCAAAGAATATGATTTCATTCTTCTTTATGGCTATGGAGTATTTCATGTTGTATATGTACCACATTTTCTTTGTCTAATCCACTATTGATAGACACTTAGATTGATTCCATGTCTTTGTTATTACGAATAGAGCTGAAATAAATATATGAGTCCAGGTATCTTTTAGATAAAACAATTTTTTTTCGTTCACCCAGTAGTGATATTACTGGGTCAAATAATAGTTCTAGTTTTAATTATTTGAGAAATCTCCATACTGCTTTTCATAGGGATAGTATTAGTCCATTCTCGTACAGCTATAAAGAAACTTTCCAAGACTGGGAACTTATAGAAGAAAGAGGTTTAATTGACTAACAGTTCTGCATGGCTGGGGAGGCTTCAGGAAACTTACAATCATGGCAGAAGGGAAAGCAAACATGTCCATCTTCACATGATGGCAGGAAGGAGAATAATGATAGCCAAGCAAAGTGGAAGCCCCTTATAAAACCATAACATCTCATGAGAACTTACTCATTATCATAAGAATAGCATGGGAGAAACTAGCCCCATGAGTCAATTATTTCCCACTGGGTCCCTCCCACAACATGTGGGAATTCTGGGAGATATATTTCAAGTTGAGATTTTGGTGGGGACACAGCCAAACCATATTATTCCATCTCTGACCCTTTCCAAATCTCATGTCCTCACATTTCAAAACACAATCATACCCTTCCAAAAATCCTCCAAAGCCTTAATTCATTCCAGGATTAACCCAAAAGTCCAAGTCCAAAGTCTCATCTGAGACAAGGCAAGTCGCTTCCGCCTATGAGCCTGTAAAATCAAAAGCAAGTTAGTTACTTCCTAGATACAATGGGAGTACAGGCATTGGGTAAATACACCATTCTAAATGGGAGAAATTGGCCAAAATAAATGGGCTATAGGCCTCATGCAAGTTCAAAATCCAATAGGGCAGTCATTAAAACTTAAAGTTCCAAAGTGATCTCCTTTGACTCCATGTCCCACATTCAGGTTATGCTGATGCAAGGAGTGGGCATCAAAGGGCTTGGGCAGCTCCAACTTTGTGGCTTTGCAGGGTACAGCCCCCCCCCAGCTGATTTCACAGACTGATGTTAAGTGTATGTGGCTTTCCCAGGCTCATGGTGCAAGCTGTCGGTGGATCTATCATTCTGGTGTTGAGGACAGTGGCCCTCTTCTCACAGCTCCACTATCTGTGTGGGGGCTCCAACCCCACATGTCTCTTCCACATTGCCCTAGCAGAGGTTCTCCATGAGGGCTCCACCCATGCAGCAAATGTCTGCAGGGACATCCAGACATTTTCATACATCCTCTGAAATCTAGGTGGAGGTTCCCAAACCTCAATTCTTGACTTATGTGCACCTGCAAGGCCAACACCATGTGTAAGCCACCAAGGTTTAGGTGGCTTTGCACCCTCTGGTGCAATGGCCTGAGCTGTATGTTGGCCCCTTTTAGCCATGGCTGGAATGCAGGGCACCAAGTCCCAACTGTACAAAGTAGCAAGGCCCTGGGCCTGGCCCATGAAACCATTTTTTCTTTGTAGGCCTCTGCACCTCTGATGGGATGGGCTTCCGTGAAGACCCCTGAAATGCCCGGGAGACATTTTCTCCATTGTCTTGGTGATTAGCATTTGGCTCCTTGTTACTTATGCAAATTTCTTCAGCTGGCTTGAATTTCTCACCAGAAAATGTAATTTTTCTTTTTCACTGCATCATCAGGCTGTAAATTTTCCAAACTTTTATGCTCTGCTTCCTCTTGAATGCTTTGTCACTTAGAAGTGTCTTGCACCAGATACCCTAAATCATCTCTCTCAAGTTCAAAGTTTCACAGATCTTTAGGGAAGGGGCAAAATACCACCAGTCTCTGTAGAGCAAGAGTGACCTATAGTCCAGTTTCCAACAAGTTCCTCATCTTCATCTGAGAACACCTCAGCCTGGACTTCATTGTCCATATCACTATCAACATTTTGGTCAAAGCCATTCAACAAGTCTCTAGGAAGTTCCAAACTTCCCTACATCTTTCTGTCTTCTGAGCCCTCCAAGTCTCTAGGAAGTTACAAATTTTCTCACATTTGCCTGTCTTCCTCTGAGCCATCCAAACTGTTCCAACCTCTGCCTGTTACTCAGTTCCAAAGTTGCTTCCACATTTTGGGGTATCCTTATAGCAGTGCCCCATTCCCAGTACCAATTTACTGTATTAGTCTGTTCTCACGCTGCTATAAAGAATTGCTTGAGACTGGGTAATTTATTAATGAAAGAGTTTTAAGTGACTCATAGTTCCACATGGCTGGGGAGGCCTCAAAACTGACAGTCATGACAGAAGGGGAAGCAAACATGTCCTTCTTCACATGATGGCAAGAAAGAAAAGAATGAGAACCAAGTGAAGAGGGAAGCTCCTTAGAAGACCACCAGATTTTGTAAGAGTTTGCTCACTATCATGAAAATAGCATGAGGGATACCACCCCATGATTCAATTACCTCCCACAGGGTCCCGCCCACAACACACAGGGATTATGGGAACTATAATTCAAGATGAGATTTTGGTGGGGACACAGCCAAGCAATATCAGAGGTTGAACTAATTTACTTATATTCCTACCAATAGCATGTAAGTGTCTCATTTTCTCCACATTCTCGCCAACATCTATTATTTTTTGAATTTTTAAAAATAGCCATTTTGACTGGTGTGAAATGGTATCTCATTGTGGTTTTATTTGTATCTCTCTGAAGATCAGTGAAGTTGATCTGATCTTATATTTACTAGTCTCTTCATTTGGCTTTGTTTGGATTTAATTTACTTTTCTTTTCCTAGTTCCTTGAAATGGAAGCTTATACTGTTGATCTGGGACCTTTCTTCTTTTCTAAATACAAGCAAGTAATGTTAAATTTAGTTCTAAGTATTGCTTTAGTTACATTCTAAAAATTTTGATAAAGTATATATTAATTGTCATTCAGTTCAAAATATTTTCCAATTTCTCTTGTTTACTGTTTAATTAAAATATTTAGGGCATTTCCAGATATCTTTCTGTTATTAATTTTTAGTGTAATTTCATTATGATTAGAGAACATACTTTTTATCATTTCAATTCTTTAAAATTTTTTAAAAGTGTGTTTTATGTCCCAGAAAATGATTTCTCTTTGTGACTGTTCCATGAACACTTGAAAGGAATGTATATTCTGCTGTTGGGTGGTCATTTCTAAAAATGTCAATTAGGTCATGTTGTTTGATAGTATTTTTCAGGTTTTCTATATCCTTATTGACTTCCTCACAACTTTTTCTATCAATTACTAAAAGAAGAATGGTGTAATCTCCATCTATAACTGTGGATTTGTCTATTTTTATTTTCAGTTCTGGAAGTTTTTGCTTTATGTGTTTGTTTGTTTGTTTGTAACATAGTCTCACTCCATCACGCAGGCTGGAGTGCAGTGGCACAAACTTGGCTCTCTGCAACTTCCATTTCCTGGGTTCAAGCAATTCTCATGCCTCCTGAGTAGCTGGGATTATAGGCATGCATCACCATGCCTGGCTAATTTTTGTATTTTTAGTAGAGACGGGGTTTCACCATGTTGGCCAGGCTGGTCTTGAACTCCTGGCCTCAAGTGATCTGCCCTCCTTGGCCTCCCAAAGTGCTAGGATTACTGGTGTTAGCCACCAGGCCCAGCCAACTTTTTGCTTTATGTATTTTGAAGATCTGTTGTTAGGCACATATACATGTAGTATTGTTATATCTTTTTGGTAAATTGACCCTTTATTCTTTAGTTATGTAATGCCGCTCTTTATTCCTGGTACTAGTCCTTGCTCTGCATTCTACTTTGCCAGACACTAATGTAAACACTCCAGCTTTGTTTTGATTGCTGTACCATAGTATATCACTTTCCATATTGTATTTTACCCTATGTCTTTATATATGAAGTGGATTTCTTTTATAAAACATATAGTTTGGTTATTTAATCCAATATGACAATACCTTTTAATTAGTTTCTTTACACCACTTACATTTAATGTAATTACTGATATGGTTGGATATAGGTATACCATATTATTTGTTGTTTTCTGTTTGTCCCTCTGACATTGATCTCCTTTTTCCAACTTCTTTTGGATTATCTGAATACTTTTTGGTATTCTGTTTTAATTTTTTTTTGCATATTTTTAAGTGATTGTTTTAAGGATTACAATGTACATATCTATTTTTTCTTTTTACACATTTAATATTTTACAACCTCAATGACAACTATCTAGGTACCTTTTCCCTCCCCTCTTTGTTTTATAGTCATCATACATAGTACATCTCCATGTATTAAAAACCCTGATAGACAATGTTATCATTTTTACTTTCAACAGTCATACATATTTTAAAGAACTTAAGAAGACAAAAATAGAATCCCATATTTACCCAGAATTTGCCATTTAATTTGGTCTTTTTTTGTTCCTGAAACTCAAATTTTCTCCTGCTATCATTTCCATTCAGCCTGAAGAATTTACTTTAACATTTTTAAGAATAGATCTGTTTGCAAAAACTTTTCTTAGGTTTTTTAAATCTGAGAATGTCTTTATTTCATCATTTCTGATACATATTTTCATGGACTATAGGAATCTGGGTTGACTTCTTTTTTTTCATTTAAAGATGTTTTTCCACTGTTTTACGTCTCCATGGTTTGTCTTAAGAAAAATTCAGTCATTCATACCCTTGTTTTCCTATGTATATGCTGTTTTTCTACGGCTATTTTCAACATTTTTTTTTTTACCTTTGGCTTTCAGCAGTTTGATTATTAAGTGTCTAGGCATAATTTTCTTTGATTTTATATTATTTCAAGCTCCTTGATATTGAATCTGTAAATTTTCATCTTTTACAAAATTTGAGAAGTTTTCAGACATTGTTTCTTCAAATATTTTTTTCTACACCAATCTCTCTCCTGTCCTTCTGGGATTTCAGTGACATGAATACTATTTTTATATCATCCCATAGGGCTTGAGGTTCTGTTCATATTTCTACATATTTTTTTCCTCTCTGGTCATCAGATTAATTTGTGTTGATTTATCTTAAAGTTCACTGACTGTTTCCACTGTCTTCATCATTCTCTTACTGAGCACAGATGGTGCCTGTAAAAAAATTTCAGATAATGAATTTTCAGCCCTATAATTTCCATTTAGTATTATTTTCTAGGCTCTATTACTCTGCTGAGAACTTCTCACAGCTTACTCTTTTTCAAGGTGTTTATTTTCATCTAAGGGAGCATAGTTATAGTAGCTGTTTTAACACCTTTTGATAGAATTCCAACATCTGGGTCATATTGGTGTTGGCATCTCCTGTTGAGTATGTTTAAATTCTATTTTGGTTCTTTTGAATATTATTTGTTGGCATCCTCTTGAGAATGTTGATTTGGCAGAACACAGTTAGCAGGCAATCTACTATGTCAGATTCAACTGCAAATACTTTTTTTAAAAAACTTCTGTCAGCAAGTCAGCTCAGTTTTGAAATCCTTTTCTGTGTTATTTTGGGTCTGTCCTCACACTAGTACCATTTGGGTGGTGGTTTCAATGTCAATTCTATTTCCAAAGCCTCTGCTATCTATTTCGAATCTGTCCCACTCCTGAACAACTCAAGGATGAGCTTAAGCTTTCCACAGGTTGATGCCCAGTATTAAAAGATCCCCTTCCTCAATTCTTTCCTCTCCATGATTCTCCACTCACTGTACAGCCTGCAAGGGCCACTTTTCCTGGTCCTCTAGACAGAAATATAGGGTTTCCCTTAGAGTTTATTTTAGTTGTTCTATTGTCACTGCAGCATAGCTCTGCAACTGGAGCCACCATTGATTAAAAAGTGGAAGTGAAAGACAGAGAATGAAACTGACTCAGAATTTACTCTCACACTGTTGGGACTGCCAGCTGCTATTGCAGTTTTAGCCAGTAATGTACTGCTCCATAGTTCCATGAGATGGATCCAGCCTTGGGTCAAAGTCTCAAGAGAAATGGGAGAAAACTGGGAAACTCACCCATATATGGTCACTTCATATTCTGACTGCCATCCTCAATCTGCCTGCTTTTGTTTACCTTTAGGAGTTCTGAGGGAGTTTCTCTTAAAATTTTGTCCAGAGATTGTAGCTGTAATAATCAGGAGAGAAGGTTATAGTGGGCTTACTTCATGTTGGTCAGAATCGGAAGTCTAGCACTGCATTTTTAAAATTTAGATCAAACTAAACTTTAAGGAACTTTAAGTCAAATCAAAGCTATATTTATTTAACCCTTGCTGAAGAGCAATACTTTTGGGCTGATATTACTGGTTTAAAATCTAAAACACACACACACACACACACACAACCAGTTTTCCGTCTTTCTCAGAAGCTTTTATATATGAAAATACAAATAACTACACTTTTGAATAAATTAAATATTAGAAATGTTTTGAAGCAAATAAAAGACATTAGTAATAATATACTTCTAGGCATTTTTTCTTGGCATTTTAGTTTTCTTGGCCACAAAAATAAATGCTTCATGTTTAATTGTATAGTCTCTAGTTGTTCTGCATAATTTGGTATGAAGACATATGAAAATTCCCCAGTTGCCACTATACTTCCATTTCTAAGATATTTTGGGAAATTAGTCATTCTGGAAAGCTAAAGTGTATACTCCTTTGAGCAATAAAACTTTATTTTTCATAAGTTTTCATCTTAGATGAAAATATTTCTGAACTACCTTATTCACTCTCTTGAGTTGTTAAACAGGGAATAGAAAAATAAAGTGTTTTTATAAGAATGGGTCATCATTATAAACATAATTTAATAAATGGTGTTCTAATAATTGTGATACGGTGTCTGTCTCTTCATTAAAACACATTAAAATTTTTGCATATCCTTTTTATAGTTTCTCTTTTACTCTCCTTGTCTGTCATCGTTTGTCATGCTGTCAGTGGGCTTGCCTTTAGCAATTCCCTCTCACTGTTAATTTGCCGGGTTTTGTTGTTTTTCATTAGTTTGTTTTTTCTAATCTGGTAAAAGACCAGAATTTTCAGGAAAGGCCTGAGAGGTTTACTCATGACTCTATCATTTGGGCCTTACCTTGTAGATTTTGTGACACTTATTTTCTTGGATTTGCTGGAGGAATGATATATGTGAAGGATTACTACTGTGCCCTTTTACTCTAGTGATGATCTATAGTAGTTAAAATGGCTATTTTATTTCACACATTATGAACTGAGCAGTAGTGGAATAGAAAGTTGGATTAAAATCAACCCCTCTACCATGTGGATATATGGTTGTGGTGAAGTACAATTTATGGCAATAATTGTTTAGTAAACAAAACAACTGCCATCTTTTGCTTAATATTTAGTAAATAAGGCAAATAAAAACATTAGATGAAATATTAAATTATTCTTAACAACACAGAGCAAGCGGGGTTTTGGTTGGGAGAAGGAAAGAGTTGTTGTAGAGGTTGGGGACTCTTGGATAGAACAAACATTGGTATTCCACTCCCAGGTCAGTCTGTCAATTTTTGTGTACCAATGATAGACAAAGGGAAATCAGTGGGCCAAGTTCACCTCTGCTGATTTTACAAAGAAAGAGTTTTAAACTCAACTCTCTATACAATGCAAGATAATCTGCTTTGCTCTGCCTTAACCAATCAGGCAGACCTAAGTGTATGGCAGAGGGAAAGAGTTCCTTCTCTGTCTCACATACTATAAGCTTCTGTATTACAGGAAGCAAATTTTCATCTTTTTAATTAACCAGCTTCTAGAACAATGCCTTGGACATAATAAGTGCTCAAATGAGTTGCAAAGTATTACCTCCACTTCTGTGCCCTAAAAAACTTTTGTGTAGATTTGATATTATTTCTTTCTTAAATGCTTTGTAGCATTAATGAGTAAAGCAATTTGGGTCTGAAGATTTCTTTTAAGGAAGATTTTAATTAAAAATTCAATTTCTCTAATTAAATATAAAATATTAAGTTACTGTTTTTCTTTTACAATTAATTTTAGTAATTTCCAACTTTTAAGAAATTGGTCCATTTCCTTTAAGTTATGGAATGTATAGTCATATAGGTTAACTTTGTGAGTATACTGTTTAATGTCTGTACAGTCTATTGTGGTACATTCTCCCTCATTATGATATTGGCAATTTGTGTCCTCTCTCCTTTTTTTTTCTCTTAAGATCTAACATTTGGTTTCATTGCATTTGTTCATTGCTTTTCTGTTTTCTATATCAATTATTTATGCTCTTAGCATTATCATTTCCTCTTTATCCTTGTTTTGAGCTTAATTTGCTCTTCTACTAGTATTTTGTTAAAGTGACCCTCAAGTAATAGATTTCAAGTTTTCTACGTATCCATTAAATTATCCTTTTATTTCTCCTCTACTGGCCTTTGTGCTATTATTGCTACACATTTTGCTTTTACAAATGCTACTAAATCCCAAATAAGTTGTTATTTTAAAAATTAAATTGTTATTGCTTAAAATGATTTTATAAATTAAAAGATCTTTCATTTATACCCACATATTTACTATTTCCAGTACTCTCCTTTCCATTATGTATGTTAAAATTTCAATTTGGTATTACTTTTCTTCGGTGTGATGATTTCCTTTAACAGTTTTGATAATGTATATCTGCTAGGGATGTATTTTATACTTTGGTATGAGTGGATGAACTTTTTTTAAATTTATTTTTTATAATTTTTTAAAATCTTATTATTATACTTTAAGTTTTAGGGTACATGTGCACAACGTGCAGGTTTGTTACATATGTATACTTTTATATTGCTTTTTTTATATATAAAATTCTAAGAAGTTAACTTATTTTTTTCTTTCAGCACATTAAGAATGTTGCCCCATTGTTTTCTGTGTTGCATTGTTTCCGTGAGATATATCCTACCATTGTCATATTTGTTCTCCTATACATAAAGTGCAGTTATTTTCTCTGGCTGCATTTAAGATTTTCTCTTTTCTATGAATTTCAATTATTAGAGTATGAAATATCTTGGTGCCATTTTCTTCATCGTTCTTATTTGTGGGATATATTGAGCTTCTTGGGTATGTGGGTTCATAGATTTCATCAAATTTGTAAAATTTTCAACTGTTCATTTTTAGATAATTTTCTTCTACTTCCCACCTTCTGTGACTCAAAAAATATGGATGGTAGGTTGAATGACATTGCCTCACAATTCATTGTTGCTCCATTCATTTATTTCTCATATTTTTCTCTCTACTTTTCACTTTGAATACTTTTTATTTGTATGTATTAAAGTTCACTATTTTTTTTCTTCTGCAGTAGCTAATCTGCTGTTAAAACTATCCAGTGCATTTGCCATTTCATATGCTATATTTTGTCTCTAGAATTTCAATCAATGTGGATCTTTTAAAAAAATCTATTTTGTTCTAATCTTGCTTGTGCTTTCTTCTACCTTATTGAACATATGGATTGCAGAAATAATAACTGTTTTTTAATTCTTCTCTACTAATTTCACACCCTTTTTTATTCTGTTTTTCTTATTGCTTTCTCACAGGAATATGGGTTGTATATTTTCCTATTTCTTTGCATGCTTGGTAATTTTTCGTTTAAAATCAGATATTATGAATCTTGTTTTTGGGTACTGTCTGTTTTTGTAGTATTTGAATATGTTTGCCTTTGTTTGGGGATATATTTAAGTTACTAGGAATTGGTTTGGTTCTTTTGAAGTTTGCTTTTGTCAGGCAAATTTAGAATTGCCTTTATTCTAGATCTAATTTGCTCCATTACTCAGGCAATACCCTTGTGAGGACTTTCTTAAATGCCTCTTGAAATATGATGTTTTCCAATCTGGCTAGTGGGAACATAACTATTCCTGGTCCTCCGTGAGTTCTGAGGATTGATTTGCCTGTTTCTTTATTGTGGTTCTTTCTCTGTCCTCATCAGTTTCATCACACACTTGAGCTGATCATTATTCAGAAACTTGAAGGGTCCCTCTGCAGATCTCTGAAGCTCTCTCCATATGCAGTTTTCTCCTTCACTGTGCAATGTTCTCTCCAGTACACTGTTCCTCAAATTGTAGGCACCCTTGTACTTTCTGAACTCTGAACTATGTCTTCTCAACTCAGAGAGACTCCTAGCCTTTTTGGGCTCCTTTCACCTGAGCTATTGTCTGGAAACTTTCCCAAGGCAGTAAGTTGGGACATTCATAAGGCTCATCTTGTCTCCCTTCTCTCAAGAATCATGGTCCTGTGCTGCCTTTTGTCAAAGGTCTAAAATTCATTATTTTCTTTTTTTTCTGTTTTTGTTTGTTTGTTTGTGTTTAGATATTTAAGGTAAAAGAGGAAATCCTGTTACTGTTACTTCATCATTGCTACAAGCAGAAATTCAGGTGACCTTTTGGAGTGGTGGAGTGGGAATGCTTTAGGAGTCTGGATACCTCCATCCTATTAAGCTCTTAAGCTTCATTACTTGCTAGTCTTGTGACTTTAGCAGAGATAATTGACCTCTGGAACCTCAGTTCCTTCATCTGGAAAATGGGACTATAAAACCTGTCCTATTCTTCTTCAAATGATGTGTCATCTTCATTAAAATACTTAATAAACTGTAATGTGCTACGCCAAGCCTATTTTTGTTACTAGTTAACATATCATCAACTGGCCATCAGTACTGCGAATAACTCTTTTAACGTACATCAATCCACTCCTACACAATTTATATATGAACCTCAAATGAAGGATATGTACATTATGATATTATGATGGCAAAAAGAAGACTGATCCTGAGATCCCTGTCTATGCAATAAGAGTTTAATCTTTCAAAATGTTTAAGAATGTGAAAGTTAAGCCCAACAAATAGCATCGTGTCCACATATGCATGGAAGCCACTCCAGAATTTTTTAGTATAAATTTAATATTACAAAAAGCTTTTTTTTTTTTCTGAGATGGAGCTTCGCTCTTGTTGCCCAGGCTGAAGTGCAATGGCGCGATCTCGGCTCACTGCAGCCTCCACCTCCTGGATTCAAGCAATTCTCCTGCCTCAGCCTCTGAGTAGCTAAGATTACAGGCACTGGCCACCATGCCCGCCTAATTTTTGTATTTTAGTAGAGATGGGGATTCACCTCTCTATTTACTTTATTTTAAAATCATCTCGCCAAGTTTTTAGATATTGTAAAAAATAAATTCCAGCATCTTCAAAGCATAAAGTCTAGTGACAGACATCTGTTTATTCTAATACTATGAGAGTATGTTATCTGTTTATTAAGCTAGAATTTACTGAAATGTATTGTACACATCTCTTTCTTTTTAGAGCTAAAATTAACTTATATTGCTTAGGTGAAAATAGAAACAAAAGGAGATTTTAATAAAAACTTATCATATGACTTTCTCAGGGCACAAAGAAATTGTTCACTGACCTCGCTTTAAAACACACTTAAAATTATGTAATTAATATTCAGTTTTGCCAGCTACATAAAACATATTCATAGTGACATGAACACAAATTGCAAGAAAATTTTATGTACACATACTCCACATAAATATATGAAAATATAAGGGACATATATGTCTATAGCTACATCCCTAATGACTAAATTCTAAAGAAAGCTTCTACCAAATAAATGCATTAGCAAGTAAATATACTGGATCTCAGAATGTTTAATCAATGATAAAAATGTATTAGCCTTTAATGACACTTGCTTTATTCACATGGTAATGTGTTCAAATAATATACACCTAAAACTATAAATACCTAATCATACCATCAGATATCAGAAAGAATAAGTACCTAGTATTTGATAGCACAACAGGGTGACTGTAGTCAAAATATTTTAATTATATATTTTAAAATAACTAAAAAAGTATAACTGAATTGTTTGTAACACAAAGGATAAACACTTAAGGGAATGGATAGCCCATTTTCCATGATGTGATTATTATGCACTGCATGCTTATATCAAAATATCTCATGTACCCCATAAATGTGTACACCTACTATGTACCCACAAAAGTTAAAAATAAAAAAATTAAAAATACTAAAAAAAAGTAAAAAGATCAATTTCAAATGGATAAACAGCTGAATGACAAAAACATAAATAAGGACTCAACTGAATGACTATTTCCTTAGGCTCTGTTTTTATGCAATCCCACATGCATCCATCCATACAGAATATATGACAGTGATATATGGCACTAATGACCAATGATATACAGTGTCTCCGAATGAGCTAAGTAGTACCTTGATTCATTCATATTCGTTGAGTAAATTTTGTTTCAATAAATTGTGTTTCTTTGTACATTTCTAGCCCTAAAAAATGTGCAGGTAAATCACTTCTATGTTTCACTGGAGAGTGTTTGTACTGCCACAACCATTGAAAGCTAACATTTCACAATCTTGCAAATGACAGTCTTGTTAATACTTTTAAAATGTAGGTTGTATTTTAACTTACTAATGAGGGAAGTACACAAAGAGATAGACTATTTAATTATCTTACAACTCTCATTCCTGATTTTACATCAACCTGCACAAATTTAGGGGAAAAAGATTTAGTCACACATTAGAGGTTAGGGGGATATCCCTCAAAGTACACCATCAAGTGGTAAGTAGGTAACATTATATAAACATACACATATATAGTGTAGAAACAACATACAAACACACATGTATTTAGACAATGAAAATGTGAAAGCATAAATTTATCCCTATCGAGAAAAGGAAACTCTTGTACAACTTTGGTGGGGATTTAAATTAGTACAGTCATTATGGAAAACAGTATAGAGGTCCCTAAAAAATTAAAAATAGAACTCCTACCACATATGATTCAGCAATCCCACTTCTCAATATATAGCCAAAGGAAATAAAATCAGTATCTTGAAGATATATCTGCACTCCCATGTTCACTCACTGCAGTATTATTCACAATAGCCAAGATATGGAGTCAACCTAAGTGTCTATCAACAGATGAATGGATAAAGAAAATGTGGCATATATACAAAATGGAATACCATTCAGCATTGACAAAGAAAAAATAATCTTGTAATTTGCAACTATATAGAGGAACATCGAGGACTTTATATTAAGTGAAATAAGCCAGGCACAGAAAGACAAATACTGCGTGATCTCACATATGTGGAATCTAAAAAAGAAAAAAGTCAAATTCATAGAAGCAGAGAGTAGAATGGTAGTTATCAAGGCTGGAGAACAGTGAGGAATTGGGTAGATGTTGATCAAGGAATACAAAATTTTAGTTAGACAGGAAGAATAAGTTCAAGAGATCTATTGTATAACATGGTGACTACAGTTAATAACAATGTATTGGATGCTTGAAAATTGCTAAGAGAGTGGATTTTACATGTTTTCACCACAAAATAAGTATGTGAGGTAACTGATTTGTTATTAGCTTGATTTAGCTGTTCCACAATGTGTACATATATCCAATCACCATGTTACACACTATAAACATATATATTTTTGTCAATCAAATAATGAAGGATTATCCCCACAAATACTTTAAAGAGTAAGAAAATGCATAATGTAATCATGCTCAAGACTTCTTGTCAAAAAAATAAAAATAAAGAAATTGCATAATGACTTAAAAGCCTCATAGAGTAGAACCCCAAATCTGATAGCCACAGGAAAAACTCCTCCTTTATTCTTCAAATGAAAAAAATAAAACAAAAACAAAAGATACTTAAGGCAGAATATCTCAAACAGAGATCCAAAGATAGATTTTGTCAGTGTAGGAAAAATTTTGCTTTTGTTTTTGGGGGTAGCCTCTAAAAGTTGGAAAAGCCAAGGAAACAAAACCTTCTCTAGAGGTGCCAAAAAGGAAAGTACTGCTGACATATTTATTTTAACCCAAAAAGACCCATTCAGACTTGTGCCTTCTGGAACCATAAGATAATAAGTTTGGGTTGTTCTAGGGCAATAATTTTGTGGTAATATATTATGGCAGCAAAGAGACAACATACCATTCCCCTTGAGGATGTTGGTGACAGTGAACCCAATACAACTATATTCTTCTGTAACACTCTGTTGAAAAGTCAAGTAATTAGGATAAATATCATTTCAATGGTAAAGCCATTGCTATCACCAATGTGAGTGGATATACTCAGAGGCTTATCGATTTTACCTATGACATTGGTGTAGTTTTTTTCTCTTAATGATACAATGTATACCTCAGAATGGAACAAAGCTGATCTGTATTTGTCATACAATATATAATGGAGAATGCTTAGATCGCATATTTCTTTACAAATGCGAAAACAGACAAAAGAAAATTCAAGTTTTTGTTTCTATGACCACCAGCTCTTAAAAGTCTCTGTTGTACAGGAAGTAAGATTTCACTTTACTTCAGTTCTTCTCAGACATTAATATACATATTAGTAAGTAACTGGGAGGTCTTGTTAAAACGCAGATTCTGATTCAGTATATCTAGTGTGGGGCCAGAGATTTTGCAGTTTCTAAGCATCTCCCAGGTGGTGTTCATGCTACCACTCTATGGAACACACTTTGAATAGCAAGGGAGGGATTCAACAATCCCTACCTGAGGCTCCATATCACAAACAATACTGAATTCAAAATGTTTCTCTCTGCATTCAGTATTACTAGTTGGGAGAAGAAAAATAATCTCAAACTGACTTCCAGCATCTTTTAACCATTTATTAGTGATGGAAGTGAGCCTAAATAAAGTGTCTGACTCATTACTTTATTAACTAACATAGATATTCAAAAATAAATTCATGTGGCTATACTTTTGTCTTAGAATAATGAGGAGTCAGGACTGAGCATTCTAATACCTAATGTAATATTTCCCACTATTACAGAATATATTTCTTCTTCCACATTTTACAATGCCTGGATCTCTTCCAATTGTTGCTTTGTTGAGAGGTGATATGGTTTGACTCTGTGTCCCCACCCAAGTCTTATCTGGAATTGTAATCCCCACATGTGGAGGGAGTAACCTGATGGAAAATGACTGGATCATGGGGGCGGTTTCCCCCATGCTGTTCTCATGATCATGAGTGAAATGGTGTAAAAGTGTTTGGCAGTTCCCACCTCGCTCTTACTCTCTCCTGCTGCCATGTAAGACGTGCCTTGCATTTCTTTCAACTTCCACAATGATTGTAAATTTCCTGAGGCCTCCCCAGCCATGTGGAACTGCGAGTCAGTTAAATATCTTTTCTTTATAAAATACCTAGTCTCGAGAAGTTCTTTATAGCAGTGTGGAAACAAATTAGTACAAGGGGATTTCAACACAACAAATTTTCGGTCTATGAAAGGGCAAAGCTATTTTGAAAATGCCTCTCAGATAATTACTTTCTTAAATGGCACAGCTATTCCATCCATAAAACATACAATAGGTACATTAAGCTAGCCAAATAAGAAAATATTGAATCATTAAATTAGTGTATTAGAAAAGTTATATAATAATATAATCTATGTTTTAATAAAATCCACTCATGAAGTGCTTTCAACATTGGTTGGTTTGACAGTAAGAAAGAATATGGGTTTATGTGCCTTCTGCCAGTGAAGCCATTGGAGGTCAGCACAATGAGCCCTTTCCCCTTAACTTCAGCCTTTATTTATGTAAAAAATGTCATCTCCACTAAGGAAAAAAAAAGGAAAATATTACAGGTATTAGAGGTTCAGAAGGAGAAAAGAAACTAGGGGAAAATATACATGTTATATGAGTGTGTGTGTGTGTGTGTGTGTATGAATTTACATATACGTGTGTGTGTGTGTGTATACACATAAATTTTTTGAAAAACAATGAAGATAGGCCTCACTGTAGCTCCTTAACTTATACCTGGTAGCTTAACAGTTGAGCATACAGTGTCTAGAATAACACCTGCCCTCAAATCCTGGCTTTGCTACTTAGTAGTATATGACCTTGCATGAGCACCATACACTAATATTTGCCTAATAACAAAAGTGCTTAGGGGAGTATATAAGCCACATGTTTGCATGACTGTTTTTAGAAGCTTGAAAGAAACTGTCCCTAACTCCAAGGGAAAAGAAGCTAAGGAGATAGTTTGCTAAATTTTGCCACCCTGACAATAATAGCCTCAAAGATTCTAAGGATCAACCCAAATGCACATATGTCTAGTTTTTAAATAATAGGAGACCTTTTGTGAAACAAAAGGTAAGACAGATATTGTTCTAGATTTCTTTACAGATGGAAGATGTAAGGTGAAGCATTTAATTGACTAACAGTATAATTTCATGTATCCAGTTGCCTTATACCTAGATCTCTGGTTTAATCCAGGCAATTTTGCTACTAGTTGGCACAAGAATGACCTCATTTGGACAGACAGGTTTCAACTTATTTCCTTAAAATTTTATGCAGACTGGAAAGGTATTCGGATATCAGTGATAGCTTCTGAATATGCCAGTGTCTCAAGCTCCCTTCTTATGCATAATATATCTCTAGAATTATCAATATTTGCTCCCAAACTAGTGTACCTAGATATAGTGTACTCAATGCAAGTATATTAAGAAACCACCAATTTCAGTTTTAGCTCACTGACTCCACAATAAAATAAAAATCAACAATGCAAATTTTATTTATTCTGTTGGAGATTACACTATAAAAATATAATTCCCTCTGGAAGTATGATACAATTTTAAAAGCAGAAGGAAATAAATGTTTTTAAAATGTATTTTATGCAAATTTTCATGCTATATTTTTTCAATCAAGACTGAGAGAGTGTGTTTTAATAAAATATCTAAAACAAATGTAAGTATACACCATTTATTTGGGTAATCTTACAAATCTCTAACTTTGTAGAAGTAATATGGTGTTTATGGAATGTATGCACACACACACACACACACACACACACACACACACACATCTCAGATTCCAGAGATTTAGATCCTAGCTAAAGCTCTGCCAAAAGTTCATTATATTGACCTTAGTCAAGCATAACTTGGTGATTAGAAGTCAAACCCGTGATTGGGTCTTGACTGTGACGTATAGTAGCTGTGTGGTCCTGGGAAAATCAACTGCTTTGAAATATGTTTTCTCATTTGTAAAATGGGAAATAATACTATACACTCTTTCATATAGATTTTGTGATGTTTAAATGTAATAAGATATATAAAGTTTTTAGCACAATGCCTGGCACTAAGTGCTTAAAAAATATTAGTGTTTATTAATGCTAGTAAAGTACCTCACTTCTTTGGGCTTCAGATTCTTTACTTGTAAAATAAGGGGATTGGCTTATCACTATAAAATCTCTCCCAACTTAAACTCTACAACTTAAATGAGAAAACCCAATGTCATCCTCCAGATAGAAATTGTAAAACAAGCCTTAAAAAACGCATGTCACACTCAGTTTTTTTCATATTTTATTTTGGGCTCTCTAAACTTTACAGCATATTTCTAAGCACCACATTCTATCCAGAGTTGCTTAAGTTTGATCAGTTTTCTCTATTGGTCTATGTGTAAATGTCTAGGAAAGTCTCAATTACTATGAAAGCTGGCTATAAGCTAAAACAGCTTTGAGGAGTTTCATATAATGTAGGTAATCAGAGAAAAGGTCAAAGGATTTTCCCTTACAATGAATAACATTCATGGTTCACTTACAATTATCTACAATAATGATGTTCTAATTTACAGGTTAAAACACCCTTCAGACTGCTTTTAATCTATGTTTCTAAGTCAAAAACTTTTATGTGATATTGGGATGGTACCTCAAAGTGAGGCAGGAGCCAAAGTGAAATATGTGAAAAACCTCTGTATTAAACCATAATCACACTGTCATTCAAGTAAAACTTGAGCTCTGCAGAAGAATGCAATTTGAAGCCTGAAGGATAGGAAAGTGACAACCAATATATAATAGCAATTGTAACAACCATCACAAAGGTCATCTCTGATTCAAGAGATGTACACATGAAAACTATCAGGAATAATCAATATAAGATAGCAATTGTAGATAAAATGTAATAAAAAGTGAGTAATTTGTGTATTTTTAAAGATACATGATACAATGTCACCAAAGAGAAGTATAGAACAGTGGAATACCTCTTTATTTAGTATTTTTCAAACTGAGAAAATTACAGACAGAACCTCTTCTGGGATAGTGTTCCCTCCCTTGATCTTGTTTATGAGGACATGATATATTTGAAGGCCACCCAGTAAATAGAGATCTGTGTAATTTCTTTCCTCTGACTTAAATTCAGGTTTATTTAGTCATTGGAGGGTCTCTTGCCTGACCAACGATGAATAAGCTTTCACATGTATACAGTTCTCTCTATAAAAATACTGCTTCATTTCCCAGGAAATTGTTTTCTAGGGGAAAAAAAAAGAACATATATAGCTACAGCTATTTTGATTATTCAGTTAGGTGCTATGGGCAGATAATAAAGAAATAGACGTCATGGTCCCAACCCTTAAGGAAGGGTTTAAAATCCATTTGAGGATTCCAGTCTAACACACACACACACACACACACACACACAACAACAACAACAACAACAACAACAATAACAAAGGAGACAATACAAAGCAGCCTACAAGCAACTGACAAAGACAATAATTGATGTGGGAATTCTAGGAAAAGTGAGGTCAGTAACACTTGCGTTAGATTAATTTGGAAGGCACTTGTGGAGGGGTGGAATTTGAGTTGAGTTTCCAAAGCGGGTAAGATGTGAATTATGTAGAAGAGAGGACATCCTACGTGGAGGGGACAGTAATGGTATAAGGAGCAAAGATATAAAGGTAGATTGTTCTCACTAACTGAACATTAAAGAGAGTTGTGCCCTGAAGAATAAAGGAAAATAAGGCTCCTGCATTACAATGAGGCCAGATTATGAAGTTCTTTAAAATTCGGGTGGAATTAGGCTTGAAACAATAGAAAATAAGGGGCCAAGAATATGTTGGTTAAAGAAAGTGATTTGTTGAAAGAAGTGTTCACAGACCACTAAGGATTTGGGGCACAGGTGAAGACTGCCTAGGAAGCTCCTACAGTGACTACATGGGTGCTGATGAGAATTTAGATTGTAAAGGAGGAATGGTGTGAGAAGGCTTTCAAAGGAAAATTTACCAGTACTTGATAATCCCTTAACTATGAGAAATAGAGAAAAATCCAGATTCCTCTGTAAAATTGTCAGGAGTCTATGATCAGACTGTGGAGGGCAATTAATAACAATACTGTACAATCTATTCATCAATAATAGACAGGCAGGTTGTTCTTCATTGTTCCCCACAACTGCTGAGTAATAAAAGCCTTAATATAAGTAATATAACAGCCTTCCCAATGAAGGGGTGCGGGAAAGGGCTTCTCAAAATAATATTTGACTTCAGTGATTCTAGCAGAGACACAGAGGAAGAAGATGGACTCAGCACCAAACTTGATATGGAGACTAAAGATTTATAAGAGATTGTCCCAAGAAGAGAAAAAGGCAAGAAAGGAAAATTTCTTACTCTGAGCCTCCACAATGGACTTCATTCTGAGTCTTTCCAAAGAATTTAAGGTTCAAAATCATTGTCACCCCAAATCAGAGCTCCTTTAAGATTAAAAGTTAGATTCATTTGAATAATTAGTGCTTATTTTTCCAAACAGTTTCTTATCTGATAAACTTCTATTTCACAAATTCTTCTAGAGTTCATTCCGTTATTCAACATCTAATATCTGGAAATTTAGAATGTGCCTTCTCAAATTTATAAGGCTCATTTTGAAGCTGGATTTACTCAGTAGGCCAGTTTAAACTAAATGGCAGATCCCTCCCCATCAACTGGTGCTTGAAACATCACAAGGCCTGGGATGTTCCCTGGGTCTCTACTTTCCAAATTCAGCACAGAAATGGCTCAGCCCCACCTCTTCCAGTGAAACCGAAACAGCGCCTGTGCAAACTCCACGCCTATTCTCCTCACAGTGACCCACCCCGCCCCCACCAAGGTGCTAATGCGCAGGCGCTACGCTCTCAGTGCCTTTGAGTAGGGCTGTGAGAAATCTACTGTCCAGTGAAATCTAGAAGTGGTAGAATTCAATCCCCTCCTTTCTTCGGAGGCAGAGGCGCCACTTCCTCCTACTACCCGTCGAGAAGCGCGTCCCAAACATCGCTCTCTCTCCGAGCAAGGTCCTTCGCTCTCTGGCAATCCCCATTGTATCCCTATCCGCAGCTCGTTTCTAATCTCACTCAGCCGCCAGCCTTCGCTAGGAGGATAGAGGCACTTGGCTCCCTAGGATCCGCACCAGTTTTTTGTCTGCCTGTTTAGGCCACGGAACCTATGGACCCCCCCACCCCCAACCTCGCCCCAAACTAGGAAAAGCATTATCCCGGTGCTTTGCCCTCCCTCCTTCGCCCTTCTCACCCACTCAGTGTTGAGTGCTTACCTCGGGTGTGGTGCGGTTACGAAAGGAATCAGCGGAACCCAGATCAGGCCGCTGCTGAGGCAGGCGGATTCAGCGAGATTTTTCCTGGGTCTCCAGTGCCGCTTCAGACAATGAAATCAGCGTGTCCGATCATCAATTCTCATCATGATCGTGACGTCACAAAAGACAGCGGCCAATGGGAGCCTGCGATCAGCTCAGGACAGTCCCTGGCCTCAGCCCAGAACCCAAGAGTTGGGAGGGGGGAAGAGAGATGGCTGCCTGCAACTGGACTGCCTCTTCCTCACACAAATCAGCTACATCTACGGCCAGGGCTCTCTATACCTTCCTGAATAGCTGTGAACACCGAGCATCCCTGTGACTATAGTAGTTACATGCCAGCCATTTGAGCAGGTGCTGCCTGGCCTTCCAACTTGACATTGGGTTTTAACAAAATTGTTACATGCTGCCAAAATCAAATGATAGCATAAAGAAATACAGTCCTTTGTGGTCAGTGTTCGATTGACAGGTAAATATTCAGTTTTACTAAAATCAATAAGGTGTCCATCGAGCCTTTAGAATTTTACAGTAAAAGCAAGTGTACTATTATACGTGACTGGCTGGCTCTGATGACTGAGGAAAGAAACTATGGTTTTTATTCATCCAACCTCAATTCCTATTCTGGCAGAAGCTTCTTGGGTGATCACCATTATACCATTCCAGAAAAGAAGTCAAGCCACATGTTACATCATTTAACAGTCACTTGATATACTTCCCAGATTTGCTGGATGCCATGAGAGATATAGAATTCATTGATTCTCTGCTATCATAGAACTTGCAACATCGTTTGGAAGACAAGATTAGCACACAGTAAATATTCACAACAATAAAATAAAGTACATGATCATGTGCTCAGTCATTAACTACAGACAAGAGCTACATTATTTAATTATTGGAGACATCAGTGAGGTGAAAAGTCAGGGAAGCATTTTATGTAATTAAAACTTGAGATGGTTCTTGAATGGTGGATAAGAGCAGATGGAAGTCACCGTCTTAAAGGGGAAAGATAGGCAAAGGTAGAGACGTATAAATTCATATGATGTGAGGAAGCCCATGATGAAATCAGCTTGACAAATAGAGGGCATATGCTGAGGACTAGTGGTAGATGGAACTGGCTAATAATAAAAGCCTTTGAAAATAGGCAGATAACTTTTATTTGATTAAAAGCCACCAAAAGCCATAAAGCATGTGACCTCAATCCTCTATAGTCAATTATCTACAGAGGAGTTTAGGTGATTTTTTAAAACAAAAGCCAGATTATGCTCAACTTCAGATTGTTCAAAGGTTTCCTTTCACATATACAATAAAATGCAGATTTCTTACCATGTCCTCAAAGCCCTAAATGATCTGGCCTCTGCCATCTTTCTGACCTCACCTCCTGTCACTCAGCCACTAATTCACAAATATATTAATCTTCTATTTCTCAAACAAGTCAAGCTCATGTCCACAGCAGTGACCTTGTACTGTTGTACTGTCTGATCTTTGTATGACTTACTCCATCACTTGATTGAAATCTTTGCTCAAATGCAACCTCTTTAAAGAGGTTTTCCTATTTAAAATTGTGATATCCTTAACACTCTCTATACCCTTTTTTCTGTTTCATTTTTCTTCATAGTATTTATTATTATTAAATGTATTTTACATATTTAGTTATTGCAAATGTAAGCTCTATGAAGGCAGGGATTTTTGTCTGTTTTGTTTATTATTATATCCCTCAAATCTAGAAAGCCCCTAAATACAAAGTAGACAAATAAGTAAGTACGTATTGAATGAATGACTGAAAGCACATTTTTCAAGTCATTAATTTGCATTTTCAGTAACATTGGGATAGGCTGGAGTGAGAGAGACCAGTTAGACAGTTGTAATGCTAACCCAGCTTCTAGGTGACACACCCCTAGATTAGGGTGTTAAAAATGATGAAATATGAGACTTTCAAAGAAGGAATTATATGGGTAAAGTGGAGGATTCAGAAATAGCCTATTGATAATTGATTAACGTATTCATAAATTACGTTTATGAATTACCTGAAACTGAAGTGATATGAGAAAAAGGATCAGAGTCCCTACCCTTGAAGGGTTTATAATGCAAAGACACAAGAAGACTTGTATGAAATCACAGTACAAAAAGAGGCAATTAAATTAATCCAATTTTTCCTTCCTCTTTTCCCCTCTCACTCTGTATCTAAGCCACTAGTATGTTTGAAGACTGTACCTTCAAATTAGGCCCCAAATCTGAATACTCTGTACCTCCTCTATCACCGTTACACTAAAGTCACTGTAACTTCTAGTTTGAAATACTGCAAAAGCATCTTACATCGTTTATTTTCTTCCACTCTTGTCCTTCTTCAAAAGTTTCTCTTAACATCAGTCAAAATATTCTTTATAAAGTTTGAATCAGACCATATCACTACCTGATTTAAAGCCCTCCAAATGCATCTCATTACATTAACAACAAAGTCCCAAGTCCTTTCTATGGTGTATTTCCCACCATTTGTTCCTGCCCTGGCTCATTATGCTGTAGCTACTCTGGTCTTTTTGGTTATCTGTTTTCTCTCTGGAATGCCTATTTCCTCTTCAGAGACTTTGCATTTGCTATTATTTCTTGGGAAACTCTTTCCCCAGATCTTCACATAGCATACTTCCCATAATTCAGGCTGTCTGCTAAAATGTTACCTTCTCAGATGGGACTTCATGGACCAATCAATTTAAAATAGCATTGCCCCACCACCACCACAATTATCTGTCTCCTGTATCTTCTTGCTGTGCTTAATTTTTCTCATATCACTATGGAAAAATACATTATTTGTTTTGTTGGTTAGTTATTTTGCCTTTCCCCAACAGAATGAAAAGTTCAACGGGGTAGGAAGTTGCCTCTCTTATTACTGTTATATCTCCAGTACCTAGAGTTGTAGTGGTACCTAGCATTAAGTAGGCACTCAATGGGTCTTTGTTGAATGAATAGATAGGGGAGAGCATAGATTGTGTAGTGCAGTAATAGGTATTCAGGGATGAGAGATGTTTTCAATACATGCCTAAGATACCGGTACCTGTCCTGTTCACAATATATCAATTAAAAGCATGTTTATTGAACTTGTAAGTAAAAAGTATCTAAGTAGAATAATTAAACCATGGATATTAACCAAGATTTCAAAGATCTCAAAAGACTCAACAAACAAATGCAATAAAATGAAGTTTGACATGGATAAACAGTAAGTCTTGATTCTAGGTTTACAAAACTCAGTTGCATAAGTACAGGAAGGGCAATAAACACCTAAGTTGGGAAGTTCATCTAAAAATTCTGTAAATTCAATATGAACTGGTATAACAAAGCTGTTAAACAAGATAATTCATACTTAAACTACATTAATAAAAAGTTATTATCTGAATCAAGAGAGTTAAGGGTTCTACTAGTCTCTACCCTAGTCAGACCACACTTGGTCTCTTCTGTTGATTATCCTTATTTTAAAATAAACATTCACAAATAGCTGCATTTAGAGAAGAAAAACCAGGATGATGAGGCATCTAAAAAATACATGATTTGAGGCAAGTCTCCAGGAGCTGAGGATGCTTAGCTTAAAGAGGAGAAGATCTCAAGAATATATAACTACCTTCAAATATTTGAAAGACTGCTGAGCAAAGACAAATGTGACTTATGTTGTGGTTTTCCAGAGGGCACTACCAAGGCCAAAATGGATAACTGATGGGAAAAAAAAGTCTCAGCTTAAAATTCAAGTGTTCAAAAATGATAGAGACTGTTTCGTAAAGTCAAAAGGCCTCAATCACTGGGAATGTTTCAGTGACCATCAGTCAGCAATGTTGAAGGATTATCTATATTGAGTGACTGCTAAAGTTGATTTCAACACAAAATTTACCAATTTTTGGATTATGTCAGAAGGAAGTTAGTCAGGAAAATGCCTTAAAGAAAAAAGTGAGTTTGGTATTTTAAGATTTGGTTTAGTCTGGTGGAGCTGAATCTAGGTTGGGGTACCACTAATAAAAGATAACCAATTTACTGCTCTCCCATTCTTCATTGGGGGAAAAAAACATGTTCACAGTGCATTTTGGGTGAACATAAAACTGCATACACCAAAGAAAGTTCTCCCAACTTTATTTTTTTCTTAATTTTCCAATTAATAAGGAATTTATTCTTAAGTTCATTTTAACCAACACAATCATTTACTGATATATGTGAGACCTGCCTAAATGAGCCCAGAACACAGCTCTAACCATTGGATTGCTAGGTTTAAAAAACTAACTTTCAATCTACTTAAAGTTACATTAATTTTTCTAGTAGAGCTGATTTTCATTAATCAGAGTCTCTATGCTTTGTTTGTAGGTTATTGAGGCTTTTTTATTCACTTCTATTTTTCTTTTCTCTCTTTTTTTTAATTTTTAGAGACAGGGTGTTGCTCTGTCACTCAGGCTGGAGTGCAGTGGTGCGATCATAGCTCACTACAGCCTCAAACTCATGGCCTCAAGTGATCCTTACACCTTGCCCTTCTAAAATATTCATTGTGATTACAGGCCTGAGCCATTGCACCTGGCAGATTTTTACTTTTATTTTGCCCACCTTTTAGGCCTTTTACAGCTTATTGACATCTCCATTCAAAGTTGTCCACCAAAAAATGATGAGAAAGCTGAAATTAAGTGTTGTCCTTTTAAATACTTCTGATTTGGAGCAGAAGAAAATAATTTTTAAATTACATGTTAAAGTTATGGTTTCTCTGTGGATTTCAATTATCCATTGCAGCCATGTTATTAGTGTTTTAGTGGAGATGCCATTTGAAGGAACTTTTCGGCTCTTACTGTGGCCAGGTAAAAGTAAACCCTATGATAGAAAACCCTTCTGAATCATTAGTAGACACTGTCCTACTCTAATTATTCCATAAATAGCCTCTACAGAACACTAAATTTCTATTTTGTATTTCACTTATTAAGATACCTCATTTTATAGACAATGTATACATGACTTGTTCACCTAGAAAATTTTTGAAATAAAACCAATTCTTGAGTGCCACTACGGTTTTTCAGAAGTGATGTATTACTAATATTTCTGGGTTATTTTTCTACTTTAACTAAGCCAATAGTTCTCAACATGTTTTCCCTGGACCAGCAACATCAAAATCACCTGAGAACTCTTTGGAAATGTAAAATCTTGATCCCTACCTACAGATTCAAAAACTGTGAATGGAGGGCCAAGAAATTTGTGTTTTAACAAGCTGTCCAGGAAATACTGATGTATGGTAAAGGTTGAGAACAACTGTATTTAGTTATAACTATGGAAGCAGGGGATATAGAGGCAATTTCATTCTACAAATATTTATTTAGCTTTCATTATGGGCAAGCTACATAGAATTTATGAAAACATGATTTTGGTGTTCAAAATATGCAGTCTAGTAGAACAGCCACAGACTTAAGAATGTAAAATAGTGTGATAGTCCTTAAACGTGGGGTGGGAATCTGAGTTGAGTGGATCTAGGAAAATTAGAGCTATGAATAAGAATGACTGGTTTTGCATAGTAGAGTTTTATTTCTGACATGTCTACTGTTATATCCCTGATATGGCTCCAAATGTTTCTCCCCCTATTCATGTTAATGATGTCAGGATAAAGTGAGAGACCAGGGAATCAAGTATTCTAATTTAGCAATTTTGCTATAACAAACCTCTCCTCCCTCAAAAAAAACAAAAAAACATTTTGTATACATCCAGAAAGAATTCCACTTATGTATTTCTCTCTTGAGTGAATGGTGAAATTTATTCATGTTTCTCTAATTTCATATTGAAATTTATTTGTAGCATGCTATCAAATATATAGGGAACCTATATATTTATATTGATTGACTTCTGAAAGCAGCTCGAATCCTATTGGTATCAAAAAAGAAGTTTACTTTTTGGAAAGTTTAAATTGTTTGTATTGACATTTTAACGTGGTTCTCAATCATTTGGGAGATTGAAGATACTTTAGATAATACGACAAAGCCATGAACCCTTTCTCCAGAATCATACACACATATAGATTTCATAATATTTATTACTGGAGGTGAATTCCATGGATTTTCTGTAGATTATATGTTAACTTGCTGGAGTGGATAGATCCTAGGTAAACAGCGCTCCTGAAAAATGATTTAAGATGATGTACAAAGTGAATTATTTGGTCATAAGAGTGTTACTAGTCTAGATAACTTGTCTAGAATGTGGTGAGTTACCCATTTAGCACTATGAAGTGTAGGCCAGCCCCAAATGCTTCAAATCAGTATCCTCTTTAATACATACAAATATATCAACCAAGCACTCATATGAACTGAAAGTTCATTTATCCCCTAGGGGAATTAAAACGTCTGAGGAGCTGAGAGGAACAGTAGTCTTCAGTTCGAATCAAGAGAGATACATTGAGAATACCTTCGCCCAAATAAGCAAAATATTTCTGAAGAAGCACCTAGATACATGTTTTATCATCCATGTGGTTATTAAAAAGACAGCAAAAAAGCTAATTATTGTGCTCCACCATGACTTGGGGTGTAGGATGGGTTGAGGAAGGAAAGGAAAAATTGGCTCCTAAAAATCTAGAGTCATTTGCAAAGCTTTTGAAAAACCATTCTGCATTAAAAACAGAAAGGATTGAAAAGGCTATCTTTGAAGTAAATTGAACAAGGAAAAAGCCTATCTCATTTTTAAACCATTTTGCCTTCATTTTTAATTTTTTATTTTTTAGACAGAGTCTCATTCAGTTACCCAGGCTGGAGTGCAGTGGCACTGGTGAGATCTCAACTCACTGCCACCTCAGCCTCCCATGTTCAAGTGATTCCCATGCCTCAGTCTCCTGAGTAGCTGGAATTACAGGTGCGCACCACCATGACCAGCTAATTTTTGTATTTTTAGTAGAGACGGGGTTTCTCCATGATGGCTAGGCTGGTCCCCAACGCCTGACCTCAAGTGATCCACCTGGCTCGGCCTCCCTAAGTGCTGAGATTACTGGTGTGAGCCACCGCACCCAGCCTGCCTTCACTTTTTATGGATAAGAAAAATAAAGTACAAGGAAGCAAAGTGAGTTACCTGAGGTCCATAGATCAGTAATTTACTAGATGATATACTTTTGATCACATAAAGTTGATGATCATTTGAAAGTAACTATCAATAGCCCTGTCATTTTCAGTCCTAGCTAATGGAAGAAAGTTGAAGAGCCAAGATTTGACAAGGCAAGTTAGGGGCTCAAGGACCAGATCTAAGTAAAGGTGGAACAAATAATCTGAAACTATGTGAATAGACCAAAGTAGGTGTATATAGAACTGCCAATAGTCAAAACTAGAGAGTGATGCCCAAATTATTGGTAGTTGGAAAAAAATGTAAACACATAGCCATGTAGCAAAAGTCAGAGAAGGCAAGATTCTAGATTCAGAGGTGTTCAAACTGGGTAACAGAAATCAAGAACCAGTTAAAAAGAATAAGTATCAGAAATCACCAAAAATATTGGGAAAACAACATTAGGATCTAAATTGGCAGGCCAAAAATGTTGGACAGATGGAAATACAAAGGTCAAGTTAAAGAAGAGGTAGCCAAGGACCAAACAAAATAAACTCAGGCCAGGTCAATTTGATTTATCAAACAAGTAAGTGAGTAGTAAGGAGTCAAGGCAAATCAAGAAATAAGGAAGTCACAGAAGCTTAAAGCACAGAGCGTGGGTAAGTTAAATGACAGACAGAAATGCCAAGGTGGATCTTGATAAATGAGAGAGTCCTTCAGCTTTGGACTTGAGCTTTAATAAACCTAATGTGGCCCGACTGGGCCCTGGAAGTGAGAGCAAGTAATTGAGAACAACTCCCTGCCATGAATTTTGTGTGGGTAAAATAGTACTTTCTGGCAGTCAGATTCCAACAACAAAACCCAGAGGAAAATATGAAGTGTTTTGAATACCTTAAGAGTTTTTAAGACAACAGTTTTCTTTCAAACTTAAATGAATATCATAGTTTCCAGTTGAGAAAATTTTCTAAATGACATAGCAAAATTATTTGGTAGTAAAATTTCCATGATTCCTTTTCAGAACTTTATACCATATTGTACTACTGACTTGCATTACACAGAATATGTGAAAATGTTATATCATAATTTTTTAAGCTTGCCCTATAAAAATTATTTTAATTCTATTACTTTTCCTTTAATAAAAATCCCCAATGAACTTCAGAGTATTGATCCATATTGTATTGTCTATATTCACATGCCTTTGTTGACCACTATAATTGAGTTCCATTTCATGCTCACAAATCTAGTTGGTGATACAGTGCATAGGAAGGAAATATAAAGAGCTTATTTGCGTTGTGTGGTAGTATAACCCATTTTTTTCCCAATTGGTGTAATATGTTAGAGCCTTCTACAGGTTCTAAAAATCTAAAAGTATAAACTGGCAGTGTTAGCAATATGGATTTCTAAGTAGGATTTAGCAATTAGTATGACAAGAGCCATTTTCTTAACACTTAACATATTCAATTGGCAATATCACCTATAGTTATGCACAGTTGATGCTTATGGCAACCCACATTGGTTTTGTCCTTCATAACCAAGGATTTAGTATTAAGATCTTGTGTAGCAATACCAAAAGCACAGTTCTTTGCAGCTTTAATACCTGGAAAATCGGTTACATTGACCTTCCATTTTAATTACTTTAAGTTACATTGACCTTTCATTTTAATTACTTTAAGTTTTTAGTATTAGCATAGAGTCTTTATATCCTTCCCTACCTGCAGCCCTTCTTCCTGTTGCCAAAAGCATTATATATAAATATGTCTGATAATTTTAAAAGCAAGCACATCAAATATTAGTCTTCCTTGGAATAAATGGGGGAAAGAGAAATAGGTGAATATTGATAGTGGTGTGCTAGAGCCTGTCAGCACTTGCTCAGGAGAGCTGACTGTGCAGATCTCCTCCCAACTCCGCATTCATTGACCTAAAACTAGTGGCTTGAAGCCTGCCGTGGTGGGGTAGTAACAACATGAAAATTAACAAATGGTACAAATTAGGGCTTCCATTTCACCAGAGAGCCAATTGTTAAACATTTACTAGCACACTACTGAGGGTATAGGAAAGCAGAATATGAGAACGGAGTATAGAGAAGTACTTTGAAATTAACTAGGAAGGAATGATTAACTTTAATTTGTTTACTACTAAAAGATGAGGTCTAGCTGAAAAAATGAGTTTGCATTTGAAAGGAGTGACAAGATTTCACTATGTTTGCACAGTAAAAATTCACTTTTAAAATTTAAAATAGAAGAATTTACTTAGCTAATATATTGAATCCAATTCATTCTTGGAATATTGTTATTGGATAGCTAAGCAATTTGGTGATAATAATAATTCACCTTATCCTAAGTTTTACCTTTAACGTTATAAAAAAGAATCAAAAGTACCCTTAAATAATATGTCAGGGCTAGCAGGTGTGTCTTTTAAGAAAGTTTATTTGATAGGTAATGGCGGAGGATGTTGGTGAAGAGAGTTTTAAATATAAGCTAGGCTTGGTAAGGACTACATCAAATAGGTTAGTGTTCTGACTGAGATTTTCAAGCAGGACTTGGAACTCAGTGATCAGTTATGGAAGCAGGATCTGAAGAAAAAGAAGGTGCGTGCTGAAATGATGTGTGAAATATTGCACAACTGAAAGTAATGCTTGGCAAAAATGAGCATTAATACTGCAACAGAAGTCAGTATATTGAAGAGGTATCTGCACTCCCATGTTTACTGCAGCATATTCACAATAGCCAAGATATGGAATCTACCTAAGTGTCCATGAACAGAAGAATGAAGAAAATTTGGTACATATACACAATGGTGTACTATTCAGCCATCAAAAAGAATGAGTTCCAGTCATTTGCATCAATATGGATGGAACTGGAGATCATTATATTAAGTGAAACAAGCCAGGCACAGAAAGACAAAACATCATATGTTCTCACTTATTTGGGGGATCTAAAAATGAAAACAATTGAACTCATGGACACAGAGAGCAGAAGGATGGTACCAGAGGCTGAGAAGGGTAGAGGGAAGTTGAGATGGAGGTGGGGATGGTTAATGAGTACAAAATTACAAAGAATGAATAAGACCTACTATTTGATAGGACAGTAGGGTGACTATAGTCAATAAGAACTTATTAGTATATTTTAGAATAAATTATGTAATTGGATTGTTTGTAACTCAAAGTGTAAAGCTTAAAAGGATGGATACCCTGTTTTACATGATGTGTTTATTTCACATTGCATGCTTGTATCAAAATATCTCATGTATGCCAAAATATATACACCTACTATGTACCCACAAAATATTTTAAATAATAAAAAAGAAAATGGGGGCTACATATACAAAATGGCATATTATTCATCCATGAAAAATAAAATTCTGTCATTTGCAACAACATAGATGGAACTAGAGGATATTATGTTTAATTAAATGAGCCAGGCACAGAAAGATAAATGTCACATATTCTTACTCATATATGGAAGCTAAAAAATTGACCTCATGGAGATAGAGAGTATAGCGATGGTTACCAGAGGCTTAAAAGGGTAGTAGGGAGGGGGGAAAGAAGCGAGTTTGGTTAATGGGTGCAAAAATACAGTTAGATAGTAGGAATAAGATCGAGTATTCAGTAGCACAATAGGGCAACTGTAATTAAGGGTAAATATAGTTAACAATTTTATTTTATATCTCAAAATCACTAGAGGAGTAGATTTGGAATGTTCCCAACACAAAGAAATGATAAATGTTTGAGGCAATGGATATCCCAATCACCCTGTTTTGATCTTTATCCATTGTATGCTTGTATCAAAATATCATGTGTACCTCATAAATATTTACAACTTTTATGCATCCATTAAAATTAAAAATAGAAATAAAATATAATTTAAAAATGAAGAAAAGATTGCAACAGACCATAGGAACTTCATTTTAAAGACTCATGGATTAGATCTATTTTTACATCAGTGCCTTCTTTTAGTGAATTACTCTGGATGTTCTGAACAAATTCACCTGGAAACAATGGCCAATAGCCTCAAATATTAAAGACAACCTCTATTTTATCTGGACAAAGGTCAGCAATGGCATTCTAAAACTTAGGGAAAAAGTATTCAATATAACTTAGAGTTATAGGGCTGCCAGAGACCACAAGAATTCATCTAGTCAACTTTCCTCTTTCTAAATAAACTTGTTCCTAAGTAACATCTTCTGTAATATTTTTAATCTGTGTATATCATGAGCAATAAACTGTGAAGTCTCAGCATACATGAATAATTTAATGCTGTAATCAAATAAAACAAAGTCAGAAATTTATAAACTCAGATCTAATCTACATTTACTAAGCTTCCATAATATTGAACAATGTAGTGGATATATTTATATATGGCATCTCATTTAATCTTCACAACCCAGATAGTGTAAATTCTGTTATACAGATAAGAATACTGAATATGAATAACCATGACAATAAAGCAGAAATTTATAAACATTCCATGTAAATGACCTTAATTAGCATGAGTTTTGTGTAACCAAACAAATGTTTTAGAAATTTTTCCATAGCTAGTACTACGAAAAGGAAAACCCACATTTTCCAGATTTAAGGTGTATTCTGTTCCCTTTTTCTCATACCACACCTAGTAATAGTAATATTTGTCATTTTATTGAATGATAACTTTATGCCAGATACTATAATAAATTATTTACATATATTTTCTCATTTAAGCTCTACAACAACTCTATGAGAGATTATCATCCCCTTTTTCAGAGGAGGAGGCAGATCTTACAGAGGCTTGTATGTGGAAGAACCAGGATTCAAACTTATTTGTACTTAACTTCAAAGCCCGTTATTCTTAAGCACTTTGCTATACTGCTTTCTGTGGTATTTACATTCTTTTCTAAAAAAAAGGTCTTATCAGGAAAATTTGATTATGGTCTATGTAGTAGATTGTACCAAGAAATCATTTTCATTTTGGTAAGTATAATATTAGCATTATAGATTGTGTAAGAAAATGTTCATTTTTATAGAGATACATACTAAAATATGTACAGATGAAAAAATGTGATATCCAGGTTTCGCTTTGAAATATTCAACAAAATAAGGGGTTTAGATAGAGCAAAAGTGGCAAAATGTTGAAAATTTTCAATCTGAGTTATGGATGTATGGGGCTTTTTTTTCTCTTTTTACTTTTGTGTATATTTAAAGTTTATATAACTATTATTTTTAAAGACGTCATGAGCCTAATATCCAGCAAGCCCTCTGAGGACCTGCTCTTTCTTAGCTCTACCATATTGGGGCACCTGCTCCAATAATCACGTAGGTTCTTTTCTATTTTTCCTAAGTGTCAGCTGACTTGAGAAATAAAGGGACAGAGTACAAAAGAGAGAAATCTTAAAGCTGGGCATATAGGGGAGACATCACACGTTGGTAGGATCTGTGATGCCTCCCAAGCCACAAAAACCAGCAAGTTTTTATTAGAGATTTTGAAAAGGGGAGAGAGTGTGTGAATAGGTGTGGGTGACAGACATCAACTACTTAACAGGGTAACAGAATATCAAAAGGCAAGTGGAGGCAGGGCGACATCACAGGACCACAGGACCCAGGCGAAATTAAAATTGCTAATGAAGTTTTGGGTACTACTGTCATTGATAACATCTTATCAGGAGACAGGGTTTTGAGATCAACCGGTCTGACCAAAATTTATTAGGTGGGAATTTCCTCTTCCTAATAAGCCTGGGAGTGTTATGGGAGACTGGAGTATATTTCATCTCTGCAGTTTCGACCATAAGAGACAGGCCACGCCCAGGGAGGCTGTTTATAAGCTGATACCTCCAGGCGCATATTCTCTTTCTCAGGGATGTTCCATGCTGAGAAAAAGAATTCAGCGATATTTCTCCCATTTGCTTTTGAAAGAAGAGAAATATGGCTCTGTTCTGCCTGGCTCACCGGCGGTCAGAGTTTAAGGTTATCTCTCTTATTCCCTGAACAATTGCTGTTATCCTGTTCTTTTTTCAAGATGCTCAGATTTCATATTGCTCAAACACACATGCTATACAATTTGTGCAGTTAACGCAATTATCACATGGTCCTGAAGCGACATACATCCTCCTCAGCTGACAGGATTAAGAGATTAAAGTAAAGACAGGCATAGGAAAGCACAAGGGTATTGATTGGGAAAGTGACAAGTGTCCATGAAATCTTTACAATTTATGTTTAGAGATTGCAGTAAAGACAAACATAAGAAATTACAAAAGTATTAATTTGGGGAACTAATAAATGTCCATAAAATCTTCACAATCCATGTTCTTCTGCCATGGCTTCAGCCGGTCCCTTTCTTTGGGGTCCCTGACTTCCCACAACACTACCTCAATGGCCAAGAGGACTGTTTTCCATATTCTTACCCACACTGTGCCTTCTATCTAAAGGGCCATGCACAGCAGAACCAACTGGTTCATATTCCATATTTCCTACCATGAATAAACTGCTTTATGTCTTGGATACCAAAAAGCCTTGAAGGTAATAGAAATTCATAGCTACAGGAAGTTACAGTATGGTCATTATGCCTTGACCATCCTATAAAAAAAAAAAAGACACACTCTCTTCTGACACACTTACCCAGCCTTAATTTTTTTTCTTCTACAAATTATCATGATATGACATTATATTATATATTGTTTATTTGTTAATTGTCTTCTTCTTTCCTTCATAGATGGTAAGTTCCATGAGGGAAGGAATCTTGTCTGTGTTTTTAATTTTTAATTTTTTATTTCTGTATGTTACTGGGGAACAGATGGTGTTTGGTTACATGAGTAAGTTCTTTAGCGGTGGCTTGTGAGATTTTGGTGCACCCATTGCCCGAGCAGTATACACTGCACCCAATTTGTAGTCTTTTATCCCTCACCCCATTCCCACCCTTTCCCCTTGAGTACCCGAAGTCCATTTTGTTATTCTTATGCTTTTGCACCCTCATAGTTTAGCTCCTACTTATGAGTGAGAACATATGATGTTTGGTTTTCCATTCCTGAGTTACTTCACTTCGAATAATAGTATCCAATCTCATCCAGGTTGCTGCAAATGTCATCAATTCATTCCTTTTTATGGCTGAGTAGTATTCCGTCATATATATACACATATGTGTGTATATATATATGAGTAGTATTCCATCATATATTTATACATATATCACAGTTTCTTTATCTACTCATTGACTGATGGGCATTTGGGTTGGCTCCATATTTTTCAATTACTAATTGTGCTGCTATAAACATGCATGTGCAAATATCTTTCTTTTTTTTTTTTTTTTTTGTATAATGACTTCATTTCCTCTGGGTAGGTACCCAGTAGTGGGATTGCTGGATTAAATGGTAGATGTATTTTTTGCTCTTTAAGGAATCTCCACACTATTTTCCACAGTGGTTGTACTAGTTTACATTCCCACCAGCAGTGTAGAAGTGTTCCCTCTTCACCGCATCCATGCCAACATCTATTATTTTTTTTATTCTGGCCGTTCTTGTGGGAGTAAGGTGGTACTGCATTGTGGTTTCGATTTGCATTTCCATGATCATTAGTGATGTTGGGCATTTATTTATATGTTTGTTTGCCATTTGTATATCTTCTTTGAGAATTGCCTATTCATGTCCTTAGGCCACTTTTTAATGGGATTGTTTTTTTCTTGCTAATTTGTTTTATTTCATTGTAGATTCTGGATAACAGTCTATGTCAGATGTATACATTGTGAAGATTTTCTCCAACTCTGTGGGTTGTCTGTTTACTCCACTGACTCTTCTTTTTGCCGTGTAAAATCTCTTTAGTTTAATTAAGACCCAGTAATTTATCTTTGTTTTGTTGGATTTGCTTTTGGGTTCTTGGTCATGAAATCCTTGTGAATCTGTTGTGAATCTGATAGGTACTAGTTTACATTCCCACCAGCAGTGTAGAAGTGTCCCCTGTGAAATCTCCTGTGAATCTGATAGGTTTTCTTTTATAGATTACCTGATGCTTCTGCCTAACAGCTGAAAGATACTTTCTTTCATCTTAATTTTAGATAATGTGATGACAATGTGCCTAAGGAATAATATTTTTGCGACAAATTTCCCAGGTGTTCTTTGAGCTTCTTGTATTTGGATGTCTAGGTCTCTAGCAAGGTCAGGGAAGTTTTCCTCAATTATTTCCCCAAATATATTTTCCAAACTTTTAGATTTCTCTTCTTCCTCAGTAACTCTGGTTATTTTCAGGTTTGGTCATTTAACGTAATTCTAGACTTTTTGGAGGCTTTGCTCATATTTTTTATTCCTTTTACTTTGTCTTTGTTGGATTGGGTTAATTCAAAAACTTTATCTTGAAGCTCTGAAATTCTTTCTTCTGCATTTGATTTTATTGCTGAGAATTTCCAGAGCATTTTGCATTTCTTTAAGTGTGTCCATTGTTTCCTGAAGTTTTATTTTTTATTTATGCTATGTTTTTCACTGAAGATTTCTCTCCTCATTCTTGTATCTTTTTTAAAATTTTCTTAAATTTGACTTTGCCTTTCTCTGGTACTTCCTTGATTAGCTTAATAACTTACTTTATGAATTCTTTCTCAGATAAATCAGGGATTTCTTCTTGGTTTGGATCATTGCTGGTGAGCTAGTGTGAT
Organism: Pan paniscus; assembly: GCF_029289425.2. NCBI lineage: Eukaryota > Metazoa > Chordata > Mammalia > Primates > Hominidae > Pan > Pan paniscus. The sequence continues at coordinate 83,997,320 of NC_073272.2, forward strand.
TTTGGGGGGTGTTAAATAACTTTGTTTTGTCATATTACCAGAGTTGGTTTTCTGGTTTCTTCACATTTGAATAGGCTCTGTCAGAGGGAAGGTCTAGGGCTCAAGACTATTGCTCAAATTGTTTTGTCCTACTGTGTGTTCCCTTGATGTAGTACTCTCCCCCTTTTCCTAAGGATGTGGCTTCCTGATAGCCTAGCTGTAGTGATTGTTATGTCTTTTTTGGACCTAGCCACCCAGCAGGTCTACCAGGCTTTGGGCTGGTACTGAAGGTTGCCTTCACAGAGTCCTGTGATATGAACTGTCTGTAGGTCTCTCAGTCATGGATACCAGCTCCTGTTTTGGTGGAGGTGGCAGGGGGGTGAAATGCATTCTGTGAGGGTCCTTAGTTTTGGTTGTTTAATGCACTATATTTGTTCTGTTTGGTCTTCTGCCAGGAGGTGGCACTTTCGAGAGAGCCTCTGTTGTGGTAGTATAGGGAGGATCAGGCAGTGGGTGGGGGCCTAAAACTTACAAGAATATAGGCCCTTTGTCTTCACTACCAGCTTGGGTAGGGAAGGACCATCTGGAAGGGCCAAGGCTTGGAGTGTCTGAGCTCAGACTCTCCTTGGGTGTGTCTTGCTGTGGCTGCTGTGGGGGATGAGGATGTGGTTTTCTGGTCAATGGAGTTATGTTCCTAGGAGGATTATGGCTGCCTCTGCTGTGTCATGCAGGTTATCAGGAAAGTCAGGGAAAGCCTGCAGTCACGGCCCTCACCCAGCTCCCACACAACCCAAAAGGCTGGTGTCACTCCCACCCTGCCCCCTCATCCCAACAGCACGGAGTCTGTTTCCAAGCAGTGGATGAGCAGGGCTTAGAACTTTCCCCAGGCTACCAGCCTTCCAGTTGCGAAAGCAAATAGGGCTTTCAAGCTTCCCCACCTGTGGAGTCTGCACACTGGATTAATGCCCTCCCCTGTGTTCTGGCCAGGAGACTTCTCATTTCATTGGAGTTGTTACAAAATTCAGCTGGAAGTTTTCTTCTCCCTGTGGCCTTTTCCAAGTACCTCTGGCAGTCCTCCCCAAGGACCCCTATGAAGCAAGTCAGAAATGGCTCCCTGGGGGACCCAGAGAACCCATAGGGCTTTCCCCACTTCTTACTCTACCCTTGTATTTCACTCAACTCTCTAAATTGACTCAGCTCTAGGTAAGGTCAGAGTCTTCTTCTGTGATCTAGATCTTCAGGTTCCCCATTGTGGGTTTGTGTTTGGGGGCAGACGATCTCTCTTTCCCACTTCCACAGTTTGGGCACTCACAGTATTTGGGGTGTCTCCCAGGTCCTGCAGGAGCAATCAGCTTCCTTCAGAGGGTCTGTGGTTTCTCTTGGCTTTCCTGAATTATTCCTGCAGTAGTCCTGGAGCAAAAGTTTATGATGCGAGTCTCCACAGACTGCTCTGTCCATCTGAGTGGGAGCTGCAATCTCATCCTCTTGTTAGTTTTGTTGACAGCTATATTCCAAGAAGCTCAAACAGTACCTGTCACATAATAAAACACTTAATAAATATTTGTGGAATAAATGAATAAATGAATAAAAGGGTAGCTGCAATAATTTGTGGATTTCTGGCACTGGATAGGGTAAATTTTAATACATAAGATTCATTTTATATGCTCAAGTAGGAAAAGGTAAATTGAGAGTTTAGAAAGAAGTAGTCTTTCTCTAGTGGCCTGGTGATCGTGATGCAGATTTGTCCAGATATCACGGTTCCATAGCTGACTTGAAAAATACATTCCTCACCACCATTCTGAGAAATCATTAGAGTAATGAAGATCTCTTACCATTTTCATCTTGTATAGAGTTCTTCATGGAACGTACCTAAGGGCAATGAGTCAGACCATTATAAGCTTTTGAATTTCAGAGCTTGAAGTCCCCAGAATTACTTGTGGTCAATGGAAAGAGTGTCCCAGGTCCCTTGCCCCTCAGGAAAATGGAGATTCTTACCCAGTGTTCATTGCTGTACATTTGTTAGCTGGGTCTGGGCCATCTCTGACACCTTCTTTCAGCTTTGTTCATCTTGCCGTAGAGAAAGGAAGAAGAAAAAGAAACAATTTCTTGCATTACTACTTGATACTCTGGAAAATGTTAACACTAAAGTGTACTTTACCAGTAGCAGAGTAGGCTCTTTATTGGATTAGGAGTAGAGGAAGAAACCAGGTAGGCGATGAGACCATGAAAGGAAAAGAAGACGGACAGGAATGGATGTTACAGGGAAATATTTGAAGTGAAGACCAATTTTGCCTCCTTCTCAATTTGAGACATGAGAATTTCAGAACCTAAGTGACTGTACTCTTTAGGACATTTTGAAAATTATACACTTTTCATCTCTATGTGAAATGTTAAATTTGCAGAAATAATTAAACTGTTAACAAAAAATAGATAAAGACCTTAAGAAAGATTACTTTACATTGGAAGAGCTAGAAGGGGAATAGATAGAGCTAATTATTTTAGAAGCATGAAGTGAGCATACTAGCACAATTGTGAAATTTCTTACAAGTGTGGAAAAACTATTAAATCGTGTGCAACTAGAATTAAGCATACTTCTTTTTAAGTAACTAGATACACAAATTTAGGGAGTGACTAAAGTGTCAAAGTATGGAAATTATTCAGTTTTAAAGCCTATGTTCTATAAATGAAGACATTTTTCATCTGAATTGAGTCATCTATCAGATGGCAATACTAACTACCTTAAAGTACAACTTTATAAAAAGGAACGTCATACCTTGACAAAGGAAGAAAGACAAGAATATTATTGGCACTTCAAACATGTAGTCAAGGAATTTCTAGAAATAAGAACAATTTATCTGATGTCATATCTGAAGGTAAACCTTAGATCCAGGAAAGTACTAAAAAGCAAAGAACTACTAGGGGGAAAATATAAATTTCTGTCAGCCTTGCCACTGCTGAAATACTACAAATGTCTCCAAGGACCATGAAAGTTGGCTACTATCTTAATAGCACTTAAGCCTAGTAATGTAAATTCTCCAAGCTACAACACAGGACAAATTTTGGTTACACACCCATCTTAGAGGTATTAAATGCATAAACATTTCCACCAACACCATACTACCACCCACTCACCCCTTGTATTATACTCTCCAAAAACAGAAATAATGATACTGATTAAGACAAAATGGAGTCCTCAAAGATACAATTAGGCAAACAAATTGTTTCATGTGGTGGAGCTTTTATCAAATTAGGTCAAGGGAATACAAATAATGCTAGACAAGTACAATATCTCTCTTCTTTTCCAAGTGATTGATGTGGTAATATAGGACTGGAAAACATCAGGCCAGGGTAAAACCCAGGGTAAAGCTAAAGTGGGCACCTTAAAAATTTCTGCTGTGAGACGATAACTCAGGTAAAAGGAGGAACAGAATGGGCACCTCAGGCTTCTCTTTAATGTAGGCATTGGACATGAAGGCCATGCACAGTTTGGCCCAGCTCACTGGAATATTCTTTCTGCATATGTATTTGAGAAATTCATTAAATATAAACTTGGGAGACTATTATTTCTGGCTTTATGGTCAGAAACATGAAGATTCTCTCACTATAGGTACACCTAGAAATGTGGGAAACATAACAACATCCTTTTAAATGCATAGCTAAGCCTGAAAAAAAATAAGGGAAAGATTTCAGTTTCTGTAATAAGAGGATACATTATTCTAATCAACTCTTCTTGAATAACAAATTAAAATGGTAGACCAAATATTTGTTTTAAAAATCTCTTTAGAAGCAATGGCCAAATGATACAATAGCTAGGAATTATCAGGAAAAATTGAAGGGGGAGTGAAAATCCACAGAGGTAAGAAAAACAAAAAGTTCCTTTGGCTCTGAAAACATATGGCAATCTGGAAAATTTTAAACTTTGAAAGCTGAGCCCTCAAAGTATAGACTCTCAGCATAAAAGTAAACCAGAAGTAAACTATTTTTTGTAATTTAAATATATATCACCTGTATAATCTAGAAACCATCAAGCTGTGAAATTAATTTAACATGGTAACAGACATGCAGTGACACCCGTAAGTACCTGTGAATTCCTTCTGAATGAAGTTGCCTTTATTCTAGGTTTCAGATTATCCTCAAGAACAATATTATTTGTTCAAGGACAATGAATGACACACAAAAATAATCAAGTATATAAGAAAGCCGGGTCCCAGGAGGGAAAAACAGCAGATCCTCAAAGAAGATGTCAGATAATAGAATTATCAGAAATACATTTTAAAGCAACTATGTTTAATCGGTTTAGAGAGCTAGAAGAGAGTATTAACAATTTTAAAGAAAACAAGAAACTATAAAAATGGTAGAGGAGATTTGATACAAGCATATTTGGTAGCACTTAGTAAACACAGTAAGAAAACCTAAAAAACACATAAATGGGGGCTTTTAAAAGGAAATTAGATATAACTGAAGGGAGAATTTGTAAACTGTAACATAGATCAGAATATATTATCCATGATGCAAACACAGAGAGATAAAAGATTGAATATAAGTAAGTGAGGCAAGAGGCAAAGAAAATAGAATTTTAAAATGTGGTTAATTATAGTCCCAGAAAGAGGAAAGAAACAAGACAAAGTGGAAGCAATATTTAAAGATATACTGATTATAATTTTCTAGTAATGATCAAAGACACCAAAGATTCAAGAAGCTTCATGAATTTTAAAAATAAAAGAAATTCACACCTAGAGACATAAGAACACAGCCAAACACTAGAGAGAGAGAGAGAAACACTTAATGGCAATCTAAAAAATATAAATATCCAAATAAGTGGAAAGCAGATAAACATCTGGTATCTCAGTGGAACAATGGCAGTCAAAAGACAGTGGAATAATATATTCATTATTCTGAAAAAAAAATAAAATCTGCCAATTTACAATTCTACATCAAGTGAAATATCTTTCAAGGATAAGATAAGATGAAAATATTATCAGACAAAAATAAACTGAAAGAGTCATCACAAGACAACCTTCACAAGGAAGAATTTGAAAGAATGTTCTCAAGGAAGAAAAAAGTAATCTTAGAAGAAAATGATAAAAATAGTGGTAAATATGTGGATAAATCTAAATGAATATTTACTGTATAAAACAATAAGTGATGTCTGTGGGATTCAATTTTTAAATAAATGTCATTTTTAGAGCAGTTTTAGGTTCATAAAATGAAATTGAGCAGAAGGTACAGAGATTTCCCATATGTTCCCTGGGTCCCCCACCCCAGACATACACATAGCCTCCCTTATTCTCAACATCCTTTGCTCAGGTGGTACATTTGTTACAACTGATGAACTCACATTGACATGTCATTATCACTCAAAACCCATAGTTTACATTGGGGTTTACCCTTGGAGCTCAATTTTTTGAATCTTGGAATTTAAGTTTTTAAGAAGGTATGAATTAAAATATATGACATCAATAACATAAGTTGAAAGCAGTTGAATGGAATTAAAGTGCTAGAAACCTACTGTATTGTCTGAGAGGTGACTAAAGAATTTCACTTACTTACAACTTTAATATTCAAACTGTGGATATTGTCCTATATGGAGGAACACTAAAGGATAAGAAATACATTCCATGATTTCCAAACAATTATCAGGAAGAAACTTGAAATTTAAAAAATGGTTGAAAAGTGAAAAAGAAAGAGAAAATGAAAAAGAACAATCAGGACTAATACAAAACATGAAGTAACATGGGAAATATAAATCTATATGTATCAGTGATGACATTAAATGTAAATGTATTCATACTCTAGTTCAGAGATAGTTTATAAGGTTGTGGGATAAAATCTAACTGTAAGCTTTAAAACAGGGCCATATGCAACCTAAGGCTAAGGAAAGATGAGAAGTAAAGAATAGAAAATTGTGTGCCATATAAATATTAATTTAAAAATCACAGTTTATCAATTGTAAAATTTTCATGGAATCACAAAAGATCCAGAATAGCCAAAAAATTTGAAAATAAAAGACTCAAGCTGGAGGCATCATGCTACCAGACTTCAAAATATACTTCAGAACTACAATAATCAAAACAGCATGTACTGGCATAAAAACAGACACCTAGACCAATGGAACACAACAGAGAGCTCATAAATAAATCTGTGAATTTATGGTCAGTTGATTTTTGACAAAGGTGCACAATGACACCTTTGTGACAAAGAACACACAGTGTGGAAAGGACAGTCTTTTCAATAAATGGTGTTGGGAAAGCTGTATACTTACATTCAGAGGAAGGAAATTAGACCCTTATCTCACATCATATACAAAAATCAACTCTAAATGGATTAAAGACTTAAACACATATCCTGAAGCAGTAAAATGACTAGAAGTAAGCATAGGGGAAATTTTTCTTAACATTAGTCTAGGCAGTGATTTTTTGGATATGATCACAAAAGCACAGGCAACAATAGCAAAAATAGACAAATGAGATTACATCAAACTGAAAAGATTTGGCACAACAAAGGAAGCAATAAAGAGAGTGAAGAGACAATATTTGCAAACCATATATCTGATAAGGGATTAATATCCAAAATATATAAGGAACTCAAACAACTCAATAACAAGAAAATAAACAGCCCAATTAAAAATGGGCAAATGATTTGAATAGACTTTTCTCAAAAAAACACATGCAAACAGCCAGTTACATGAAAAAATGCTCAATATTATTAATCATCAGGGAAATGCAAATTAAAACCAAAATGAAACATCACTTCACACCTGTTAGAATGGTTATTACCAAAAACACAAAACATAAATGTTGGAGAGGATGTGGAGAAAAAGGAATACTTGCACACTGTTGGGGGGAATTCCAATTAGTATAGCCATTATGGAAAACAGTATGGAAGTTCCTTAAAAAATTAAAAATAGAACTGCCCGCAATCCCCCTAGTAAAAGATATCTTGAAGAAATACTCCCATGTTCATTACAGCATTATTCACAATTAGCCAAGACACAGAATCAACGTAAGTGTCCATCCACAAATGAATGAATAATAAAATGTAATATATTTTAAAGGAAAATAAATGTCGTAACCGCAAAATCAGTAAGCCAAAGGGAAATGTCGAGCTGAGAACTGTGTCAGGCAAACCTGCCTCCCATTTTATTCCTAAATAAGATAGCTACAAAGATTTTTAAAAGCTACATAGTTCCCTCACAATTTGCCCACAAGCAAATTCCTTGTGGGCCTCAAGATCTTTACCCTAAAACAGTTCTGTTGAATTTCACCTTGGCAATGTAAAATGATAGCTTATCTTCACACGTGTAGGGCACAAGACAGACAGAACTCAGTTATCCCTCTGATTACCTGAGACAAATACATATCTGGTTGTTTCCTGTGTCCTGTTGTTTACGTAAATATGCAGGTTCACTGAGCCAGACTAAGGCGTAAGTAACTATTTCTCTACCCCCTTCTCACAAGTAAATTTTTTATTCCGTGAATGTGTGATCAAAGACTCAAAAGAATGCAACTGTTTGTCTCCTATTTCCCTATGACCTGGAAGCTCCACCGTAACCCCACATCCCACTACTTCCCCATTTCAAGTTGTCCCGCCTTTCTGGACTGAACCAATGTACATCTCACACATTGACTGACGTTTCATGTTTCCCTAAAATGTATAAAACCAAGCTGTACCCCGACCGCCTTGGGCACAGGTCAGGATGTCCTGAGGCTGTGTCACGGGCACGTCCTTAACCTTGGGAAAATAAACTTTCTAAATTAATTAAGACCTGTCTCAGATTATTTTGGGTTCACTTATATGTACAAAATGGAGTATATTCAGACTTTGAAAAGGAGGAAATCCTGTCATTTGCAACAACATGGATAAACCTGAAGGACATTGTTAAGTGAAATAAGCCAGGTATAGCAAGACAAACACTGCATGATCTCACTTACATGTGGTATTTTAAAAATATGAACTAATAGAGAGTAGAATGGTGGTTACCAGGGTCTGGGGGCTGGGAGGTGTTGGCAAAGGATAAAAAATTTTGGTTATTCTGGAGGAATAAGTTTAAGATCTGTTGTACAACGTAGTGACTACAGTTAATAACAATGTACTGTATTCTCGAAAATGGCTCGGAGTGTATTTAAGTGTTCTCACCACAGAAAAATGGTAAGTATGTGAAGTTACGCATTTGTCAATTTGCTTGATTTAGCTATTCCATAATGTATATAAATTTTAAACAAACGTTATGAACTATAAATATATACAATTATATTTGTCAATTAAGATACATACATACATTCCATAAAGGAAATACACACAGAAATAGCAGTTAACTATTTCATGTATTATTTTTATCATCATTTGTAAAAATATTTTATTTATTTATAAAAAACTGGTATAACGATGTCACACAAGACAGACTTTAATGTAGGAAAGCACCAGTATTCATGAAACAAGTCACTTCAGGAGCCAATCATAATCCCAAAGAAACACAAGCTTGAATGCCATAATACAGAAAATATAATTCTTAAAAAAGTAATAAATTTTTAAAAGATATTTGTTTACATTTTTAAAAGGGGATTTTTTTGAGAAATGTATAAAGTCATGACAATACTTCATAGGCCACTTTACACAATAAAATAGGCAATAATTACATATAATTTTGCAAGCATAAAGACTTGGGTATACTAATGACAGTCACATGCATGTAATAGTTATGAGCAGATGAACCACATTCACAAAAAATAGTTCACAAAGGGAAATATAAAAATGCATATCACTATGTTGGTAATTGTGTGCACCCAGCTTTATAACTGCGATCATGTGAAATACTGTGAGAAACAATGTAAGTCTTGACAAGATTGGTGAAAAACCATGATGAGTCACTGTCACATATGCCAAGGACTCAAGAAATTTTATCTTTTACAAATATAGATGTATAACAAAGACATTTCTTCATTTGAGAAGGTTTCAACGTTTTAATGTACACACACAATGTTTACACATAAAGTCAATGTTGTGATAATTCATATTTGTGATGTCAAGTTTGCAAAAAAATGCAAAAAAAAAATTAGAATTCTCTAAAAGTCTTTACACAATCTATACCTCCAGTATTGGAAATAAGGGAAAATGAAATACATAGCATAGTGAATTGCTGTACTAGGTTTCTAGGTATTCCTCAATCCAGTCAAATTGACACCTAAAATTAAGTGCACAAATCCACACCTTGTCAACGTGGTACCCATACACATTTCCTTAAACCATACTTAATTTCGAAATAAAGACAATAGCAAGGTAATAGTTCCTTCTAACATGATGCACCTATTCTGCAGTTGTGATTTTGGGGGTTTTAGTTGTTAGGGACTTATTTAGACTTTAGGGATTTTGACCTTTAGGAATTTTGATATTTTGCAATTTCAACATTTGGGATTATGTTTTTTCAGGATTATGTCTTTCAGGATTATAATCCAAACCCACCACTTAATGGTGATAAAGTTTCAATTCACCAGAAATAATGTGAAAAGAACATGTATGCATGCATCTAATAGCATAGCCTTCAAATTTATAAAGCAAATATTGACAGAAATGCAAGAGGAAACAGAAAGCCAATCCCATTAATTCATAAAATAAGCAGAAATAAATCAGTAAACATATAGAAGATTTGAATAAGGTGATCAATAAACTTGACAAAAGGTTTCCAACAAATAAAATTCAAAGCTAAAACAGCTACAGAATATATACTCTTGCACACGTAACATATTTATTTATAAAATACCAGAGCTGTACCTTGAAGCTTATTCTAGCTAATGCAGAAATCTATAACTCGATGTGGAAGTATACCATAAAAATGTATATAAAATATATGGCTTTGGTTAAGAGGTTGCTATTGGATGGTAAGAAAACTGATACTAGAGCTTGGGAAGATAGTGATTTATGACATTATATGGCAAAGCATTTGTTAAAATAGTTTCTTGCAGTTACTTGGGAGGCAAATGATGTTATGTCCACAAAGTTCAAAAGACTGAAATTACAAGGGCATGTTCTTTGACAATACTTATTAAGATAGAGAGTAGGGGATGGGGAATGGAGAGGAGAGAGGTAGAAAGAGTGAGTAATAATGAATGTGGGTTGGTGGAAGAACAGATAAGTAATATCAGGAATTGAAAAAAGAATTATCACAATGTAACATGATGCACCTATTCTGCAATTGTGATTTTGGAGTTTTAGATGTTAGGAACTTATTTAGACTTGAGGGATTTTGATCATTGGGAATTTTGATATTTTGCAATTTCAACATTTGGGATTATGTTTTTTCGGGATTATGTCGAACACAATGTAATAACTATAACAGATATAAAAGGCCATCATTAATAATTTTATCCCAATAATTTTGAAAATGTAAAAGAAATGGACAATTTTCCTTGGGGTAAAATATTTCAAAATTGACTCAAAAACAAATAGAAAACCTGAGTGTACTACAACTATTAAGAAAATTGTATAAGCTGTCCCACTATTTTTTTCCAAAGAAAACCCCAAGCTTAATTACCGTAGATGATTTACACCAAATATTTAAAAATAATTTTATTGTTACACAAACTCTACAAGAGAATAAGAAAAAGAAGGAATATTACCCTACTCATTTTATGAGAATAGATTATTTATGTTACCAAAATCTATCAAGGATCATATAAGAAAAGATAAAGGCAGTATCACTCATGAACACAGATTGAAATTTCCTAAACAAAATATAAACAGAATGAAGCAATGTGTAGAAAGAACAATATATCATGACCAATGGAGCTTATTCCTGGATATTAAAATTTGTCTAGTTTTAAGAAACTGCATAATGTAATGACCGTTTAACAAATTGAGGGAAAATTCATAAAATTAAATTGGTAGATTCAAAAGTTTAATAAAATTAAATATTAATTTATTATTTAAAAGTTTGATAAAATTAAACATTAATTTATGACTAAAGTCATACAAAGTTTTTAGTGAAGGAAAATGGGAGTAAATTTTCTTAATTTTATTCTGGGTATCTACCAAAAAAAAAGCTGCATAAGATTTTATATGTCATGATGAAACATTGAGAACATCTCCTTTGATATTAAGACACAAAGAAAGGATGATGGGTATCACAATTGCTATTCAACATTTTGCTGGAAGTTCTGTTATTTTTCACAAATAATACAATTATTTATGTAGAAAGTCAAAATAATTGACAGATAAATTTTGGAATTAATAAATGAGCTTAGTATGTTGCTGAATAGAAAAACCAATGGTTATTTCTTATATCAACATCAAATCATTAAAAATTATATTAAAATGTCCATATCTATGTGTATATCTATATATTCAGGAATAAATCTAATGTGATATATGTGACTCTTCCACAGGAGTAACTTTTTATACTTTACTTAGGTACATTAAAGAAGACCTAAAAAAATTAGGAGATGTATCATGTTTAAGGATTTGAATTGATCTATTGATACAATGTAATTACAGTAACAAAATCCTATTTTTAGGAAACTTGAAAAGCTGATTCTAAAATTTACATGAAAACAAAAATGCCTAGGAACAGCCAAGATACTCTTGAAGAAAAAAAAAATGAAGGAATTCGTGTACCAGTAATCAAGACTTGTGTTAGAGCTGTAGCAACTGACACAGTGTGGTAATGATGCTGGTATAGACACATAAACTGGCAGAACAGAAAACAGGACAGAAACAGTTTCATAGCTATGTGATCATCACATACATGGCAGAGATGACATTATGGATTAGTTAGGAATTGATGACTTTTCAATAAATGATCCTGAGATATGAAGTATCAATGTGAAAAAAAGCCAAACTCTACCTCACATAGTACTTAAAAAATCTAATTATAAAAGGGAAAAGTACAAAGTTTCTCAAAGACAATGTAAGGATATCTTCCTGATGTCAAGATAAGGAAGAGCTTCTCAAACAAGATGTGAAGCCTATAAGATTCAGCAGGAAAATGTATAGCTATAAAAGTGTACAGTGAAAAAGAAGATCTCCAATCAACACCCAACTTTGTACCTTCAGGCAAGAGGAAACACTAACTGAAAAGATTAAAAAAAAAATAGACAAACCTTTAGCTATATTGACTGAGATTGAGAGTGAGAGCAAGCAAGAGAGAGAGAGACTCACATTATCAGACACAAATTACCATCAGAAAAGAAATCAGAAGTGAAAATCAGAAATGGGGGTGAGGACATTACTATTGATCTTAAAGAACCAAAAACGGATTACAAGAGACTACTATGGACATTTGTATGCCAACAAATTAGATGATTGGATGAAACAGACACATTCCCAAAAAACATAGAATCTACTAAAACTGACTTATGAAAAAAATAGAAAATCTAATTTAACCTAGAATTAGTAAGGACATTGGATCAGTAATCAAAAACCTCCCAAGAAAGCAAAGCCCAGGACCAGATGGTATCATTGGTGAAATTTATGAGATATTTAAAGAATTAGTGTCAATTCTTCTCAAACACTTCCAAAAAGTTGAAGAGGAAGAAACACTTTCTAAGTCGTTTGATAAAACCAGACAAAGCCAGACGACGACTCTATAAGAAAATAAAACTACAGACCAATATTTCTTATAAATACTGATGCACAATGCTTCAACAAAATGCTAGCAAACTGAATTCAGCAGGTTATTAAAAAGACTATACACTATGACCAATGGGATTCATTCCCGGAATGCAATGACAGTCCACCATATGAAATTCAATGTAATGCACCACATTAATAAAATGAAATAAACAATTATGGTCATGTCAATTGATGGAAAAAAATTGACAAAATTCAGCACTCTTTCTTGATTAAAAACACCCAATTAACTAAAAATACAAGGAAATGCTCTGAAGATGATACAGGCCATATATGAGAAACCCACAGCTAATATTATACTCAAAGGTGAGAAACTAAAAACTTTTCTTACAAGAATAGAAACAGGGCAAGGATGGCAAGGATTCCTGCTTTTGCCATTTATATTCAATACAGTATTGAAAGTTCCAGCCAAAGAAATAGGCAAGAAAAAAATATCCAAATTGGAAAGCCAGAAGTAAAGAGATTTCTATTTGAGGATGGCATATCTTTCTATTTCTTGAGACAAGAAAATTGTTTAACTTTTACTCCAAATTATGGTAAGAATTTGGAGGCATTTCCTAGAGAAGTGACATAATACATGCATGTTTTGCAGATAACATCTGTATGTAATCATTATGTGTAGGAAGCCCTAAAGATTCCAAACAAAAATGTTAGAGCTAATAAATGAATTTTGCAAAATTTCAGGATACAACATCAATGCACAATCTGTTGAATCTCTACGCACTAACACTAATCAATCCATAAGAAAAAATTTATTTAGAAATCTCATTTACAACAGTATACAAAAGAATAAAATACTTAGGAATAAATTTAAGCAAGGAGATAAAAGACTTTTGTGCACTGAAAATTACAAAACATTGTTGAAAGAAATTAAAGAAAATATAAATAAATGAAAAGACACGCCATGTTTATAAATTGGAAGCCAATATTAATATGACTGTACAACCCTAAGTGCTCTACAGATTCAATGCAATTTCTATGAAAATTTCAACAGCATTTTTTGCAGAAATAAAAAAACTCACCCTAAAATTAACATGGATTCTCAAGGAACTCTAGCCAAAACCATCTTGAAATAGATGAACAAGGTTAGATATTTCACACTTCCTGATTCTAAAATTCACAGGCTGAAAAGGTACAGTAATCAAATGGGTGCATTACTGGTACTGTATGTTTTATTACTTTTTTTCTTTTGGTAGGTACATAGTAGGTGTATATATTTGTGGGATACATAAGATGTTTTGATATAGCCGTGCAATGTGTAATAAGCACATCATGGAGAATGCAGTATCCATCCCCTCAGCATTTATCATTTGAGTTACAGACAATCCAATTGCATTTTTATTCAGAAAAAACACAATTAAGAAATTATCGACTATAGTCAAGATGTTGTGCCATCAAACAGCAAGTCTTATTAATTCTAACTAAATTTTTTGTAACAATTAACCATTCCCACCTTCCCTTTGCCTCCCACTACTCTTTCCAGCCTCTGGTAGCGCTCTATGTCCATGAGTTCAATTGTTTTGATTTTTAGATCTCACAAATAAGTGAGAACACGTGATGCTTGCTTTTCTATGCCTGGCTAATTTCACTTAACATAATGATCACCAATTCCATCCATGTTGCTGCAAATGAGTGGATATCATTCTTTTACATGGCTGAATAGTACTACATTGTGTATATGGTATATGAACCACATTTTCTTCATCCATTCAACTATTGATGGACACAGGTTGTTCCTAAATCTTAGCTATAGTAAACAGTCCTGAAACAAACATTAAGAGTGCAGATATCTCTTTGATATACTGATAGTGTTTGTTTTGGGTATATTCCCAGCAGTGGGCTGCTGGACTATATGGTAGCTAGGTTTCTAGTTTTTTGAGACACCTCCAAATTTTTCTCCATAGTCCTCGTAATAATTTACATTCCCATCAACAGTGTACAAGGGTTCCCTTTTCTCCACATCTTTGTCAGCATGTGTAATTTCCTGTCTTTTTGATATAAGCCATTTTAACTGGGGTGAGATGATATCTCATTGCAGTTTCAATTTGCATTTCTCTGATCAATGACGTTGAGCACCTTTTCATAGGCCTGGTTGCCATTTGTATGTCTTTTTTTGGACAAGTACCTATTCAAATTTCTTGCCCATCTTTTGATCAAATTATCAGATTGTTTTTCCTATAGAGTTGTTTGAGCTCCTTATATATTCTGGTAACTGATCCCTTGTCAGATGGGTAGATTGAAAATATCTTCTCCCATTCTGTGTTTTTTCTCTTTACTTTATTGATTGTATCCTATGCTGTGTAGAAGCTTTAAAGCTTGATGCAATTTCATTATCTGAGGTGAAAGATAATAGATACATATTCTCCAAAAACACTGCAACTCTCACAGGTCTCATAGCAAATTCAGTCATTAAAAGTGAAGCCAGCAACCAGTTTCTGGATCCTGGAAGTGCATATAATAAATTTTCAGGGTAACTGATTTTCTCTTTCCCTGAGAGTTTATACCTAGCACTTGGATCATTAAGAATATACCAAACCTGATATTAGGTGTGCAAACACTTGCTGTCCACAGATTCTTCAGGTCTTAATGGACTAACCACTTGCCACATCCAAATGCAAATATTTTAGCCAAATAACTATTTGTGTGTGTGTGATTGATTCTCAACTTTCTAGCAAAGCAACTATTACTCCTGCATTACTTTGAGCTCTCCAGGTTCTTGAATTTTGAATTCTGGTCATATTGTCCTGGCCCTTGACCTTTCATTTCCACCTATAAACCAATGAAGTTTCAACCTCAGCAATAAGAGATGAGACCTCAGAGCTGGCATTTTGTTCTCTAGCATTGCCATCAAGACAAATAAGTTCTAAAATTTCCCCTTTTTTATAATTAACCGCTTGCCAAACTAAAAACAAAATGTTTTTAGCCGAGAACAGTGACTCACACCTGTAATCCTAGCTACTTAGAAGGCTGAGGTGGGAGGATCACTTGAGCCCAGGTGTTCAAGGTTCCAGTGAGCTCTGATTACACCACTGCATTCCAGCCTTGGCAACAGAGCAAGATCCTGTCTCAACCAATTCTTTTTAATGATTTAGGCACCCAAATCTTTAAATACATTAAATATGCTGATATTTAAGCAGAAAATAAGTTTGAAAAATTTTCAAAAGTTTGCTTTTGCAAGCCCAAGAACCTGAATACCAAATCAGGCATTAGGAGTGCCAAATTTACAAACACTACTCCCCCTATAAAAAGCTCTCTTTTGTTCTGAGGTAGAAGGTCATGCCTATAGTTACATGCCCTACCATAGTGAGTATGGACTACATCCTCTAATACTAGAATCAGAAGCAGGGATAGAAAAGTACCAGCACATAATTCAGGAGGGAAACTCTAGTCATAATCAAATGTATAGAGATTAGGGGAAATAGGGAGATGTTGGTCAAATGGTAGAAACTCAGTTATAAGATGAATAAATATTAGCGATATAATGTACTGCATAGTGGCTATAGTTAATAATACTGTATTGTTTACTTGAAATTTGATAAGAGTGGATTTTAGGTGTCCTCAGTACACATACACATACACACACACACACACAAATGGTAACTATGGGTGATAATGGATATGTTAATTAATTAGAATGTGGTAATCAGCACACAATGTATGTTTATATCAAATCATCACATTGTATACCTTGAATATACACAGTTTTATTTGTCAAATAAATATTTTAATATAAAAATCAAATATATAGAGATATCAAACCTAGTACAGTTGGGTAAAGATAGCAGAGTATAAGATTGTCTGAAAGTTTAGTAGAACCAGATGTTTGTTTCCTAAATTTTGTTCTAAATTGAACTAAAATCTTTCCATCCTGGACTGAAAGCTACATGGGAACAGAGACCATGTACATCTTTTTCACAACTAATTCCCCAGTACCTCATACAATGCTTACCATAGAGTAGCACCTTAATAAATGTTCATTGTGTAAATGAATCAATATTTCTCTGATGCTGAATAATTCATCAATCATTCTTCATTATTTAGAATTATGACAAAAATTCTAGCCCTCAAAGATCTGATACATCCTACATTATTCTGATGCTCTAGTGGGGCTGAGACATTGACATTTCATTACGTGATTTGAGGCCAAGTTTCTACAAATTTTAAAATTGGAAAACTTTTATACCATTGGTGTATGGTGGGTTTTCAGAGTCCCAGAACATGATAAGGGATCAGGGACATGTGCTGTTTTAATGACTCCTTCAGTGAGGTTTAAAACAATGTAATCCCAATATAGCAATGTGTATATGGATCTTAGGAGGAAGTTTGGGTTTGACCCCAGTTTTTCCATAAATTTACGGTAATCCCTTAAGCAAGCCAAATCAACACTGTATAACCTTGCTGATAAAATGAGAGAGTTGAACTAGAATATCTTTAAGTATCCTCTCAGTAAAAACAATGTATGAATCATTGAGGAAGTGGCATGTTTCAAGTACAAAAAAGGAACTTTAAATATTTCTGCTGAAAATCAGTGATGATGATAATAGTAATAAGTCATAACTAATATTTATATAGCACTTTCTATTAGCTAAATGTTTCATGTGGATTATTTAAGGGATATTTTACTAGTTTTCCTTTAAATATTTATATTTTGATACAGAGTTATAGGTTTTAAAATAACACATACATTTTTTATTAACACATGCTCATTTTACAAAACTTACAAAAGAAAGAACACTAGAAAACAAAAGTTTGTAAATTTTTGGTGTATACTTTTCAAGAATGTGTGTATACAAGTGTATTTGTATATAACCAAAGGGAAATCAGTATATTAAAGAGATATCTGTACCCCCTATGTTAATTGAAGCACTGTTCACAATAGCCAAGATTTGAAATCAACCAAGGTGTCCAATAACAGATGAACAGATAAAGAAAGTTTGGTATGTATACAGAATTGAATATTATTCAGCCATAAAAAATGATATCTAGTCATTTGTGGCAAGACGGATGGGCCTGGAGAATGTTATGCTAAGTGAAATGAATCAGGAACAGAAAGGTAAATAGCACATGTTCTCATTTATATGTGGGAGCTAAAAAAGGTAAGCTCACAGAAGTAGAGAGTAGAATAGTGGTTATTAGAGGGTAAGAAGGTAGGAGGGAGGAGATGATAGGGAGAGGTGTGTTAATATATACAAAATTACAGCTAGCTAGGAGAAATAAAATCTAATGTCCTATAGCACTGAATGGTGACTATAATTAACAATAGTTTATTGTATATTTCCAAATTGCTAGAAGAAATAATTTTGAATGTTCACAACACAAAAAATGATAAATGTTCAAGGTGATGAATATGCTAACTACCCTGATTTGATAATTACATATTGTATACATGTGTTGAAATACTACTCTGTATCTCATAAATCTGTACAGTTATGGTGTGTCAACTAAAAAGTAAAAAGTGGCTTTTAATGACTGCGTATTATTCAGTTATGTAGCCTACTACAATTTAAACAATCCCCTATTGTTGAGAATGCTAGTTGTCTTAAATTTTGTGATATTTTAATTCTTCAATGAATATCTTTATGCATAATGTCTGTTCAAACTTTTGATTATTTAGAAAAATAAATTATATTTTAATAGCTTGATCAAATGTTACACATATTTTTAAGGCTTAGAATACATATTTCCAAATTTCTCTTCAGAAAGATTTCACTAATTTACAATATCACCAGCAGAAGGCCTTTTCATCTCACCTTTTCGGACCTTGAATATTATTATTATAAATTGCTGAGCCTGTAAGAGAAAAATGTCCCATTTTAACTTGCATTTCTTAGGTTACTGTAACTTTTTAAAAATTACTTCTTTTGTGAATTGCTTGTTCATGACCTTAGCTCATTTCTAAAAAATCCAATATTTATTTAATTGGCTTGTAAGAACTCTTCCTTATTTAATTGGCTTGTAAGAATTCTTCCTTATGGACATTAATTATTTGCCTATAATATATGTTGCAAATATTTTCCAGTCTATTATTTGCCTTTGTTTATGGTGTTATTGAATCTATTAATTGTTTCCCTCATTTTTTTTCTTTAACACTTAGAAATACCTTCACTGCTACAGACCAGATCATTATTTATTTATATTTTCCTTGATATTTTACAGTTTTCAATTTTAGACTTAGCTCTTACATTTACTTAAAGTTTATTTTGGCATATGATATGAGATGGGAATTAAAGTTCTTTGTTAAAGTCCAAATAGTTATCATAACACTATTTCTTGAATAACTTTGTCTGTCTTTTTCCCATACATGATTTAAACAACACTCCTTAAAAATCTACTGTGTTCAAGCCCAACCAGGGATATCTGCCTCCCCCACAAAGAAAACAAAATAAAACAAACAAAATCTATTTTGTGTTGGGCTTCTCAGAATGTTTTTTGTTTCATAGTTTTCTTTTGTTCTTATAATATGTGAAGTGTGTATTACATTCCTTTTTTACATAAGACAAACATGAGTCTCAGAGATGTCAGTTGAGTTGCCTAAAGTCAAATACTTACTAAGTGGCATAGCCCAGGCTGGAAACCAAGTTGTTTGACTCAAATTCAAATTATTTTTGCCTTATCACTACCAGAAAGGTCTAGATATTTCGAACAGGTATTTGGAGTAGGCCAAGTTGCAGATCATTTATAGGTTTATAGTGTAGACATTTTCCACACTTTAATTTGATAATTTAAATAACTAAAATAACATTTAGTTCAAATTTACAGGACTCATTAAACATTTGTACACTAACAAGACTTATAGTGCACAATAAATCTTAACATAGCGCTCTCAATTTTAAAGGTATTTTGACTTTAGAACTTTTTTTGTCAATTTTGCCCTGGTCAAGGAGTGATATTTTACTGTATCCATAATAAAATGATATGCCATCTACTGGCATGTTTTCCAATATCTCATATATACACATTTGAAAGTCCTTTGGTTTTGAGAAGATGATGCTAGAAAAAAGTGTTGTTTAGTTTTACGTTATGCAGTCTGATGCCACTGGAAATTACTCTCGGCCATTTTGTTCTTCTGGATTTTGATACCTAAAGCAGAGTTTATAAGAAATTGCGTCTTCAGCACACGTTTATTGCGGCACTATTCATAATAGCAAAGACTTGGAACCAGCCCAAATGTCCATCAATGATAGACTGGATTAAGAAAATGTGGCACATATACACCATGGAATACTATGCAGCCATAAAAAAGGATGAGTTCATGTCCTTTGTAGGGACATGGATGAAGCTGGAAACCATCATTGTCAGCAAACTATCGCAAGGACAAAAAACCAAACACTGCATGTTCTCACTCATAGGTGGGAATTGAACAATGAGAACACTTGGACACAGGAAGGGGTACATCACACACCGGGGCCTGTCGTAGGGTGGCGGGAGGGGGGAGGGATAGCATTAGGAGATATACCTAACGTAAATGACGAGTTAATGGGTGCAGCACACCAACATGGCACATGTATACATATGTAACATGTAACATGTGCATGTTGTGCACATGTACCCTAGAACTTAAAGTGTAATTAAAAAAACAAAAAAGAAATTGAGTCTTCAAACAAGATATTTTCATTCCAGTGAATAACACTTGCTTTTTGCCTAAGATGCCTAGAACTGGGGTCTGAGAATCATATAGCTGTAATGATGTGTCTGGACTGGCTCAAAATAAGACTTATTGTAAGCGACATTGCAGAATAAAGGTCTGCAAAAGAAAATTCAACTTCCAATTCCCCCTTCTCCTCATAGCAGCATGATACCTTTTTTAATGCTTTCAATTATACATGAAGTCAACAGATCCAGACTTAATTCTTCACTTACTCTGTAAAAAACCCTGAGGTTTTTTCTCAGTTACTAACACATTCATTTACTAATTTTCTCCCCCTAATCACACTGGCAAAAGCCAAGGAAATGTGTTATAATACACCCACCACCAGCAGCATGTCTGTCAGCAATTTTATTTAATGTTACCTCTTTTTTTTTTTTTTTTTTTTTTGAGATGGAGTCTTGATCTGTCGTCCGGGCTGGAGTGCAGTGGCGCGATTTCGGCTCACTGCAAGCTCCGCCTCCTGCATTCACACCATTCTCCTGCCTCAGCCTCCCGAGTAGCTGGGACTACAGGCGCCTGCCGCCACGCCAGGCTAATTTTTTTGTATTTTTAGTAGAGACGGGGTTTCACCATGTTAGCCAGGATGGTCTTGATCTCCTGACCTCGTGATCCGCCCACCTCGGCCTCCCAAAGTGCTGGGATTACAGGTGTGAGCCACCGCGTCCGGCCAACGTAAGCTCTCTCTAACGGTTTACATTTCAATCCTGTGCACTTCTACAAATTTGTCTTAGAAGATTGACTCAGAAGTTAGAGGAAAGTCACTTTTAAGTAAAAGGTAAACTTACACATAACAACAGTTTGGAGTTAAGTGTCAATTCTGTGGTTCAGGTGAGATCAGTAAAAGGCAATGCAATAAACTAGATCATAGAAATATCTACCATAAAAGATGTACATACCCACTTTTCGTTACCTACGATATGCTTTTAAACTTTTAATCTAATATCTAGTTCATTATTGAGAAATTAAATTTTAAAGCCACTAGATTTCTTTCTCTCAAGTAAGAAATTGTGGTCATTTTCTAGTTCAAATATTACTGATAAATACTTGTTACAGATGGTGGTGGTTGTTTCTTAGTATTCACGTGCCAAAAGGATATTAATTGTGGTATAAATATATATCCTTACTATTTCTTCTACCTCAATGATGAATACCCCTGATTGAGTCTAGAATAAGATAGTTGTCTATAGCTTTACAAATACTTTTCTTTTTAAAATATCAATTTTTTAGATGAAAAGTATAAAACTCTACAGATATTCTAGAAATAGCATACTTTATTTTGGCAGCAGAAAGACAAACATGTTGCCAAATAAAATTACCTCTACCCTCCTTTGGCCTCCTAAAAATATCCTAAAGAAACTGTCCAATGAGGGAAGTGTGTTTTTCCATTATTTCTGCTAATAATAGCCATAGGTGTTTTTTTCTTCTCTCATCACCTTGTGCTTTCTATTTTTATACACAGATATATATTCCCAAATGCTTTCTGAATGCCTGTTGGTATTGCGATCTTACATCAACTATTGAATATTTTCTTCACATTTATGTATCTTCCTGCATCCCCAACTCTGTTAATGACATTGCCATCTTCACAGGAATCCAGAGCCACTATGTAGTCTTTATTCTCTTCCCTACAGCTAAATACTTGTCAAGCACTTTTATCTTATCTTTGCAATCATCCTTATATGTGTCCCCTCCTATAAAAGTGTACTCACATAGTCTAGGCCCTCACTACTTCTCACCTGGACTATGACAATGCCCAAATGGTTTTCCATGCAGTTAATTTCTTTCCACTTCAATACAGTATTCACATTGCCTGCAGAAAAACAAAACAAAACAAAACAAAACAAAAATCTAAAAATGTGGCTCCACTTTTGTTACCCTAATACTCAAATTTGACTATCCCCTACAGCATAAAGCACTATCTTCTTACAGCAGTATTGAAGACCCTCCATAACTGGTTCCTAGCTGATATTGTTTGGCTGTGCCACACCCAAATCTCTTTTTGAATTGTGGTTCCAATAATCCCCACCTGTCAAGAGCCAAACCAGGTGGAGATAATTGAATCATGTAAGTGGTTTCCCCCATTCTGTTCTCATGATAGTGAGTTAGTTCTCATGAGATATGATGGTTTCATAAGCGGTTTCCCCTTTCTCTCAGCACTCACCTTATCCTCCTGTCCTGTGAAGAAGGTGCCTGCTTCTCCTTCCCCTTCTGCCTTGATTGTAAGTTTCCTGAGGCCTCCCCAGCAATGAGGAACAGTGAGTCAATTAAACCTCTTTCCTTTATAAATCACCCAGTCTTGGGCAGTTCTTTATAGCAGCATGAGAACAGACTAATACAGTAAATTGGTACCACAGAGAGTGGGGTGCTGCTATAAGGATACCTGAAAATGTAAAAGCAAATTTGGAACTGGGTAACAGGCAGAGGTTGGAACAGTTTGGAGGGCCCAGAAGAAGACAGGAAAATATGGGAAAGTTTGGAACTTTCTAGAAACTTGGAGGGCTCAGAAGACAGGAAGATGTGGGAAGGGTAAGAACTTCCTAGAGACTTGTTGAATGGCTTTGACCAAAATGCTGATAGTGATATGGACAATGAAGTCCAGGCCAAGGTGGTCCCAGATGAAGATGAAGAACTTGTTGGAAACTGGAGTAAAGGTCACTCTTGCTAGCAGAGACTGGTGGCATTTTGCCCTTGTCCTAGAGATCTGTGGAACTTTCAACTTGGGAGAGATAATTTCGGGTACTGGTGGAAAAAATTTCTAAATGCCAAAGCATTCAAGGGGAAGCAGAGCATAAAAGTCTGGAAAATTTACAGCCTGATGATGCAGTGGAAAAGAAAAACCCATCTTCTGGGGAGAAATTCAAGCCTGCTTCAGACATTTGCATTTGCATAAGTAATGAGTAGCCAGTGCTAATGACCAAGACAATGGGGAAAATGTCTCCAGGGCATGTCAGAGGCCTTCACAACAGCCCCTCTCAACACAGGCCTGGAGGCCTAGGAGGTAAAAATGATTTCCTGGCCAGGCCCAGGGACCCCTGCTGTGTGCAGCCTGAGGGCTTGGTGCCCTGCATCCCAGCTGCTTTCAGCTTCAGCCATGGCTAAAGGGGCCAAGGTACAGCTCAGGCCATGGCAGAGGGTGTAAGCCCCAAGCCTTAGCAGCTTCCAACTGGTGTTGAGCCTGCAGGTTCACAGAAGTCAAGAATTGAGGTTCAGGAACCTCTGACTAGATTTCAAAGGATGTATGGAAATGCTTGAATGTCCAGGCAGAAGTTTGCCGCAGAGGCGGAGCCCTCATGGAGAACCTCTGCTAGGGCAGTGCAGAAAGAAAATGTGGGGTCAGAGCCCCCACACAGAGTTCCCACTGGGACACTGCCAGTGAAGCTGTGAGAAAAGCGCCAATGTTCTCCAGACCCCAGGATGGTAGATCCACCAACAGCTTGCACCCTGCACCTTGAAAAGCTACAGACACTCAATGCCAGCCCAAGAAAGGAGCCAGGAGGGGGACTGCACCCTGCAAGGCCACAGGAGTGGAGCTGCCCAAGACCCTGGGAGCCCACCTCTTGCATCAGTGTGATCTGGATGTGAGACATGGAGTCAAAAGAGTTCATTTTGGAACTTTAAGGTTTAATGACTCCCCTGTTGGATTTTGGACTTGCATGGGGCCTATAGCCCCTTTTCTTGGCCAATTTCTCCCATTTGGAGCAGGTGTATTTACCCAATGTCTGCATCCCCATTGTATCTAGCAAGTAACTAACATGCTTTTGATTTTACAGATTTGCCTTGTCTCAGATGAGGCTTTGGACTTGGAATTTTTGGCTAATACTGGAGTTAGCTAAGACTAAGGCATGATTGTATTTTGAAATGTGAAGACATGAGATTTTGGAGGGGCCAGAAGCAGAATGATATGATTTAGCTGTGTCTCCACCCAAATCTCATCATGAATTGTAGTTCCAATAATTCCCATAGGTTAAGGGCAGGAACAGGTGGAGGTAATCGAATTATGGGGGTGGTTTCCCCTGTACTGTTCTTGTCATAGTGAGTTAGTTCTCACAAGATCTGATGGTTTTATAAGGGGCTTCACTCTTCACTCAGCACTCTATCTTCCCCCTCTGTCGAAAAGGTGCCTGCTTCTCCTTTTCCTTCCACCATGATTGTAAGCTTCCTGAGGCCTCTCCAGCAACGTGGAACTGTAAGTGAATTAAACCTATTTCCATTATAAATTACTCAGTCTTGGACAGTATTTTGTAGTAGCAGGAAGAGAACGGACTAATACACTAGCCTATCTTCAGTTTCTCCTGGCTATATTATACTTTCTGACCTCTCACACATCTTACAGTCAAGTGATATTCAAACGCCGCACCAAAATTCAGTAATACTAAACCCTTTGTGAAATCTTACCCAAACCCTTCACTAGAGCTAAGTTCCTTCTTATTGTTTCTCTCCTATTAGGCTCTCATAGCACTTTGTACCTTTAATAATGTGCTTGGTAATTTAAGAAGTTCCTTTTGCAGTCACCACAGTGAACTGTGTTATAGTGTATGGTCTGTCAAATCCTACTTGAGGCTTTGATATTTGAGACGGTCTAAGGGACACACTAAAGATTCAGTCCTTTAGGATTTTTTATTGTAATTTAGAGCACCAGAAAGCTACCTATCCAGACCTAAGTAGTTAATTTCCTCAAAGATGTCCTTATAGAGCTATATTTGAGTATTTTGTTATGGGGTCTATATAAGAAAGTCATATGAAGAATGTTTTTGTATTCTCAGCGATTGCACTTGCAGTCTGATTTCTATTGTGATAGTTTGTATGTATACATTCTTTCTCACTAGCTTATAAACTCCTACTGTACAGTGACTATATATTGTTCATCACGTACCACATTGCTCTTCATATAGAAATGTGTAATATATTTTTCTTTTTGATTTATTAAATAAAAATTGTTTAGTTTATAAAATAGCTCATTTGAAAATTATCCTCTAATTATATCAGATGAGGTTTGCCACATTTGCATATGCATATATTCACATTCAACTTTCAAGGGACCCATCTACTCACTAAAGAAATACCCATACAAAATACAGGATAAATTGGAATGATCACTGGATTGCTCATTGCTTTAGATTGCCCAGTCATCCATTTCCTTCCATTAACCCAGTTTATATAAAATGAAGGATTTGGAGCCCTCATCAGTTGCATCTAAAATATCTGTCCATCCACAGGAGGACTCATATTCTATTTCTCAAGAATAATTAATGAATATTTCCCAAATGTAATCCTTTATTTCTATATTCTATAATTTTTTCAAGTCAGTAATCTTATCTGTGCTAGAATAATGTACATTTTGGAGGTTTGGGGTTGTTCTTTTCATATCATTGACAACCCTATAACACAGACTATTGACATATAACATGGGAAAGATGTTGCATATTCATAGTCTGGCACATTTACAGGTAGTATTATACTAGTTTTTAATCAAAGTTTGAAGCAATGATAATCTAAGCCTGCCTAAATCTTATACACATAAATACACACCCACCATACAATAAGAATGCTAGTTCTCTAAAATGTATATATTATTAAAACACCCCATGCTTACTGTTTTCATAAAATTATACTGGTGAAAAATATTTAACAACAGTAAAAGTAGAAAATTTATAAGAAACAGAAAAGTGCAAAGACGACAGAAATATAAAATAAGACTTTGATTTAAAATAGAAGTCAAAATTAGTCTTTAAAATAAAACTTGGGAACATCACACACCGGGGCTTGTCAGGGGGTGGGAGGCAAGGGGAAGGATAACATTAGGAGAAATACCTAGTGTAGGTGATGGGTTGATGTGTGCAGCAAACCACCATGGCACGTGTATACCTATGTAACAAAACTGCACGTTCTACACATGTACCCTAGAACTTAAAGCATAATGAAAAATAATAAAAAATAAAATAAAACTTGCAACTTGGTAGTTCAATTTAATATTTTTAATATGCACTCCTTTTAATTGAAATAGTTCTATTATTGGAATTTGGTCTCTATCACAATCAATCAAACAGTTACATGGCTGCAAGTAAGGTCTTAAAATTTATAATTAATATCACACTTCATAATATAATGTAACAATGAATCACTTATATGAGGGTTAATTTTATGATATATTATGCAAAATACTATTTTCTATTTTTGCATCATGAATTAGTGATGCTTTATAGCAGGCCTCATGTGAAGAAGCATTTTGTGTCAACTATGAGAAAAAATATTTTAGTTTAAGTATGTGTGGTATAAGTCAATATCATTTTTCAGGTATGGAATTGGAAAGCAAAGAACAGT
Source organism: Pan paniscus (assembly GCF_029289425.2). Taxonomy (NCBI): domain Eukaryota; kingdom Metazoa; phylum Chordata; class Mammalia; order Primates; family Hominidae; genus Pan; species Pan paniscus. The sequence continues at coordinate 84,023,889 of NC_073272.2, forward strand.
GGCACAATCAGGGTCTTAAAATTATTTCTCATTTTCTGCATTTATCTTCCTAAGTCTGAAAAATCACATTTTTATTTGAAGCCTTAACTTAATAGCCTTTCCTGATATTCTGCGGCTCACATTGATTCCTCCCTTTCCTGGACTTCTGCTGCATTGAGAACCAGCACCACACAATTTTGCACCTAATTGCTATAATTGTTTCATGAGTCAGTCCTCTGAAATAGATTGTAAGCTCCTAACTGCAGAAATTATGTCTTACATTTCTTTTGCCTGGCACACAATTGGATAATTGTTGATTAATAAATACAGCCAGCAGCTTTCTCCCTTTTGAATGTTTCCACTCCTCTCATTTGGGGCTCTCAAAAAATAGCCCCTTACAATAATTTTTTCCTATGAATTCAACAATATCTTGTAGTGTTAGAAACAGGGTTAGTCAGCTGCCACAAAATATAAAATTGCACTGCATATACAGTCTAAATTTTTACATAATGTTTTAGTATACATCTTCAGAAATACTTTCTGTCTAAAAGTGGGGATATTCTGTATTGAAAATTTATTCAGCATGTATCTAATTAAAAATTGCACTTACTGAGAAGCTACGATGAATTAAGCATTGTTTAAGGAATAAAAATTGATGTGAAAGGACTCTGATCAATAAGGAAGAGAGCTTATTCCCAATGCTGCAGTAGCTGCTTTACATAATATGATTTAATTCTTACCCACACTCTAAGGAATTTATCATTATTCCCATTTTACAGGTGAGAAATCTGCAGTTCAGAGAGGTTAAGTATTTGCCCAAGGTTATAACATCCAAATGGAAGAAACAAGATTTGAATCCATGTCTGTCTAACTTCAAAGCCTGAGCTTACTGTTCTTTAAGAGATACAGCCACATGAAGAAGTTCTTATAATGTAATGTGATAAATGATATAATAACATATGTGTACCAAATACTACAGGATCATGGGAAGGTTAGGGGAACACAGAGAAAATAGTGGCTAATATTGCCTGAGAAGAAATGAGGCAATATTCTCAAGAGTCAAATAACCCATTTGTAATGTCTCAGAGTACCATGCTAGTTTCTATTTTTCAATTTTTTAATTTTTATTTATTGTGGGTATATAGTAGGTATATGTATTTATGGGGTACTTAACATGTTTTGATACAGACATGCAATATAAAATAAGTACATAATGAAGAATGGGGTATCCATCCCCTCAAGCATTTATCCACTGAATTGTGAATAATCCAATTAGACAATTTAAGTTATTTTAAAATGTACAGTTATTATTTACTATAGTCACCATGTTGTGCCATCAAGTAGTAGGTCTTATTCATTCTTTCTATTTGTTGTATCCATTTATCATCCCTACCTTACCCCAAGCCTCCGACTACCTTTCCAAGCCCATGGTAATCTTTCTTCTACCCTCTACCTCTGTTAGTTCAATTGTTTTGATTTTTAGATCTCACAAAAAAATGAGAACATGTGATGTTTGCCCTTGTGTGCCAGGATTATTTTACTTAACATGATTTCCAGTTCAATCCACGTTGTTGCAAATGACTGTATCTCATTTTTTGAGGGCTGAATGGTACTACATTGTGTATATGTACCACATTTTCCTTATCCGTTATTCTGTTGATGCACACTTAGTTTGCTTCCAAATTTTAGCTATTGTAAACAGTGCTGCAAAATACATAACAGTGCAGATATCTCTTCCATATATTGACAGTCTTTCTTTTGGGTATATACCCATCAGTGGGATTGCTAAAACATTTGGAAGGGCCGGGCGCAGTGGCTCACGCCTGTAATCCCAGCACTTTGGGAGGCCGAGGCGGGCGGATCACGAGGTCAGGAGATCGAGACCATCCTGGCTAACACGGTGAAACCCCGTCTCTACTAAAAACACAAAAAATTAGCCGGGCGAGGTGGCGGGCGCCTGTAGTCCCAGCTACTCGGGAGGCTGAGGCAGGAGAACGGTGTGAACCCTGCGAGGCGGAGCCTGCAGTGTGCCGAGATCGCGCCATTGCACTCCAGCCTGGGCGACAGCAAGACTCCGTCTCAAAAAAAAAAAAAAAAAAAAAATTTGGAAGCTCTATTTTTAGTTTTTTGAGGCAGATCCAAACCGTTCCCCATAGTGCTTGTACTAATTTACATTCCCACCAACAGTGTAAAAGGGTTTCCTTTTCTCCACATCTTTGCCAGAATTTGTTATTGTCTGAAATTTGGATACAAGCCATTTTAACTGGGGCGAGATGATATTTCATTGTTGTTTTGATTTGCATTTCTCTGATGATCAATGATTTTGAGCACCTTTTCATATGCCTGTTCACCATTTGTATGTCTTCTTTTGAGATATGTTTATTTAAATCTTTTGCCCATCTATTGATTGGATTATTAGATTTGTTTCTATAGAGTTGTTTGAGCTCCTAATATATCCTGGTGATTAGTCTCTTGTCAGATGGATAGATTGCAAATATTTTCTCCCATTCTGTGTATTGTTTCTTCACATTGTTGATTGTATCCTTTGCTGAGCAGACTTTTTAACTTGCTGTGGTCTTATTTGTCCATTTTTGCTTTGATTGACTGAGCTTGTGGGATATTGCTCAAGAAATTTCTGCCCAGACCATGTCCTAAAGATATTTCCCAATGTTTTCTTGTAGTAGTTTCATGATTTGAGGTTCTAGATTTAATGCTTTAATTTATTTTGAGTTGATTTTTGTGTATGGTGAGAGACAAGGGCCTAGTTTTATTCTTCTGCGTATGGATATATAGTGTTCCCAGCACCATTTATTGAAGAGACTCTCTTTTCCCCAGTGTATGTTTTTGGCACCTTTATGGAAATGAGTTTGCTGTAGATGTGTGAATTCGTTTCTGGGTTCTGTATTCTGATCCATTGGTCTATGTGTCTGTTTTTATGACAGTACCATGCTGTTTCAGTTACTATAGCTCTGTAGTAGAATTTTAAGTCAGCTAATGTAATTCCTCCAGTTTTGTTCTTTTTCTTAAGATAGTTTTAGCTATTCTGGGTGTTTTGTGGTTTCATATAAATTTTGGGATAGCTTTTTATATTTTTGTGAAGAATGTCATTGGTGTTTTAAGAAGGATTGAATTGAATCTGCAGACTGATTTGTGTAGTATAAACATTTTAACAATATTGATTCTTTCTTTATTTTTTTACTTTATTATTATTATACTTTAAGTTTTAGGGTACATGTGTACAATGTGCAGGTTAGTTACATATGTATACATGTGCCATGCTGCTGTGCTGCACCCATTAACTCATCATTTATCATTAGGTATATCTCCTAAAGCTATCCCTCCCCCCTCCCCCCACCCCACAACAGACAAATTTCAAAGAAATTTACAAGAAAAAAACAAACAACCCCATCAAAAAGTGGGCAAAGGATATGAACAGACACTTCTCAAAAGAAGACATTTATGCAGCCAAAAAACACATGAAAAAATGCTCACCATCACTGGCATCAGAAAAATGCAAATCAAAACCACAATGAGATACCATCTCACACCAGTAAGAATGGCAATCATTAAAAAGTCGGGAAACAACAGGTGCTGGAGAGGATGTGGAGAAATAGGAACACTTTTACACTGTTGGTGGGACTGTAAACTAGTTCAACCATTGTGGAAGTCAGTGTGGCGATTCCTCAGGGATCTAGAACTAGAAATAGCATTTGACCCAGCCATCCCATTACTGGGTATACACCCAAAGGACTATAAATCATGCTGCTATAAAGACATATGCACATGTATGTTTATTGCGGCACTATTCACAATAGCAAAGACTTGGAACCAACCCAAATATCCAACAATGATAGACTGGATTAAGAAAATGTGTCACATATACACCATGGAATACTGTGCAGCCATAAAAAATGATGAGTTCATGTCCTTTGTAGGGACATGGATGAAATTGGAAATCATCATTCTCAGTAAACTATCGCAAGAACAAAAAACCAAACACTGCATATTCTCACTCATAGGTGGGAACTGAACAATGAGAACACATGGACACAGGAAGGGGAACATCACACTCTGAGGAATATTGATTCTTTCAATCCATGAACATGGAAAAGTGTTCCATTTTTTGGTATCCTCTCCAATTTCTTTCATCTGTGTTCTATAGTTTTTATTATAGAGATGTTTCACTTCTTTGGTTAAGTTAATTCCTAGGTATTTAATTTTATCTGTGGCTATTTTAAATGGGATTCCTTTTTTATTTCTTTTTCACATTGTTCACTGTTGGCTTATAGAAATGCTACTTATTTTTGGATGTAGATTTTGTATCCTGCAAGTTTATTATTTTGTTTATCAGTTCCCATGGTTTTTTTGTGGAGTCCTTAGATTTTTCCAGATACAAAATTATGTCATCTGCAAACAAAGATAATTTTACATCTTCCTTTTCAATTTGGATGCCTTTGTATTTCTTTTGTCTGATTTCTCCAGCTAGGACTTTCAGTATTATGTTGAATAACAGTGCTAACAGTGGGCATCTCCAAACAGTGTCATGTTCCAAATTGTAAAGGAAAGGCTTTCAGATTTTGCCATTCAGTATGATACTAGCTGTGGGCCTGTCATATATGGCTTTTATTATGTTGAAGTATGTTCCTTCTATTCCCAGTTTGTTAAAGTTATTTTATTAAACGCTTTTTCAGCATCAATTGAAATGATCATATGGTTTTTATCCTTCATTCTGTTAATATGATGTGTTTGATTGATTGATTGTGTATGTTGAATCATCCTTGAATATCAGTGATATATCTCACTAGGTCATGATGTATAACCCTTCTATGTATTGTTGAATTGTGATTACTAGTATTTTGTTGCACGTTTTTTCATCAATATTCATCGGAGACTTTGGCTCGCTGTTTTTCTTTTTTATTGATGTTTCTTTGTCTTGTTTTCATATCAGAGTAATACTTGTCTCATAGAATAAGGTTGGAAATATTCCCTCCTCCTCTATATTTTGGAATAGTTTAGGTACGATTGGTATTAGTTCCTCTTTAAATGTTTGGTAAAACTCAGCAGTGAAGCCCTCAGGTCCCAGGATTTTCTTTACTGGGAGACTTTTTATTGCAGCTTTGTTCTTGTTACTTGTTATTGTTCTGTTCAGGTTTTGGATGGAACACAACCTAGTTCCATCTTAGTAGGTTGTGTGTATCTAGGAATTTGTCTATTTCTTCTAGATTTTCTAATTTATTGGCATATAATTGCTCATAGTAGCCACAAATGATCCTTTGAAATTCTGCAGTATCAGTTGTAACATCCCCTTTTTCACTTCTGATTTTATTTAGTTGGATCTTCTTTATTATTTTCTTGGTTAGTCTGACTAAAAGTCTGTCAATGTTGTTTAACATTTCAAAAAAGCAACATATTTTATTGATCTTTTGTGTTTTCTATTTCACTTTCATTTATTTCTGTTCTGTTCTTTATTATTCATTTTCTTCTACTAATTCTGGGTTTGATTTGCTTCTGTTTTTCTACTTCTTTTAGATTCATCATTAGAGGGTTTACTTGACGTTTTTGGTCTCTTTTGATGTAGGCACTTATAAGGTTTTCTCTGGATACTGGTTTTGCTGTATCCCATAAGTTTTGGTATGTTGTGTTTTCATTATCATTTGTTTCAAAAACATTTTAATTTTCTTATTAATTTATTCAGTGACCCACTGGTAATTCAGGATCATATTAATTTTCATGTATTCATGCAGTTTCCAAAATTCCTCTTGTTACTAATATCTAGTTTTATTCTATTGTGGTCAGAAAAAAAACTTGATATTATTTGAATTTTTTTGAATGTTTTAAGACTTGTTTTGTGGCTACATATATGGTCTGTCCTTGAGAATGATTTATGTCCTGTGGAGAAGAATGTTTATTCTGCAGCTCTTGAATAAAATGTTCTGTAAATATCTGTTATATTCATTTAGTTCATAGTGCAGATTAGGTCTGACGTTTCTTCGTTGATTTTCTGTCTGGAAGACCTGTGCAGTGCTGAAAGTGGGATGTTGAAGTCTCCAGCTATTATTGTATTGGGATCTATCTCTCTCTTTAGCTCTAATATTTCCTTTATATATCTGGGCACTCCCATGTTGGGTGCATATATATTTACAATTGTTATATCCTCTTGCTGCATTGGCCTCTTTATCATTATATTATGATCTTCTCTGTCTCTTCTGATGGTTTTGTCTTGAAATCTATTTTTTCTAATGTAAGAATAGCAACTCTTGCTCTTTTGTGGTTTCCATTGGCATGGAATATCTTGTTCTATCCCTTTATTTGCAGTCTATGTGTGTCTTGATAGGTGAAGTGTGTTTCTTCTGGGCAAAATTTCAATGGCTCTTATTTTTTCATATTTTCAGCCAGGCTGTCTTCTGATTGGAGAGTTTATTCCATTTTCATTTAACATTATTATTGATAAGTAAGAACTTAATCTTGCCATTTTTTATTTGTTTTTGGGTTGAGGTGTGGTCTTCTCTCCTTTCTTTCATTTCTGTCTTTCACTCTTGAAGATTATTTTCTCTGATCATATGATTAAGTTTCTTGCTTTATATTTTTTATGCATCAATTGTATATATATTTTGTTTGAGGTTACCACAAAGCTTGCAAGTACTATCTTATAGCCCATTATTTTAACCTGATAAAAATGTAACACTACTTGCATAAACAAACACACAAGTAAAAATAAAACTAATAAAAACTTACCTTAACTTTGTCCCCCACTTTTTAACTTTTTATTGTTTCTATTTATATTTAACTGTACTGACTCTGTCTTGGAAAGTTATTGTAGTTATTATTTTTCATTGGTTCATCATTTAGTCTTTCTACTTAGGATAAGAGTAGTTTAATCACCACAGTAAAAGTGTTATAATATTCTGTGTTTTTCTGTGTACTTACTATTATCAGTACGTTTTGTACCTTCAGATAATAATAATAATTATTATTATTATTTGAGATGGAGTCTTGCTCTGTTGCCAGGCTGGAGTGCAGTGGAGCAATCTTAGATCACTGCAACCTCCGCCTCCTGGGTTCAAGCAATTCCCCTGCCTCAGCCTCCCAAGTAGTTGGGACTACAGGTGCGTGCCACCACTCTCAGCTAATTTTTTGTATTTTAGTAGGACGAGATTTCACCATGTTGGCCAGGATGCTCTCGATCTCCTGACCTCGTGATCCACCCATGTCGGCCTCCCAAAGTGCTGGAATTGCAGGCATGAGCCACTGTGCTGGCCCCTTCAGATAATTATTTATTGTTCATTAATGTCATTTTCTTTCTGATTGAAGTACTCCTTTCAGCATTTCTTCTAGGATGGGTCTGGTATTGATGAAATTTCTCAACATTTGTTTGTCTGGGAAAGTCTTTATTTATCCTTTGTGTTTAAAGTGTATTTTCACTGAATATACTATTCTAGAGTAAATTTTTTTTTTCCTTTAGTACTTTAAATATGTCATGCCACTCTCTCCTGGCCTGTAAGGTTTCCACTGAAGAGTCTGCTGCCAGATGTATTGGAGCTGCATTACATGTTATTCGTTTCTTTTCTTTTGCTTCTTTTGCTGCTTTTAGGATCCTTTCTTTAACCTTGACCTTTGGGAGTTTGATTACTACATGTTTTGTGGCAGTTTTCTTTGGGTTAAATCTGCTTGGTGTTCCATACCCTTCTTGTACTTTGTATATTAGTCCGTTCTCATACTGCTATAAAGAAATACCCAAGACTTGGTAATTTATAAAGGAAAGAGTTTTAACTGACTCCCTGTGTTGCAAGGCTGGGGAGGCCTCAGGAAACTTATAATCATGGCAGAAGGAGAAGCAGGCACCTTCTTCACAAGGTGGCAGGAGAGAACATGAGCATGTGAGGGGGAAACTGTCAAACACTTATAAAACCATCAGATCTTGTGAGAACTCAATCACTATCACAAGAACAGCATGGGGAAAACTGGCTCTCTGATCCAATTACCTCCCACTGGGCATCTCTCGACACATGGGGATTATGTGGAATACAATTCAACATGAGATTTGAGTGGGGACACAGCCAAACCATGTCACTTAGTTATTGATATCTTTTTTTTTTTTTTTTTTAGACGGAGTCTTGCTCTGTCACCAGGCTGGAGTGCAGTGGCATGATCTCGACTCACTGCAATCTCTGCTTCCTGGGTTCAAGCGATTCTCCTGCCTCAGTCTCCCGAGCAGCTGGGACTAGAATCGCATGCCACCATGCATGGCTAATTTTTGTATTTTTAGTAGAGACGGGGTTTCACCATGTTGGCCAGGATGGTCTTGATCTCTTGACCTCGTGATCCGCCCACCTCGGCCTCCCAAAGTGCTGGGATTACAGGCGTGAGCCACCGTGCCCGGTCAGATATTGATATCTTTCTCTAGGTTTGGGAAGTTCTTTGTTATTATCTCTTTGAATAAACTTTTTACCCCTGTCTCTTTCTCTACTTCCTCTTTAAGGCCAGTGACTCTTAGATTTTCCCTTTTGAGGCTATTTTCTAGATCCTGTAGATGTGGTTCATTGTTTTTTATTATTTGCTTATTTTTCCTCCTCTGTGTATTTTCAGATTCCTGTCTTCAAGTTCACTAATTCTTCTGCTTGATCAATTCTACTATTAAAGGACTCTGATCCATTTTTCAGTATACCAGTTGCATTTTTCAGCTTCAGAATCACTGCTTGATTATTTTTAATTATTTCAATTTCTTTGTTAAATTTATCTGATAGAATTCTGAATTCCTTCTTTGTGTTACCTTGAATTTCTGTGAGTTTCCTCAATACAACTATTTTGAATTATCACTGTGGTTCTTGCAGACTTGTAGAGGTACCACCTTGATGCTCTTGGTTAAGATCTGGGGGAATTCTCTGGATTATCAGAGGCTCTTATTATTTTCCCTTACTTTCTCCTAAACACACAGAGTCTCTGTCTCTGTTATGAGCCACCTAAAGCTGGGAGTGGAAAACACAAGCATCCCTGTGGCCACCACCACTCTGACTGCACTGGGTCATACTTGAAGCCAGCACAGCACAAGTTCTTTCCCAAGGCCTACTGTAACCACTCCCTGGCTACTGCCAATGGCTGTTCAAGGCCTCAGTCCTCTATAATCAGCAGATGGCAAAGCCAGCTAGGTCTGTGTCCTTCCTTTCAGGGTGGTGAAGTCCCCAGGCCCCAGGTGGGTCCAGAGGTGGTTTTGGGAAGTGAGGGACTACAGTCAAAAACCTTAGAAGCCTACATGGTATTCTATTGTATTGCGGCTCAGCTAACACTCAAGCCATAAGATACAGTCCTTCCCACTCTTCCCTCCCCTTTCCAAAGGCAGAGGAGCCTCATCCTGTAGTGACCACCACCCTTGGCCATGAGCAGTACTGCCAGACTACTGACAATGTTGCCTTAATATCCAAGGGCTCCTAAGTCAGCTTGTGGTGAATGCTACCTGGTCTGGAATGCACTGTTCAGGGTAATGGGCTCCCCTCTGGCCCAGAGCAGGTCCCAAAATGCCTTTCAAGAGTCTAGCCCTGGAATTGGGTGCCCCAAGTGCCTGCTTGGTGCTCTACCCTTCTGTGGCAGTGTTCATACCTTAGGTACAAGACAAAGCTCCTTTTACTTTTCCCTCTGGTTTTCTGAAGCAGTTTTGTCTCATAGCCACCACAGCTGGTAATGTACTGAGTCTCACTTAAAGCCAGCAAGCCTCAGACACTCACCAAAGCCCTCGGTGTAGTACCTAGTTATTGCTGCTGGCTATTCAGGGCCCAAGGGCTCTTCAGTTAGCAGGCAGATGATGAATGCTGGCAGGACTGGGTTATCTCCTTCAAGGCTGCTGCTTCCCTTCTGGCCCAAGGTGTCTAGGAATGTCATCTGGGAGCTAGGGTCTGGAAAATGGACCTCATGACCCTGACCACTGCCCTATCTTGCTGTGGCTGAGCTGGTATCCAAAATGCAAAACACAGTCTTCCCCACTCTTCCTCACCTCTCCTCAAGCAGAAGGACGGGGCTTTTTTTGGAGCCTCAAGCTGTATGGTCTAGGCTTAGGGGAGGGGTGATGCTAGCATTCTCTTGGCTGTCCCAGCTGCTGTCTCTGTATGTTTCATGTTCTCCAAGTCTACTGTCTCTGGGACTTGTTCAACCATAGGACTCGCCTATGAGTTGCAGTTCTTATGGCCTAGATACCTTTTTAAGTTTACTTTCAGACGGAAACAACTTTGGCCCTTGGTGGAAAGTTTTGAGAGCACTCAAGTTTCAGACAGCTAGGAATGATTCTTCTCTGGCTTGGGGTGGTTTAAATGGTCTCCCTGTGGCTGTGCATCAGCTGAGTTTGGTCTGGTTTTCCTGTATGCTCTAGCAGGACAGCATTGAGTTCAATGCCTCACAATTGCTGTCTTCTCACTCCCTCAGTGTCCAGAGAGGCTCTCAGCACCATTATGATGCTACAGGGGCTGGCAGAGGTGTGGCATCAGCAATTTAAGATTGTTTTCTTTATCTCTTCTGTGCCTCTTTCAGGGATATGAAGTTAAAACAAAGTACTATGAGTGTTCACCTGGTTTTTTTGACTCTTATGAAGTTTTTTTCCGTGTAGATAGTTGTTAACTTGGTGTCCTTGCAGCAGGGGACAACCAGCAGAGCTTTCCATTTCACTATCTTGCTCCACCTCCTTCCTCTGGCCATGTTAAGTTTGTATATCAATTTGATAGCAAGTGGAAATGTCAAGTGGACAATTGGGTACAGCAGTTTGAAGACAAGAGGAGAGATACCGGCTGGGTATATTAATCTGGTAGTCATCAAAGTGTAAATGATGTTTAAAACCATAAGACCATATGAGATTACCCAGAAAGAGTATAGGTGGAAGAAGTTTATCAGGTATTATTTTATTCTAACACTACAGCTGTTACTGCCCTACTTTTCGCAAGATCTCCAAACTCCTTGTTTCTGGCTCATCCACTTCATAATTCCACTGACTGACATCTTGACACCAAATTTTTCCCCAACTTTGCCTACTGAGCTCAGATAACTACTGCGAATTCTGTCTCAGTAAGACTTACCTAGTGAAGCACTGAGTTGTGGGCTGATTCTTTCTACCAATTGCCATTGATTTCTCCACTCTGAGATACCTCTTTTGAATTTAGAGACAGCTGCATATGTTCTACAATGGAATTTCCAATTCACACAGCAAAAACAAAAGTACTATAGCAGTAGACATTCAATAACCATTTATCGAATGAAATATAAATACACAAAATAGAAGGCTATAGAAATAGGCAGTCATATGTTTCACTCTTGATTTCTGGACTTGTCTAGGATCAACAGCATTATTTTAATGATCAGGGCTTGATAATTACCAGGAATTTTAGAACATATTAAAAAATTATCCCAATGCTTTATCATCTATGAACGCATTCTCATTTGGTTCATATAATATAAATTAAATGTTAAGATTGGCAGTAAACTCTCCATTTGCACTGTGGAAGCAGATTGCCATTCACAGTACCATCCATTTTTCCATATTATGGAGGCTTTGTAAAGGTACAAAATTGCCACATATCAATGCTTTTTTTCTCTTTTCTTTCTTAATGACACATTTTATCAAGGCAATTTAGAAGTGGCCATGTTGAGTCCATTAGCTGAAGTATATAATATCAAAGAAAAAACAATCCTAAGTGCCAAAAACGTTTTGTCAATAAAGATTGCCTGGCTGTTGCATAACATTTTACTCCCATATATAAATAGAAGACAGGTATGCAAAAACCAATGGGCTCTATTCTCACATTATTTCTTTCTTATTAAATAGAAAAATAAGTAATTGGATTAGTTGATCAACTTGGTAAAATTAAGCTAAGAGCATTATATGTGTATGTATGAACAAAAATTAACAAGCCATTAAAATCCACACTTGTGGATATCCCACAAAACCTTTTTTTCACAAATAGACAAACACACTGCAGTGAACTGAAAGTATTCTTCAGTGATAATTTTCATTAGATTGGAAAATGTTAGAACTGGAAAGGATCATAAAACTTGCCCCTGGCTGAGAAAGTCTTCTCTCAAACAATATATTTTTAAAATAGCAGACCAAGGTATAGAGTTCAGACTTCTGGACCCTGTATGAGTACTCTTTCTACTACACTATATTGTCTCCTCTCTAAGAAATAAAGTAAAGAATTGCTCTTTGTGATGAGTTCACAGTACTCTATTTTTGCAAATATTAAAAAATTTAATTTCTTAATTATAGAAAACAAATGCATGGGTGCTCAATTCTTCTTAGAAAAATCGCTCAACAGACGGCATTCTGCCTCATAGAGTATATGATGTACTTTAGTTACTAAAATGTGTAAATGGTACAGTAGGCTATAATCTAAATTGTCAATTATGCTTTGAGCCATGATGTAGATGTGTTTAAAAAGAAAACATAAGGAAGACGGCCGAATAGGAACAGCTCCAGTCTACAGCTCCCAGCGTGAGCAACACAGAAGATGGGTGATTTCTGCATTTCCAACTGAGGTACCGGGTTCATCTCACTGGGGCGTGTCAGACAGTGGGGGCAGGAGAGTGGGTGCAGGACAGTGGTTGCAGCCCACAGAGCATGAGCCAAAGCAGGGTGAGGCATCACCTCACCGGGGAAAGGCAAGGGGTCAGGAAATTCCCTTTCCTAGCCAAGGGAAGTGGTGACAGATGATACCTGGAAAATCGGGTCACTCCTACCCTAATACTGTGCTTTTCCAACGGTCTTAGCAAACGGCACACCAGGAGATTATATCCCACGCATGGTTTGGAGGGTCCCACGCCCATGGAGCCTTGCTCATTGCTAGCACAGCAGTCTGAGATCGAACTGCAAGGTGGCAGTGAGGCTGGGGGAGGGGTGCCCACCATTGCTGAGACTTGAGTAGGTAAAGAAAGCAGCCAGGAAGCTCGAACTGGGTGGAGCCCACCGCAGCTCAAGGAGGCCTGCCTGCCTCTGTAGACTCCACCTGTGGGGGCAGGGCATAGCCAAACAAAAGGCAAGAGAAACCTCTGCAGACTTTAATGTCCCTGACTGACAGCTTTGAAGAGAGTAGTGGTTCTCCCAGCACAGAGTTTGAGATCTAAGACTGGACAGACTGCCTCCTCAGGTGGGTCCCTGACCTCTGAGTAGCCTAACTGGGAGGCACCATCCAGTAGGGGCAGACTGACACCTCACATGGCCGGGTACTCCTCTGAGACGAAGCTTCTAGAGGAACAATCAGGCAGCAACATTTGCTGTTCAGCAATATTCACTGTTCTGCAGCCTCCACTGTTGATACCCAGGCAAACGGGGTCTGGAGTGGACCTCCAGAAAACCCCAACAGATCTGCAGCTGAGGGTCCTGACTGTTAGAAGGAAAATTAACAAACAAAAAGGACAACCACACCAAAACCTCATCTGTACGTCACCATCATCAAAGATCAAAGGTAGATAAAACCACAAAGATGGGGAAAAAACAGAGCAGAAAAGCTGAAAACTCTAAAAATCAGAGCGCCTCTCCCCCTCCAAAGGAACACAGCCCCTCACCAGCAATGGAACAAAGCTGGACGGAGAATGACTTTGACAAGCTGAGAGACGAAGGCTTCAGATGATCAAGCTTCTCCGAGCTAAAGCAGGAAGTTCGAACCCATCACAAAAAAGCTAAAAGCGTTGAAAAAAGATTAGACAAATGGCTAACCAGAGTAAACAGTGTAGAGAAGTCCTTAAATGACCTGATGGAGCTGAAAACCATGGCATGAGAACTACATGACGAATGAACAAGCTTCAGTAGCCGATTCGATCAACTGGAAGAAAGGGTATCAGTGATTGAAGATCAAATGAATGAAATGAAGTGAGAAGAGAAGTTTAGAGAAAAAGAGTAAAAAGTAATGAACAAAGCCTCCAAGAAATGTGGGACTATGTGAAAATATCAAATCTATGTCTGATCATTGTACCTGAAAGTGACGGGGAGAATGGAACCAAGTTGGAAAACACTATTCAGGATATTATCCAGGAGAACTCCCCCAACCTAGGAAGGCAGGCCAACTTTCAAATTTAGGAAATACAGAGAATGCCACAAAGATACTCCTTGAGAAGAGCAACTCCAAGACACATAATTGTCAGATTCACCAAAGTTGAAATGAAGGAAAAAATGTTAATGGCAGCCAGAGAGAAAGGTCGGGTTACCCACAAAGGGAAACCCATCAGACTAACAGCGGATCTCTCAGCAGAAACTCTACAAGCCAGAAGAGAGTGGGGGCCAATATTCAACATTCTTAAAGAAAAGAATTTTCAACCCAGAATTTCATATCCAGCCAAACTAAGCTTCATAAGTGAAGGAGAAATAAAATCCTTTACAGACAAGCAAATGCTGGGAGATTTTGTCACCACAAGGCCTGCCCTACAAGAGATCTTGAAGGAAACAGTAAACATGGAAAGGAACAACCAGTACCAGCCACTACAAAAACATGGCAAATTATAAAGACCATTGATGCTAGGATGAAACTGCATCAACTAATGAGCAAAATAACCAGCTAACATCATAATGACAGGATAAAATTCACACATTACAATATTAACCTTAAATATAAATGGGCTAAATGCCCCAATTAAAAGACACAGACTGGCAAATTGGATAAAGAGTCAAGACCCATCAGTGTGCTGTATTCAGGAGACCCATCTCACATGCAGAGACACACATAGGCTCAAAATAAAAGGATGGAGGAAGATCTATCAAGCAAATGGAAAACCAAAAAAGGCAGGGGTTGCAATCCTAGTCTCTAATAAAACAGACTTTAAACCAACAAAGATCAAAAGAGACAAAGAAGGCCATTACATAATGGTAAAGGGATCAATTCAACAAGAAGAGCTAACTATCCTAAATATATATGCACCCAACACAGGAGCACCAGATTCATAAAGCAAGTCCTTGGAGACCTACAAAGAGACTTAGACTCCCACACAATAATAATGGGAGACTTTAAAACCCCACTGTCAACATTAGACAGATTAACGAGACAGAAAATTAACAAGGATATCCAGGAATTGAATTTAGCTCTGCACCAAGCAGACCTTATAGACATCTACAGAAATTTCCACCCCAAATCAACAGAATATACATTTTTCTCAGCACCATATCACACTTATTCCAAAATTGACCATATAGTTGGAAGTAAAGAACTCCTCAGCAAATGTAAAAGAACAGAAATTATAACAAACTCTCTCAGACCACAGTGCAATCAAACTAGAACTCAGGATTAAGAAACTCACTCAAAATCGCTCAACTACATGGAAACTGAACAACCTGCTCCTGAATGACTACTGGGTACAGAACAAAATGAAGGCAGAAATAAAGATGTTCTTTGAAACCAATGAGAACAAAGACATAACACACCAGAATCTCTGGGACACATTTAAAGCAGTGTGTAGAGGGAAATTTATAGCACTAAATGCCCACAAGAGAAAGCAGGAAAGATCTAAAATTGACACCCTAACATCACAATTAAAAGAACTAGAGAAGCAAGAGCAAACATATTCAAAAACTAGCAGAAGGCAAGAAATAGCTAAGATCAGAGCAGAACTGAAGGAGATAGAGACACAAAAAACCATTCAAAAAATCAATGAATCCAGGAGCTGGTTTTTTGCAAAGATCAACAAATTGACAGACTGCAAGCAAGACTAATAAAGAAGAAAAGAGAGAAGAATCAAATAGACGCAATAAAAAATGATAAAGGGGATATCACCACCAATCCCACAGAAATACAAACTACCATCAGAGAATACTACAAACACCTCTACACAAATAAACTAGAAAATCTAGAAGAAATGGATAAATTCCTGGACACATACACCCTCCCAAGACTAAACCAGGAAGAAGTTGAATCCCTGAATAGACCAATAACAGCCTCTGAAATTGTGGCAATAATTAATAGCCTACCAACCAAAAAAAGTCCAGGACCAGATGGATTTACAGCCGAATTCTATCAGATGTACAAGGAGGAGCTGGTACCATTCCTTCTGAAACTATTCCAATCAATAGAAAAAGAGGGAATCCTCCCTAACTCATTTGATGAGGCTAGCATCATCCTGATACCAAAGCCTGGCAGAGACACAACCAAAAAAGAGAATTTTAGACCAATATCCTTGATGAACATTGATGCAAAAATCCTCAATAAAATACTGGCAAACCGAATCCAGCAGCACATCAAAAAACTTATCCACCATGATCCAGTGGGCTTCATCCCTGGGATGCAAGGCTGGTTCAACATATGCAAATCAATAAACATAATCCAGCATATAAACAGAACCAAAGACAAAAACCACATGATTATCTCAATAGATGCAGGAAAGGCCTTTGATAAAATTCAACAGCCCTTCATGCTAAAAACTCTCAATAAATTAGGTATTGATGGGACGTATTTCAAAATAATAAGAGCTATTTATGACAAACCCACAGCCAATATCATACTGAATGGACAAAAACTGGAAGCATTCCCTTTGAAAACTGGCACAAGACAGGGATGCCCTCTCTCACCACTCCTTTTCAACATAGTGTTGGAAGTTCTGGCCAGGGCAATCAAGCAGGAGAAAGAAATAAAGGTTATTCAATTAGGAAAAGAGGAAGTCAAATTGTCCCTGTTTGCAGATGACAGGATTGTATATTTAGAAAACCCCATCATCTCAGCCCAAAATTTCCTTAAGCTGATAAGCAACTTCAGCAGTCTCAGGATACAAAATCAATGTGCAAAAATCACAAGCATTCCTATATACCAATAACAGACAAACAGAGAGCCAAATCATGAGTGAACTCCCATTCACAATTGCTACAAAGAGAATAAAATGCCTAGGAATCCAACTTACAAGGGATGTGAAGGACCTCTTCAAGGAGAACTACAAAGCACTGCTCAATGAAATAAAAGAGGATACAAAGAAATGGAAGGACATTCCATGCTCATGGGTAGGAAGAATCAATAGCGTGAAAATGGTCATACTGCCCAAGGTAATTTACAGATTCAATGCCATCCCCATCAAGCTACCAATGACTTTCTTCACAGAATTGGAAAAAACTACTTTAAAGTTCATATGGAACCAAAAAAGAGCCCACATCGCCAAGTCAATCCTAAGCCAAAAGAACAAAGCTGGAGGCATCACACTACCTGACTTCAAAATATACTACAAGGCTACAGTAATCAAAACAGCATGGTACTGGTACCAAAACAGAGATATAGACCACTGGAACAGAACAGAACCCTCAGAAATAATGCCACATATCTACAACTATCTGATCTTTGACAAACCTGAGAAAAACAAGCAATGGGGAAAGGATTCCCTATTTAATAAATGGTGCTGGGAAAACTGGCTAGCCATATGTAGAAAGCTGAAACTGGATCCCTTCCTTATACCTTACACAAAAATGAATTCAAGATGGATTAAAGACTTAAATGGTAGACCTAAAACCATAAAAACCCTAGAAGAACACCTAGGCTTTACCATTCAGGACATAGGCACGGGCAAGGACTTCATGTCTAAAACACCAAAAGCAATGGCAACAAAAGGCAAAATTGACAAATGGGATTTAATTAAACCAAAGAGCTTCTGCACAGCAAAAGAAACTACCATCAGAGTGAACAGGCAACCTACAACATGGGAGAAAATTTTTGCAATCTACTCATCTGACAAAGGGCTAGTATCCAGAATCTACAAAGAACTCAAACAAATTTACAGGAACAAAACCAACAACCCCATCAAAAAGTGGGCAAAGGATATGAACAGAAACTTCTCAAAAGAAGACATTTATGCATCCAACAGACACATGAAAAAATGCTCATCATCACTGGCCATCAGATAAATGCAAATCAAACCACAATGAGATACTATCTCACACCAGTTAGAATGGCAATCATTAAAAAGTCAGGAAACAACAGGTGCTGGAGAGGATGTGGAGAAATAGGAACACTTTTACACTGTTGGTGGGACTGTAAACTAGTTCAGCCATTGTGGAAGTCAGTGTGACAATTCTTCAAGGATCTAGAACTAGAAATACCATTTGTCCCAGCCATCCCATTACTGGGTATATACCCAAAGGATTAAAAATCATGCTGCTATAAAGACACATGCACACATATGTGTACTGGGGCACTATTCACAGTAGCAAAGACTTGGAACCAACCCAAATGTCCATCAGTGATAGACTGGATTAAGAAAATGTGTCACATATACACCATGGAATACTATGCAGCCATAAAAAGGATGAGTTCATGTCCTCTGTAGGGACATGGATGAAGTTGGAAACCATCATTCTCAGCAAACTGTGGCAAGGATAAAAAACCAAACACCGCATGTTCTCACTCATAGGTGGGAATTGAACAATGAGAACACTTGGACACAGGAAGGGGAACATCACACACCAGGGCCTGTTGTGGGGTGGAGGGAGTGGGGAGGGATAGCATTAGGAGATATACCTAATGTAAATGATGAGTGAGTGGGTGCAGCACCCCAACATGATGCATGTATACCTATGTAACAAACCTGCACGTTGTGCGCATGCACCCTAGAATTTAATGTATAATAAAAGAAAAAAAAAAGAAAACATAAGATGTCAATGTAATGAGATTATGGGCTTTTTTGTCATTTTGTTTTGTTTTGTTTAAGTATCCTTATGAAGTCATGCATTTTAATGTATTTTATGCATTTCTATTCACTGCTTGTTATTTTTCATAGTGTTGCTCAAATTCCTTTAACCTGGCTAGTAGGGAGTTTAAGTTGACTCAAAGAAGTTTTCAAACTTGACATAGTATTCTCTTTCTCTCTCTGTTTCTTTTTTTTTGTTTTGCTTTGTTTTGTTTTTGTAAAAACATTGATTTCACTTATTCATTGTGTCTGAAATAGTCAATCTCAGAAACAGAATGTAGAGTGGTGGTTTCAAGGGACGGGTAGGAGGGTATATGAGGAGTTGTAATTGAATAGGAATAGCATTTTAGCTATGCAAAATTGGTAAATTCTGGAGATATGCTATAGAACATTGTGCCTATAGTTAACAATACTGTATTGTACTCTTAAAAATATGAAAGGGTAGATTCATGTTAAATGTTCTTACTTTTTGAATTCTTGACCTGGAGCACAAAGTAAAGGGAGAGAAGGATTGTGGGTATATGCATATGAACTGCAGAAGGATGCTGTAGTTGTTTGCAGTTGAATCCTGATTAGACTAAGACTGAGGCAAGAGACCTATGCTCAATGATAACTGGCAACATTCTCACCTGGAAGCATTATAGTAGTATGTGGTAATCACACTGGTAACTCTGATCTTTAAGAGCCCATGGCCTGAGCTAGGCATAGTGCCTCTATCTCTTTTAGTACTCCAGCATCATCTACTTGCCAGATATATCCATGAGAAGATCCACTTACACTTCAAATATATTCCTAGAATCCATTTTTAATCTCCCCATACCATGCTTCTAAACTAGTACACATTCCCAAGGTGTCTGTTTTTAACTGTGACATCTTCTCATCACCCAAACTTGAAAACTTGGAGATGCTGTTAACACTACCTGTTCCTTCCCTGCCACTATCCCTCCTGCAGCATACAGAGTGACCGAGTCCTATCTATTCTTCTTTCAAAATGTACCTGAAATTCATTCTTTCCTTTTTTCTTGACACTTATACCCTAGGTAACATTTTTAAATCAATTCATGATTGAATTATGGCAATATAATTCTAAATTATCTCCTAATCACCTGTCTCTTTGCTCTATATATCCACCATACTGCATCAGATTTAATCTTCCCTGCTTTCATCATGTCACAGTGCCTTACACATAGTTGGCTCTCAAGAAGTAATTACCGAATAAATTACTATTCAAACCTGATTGAAAACCTACGTTGATTGCTCTCCCGATTGTCAGAAGAATTTTAAAGTCCTCCAAAATGTGGTTCCTTTCTATTTCTCTCCAAGAAGATGAATCTGATCCGGTCGTGTTGTGTTGGTTTTCTCATTGAACACACGTCAACTCTCACCACTCTTTTCTTCCTTTTTGGGGCACCTTCTCTTGCTATTACAACTGTCCAAATTTTACACATTTCTCAATGCTCAACTCAGCTATAATTTCTCCTTTAAGTCTTTCCCAATTACTAAAGCTCATAAAAGGGTTTTCCATGTCTCTGATTTCCTAAAACCAGAATTTTACACCTCCTCATATTATTATTTCATATTTGTAAACTGTTTATGTTTATGACCTTTGTCCAACCACAACTGATGTCTTGACATCACGGACCTTGGACATGTCTTAGAGGCAGAAACTTTGGACTTCCATGAGTCTTACTTTTCTCATCAGAAAACTGAAGTTAACTGTACTTATACCACAGAGTTGTTAGGAAAATCCTCTAGCAGAGTGCCTAGCACATAATAGATGTTTAACAATGCTACTTTATTTTCTGTGTGTCACTTTATACAGCCTAGCAAATGGCCTTGCACATAGTAGTTACTCAGCAAGTTCTGACTGAACTGAACATAGATACCCATAGAATAGTACAAGTCATTTCCTTATTGTTAGTTATGCCACCGCTGGTGGTAGAGGGTATATTTGTGAGAATGTTTGCTAAAAGAGAGGAGGAGAAAGAAGTCGGAAAAAAAGGTGAAACTGAGAACACACCTCTGAGTTACAATGCCCCACTTAGACTCAAGTCATTCAAGATGGTTTTGGGAGGGGTAAGAAAACCAAGACAGGAAAGTTGTCATATGGAACAATAAGGATTCATTGTGTTGAATTACTTACTATTTGTTTAGGTAGAAAAAACCCAGGTGAATATGGCTCATTAAAACGTGATACAATAATACCTCTCCAACTTTGTCAAACACATAAACCTTTTTCATAACAGCAGTTTAAGAAGTAGCACAGAATATCCTTACATTTGCAAAGGGCCCAGGGCCCAGGGAAAGAAGTTATCTGAAGTAAAACTAAGTGAAAAGACTGGATTTTTATTCCTGAAGAATTATTGGAGACTCCAGACACACGCACACACACACACTCACACACACACACACATAAACAAATAGGAATTGACAAGGTCTTCCTAGATGTTAAATGTAGGCATTTCTTGGCAATGATGTAGGTAGTTAGGGTTGGGTGATAGCATTAAATATCTCAAAAGGACACAATTATCTTTTCAGGTCATTTCATATGGTTATTAGTGTAACACTATATGGGTATTCAAAAGTAATAGTAAAAATAATACTCATCAAAATTTCCGTATAACAGTTTTTTTTTTAAATTCAAAGTGCTTTCACGTACATTCAGGCTCAACTGAGCACTTAATTCAATTATGAGCAACTTTTACATCACCATATGTGTTCACATACATTTTTCTATGTTCCCACAGTACTTTGTATGATATGTAGATTTATTGTCTGTATGTGCAGATGAGAAAACTTGAGAGTCAGAGAAACTATAACTTTCCAGAACTTCATGGACAGTTAGTGGCAAAAATAGAATGAAAATGTTTGATTTGTAATCCCAACCACTCCCTGTTATCCAATTTACAAAGACAACTTCAGTAAAACTCTTAATAAATCCCTTTCTTATGAATTTCTGACACTTGAAATTTAACTTGTCAAAAAAGAAATTCACTTTACCCCCCAGACAGCACTCTGACTTTTAACACCATTGACACCATCGACACCATCATTCACCTGTTATATTAGATTGACAGCCTTAAAATTATTTTTCATTCCTTTTCCTCATTGCTCTTGTCTGACATATCTAATCTAAATCCTGATGAGTCTTCATTCACATATACATCAAAGTTACCATTTTTCCTTTATAAACCTCAAGTTTTTAAAATCTGTTTAATAATGGCAGTCATTTTTAGGTTCTCTGAATTTCTTGCTATATTTAACACTCTAGGATTCAAAGAAATATGTGAAGATGTGAATAGTTATTATTTCCAGTTGTGTAATTACTTCCATTATTCCATAAGTTGGCAAATTCATCCAGTTAGGAAAATGTGGGCTAGTATACAAATCAGGTTTTCACTAATTATTTCAGTGTCAGGGAGGAAAATGAAGAGTGTAAAATAGATAACAGGTTTTGCTTATTTTTATATCTTTGTGCTCTATTTTTTTCATTTTATTTTTCATTTATTCACACAAGCATGAATCACTGTTGTAATTTGATAAAATAAAAATATTATTAAAAACAAATTCACTCATACCTTCATGAGGTATTTTCAAGCACCTACAAAACCCTGTAATATATAGTGGTGAACAAGACGATATGGCCCTTTTTTATGTAACTTACAGCAGTAATAAATTCTCTGAGGAAGTATAATAGGGACCCCTGACATAAGCAGTGTTTCCCATAGTATGGTCTGGAGATTACTCTCATCAGAGCCACCTAGGCACTTGAATTTGGATTCCTAGGTCCCATCAAAAAATTACTGAATCAAAAAATCTGAAGATGAAGCCTGGGATTCTCAAGTTTTAACAAGTACCCCAGTGATTCTTCTGCACTCTATAGTTTGAGGACTCCTCTTGTAGAGTGTGGACTACTCTTAAATTTTCTTATTTTTGCTTATCAGTATTTTTTGTAGTGTTTTCAGTGAATATGTAATACTTAAGAAAAGAACTATTAAAATAATTTAAGACAGTTCTGGCAAGTCAACAGATATCAGTAGAGTAATCTGGGTGTGAATGGATGTGTAGAGGCTAAAAATGTTCATCTCATAGAAGTAGAGAGTAGAATAATGGTTACTAGAGGCTGGGAAGGGTGCATGAGATAGGGAAAGATTAGTTAAAGGATACAAAATTATATCTGGATAGGAGGTATAAGTTCTAGTGTTGTATAGCACTGTAGGGTGACTATAATAAAAATCATTTATTATATGTTTTAAGTAGCTAGAAAAGAGGATTTTGAATGTTCACAACATAAACCAATGATAAATGATTGAGGTGATAAACATATTAACTAACCTGATTTGATCACTATACATTGTATGTATTGAAACTTACTATACACCCCATAAATATATACAATTATCATTTGTCAATTAAAAACATAAGAAACGCTTCTTAAACATAAAGAGTTAAAAGCTAGGTTTTGAAAGATGTGATTCCAATGGATCAGCAGAGAAAATATTCCAAAAATGAAGCACAGATTCTGTTAAGAAAAACATAGAGACACTAGTAAACAAAATATAATAATGAAGCAAATCTGGCCAGAACAGAGAGTTATGTTCAGAAGGAATATGATGAGGTTAATGCAAATATAGTAACATGTTAAGGAATGGTCATGTTTACTGAATGGAGGAATTTTGCTTTGATTTACAAGTCAATTAATGGATATCCTTGACCAGTGGTGGGTGGAATCATGCAAATAAAGCTTTGGGAAGATTTGTTTGGTAGTGTGACGCAGGACAGAGAAAAAAGAATAAATAGCAAAATAAAGGATAGCAAGAAGACTGGTGGAATGATGGAAATATAATGAGATTAGGTTCTGAACTATGATGATGACTGTGAAGCATGTATTGAAGAAAGGTTTAGGAATAGTCAATGACAAATTTTTTAAAACTGAGGCTTTTTGTTGTGTTTATTTTCCATCCTTTCCTATTCTTTCTTAATAGACATGGAGTTTTGATTTTAGACTAGAGGACAGTGCCTTCAATTAGGGTACTTGGCTCTTTCAGATATATAATGATCTGACTGGCCATGTTTAAGGATTGATCCCTTTTGGGCTTTTAGCCTATATATTGGAAATTGTTTAGTAAGAAGACATTCGTTCTCTTTAAATGTCAGACCAACAAAAGAGCCTTTGTCCACCTAACCTATTTTTAAGTTATGAGATCCCAAAGCAAGCTCTTACATAGCATTACCTCACAGGTTTGTGGTATAGTAAAAACATGGGAAGAGAAAACTTTCATTAGGATTCAGATAATTGTATAATATCAAAGCTGAAGAGGTCCATGGTAATTATCCAGTCCCGCTATTTCATTTTGCCAATAAAGAATTTGAAGCTCAGAGAAGTTAAGTAATTAAATCTGCATTATCTAATAAATCAGTGTCCGAGTCTGAAACAGAACCCAGAGTTCTGACTCTCAGTCTTCGTCCTCTTCTGCTACACCATCTTGCCCCCTGACATCATTGCATAATTTTATCTCTGGCCAATCATCTTGATTATCACAATCTTTGCCCTTGAAAAACATCCTGATCTGTTAACCTGGCAGGTGCTCTCCCATAAGCATAGTCAAGTCGTGTCACAATTGCTGTTTACACTAATCATAATGTACTATTCCCATGAGAAACTTATACATAAAATGTGAAGTACTCTGTCTCCATATTCTCAGTTTTAACCTGACACACCCTCCTCCACCAATCAAATAATACTCCCAAAGTTCCATTGGAACTTCTGGACTGTAGCTATAAAATACATGAGAAAAGATGCCGGATTTTATAAATATGTGTCTGTAACATCACACTAGACCCACCTGGGTGTCAACATTTTCCCCCTATTTAGATGGCCAGAAATAAATGTACATGGGAAAAGACTATAGGTAGAATTTGAAACATTGTCAACCTAACTAAATCTACCCAGAGAACAAAGATGGCAATGGTTGTTATGGTACAGCTAATGCATTGCCAGAAACAGTGCATCTCCCATATCAAAAGAAGAAGCAATGCAGAGGGAGTCTCAAAGAAATATTCCCTTCCTGCCATGTGGCATGGGTGTAAAAGTATAATTGTAATCTCTGGCAGGAAGAGGGTTACTATAGCACATTTTTTAAAACCTTGAAATTTAACAAAGACAGTCAAAGGCCCTTTATGGATTTATTCCTTGCCAAATCCAAGGCCAAAACCCAGACCAACTGCCTGGTTCCCCTTCCTACATATTCCCTCAAGATGATTGATTACCCCATGGCAGAGTAAGGGTGGGTCTATTTGCATATGCATTGTCTGGACTTATTTGGGGGGAAAAGGAGCCTCTATCACTCACTGTATCTTTCTGTCTCCTCTGTGTCTGTCTCTCACAAACACAAACACATACACATGCATGCACACGCCCACTACCCCCCACCCCTCCCACACACACGTAGCAACATCTCCAAACGAGACTTATCTCTTGGTGAGATATAGCTTGACAAGACCCATGTGTGTTTGGCAAATTGGAGCGATTAGTTCACAGCCTTTAATTTGCCTTGACCATCAGTGCTTTCTTCACTATAGTCAGAAAGAAATTCAGAGCTAGATACACCCAATAGAGAAAAATAAAGTATCTAGGGTGCTAGGAAACTCTACCCGAAGTGACACATATGAAATCAGTTTATAAATGGACCCTTACTAAGACAAAGCTCAGTTTTAAAAATACATATTTTTAATTTATATGGGTACAAAGTAGGTGTATATATTTATGGAGTACATGAGTTATTTTGATACATGCATAAAATGCATAATAATCACAGCAGGGTAAATAAGGTATCCATCACCTCAAGCATTTCTCATTTCACAAGGCTCCTCCTTGATTCCACATTTGCCCTCCCTCCTTTCCCTTTTGACTTGCTAATTATTTTCCCTTCTAAACTGACCTTGAATAATGAAGTCCCAGCTTTCTTACTCTCCACCAGCTTAGAGCAGGTCTTCTATACACTACTGATGTAACTGCTTACATAGCAGCTTTAGTCCAACACATTATATTGTTTTGGAAAAACTGATTCTGCTCTTGTCAATCCACCCATCTAAAAATTGTTATTCTCAGAACAGTTATTTCTGTATTGTATATCTTGTGGAATTGAAGGTATTGTATTAATACAATTGTATCAAATACCTTTAATATATTAAGCAATTTACTGGCATTGTGTGTGTGGGAAAAGGGAATGTGGGGGAGTGATTGTTCAAGAACAAAATGAACAAATTGCCTCTAACCTCAAAATACTTCCAGTCTGGTGAGGAGAAAAGCACATTACAACTCCCTAGAATTTAAATAATTTTTAACAAAAAACAAAGAAAGCAAGTTGTAGAAAAATGTCACCTTAGCTATACTTTAGATTCAGTAGATGGTAATATCGATTACAATTATTTAGCTACTTCACTTCAGGTCAAAGGAGATAAGACCCATGACATAATAGCTTTCTCTAAACTTCATCAACCAATGCCTTTAAATAGTCTCTGGAAATTCTTATTCCTCTTTATGATATTAAAATCTTGTCTCGATTTTGCAATGTATCAGAATCTGTAAAGGCCAAAAATACCAGAAGGCAGTGGTTTAAAGAAATAGATTCTGAGGTTCCTTGGTGTTTTTGATGTGTCTATAAAGGAGAGAAGAAAACTTAACCTAAAAAATAATTATTTTCAAAGAAATGATAGGTGCAAGAAACAGAAAAACCTTATATGTATATAAGGTTCACAGATATTTGGCTTCCCCTAATTCAATCAGGATTCAACCAAATTTTTGGTCTAGAAATTTGGGTTGTACATGTGTTACTTAGCTCCTTAAGGCAATTATTTGTGAGGAAACATGCACTTGGCAAGATGAAAAATTTTACTATTCTCCTTGATCTCTTAAAATATTAATCACTCCTGTTGCTTCTAAAATGAGGTTTACGCTCTCTCTTTCTCTCTCTCTCTCTGTGTTTCTTTCTCTCTCTCATTAACTTTACCGTGCTTCACAGATATTGTGATTTTTTTATAAATCTGTGGCAACCATGAGTCAAGAAAGTCTATAGGCACCATTTTTTCCAGCAGTATATGCTCATTTTGTGTCTCTGTGTCGCATTTTGGTAATTCTTGCAATGTTTCAAACTTTTACATTGTTATTATATCTGTTTGGTGATCTGTAATCAGTGATCTGTGATGTTACTATTGTCAATGTTTTAGGGCTCCATGTACCATGCTCTATAAGATAGTGAACTTAATTGATAAATGTTGCATGCATTCTGACTGCTCCACCAACTGGCTGCTCTTCCATCTCTCCCTCATGAGACCTCCACATTCCTTGAAACACAATAATATTAAAATTAGTAACCCTACAATGGTCTCTACAGGTTCAAGTCAAAGGAAGAATCACATGCTTCTCACTTTAAGTCAAAAGCTAGAAATTATTAAGCTTACTGTGGAAGGCATGTCTAAAGCCAAGATAGGCTGAAAGCTGGGCCTCTGGAGACAGACAGTTGGCCAAGTTGTGAAGGCAAAGGAAAAGTTCTTGTAAGACATTAAAAGTGCTATTTCAGTAAGCACGTGAATAACAAGAAAGTAAAACAGCCTTATTGCTGATATAGAAAAAGTTTGAGCAATCTGCATAGAAAAGGAAATTAGTTACAATATTGCCAAAGCCTAATCCAAAGCAAGGCCTTTACCCTCTTCAATTCTATGAAGGGCAAGAGAGGTGAGGAATCTTCAGAAAAAAAGTTGAAAGCTAGTAGAGGCTGTCTCATAAGGTTTAAGAAAAGAATCCTCCTCTATAACATAAAGGTGCAAGATGAAGCAGCAAGAGCTGATGTAAAAATGGCAGCAAGTTATCCAAAATATCTACCTAAGATAATTGATGCAGATAGCTACACTAAAAAACATATTTTAAATGTAGAAGAAACAGCCTTTTATTGGAAGAAGATGCCAACTAGGGTTTTTATAGCTAGAGAAATGTCAATGCCTGGCTTCAAAGTACAGGCTGATTCTCTTGTTAGGGAATAATGCAGCTTGGTATACTTAAGTTGAAGCCAATGTTTATCATTCTGAAAATCCTTTAGATATCCTTTGATATGTATATACTACACACACACACACACACATATCAAAATATTACTGTTCACTGATAATGCTCCAGGTCACCAAGAGCTCTGATGGAGGTGATGGAGGTGTACAAAGGCTAATGTTGCTTAATGCCTGGTAACATAACATCCATTCTGTAGCCCATGCATCAGTCAAGGAATAATTTTGACCTTCAAATCTTATTATTTAAGAAGTACATTTTGTAAGACTATAGTTGCCATAGATCGTGATTCCTCTGATGGATCTGGGCAAAGATCAGACCATTGATACCTGCTGAAAGAGATTCACCATTATACATACCTTTAAGAACAATTATGAGGGTGGCTGGCAAGATGGCCGAATAGGAACAGCTCTGGTCTACAGCTCCCAGAGAGATCAATGCAGAAGGTGGGTGATTTCTGCATTTCCAACTGAGTAACTGGCTCATCTCACTGGGACTGGTTAGACAGTGGGTGCAGCCCATGGAGGGCAAGCCAAAGCAGGATGGGGTGTCGCTTCACCTGGGAAGCACAAGGGGTCGGGAATCTCCCTCCCCTAGCTGAGGGAAGCTGTGAGGGACTGTGCTGTGAGGAACGGTGCATTCCAGCCCAGATACTACACTTTTTCCATGGTCTTTGCAACCTGCAGACCAGGAGATTCCCTTGGGTGCCTACACCATCAAGACCCTGGGTTTCAAGCACAAAACTGGGCGGCCATTTGGTAAGACACCAAGCTAGGTGAAGGAGGATTTTTTCATACCCCAGTGGCACCTGGAATGCCAGCGAGACAGAATCGTTCACTCCCCTGGAAAGGGGGCTGAAGCCAAGGAGCCAAGTGGTCTAGCTCAGCAGATCCCACCCCCACAGAGCCCAGCAAGCTAAGATCCACTGGCTTGAAATTCTCACAGCCAGCACAGCAGTCTGAAGTCCACCTGGGATGCTCAAGCTTGGTGGGAGGAGGGGCATCTGCCATTCCTGAGGCTTGAGTAGGCGGTTTTCCCCTCACAGTGTAAACAAAGCCGCTGGGAAGTTCGAACTGGGTGGACCCCACCACAGCTCGTCAAAGCCACTGTAGGCAGACTGCCTCTCTAGATCCCACCTCTCTGGGAAGGGAATCTCTGAAAGAAACGCAGCATCCCCAGTCAGGGGATTACAGATCAAACTGCCATCTCCCTGGGACAGAGCACCTGGGAGAAGGGGCGGCTGTGGGTGCAGCTTCAGCAGACCTAAACGTTCCTGCCTGCTGCCTAAGAGACCAGCAGATCTCCCAGCACAGCGCTCAAACTCTGGTAAGGGACAGATTGCCTCCTCAAGTGGTCCCTGACCCCCGTGCCTCCTGACTGGGAGGCACCTCACAGCAGGGTTCAACAAACACCTCATACAGAAGAGTTCTGGCTGGCATCTAGCAGGTGCCATCCTGGGACAAAGCTTCCAGAGGAAGGAACAGGCAGCAATCTCTGCTGTTCTGCAGCCTCCTCTGGTGATACCCAGGCAAAAAGGACCTGGAGTGGACCTCCAGCAAATGCCAACAGACCTGCAGAAGAGGGGCCTGACTGTTAGAAGGAAAACTAACAAACAGAAAGGAATAGCATCAACATCAACAAAAAGGACATCCACACAGAAACCCTATCTGAAGGTCACCAACATCAAAGACCAAAGGCAGATGAATCCACAAAGATGAGGAAAAGCAAGCACAAAAAGGCTGAGAATTCCAAAGTCCAGAATGCCTTTTCTTCTCCAAAAGATCACAACTCCTTGCCAGCAAGGGAACAAAACTAGACTGAGAATGAATTTGAGGAAGTGACAGAAGTAGGCTTCAGAAGGTGGGTAATAACAAACTCCTGTCAGCTAAAGAGCATTTCCTAACCCAATGAAAGGAAGCTAAGAACCTAGAAAAAAAAATGGTTAGAGGAATTTCCAATGAGAATAACCAGTTAAGAGAAGAACATATATGACCTGATGGAGCTGAAAAACACAGCAAGAGAACTTTGTGAAGCATACACAAGTATCAATAGCTGAATCGATCAAGGGGAAGAAAGGATACTAGAGATTGAAGATCAGCTTAGTGAAATAAAGCGTGAAGACAAGATTAGAGAAAAAAGAATGAAAAGGAATGAACAAACCTTCCAGGAAATATGAGGTTATGTGAAAAGACCAAATCCACATTTCACTGGTGTACCTGAAAGTGACAGGGAGAATGGAACCAAGTTGGTAAACACTCTTCAGGATATTCTCCAGGAGAACTTCCCCCAACCTAGCAAGACAGGCCAACATTCAAATTCAGGAAGTACAAAGAACACCACAAAGATACTCCTCGAGAAGAGCAACCTCAAGACATATAATCGTCAGATTCACCAAGGTTGAAATGAAGGAAAAAATGTTAAGTGCAGCCAGAGAGAAATGTTGGGTTACCCACAAAGGGAAACCCATCAGACTAACAATGAATCTCCTTGCAGAAACCCTACAAGCCAGAAGACAGTGGAGGCCAGTATACGACATACTTAAATAAAAGAATTTTCAACCCAGAATTTAATATCCAGCCAAACGAAGCTTCATAAGCTAAAGATAAATAAAATCCTTTATAGACAAGCAAATGCTAAGAGATTTTGTCACCACTAGGCCTGCCTTACAAGAGCTCCTGAAGGAAGAAGTAAATATGGAAAGAAAAAACCAGCACCAGCCACTGAGAAAACATACCAAATTGTAAAGACCATTAACACTACGAAGAGACTGCATCAACTAATGGGCAAAATAACCAGCTAGAATCATAATAACAGGATCAAATTCACACATAACAACATTAACCTTAAATGTAAATAGGTGAAATGCCCCAATTAAAGGACACAGACTGGCAAATTGGATAAAGAGCCAAGACCCATTAGTGTGCTATATTTAGGAGACGCATCTCACATGCAAAGACACACATAGGCTCAAAATAAAGGAATGAAGGAAGATTTACCAAGCAAATGGAAAGCAAAAACAAAAAAAGAAAAAAGCAGGAGTTGCAATCCTAGTCTCTGATAAAACAGATTTTAAACCAACAAAGATCAAAAAAGACAAAAAAGGGCATTACATAATGGGAAAGGGATCAAGGCAACAAAAAGAACTAACTATCCTAAATATATATGCACTCAATGCGGGAGCACCCAGATTCATAAAGCAAGTTCTTAGAGACATAAAAAGAGACTTAGACTCCCACACAATAATAATGGGAGACTTTAACACCCCACTGTCAATATTAAACAGAGCAACGAGACAGAAAATTAACAAGGATATTCAGAACTTGAACTCAGCTCTGGACCAAGTGGACCTAAGTTGGACCTAAGTTGGACCAAGTTGGATCTACAGAACTCTCCAACCCAAATCATCAGAATATACATTCTTCTCAGCACCACATCACACTTATTCTAAAATTGACCACTTAATTAGAAGTAAAACACTCCTCAGCAAGTGTAAAAGAACAGAAATGGTAACAAACTGTCTCTCAGAACACAGTGCAATCAAATTAGAACTCAGGATTAAGAAACTCACTAAAAACTGCACAACTACATGGAAATTGAAAGACCTGCTCCTGAATGATTGCTGGGTAAATAACGAAATTAAGGCAGAAATAAAGAAGGTCTTCAAAACCAATAAGAACAAAGACACAATGTACCAGAATCTCTGGGACACACCTAAGGCACTGTTTAGAGGGAAATTTATAGCACTAAATGCCCACAGGAGAAAGCGGGAAAGATCTAAAATCAACACCTTAAAATCACAATTAAAAGAACTAGGCAAGCAAGAGTAAACAAATCCAAAAGCTAGTAGAAGACAAGAAAAAACTAAGATCAGAGCAGAACTGACGGAGATAGAGACACAAAAAACCCTTCAAAAAATCAATGAATCAAGGAGATTTTTTTTAAAAGATCAACAAAATAGAATGACTGCTAGCCAAACTAATAGATAACATAAGAGAGAAGAATCGAATAGACACAATAAAAAATGATAAAGAGGATATCACCACTGATCCCACAGAAATACAAACTACCATCAGAGAATACTATAAACACCTCTATGCAAATGAACTAGAAAATCTAGAAGAAATGGATAAATTCCTGGACACATACACCCTCCCAAGACTAAACCAGGAGGAAGTCGAATCCCTGAATAGAACAATAACAAGTTCTGAAATTAATGCAGTAATTAATAGCCTACCAACCAAAAAAAGTCCAGGACCAGACAGATTTACAGCCGAATTCCACCAGAGGTACAAAGAGCAGCTGATACCTTTCCTTCTGAAATGATTCCAAACAATTGAAAAAGAGTGGATCCTCCCTAACTCATTGTATGAGGCCAGCATCATCCTGATACCAAAACCTGGCAGAGACAGGAAAAAAAAAAGAAAATTTCAGGCCAATATGCTTGATGAACATCAATGCAAAAATCCTCAGTAAAATACTGGCAAACCGAATCCAGCAGCACATCAAAAAGCTTATCCACCACGATCAAGTCAGCTTCATCCCTGGGATGCAATGCTGGTTCAACTTAAAGAAATCAATAAATGTAATCCATCACATAAACAGAACAGACTACAGAAACCAGATAATTATCTCAATAGATGCAGAAAAGGCCTTTGATAAAATTCAACACCCCTTCATGCTAAAAACTCAATAAACTAGATATTAATGGAAGGTATCTCAAAATATTAAGAGTTATTTATCACAAAACCACAGCTATTATCATACTGAATGGGCCAAAGCTGTAAGCATTTTCTTTGAAAACTGGCTTGAGACAAGGATGCCCTCTCTCATCACTCCTATTCAACATAGTATTGGAAGTTCTGGCCAGGGTAATCAGGTAAGAGAAAGAAATAAAGGATATATTCAAAGAGGAAGAGAGGAAGTCAAATTGTCTCCATTTGCAAAAGACATGATTGTTGTATACGTAGAAAACCCCACTGTCTCAGCCCAAAATCTCCTTAAGCTGATAAGCAATTTCAGCAAAGTCTCAGGGTATAAAATCAATGAGCAAAAATCACAAGCACTCCTATACATTAATAACAGACAAACAGAGAAGCAAATCATGAGTGAACTCCCATTCACAATTGCTGCAAAGAGAATAAAATACCTAAGAATACAATTTACAAGGGATGTGAAGGACCTCTTCAAGGAGAACTACAAACCACTGCTCAAGGAAATAAGAGAGGACACAACCAAATGGAAGAACATTCTATGCTCATGGATAGGAAAAATCAATATCATGAAAATGATCATACTGCCCAAAGTAATTGATAGATTCAATGCTATCTCCATCAAGCTACCATTGACTTTCTTCATAGAATTAGAGAAAACTACTTTAAATGTCATATGGAATCAAAAAAGAGCTGGTATAGCCAGGACAATCCTAAGCAAAAAGGACAAAGCTGGAAGCATCATGCCACCTGACTTCAAACTATACTATAAGGCTACAGTAACCAAAACAGCATGGTACTGGTACCAAAACAGATATATAGACCAATGGAACAAAACAGAGGCCTCAGAAATAACACCACACATCTACAGCCATCTGATCTTTGACAAACCTGACAAAAACAAGCAATAGGAAAAGGATTCCCTATTTAATAAATGGTATTGGGAAAACATGCAGAAAACTGAAACTGGACCCTTTCCTCACACCTTATAAAAAAATTAATTCAAGATGGATTAAAGACTTAAATTTAAGACCTAAAGCCATAAAAATCCTAGAACAAAACCTAGGCAATACCATTCAGGACATAGGCAAGGGAAAAGTCTTCATGACTAAAACCCCAAAAGCCATGACAACAAAAGCCAACATTGACAAATGGGATCTAATTAAACTAAAGAGCTTCTGCAAAGCAAAAGAAACTATCATCAGAGTGAATAGGCAACCTACAGAATGGGAGAAAATTTTTGGAATCTATCCATCTGACAAAGGACTAATATCCAGAATCTACAAAGAACTTAAACAAATTTGCAAGAAAAAACAAACAACCCCATCAAAAAATGGATGAAGGATATGAACAGACACTTCTCAAAAGAAGACATTTATGTGGCCAACAAACATATGAAAAAAAGCTCATTATCACTGGTCATTAGAGAAATGCAAATCAAAACTACAATGAGATACCATCTCATGCAAATTAGAATGGCAATCATTAAAAAGTCAGGAAACAGCAGAGGCTGGAGAGGATGTGTAGAAATAGGAATGCTTTTACACTGTTGGTAGGAGTGTAAATTAATTCAAACATTGTGGAAGACAGTGTGGCACTTCCTCAGGGATCTAGAACCAGAAATACCATTTGACCCAGCAATCCCATTACTGGGTATATACCCAAAGGATTATAAATCATTCTACTATAAAGGCACATGCACATATGTTTATTGCAGCACTATTCACAATAGCAAAGACTTGGAATGAACCAAAATGTCCATCAATGATAGACTGGATAATGAAAATGTGGCACATACACAACATGGAATATTATGCAGCCATAAAAAAGATGAGTTCATGTCCTTTTTAGGGACATGGATGAAGCTGGAAACCATCATTCTCAGCAAACTAACGCAGGAACAGAAAACCAAACACTATATGTTCTCACTCATAAGTGGGAGTTGAACAATGAGAATACATGGACACAGGGAGGGGAACATCACACACCGGGGTTTGTCAGGGGCTGGGGGTTAAGGGAGGTATAGCATTAGGAGAAATACCTAATATAGATGATGAGTTGATGGGTGCAGCAAACCACCATGGCACGTGTATACCTATGTAACAAACCTTCATGTTCTGCACATGTATCTCAGAACTTAAAGTTTAATTATAAAATAACAGTTATGAAAAACAGGAGGAGATAAACATATCAACATTAACAGAAATTTGAATAAGTTGATCCTATCCTTCACAGATAAGATTGAGGGATTAAAGACTCAGTGGAGGAAGTCACTGCAGATGTGATGGAAACAAAGAAATAGAATTAGAAGTGGAGTCTGTAGATGTGGCTGAATTGCTGCAATCTTACAATAAAACTTGAATGAAAGAGGAGTTGCTTATTATGAATGAAAAAAGAAAGTGGTTTCTTGAGGTGGAATCTACTTCTGGTGATGATGGTGTGAATATTATTGAAATGAGAACAACAAATTTAGAATACTCCTTACACTTAGTTGATAAAGCAGAGGAGGATTTGAGACAAGTGGCTCAAATTTTGAAAGACGTTTTGCTGTTTGTACTATGCTACCGAGCATTATCACATGCTATGGAAAAATCTTTTATAAATGAAAGAGTAAATTGATGTGACAAACTTCATTGCTGTCTCATTTTAAGAAATTGCCACAGCCACCTCAACCTTCAGCAACCACCACCATGATAAATCAGCAGCCACCAACACTGAAGCAAGAACCTCTACCAGTAGAAAGATTATGACTTGCTGAAGCCTCAGATGTTGTTAGCGTTTTTTAGAAATAAAGTATTTTTAAATTAAGGTATGTGCATAGTGTTTTACACATAATTCTATTGTACACTAAACAGACTGCAATATAGTGTAAACATAACTTTTATATGCACTGGGCAATAAAAACCTAGTGTGACTTGCTATTTCATGCTATTTTCTTTTGTGTGGGGTCTACACACCTAACCTACAATATCTCCAAGGTATGCATGTATACACACTCCTGTCTGAAACGTGAGGGTTAGCTGGATAATAGTTTTATTTTTTTACTTTTTTGAAGAGTCTACATACTGTTTTTTTTTTTTTACAGTGGCTGCATCATCTTACATTTCCACCAACAGTGTACAGTGTTCCAATTTCTCAACATCCTCCCCAAAACTTAAAAGGTAATTTTTTTTTTGGTAATGGCCATCCTAACAGGTAAGGGATTATATCTCATTATGGTTTTCATTTGCATTTTCTTGATGGTTAATGATGTTGAGCACCTTTTAATATATCTGATGGCCATTTGTATGTCTTATTTTTTTAAATGTCTATTCTAGTCCTTTGTCCATTTTTAAATTGGGTTATTCGGGTCATTAAAACACTGAATTCTTGGAGTTTCTTATATATTTTGGATATTAATGCTGATATGGTTTGGCTGTGTCTCCACCTAAATCTCATCTTGAATTGTAGCTCCCATAATCCCCACATGTAATGGGAAGGACCTGGTGGGAGGTAATCGAATCATGGGGGCAGGTTATCCCATGCTCTTCTGGTGATAGTGAATAAGTCCCAAAAATCTGATGGTTTTATAAAGGGCAGTTCCCCTACACATATTCTCTTGCCTTCCACCATGTAAGACGTGACTTTGCTCCTCCTTCACCTTCCTCCATGACTGTAAGGCCTCCCCAGCAATGTGGAATTGTGAGTTCATTAAACCTCTTTTTCCTTATAAATTACCCAGTCTCAGGTATTTCTTCATAGCAGTGTGAAAATGGTCTCATACAGTAAATTGGTACTGGTAGAGTGGGGTACTGCTGTTAAGATACCTGAAAATGTGGAGGTGACTTTGGAACTGGGTAACAGGCAGAGGTTGGAACAGTTTGGAGGGCTCGGAAGACAGGAAGATGTGGGAAAGTTTGAAACTTCCTAGAGACTTGTTCAATGGTGTTGACCAAAATGCTGATAGTGGTATGGACAATGAAATCCAGGTTAAGGTGGTCTCAGACGGAGATGAAGAACTTGTTAGGAAGTGGAATAAAGGTGACTCTTGCTATGTTTTAGGAAAAAGATTGGTGGCATATCTCCCCTGCCATAGAGATCTGTGGAACTTTAAACTTGAGAGAGATAATTTAGGTTATCTGACAGAAGAAATTTTTAAGCAGCAAAGCATTCAAGACTTGGTTGCTGTTAAAAGCAGCCAGTTTTATTCATTCACAGGGATATGGTTTGGAATTAGAACTTATGATTAAAGGGGAAGTAGGCATAAAAGTTCAGAAAATTTGCAGCCTAATTATGTAATAGAAAAGGAAAACCAATTTATGAGAAAAAATTCAAGCCAGCTACAGAAATTTGCATCAGCAACAAGGAGCCAAATGGTAATCAAGACAATGGGGAAAATGTCTTCAGGGCATGTCACGTCAGAAGTCTTTACGGCAGCTTCTCCCATCACAGACCTGGAGGCCTATGAGGAAAAATTGGTTTTCTGGGTCAGGCCCAGGGCCTTGCTGCTTTATGCAGTCCTGGGACTTGGTGCCCTGTGTCCTAGCCATGGCTAAACAGGGCCAACATACAGCTAAGGTTGTTGCTTCAGAGGCTGCAAGTCCTAAGCCTTAGTAACTTATGCATGGTGTTGGGCCTGTGGGTGCAAAGAAGTCAAGAAATGAAATTTGGGAATCTCCAACTAGATTTTGGGGATGTATAGAAATGCCTGGATGTCCAGGCAGAGGTGTGCTGCAGGGACAGAGCCCTATGGAGAACTGCTAGGGCAGTGTGGAAGGGAAATATGAGGCGGGAGCCCCCACACAGGGTCTTCACTGGGGCACTGTCTAGTGGAGCCATTAGAAGAGGGCCATCATTCTCCAGACACTGGAATGGTAAATCCACTGGCAGCTTGCACTGTGTGCCTGGAAAAGCCACAGACATTCAACGCCAGCCCATAAAAGCAGCCAGGAAGGGGGCTCTACCCTGCAAAGCCACATGAATGGAGCTGCCCAAGACCATGGGAACCCACTGCTTGCATCAGCATGACCTGGATATGAGACATGGAGTCAAAGGAGATCATTTTGGAGCTTTAAGATTTGACTGCCCTATTGGGTTTTGGACTTGCATGGGGCCCGTAGCCACTTTATTTTGACGAATTTCTCCCACTTGAAATGGGTGTATTTACTCAATCCCTGTACCCTCATTGTATATAGAAAGTACTTAACTTGCTTTTGATTTTACACCTCATAGGCAGAAGATTCTTGCCTTGTCTCAGATGAGACTTTGAACTGTGGATGTTTTAGTTAATGCTGAAATGAGTTAAGAGTTTGTGGGACTGTTGGGAAGGCATGATTGGTTTTGAAATGTGAGGACATGAGAGTTGAGAGGGGCCAGAGGTGGAATGATATGGTTTTGCTGTGTCCCCACCCAAATCACATCTTGAATTTTAGCTCCCATAATCCCCACATGTAATAGGAGTGGCATGGTGGGAGGTAATTTAATCATGGGGTCAGGTTTTCCTGTGCTCTTCTTGTGATAATGAATAAATCTCAGGAGATCTGATGGTTTTATAAAGGGCAGTTCCCCTGCACAAACTCTCTTGCCTGCCATGATATAAGACCTGCTTTTGCTACTCCTTCACCTTCCACCATAATTGTGAGGCCTCCCCAGCCAGGTGGAGCTGTGAGTCCATTAAACATCTTTTTCTCTATAAATGACCCAGTCGGGTATTTCTTCATAGCAGTGTGAAAATGGACTAATACAAATGCCTATGAGATACATAGATTTAAAACATTTTTCGCATTCTGTGGCTTAACTTTTCACTCTGTTGAATGTTGCCTTTGCTCTGTGAAAGCTTTTTAGTTTGATGTAGTCCAACTTGTCTGTTTTTGTTTTTGTTGCCTATGCTTTTAATGTCATAACCAAAAATTGTTGCCAAGATCAATGCTGAGAAGACTTTTCCCTACATTTTATCCTAGAAGTTTTACAGTTTCCGGGCTATATTTAGGTTTTTAATCCATTTTGAGTTGATTTTTGTGCATAATGTACAATAATGGACCAATTTCATTATTTTGCATGTGAATATCCAGTTGTTCATGTCCCATTTGTTGAAGAGATCATCCTTTCCCAATTGTGCACTCTTGGCAACCTCATAGAAGATCAATCGACTGTATACACTTGGGTTTACTTGGGGGCTTTCTGTTCTGTTTCATTGGTTTGTATGTCTGTCTTTATGCTGTTATCAGACAGTTTTAATTACTTTAAATTTGTAATACATTTATAACTCAAAAAGTGTGATGTTTCAAGTTTTGCTCTTTTTGCTAAAGATCACTTTGGCTTTTCTGGGTCTGTCATGTTTTTATATCCATTTTTAAATTCTATTTTTCATTTCTGTTTTTTAAATTGTAGGTTCAGGGGGTATATGTGCAGATTTGTTACGTGGGTATATTGTGCAATGCTGAGGTTTGGGCTTTTATTGAGCCCATCACCCAAATAGTGAACATAGTACCCTATAGGTAGTTTTTCAAGCCTTGCCTGCCTGTCTGACTTTCCCTTTTGGAGTCCCCAGTGTCTGTTTTCCCCATCTTTGTGTCTGTGTGTCTCAATGTTTAGCTCCCACTTATAAATGAGAATATGCAATATCTGGTTTTCTATTACTACATTAATTCACTTAGAATAATGGCTTCCACTTGCATCACTCTTGCTGCAAAGGACATGATTTTCATTCTTTTGTATGGTTGCATAGATTTTCTTTATACAACCTACTATTGATGGGCACCTGAGCTGGTTCTACATCTTTGCTATTATAATTAGTGTGATAAACATATGAGTACGTGTGTCTTTTTGGTAGAAAAACTTATTTTCCTTTGGATATATACCTAATATTGGGATTTTGGAGTCAAATGTTAATTCTATTTTCAGGTCTTTGAGAATTCTCCAAAGTGCTTTCTATGGGGGCTGAACTCATACATTTCCACCAGTAGTCTATAAGTGTTCCCTTTTCCCTAAAGTCTCACCAGCATCTGTTACTTTTTGACTTTTTAATAATAGGCAATGATGATTTTTTTTAACGAAAATCAGGATTCACTTTCTAGGATTTCTGTAACAAAATACCACAAACTGGGTGTCTTAAAACAACAGACATTTATTGTCTCACAACGTGAAGGCTGGAAGTCTGAAATCAACATGTTGACAGGGTCACACTCCCTCTCAAACCTGTGGGGGAACCCTTCTTTGCCCCTTTCTAGCTTCTGGTGTTTTGTCAGTAATTATTGGTATTTTTGGCTTGCAGCTACATAACTCCAATCTCTGCCTTCATTGTCACATGTCATGCTTCCTATGTGCCTCTGTGTTCTCATATGGCAATCTTTTTATGAGGATACCAGTCATAATAAAATAGGGTCCCACTCTACTCCAGTATGACCTTATCTTAAGGATTACATCTGCAATGACCCTCTTTTCAAATAAGATCACATTCTGAGATACTGGAGGTTAGGACTTTAAATTTTTTTTTTTTTTTTTTTTTTTTTTAGGGAGAGGGCATAATTTGACCCAAACACCCACACATCTTAAATATCCCATTAGCATTATTAAGTGTCAGGCCTTGTGTTTGCTATTTTATATAAATTATGAAAATCATTTAATCCTAACATGAAATATTATTTCCATTTTACAGAGGAGAGAATGGAGGCTCGATAAGGTTAACCCACTTGTTCAAGGCCATTTGGCTAATAAGTAGTGAGTCTGGGTATGTTTGGCTCCAAGACAACATACTGTCTTTCAGAAATCTGAAGGCTTAATGATTTTTATTTTTTTCTAATTTCCTCCCTCTATGAGAAAATACATGAAAATCAAACTTTTTTCAGTGTGCATGTAAAAATTTTTCTTCATTAGTGTAACACTGCTGGAAAATATGCTATACTGCACAATAGGTAATTAAAAATAATAATGGCACTCATATTTGTATAGGACTTCTCACTTTTACAAAGATTTCCACATATATTTTTGAAATTAATCTGACAATAAACTTACAGTTCACTAATAGTTTGAAACAAATAGTAGAAAGTGGATTAATCCACCAAGCAAAATAAAACAATTTGTTGATGATAAGATATCAGTGCAGAATATCTCTTTCTAGTATAATTTCTGACTAAACAGAAAAGTTATTTTAGGAATGAATTATGGTTCTTGTTTCTAGTGAATTATTCCATTTCAAAATATCTTTTCTACTGGGCACATTGTTAAGTGGCTAGTGACTGTGCATTTTAAAACTCAAAACAGTCTGGGGGTGAGTTCGGGGCCACATTACTTAAACACTTAATGACTGACTTTGAGAGATCTATAAATTCTGGGGGGAAAATGCTTTTAGTATTTACTGTAACAAATGAAGAAGGAGATGTTGGCCCATGGAGGAAGACAAAAATCAATACTGAGAATAATCCCGGACAGATATGTGTAACAAGCCCTTTGGCTACTGTATAAAATTGCAAATCCCACTCATTTTTCTCCATCAAATATGCTAGGGAAACTACTAGACCAAGGCAATCAGACTAAGGCTCATAGCAAAATGTGCTAAGATTTAATAGTTTCATAGCAATTTGGCCCCTGAACAAATTGCTACGTGGCCTATGCCCTTTACCTGAAATAAACCATCTCCTTTCTTTGGTAGGTATCCAGTACTTTCATACTGTCTCCTAGCATACTTCCAGACCTGTTTCACCTAAAAGATGTTCTGGGTATGTCCTTTCTCTCTATTATAAAAACCCTCTGTGGAACTTTCATATTGCAAATGATTGGATAGAATAGAGGTAACTGATATGTTATCTCACTTAGGAAGACTGTTGTGTGAATTAAGAATGTACTATGCTGCAAATAACAGATAACATTATTATAAAGCCATAAAGATATAAGTTTGGGAGCAGGCAGCCTAGTTACTACTGTAGCTCAATGATGCCATCAAAGATTTAGATTCCTTTCAATATCCTCTTTTTCCATTCTTGCAATATAGACTTTTGCTCTCA
The DNA here is from genome assembly GCF_029289425.2 of Pan paniscus. Classification (NCBI taxonomy): domain Eukaryota; kingdom Metazoa; phylum Chordata; class Mammalia; order Primates; family Hominidae; genus Pan; species Pan paniscus. Next base: position 84,065,237 of record NC_073272.2, read on the forward strand.
TGCTTGTTGCTTCATGATTGTAAGATAACTATTGAGCTTCTGGGCTTTAAAACTGAGGTTCTGGAAGGAAAAAGAGGTGAGTGGGAAGGGACGAAATGGTGAAGGAGTTTCTTCTAGAAAGATCTCACCTTTTACATCAGAAAGAAATACACTGCCCAGAGACTTTCTCATATGTCTCATTGGTCAGAACTGTGTCTCATGGCTACTCCTAATTATTTAACAGCACTACACGAAAATTAGGAAATAAAGTTATTTTTAGCTGGCGCATTACTGTGATGAATGAAAACAGGCTTCTGTTAGTAAGAAAAAAAGAGGATATAAAACTAGCAATGTCTACCCCAATAGGTATTTTGATAGAATATGAAAACAAATGGGAGGTAGGAAGGAAGAAGGAAGGAAAGGAAAGAGAAAAGATAAGAAAGAAGATTAATGATGGCATTCTGGGCATAAATGAAGGGATCATGGGGAGATATTTTGGAGAATAAGGGGCCTTTACTGAGACCTCTTAAATTATCTATGCAGACAGAAGCCTACTTGATCAATATAAGGGATATTGGTTGGTGAATGCCTACTTTGTGCCAATTACTGTATGTACTTTATTTCCTTTAATTTTCACAGCAACCTACCAGACAGGAGCATAGAGTCTAATTACAGTATCATGTAAGAAGTGCTAAAAATAAGACACACTGTGACATGGGAACTCGGAGGAACAATGCATGTAATGGAAATATGAACCATGTACAAATTTAGATGGCATGTATTCGTTTTCAAAATTATTTTATTGGTGGTATTAGAGAAATGGTATGATAGAAAGAGCAACTGACACAATTATATTTTTATTATAGCTCAAAAAGAAAAATATGTTTAACTTTATTGTAGGCCTGTATGCTACTGTTGTGTGTGAAAGTTTATGTCATGTCTACCTCTTGCAGGCAAATATATCCCTACTTTTCCAACAGTGTCTTAAACGTACACCAGTGGATAATCTGTCTTGGGAAGATTGCTCATTCTAGAATATCTGTCAACAGCAATCTCAGAACAACTAAATCTCTTTCTCAAAATGTTTTATAATTTATTTATTTTACTATAGCTTTTTGTTTGTTTGGCTGGTTGGTTGAATGTTTGCAGGGTGGTCATCTGCTATTGGTTGCCTCTCACAAGAAAGGACTATTTTTGCAAAGACTGCAAGAGAATGTTTTGTGTGCCTTTCTGAGCAACTTGAAGCAGATTGAGAAGTTCCATAATGTATTCGAAAATCTGCTTTTTTAGATGCCACCAGGTGTTCAGTGCCGCACACAACAACTACCATTGTTAATACCAAAAAAGAATGAATATATGAACATTCTTTTAATATGGCCTTAAAAAAAAGAGACTTCTCCAGGTCTCAGAAAATATTTGCTCTAGTATTGGCTGATTGGTTTTCATCAGAGAAAGTAGCCTTTCACTAATACCTAACAGCTAACAAAATGCAAATTATCCAACTTAAATGCTAAAAATATATAGAAGTCTGATATTATAGACAGAATATCTAGCAGAGTTGATTCATCTTAAAAGTATGTTTTCCTCTGTACACCAGACATCTCAGTTTTAGGTCTATTTTTGTTATAGTTGGCTTTTAAAAAGTGAGTTTGTAATTCAATTTACGAGAGATTGTTTCCTTAACAACGGAAGCTACCACAGCTGCAAAGGTCACTTTAAAGTATAATTAATGCTTTTGAGATATCTAAATCAATTATTTGATTAGTTATACCTGCTTGTACATCTCTTAAGTAGAGGTGAAGTGTATTTACTTTCTCATTTTTGTTTTTTTCATATTTTTCAAGTGAATGAGAGTCAGAGTAGAAGTTAGAGAAACAGGGAATGAGGAAGAAAAACTAAAGGCATCTCAGAGTTAAGTGGCAAATTTAGTTCACTACTAAATAGAAAAAAAGATGAGAATGAGGTGTTTTAGGTAATATTAAGATGAAAGTTCTAACTTTGTACAAAGCCTCAGGCAGTCTTTTTGAAGCGGCCTCGTTGCTTGGGGTGACACCTGAGGTTTGTTGTTTCATGGCCATGGAGATTAAGGACCCAGACACACAAAGAGTGAGATTAAGAGCAGAGGTTTAATAGGTGAAAGAAAGAGAATAGGTTTCTGCTACAGAGAGGGGTCCCAGAAAAATGGGTTGCCAATCCACGGTGAAATGCAGGGCATTTTATGGATGAGCTGGTAGGGAGGCAGTTTCTGATTTACATAGGGCACAAAAAAACTGGTTAGAATCAGGTGTGCAATTTTGCATAGGACATGAATCTCTGGCAGCCCCCACCCCAGTTTTTTTTTTTTTTATGCAGGCGGATTTCCAGCCTGAGCTGGTCCACGTGCATTTTTTTTTTCTGTACACGTGCTAACAAAAAAGGGAAGATGTAGCTTCCATAGTGAACATCCTGGCCCCCAGGTAGCCCTTTCCTATTGGCACAGCTGTTAGCATTACCCTGTGCAAGCTTCCAGCTTCCTTATTTATGTTTGCAGCCCGATTTTTCAGGCTGCTCTTTGTTAGAACAATAAATGATATCCACTGCTGCTGCTTTTTGTTAGAAGTGAAGTTCTGCGGAGAACTCTTTTGCCCTCACCATTTACCTAAATAATTTCTTTCTGTCTCCTGTATCAGTTTCAAGCTTGGTTATTATTCGTATATTCTGTTCAATCTGCAAATGGTTTCTACATTGTTACTGGTGTCTTCTCAGGGTATTTTGACTTTTCAGCAATGGAAATGGTATGAGCGCTTTTCATCCAGAAAATATATATGTTTAAAGTAGTTAATACATATCTGGTTCACTTTCGTTTTCTGGACCAATCTGGTGTGCACAGTTGAGAGAATTGCTACAAGCCATTATTTTCTATGGATTTATTTAGGACTATAAATGCCTGAGAGCGTGGACCCCATAATCTGTATGTTTTAAACCACATATACTGTGACACCACAAGCCTCATCCTCTCTAGTGTTTAGGCAACATCTATATGCAATCTTATTGCACTGGGGAAAACAGGCTTCTTCGTAATTCAATCACTGAGCCCAGCTCTGGCTCTAATTTTAATCAGCTCCTGAGCTGATTCTTCCCGCAGCCATGACTACACATCATCACTTTACCCTGGCAGCTATTATTAAGTCTCTAAGAGGTACAATATTAGGACATACAGGTGAGTTTTAAATATTGTCTTATTTTCAGTGAAAATTTTTTTTAGAATTTCAACTTTTATTTTAGATTCATCAGCTGCAAATAAAGACCCTGCACAAAGCCTTGGCCCAGTGAAAATATCTAGAAGTCTATTGAGTGTACTAAATCTACACTGCAGTTAAAGGAGCACAAAGACATGGAGCTGAGAAAGAATAATGCAAGAGCTCTGGTAACTGAAGTGGCCAGTGTGTCTTATGTCCTCCAAATGACCACACTAGCTCTCCAACAAGCGTTCTTAGCCAGGCTGAGTTGGCTGAACTAACAGAAATAGAATTCAGAGTATGAATTGGAATGAAGATCATCGAGATTCAGGAGAATGGCAAAATTCAATCCAAGGAACTTACTAATCATAAGTTGATGCAGGAGCTGACAGATGAAATGTTTATATATATATATACACATACACACATATACACATATATATGTATATATATACACACACATATATACACATATATATGTATATATATACACACACACACATATATATATACACACATACATTAATGGATTTCTCAGCTGAAAAACACACTGCAAGAATTTTACAATACAATTGCAAGTATTAATGGCACAAGAGACCAAGCTGAGGAAAGAATCTCAGAAATTGAAGGCTAGCTTTCTGAAATAAGACAGACAAAAATGAAGTAAAGAGAATGAATAAAATGAACAAAACCTCTGAGAAATATGGGGTTATGTAAAGAGGCCAAATCCATGAATTGTTGGCATCCCTGAAAAGAACCAAGGGAGAGCAAACAACTTGGAAAACACACTTCACGATATCATCCATGAAAACTTCCCCAGCATTGCTACAGAGGCCAACAGTTATATTCAGTAAATACAGAGGATGCTGCAAGAATCTACACAAGAATATCATTCACAAGACACATAAACATCAGATTTTCCAAGGTTGAAATGAAGGAAACAATGTTAAATACAGCCAGAGAGAAAGAGCAGGTCACCATTAGGCTAACAGTGGACCTTTCAGAAGAAACCCTATAAGCCAGAAGAGATTGCTTCCTTATATTCAACATTCTTAAATAAAAAATCTTCAACCAAGAGTTTTAAATTAAGCTGAACTTAGCTTCCTAAGCAAAGGAGAAATAAGATGCTTTTCAGTAAACAAATGTTGAGGGAATGTATTAACACCAGTCATGCTTTACAAGAGATCTTGAAAGGAGTACTAACTATAAGAAGGAAAGCCCATTACCAGTTAATAGAAAAACAGGCTTAAATACACAGACCAGTGACATTATAAAGCAACCACACAAACAATCCAGCATAATAACCAGCTAACAACACGATGACAGAATCAAGTCCACACATATCAATACTATCCTCGAATGTTAATGTACTAAATGACCCACTTGAAAGGCACAAAGTGGCAATCTAAATAAAAAAAGACACAATGGTATGCTATCTTCAAGAGACCCATCTCATATGTAATGATACCCATTTGCTGAAAATAAACGGATGACGGAAAATTTACCAAGCAGATGGAAATCAGAAAACAGCAGGGGTTGCAATTCTAATTTCAGACAAAACAGACCTTAAGCCAACAAAGATAAAAAAAAAAGAAAGAAACAAAGAAAGAAAGAAAGAAAGAAAAAAGAAAGAAAGAAAGAAAGAAAGGAAATATATAATGGTAAAAGGTTCAATAAAAAAAAAAAGACCTCACTACCTTAAATATATATGTACCCAACACAGGAGCATCCAGATTCAGAAAGCAAGTTCATAGAGACCTACAGAGAGACTTAGACTCCCATGCAATAATAGTGGGAGATTTCAACACTCCACTGACAATACTAGACAGATTGTTGAGGCAGATAATTAACAAAGATATTCAGGACCTGAATTCAACATTGGACCAAATGGATCTTACAGACCTCTACAGAAATCTCCACCAAAAAATAACAGAATACACATTCTTCTCATGGCCACATGGCACATGCTCTAAAATCAACCACATAATAGAATATATAGCAATCCTGAATGAATACAAAATAGCCAAAATCATATCAATCTCACTCTCACACCACAGCACAATAAAATAGAAATAAAGACTTAAAAATGCTCAAAACCATGCAATTACATGAAAATTAAACAACATGCTTTTTAATGGCTTCTCGGTAGATAATGAAATTAAAGCAGAAGTCAAGAAGTTATTGTAAACTAACGAGAACAAAGATACAACATACCAGGATCTCTAGAGCATAGCTAAGGCTGTGTTAAGAGGGAAACTTATAACATTAAATACCAATATCAAAAAGTTAGAAAGGTCTCAAATAAACAATCTAGCACCAAAATCAAACTAATTAGAAAAGCAAGAACAAACCAACCTCAAAGCTAGCAGAAAACAAGAAATAACCAAAATCAGAGCTAAACTGAAAAAAAAATTGAGACACATTAAAAAAAAAAAAACATTTCAAAGATCCACAAATCCAGGAGTTGGGTTTTTTTTCCAAAAATAGGCTGCTAGCTAAACTAATAAAGAGGAAAAGAGAGAATATTCAAATAAACACAACTAGAAGTGATAAAGGGGATGTTACTACTGACACCAAATAAATAAAAATAACCATCAGAAACTACTATGAAAACCTCCATGCATACAAACTAAAAAACCTAGAAGAAATAGACAAATTTCTGGACAAATACGTTCTCCAAAGACTGAAACAGAAAGAAAATGATTCCTCTGAACAGACAAATAATGAGCTTCAATATTGAATCAGTAATAAATAGCCTACCAACAACAAAAAAGCACAGGACCAGATGTATTCACAAATGAATTTTACCAGATGTACAAAGCATAGCCGGTACCATTTCTACTGAAATTATTTCAAAAATTTGAGGAAAAGAGATACCTCCCCAACTCATTATATGACACCAGCGTCACCCTGATACAAAAACCTGGCAAAAACAAAATGAAAAAAATAATTCAGGCCAATATCTTTGATGAACATTGATGCAAAAATCTTTAATAAAATACTGACAAGCCAAATCCAGCAGAACAAGTGGGACTGATTCCCAGGATGCAAGTTTGGTCCAACATATGCAAATCAATAAGTATGATCATCACATAAACAGAAATAAAGACAAAAAAACACATAATTATCTTCATGGATGCAGAAAAGTATATTTATAAAATTTAAACCCATAGTCTTGGTCAAAAAGCTCCTTTAGCTGATAAACAACTTCAGCAAAGTTTCAGAAGACAAAATTGATGTGCAAAACTCAATAGTATTAACCCCCAAAACAATAAAACACCTAGTAATACAGTTAACTAGGGAGGTGAAATATCTCTACAATTACAAAATACTGCTCAGAGAAATCAGAGTTGACATAAGTAAATAGAAAAACATTCAATACTCATGGATAAGAAGAATCAATATAATTAAAATGGTTATACTGTCCAAAGCAATTTGCAGTTTCAGTGCTATTCATATCACACCACCAATGACATTTTGCACAGAACTAGAAAAGAACTATGTTCAAATTCTTATAAAACCAAAAAATAACTCAAATAGCCAAGGTAATTCTAAGCAAAAAGAACAAAGCTGGAGACATTATGTTTCTTAACTTAAAACTACACTACAGGGGGAGGGTCTAAGATGTCTGACTAGAAGCAGCTGCCATCATCAGCTCCCACAAAGAATGAAAATAGCAAGTGAATCCTGCATGTTCAGCTGAGGTATCGAGGTTCTTTCATTGGAACTGACTAGGCAGTAGGTCCAACCCACAGAGAGCAAGAAAAAGCAGAGTGGAGCAACAGCCCACCAGGGAGCCACATGGGGCAAGAGGAGCTCTCACCCGCAGCCAAGGGAGGTGGTGAGTAATGTGTGACCCCGGCCAAGTAACCATGCTTTTTCCATGGATCTGTGTAACCTGCAGATAAAGAAATCTCCTCGTGAGCCCACAACACCAGGGCCTTGGTTATCAAGCACAGAGCTTTGCAGATGCAGCCAGTGTCAGCAAGCTGAATAGTGCTTAAGACTGCTGAGTTTCCAGGGGTAGGTGCAGCTGCCATCACTGTGGGTTCAGCTGGCTGCTTTCCCCTGCTGGTGCCAAAGAGACTGGGTGGTTTGGATTGGGAAGAGTTCCCCACAGCACAGGACAGTGACTGTGACAGATCCTTGCCAGACTGCTTCCTTAGGTGGGACCCAGATCTATTCCTTTTTACTGGTTGGGCCTCCCTGTGGGAATTTCCACAACTCCAGCCAGGGTTTTACAGGCAGAATTCTGATCTCTCAGGGACAAAGCCCCTGTGAGGAGGGGCAGCTGTGGTCTTCATGTTTCAGCAGACCTAGTCTTCCCTGCATGCTGGCTCTGAAAATTCCAGGCATTCTGGACAAAGGGGCCTCCCCCCAGTGCAGTATGGCTGCTCCACTGAGAGACAGCCAGAGCGATTTATTAAGCAGGTCCCTGAACCCATGCCTCTTGACTGGGTGAGAACTCTCAACAGGGGTTTCCAGACACCTAATACAGGAGCATTCTAGGTGGTATCGAGTCGGTGCTCCTCTGGAACAGAGCTCCCAGAGGAAGGAGCAGACAGCCACCTTTGCTGTTCTGCAGCAATCACTGGTGACACCTCCAGGTAAAGGAGGGACTGAGGCAAATAAGGTCTGCAGTGGTTCCCCAGCAAACTGCAGCAGCCCAATTGAAGAGGGGCCTGACTGTTCAAAGGAAAACAAACAAAAAGAAAGAAACAACATCAACAACAAAAGACCCCACAAAAATCCCATCCAAAGGTCAGCAGCCTCAAAGATTGAAGATAGATAAGCTCAAGAAGATGAAAAAGAATCAACACAAAATGCTGATAACTCATAAAGCCAGAGTGCCTCTTCTCCTGCAAATTATTGCAAAACCTCTCCAGCAAGGGCACAGAACAGGGCTGAGGCTGAGATGGATGAACTGACAGAATTAAGCTTCAGAAGGTGGGTAATAACAAACTTCACTGAGCTAAAGGAGTATGTTCTAACCCAATCCCAAGAAGCTAAGAACTATGATAAAACATTACAGGAGCTGTTAACCAGAATAACCAGTTTAGAGAGGAACTTAAATGACCTGATGAAGCTGAAAAATACAAGAATGTCACAATTAAACCACAGGTATTAATAGCCAAATAAACCAAGCAGAGAAAAGAATCTCAGGGCTTGAAGACTATCTTGCTGAAATAAGTCAGGCATACCATATTAGAGAAAAAAGAATAAAAAGAAACAAACAAAACCTCTGAAAACTATGGGATTATATGAAAAGGCAGAACCTACGACTGATTGGAGTACCTGAAAGAGATGGGGAGACTGGAACCAAGTTGGAAAACACACTTCAGGGTATCTTCCAGGAGAACTTCAACAACCTAGCAAGACAGGCCAACATTCAAATTCAGAAAATGCAGAAAACTCCAGTAAGATATTCCAAGACAAGATGAACCCCAAGACACATAATTATCAGATCCTCCAATGTAATTAAGGAAAATGAAATAAATTAATAAAAATGAAATTAAGGAAAAAATGTTAAGGGCAGCCAGAGAGAAAGGGCAGGTCACCTACAAAGGGAAGCCAAAGACTAACAGCAGATCTCTTAGCAGAAACCCTACAAGCCAGAAAAGAGTGGAGGCCAATATTTAACATTCCTAAAGAAAAGAATTTCCAACCCAGAATTTCATATTCGGCCAAACTAAGCTTTATTAAGTGAAGGAGAAATAAAATCCATTTCAGACAAGCAAATGCTGAGGGAATGCATCATTACAAGGCCTGCCTTCCAAGAGCCCCTGAAGGAAGCACTAAATATGGAAAGGAAAAAATGGTACCAGTCACTGCAAAAACACACTGAAGTACAAAGACCAATGACATTATGAAAAAACTGCATCAACTAGTGTGCAAAATAACCAGCTACCATCATTAAAACAGGACCAAATTCACACCTAACAATATTAACCTTAAATGTAAATGTGTTAAATGCCCCAATTAAGACACAGGCTGGCAAATTTGATAGAGTCAAGATACACTGGTGTGCTGTATTCAAGAGATGCATCTGACATGCAATGACACAAGTAGGCTCAAAATAAAGGGATGGAGGAAAATTTACCAAGCAAATGGAAAGCAGAAAAAAGCAGGAGTTGCAGTCTTAGTTTCTGACAAAACAGACTTTAAACCAACAAAGATCAAAAAAGACAAAGAAAGGCATTACATAATCGTAAAGAGTTCAATTTAACAAGAAGAGCTAACTATCCTAAATATATATACATCCAATGCAGGAGCACCCAGTTTCATAAAACGAGTTCTTAGAGACTTATGAAGAGACTTAGACTCCCACACAATTATAGTGTGAGACTTTGACACCTGATGTCAACATTAGACAGATCATCGAGATAGAAATTTAACAAGGATATTCAGGACTTGAACTCAGATCTGGATCAAGTGGGCCTGATAAATATCTACAAAACTCTCTGCCCCAAAACAACAAAATATACATTCTTCTTGGTGCCACATAGCACTTACTCTAAAATTGATCACATAATTAAAAGTCAACCACTTAGCAAATGCAGAAGAACTGAAATAACAGTATCTCAGATCACAGTACAATCAAATTAGAATTCAACATTAAGAAACTCAAAACTATAAAACTGCACAGAAATTGAACAACCTGCTACCGAATGACTCCTATGTAAATAATGAAATTAAGAAAGAAATCAAGAAGTTCTTTGAAAGTAATGAGAAAAAAGAGACAATGTACCAGAATCTCTGGGACACAGCTAAAGTAGTGTTAAAAGGAAAATTTATAGCAATAAACGCCAACATCAAAAAACTACAAAGATCTCAAATCAACACCAATAACATCACAACTAAAGGAAATAGAAAACCAAGAGCAAAAGACACCCCCAAAGCCCCAAAGATGGCAGAAGAAATAACCAAGATCAGAGTGGAACTGAAAGAGAAAGAAACACACACACACACACACACACACACACACACACACAAATCCTTCAAAAAATTAATGAATTCAGGAGCTGGGTTTTTTTAATAAAATAGTTTAATAAAATAGATACACCACTAGCTAGACTAACAAAAAAGTAAAGAGAGAAAAATCAAATAGACACAATAAAAAAGATAAATGCGACATCACCACTGACACCACAGAAATAAAAAAAATGATGAGAATACAATAAACCCCTATATGCAAATTAACTAGAAAATACAGAAGAAATGAGTAAATTCCTGGAAACATACACCCTCACAAGACTGAACCAAGAAGTTGAATCCCTGACTACAACAATAACACATCCTAAAATTGAGGCAGTAATAAATAGCCTACCAACCAAAAAAGCCGGAAGCAGATGGATTTACAGCTGAATTCTACCACAGGTACAAAGGCTGTACTGGTACTATTTCTTCTGAAACTATTCCATACAATTGAAAAGGAGGCACTCCTCCGTAAGTCATTTTATGAGGCTAGCATCATTCTCATAACAAAACCTGGCACACATACAACAAAAAAAAGAAAACTTCAGGCCAATATCCCTGAGAAACATTGATGCAAAAAATCCTCAATAAAATACTGGCAAACCGAATCCAGCAGCACATCAAAAAGCTAATCCACCATGATGAAGTCGGCTGTATCTCCAGGATGCAAGGCTAGTTCATCATAGGCAAATCAATAACTGTAATTTATCACATAAACAGAACTAAAGACCAAAAAAAAGATAATCTCAATAGATGCAGAAAAGGTCTTTGATAAAATTTAACATCCCTTCATGTTAAAAACTTCCAATAAACTAGGTATTGAAGGAACATACATCAAAATAATAAGAGCAATTTATGACAAATCTACAGGTAACATCACACTGAATGAGCAAAAGCTACCAACATTCCCCTTGAAAACCAGCACAAGACAAGGATGCCCTCTCTCACTCTCAGCAGTCTGATTAAACATAGTATTAAATGTTCTGGCCAGGACAATAAGCCAAGAGAAAGAAATACACTGTATTCAAGTAGGAAGAGAGGAAGTCGAATTATCTCTGTTTGCAAATGACATGATCCTATATCTAGAAAACCCCAGAGTCTCAGCCCGAAAGCTTCTTAAGCTGATACACAACTTCAGCAAAGTCTCAGGATACAAAGTCCATGTGCAAAAATCACAAGCAGTCATATACACCAACAACAGACAAGCAGAGAGCACAATCATGAATGAACTCCCATTCACAATTGATACAAATTGAATAAAATACCTAGGAATACAGCTAACAAGGGATGTGAAGGAACTCTTCAAGAAGAACTACAAACCACTGCTCAAGAAAATCAGAGAGGACACAGATAAATGGAAGAACATTCCATGCTCATGGATAGGAAGAATCAATATCGTGAAAATGGACATACTGCTCAAAGTAATTTATAGATTCAATGCTATCCCCATCAAGCTACCATTGACTTTCTTCACAGAATTAGAAAAAAAAACTATTTTATAATTCATATAACCCAAAAAGAGCACATATAGCCAATACAATCCTAAGCAAAACAACAAAGCTATAGGCATCATGCTACCTAACTTCAAACTACACTACAAGGCTACAGTAACCAAAACAGCATATGACTGGTACAAAAACTGACACATAAACCAATGGAACAGAATTGAAAACTCAGAAATGGGACCGCACATATAAAAACATTTGATCTTTGACAAACCTGACAAAAACAAGCAATGGTGAAATGATTTCCTATTTAATAAATGGTGCTGGGAGCACTGGCTAGAAATATGCAGAAAATTGAAACTGGACCCCTTCCTTACACCTTATACAAAAATTAACTCAAGATGGGTTGAAGAATTAAATGTAAAACCTAAAACTATAAAAACCCTAGAGGGAAATATAGGCAATGCCATTCAGGATGTGGGCACAGGCAGAGATTTTACGATGAAAACGTCAAAAGCATTTGCAACAAAAGCAAAAAATGACAAATGAAATCTAATTAAAGAGCTTCTGCACATCACAAGAAACTACCATTGGATGCAAACAGAAACTATCTTTAGATGCAAACAACCTAGAGAATGGGAAAAAATTACAATCTATCTGTCTGACAAAAGTCTAATATCCAGAACTTAAAGGAACTTAAAGAAATTTACAAGAAAAAAACAAACAACACTATCAAAAAGTGAGCAAAGGACATGAACAGACACTTTTCTGAAAAGAAGACATTTATGTGGCCAAGAAACATATGAAAAAAAGCTCAACATCACTGACCATTAGAGAAATGCAAATCAAAACCATAATGAGATACCATCACAATCACATGCCAGTCAGAATGGTGATTATTAAAAAGTCAAGAAACAACAGATGCTGGCAAGACTGCAGATAAATAGGAACACTTTTACACTGTTGGTAGTAATGTAAATTAGTTCAGCCATTGTGGAAGACAGGGTGGTGATTCCTGAAAGTCCCAGAACTAGAAACACCATTTGATCCAGCAATTCCCTTACTGGTTATATACCCTAAGGAATATAAATCATTGTATTATAAAGATACATGAACATGTATGTTCATTACAGCACTCTTCACAATAGCAAAAAAAAAAATGGAATCCAACGAAATGCCCATCAATAATAGACTGGATAAAGAAAATGTGGTACATATACACCATGGAATATTATGCAATCATAAAATGAATGAGATCATGTCCTTTGCAGGGACATGGATGGAGCTGAAAGCCATTATTCTCAGCAAACTAATGCAGGAACAGTAAATCAAACACCGCATGTTCCCACTTACAAGTAGGAGCTGAACAATGTGAAGCCATAGACACAGGGAGGAAAGCAATGCACACTGGGGCCTGTTGGGGGTGTGGAGAGAGTGAGAGTATCAGGAAAAAGAGAGAACGTATGCTGGGCTTAATACCTAGGTGATGGGTTGATAGATGCATCAAATCACCATAGCACATGTTTACCTATGTAACCTGTACATCCTGCACATGTATCCTGAAACTCAAAATAAAATAAAATAATACACTACAGGGCTAACTTAACCAAAACAACATGGTACTGATACAGAAACATAAACATAGAAAAATGGAACAGAATGGATAGCCCAGGAATAAGACTGCACACCTACAACCATCTCATCTTTGACAAAGCTGACAAAAAGAAGCAATGGGGAAAGGATTCACTATTCAACAAATGGTACTGGGATAACTGGTTACCCTTATGCAGAAGATTTAAACTGGACCCTTTCCTTACACCACATACAAAAATCAACTCAAGATGGATTAAAAACTTAAATGTAATATTAAAAACTATAAAAGCTCTGGAAGAAAACCTAGGCAATACCATTCTAAACATGGGCCCAGGCAAAGATTTTATGACAGACTTTAAAAACAATTGCAACAAAAGCAAAAATTGACAAATAGAATCTAATTAAACTTAAGAGCTTCTGCACAGCAAAATAAACTATCAGAAGAATAAACAGACAACCTACAGAATGGAAGAAAATATTCACAAACTATGCATCTGAAAAAATGTCTAAAATCTCGGTTCTATAAAGAACTTAAATAAATTTACAAGAAAAAAACCCTTTAAAAAGTAAGCAGAGGAGATGAACAGACACTTTTCAAAAGGAGATCTACAGGCAGTCAACAAGTATATTAAAACGCTCAATATCAATATCACTGATTATTATTAGAGAAATGCAAATTTCTCTAAAACCACAATGAGATTCCATCTCACACCAATAAGAATGGTAATTATTAAAAAGCCAAAAATAACAGATTCTGGATACGTTGTGGAGAAAAGGAACGCTTATACACTGTTGGTTGGGTTGTAAATTAGCTCAGCCATTGTGGAAAGCAGTGTGATGATTCCTCAAGAGCTAAAAACAGAACTACCATTCAATCTAGCAACCCCATTACTGGGTACATACCTAGAGGAATATAAATTATTCTACGGTAAAGACACATGGATGAGATTGTTCACTGCAACACTATTCAGAATTTCAATAATGTGGAATCAACCTACATGCCCACCAATGACAGATTGGATAAAGGAAATATGGTACATAGACACCATGGAATACTATGCAGTCATAAAAAGAATGAGATCATGTCTTTTGTGAGAACATGGATGGAGCTGGAGGCCATTATCCTTAGCAAACTAACACTGGAACAGAAAACCAAATACCATATGTTCTCACTTAGAAGTGACAGCTAATGATGAAAACTCATGGATACAAAGAAGGAAACAACAGAAACTGAGGCCTACATGAGGGAGGAGGGTAAGAAAGGGAAGAGGAGCAGAAAAAAATACCTACCGGGTACTAGAATTAGCACCTAGGCAATAAAATAATGCATACACCAAACCCCCTTGACACAAGTTTACCTACATGAAAAACATTTATGTGTACTCCTGAACCTAAAATAAAAGTAAAAAACTTCCAAATTGGAAAATAAAAAGTTAATTTATTTCTATTTTCAGATGAAATTTTTTTCTGTAGAGAAAATCCCAAAGAACACACAGTAAAGTTACTAGAGCTAATAAATGAGTACAGCAAAGTTGCAGAATACAAGGTCAATAAACTAAAATCAATTGTGTTTTTAGAATACCGCAATGAACAATCTGAAAATAAAATTTTAAATTCCATTTACAATTATCTATTATAATAGAATAATCCTTACTTAACGATTTTTACCAAGTAGATAAAAGATGTATACACTGAAAATTAGAAAACCTTGCTAAAATAAATTTCAAAAGGCTTAAATAAAGGGAAAGGCATCCTGTAAACATCGATAGGGAGATGTAATATTTTCTATATGCCAACACTACTCAAAGAGACCTACAGATTCAATGCAATCCCTATAAAAAATTCCTGCTTTTTTTCAGAAATGGAAAAGCTGATCATCAAACTCATATGGAATTACAAAAGGCTCAAATAGACAAAAACAATCTTGAAAAAGAAGAACAAAGGCAGAAGACACACTATTCCACATTTCAAAATTTAATATAAATACCTACAGTAATCAAAACAATGATTACAGGCATGAGGATAGAAATATAAACAAATGTAATAAAATCGAGAATACAGAAATAAACCAGTATATCAATGTGCAAATGAATTTTAACTGAATGACAAGTGCATTTGATAAGAAAACAATAGTCTTTTCAACAAATGATGCTGGCATAACTATATTTTATACACAAAAGAATGATGTAATTCGACCTCACACAGCATAAAAAACTGAAAATGGATAAATTCAGAACCTACAAGGAACTTAAACAAATTTACAGAAAAAAACAAACAACCCCATCAAAAATCTGGTGAAGGATATGAACAGACACTTCTCAAAAGAAGACATTTATGCAGCCAACAAACATATGAAAAAGAGCTCATCATCACTGGTCATTAGAGAAATACAAATCAAAACCACAATGAGATACCATCTCATGCTAGTTAGAATGGTGATCATTAAAAAGTCAGGAAACAACAGATGCTGGATAGGATGTGGAGAAATAGGAACACTTTTACACTGTTGGTGGGAGTGTAAATTAGTTCAACCATTGTGGAAGACAGTGTGGCAATTCCTCAAGGATCTAGAACCAGAAATACCACTTGACCCAGCAATCCCATTACTGGGTATATAACCAAAGGATTATAAATCATTCTACTATAAAGACACATGCACAAGTATGCTTATTGCAGCACTATTCACAATAGCAAAGACTTGGAACCAACCCAAATGTCCATCAATGATAGACTGGATAATGAAAATGTGGCACATATACACCATGGAATACTATGCAGCAATAAAAAAAGATGAGTTCATGTCCTTTTCAGTGACATAGATGAAGCTGGAAACCATCATTCTCAGCAAACTAATGCAGGAACAGAAAACCAAACACCACATGTTCTCAACTCATGAGTGGGAGTTGAACAATGCGAACACATGGACACAAGGAGGGGAATATCACACACCAGCGTTTGTCAGGGGGTGGGGGCTAGGGGAGGGATAACATTAGGAGAAATACCTAATGTAGATGACGGGTTGATGGGTGCAGCAAGCCACCATGGAACGTGTATACCTATGTAACAAACCTGCAGGTTCTGCACATGCATACCAGAACTTAAAATATAATTTTAAAAATGGGTAAATTACCTAAATATGAGTTAAAAACAAAAATTTTAGAAAAAAACAATAGGGGTAAATATATATGACCTTGCATTTAGCAATAGATTTTTTTAATTTTTAAATTTTTGTGAATACCTAGTAGGTATTCATATATTTAAAAGATACATGAGATGTTTTTATCCAGTCATGTAATATTTAATAATAACATCACTGAAAATGGGATATTCATCACTTCAGCACTGATCCTTTGTGTTACAGACAATCCAATTATACTCTTTTAGTTGTCTTAAAATTTACAATTAAATTATTATTGACCATAGTCACTCCGTTGCGCTATTAAATATGAGGTCTTCCTCATTTGTTCCTATTAACCACCTCCAACTCACTCCCACATCCCCACTACCCTTCACAGCATCTAGTAACAATTCTTCTACTTTCCATATCTATGAGTTCAATTTTTAAATTTTCACATCTCACAGATAAGTGGGAAACATGAAATGTTTGTCTTTATCAGTCTGACTTATTTTACTTAACATAATGACTTCCAATTTTATCCATGTTGTTGAAAAAGACAAGATCTCAATTTTTTATGCCTGAATAGTACACCATTGTGTATAGATACCACATGTTCTTTATCCATTCATCTGTTGATGGACACTTAGGTTGCTTCCAATTTTTGGCTATTGTGAATAGCGCTGCCACAAACAGGAGTACAGCTATCTCTTTGATATATTGATTTCCTTTTTTTTCCCTTTAGTATATACCCTGCAGTGGCATTGCTGGATTGTATGGTAGCTCTACTTTTAGTTATCTGAGGAACCTGCAAACTGTTCTTCATAGTGGTTGTACTAATTTACATTCCCACCAACAGTGTGCAAGGGTTCCCTTTTCTCTACATCCTTGCCAACATTTGTTATTGCCTGTCATTTAGATATAAGCCATTTTAACTGGGATGAGATGATATCTCATTGTAATTTTGATTTGTATTACTCTGATGATCAATGATGCTGAGCACCATTACATATGCCTGTTTTCCATTTGTATGTCCTCTTTTGAGAAATATCTATTAAAGTCTTTTGCCCATTTTATAATCAAAGTTTTCCATTTTTTTCCTATACAGTTGTTTGAGCTTTTTATACATTCTGTTTATTAATCCCTTCTCAGATAGATAGTTTGCAAATATCTTCTTCCATTCTGTATGTTGTCTCTTATCTTTATTGATTGTTTCCTTTGCTGTGCAGAATCTTTTTACCTTGATGTGATTTCAGTTGACCATTTTCACTTTGCCTGTGCTTGTGGGGTATTACTCAAGAAATTTTTACCCAGACCAATGTCCTAGAGAGTTTACCCAAAATAGTCTAATAGCAGTTTCATAGTTTGAGGTGTTAGATTTAATTATTTAATTGACTTTGATTTGACTTTTATATATGACTATAGATAGGGGTCGATATTCATTCTGCTTCATATGAATATCCAGTTTTTTTCACCACCATTTATTGAAGAAATTATCTTTTACCTAGTGTATGTTCTTAGAACTTTTGTCAAAAATAAATTTACTGTAGGTGTGTGTATTTATTTCTGGATCCTCTATTCTGTTTCATTGTCTATGTGTATGTTTTTATGTCAGTACCATGCTGTTTTGGTTACTATAGCTCTATAGTATAATTAAAGTCAGGTAATATGTTATTTTTGCTTAGGATAACTATGGCTGTTTTTGGATCTTTTGTTGTTCCATATAAATTTTAGATTTTTTTTTATTTCTGTGAAGAATGTCATTGGTATCTTTGTAGAGATTGCATTGAATCTTTAGATTGCTTTGGGTAGTATGGATATTTAACAATATTGACTTTTCCAACCCATAAACATAGAATATTGTTCCACTTTGTGGTGTCCCCTTCAATTTCTTTTATCAATGTTTTGTAACTTTTCATTGTAGAGATCTTTCACTTACTTGGTTAAGTTAATTTTTAGATATTTAATTTTATTTGTGGCTATTTTAAAAGGGATTACTTTTTAATTTCTTTTTCGGATTTTCACTGTTGGTATATAGAAATGCTACTGATTGTTGTATGTTTACTTGGTATAATGAAACTTTATCAAATTTGTTTAACAGTTCTAATAGTTTTTGGTAAAGTCTTTAGGTTTTTCCAAATATCCAAATATACTATTATATTGTCTTCAAGCAAAGATAATTTTACCTCTTTTGTTCCAATTTGGGTCCCACTTTTATCTTTCACTTGTTTGATTGCTCCATCTAGGGCTCCCAGTAATATGTTGAATAATATTGGTGAAAGTAGGCATTCTTGTTGTGTTCCAAACCTTAGACAAATTTCTTTCAGTTTCTCTGAATGCAATATGATACTGGCTGTGAGTTTGTCTTCTATGGCTTGTACTATGTTGAATGTGTTCCTGCTATACCTAGTTTCTTGAGGATCTTTATCATGAAGGGATGTTGAATTTTATCAAATGATGTTTCAGCATCAATTGAAATGATCACATGGATTTTATCCTTCATTTAGTTGATATGATGTATCACATTGATTAATTTGCATATGTTGAACCATCCTTTCATTCTAGAGATGAATTCCACTTGGTCATGATGAAAAATCTTTTTACTGTATTGTTAAATTCCATTTGATAGTGTTTTGTTCAGAATTTTTGCATCAAAATTCATCAGAGATATTGGCTGGTTGTTTTCTTTATTTGACGTGTCTTTGTCTAGTTTCAGTATCAGGGTACCACTGACTTTGTAGAATGAGTTTGTAATATAGTCTTCTCCTCTTTTCAGAATACTTTGGAAAGGACTGGTATTATTATTTCTTAAATGTTTGGTAGCATTCAGCAGTGAAGCCGTCAGGTCCCAGGCTTTTCTTTACTGGAAAACTTTTTATTATGGCTTTGAATCCATTACTTGTTATTAGTCTGTTCAGGTTTTGGATTTCTTCCTGGTTCAATATTGGTGGGTTGTGTTTGTCTAGAAACTTGTCCATTTCTTATAGATTTTCCAATTTATTGGCATATAGTTGTTCATAGCACCCACTAATAATTCTTTCATTTTCTAAAGTATCAGTTGCAATGTTATCTTTTTCATCTCTGATTGTTTTTTATTTGGGTCTTTTCTCCTTTTTATAGCTAAAGGTGTGTTTATTTTGTTTAACTTTTCAAACAATCAAGTTTTTGTTTTATTGAGCTATTTTATTGTATCATCATTTCATTTTCATTTATTTTGTCTCTGATCTTTACTATTTCTTTCTTTTAGTAATTTAGAGCTTGGTTTACTCTTTTTTATTTCTTTAAAATCCATCATTTTTTTATTTGAAGTTTTTTTTATGTAGGTACTCATAGCTATAAACTTCCCTCTGACTACTGCTTTTGCTGTATTTCACAGGTTTTGACATGTTGTGTTTTCATGATTATTTGTTGTGAGAATTTTTTAAATTTCCTTCTTAATTTTTTTGATGCCCTGGTCATTCAGGAGCATTTTTTTTATTATTATACTTTAAGTTTTAGGGTACATGTGCACAATGTGCAGGTTAGTTACATATGTATACATGTGCCATGCTGGCACGCTGCACCCACTAACTCGTCATCTAGCTTTAGGTATATCTCGAATGCTATCCCTCCCCCCTCCCCCCACCCCACAACAGTCCCCAAAGTGTGATGTTCCCCTTCCTGTGTCCATGTGTTCTCATTGTTCAATTCCCATCTATGAGTGAGAATATGCGGTGTTTGGTTATTTGTTCTTGCGATAGTTTACTGAGAATGATTTCCAACTTCATCCACGTCCCTACAAAGGACATGAACTCATCATTTTTTATGGCTGCATAGTATTCCATGGTGTATATGTGCCACATTTTCTTAATCTGGTCTATCATTGTTGGTCATTTGGGTTGGTTCCAAGTCTTTGCTATTGTGAATAATGCCGCAATAAACATACGTGTGCATGTGTCTTTATAGCAGCATGATTTATAGTCCTTTGGGTATATACCCAGTAATGGGATGGCTGAGTCAAATGGTATTTCTAGTTCTAGATCCCTGAGGAATTGCCACACTGACTTCCACAATGGTTGAACTAGTTTACAGTCCCATCAACAGTGTAAAAGTGTTCCTATTTCTCCACATCCTCTCCAACACCTGTTGTTTCCTGACTTTTTAATGATTGCCATTCTAACTGGTGTGAGATGGTATCTCATTGAGGTTTTGATTTGCATTTCTCTGATGGCCAGTGATGGTGAGCATTTTTTCATGTGTTTTTTTGGCTGCATAAATGTCTTCCTTTGAGAAGTGTCTGTTCATGTCCTTCGCCCACTTTTTGATGGGGTTGTTTGTTTTTTTCTTGTAAATTTGTTTGAGTTCGTTGTAGATTCTGGATATTAGCCCTTTGTCAGATGAGTAGGTTGCGAAAATTTTCTCCTATTTTGTAGGTTGCCTGTTCAATCTCATGGTAGTTTCTTTTGCTGTGCAGAAGCTCTTTAGTTTAATTAGATCCCATTTGTCAATTTTGGCTTTTGTTGCCATTGCTTTTGGTGTTTTAGGCATGAAGTCCTTGCCCATGCCTATGTCCTGAATGGTAAAGCCTAGGTGTTCTTCTAGGGTTTTTATGGTTTTAGGCCTAACGTTTAAGTCTTTAATCCATCTTGAATTCATTTTTGTGTAAAGTATAAGGAAGGGATCCAGGTTCAGCTTTCTACATATGGCTAGCCAGTTTTCCCAGCACCATTTATTAAATAGGGAATCCTTTTCCCATTGCTTGTTTTTCTCAGGTTTGTCAAAGATCAGATAGTTGTAGATATGTGGCATTATTTCTGAGGGCTCTGTTCTGTTCCATTGGTCTATATCTCTGTTTTGGTACCAGTACCATGCTGTTTTGGTTACTGTAGCCTTGTAGTATATTTTGAAGTCAGGTAGTGTGATGCCTCCAGCTTTGTTCTTTTGGCTTAGGATTGACTTGGCGATGTGGGCTCTTTTTTGGTTCCATATGAACTTTAAAGTAGTTTTTTCCAATTCTGTGAAGAAAGTCATTGGTAGCTTGATGGGGATGGCATTGAATCTGTAAATTACCTTGGGCAGTATGACCATTTTCACGATATTGATTCTTCCTACCCATGAGCATGGAATGTCCTTCCATTTCTTTGTATCCTCTTTTATTTCATTGAGCAGTGCTTTGTATTTCTCCTTGAAGAGGTCCTTGACATCCCTTGTAAGTTGGATTCCTAGGTATTTTATTCTCTTTGAAGCAATTGTGAATGGGAGTTCACTCATGATTTGGCTCTCTGTTTGTCTGTTATTGGTGTATAAGAATGCTTGTGATTTTTGTACATTGATTTTGTATCCTGAGACTTTGCTGAAGTTGCTTATCAGCTTAAGGAGATTTTAGGCTGAGACAATGGGGTTTTCTAGATATACAATCATATCTTCTGCAAACAGGGACAATTTGACTTCCTCTTTTCCTAATTGAATACCCTTTATTTCCTTCTAAGGAGCATATTTTTTTTTACCTTACACATGTCTGCATACTTTCCAAAATTCCTCCCTTGTTATTGGTTCTAGTTTTATTTCATTGTGGTCAGAAAAAATGCTTGATATTATTCTAAAGGATATGCTAAATATTTAAAATATTTTAGACTTGCTTTGTATCCTAATATATGGTCTGTCTTTGAGAATTATCCACATGCTGAGGTAAAGAATGTGTATTCTTCAGTTGTTGGATAAAATAATGTGTAAATATCTATTACATCCATTTGGTCTAGAGTGCAGATTAAGTTTATTGTTTCTTTATTGATTTTCTGTCAGAAATATTTGTCCAATGCTGAAAGTGGGGTTTTGAAGTCTCCTGCTGTAACTGTATTGAGGTTGGTATCTGATTTTAGTGCTAAAAATGTTTGCTCTATATATCTGGGTGCTCCAGTGTTGGGTGGATATATATTTATAGTTGTTGTATCCTCTTGCTGAATTGACCCCTTTGTTAGGTCTTGATATTTGTGAGCTTGATTGTTAAATGCCTTGGGGGCAGTCTTCTTTGAATTATATCTGTTTTGTGTTCTATAACCCCCTAGTACTTGGATATTGATATACTCCTCTAGGTTTGGGAACTTTTTTGTTATTATCCCTTTCTATAAACTTTCCACCTCAACTCTTCCTCTACCTCATCTTTAAGGCCAAAACCACTTTTTAATAGGGTTATTTGTTTTTGTTTGTGGAAATTTTTAAGTTCTTTATAGATTCTGGATATTAGATCTTTGTCAGATGAATAGTTTGTGAATATTTTTTCACATTCTATAGGTGGTCTCTTTTCTCTTTTGATAGTTCCTCTTTCTGTGAAGAAACTCCTTAGTATAATTAGGTCCCACTTTTCAATTTTTGTGCTTGTTGCAATTGCTTTTGAGGACTCAGCCAAAAATTATTTGCCAAGGCCAGTATCAAGAAGGATATTTTCTACATTGTCTTCTAGAATTTCTATAATTTGAAGCCTAATATTTATGTGTCTAATTTATTGTAACTTATTTTTTGCATATGATGAAAGGTAGAGGTCGAGTTTTATTATTCTACATATGCCTAGCCAGTTATCCCTGAACCATTTATTGAATAGAAAGTTTTTTTATCCACTGTTTGTTTTTGACAATTTCATTGAAGATCAGATGATTGTAGGTGTGCAGCTTTATGTCTGGGTCCTGTATTTTGCTTCCTCGGTCTACATGTTTGTTTCTGTACCACTACTATGCTGTTTTGGTTACAGTAGCTTTGTAGTGTAGTTTGAAGTCAGGTAATGCGATTCCTCTGGCTTTGTTCTTTTTACTTAGAATTGTTTTGGCTATTTGGACTATTTGTTGGTTCCATATGAATTTTAGAATAGTTTTTTTAAACTCTGTGAAACTTGATATTGGTAGTTTGATAGGAATAGGGTTGAATATGTAGATTCCTTTGTGTAGAATGTCCCTTTTAGCCATATTGATTCTTCTTATCCATGAACATAAAATATTCTTCCATTTGTTTGTGTCATCTCTGATCTGTTTCAGCAGTGTTTTGTAATTCTTATTGTAGAGATCTTTAACCTGCCTTTATTTCTGTATTCCTAGGCATTTTCTTGTTTTTGTGGCTGTTGTAAATGGTACTGTGTTCTTAATTTGGCTCTCAGCTTGAATACTACTGGTGTATAGAAATGCTACCCTTTTAACATTGGTTTAGTATCATTTAATCTTTACTGTAGTTGTCTGTGAGTTCTAGGAGCCTTTTGCCAGGGTCTTTTGGGTTTTTTGTGTATAGAATTTTATTATCAGTAAAGACAGATACTTTGATTTTTTCTTTTTCTATTTGGATGTATTTTAATTCTCTTGCCTGTTATCTCTGGCTTGGATTTCCATTACTATGTAGACTACAAGTTGTGAGAGTGAGCATCTTTGTCTTGTTCTAGTTCTAAAGGGGAAGGCTTTCAGCTGTTGCCCATTCAGTATGATTTTGGCTATAGGTTTCTCATAGATGATCTTATTATTTTGAGGTATGTTCTTTCAGTGACTATTTTGCATGAGAAGATGTTAAATTGTATGGACCTTCTTCTGCATCTATTAAGATGGTCATATGGTTTTTGTCGTTCTACCAAAAAGTCATATGCACCAATATATTCATTATAGCTCTATTCACAATACCAAACACATGGAATCAACCCAGGTGCCCATCAACTCTGGACTGGATAAATACAATGTGGTACCTGTACACCATGGACTACTATGCAATCATATAAAAGAATGAAATGATATTTTCTGCAACAACATGGATGCCACTGGTAGGCATAATCATAAGCAAATTAATACAAGAACAAAAACCCAAATACTACATATTCTCACTTATGAGTCAGAGCTAAACATCGAGTATACATGGACATAAAGATAAGAATAATACACAATGGGGAATACAGGAGGGTGAGATAAAAGGGAAAAGGCTGAAAAACTACCTATTGGGAACTATGCTCACTACCTGGAAGAGAGACTCATTTGTACCTCAAAACTCAGCACTATGATATACACCTTCGTATCAAAGTTGCATGCACATGTAACCCCTGAACATATAATAAAAGCTGAATTAAACCCTAATTGAACACTGAGTTCTGTAAATAGGAAAAAAGTAACTTGATTTAAAAAGAAAAAATAAAGTAATAATTAAAATGGCAATTTCCAAAAAGATGAATAGCGTTATGAACTGGAAAAGAAAACAACACCATTGGATATCAAAGTAAAACACCTTAATGCAAATAATAAATAAACCATCTTAAAATATGTCAGAAATTTTACTATTCGAGAGTACTAAAAAAAATCACCAGTCTAAAGTTCCATACTCAGAAAAGGTTATAAATCACAACTTAATGTTATAAACAACTTAGGTTTATCAACATCTTTGACAAAAAAATCTAACAGACTATCAGATCAGAAAAAAAATACTAATTTGAGTTATTTATGCAGAAAGATGTTGATCCTTGATGAGAGAAGCACAGAGATGTAAGAAACAACAGGAATGGAGGGGATAAATATGTGGTAAAAATCTCAAAAAAGCAAATGTAAAAAAAGAAACAAAAATAAACAGATGGGATATAATTAAACTAAAAAGCTTCTGCACAACAAAAGAATTAGTCAGCGAACAGACAACCCGCAGAATGGAAGAAAATATTCACAAAATAAACATCTGACAAAGGACTAATATCCAGAATATACAAAAACTCATACAAATCAGTTAGAAAAGAAACAAATAATCTTATCAAAATGTGGGCAAACGGCATGAATATACAATTCTCAAAAGAAGATGTTCAAATGTCCAACAAACATAAAAATATGCTCAGCATCACTAATCATCAGGGAAATGCAAATAAAAACCAGCATGTGATACCACCCTACTCCTGCAAGAATGGCCATAATTTAAAGATAAAAAAACATTTTGTCATGGATGTGATGAAAAGAGAACACTTTTACATTCCTAGGGGGAATGCAAACTAGTACAACCATTATGGAAAACAGTATGGAGATTTCTTAAAGAACTAAAAGTAGAACGACAGTTTGATTCAGCAATCCCACTACTGGGTATCTACCCAGAGAAAAAGAAGTCATTTTACGAAAAAGACACTTGTACACACATATTTATAGCAGCGCAATTTGCAATTGCAAAAATATAGAACCAGCCTAAATGTCCATCAACCAATGAGTGGACAAAGAAAATATGATATATACACACTATGGGATACTACTCAGCCATAAAAAATAATGAAATTTGCAGCAACCTGGATGGAATTGGAGACCATTCTTCTAAGTGAAGTAACTGAGGAATGGAAAGCCAAATATCATATGATCTCACTGTTAAGTGGAAGCTAACAGGATGCAACGGCATAAGAATGATATAATGGACTTTGGGGACTTGTGGGGAATGGTGAGAGTAGGGCAAAAAATAAGAGACTACACATTGGGTACAGCATACACTGCTCAGGTGATGGGTGCACAAAAATCCCAGATATCACTACTAAGGAACTTATCCATTTAACCAAAAACCACCTGTTCCCCAAAAATTATTGAAATGAAATATAATTAAATTTTAGAAATCCAATAACTAAAAAAGAGAGAATCAAACACATGGCACAGTACCATAAGAGAGAAGACGGGGATGAATAGAATTGAAATGTTTTACACATCTTTGCATTTTGAAAATCAAAGTCACCTGTTTTAATATCTAGGGTATAACTCCTAGAACACTAGTAAAATGACTTGTAATTAAAAAGATAACAGAGGGAGAAAAATGGAATAATAAAAATGCTTAATCTGAAAGAGGGCAACAAAGGAAAAGAAGATAAATGTATATAGTATGTGGAGCAAATAGAAAGCTAATGGTAATATGGTATGTATAATCCCCAATATATTAGTAACTACATTAAATATAAATACACTAAAACTTTAATTAGAACACAAAAATAGGTAGGATTTTTAAGTAACTTTTTTGTGGATTACAAGATATGTAGCTTAAATACAGGGCTACCAAAGGATTGGAAGCAAAGGGATGAAAGAAGATATGCCATACAAGTAGAATTTTTCAAACTTGATGTAATTATACATATATATATGTACACACACACACACACATATATATATGATGTATATTTTAAAGCAAGAAACATTATAATAAGACAGTAAGAAGAAATCACCATGAGAATCTGAAAATATTTCATTCTGAATGATAAAAATATGACGTAGTAAACATGTATCAGGCAGTTTTATTTGTACATAGAGGGGATTCATAGCTATTAATGTATTCAGTGGAAAAGAAGAGTTGAAAATTAATGATCTAAGCAATCAACTCAATATATTTGTATGATAATAAGAACTAAATCCAAATTAAATGCAGCAAGAAAAACATAAGATTAATTCAGAAATTAATGAAATATAAAGTAATGTAATAGAAAACTATGAAGAGGATTAAAAAGACAAATTTTATTTTTTAAAAAAGTAATAATAGTAGCCGGGCATGGTGGCTCACAACTACAATCCCAGCACTTTGGGAGGCTGAGGCGGGTAGATCACCTGAGGTCAGGAGTTTGAGACCAGCCTGGCCAACATGGTAAAACTCCGTCTCTGCTAAAAATACAAAAATTAGCTGGGCATGGTGGTGGGTGCCTATAATCCCAGCTACTCAGGAGGCTGAAGCAGGAGAATCGCTTGAACCTGGGAGGCAGAGGTTGCAGTAAGCCGGGATCACGCTATTACTCTCCAGCCTTGGTGACAAGAGCGAAACTCCATCTCCAAAAAAAAAATAATAATAATAATACTAGTACTAATGCTAAACACTGACTAAATTTTTTCAACAGAGGAAACACACATTGTCAAAAATGAAAAGGAAGACACTGCTAGAGATCTTGCATTCATAAAGTTGTTCATAATATTATTTTATCCCTTTTATGCCAAAAATTGGCAAAGTACATGAAATAAAAAACTTCCAAAAAATTATGAAAGTTGGCATACACAATAAAAGAAAATTTGAATTGGCATGTGTATTAATGTCTTCCTCCTTGAGTGTCCTGTCTGCACCAATAAACATTGACATCATCTGGGATCTTGTTAGAAGGGCAGATGCTTAGGTCCCACACCAATCTACTAAACAGTATCTAAATTTTAACAAGCATAAAAACACTTCTCTAAGAGCTCCTACTTTAGAGAGCATGACTGACAATCAGCCCCACTTGCTACACACCGAAAGCAATCACCCTTTAAAAGTTGAGGTCATGTTTCTCAGGAGCTTCTCCCAGCCAATGACTCAAAATAACAGTGTTATACTAATGCAAGTCCATTGGTAACACTGTTGATCTATATACACATCAATCTTAAGGAAATACTATATTAAATAAATTTAATTCATTAATTATATATCCCCACAGAAAGATACATTTGCCAAGATAACTTTATTTATGAATCATTTAAAACACTGAAGAAATAGATAGTGCTAACCCTCTACAAACTCTGCCAGATCATAGAAAATGGGAGAGCACTTTCCAGCTAATATTATGAAACCAGTGTAACTTTGAGGAATGGACTTGCATTAGTAACACTTATTTTGAGTCATTGGCTGGGAGAAGCTCCTGAGAAACATGACCTCAACTTTTAAAGGGTGATTGCTTTCGGAGTGTAGCAACTGGGGCTGATTGTCAGTCATGCTCTCTAAAGTAGGAGCTCTTAGAGAAGTGTTTTGATGTTTGCCATTGAGTGGCTATAGGCAAAGACAATATTGTCCTCAGAGACTAAGGGCTTCACTTTGCATCTACCACAGTGAACCATTAATGTTAAAACGTTGTCATATAAAGATTGAATATTAACCTTCTTTCTTGATAACAGATATGTCCTTTGAAGTGGTCCATTAACCTCCTCTAGAACCCTGATTTTTCAGAAATCCTTGGCTTTAGCAATTCTATTTAACTGATAGGATCAGGAGCTAGAAATCAGTGCTATTTCCCCTCATACACATTCAATAGTGTGGCTCTGCTGAATCAGCCTTGGGCAGGAAAAGGGAAGTAGAAGTAGAATAAACCTCTTTGTTGAAATAAAATACAATATTTCTCAGGTCCATTAGTGTCATTGACTGTCAAAGAGGTTCCCGGAATGTAAATAACCTACATTATAGCTACCTATTCCTGCCATAACTTTGTTATCCTCTACACATGCCTTGTGGAATTTGTGTTCAATCTAATGCCTTTTTTTTGTCTTCCAATTCTGGGTTTACCTTGGATTGGTTCTTTGGATAGTGTCTCAAGCTTAGTCAAGGAGAATTTCTCTGGGTCACTTTCCACATGAGCATAAAGCACTTTATCTTTACTCTTGGTCAAAAAAATTAGGGAAAGAAACTGACTGGAACATGTTCCAGTTGGACATATGGTACAATTTTTTTCTTATGTGTCTAGTAATGATTTTTCTCCATACGAGATATACCTGAATATGTAAGCACCATAAAAAAAATATACCCAATAAATCAGAAAAAAACAGAATTATAAAAATACCTAATAAGTGTGGAAATTGTCAGTTCCTCTCATTTTGAGAGAAACATCTGACATCATTTTTCAATAACATCTGAAAGGTATGAATCAGACCCTAGATATTTTCTGAGCATTTTTATAAACCTAATAGATTGTAAAGACAGCGTCAATAAGCAATAACAGCAGCAGTATACCCTAGATTTGTTGGCAGTAAAAACTTACCAACCCAGTTTATTATTGTCTATAGTACTGTGTGTCAAAAAGTTGGAAATGGATAAGCAATTCAGTTATAATGGGGAATATGACTTAGCCTGGTAAGACTTCACATCTGTATTGGATAAAATACTTCATTGGGAAGAAAAAAGCCAGAGTCTAGAATTATTTCCGTTTTGGGTTTTACATACCTAATTAATTCTCAATAATTTCTTAACTATTATGCCCTCTCAGTTTTCTTACTTATAAATGAAAATATCATTATCAACAGTAGAGGCTTTAGGGAAAGCTGTGAAGTAGAAGTATGTCATTTCGGCTAGAAGGGACCTAAGAAATTAGGTAGTCATTTAACAGATGAAGAAACTGAATTTCAGAAGTAAAGTGATTTGTTCAAGGTCTGGAAGGTTGTAAATTGCAAAGCAAGTAGTAGAGGCCAGGTGTTTTGAGTACAACTTACAATACAGTGCTCTTCCCTACCACCAGGTAAGTAATTTGTCATCATTTTCTTCCTTTTGAAACCCTCTATGTAATTGTAAACCTTCATCTTAGGTACCGCCCTAGCTTCACAGAGCTTCCCAAGGAAGCACATCACCTAAACATGCTCCGATTGTGCAGAAAGCAAGACACAATTATTTTGTTTTGTAATCTGTCCTTGTACTTATCTCTTCCCCTTTCAATTAAAATTTTCTGATGCCCCAACAACTTTGGGCTCTTCATTTCAATTCCAAAATAAAAATTGGTAATCTGAAACAATCTAATATTGTTCTAAAAAAAGGAATTTAATCCAAAGAAATGACTCCAAGGAAATAAGTTTTGAGGCAAGCCACTGGGAAAGACATCTTAGAGTAGGTGGGTTTTGTGAAATTCCAATAATGACTATATGCAGTATCCCCTTTCTCATTTTCCTTGACATATTCAATCCATATTGTTCTGCCTAGCTCAATCAAAATTATTTTTTTAATTTCTTATTCTTAATCCTTTTCTCTAACAAGCATTTTCTTTTGAGAAATCTATTAATCATTTATATAACAGTACTGGGTGGTCTATTTAAGTGTTTTAACAACATTAATATCTTCTATATAATGAGAGATCGCTTATATTTTTCTCACAATGATTGATATTACCATAGGGAGAGTTGGTTTTGTTTTCAATGATTATTTGAATGCAAGTTTTGTATATAGTGAGTTACCACAACCTTGATGGCTATTTACTCAATAAGATAATAGTGCTGTCATCGAATACATGTTTATACAAATATTTAAGTAGATTTTATTTGGATTCATTTTTAAATGTTATTTCAAATTATCTTCTGAATCGTTTCTAGAGATTGAATAACATTATGTAGAAAAAGCTTTGCACAGCCTCCATAAAATCTGTTCAGTTTGGTTTATTTGGGAGTAAAATATTTCCCATGAACATCTTGAAACAGTTTTAATCTCTTCACTCTTCCCAATTCATAAGGTTACGTAGCTTTAGCTCCAACTTTGTTTATCATGCGTAGCAAATAATTTCATTCCATTCTGACTCCATTTCAGACATAGTAAACAATACCAAAACTCAGATGTTCTTTGATTTCTGTTTTTCTTTTTTCTCTCCCAAGGGTTTTATTTTTAAGTGAGGAAAGGCTAAATTACAAAGTCTTTTTTTCTCTCAAGGCTAAATTATTCTTTTAATAAAATAATACAAAGCTACTCTTATTGTGCCATTACATTACCTCCTTTTTTTCCTTCTCCTCTCTGAAGTCTTGCTCCTTCTCTCTCCCCTTTCTCATTTCTCCTAACATTCACCAATATTACCACAATAGTTCTGAAAACATTTACAAAATGTTTAGATACTTAGAAAATTTAGAGATGCCTAGATCTCCATTCAGTCATTGCAAACACAAATTCAGAGCAGCCTTGAAATAAGAATAATAATATCTGGTAAATTATTTGAAGATCACATAGCTTCGCTTATCTTTCCGTAGCACTAAATCAGTGTGATATCTTCAAAGAGCTATAATTTAGGATTCAAAATTATGGAAATATGTAGAGTTTAGAAGAAGAGTAAATCATAAAATTTCTTTTTTTCTTTTTCACTTCTATAAATATAGAAAATAACTTGTTGGGACCTGCTCCTGACAAAGACTTTTCACTCTGTGCTGGAAAGTGTTGACACCATACTCTCCCATTCTACTTCTAATTTCCCATTTCCGTAACCATTAGTTTTTTTTATTGTTTACTTCAACTATAGCTTTAACATGTTAATGCAGTCAGTAAAATAGTCAGAGACCACTTTCTTCTAGGTAGTAATTGGTTTGTTAGTTTAATCCATGCAGAGGTTAGAAAAAAAGTTTCAGTTTCAAAAAGCTAGAACACAGGGGAAACAACACATGATAAACAATCCTGGAATCTGCAAGGTAAAAAAAAAAAAGACTAGAAAGAAATGTATTTATCAAAGCAAAAGGAAGAGCTAGGTCAATAGGGTTTGATGACAGCCATTTCAAAAATATCAACAGAACCAAGTTTCTGGCTGTGCAGATAAGCACAATCATCACAGAGCCTAAAGAGGAAATTCTAAGTCTCTAGGAAGAAAGTATAAGAAGTGAAAAAAGCTAATCGGAAGCCATAGTTCTTGATCAATCAATATTCATGTTGGCCTTGAAGAACTAAGAGAGCTTGATCAAAAATATTCTCTCATGTGATTTCCTGAAAAGAAGATCTGCAACTAAAAGATTTCAAACTTCCTTGGTGTCTCTGTTGAGCAAGAAAAATTAAAAACAGGCTAATAGTTGGATCAGTCAGTCATCTGTGAAGGGCAACACACTCTTCACAAAAAGAGGTCAAGACCTCTACAGCAGTAATCCTGAAATCATAAGGTGCTAATGCAGCTGGAGAGCTAATACAGCCTGCTTTCTATGTCCCACCCCAAAGGACCTGAATCGCTACCATTGGTTTTCAACCCTCACTGCAAATTACAGTATCTGAGGAGTTTTTTTTTTTTAAAATACTGATACTCATCCTGACCCCCACATATTTAAGATTTAATTGTTAAGAGATAGAATTTGGCTATTGTTATTTTCCCAAAGCTCCCCAAGTCATTATAGCATACATTGAGGGATGAGAATCAGACTCTTAGGTGGGAACTAAAAATCTACTTTTAAGATAAGTATACTTCAAGTGAATCTGACGCACTGCCTATACTTTGTATATATAATTAGGTAAATTTAGGTACCCATCATATCACAAATCTGATATTCTAAGCAACACATATTTGAAGTGCTCTGTGGTTCGTGGCTTCCAAACAAGCTTTTACCATTCTTCATAACTCCTAGTTGTTATAATGATTAAAAGTAGCAGAGATGATCCAAATAAGCCATCAATCCATCAATTCAGAAATATTTTTATTTTTAGAAGTCACACTTCCTTTTTAAATTTCACATTATTACACCAATATAATTTATGTAACATACATAGTAGTTCAATTAACTATATAAATGACTTATTTAATATATAAATGGAATTTGCACTGAAGAAGAGCACAACTGTTTGTGACCTCTTAATGCTGAGCAACGGAAAAGTGACTATTGACTTAACACCTGCTTTGCAAGTGGACATAGTTCCTCATTTTTGGATGAGGAAAACATGTCTGCAAATTCCAAGATTTGTTTTGAAGCGTTGCCTTTTAAAATTGCACAGTTAATTCTGCAAACTCCCATAGTAGCAGAAATGTTCCAGAAAGGAGTTTAACTCATAAAATAATTAACTTGTAAATGTAATAGTCTTTATTGTGCTAGGTTCTTCCTTGCTTCTCTGAATATACACACTTTTGCTTCAGGGATTCTTTTCTTCTCCTCATAGAGGGCTTTAATTTCCTTCAAAATCACAGCCTTACAAGAGAGAAAATGTAATTAGATAGTTTAATTAGCTAATCATCATTAAAAGTTAGAATTTATCTTGACGTAAAACACAGAAGTATGCTAATATTTTAGAAGTTTCCTTTTGATATTGAAGTAGAATTTGGTTATCTTTCACTATTGGCTGTACATTCTAGAATTTGAATTCACAATAAATCTTCCACAGTATACAAGTGGAATTTAAGATTGTAAGATCTCTGGTATAAATATTTCATACTATTTACATTTTGGTTTCCTAAAGCCAAGTGTGTATCTCTACTCTTTCACATTTGCAATTCTAAGGTGTTGGTAATCATCTTTATATCCGGAAAAAAATCTTAGAATATCATATCATGCTTAACATCTAATTTAGCTTCCTGACAGGCTTTCCCTTTAGCTATACAAGATGAATGACTACAGATACTTTTTATGCTTGTTTCCTTTTATGAACCATGCTATGTTTGGTGGAAATCATTTATATTTGCATTTATTGATGTCAGAAAGCCTTTTATTTATTCCCATTTAGTAAGCTGTGTATTAGAATGCAGTGATGATACCTAGAAGTCAGTTCCAGCTTTTGGTGAAGCATTAGAGTGCTGATAATATCACCATCACTACCTCCTTTTCCCTCTCCAATTCTTAAATCTCAGTTATTGCTTTGTTTTACTAAATCTGAATTTCTATGTTGTTCTATATAATCTATACTCTGTTATGATGCTAGTCATCGACTAGTATCATAAAAGTGTTAATATACAAAGAAGGTAAAATGGGAATTCCAATTCAAATGTATGTGCCAGTCAATCCTGTTTCAGGAAAAAGTTACTATAGAAATTATTTAGTATATGCTACTTGCATAATGCCTAGATAATTGTAAAATCCTAGGTTTCAGACATGTGGAGTAACAAAATATACATTTGAAAAAATAGCTTTTTTTCCTGAAATATAGAAGGTTAACATATTTTACAGTAATTAAAAGAATATTAGTAAATGTTATGTATAACATGGAAGTGACTACTTTTCCAGAAGAGTGAAAAGTGTTTGTTTAATTGTAGCAGACATGTGGTATGTAGAAGAAATACTGCTCTTTGTTTTAGGAATGTAGATTTTTTACAATTTAAGTCATTACCAAAAATAATGCTTGATATGTCTGACTTAGCATGGAGGATTATTTAAAATAATTCTTCACGGGAGACCATGTTTTTGAGTAACAACTTCAGTGAACTTGTTTATTCAATGTCAAAGTAGTTAAGGGAACAGTTTGAGCAAATGTATAAGTGCAATAAATTCAGTGACTCCAATCTTCTCATTAATAATGCGTGAAAGCATAATACAAAGCAGGTATAATTTTACCATAAATGATATGCCTGTTTTCATAACACGGTCTCAACTGTGAAATTTTAACAAAGATATCCTAAGGCACTATTTCTCATCATCATCACCTGGAAACTTGTTAGAAATGCAAGTTGTCTAGCCTTGCCTGAGACCAAACATATAAAAAACTCTAGGGAGGGGCCCAGAAAACACTTCTGATGAGTCTAATAGATTAGATGGTTGGGAGAAAGTTTTCAGTAAGTAGTATAGTAGGTTTACAAGGATAGAAATTGGTAATTTTAAAAATTCACTGTCTAAAGCTAGTTAAACACAAGGTCTATATTTAAGTCACCAATTCATTTGTTGATGAATGAAGAACTCAATATTCAAAGAATATACAAATCTTTTTTCTCTATTATAGAATATATAATAAATAAAATTTGAAACTTTTTTATGCATTAGAAGATAGAAGTCATTAAATCATATAATACCTCATCCAACAGTACCAGAATTTTGGCTTAATAAAATGATAATTGCATGCCATGCACTTTGCTAATTACTTTCCATGCTTAATTAAAATCTTCAGTAAACTGGGCAAAGTAGGAATTATAATCCTAGATTATTAAATTAAGTTTAAACATAAATTTGTCTGATCCCAATGCTTTTGCTCAAAAAAGGATTATCTTCTAGATTCCAGCAGCTCACTTCTTTGGACTTTAACATATTTGTGATGGTCTAAACATATTGG
This sequence comes from Pan paniscus, assembly GCF_029289425.2. NCBI lineage: Eukaryota > Metazoa > Chordata > Mammalia > Primates > Hominidae > Pan > Pan paniscus. Next base: position 84,100,186 of record NC_073272.2, read on the forward strand.
CTATCAAGTAGTTTATGAAAACTTGCTTTTAAACAGGCTAGTTGAAGACACCTCACCTAAAGAGAGTACTTTTTTTCCTTTTTTAATTGAATTAAAATTCGATAAAAAGTGATCTCACTGATAGGTGGGAATTGAACAATGAGAACACATGGACACAGGAAGGGGAACATCACACACCACACCGGGGCCTGTTGTGGGGTGGGGGGAGGGGGGAGGGATAGCATTAGGAGATATACCTAATGTTAAATGACGAGTTAATGGGTGCAGCACATCAACATGGCACATGTATACATATGTAACAAACCTGCACGTTGTGCACATGTACCCTAAAACTTAAAGTATAATAATAATAATAATAAAAGAAACATAAAAAAGTGATCATTTTGAAATATATAATATGGTGTAATGTAATACATTTAAAATGTTATGCAAACATCAGTTCTATCTAGTTCCAAAACATTTTCATCACCCCCAAAAGAATACCCCATACACCTCAAATGATTGCTTCCCCTTTTCCCTTCCCCAGAGCCTTAGGCAGCCACTAATCTGCTTTTCCTCTGTATGCATTTTATTACTCTGGATATTTCATATAAACAGATTCACACAATATGTGACCTCTTATGTCTGGCTTCTTTCAATTAGCAAATGTTTTTGAGGCTTATTTATGTGTAGCATATATCAGTACTTCATTCTTTTTATGGCTGAATAATATTTTATCATAGGGATATGGCACATCTTGTTTATCTGTTCATCCATTGATGAATATGTCTATTGTTTCTACATTTTTGCTATTGTTAACAGTGCTACTATGAACACTCATGTGCAAGGTTTTGTTTGAATACCTGTTTTGAATTATTTGGGCTTTATATCTAGGAGTAGAATTGCTGGGTCATATCATAATACTGTATTTTATTTTTAAGGAACCACCAAACTGCTTTTCAGTGGCAGTGCCATTTTGTCTCTTTATACTAATGGCTTATTTCTTAGAGTTTACAAAAAAATCTAACAGATAGTAAAGAGAATTTCCATATACTCCCCCCCCCACAGTTCCCCTGATTATTAATATTAATAACTTACATTATTGTGGTATATTTGTTACGACTGATAAACCAATATTGACACATTATTATTAAAGTCCATAGCTTATATCAATGTTTACTCTTTGTGTTGTACAGTGCTGTTTTTCCAAATGCATAATGCCATGTATCTGCCATTACAGATTCACACAGAATAGTTCCATTTCTCTAAAAATCTCCTGTACTTCACCTATTCATTATTTCCTCATACCCTCCCCTTGTCTGTAACCCCTGCAACAGCTAAATTTTTACTGTCTGTACACTTTTGCCTTTGCCAGAATGTTATATCGTTGAATTTATACAATATGTGGCCTTTTGAGACTGGCTTCTTTCAACTAGCAATAAAATGCATTTATGGTTTCTCCATGTCTATTCATGACTTGATAGCTGAAGTTTTTAACACTTAATAATATGTTGTTTTATGAATGTACCCCAGTTTATCCCATTCACCTATTGAAGGACACCTTGGTTTCTTTGAATTTTTGGCAAATGTGAATAAAGCTCCAATAAATATCTGGGTGCTGGTTTTGTGGGGATATGTTTTCAAATTATTTGGGTGAATGCCTAAATGTGTGATTGCTGAATCATGTTAAGATGTTTAGCTTTGTTAGAAACTTCCAGTCTGTCTTCAAAAGTGACTGTACCCTTTTTCAATTCCACCTGCAATCAATGATGCTCAATATTCTCACCAGCATTTTATGGTGTCAGTTTTTTTGTACTTTAGCCATTCTAAGAGCTGTTCAGTTGTATTTCATTATTGTTTTAGTTTGCAATTCCCCAATTATGTATAATATTGAGCATCTCATAAGTTTATTTGCCATTTATTTATGGTTTTACTGAGGTATCTGCTCCCATATTGTTCATTTTAAAATTGGGTTGTTTCTTCTCTTATTGTTGAATTTTGAGAGCTCTTTGTATCAGATGCGTTTTGGAAATATTTTCTCCCAGTCTGTGGCTTGTCTTTTTATTACCTTAACATTATATTTCTCAGAAAAGAGGTTTTTATTTTAATACATGGAAAATTTATCAATTCTTCTTTCAGTGATTATGTATTTGGTGTTGTAACTAAAAAACTTATGATTAAACTCAAAGTCAGCTAGATATTGCTCTGTTATCTTCTAAAGGTTTTATAATTTTGATTTACATTTAGGTCTCTGATCCATTTTAGGTTAGTTTTTATGAAAGGCCTAAGGTCAGGGTCTAGATTAATTTTTGCATGTGAATGTCCGGTTGTTCCAGCACCATTTGTTGAAAAGACTATCAATTCTTCATTGAATTGTCTTTGTTCTTTTTTCAAAAATACTTTTATTGATTTTGTGTGTGTGTATTCTGATCCTTCTATTCTGTTCCATTGATAGACTGGTTTATTCTTTCACTTATACCACACCTTCTTGACTACTGTGGATTTATAGTAAATGTTTTGCTAATTATTTATCTTTATTTGACTAATAATTACTCAGGTGCATGGCTCTTCTGTATTTACTCACGTTTGCAGCCATGTTCTGTGATGCAGAGTAGGAGAGGTGAACCCTCACCAGGTCCACTTCTGGACCTTGGGGTTGCCCCCTCCAATCACTGGCGTTGTGCTCATGTTTCTTTTGTTAGGTGTTCTGGGCCACAGAGTTCTCTGTGCAGAGACTTAGTCAGAGAGATAGGCCACATCTTTTCTGCGCAGGTCCTTTGGAGGGAGGCATGCCCTGCTCCAGCTACAGTTCATGAGCCTGTGTATCTCACTTGTCTCAGTGCTCTCAAAGTGTGGGCTCCTCGCCTGCTCAATTGTTGGTGAAATATTTCAACTTTACACTACCGAGCTGCACACTGCAGCCCTGCAGCACTAGGATCAGGTCACATCTCCATTCTCTAAACCCTTGGAGTGTGCTGGGGGACCTGATGTGCTCCCAGGCTACCAGAAAAGTAACTAGGTGGAGTAAAGCACTGAGGCTGGCATGAAGGAGGGCCTGCAAAACAGATGTGCCCCACTCCTATGGGAAAGGTGGCTCTGCTTTTTCTTGGCCTGGTGGTCAACTGGTTCTAGAGTTTCTTGGAGGGAGTTGGGGGATGGGCACCTATGATCACACTCTATTAGAACTGCACTGGTCACAAAGGCCCTCGGTTCCATGCTAGCTGAAGCCCTTTTTCTGTCTACCTTCCAGGCAGATCCCCCTGCCAGCTCAAATGTCCATGGGAAACATGTGGCCCCCTGTAGCTAGGATCCCATAGCTCAGCAACGAAAGTGAGTATTCCCACAGCACCTTCACTCATCTGTTTTTCAAGAGCCATTCAGGCATGGAAAATAGCCCCAGCATTAGGTTACCCCATGCAGGGTTCCCAGCCTCCTTTTCAGCCTCAGCCTGAGGGTCTGTGTCACATCTACAACCACTCTCTGCATTTTCTCTCCAAATATCTGTCCAAGTTATGTTTGTTCACTCAAAACCTTGGTCTTTCTCAGTTGAAATGGCACATCCTGGCTGTGTCTAGTTTGCCATCTTCAACTTTATTCTTTTTAAATTTATGGAAACTTGTTTTGTGGTCTAGTATATGGTCTTCCTGGAGAATGTTCTATGTGCACGTGAGAACAATATATATTTTGCTGTTTTGTTGGATGGAGTGTTCTTTTTAGTATGTCTTTTTATATATGTCTTTTTAGTAAAATTAGTTTATAGAGTTCTTCAAGTCCTCTATTTATTTATTAAACTTGTATCTAGATATTCCATACATTATTGAAAGTATGGTGTTGCCAAGGGTCATGACTAATGCCTTTAATGCCAGCGCTTTGGGAGGCCAAGGTGAGCATGTCACTTGAGCCCAAATGTTCAAGACCAGCCTGGGCAAAATGGCAAACCAACATCTCTACAAATAAATAAATAAATAAATAAATAAATAAATAAATAAATAAATATCCAGGCATGGTGGCATGCGAGTGTAGTCCTATCTACTCAGGTGGCTGAGGTGAGAGGACCACTTGAGCCTTGGAGGCCAAGGCTTCAGTGAGCCGTGATCACACCACTGCACTCCAGCCTGGATTACAGAGTGAGAAAGCAGATCAAAAAAAAAAATGTATGGTGTGGAAGTCTACAGTTATTGTAGAACTTTCCATTTCTCCATTCAATTCTCTCAGTGTTTGCTTCATATATTTGCGGAATTTATTGATTGGTACATAGATGTTTAGAGTTTTTATATCTTCTTGAAAATTTTACCATTTTATCTGTATCTATATAGTTATTATTTGTCTCTTGTAACAGTTTTTGACTTAAAGTTTATTTTGAATGATATTAGTATAGCCATCCTAGCTCTATTTTCTTTAAAGTTAATAGATGCTAGTTTTAGAGCAGTTTTTATGTCTACAAAAACATTGACGAGAAAGTACAAAGAGTTTCCATTTGCTCCTTACTCCACCTCAATTTCCCCAATTCTTTTTATACTTCTTTTTAAATTTTAATGGTTTTTAAGAAACAGGTGGTTTTGGTTATATGGATAAGTTCTTTAATGCTGATTTCTGAGATTCTGATGCACCCATAACCAGAGCAGTATAGACTATGCCAACATGTAGTCTCTTATCCCTCAATGCCCTCTGAACCTTCCCTCTGAGTCCCCAGAGTCCATTAAATCATTCTTATGCTTTTACATCCTCATAGCTCAGCTCCCACTTATAAGTGAGAACGTAGGATATTTGTTTTTCCATTTCTGAGTTACATTACTTAGAATAATGGCCTTCGACTCCACCCAAGTTGCTGCAAAGTTCATTTTTCCTTTCATTTTTATGGCTGAGTAGTATTCCACGGTATCTATATACCAAATTTTCTGTATCCACTCATTGGTTGATGGGTATTTAGGTTGATTCCATTTCTTTGCAATTGTGAATTGTACTGTAATTAACATACTAGTGCAGATGTCTTTTTGATATAATGCTTCTTTTTCTTTGGGTAGATACCCAATAGTAGGATTGCTGGGTCAAATGGTGGTTTTATTTTTATTCCTTTAAGGCATCTCCATATTGTTTTTCACAATGGCTGTACTAGTTTACATTCCCCCAAGCAGTGTAAAAGTGTTCCTTTTTCACCACATCCATGCCAACATTTATTATTATTTTTATTTTTAAATTATAGCCATTTTTGCAGGAGTAAGGTGGTCTCTCACTGCAGTTTTAATTTACATTTCCCTGATAATCAGTGATGTTGAGCATTTTTTTGTTTGTTTGCCATTTGCGTATCTTCTTTTGAGAATTATCCATTCATGTCCTTTACCCACTTACGATGAGATTGTTTTTGTTGTTGTTGTTGTTTTCTAGCTGATTTGAGTTCCTTTTAGCTTCTAAATATTTGGCCTTTGTTGGATTCATGGTTTTTTAATATTTTCATGCATTCAGTAGGTTGTCTGTTTACTCTGCTGATTATTTCTTTTGCCATGCAGAAGCTTTTTATTTTAATTAGGTCCTATTTATTTATTTTTATTTTTGTTGCATGTGCTTTTGGGTACTTGGTCATGAATTCTTTGATAAGCCAATGGCCAGAAGAGTTTTTTCAATATTATCTTGTAGAATTTTTATGGTTTCGGGTCTTAGATTTAAGACTTCCATTCACCTTGAGTTGATTTTTATATAAGGTGAGAGATAAGGAACCAGTTTCATTCTACTCTATGTGGCTTGCCAATTATCTCAGCACCATTTGTTGAATAAGCTGTCCTTTCCCCACTTTATGTTTTTGTATGCCTTGTTAAAGATCAGTTGACTCTATTTGGCTTTATTTCTGTGTTTTCTATTCAGTTCCACTGGTCTAAGGCCTATTTTTATATCAGCACCATGCTGCTTTGGTAACTGTAGCCTTGCAGTATGGTTTGAAGTTAGGTAATGCGATGGCTCCAGATTTATTCTTTTTGCTTAATGTTGCTTTCGCTATGCAGGCTTTTCTTTGGTTCCATATGAATTTTAGAATTGTTTTTTCTAGTTCCGTGAAGAATGATAATGGTATTTTGATGGGAATAGTGTTGAATTTGTAGAGTGCTTCAGGCAGTGTGGTCATTTTCACAGTATTGTTTCTACCCATCAATGAGCATGCAATGTTTTTCATTTGTTTGTGTCATCTATGATTTGTTTCAGCAGTGTTTTGTAATTTTTCTTGTAGAGCTCTTTTACCTCCTTGGTTAAGTATATTTGTAATTATTTTATTTTATTTTTGCAGCTGTTGTAAAAGGGATTGTGTTCTTAAATTGATTCTCAGTTTGGTCGTTGTCAGTGTATAGCAGTACTACTGATTTGTGTACATTGATTTTTGTATCCTGAAATTTTTCTGAATGTATTTATCAGATCTGGGAGGTTTTTAGATGAGTCTTTAGGGTTTTCTAGGTATTAGTTTATATCTGGGTGAACAGCAACAGTTTAACTTCCTCTTTTCCAATTTGGATGCCCTTTATTTCCTTCTCTTATCTGATTGCTCTGGCTAGAATTTCCAGTACTATGTTGAATATAAGTGGTAAAAGTGGGCATCCTTGTCTTGATCCAGTCCTCAGGGGGAACACTTTCAACTTTTTTCCATTTGGTATGATATTGGCTTTGGGTTTCTCATAGGTGGCTTTTATTCCTTTGAGATATATGTCCTCTATGCCAAATTTGTTAAGGATTTTTATCATAAAGGAATACTGGATGTTGTCAAATGATTTTTCTGCATCTTTTGAGATGATTATATGATTTTTATTTTTAATTCTTTTTATGTGATGTATCACATTTGTTGAATTGCGTATGTTAAACCATCCCTGCATCACTGATATGAAACCCACTTGATCATGATGTTTTATCTTTTAGATATGCTGTTGGATTCAGTTAGATAGTATTTTGTTGAGGATTTTTGCTTCTGTGTTCATCAGGGATAATGGTCAGTAGTTTTCTTTTTTTGTTACGTCCTTTTCTGGTTTTGGTATTAGGGTGATATTAGCTTCATAGAATGATTTAGTAAGAACTCCCTCTTTATCCTTTGGAATAGTTTCAATAGGATTGGTACCAATTATTTGAATGTCTTGTGGAATTCAGCTGTGACTCCATCTGGTCCTGGCCCTTTTTTCTTGGCAAATTGTAAATTGCTATATCAGTCTCACTGTTTGCTATTGGTCTGCCCTGATTTCTTCCTGATTTCTGCCTATTTCTTCCTGATTTAATCTAGGAGATTTGTATATTTCCAGGAATTTATTCGTCTTCTCTAGATTTTCTAGTTTGTGCATGTAAGGGTGTTCATAGTAGCCTTGAATAATCTCTTGTATTTCTGTTGTATCAGTTGTAATATGTTCATTTTCATTTCTAATTGAGCTTATTTGGATTTTCTCTCTTTTTTATTGGTTAATCTCACTAATGTTCTATCAATTTTGTTTATTTTTTCAAAGAACCAGCTTTTGTTTCATTTATTTTTTCTATCTTTTTGTTTCAATTTCGTTTAGTTCTTCTCTGATTTTTGAATTTCTTTTTTTCTGCTGGATTTGGGTTTAATTTGTTCTTGTTTCTTTGATTCCTTGAGGTGTAACATTAGTTTGTCTATTTGTGTTCCTTCAGACTTTTTGAAGAAGGAATTTAATGCTATGAACTTTTCTCTTAACACTGCTTTTGCTGTATCCAAGAGGTTTTTTTTTAATTAGTACCATTATTGTCATTCTGTTCAAAGAATTTTTTAATTTCCACCTTGATTTCATTCTTAACCCAAATATTATTAAAGCGATTATTTAATTTCCATGTATTTGTTTAGTTTTGAGGGTTCCTTTCTGGGTTAATTTCCAGTTTTATTCTACTGTGGTCTGAGAACATACTTGATATGATGTCATTTTTAAAAAATGTATTGAGACTTGTTTTGTGCCCTATCATGTATGTGGTCTATCTTGGAGAATGTTCCATGTGCTGATGAGAAGAATGCATATTTTGCAGCTATTGTGCAGAATGTTCTGTAAATATGTGTTAAGTTCATTTGTTCTAGGGTATAGTTTAAGTCCATTTATTCTTTGTCGACTTTCTCTCTTGGTGAACTGTCTAGCACTCAGTGAAGTATTGAAGTCCCCTACTATTATTGTGTTTCCATGTATTTAATTTCTTAGGTCTAGTAGTAATAGTTCTATGAGTTTGGGAGCTCCAGTGTTAGGTGCATACATATTTAGGATTATAATATCTTCCTATTAAACTAGTCTTTTTATGATTATATAATGTCCTTCTTTACTTTTTTTTTTAAGAACAGCTACTCCTGCTCACTTTTGTTTTCATTTGAATGAAATATTTTTTCCACTCTTTTACCTATGTGTTAGGTAAATCTCTCAAAGACAGCAGTTACCCACTTAGTGGGTTTTTATCAATTCTGCCATTCCGTATCTCTTAAGAGGAGCATTAAGTCATTTACATTCAATATTAGTATTGAGGTGTGAGGTACTGTTTTATTCATCATGTTAGTTATTCCCTAATACTTTGCTCTTTTATTGTGTTATTGTTTAATAGGCCCTATAAAATTTATGCTTTAAGAAGATTCTATTTTGGTGTATTCTGAGGTTTAATTTTACAATTTAGGACTCCTTTAGCATTTCTTGTAGTGCTGATTTGGTAGTGGCAAATTCTCTCAGCATTTGTTTGTCTGAGAAAGACTTTATCTCTCCTTCATTTATGAAGTTTAGTTTTTCTGGATACACAATTTTTGGCTTACAAGTATTTTGTTTAGGGAAGCTAAAGATAGGACCCCAATTCTTTCTGGCTTGTAAAGTTACTGCTGAGAAATCTGCTGTTAGTCTGGTAGGTTTTCCTTAATATGTTACCTGATGCTTTTATCTCATAACTCCTATGATTCTTTCAGGGATGATTTCTTTCTACTTATTATGTTCATTCAAATGTGCTATACTTTACATGTTTCTTTTTATGCCTTATAATATTTTTTGGTAGAAAGATGAAGATTTCCTGGGCACAGTGGCTCATACCTATAATCCAAGCTACTCAAAATGGTGAGGGAGGAGGATTGTTTGAGGCCACAGTTCAAGGCCAGCCTCAACAACATAGCAAGTTGCCTATATCTTTAAAAAAAATTAAATTAGTTGGGCCCAGTGGCTTACACATCTAGTCCCAGCTACTTATGAGGTTGAAGTGGGATGATCTCTTAAACCTAGGGGTTTAAGGCTGAAGTGAGCTCTGATCATGACACTACATTCCAGTATGGGCAACAGAGTAAGACCCTCATCTCTAAAATTTTATAAAAATGAAAAAAATATATACCTTTGAATATTATAACATGGTAATTCTGGACTCAGATTCTTCTTTCACAGGATTTGCTGGGATTTTTTAAAAAATGTTTAAGGCTCTAGTTGTTTATTATTTTTAGTGACTTTTTCAAACCATTTTTCAAAAACTATAAAACTTCTTTTCATGTGTGGTCATGATGTCCTTGCTTGTTTAGCTTGTGTGCAGCTGGTGTTTTCACGTTTCCTGAATGCCAGGAGCTACAAATAGAAAACAAAAACATATACAAGATTTTGCTTATTATTCCTCTACTGGGGCTCTCTTTCAACATAAAGCCAAGTTTAAGTTTACAGTGAAACTAGGGATCAGCTTGATGTAAAAGCTTAGGGTGTTCTCAGATTTTTTCTTAGCATGTGTCTTGCCCTAGGCCTGCATGCGACTTTATAATTTATCAGGTATGGGTGATCTGTACACTCTAATGTAAAAAAAAACCCACCCCAATTTTTTTTTACCAGACTATAGGTAGTCTATTGTATGTCTTATATGTACTCTTTTGTCCCAGGCATCAAGTTGTTTGTTTACCTTACAATATTTTTTAGCAATGCCTGCCACTTCTTTAGCTGGAGTAAGTTACAAACTTCTGCTCATAAGAAATTAAGAAACATGAGAGATCCATGGAGCCTTGTCTTCAAACAGTTGACATCCCCACAATAGAAAATAACAGAAGATCATGAATGTATTACAAATAAAGTATGCTTGCAATGGTTAAATAGAAGAAAGCAGTTATTTAAAAATATAATAAGTAAGTAGAGGGTAATATAAAAAAAGTACAAGGGGGTTGAAAAGAACAAATATTATTTTGAGAAAAGGAAATTTTAGTAATTGATATTTTAGCATTCACAAGATAATTTAAATTCATATTTAAAACATCTGAAGAGGAATGAATCCAGAGTGTACTATATAGAAATAAGATGAAGAATATGAAAAAGAGTTTAAAACCTGCAGAGTTTAATGAGAAGATTCAACATTCTTGTAACTAAGAGTTCCCAAAGAGGTCAGGCGCGGTGGCTCACGCCTGTAACCCCAGCACTTTGGGAGGCCGACGTGGGCAGATCACAAGGTCAGGAGTTCAAGACCAGCCTAACCAACATGGTGAAATCCGTCTCTACTAAAAATACAAAAATTAGCCAGTCATGGTGGCGTGTGCCTGTAATCCCAGCTACTCAGGAGGCTGAGGCAGGAGAATCGCTTGAATCCAGGAGGTGGAGGTTGCAGTGAGCCAAGATCCTGCCACTGCACTCCAGCCTGGGTGACAAAGTGAGACTCCGTCTAAAAAAAAAAGAAGAAAAAAAAAAAGAATTCCCAAAGAACAGAATGGAGATAATGGAAAAGAACTGATCCTTCAAAATATGCTGGAAAGTGTTACCTAGAACTGATGAAATATGTAAATTCTTAGATTCAGAAAATTAAGCCTATTCCAAATTAAATAAAGCAAAACAAAAAAACAGCCCCACGTCTATAAAATTAATAGTGAAATTCAGTATATAAAAAATAAAGAAAATAATCTTAATATCTTTCTCAGATAAAAGATGAATCATCCATAATAAATGGAAATTAGAGTAATAGCAGTTTTCTCATCAGCAAAACTGTCCACCAGAATATAATCAGAGTTTTTCAATTCTGACTAAAAAATAAATTTTAAGTTAAAATTATTTAACTTGAGAGAGGATGTTTTTGTCTGTACTCATGCTGCTAATAAAGACATACCCAAGGCTGGGTAATTTATAAATAAGAGGTTTAATTGACTCATAGTTGCACGTGGCTGGGGAGGCCTCACAATCATGGCAGAAGGCAAAGGAGGAGCAAAGTCACTTCTTACATGGTGGCAGTCAAGAGAGAAGGGCAAAGCAAAAGGGGAAAAACCCCTCACGAAGCCATCAGATCTCGTGAGAACTCACTCACTATCATGAGGGTAACCACCCATGATTGAATTACTTTACACCAGGTCCCTCCCATAACATGTGGGGATTATGGGAACTACAATTCAAATGAGATTTTGGTAGCAACACAGCCAAACCATATCACAGGGCAAAAATAAAGATATTTGTTGCAGAATAGTAGTAAACTGCAGAAGTTGACTACTATTTACATGCTGTCACTAACAAGATATTTAAGAAATTTTTAAGGAAGGAATGGGATATAAGAAGCTATGGTGAGTGATAGCTTGTATCAGAATTATCCTTCTACTATAAACAACTATAAAACCCGGAAAATATATATATAACAATCTATTCACAAAAATTGCAAGACAAGTAAGGCTACAACCTTTGAGAGAAGAAAACTGCATGAGGTGAATCCCAAAGGCTCCCTGAGGGCATTTTCTAATTCGCAGTACAGAGCAATAGAGCAAGAGCACAGAAAAACGGGTTTTCTGGGCAAATAATTTCAGAGACATCGTGGCAATTGGGCCTTGTGGCAGGTTGGTGATCCCCAAGGAGGCCACAGAGAAATAGTTGCAAAATTGGAATAAAATTTTCCTTAATTATTTAACTTCTTTCTTTCTTTTTTTTTCTTTTTTTTTAAGAAATCTCGCTCTGTCGCCCAGGCTGGAGTGAGTACAGTGGTGTGATCTTGGTTCACTGCAACCTTCGTCTCCCGGTTCAAGCAATTCTTCTGCCTCAGCCGCCCAAGTAGCTGGGACTACAGGTACACTCCGCTGTGCCCGGCTAATGTTTGTATTTTAGTAGAGATGGGGTTTCACCATGTTGCCCAGGCTGGTTTTGAACTCCTGAGCTCAGGCAATCTGCCCGCCCCGGCCTCCCAAAGTGCTAGGATTACATGTGTGAGCTACCACGCCTGGCCTTATTTATTTCTAAGCTATGCATTTATATGATATGATAGAAGTCTGGGAGTTCTATCAGAGAACAGCTGCTGAGAGGCTGAAATGCTAGGTAGATATTTCAGAGGCAGCACAGATATTGGGAGATGGAGGTTTAATTTTGAAAAGAAAAAAAAGGGGCAAAGAGACCTCAAAAAGACCCTACCATGTGGTTATGGAGTATGGAATACACTCTAACACAACCATTTTAATAACAGACTAACCAAATCTCAACAGAATCAAGGTGGTCTACTGGCAATTTAACTATCTGCCACACTATTATTTTACATATTCTAGAGAAAAATAACGTAATACAGAGTCACTGCAGTGTATTGTTCACAATATTTGGAATATAATAAAAATTACTAGATATGCAAAGACAAAAGAAAAATGACTAACAAGCAAGAAAAGTAATAATCAATACCAGTATACCAGAGATTAGATAAGATATATTGGGGTTAGCAGAGAAGGGCTTCAAAAAATGTTATTATTATATTAAATAAAATAGAGAAAAAATATTTGTAAAATAGATGAAAAGATGCATATTTCCAAAATGTAATTAGAATGTATAAATATATGTAAGTCAAGTCTATATTCTAAAACTGCAAAATATTATAACTGAAATTAAGAGCTATTTCAATAAATGGGTTGTTTACAGCAGACAGTAAACTTGATGTCCATTGAAAGTATTCCAACCAAAACACTTAGAAAAAAAAAGGAAAACTGATAAAAGAGCATATATTAAATACACAAAAGGTCTAACATACATGTGAGACATCAACCCACAGATTAAAGAATTTCAACAAACCACATGCAGGCTATAAATAAACAAAAACTCACCTACACACATCTTTATCAAATTATTAAAAAGTTAAAGATGGAAAAAAAACCTTAAAATCAACCAGAGAAAAGAGATACTCTTCAAAGGAACCACAGTAAAACTGATAGATGACTTTTTAGCAGAAGCAATGGAAGTCAGAAGTAGGATGACAAATGCTCCTCATTTTCACATTAAATAGGAAAGAGAAATTATTACATTAAATAAACTGCAACAGTCCTAAGCAAATCAAGATGGTTGGTCACCCTAGCCACAAGATAATTGTGTAATATCTTTAACATAGTGAAAAAAAAAGACTGCTAACATGTATTCTGTTCTTTACAATTGAAGACAAAATTGAATATATGTAAACAGCCTTCAAAAATGAAGGAAGAATTCAGATGTTTTAACAAAAATAAATGCTGAAAGGATTTCTCACAGGAGACTTGAACTACAGTAAAGGGAGTTCTTCTGCCTGAAGGGAAATAATATCAGATGAAAATAAGAAACTGAAAAAAGTAACAAAAAGCACTACAAAGGAAAAACATGCACATAAAATAGAAAAGGATGCTGCCTGTTTAAAATAAAAACACTGTTAAAGTTTTTTAAAATGCATAACATATATAAAAGTCAAAAATATGACAACAATGGCACTGCTTTTTTGTAAAATTCTGGTCATTGGTTTGAAGTGGTGAAATTACCAATTTAATGTGAACTTAAAAAAATCAGACACGTATTTTAATCTGTAGTGGAACAGATATCAAACCTTTTGGACTGAGGAGCTGTTTAAACTCTTAAATATTATTTTGAACTCCAAAGGACCTTTGTTGGATATTAGAAATGATTAATGACTTCAGTAAAATTCTAGGATACAAAATCAATATATAAAAATTATTAGCTTTTTTTTTTATGGGTCTCACTCTGTCACACAGACTGGAGTGCAGTGGCATGATCTCAGTTCACCGCAGCCTCCAATTCCTGGGCTCAAATAATTCTCTGGCCTCAGCCTCCTGAGTAGCTGGGACTACCAGAACAAGCCACCAGCGCCTAGCTAAATTTTTGTATTTTTTGTAGAGATTGGGTCTCACCATATTCTTGCCCAGGCTAAAATCAGTAGCATTTCTATACATCAATAACATTCAAGCTGAGAGCCAAATTAAGGACAAAGTTCCATTTACAATAGTTACCCCAAAAAATGTACCTAGAAACAAATCAAACCAAAGAGGTAAAATAACTCTACAAGGAGAACCAAAAAAACACTGCTGAAAGAAATCAGAGATGACACCAACAAATTTGAAAATATTCCATACTCACGGACTAGAAGAATCCATATTGTTAATATGGCCAGACTGGTCTTTTGAGAAAAATGGCAGCTAGTTAGCAGGGAGGACTAACTTGCAGCTCCTACTCAGATAGATGGAACAGCATGTGGAGATTCACATTGTGAACTTTTGCTTCAAGGACTACCACAGGAACATAGCAGGAAAACCAAAAGAATTCACAGAACCTTTGAAGGAAGCAGCTTGCCACTGCAAGCTTCCTGTGACAGCCAAAAAACTGTGAGTGCCCAAGGTGTGAGAGAAGAAAGGTCCACTTCTGAACACAAATCATCCCTGGGGAACCTGAAAATCCAGATCATGGAGAAGGATTTAATCTTCCCTAGAGCTAAAACAAATTTAGAGTGTGAAGCAAAATATAAAGGTAGAAGAAGCAGCAGAAAGAGCCCTGTGGGTACTCGCAATCCCCAATGAAGCCATTTTTGACTTTGTCTCACGGGGCTCCTTGGGTAAGGCTGCCAGTGAAATTGGGGCAGGATCACAGGAAGAAGGAAACTTCCAGCTGAACTTTGTAATAATTTAAAGTGATCGTAAACTTTCCTGGGCAGAATCCAGGAGGACAGCAAATGGGAAGTGCAAATATGAGCACAGAAGCCAAGGAAAGCAGGGGAAGGTGGAGCCTGAAAGCCCTGCTTGTGTTCTCAGCAAAGAGGTTGGTTGCCTGAGGTAAGATCTGAGGCTGGCACCAGAGGCCTGAATATTAACTCCATGCAGGTAGTGGGAATGAGACTGTCCTTGTTGGCTGCATGGTAAGTGGGTGATGCCTGTCGCTGCCAGCTTTCCCTGACTTCCCTGGTGACCTGTATATTGCAGCAGAAGCAGCCATAATCCTCCTGGGAATGTAACTCCATTTGCCTAAGAACCACACCCCTATCCCCAACAGAGGCTGCAGCAAGCCCCGCCCAAGGAGAGTCTGAGCTTAGAAATGCCTAACCCTGCACCCACCTGATGCTCTATCTCTACCTGCCCTGGTAGCCAAAAATAGGAGACATAATCTCTTGGGAGCTCTATGGCACTGCCCATTGCCTGAGAAACCTGAATATTCATCCAGGTGACCTTAGGGCAAGCTTGTATCAGCTGATGCTGTCTTGAATCCACCACCTCCTGGCTAGAAGCCAACCAACCGTCAACAAAACTAGCATTTGGGAAAACCAGTGAACTAAACAAAGCTACAACCAAAGATCTTCACAGATTCCACTTCACGCCTCTGCTATCTCCACTGAAGTAGGGGCTGGTATCCATGGCTGAGAGACCTGAAGACAGATCATATCACAGGACTCTTTGCAGACAGTCCCCATTACCAGCCTGGAGCCCGGTAACTCTGCTGGGTGGCTAGACCCAGAAGAGCAATAAAAATGACTGCAGTCCAGCTCTCAAGAAGTCCTATTTTTAGGGAAAAAGAGAGAGCATTACATCAAGGGACCACCTCATGGGACAAAAAAATTAGAACAGCAGCCTGTAAACCCCATATTTTTTCTCTGACATAGACTACCCAAATGAAAAGGAACCTGAAAAACAATTCTGGTAATATAAAAAAAGCAAAGTTCTTTAACAACCCCCAAACATCACACTAGGTCATGAGCAATGGATCCAAACCAAAAACAAATCTCTGAAATGCCAGAAAAAAATTCAGAAGGTTGATTATTAAGCTACTCAGTGAGGCACCAAAAAAGGTAAAAACCAATTTAAAGAAATTTAAAAAATAAATACAGGATAAGGACGAAAAAATCCCAGAGAAATAGATAGCATTTATAAAAAGCAATCACAACTTCCAGAAGTAAAAGACACATTTAGAAAAATGCAAAATATACTGGAAAGTTACAAAAATAGAATCAAACAAGGAGAAGAAAAAACTTCAGAGCTCAAAGACAAGGCTTTCAAATTAATCCAATCCAAAAAAGACAAAAAAAAGAAAAAAGAAAAAATAATGAACAAAGCCTCCGAAAAGTTTGGGATTATGATAAATGAGCAAACATAAGAATAATTGGTGTTCCTGGACTGGGCACAGTGGCTCACACCTATAATCCCAGCACTTTGGGAAGCCGAGGTAGGTGGATCATTTGAAGTCAGGAGTTCAAGACCAGCCTGGCCAACATGGTGAAAGCTCTTCTCTACTGAAAACACATAATTAGCCAGATAGTACTGGTGTGTGCCTGTAATCTCAGCTACTCGGGAGGCTGAAGCAGGAGAATTGCTTGAGCCTGGGCGGCAGAGGTTGTAGAGCTGAGATTGCACCACTGCACTCCAGTCTAGGCAATAGAGACCCTGTCTCAAAAAAAAAGAAAGAAAGAAAGAAAGAAAGTTTGGAAAACTTATTTAAGGAAATAATCAAGGAAAAACAACTTCCCTGGCCTTGTTAGATATATAGACACACAAACAGATAAAGCTCAAGGAACACCCAGAAAATTCATCCCAAAAGATCATAACCTGGACAGATAGTTATCAGGTTATCTAAAGTCAAGATGCAGGAAAGAATTATAAAGGCTGTGAGGCAAAAGCATCAAATAACTATAAAGAAAAATTAACCAAATTAACAACAGATTTCTCATCAGAAACCCTACAAGCTAGAAGGAAATGAAGCCTATCTCTAGCCTCCTTAAACAAAACAATTATCAGCCAATAATCTCGTATCCAAGGAAATTAAGTTTCATAAATAAAGAAAAAATAAAGCATTTTTTAGACAAATAGATGCTGAGAGAATTCACCACTGCCAAGATAACACTACAAGCACGCTAAAAGAAGTTCTATATCTTGAAACAATACCTCGACATACACCAAAATAGGACCTCAATAAAGCATAACTCCCACAGGGCCTATAAAACAATAACACAATGAAAAACATACCAAAGTATTCAGGTAACAACTAGCATAATGAACAGAATAGCACCTCATATCTCAATACTAACGGTAAACGTAAATGGCCTAAATGCTCCACTTAAAAGACACAGAATGGCAGAATGGATAAGAATTCACCAACCAAGTATCTGTTGTCTTCAAGAAACTCACCTACCATGTAAGGTCTCACATAAACTTAAAGTAAAGGGATGGAAAGAGATATTTTATGCAAATGGACACCAAAAGCAAGCAAGAGTAGCTATATTCTTATATCAGACAAAACACACTTTAAAGCAGCAACAGTTAAAAAAGACAAAAAGGGACCTTATATAATGATAAGAGGACTAGTCCAACAGGAAAATATTATAATCTTAAATATATGTTCACCTGACACTGGAGCTCCCAAACTCATAAAACAATTACTATTAGACATAAGAAATGAGACACACAGAAACACAATAATAGTAGTTGTATTAGTGAGTTCTCATGCTGCTAATGAAGACATACCTAAGACTAGGTAATTTATAAAGGAAAGACTCACAGTTCCACATGGCTGTGGAGGCATCACGATCATGGCAAAAGGCAAAGGAAGAGTAAAGTCACGTCTCACATGGTGGCAGGCAAAAAAAGCATGTGTAGAGGATCTGCCCTTTATAAATCCATCAGATCTCATGAGACTTATTTACTACCATGAGATCAGTGTGGGGAAAACCGCTACCATAATTCAATTATCTCCACCTGGCCCCACCCATGACATGTGGGGATCATTACAATTTAAGGTGAGATTTGGGTGAGGACACAGACAAACCATACCAGTAGTGGACTGCAATACTCCACTGACAGCACTAAACGGGTCATCAAGACAAAAAGTAAACAAAGAAAGAAATGGACTTAAACTATTCCCTAGAACAAATGGACTTAACATGTATTTACAGAATATTCTATGCAACAACTGCAGAATATACATTCTTCTCATTAGCACATGGAACATTCTCCAAGATAGGCCATATAAAAGAACCACAAAACAAGTCTCAATATGTTTAATAAAACTGAAATCATATCAAGTACCTTCTCAGACCATGGTGGAATAAAACTGGAAATTAATCCCGAAAGGAACCATCATGACTATGCAAATACATGTAAATTAAATAGTCTCTTTAATAATCTTTGGTGTTAACAATAAAATCAAGAGGAAAATTTAAAAATTATTTTAACAGAATGACAACAGTGATACAACTTATAAAAAACTCTGGGATACAGCAAAAGCAGTGCTAAGAGAAAAGTTCATACCATTAATTTTCTACATCAAAAAGTCTGAGATAGCACAAATAGACAACCTAACATCACACCTCAAGGAACTACAGAAACAAGAACAAACTAAACCCAAATCCAGCAGAAGAAAAGAAATAACAAAAATCCGAAAAGAACTCAATGAAATTGAAACAAAAGACAATCAAAAAATAAATAAAACAAAAAAGCTAGTTCTTTGAAATGAAAAACAAAATCTATGGATCATTAGTGAGATTAACCAAGGAAATAAGAGAGAAGAGCCAAATAAACTCAATTAGAAATGAAATGGGAGATATTACAAATGATGTCACAGAAATACAAAAAATCATTGAAAGCAACTATGAATACCTTTATGCACACAAACTAGAAAACCTAGAGAAGATGGATAAATTCCTGGAAATATACAATCCTCCCAGAATAAACCAGGAAAAAACAGAAACTCTGAGCAGATCAATAGCAAGCAGCAAGATTGAAATGGTAATTGTGAAAAAAAATTGCCCACCAAAAACAAAAAGCTCAGGACCAGATAGATTCACATATTAATTTATCAGATATTAAAAGAAGAATTGATACCAGTCCTATTGACACTATTCCAAAAGACAGAAAAAGAGAGAATTCTCATTAAATAATTCTGTGAAGCCAGTGTCACCCTAATACCAAAACCAGGAAACAACAACAACAACAGCAACAACAAAACTACAGACCAATATACCGGATTAACGTAGATGCAAAAATTCTCAACAAAATACTAGCCAACCAAATCCAACAGCATTTCAAAAAGATAATCCATCATGATCACGTGGGTTTCATACCAAGGATAAGGGAATAGTTTAACATACACAAGTCAATAAATGAGCTACACCACATAAATAGAAGTAAAAAAATATATAAGACCATATCAATAGACACAGAATAAAAATTTGACAAAATTCAGTACCCTTATATATTAAAACCATCAGCAAAATCAGCATAGAAGAGACATATCTTAAGGTAATAAAAGCCACATATGATACTGAATAGGAAAAAGATGAAAGCTTTTTCTGTGAGAACTGGAACAAGACAAGGATGTCTGCTTTCACCACTTTTATTCAACAAAGTTCTGTATGTCCTAGACAGAGCAATCAAGAAAGAGAAAGGAAATAAAGTGCATTTAAGTCGTAAAAAGAAAGTCAAACTATCATTGTTCACTGAAAATATGATTGTATATCTTGAAAACCCTAAGGACTCATTCAAAAAGCTTCTAGATATGATAAATGAATTCAGTAAAGTTTCATGATAAAAAAAATCAATGTACACAAATTAGTTACACTGCTATACACCAAGAACAACCAAGCTGAGAATAAAATCAAGAACGTTACCCCTTTTACGATAGCTGCACAAAAGAAGCAAAATACTTAGGAGTGTACTTAATCAAAGAGGTGAAATACCTCTACAAGGAAAACCATAAAACACTGCTGAAAGAAATCACAGATGGCACAAAAAAGTGAAAACACACCTCATACTCATGAATAGGTAGAATCAATATTGTGAAAATGACCATACTGCCAAAAGCAATCTACAAATTCAACACAATCTCCATCAAAATACCATCATCATCATTCTTCACAGAACTAGAAAAAACAATCCTAAAATTCATATGGAACCAAAAAAGAGCCTGCATAGCCAAAGCAAGACTAAGCAAAAATAACAAATCTGTAGGCCTCAGATTACCTGATTTCAAACTATACTACAAGGCTATAGTGACCAAAACATCATGGTACTGGTATAATAAAAGGCGCATAGACCAATTGAACAGAATAGAGAACACAGAAATAAAGCCAAATACTTACAGCCAACTGATCTTTGACAAGGCAAACAAAAATATAAAATGAAATAAAAGACTATTATTCAACAAATGGCGCTGGGATAATTGGCAAGCCACATGTAGAAGAATGAAACTGGATCCTGATCTCTCGTCTATTATACAAAAATCAACTCAAAATGGATCAAAGACTTAAATACAAGACCTCAAAGCATAAAGATTCTGGAAGGCAACATCAGAAAAACTCTTCTAGACATTGGCTTAGGCAAAGACTTCATGACCAAGAACCCGAAAACAAATGCAACGAAAACAAAGATAAATACAGGGGACTTAATTAAAAACCTTCTGCAACACAAAAGAAATAATTAGTGGAGTAACAGACAACCCACATAGATTGAGAAAATCTTCACAAACTACACATTTGACAAAGAACTAATATCCAGAATCTATAAAGAACTCAAAGAAATCAGCAAGAAAAAAAATAATGTCATCAAAAAGTGGGCAAAGGACATGAATAGACAATTTTGAAAAGAAAATATACAAAGGGCCAACAAACATAAAAAAATGCTAAACTTCACTAATTATCAGAAAAATGTAAATCAAAACTGCAATGCAATACCACCTTACTCCTGCAAGAATGGCCATAATTTAAAAATCAAAAAATAATAGATGTTGGCGTGGATGTGGTGAAAAGGGAACAATTTTACACTGCTGATGGGAATGTAAACTAGTATAACCATTATGGAAAACAGTATGGATATTCCTTGGTGAACTTAAAGTACATCTATTATTTGATCCAGCCATCCCACTCCTGGGAATCTACCCAGAGAGAAAGAAGTCATTATATGAAAAAGGTTCTTGCATATGCATGTCTATAGCAGTACAATTCACAATTGCAAAAATATGGAATGAGTCCAAATGCCCATCAATCAATGAGTGAATTAAGAAAATCTGGCATATAGATACCATGGAATACCACTCAGCCATAAAATGGAATGAAATAACGGCATTTGCAGCAACCTGGATAGAGTTGGAGACCATTATTTTAAGTGAAGTAATTCAAGAATTGAAAATCAAAGATCGTATTTTCTCACTTGTAAGTGGGAGGTAAGTTATGAAGATGCAAAGACACAAAAATAATACAATAAACGTTGGGGGATCGGGGTAAGAGTGGAAAGGGGTGAGGGATAAAAGACTGCACATTGGTTACAGTGTACACTGCTCAGGTGATGAGTACACAAAAATCTTGGAAATCACCACTAAAGAACTTATGCATGTAACCACGCATCACCTATTCTCCAATAACCTATTGAAATAAAAATAAAATAAAATAAAATTTGATGCAAATGAAAACAAAATGGCCAGACAGTCCAAAGCAATCTACAGATTTAATGCAATTCCTATTAAACTATCAATGTCATTTTACAGAATTAGAACAAACTATTCTAAAATTCATATGGAACCAAAAAAGAGCCCACATATTCAAAGCCATTTTAAGCAAAAAGAACAAAGCCAGAGGCATCACACTACCTGACTTCAAATTATACTATAAGATTATAGTAACCAAAACAGCACAGTACTGATTCAAATACAGATAAATAGACCAATGGAACAGAATAGAGAACCCGGAAATAAAGCCACAAATCTACAGATCTTTGACAAAGTTGACAAAAATAAGCAATGGGGAAAGAATTCTCTATTCAATAAGTGGTGCTGGGATAGCTGGCTAAGCCATATGCAGAAGAATGAAACTGGACGCCTACCTTTCACTGTATACAAAAATTAACTCAAGATAGATTAAAGATTTAAATTTAAGATCTCAAACTGTAAGAAACCTAAAAGAAAATCTAGGAAAGACCTTTCACAACATTGGTCTTGGCAAAGAATTTTTGGCTATTTCCCTGATATGGTTTGGCTCTGTGTCTTCACTCAAATCTCATCTCAAATTGTAATTTTCTTAATCTCCACATGTCAAGAGCATAACCTGGTGGGGGGTGATTGAATCATGGGAGTGGCTTCCTCCATGCTGTTCTTGTGATGGTAAGTTCTCGTGAAATCTGATGGTTTTATAAGTGTTTGACAGTTCCTCCTACACTCTCTCTTTCTCCTGCCGCCTGGTGAAGAAGTTGCCTGCTTCCCGTTCTGTTATAATTGTAAGTTTCTTGAGGCCTCCCCAGCCATGTGGAACTGTGAGTCAATTAAACCTTTTTCCTTTATAAATTGCCCAGTCTCCAGTATGTCTTTACAGCAGTATGAAAATGGACTAATACAGTCCCCAAAAGCAACGGCAACAAAAACAAAAATAGACAAGTGGGACCTAAGCAAACTAAAGAGCTTCTGAATGGTGAAATAAACTATCAACAGAATAAACAGGCAACATACAAAATGGAAGAACATATTCATAAACTATGTATCTGACAAAAGCCTAATATTCAGAATCTATAAGGAACTTAAACAATTCAACAAGCAACACAACAAATAAATAGCCCCATTAAAGAGTAGGCCAAAGGCGCTAGGTGCAGTGGCTTATGCCTGTAATTTTAGCCTTTTTAGAGACTGAAGCTTGTGGATCACTTGAGGCTGGAATTTCAGACCAGCCTGGCCAACATGAAGAAACCCGTCTCTACTAAAAGTACAAAAACTACCTGGGCATCGTGGTGCATGTTTGTAATCCCATTTACTCCAGAGGCTGAGGCTCGATAATCACTTCAACCCAGGAGGCAGAGGTTGCAGTGAGTTGAGATCACGCCAGTACACCCCAACCTGGGTGCAGAGTAAGACTGTTTCAAAAAGTAAAATAAAAAGTGGGCAAAAGACATGAACAGACATTTCTCAAAAGAAGATATAAAAGTGGCCAACAAACGTATGAAAAAACACTTCACATTACTAATCATCAGAGAAATGCAAATTTAAACCACAGTGTGATACCATCTTACACCAGTCAGAGTGGGCATTATTAAAATGTCAGAAAATAACAGATGCTGGTACGGTTGCAGAGAAAAGGGAATGCTTATGCAGTGTTGGGAATGTAAAGTAGTTCAGCCTCTGTGGAAAGCAGTTTGGGAATTTCTCAAAGAACCTAAAACATAACTACCATTCCACCCAGCAATCCCACTATTCAGTATATATACCAAAGAAAATAAATTCTTCTACCAAAAAGACATATGTATTTGTATGTTCTTCACAGCACTATTCACAATAGCAAAAACATGGAATCATCCTAGGTGCCCATCAGTTGTGAATTGGATAAAGAAAATGTGGTATGTATACACCATAGAATATTATACAGCAATAAAAAAATAATGAAATAATGTTCTTTGCAGCAACATGGATGCAGCCAGAGGCCATTATTCTAAGCAAATTAACACAAGAACAGAAAAGCAAATACGGCATATTTTCACCTATAAGTGGGAGCTAAGCATAGGGTACTCATGGATATAAAGGTGGCAACAACAGACAGTTGAAACTACTAGCGGCAGGAAGGAGGGAATGGAGCGAGGTTTGAAAAACTACCTATTGGGTACAATGCTCACTACCTGGTATCGAGATACATACCCCAAACCTCAGCATCATGCAATATACCAATGTAACCAACCTGCACATGTACCCCCATAGTCTAAAATAAAATTTGAAATCAAAAAACAACTAAAGAGGATTTGCTTATGTGAGTTAAATCTTTTGACAGCTTCCATATGTTTTCAAGTAATTTATTAATTCATTTAGATGTAGCAATAATAAATCCATTGCATGTTAACATAAATAGCATATTTTTATGAAAAATAACTATTTTATGAAACTGGACAAAAATTTAAAAGTTGCATTTTCAAATATTTTTCGAATGCCTTTAATTCTGGTTTAATAGAATACAGCTGGTTATTCATATTTGCTTTCACATTTAATAAATTGTGATATCACGTGTTATAGCACTGTAATATTCCACTGTATATACATAAAAATGAGAATTTAAAAGGAAAACACTCTTTTAATATTATGAAAATAGTTTTGACCTCATGAACCCCCTGAAAAGATCCTGGGACACAAAGAGTTTTCCAAAACATACTTTAAAAATCTGCTCTATATTATTCATAGGAAGAATAATAAAACCAACTGGGTTGGTTTACCAACTGGGTTATAGACTGGGAAGGAGTATGAGAGAATCTTATGGGGTGCTGGAAAAGTTCTACATTCTTACTTCTGTTTTGGTCATGCAGTTACATACATATGTATAAATACCATCAAGCTGTATATTTGTGAGTGGTGCACTTGTAAGCTATTTATTATAAAATAAATGAAGTTATATTAAAAGAAGCTATGGTGATCAGGAAAATCATTAAAATGTTGTTTATAAGCTTTGGCAGTTAAAGAAGACTAACTTTGGCAGGTGAGGAAAAGATGGAACTATAATATTGGACAATGGCAATAAAAATGGTGGAAGAGAAGAGATTGGATTATAAGGGGTTCAAGTCATTGTATTGATCAGAGAAGTATATATGTATTGATGAACCAGATTATGTCTGTTGTGTAGTTAAAACTTTCAGGTTAAAGGTACATAAATAGAATGTGCAATGTCTTAAACAATAGATGGGAAAATGAAGAGAATGAGGAAAATGTGATTTAATAGAACGCAGGGAGGGGGAGGAAAGTGGGACAAGAATAACAACATAGTACATAGAAGACATACAGTCAGATGGTAGAATAAATCCAAATGTATCAGAATGACAATAAATAAATGGATAAAAGCCATCTGTTAAAAGACAGAGATTGTTAGATTGGCTGTTCTCTTCAATTCTGAAGAATGCCTGTCTGTAACTTATAAATAATAGATTATTTGAAACACACTTGTATTAACATTAAATATTTAGTTTGCAACCTTAAATAAACAACAGATTTTGTGTCAACAGACAATAACTCCTTTTTCCTTTTTCTTGTAGTCTGATCTCAGCCATGAAATGGAATCTGATATGATAGATGTGGTAAGTGGCCTTTTAAGATTTTGTTTTATCCAATAAAATATTTTATAACCACTACATTCTTCTTGATACTATAGTACTAAATAATTATATCTCCTTTAGTGCTCATAGTAAAACTAAAGAGATGTACATATGTAGCTAATGATTAAAGCAAATTTTGGTTTATTCTTTTGTAACAAAGAAACAAATTGTATGAAACAAGGAAAACAATTAAATGTGTCTTACAGAAGATAATATTTTACAGTATGAGATAAAAAATAAACCATGAACCCAGTGAAGGAGGTACACTATAATGGGAAAATGTGAGCAGTAGTTTTTTTTAACATATTCTGAAGAAAAATAAAAAGTCCCTTTATTTACATTTCTAATTTGGAACACTCTTCCCCTAAGAAATAATTTTCTGTGTAAAACTTGTGTTTGGCAGAGGCTATAACTGCTCTTTGGGGTTATTAATTACCTAAGAGAACAGGCCTGAATATACTTTATAAGTCAAAATTCTTTGAGATGATTTGTTGGCACAGAGAAATTTATCTTTATAAAAATGCTGCTGTTGGGAAAATAGTTTTTTCCTACCAACAGACCTTGAGCTTACACCCATTGCCTTGGGTATGCATGTGCACCCTTTGTTTAGAAAAATAATTTGATAAAGCTCTATAGACTTACAAGATTTCCTGACATATTTTAGATGTGGATGATACAGTTAGAAATTTAATTTATTATATGCATCCCTTTCTACACCAAGCTAGTATTCATTTGAAGGAAGTTTAAGAGGCTGAAACACTCATATAATTGTAGAAGGCTTAAGAGTGTTTTGTTTCGTTTCTTTATTGTTTTGTCCATTGCTTACCAAGTGTTTCATACCAAAAGAAAATATCTTATATCAATTTCATTTTTAACATAGTATTGTATATGGGAGAGAAGACCTCTTTGCCTTAGAAACTATCTCATTTTTCAGTTCGCTGATGCTTGAAAGTAATTGCTTTGGCTTTAAGCCTTGTTCATTGTCAAAATGAAAATTTTCCCGTGAGATGTTCAACGTTAAGTAACTCATGTTTTCCTTTTAACTGAAAGAAAGTTTCTTGGGTCCTTTGTGAAAGACAGAGTTTGTTAAGGGCAAGTTGAAATAAAGCATAAGGCATTGAGTTCATAGAAGGGAGATTGGAGTATAAAAAGAAAAAAGAGGAAAGAGGTTACTTGACAGATTTCCTAGCAGCAGGCAACTTTGCTCTTGAAGCATTTGTTTTAGTTACATATGAGCTGAATCTGACTTTAATAAAAATCTAGTAGCCACAAAAGTTACAGTTGAAAATGAAGTGGCTCCACATTATGTATCTGCCATAAATCATCATTGCAGTTTTCTTGTCAATTCAGAGGAGATATTGTGTTTGAAATTATTCTATTTTAAAAATCATGAAAAAGACTTTATTTCATTACATTTTTTATGCTTGTACAGACAGCAAAGTGATAGTACCTATATGTTACACAAGTTGAACAAATGTTAAGATTTTTAGAAGACTTTACTTACTAAATATGGAGAGGTAGATTTTAAAATGCTCTTTCTTAATGGTGTTTAATAAGCATACATTAATGATTACATAATGTTTTCTATATATTTTACCCTGTTTTGTACTAGCACCTTTTGCCCTCCCTTCCCGTTTTATTTTTCTTTATCCTTCACATTTTTTCTTCATAATCATTTCTATTTTTTCTTGCTCCGTTTTTCTCTCTCACTGCTGCATATAGGACCTGAAAGTAAAATGTTGATGTGAAATACAGGAAATGTTCATTGACATAGAGAATGTGCGTTTTATTCAAACATGTCAGCTTTCAAAAACTAATAAAAACAACTAAATTCTAGAGGGAGTTGTATGTGTCTGTGGCTACATTAACATTCTCAGGCTTTACAATTATAACTGTGTCTTCTCTCTAAGACATACTTCTTCAGAAATGTTATTGAAATTATGTGATGGATGGACATGAGGAAGAAAGGAAAGTCTGTCTTTCTCTACAGGGTCATGTTCTGTTTCAAATTTCTACATGCCTATTATTGGATGCTAATATTTTCTTCTCCTTAGAAAAACACAAATTGTTTACATACTATCTCAGATGTCAGTTCTGGGATCCAATTTTCAGTATACCTCAATTAACATGAATAATATTATGAAATCGCAAATTCTTAGGCTTGGAAGGCACTTTAGTTTTAGTCCAACCATAAACTCGGTGTTTGAATCACCTCTCACATATTAGAGAGGGCCTAATGTGTGCCAAATATAGTGTTTGGTTCTTAATATTCATTTAATTTCATTTTATTCTCATAATGCCTACGATGTTGAAATACATTTTTCAGATGAGGACACTGAGGCTTAGAGTTTAAGTCAATTGCTCAAAGTGATACAAGTAAGTTGCACATATGGAATTTGGATTCGGGTTATTGTGACAGTAAAAGCTCATGTTCTTTCCTTTATGTCACACATTTGCATAGTCAATGCTTTAATACTTGCAGTTGAGGACATTCTATCCACCTTGAAACCAGATCATGTACTTAGATAGTTCTTACTGTAAGAAAATCCTTTCTTGATATAAATATGTTATTCCACAGTGTTCACCCATTGTTCTTATTTCAGCTGCTAGGGGTCGAGAGAACTATAATGTAATCATTATTCCACATGACTGTTCTTCAGATATTTCAATACAGCAGTATTCTCTTCCTCAGATAAATACTCTTAGTTCCCCTTATCATTATATTTCTTCTGGTGTAAATATAGTACATGATATCCATGCTCATTTTTAATTAGGTACTCAGAACTTTATTGATTCTCAGAAATGTGGTGGCCAGCAGGGACTTTGTAACATCCCTTATTCTAAATGCTATACTCTTTTAAACGTGGCCTAAGATGGAATTTATGTTTTCTTTTAGAAATCCCCTATCACACTGTTAATGCAAGATTGTACTTTCTACCCAAATAATAAAAATAATCACAATTACATAATATTTACTACATGCAGACACTTTTCTACGTGTTTTATATATGTTAACTGATTTAACTAAAATTCCTTTGTCATTTTTTTTGCAGCCATTGTTATTTCCCCCTGCCTGTACTTAAGTATTTGTTTTTAAAAGTTATACAGCTGGGCCTATTCAATTTCATCATTACCACTTATTCAGCTCATTTACAAGTCTAATTCATTCCCTTAACAAATATTTACTGAACACACATTATGTGCCAGGTATTGTTCAACATGCCAGAAAAAAAATAGACACAAATTTCTGCCCTCACTGCTTTTGAATCAACAAATAAATACGTGAAATATACAGAATGTCAGATGGTAATAAGTACTATAGAGATAAATAAAGTGAGGAACCAGGATCAGGTGCTCGCGGACAAGTTTGAATGTTAGGGAAAGTCCTCAATGCAAAGGTAAATTAAGCAAAGAGCTAAGGAAGGTGAGTGATCAGGCTTTGAACAATGTGGTTATCTAGTAGTGTGTTCTAAGTAGAGGATAAAAAAGTCAAAGACTATAAGAGAGATTCATGCTGGATGTGTTTCAAGAATAACAAGGCAGCCAATGTGGCTGAGGAAAGGTGTAGGAGGAGGAAAGGGGCATGGAATAGAATAATAGAAGGTGAGATCTAAGAGGAAATAGTGGCGGAACAGATTGAATAGATAGTGGGCCACTGTAAAGACTTAATTTTTTTCCCCTCAATGTTTGATTATGTAAATTTTTGAACATAACAAAACGTTGAAAGAATTGTAGACATCCATATAAATACCACCTACATTCTACAAATAATATATTACTATATTTGCTTTTGTACACATCTGTCTATCCATTTCTTTATCTACCCAATAATCTATTTTATTTTTTATCATGCACTTCAAAGTTGCAGAAAACAGTATAATTTATTCCGAATACTTTAACAAACATGTCACTAATGAAACAATACTAGTTTTTGTTCAATTTTGTAGATAAATTTACAAAAATGAAATGCACCAAACTTAAGTGTCTTATAGTGTATCATTCTGTGAGTTTTGACAAATAGACACACCTGTTTAACCAAAATCCATATGAAGATATAGAATATTACTCTCACTCGAGGAAGTCCCTCATGCTCATGCTTAGCAAACCCTGATGATTCCTCCGCTACATTCCCACCTCTTACCAGGAGGCAACCACAGTTCTGATAATTTTCCACCTCACATTAGTTTTACCAATTTTGGAAGTGGAATTTGACATAGTATGCTGTTTTGTGTGAGGCCTTTTTTACTCAACATAATGTTTTATATCAATTTTTTAATATTAGTTTTTAATTTTTTTTTGTTTTATACTGTTATGCAGCATCCCACTGTATGAATACACTACAGTTTATCCATTCTTTTCTATGGACCTTGTTGTTGTTTCTAGTTTAAAGCTATGGATAAAATTTCTATGAACATTTTATAATGTCTTTTTGTGGGCATATGTTTTCATTTATCTTTGGGTATATCTAGGAAAGAGATTATGGAGAAGGATGCATGTTTATATTTAGAAGAAACTTCCAAACTAATTGTATCATACCATACTCCAGTAGAAAATATAATGTGTGAAAATTCTTGTTACTCTATATTCTCACCAATATTTGGTATTGTCAGACTAAAATTTTAGTTATCCTGACGGGTATATAGTGGAATTTCATTGTAACTTTAATTTACATTTTGGTGATAATGAGATATGTTAAGCAATTTTGCATGTGCTTTTCATCCTTTCATATATTTATTAAAAACTTTTGCCCATTTTAAAAACTTTGGTTGTTTGTACTTTTATTATTGAATTGTTAGAGTTCTTTTTAGATCCTTGACATCAGTCCTTTGTCAGATATTTATTTTACAAAAATTTTCTCCCAATATTGAGATTGCTTATTTATATTCTTAATGGAGCCTCTTAATTTTTAAATTCTGTGAGTACATTGTAGGTGTATATATTATGGGGTACATGTACTATTTTGATACAGGCATGCAATGTGAAATAAACACATCATGAAGAATGGGGTATCCATTCTATTGAGCATGTATCTATTAAGTTTAAACATTCCAATTACTCTCTTTATTTTAAAATACATATTATTAACTATAGTCACCCCATTGTGCGATCAATAGTAGGTTGTCTTCATTCTTTCTAACTTTTTGTACCCATTAGCCATTCACACCTCCTGCCCAGCCCCCTACTATTCTTCCTAGCCTCTGGTAGCCATTCTCCTACTTTCTATGTCCATGAGTTTAATTGTTTTTATTTGTAGATTCAAAAAATAAGTAAGAAATTGTGATGTTTGCCTTTCTGTGCCTGGCTTATTTCATGTAACACAATGATCTCCAGTTCCATCCATGTTGCTGCAAATGACTGGATTGCATTCTTTTCTTATGGCTGTATGAATAGTAAACCATTGTGT
Organism: Pan paniscus; assembly: GCF_029289425.2. NCBI lineage: Eukaryota > Metazoa > Chordata > Mammalia > Primates > Hominidae > Pan > Pan paniscus. The sequence goes on from NC_073272.2 coordinate 84,130,800, forward strand.
ATATGAACCGCATTTTCTTTATCCAGTCTTCTGTTGATGGACACTTAGTTTGCTTCCAAATCTTAGCTACTGTGAATAGTACTGCAACAAACATAGAAGTGCAGATATATTTTGATATAACAATTTCCTTTCTTTTTCATATATACCCAGCAGTGGGATTTCCTGATCATATGATAGCTCAATTTTTAGTTTATTGAGGAACCGCCAAACTGTTCTCCATAGTGGTTGTACTTATATTCCCAACAAGAGTGTACAAGAGTTCGCTTTTCTCCACATCATCACCAGCATTTGTTACTGTCTTTGGATATAAGCCATTTTAATTTGGGTGTTAAGATATCGCATTATAGTTTTTATTTGCCTTTCCCTGATGATCAATGACATTGAGTAGCTTTTCATATGACTTTTTCATTTATATGTCTTCTTATAAGAAATGCCTATTCAAATCTTTAGCCCATGATTTGATTGGATTATTATATATTTTCTTACAGAATTGTTTGAGATCCTTATATATTCTGGTTATTAAAGTCTTGTCTGATGGGTAGTTTGCAAATATTTTTCTCTCATTCTATGGGTTGTTTCTTCTGTTAATTGCATTTTTTGCTGTGAAGAAGCTTTTTAACTTGACATGATACTATTAGTCCATTTTTTTTTCTTTGCTTGCCTATGCTTGTGGAGTATTACTCGAGAAATTTTGCCCAGACCAATGTTTTGGAGAGTTTTCCCAATGTTTCCTATTAGCAATTTTATAGTATTAAGTCTTAGATTTAAGTCTTTAATGCATTTTGATTTGATTTATGTGTATGGCAAAAGATAGGAGTCTAGTTTTATTCTTCGGCATATGGATATCCAGGTTTCTCAGCACCATATACTGAAAAGACTATAGCTTCCTCAGTGTATGTTCTTGGTACCTTTGTCGAAAATGAGTTCTCTGTAGGTGTGTGGATTTGTTTCTGGGTTTCTATTCTATTGGTCTATGTGTCTGTTTTTACGCCAGTACCATGCCATTTTGATTACTATAGCGCCATAGTATAATATGAAGTCAGGTAATGTGATTACTCCTGTTTTGTTCTTTTGCTTAGTATAGCTTTAGCTATTCTGGGACTTTCGTGGTTCCATGTAAATTTTAGAGTTTTTTTCTATTTCTGTAAAGAATGATATTGGTATTTTCATAGGTATTGAATTGAATCTGTAGAATGCTGTGCATAGTACAGACATTTTAACAATGTTGATTATACCAATCTATGAACATGGAATATTGTTTCATTTCTGGTGTTCTCTTCAATTGTTTTTCATCATCATTTTATAGTTTTTATCATAGAGATCTTTCACTTTATTGGTTAATTCCTAGGTATTTAATTTTACATGTGGCTATTGTAAATGGAATTATCTTTTATTTCTTTTTCACATTGTTGACTGCTTTAATATAGAAATGCTACTGATTTTTTATGCCAATTTTGTATTCTGCAACTTTACTGAATTTGTTTATCATTTCTAACAGTTTTCTTGTGTAGTCTTTAGGTTTTTTCCAAATATGAGATGATATCATCTGCAAACCAGGATAACTTGTCTTCTTCCTTTCCAATTTGGATGTCCTTCATATCTTTCTATTGTCTAATTGCTCTAGCTAAGACTTTCAGTGCTATGTTGAAAAACAGTAGTGACCATGGATATCCTTGTTGTCTCTCAGGTCTTAGAGAAAAGTTTTTCAATTTTTCCCATTAAATATGATACTAGCTGTGATTCTGTCATATATAGCTTTTATTTTGTTGAAGTATGTTCCTTCCATTCCAAGGTTTTTGGGGATATTTATCATGAAGCCATGTTTAATTTTATCAAATGCATTTTTAGCATCAATTGAAACGATCATATGGCTTTTACCCTTTATTCTATTAATATGATGTATAACACTGATTGATCTGCATATGTTGAACTATCCTTTTATCCTGGGATAAATTCCGTTTGGTCATAATAAATGATTTTTCTAATGTATTTTTAATTAGTTTGCTAGTATTTTGTTGAGGATTTTTGCATTAATTTTCTTCAGAGATATTGGCCTGTTTCCTTTTCTTGATGTATCTTTTTCTGATTTTGGTATCAGGGTAATACTGGCTTGGTAGAATGAGTCTGAAAGTATGTTCTGCCCCTCTGTCTTTTGAAATAGATTGAGTGAATTGTTGTTCATACTTCTTTAAATTTAGAATTCAGCAGTGAAACCACTGGGTCTTGGGCTTTTCCTTAATGGGAGACTATTTATTATGGCTTTGATATCATTTCTTGTTATCAGCATGTTGCAGTTTGGGATTTCTTCCTGGTTCAATCTTGGTAGGTTGAATGAATCTAGAAATTTATTTCTTCTAGATATTCCAGTGTATTAACATAGAGTTGCTCACAGTAGCCAATAATGATCCTTTCAATTGCTGCAATATCACTTAAAACATCTCCTTTTAAAATTTCTCATTATATTTATTTGGATCTTCCTTTTATTGTTCTTAGTCTGGTTAAAGGTTCGTCAGTTTTGTCTAACTTTTCAAAAACCAAACTTTTTGTTTCATTGGTCTTTTGTATTTTTTTCCATTTTAATTTTTTTGATTTTTGCTCTGATATATATTTTTTTCTTCTACTAATTTTGGGTTTGGTTGGCTCTTGCTTATCTAGTTCTTTAAGATGCATTCTTAAATTGTTTATTTAAAGTTCTTTCTCTTTTTTGATGTAGATACTTGTAAACCTTTCCCTGAGTACTGTTTTTGCTGTATCCTATAGGTTTTTGTATTTTGTATTTCCATTATTTGTTTCAATAATTTTATTTATTTATTTATTTATTTATTTTGAGATGGAGTCTTGCTCTGTCGCCCAGGCTGGAATGCAGTGGCACGATTTCGGCTCACTGCAACCTCCACCTCCCGGATTCAAGCAATTCTCCTGCCTCAGCCTCCCGGGTAGCTGGGACTACAGGCACGTGCCACCACACCTGGGTAATTTTTGTATTTTTAGTAGAGACGGGGTTTCACCATGTTGGCCAGGCTGGTCTTGAACTCCTGACCTCAAATGATCCACCCGCCTCAGCCTCCCAAAGAGCTGGGATTACAGGCATGAGCCACCATACCCGGCTTTTCAAGAAATTTTTTACCTTTCTTCTGAGTTTCTTCATTGACCCACTGGTCATTCAGGAGCATATTGTTTAATTTGTATGTATTTGTATAGCTTTCAAAATTCCTCTTGTTATTAATCCCAAATTTTATTGCATTGTGGTCAAAGAAAATGCTAGATATTATGTCAAGTTCTTGAATGTTTTAAGGCTTGTTTTGTGTCTTAACATATGGTCTATAATTGAGAATAATCTATGTGCTGCAGAAAAAAAAAATGTGCATTCTATAGATCCTGGATGAAATGTTCTGTAAATATCTATTAGATCCATTTGTTCTATAGTGAAGATTAACTCTGATGTTTCTTTCTTGATTTTCTGTCTGAAAGATTTGTCTAATGCTGAAAGTAGAGTGTTAAAGACATTTGAACTGAGGCCTACATCTCTATTATATGGTATCTCTTTACATATCTCGGTACTCCAGTGTTGGGTGCATATATATTTAAAATTATGATATCCTCTTGCAGAATTGACCCCATATTATTATATAGTGACCTTGTTTGTCTCTTATAGTTTTTGTCTTGAAATCCATTTTGTCTGTTATAAGCATAGTAAGGCCTGCTCCTTATTTATTTTTTTTTTTGGTTTCCATTGGCATTGAATATCTTTTCCATCTTTTTATTTTCAGCCTATTTGTGTCTTTATAGGTGAAGTGTGTTTCTTGTCAGTGACAGATCAATGGGTCTTGTTTTTTTACCTATTCAGCTACTGTAAATCTTTTGATTGTAGAGTTTAGTCCATCTACATTCAATGTTGTTATTGATAAGAAAAGACTTAATTATGCCATATTGTTATTTGTTTTCTGGTTGATTTGTGATCTTTTTCTTCTTTTTTTCCTTTCTGTTTTCCTTTAATACAAGTGATTTTTTTTTAGTGATTGGATTTAATGTCTTTGTGTGTGTGTGTGTGTGTGTGTGCGTGTTTCTCCATTGTATATTTTTTTTGTTTCAGGTTACCATGAGGCTTGGAAATACTATGTTACAATCCATTACTTTAACCTGATAATAACTTAACACTCTACATAAACAAACAAGCAAAAAGAAAACTAATAAAACTTGCATTCACTTTATCCCCCTCTTTTTAACTTTTTGCTGTTTCTATTTGTGTCTTATTGTACTATGTCTTGAACAGTTGTAGTTATTATTTTTAATTGTTTCATCATTTAGTCTTTCTACTTAGGATAAGAATAGTTTACACAGAATAGTTACAGTGTTATAATATTCTGTGTTTTTCTGTGTACCTACTATTAACAGTAAGTTTTGCACATTCAGGTGATTATTTATTTCTCCTTAATGTCCTTTACTTTCTGATTAAAGTACTCCCTTTAGTATTTCTTGTAGGATGGGTCTGGTATTGATAAACTCCCTCAGCTTTTGTTTGTCTGGAAATGACTTTATTTTTCCTGCATGTTTTAAAGATATTTTCAAGTGATATGCTATTTTAAAGTAAAAGGATTTTTTTTCAGCACTTTAAATATGCCATGCCACTCTCTCCTGGCCTGTAATGTTTCCACTAAAAACTCTGCTGCCAGATGTATTGGAGCTTCATAGTGGGTTATTTGTTTTTTTTTTCTCTTGCTGCTTTAATATCCTTTCTTTATTTTGATCTCTGAGAGTTTGACCATGAAATGCCTTGAGGCAGTCTTCTTTGGGTCAAATCTGCCTGATTTTCTATAACCTTCTTGCATTTAAATTTTGATATTTTTCTCTAGATTTTGGAAGTCCCTTGTTATTATCCTTTTGGATAAACATGCTACGCTACACCTACCTTTTTCTCTACCTCCTCTATATGGGCAATAACTCTTAGATATGCCCTTTTTTGACTATTTTTTAGATCCTGTGGGCATGCTTTATTATTTTTATTCTTTTTTTCTTTTGTCTCCTATGACTGTGTATTTTCAAATAGCCTGTTTTTAAGTTCAGTAATTTTTGTTTCTGCATGATCCATTCTGTTATTAAAGGATTCTGATGCATTTTCAGCTCCAGAATCTTTGTTTGATTCTTTCTAATTCTTTTCATCTTTTTGTTAAATTTAACTGATAGAATTCTGAATTTTTTCTCTGTGTTATCTTGAATTTATTTGAGTTTTCTCAACACAGCTACTTTGAATTCTCTATCTCAAAGGTCACATATCATTGGTTCTCCAGGATTTGTCTCTGGTGGCTTATTTAGTTCATTTGGTGAGGTCACGTTTTCCTGGATGGTGTTGATACACTAGTAGATGTTCTTTGGTGTCTGGGCATTGAAGAAATTGGTATTTATTTTAGTCTTCACTCTCTGGGCTTATTTGTAATTATCCTTCTTAGTAAGGCTTTCCAGATATTTGAAAGGACTTGGTTGTTGTGATCTAAGATATTTTTGCTTTAAGGGGAACTCCATTATCATTAGAATATGATTGTTGCAGAGTCTTGGACAAAATTCAAGAAAGTCCTCTGGATTGCCAGGCAGAAATTCTTGTTCTTTTTTTTCCATTGTCCAAAACCAACAAAGTGTCTCTGTTTTTTTCTGAGTTCCTAAATCTAGATGTGGAGTGACACAAGCACTCCTGTGACCACAACCACTATGAATTGACTGAAATAGACCTAAGCCAGCACAGCAATTGGTCTCACCTAAGTCCTGCTATAACCACTTCCCACTGCCTATGTTTGCTCAAGGCCCAGGTGCTCTACAATCACCAGGTGGCAAAGCCAACCAGGCCTGTGTATTTTCCTTCAGGGCAGTGAAGTCTTCCAGGCTCCAAGTGGTCCAGAAGTGCCATCTGGGTGTCAAGGACTAGAGTCAAAAACCTTAGAAGTCTACCTTGTATTCTATTGAATTGTGGCTGAGCTGGCACTCAAACCACAATATACAATCCTTCTCACTTTTTGCTCCTGTTTTCAAAGGCAGAAGAGCCTCACCCCATAGCCATAGCCACCCCTGGCTATGAGGAGTACTGCCCAACTAGCACTGATATTTCCTTAAGTCACAAGGTCTTTTCAATTGTTTGGAATAGTTTCAGTATAAATGGTACCGGTTCCTTTTTGTACCTCTGGTGAGAAACCTGTATTTAAGAGCACCTGTCAGAGTCCTATAGTTTGTTATAAACCATCTTTTGAAAAGGATTAAACCAAGACAAAAATTGTCTGTGAATTACAATATGTCCAGGGTAGTTACAGTTAGAAATACAATTGACAAAGTAGTTTGGTTATTTCCATGGTTTACAATAACTTAACATAATAAACTTAATTATGATTAATAGAATATACGTAGACATTAGAATTTCAGAAATCCTGTACAATTTTGGAACATATTAGTATTATTCACCAAAATATAACTTAAAGTAGATTGTACACCATTTTGGTAATCTCATATAACTAAATATGTCAAATAATCCTGTTTTTCTCTCTTCTAGAGGCTCCAGGGGCCCTCTAAAGCCTTCAAAAAGACAGGTGTCAAGAAAGATGATTTTGAACCTACAGTTTTATTTTGGGAATCATGTTAAATACATTGGAAATTTAAAACACTTGATGTTATGAAATAGAATTCCAGATTACCATAATTATTTATTTTGCAAAATGATGACTCAAGAACTTAAAAAGCAGAAATCCCTTTTATAACCCTTTACAAATTTTGCCAAAGTGCAGATTAGTGCCTTAAGAGCACTTTGTTGTGCTTTTTTGTGCACTTTGTTGTGCTTAAGAGCACTTTGTTGTGATTTTATTTTAATGCTCAATTTACAGAAAAACCATATAATACCTTTTCTGAATTTAGTCAATATGTTCACACACAGAAATTTTGCAAGATTAAATTTTACAATCCTTCCATCCCTTGTTTTAACTTTTAGCTTTATTTTATCTAATTTAAAACAATTATTTAACCCTAGGCAATTATTTATATTTTTATGCCTTTCTATAATTTTTTACTAAAATCAGATTTTACTATTCTTACACATGTTGCATGTAAATCTATTTCCAGTAATTTCAATTACATGTTATAATGGTAACTCCTAGCAATTTTTAATTTGAATGTAAAACCTGGTAAGTTCTTTTGATTATGTGCTAACTTCATCCAAGGTTTGACTCCTCCCAGCACAATTAGGGGCATGGTTAATTCCATATGTCCCCAGGCCTTACCAGGTTGAACAGTCTCAAAAATGAAGTAGCAGTTTATAACCTCAAAAGACTTAGCAAACCTTGGATCTGACCATATATTAGTCCACCTATTTATATTTTGATGATATCTGCATTTTACCAATAGTCTTTAAGGCTGTTTTTATTTCTCAGAGATTAAAGTCATGTGAACTGAAAGGTACCACAGCTTTTATCTTCCCTCTAAAAAAACATTTGATTCAAGCATCCAAGCGCTTATCTTCATTTAGGCCAATTAATTAGAGCTCTTTTTATAGACATCACACACATGATACATATATAACTACACAGACAGGCAGAACAAAACCCAGTTACCACAAGATCCTTTATTTGCCAATCTCCTATTTGGACCATTGGCATTTTGGTGCTTTTAATTCCTGGGGTCCCATGCGAAAAACAGGGGACTCTCCACTCTCATGTGTTCATTAAAAGTGCCAAGGAAAAATGGAGAAAAATAATTCAGTTGACTGAAAAAAAACCCTCTTTTTTCCACCAAAACAAGGTCCAAGAAAGGAAAAACATAAAGGCCTTTTAAATATAACTATAACTTGGATATCCACTTTTAATTAATCTGAGCACTCCTTAAGAAAATCCTTTTAACTCCCTTATCACTTGACAAATGGCCAATATTTCTGGCTTTCAAACTTTACTAAATATTCAGAGAAAAGAAAATCCAATGCAGTTTGTGGAGGGGAAGGGAATCAACAAATAGCAAAAGGTCATGCAGATATAAAATCAGAAAGGGCACATTTCTGAAGTCAGGATTGAATCCCTGGCTGTGCAGAGGCTAAACAAAGCCTAGACATAGGGTTACAGTCCACTCCCCCAGGACATAAAACAAGATGGAGCCCTGAAGCAAAGTTTGCTACAGACGGCACAGAAAGACGTGCGAAACACACCAGATTGGCTACAGCTTAAAACCAGCCTCATAAATCCTTTTTCATAATTAAAACTCTACAGACAATATAAATAGTAATACTCCACATCATTTCTGGCCCAGAAAAATGTCTTCCAAAAGGGGGAAAAAAAAGTCACTTAAAAGTTACCTCCTGAGAGGGTAAAGGATTCCTGAGGAAAGAACCTCTTATTCTTATGCAAGTGGTTCCTCCACCAGGGAGAAAAGTTTAATTGCTGTAGAATGGAGCAGAACTCTTTGGCGGGGAGAGGGGGAGACTCCATGAGGGCCTGGCGGGGAACTCCAGCTAGCCGTGCAGGGCCCTTGGGCCATTTGTCCCAACCTGGTCAGGAAGAGGAGAGTGACTGCTCACCTGTCTGTCCCAAAAAAGGAAGGAAAAGGCCATGGAAAGGCTGGGTTGGACTGAAACCAACATTTCTGACACCCAGGAGCAATAGGGGATGGGGCACAGTTGCCTCTACCCTCCAAAGAAATCCGCGGGACCCGAAGCTTAGGAGCAAAAGAGAGAAAGGTTTTTTTTGGTTTGCATCTCACTCACCCTTCCCCCAGCCCCACATTGCACACCAAAATGTAGGAAAATCTAAGTTCTTGTCACACAAACAGGAAAGATTACACTTACAGATGCTTTTAAGGGTAAGGGAAAACAGAATTTATTGGATGAAAAAAAGAAAAAGTGAAAAAGTTTCAGCAGAGTGAGGTGGAAGCCTGTTAACTGTCTCCTGCTCCACCATACAGGAGCTCAAGAGGCCAGCTCCTCCCCTCTGCAAATTTATGGCATGAATTTCCATGGTTCTGCTTTATTCTCCCAGTGCACAGGACCTGCAGGGATCCTGTGGGGACCCCTTTATAATTGACTATCTCACAAGCATCTGATCTTCAATAAGCTTGACAAAAACAAGCAATGGGGAAATGATTCCCTATTTAATAAATAGTTCTGGGAGAACTGGCTAGCCATATGCAGAAAATTGAAACTGGAACCCTTCCGTACACCTTATACAAAAATCAACTGAAGATTGATTAAAGGCTGAAATGTAAAACCCAAAACCCAGGAGGAAAATCTAGGCAATACCATTCAAGACATATGCACAGGCAAAGATTTTAAGACAAAAACACCAAAAGCAATTGCAAGAAAGAACTGACAAATGGGGTCTAATTAAACTAAAGAGCTTCTGCACAGCATAAGAAACTATCATCAGAGACAATCTACAAAATGGGAGAAAATTTTTTTAATCTATCCATCTGACAAAGGTCCAATGTCCAGGATCTATAAGAAACCCAAACAAATTTACAAGAACAACAACAAAACCATCAAAAGTGGGCAAAGGACATTAGCAGATATTTCTCAAAAGAAGACATACGTATGGCCACCAAACCTATGGAAAAAAGCTCAACATCACAGTTCATGAGAGAAATACAAATCAAAACCACAGTGAGATACCATTTCACACCAGGCATAATAGCTATTATTAAAAAGTCAAAAAACAACAGATGCTGGCAAGGTTGTGGAGAAAAAGGAGCTCTTTTACACTTGATGAGAGTATAAATTAGTTTACCATTGTGGAAGACAGTGTGGTGATTCCTCAAAGACCTAGAAGCAGAAATACCATTTGACCCAACAATTTCATTACTGGATATATACCCAAAGGAATATAAATCATTATATTATAAAGATACATGCACATGTATGTTCATTGCAGCACTATTCACAATAGCAAAGATGCAGAATCAACTAAATGCCCATCAATTATAGACTGGATGAAGAAAATGTCATATATATACACCAGAGAATACTATACAGCCATAAAAAGGAGTGAGATCATGTCCTTTGCAGGGACATGGATGAAGTTGGAAGCCATTATCCTCAGCAAATTAACACAGGAACAGAGAATCAAACATTGCATGGTCTCACTTATGAGTGGGAGCTGAATGATGAGAACACGTGGACAAATAAGGCAGAACAACACACACTGGGGCACATCAGATGAGGGTTTTGAGGGGAGGGAGAGCATGAGGAAGAATAGCTAATGGATGTTGGGCTTAATACCTAGGTAATGTGATGTTCCATGCGGCAAACCACCATGGCACATGTTTAACTATATAACAAACCTGCACATCCTGCACTTGTACCTTTGAACTTAAAATAAAATTTTAAGAAAAATAAGTAAATTTGAAAAAATTCAAAAAAGAATTACTCATTTGGAATAAAATATTAGCCTTTAGACAGACTCCATTGATACCATACATTTTAACTCATTGTACAATATGTAGTAATACATTGAGTCATTATTTTCTGATAACACATTAGCACCACTAAGTCAAGGATTTTGCTTATTTCTAATTGTTTGGAGTTAGGGTAGAATGGAGCAGAGGAAGACATAGTAGGCAGGTGTAGCCTGGAAACAATCCTGGGAATGTAATCAAGTATATAATAGTTCCCAATTTGATCCCAATATGGAAGCAACTATGAAGTAAGGTTTCTACCACAATTGGAAAATCATTTTCTCTCCTTGTCTCTTATTTTCCCTAGTGCTTTGTTCTGAGGTGCATGAAAGAGCTTTGTAGAGGAGGAAGTAGTGTATTGTTCTTTAATTATCATTGAATAATACCACCATATTAATTCTAGAGTAAAATGCACTGTCAATTCCCAAAGAATTTACTGTGCATGTGACAGTGGCATTTTGCAGGTGATGCCTGGTATTTTAAATATTTATGTAATCCATTTTATTCAATCTCTGTCATCCTATATTTCCCAACCAAATATTATTTTTTGATTATTGTTAATTCATAAAATGCATTTTCTTTTCCAAAGTTTTGCTCTTAGGAGTAAATGAATAATCCATCTTTTGAATTGGAAGAAATAGTAGACACATCTGCATCACAAACTTGATTTAAAAATGCAGTTGGATTGTAACCTACCTGACAGTTTTTGTGACAGAGAACAAGTAGGTAAGAGCAAAAAAAAAATAGCAAAGTTCATCTTTTATTTGATAATAAGTAATTTCAAGTAATTGTCAGATTCCAGTGAAAAAAAACAGCTGCACAAATGCCTAGTAGATCTCAAAAGCTTTGTTGGTGATGCCTTTCCTAAAGATAATATCAGCTATTACCTATAGAGCTCTTACCACAAGCCAGCCACTATTCTAATTACTGTTCATACTCATTTAATTTTCATGATAATTCTATGACATAGTTGCTTATAATTATTTCCATTTTACAGATGAGGTTTCTGAGGCACAAAGAGATAAATTAACTTGTCCAAAATCACACTGCTAGTTACTGATGGAACTGAGACTGGCTTCAGAATCTGTGCTTTTAGCTACTGTGCTCCACTTCCTCTCTTTTTATAGCAATCCTATTTATTAAAATCAGCTATCATTTTAAAGATTAGTCTGATTTTTAGTTGGGCATTTGCCTTACCTCTTAACCCAAATTAATTTGATATTCTCTCCAAATTAGAATTCCCATGATTTGAGATAATTTATATGAAGATGGAGAAACAATTAGAGTGGGAAGACAAAGGAAAAGATAAAATATTTTACAGAGGGTAGAGATTTAATAATATCAGAAGATGAAAGCAAAATATGACTTTCTAGGGTGTTGTAAATATTTATACTTCAGCAGGTACTGAGTTATTATTATAGTTGATTAATGAAAATCTTATAAGACTAAAAGACTGGAAAATTGATTTTTATATCAAATATGTTGAGGAATGTGCTATTTCATGAAACTTTGAAACAAATGCTTGTTCTTACAGGTAATGTTTTTAGTTTAAACTTTACTTATCTTTTTTGATTAGAAAGTATGTGTGCTAAAATTGCACCTTCAGGATTACATTTAGAATATCAAAAGGCAGTTTAGTATTTTGAATATTCAATAGGCTCTATTTTACGTAATGTTTCTCAGTAAGTTTTCAGATGTATATAGGAAGATTAAAATAATAAAATAGATCCTTCTTGCATTGAATTGAATTAATAATAAGATTCTTTTTGAACCACTGAAGTTCTTGATGCCTGTAATGTGGCAAGATTGTGGCACATAATAAGTTGTGATAGCTTTAGAAATTAAGATGTCATTTGAGTGACATGAATGATAAATTAGGATCACCACAGAAAGAAATATAATTGTGCCCAAGAACATCCATTATCTGAAAAAATAGTTTTAATATAGAATGGGGAAATTAAATAACTTTGTAAAACAACTTCAAGGTTTTTGTTCATAGAAATGTAATATATAACTTTAATTTCCTTCATATTTTTAATATATCTTTTAAATAAGTAAAACGATATTTTGTTACTTTGTATGTTTTAACATTTTTATTAAGATGGAAATCACATATTATAAAATTCATTGATACAAAGTACTGAGTTCAGTGGGTTTTAGTATATTCACACAGCTGTACAACCATCACCACAATATAATTTTAAAACATTTTGTTTACCCTAAAGTGAAATGCCATATCTAATATGTAGCCATATAACATTATGTTTCCTAAGTGTCCATTAATGGATAATTTGATTAAAGAATGTGGTGTATATACACAATGGGATACTATTCAGCCATAAAATAAATGAAATAATGTCTCTTACAGCAATATGGGTGGAAATGTAGGCTATGAAATGAAGTCAGACAGAAAGAAAAATGGCACATTTCTCACTTATAAATGAGAGCTAAATAATGCACACACATGGACGTAGAGTGTGGAATGATAGACAGTGGATATTCAGAAGGGTGATGGGATGGAAGAGGTGAATGATAAGAAATTACTCAACGGGTACAATATACATTATTTGGGTAGTGGATATGCTGAATACTCTGACTTCACCACTATTCAGTCTATGCATGTAATAAAATTGTGCTTGTATTCCATAAATTTATTTAAATTAAAAATTATGTTACCTTTTGTGACTGGCTTCTTTCACTTAGCATAATGTTTTTAATATTCATTTATTTTGTTGTATGGATTAATACTTTTAGTCCTTGTATTGTTGAATAATAATCCATTGTATTAAGCATGGATATACAACATTTTGTTTTTCCATTCATCTGTTGGTGGATATTTGCGTTGTTCCATTTTTAAGTTATTTTTAATAATACTGTTATTAACACTTACGTGCAAGATTTTGTGTGTCTATACATTTTTATTTTATTGCGCTATAGAGCTAGTAATGAATTGCTGGATCATATGGAAAATATGTTTGACATTTTGAGGAACTGCAAAACTGTTTTCTTTAAGTGGCTACATCATTTTACATTTCCATAAGCAATGTATGAGGGTTCCAACTTCTCTACATTATTGCTAACACTGGTTATTATTATTCTTTTATTTAGTAGTCACGCTAATATTGTGGAGTTGTATCTCATTGTCAATTTGATTTACATTTCTTTAGTGATTAATAATTTTGAGCATCTTTTCATGTGCTTATTTGCCATTTGTATGTCCATTCAATCTCCTGCACAATTTTAAATTGTGCTATTTGTCTTTTGGTTATTGTGTTATAGCAGTCTTTTATCTATCTTGGATACAAGTTACGTACTTTGGATATGATTTGAAAAGATTTTTTCTTGTAGTATGTGAGTTGTCTTTTCACTTTTTAATGTGTGCTCTCAAACACAAATTTTTAATTTGATGTAGTCCAATTTTTCTCTTGTTACTGTTATCACTTGTCTTTCTGGTGTTATACTTAAGAAGGAAGGCCAATCCAGAGTCGCAAATATTTACTCTTATGTTTTCTTCTAGAAATTTATAGTCTTAGCTCTTTCATTAACTCTACCATCTATTTTGAGTTAATTTTTGTAATAGTGAGAGACAATTTTTCAAATTTATGCTTTTGCATGATGATATTAATTGTCCCAGCACCATTTACTGAAAAAACATTATTTCCTTTTTGAAATGTATTAGCACCCTTGTTGAAAACCTATTAATGATGTATTTTCAAAGGGTTTATTTCTGGACACTCAATTCTTCCATTAATCCATTTGTCTTTTCTTATTATAGTGGTATGCTGACTTGATTATCCTAGCTTTGCAATAAATTTTTAAACCATGGAGTATGAGTCCCCTGAGGCCTTCAAATTTGTTATTTTTAAACATCGTTTTAGACTATTTCAAGCCTCTTACATTTCCTTATGAGTTTGGGTTTTGTAAAAGTTTTATTTTCAATTGACACATAATGATGGGGTACAGTGTGATATTTTGAGGCATATATACATTATGTAATAAGCATATACTTCATCTCAAAGATTTATTATATTTTTGTAATAAGAACATTCAAAATCATTTATTTGACTTATTTTGCAATATATGTTATTGTTAACTATAGTCACTCTAATTTCTGACAGAATATCAGAACTTACCCTTCTATCTAACTGTAACTTTGTACCCATTGATTAACTTCTTTCCTCTCCAGACTTTGGTAATCACTATTTTTGATACTGTGAGTTCAACTTTTTTAGAGTCCACATAGGAGTGAGATCAGGTGGTATTTGTCATTCTTTGTTTTCCTTATTTTATTTAACATAATGTCCTCTACGTTCATCCATGTTGTCACAAATGAAAGAATTTTTTATTTTTAGCTTTATAATATTATATTATTTAAATATACCACAACTTATTTATTTATTTATCCTTTGAGTAGCGTGCAGGTTAATCCCATATCTTGAATATTGCAAATAATCCTGCAATAAACCTGGGAGTGCAGATATCACTTCAATATATTGATTTCATTTCCTTTGGATATGTACCTAGCAGTGAGATTGTTGGATCATATGGTACTTCTATTTTTAATATTTTTAGGAATGTTAATACTATTTTCCATAATGGCTGTATTAATTTACCTTTCCACCAACAGTTTCCCTTTTCTCCACATCCTTCCCACAACAAATCTTTTTATTTTACTTTTTGAAAATAGCCATTCTAAATGGAGTAAGATGATATCTCATTGTGATTTAATTTCCATTTTTGTGATAATTAGTGACATAAAGCATGTTTTCATG
This sequence comes from Pan paniscus, assembly GCF_029289425.2. Lineage (NCBI taxonomy): Eukaryota > Metazoa > Chordata > Mammalia > Primates > Hominidae > Pan > Pan paniscus. The sequence goes on from NC_073272.2 coordinate 84,145,976, forward strand.
CACCTGATGGTCATTTGCATGTCTTCCTTTGAAAAACATCTTCAGAATTTGTGCCCATTTTTAATAGGGTTATTTGTTTTTTGCTGTTGTGTTCTTGGAGTTCCTCGTGTATTCTGGATATTAACATATTGTCAGATGTATAGCTTCCAGATATTTTCTCCCATTATGTAGGTTGTCTCTTTTCTCCATTGTTTCCTTTGCTGTGGATTAGTTTCTTAATTTGATGCAATCCCATTTGTCTCATGTTTGCCTTTGTTGCCTGTGCTTTTGATATCTTATCCAAAATATCCTTGACCACACTAACATCATGAAGCATTTGCCCTCAGTTTCCTTCTAGTAAGTTCACAGTTCTGGGTCTTTCATTTAAGTCTTTAATCCATTTGGGGTTGCTTTTTGTTTGTCGTTCAAGATAATGTTCCAATTTCATTTTCGTGTGTGTGAATATTCAGTTTTCCCAACACCATTTACTGAAGAAACTGCCCTTTCCCCAGTGTGTGTTTCTGGCATCTTTACTGAGAATCAGTTGGATGTAGATGCATGGAATTATTTTGTTCAGTTTATCCATGTGTTTGGCTTTATGCCTGTGGCATGCTGCTTTGGTTACTTTGTAGTATATTTTGAAGTTAGGTAGTGTTATGCTTATAGCTTCATAATTTTTGCTTAATTGCTTTGGCTATTGAAAGTATTTTGTGGTTCTAAATGAATTGTAGAATTTTTTTTGCTATTTCTTTGATGAATGTTATTGATATTTTGATAGAGATTGCATTGAGTCTGTACATCACTTTGGGTCATTGGTACATTTTAACGATAATATTTATCTCTATTCAAGGGCACAGGATATCTTTTTATTTATTTATGCCTTCAATTTTTTGTCAGTGATTTATACGTTTTAGTGGAGTGACCTCTCACCTTCTTGGTTAAATTTATTTCTAAGTATCTTATATTTTTATAGCTAATATTTTGACTCTGCTTATTTTATGTTTAAATGTTAAACATCTTTATTGAGGTATAGTTGATGTACAATAAACTGCATATATTAAAGTGTACAATTTGTTAAGTTTTGACATCCATCACTACAATTAAGGTAATGAACAAATATAGCACCACCAAAAGTTTCCTCATGTCCCTTGTATTTTCTAGAGTTTTATATAAATGGAATCATATGTTATATACTCGTTTTTGTTCCAGTATCATCTACTTAATTTAATTATTTTGAGATTCATCTATGGTATTTTGTGTATCAATAGTTCATTCCTTCTTAAGTTCAAAAGTTTACATTTAAAGTTCAATAACATTGACATTTATAAATAAATTTCGAGTCTAGGTTCAATGCAAAAAGGTACATCCTGCTCCTGCTAAAGATTGTGGGTATAGGGCAGTGTTTTCTTGAGCTCCTACTTGTGCCTATTTAAAAAATACAATAACAGGGCTGGAGGTAGAGCAAGATGGCAGATAAGAAAACTCCACTGATTGTCCCCTATGAAAGGACACTAATTTAACAACTATCTACATAAAAGAAAGCATC